>NC_092727.1:128705431-129905431 GCF_047496885.1 Scyliorhinus torazame
TGTTACACATTATTACACATTTCATCTCGTCCATATCCTGTGAAAGGTGGAGAATAATAAGAATGTACAATCAGTATTACCATAGTCTCCTTTTTCATGGAAAATACATCTGTGATAATAAATGTGGATTTTTTTCATACTCGTGCACAATTTTGAAAGATCGCTCTAGGGGCTGGAGCAAGGCAGAAGGTTCGCCAAGAATGCCTCCTCCAATTTCACTGGCTGTGAAGCTGTAAAGCACTTGGATACATTGTGAGGTTGTACAAACATTATAGGAATGTAAGAACTTCCCTCTACCAATAGAATAATACGTTTAGCATCACTTAGGGAAATACTTCTCACGTTAAAAAGCAACGTCATCACACTCTCCTTGATAAATGCCACAGGAAAAAACAATAATTTCAAATAAATGAATTTATGATGGCTTTAAAATAGCCCAGAAAGACACTGATGCACATGTATTAATGGATGAGCCAAAAATATAGCACAGAAGGAACTGAGCCCGTAGGAATAATATTTAATCAGAACATTTGGAATTTCCTTTATAGTTCGAAACTTTGCATTTTTCTCAGATATGATTACATTCTGGAGCCTTGCTCTGCAGACTGTGGGAGCTATCTCAGTTGAGCACAGTGGACCATTCGGCTGTATGATACATGATGCCAGAATCCTGAGGAGGGGTGCAGAATTATAAGATGTTCTAAATTTCAAATTTATTTTTAAGCCTCATCCATTGACTGAGAACCACCTCCAAAGTTATGGGGCCAGGATTCTCTGAGCCTCCGCGACGAAATCGCGCTCGGCGCGGGGACAGAGAATGGGATCTCAGACCCGCGATCAGCCCCGTCCCGGGACGCGATTCTCCGGCAACCGGAGAATCGGCGGCAGTCGCACGCGCGCGGCTGAAGCGACGCCGGTCGGGGGCCGTTGAAAGAGGCCCCCGCGGCGATTCTCCGCGGTCGACCGGTCGAGTTCCCACCGAATTCCGCCGGCGTGATTCCCGTATGGTTTCACCCGGCGGGAGCTTGGACTCGCGGCCGTGGTGGTCGTCCTGTTTGGGGGGAGGGGCAGGGGGATCAGACTCTGGGGGGGGGGGCCTCCACCATTGCCAGGCCCGCGATCAGGGGCTACCGATCGGCGGGCTGCGCGCGATCCGGGGGGGTCCTATCTTCTTCCGCGCCGGCCCGCTGTGTGGCTCCGCCGTGTTGCGCAGGGACCGCGCAAAAGCGGCCGCCGCGCGCATGCGTGGAACCGCGGCCGAAAGTGCAGGGACCCTGTATCGGCAGCAGGAGCTACGCGGCGCATGCCAGGCCCATGCTAGCCCTCTTGAAGTCGGAGAATCACTCCGGACTTTTTGAAAAAAGTGATTCGCGCCCATTTTCCGGAGGGTGTCAGGACATAGCCCCATTTTCCGAGGGAGTCAGGACATAGCCCCATTTTCCAGAGGGAGTCAGGACATAGCCCCATTTTCCAGGGGGAGTCAGGACATAGCCCCATTTTCGGAGAATCCCAGCCATGATTTCTTAAAATTATTTTGCAGAATGTGGGAGTTGTTGCCATCCTTAATTGCCCCCGTACCGAGTGGCCATTTCAGAGGGTCAACCACATTGCTGTGGGTCTGAAGTCACATGTCGGCCAGACCAAGTAAGGACGGCAGATTTCCTTCTCTGAAGGACATTAATGAACCAGATGGGTTTTGAATGACAATCGACAATGGGTTTCATAGTTATTGCTACCGAGACTAGCTTTTAATTGCAGATTTTAGTAATTGAATTTAAATTTCACCAGCTGCCATGGTGGGATTTGAACCCATGTCCTCGGAGCATTTGGATTACTAGACCAGTGACATTATCAGGAGACCATTATCCACCTCCCCCCCCCCCCCCCCCCAAATCAGTGCGATTTCTTTATTCATTCATAGGATTTTTCTGTCGTTGTCCATTGTCTGGAACCCAATTCCCCGGGACCCCCACTTCAGAGGGCAGTTATGAGTCAACAGTTATGCTGTGAGTCATATGTAGGCCAGACCGTATAAGGATGGCAAATTCCTGATGTGTCGGGCGCTCTGGATCCGTGGAACACATACAGGCCACCAACACTTAAAAAAGTGCAACACTATTTTATTAAGTTAGAAACTGTTGAACATACTTTCACTGTGGGTTAACACGATGTTAGATTAAACTAAAGACCTATGCCTGTCCTAACCAGTCTATGCACTCAGCACATGGTGAAGATCTGTGCTGTAAGCTCTGTCCTTCTGAGAGGCTGCATCCAGAATGAGCGGGAACTCTGATGCCCTCTGTGTATATAGTGAGTGTGCTCTAACTGGTGATTGGCTGCGGTGTTGTGTGTGTTGATTGGTCTTGCTGTGTGTTCATCAGTGTGTGTATCTGCACCATGATATACTGGTGTATATTATGACATCCCCCCTTTTATAAAGAAATGTATGTGTGTGGCAATAAATAATGCACGGTTAGAATGTTCCTAACTACGTGTGGGGTGTGAAGACATATTTACAGGACGATGTACATGAGAACTAAGCTATTTACATGGGAAGGTGCCTGGTGCAGAGAAGCAGTATGCAACAAGAATAACGAGATGAACACTATGTACAAACCAGGGAAACGATCAAACAAAGCAACAAAAGAATTCAGAAAGTCTATAAGTTCGAAAAGTTCATAAATTAAGCCTCTGAGGTGAGCGACAAATTCTGGTTGACCGCCTCAAGGGTGGGTCGAGAGCCGCCGGTTCAGGAGCGGGCTGGACTGCGTCAGAGTCAGGGCGAAGCAGAGTGACAGGGAGCTCTGCATAGTCCGTGGCAGGGTCCGCAGGAGGGCGAGGCGACAGTGGAGGATCACATGGCGAGCGTGGAACGAGACGAAGGACGCGTCGATTGCGGCGCAGAATAGAGCCATCCAGTAGACGAACCAGGAACGAGCGGGGGGCCACCTGCCGAAGGACAACAGCGGTTGCAGACCAGCCACCATCCGGAAGGTGGACGGGGACGTTGTCATCTGGAGCCAGAGCAGGGAGATCAGCTGCACGGGAGTCATGAGCCGCCTTGTGCTGTGCACGAGGCAGCTGCATCCGGCGAAGGACCAGAACGTGGTCGAGGTCTGGGACATGGATGGACGGCACCGTCGTCCTCAGGGTGCGACCCATGAGCAGCTGGGCTGGCGACAGGCCAGTGGACAGTGGGGCGGAGCGATAGGCCAGCAAGGCAAGGTAGAAATCGGACCCAGCATCGGCAGCCTTGCATAGGAGCCGTTTGACTATAGTACTCCCTTCTCCGCTTTGCCTTTGGATTGGGGGTACAGGGGACTGGATGTCAAATGTGTCATGACATTCAGATAAACATCATGGTGCAAACACACACACACACTGATGGACAGATCAACGGACGAATCGATACACACGCAACATCACAGCCAATCACAAGCAAGAGCAGCCACACTATAAAACGGGGAACACGACACTTCCGATTGATTCCAGCAGGAGACAGCTCAGGGCACAGAGCTCACAGCGCGCCACTCAGACATCCACCATGTGCTGAGTGCCTCTCCAAGATAGTGTTAGGGCTGGGTCCACAGGTTAGAGGGTAATGAACGAACCACAGCAACCAGTTTACAAATGTTAATAATTGTTAGTAATAAAACTGAGTTGTACCTTCCGCAACCGTGTTGGTTCGTCTGTGTAGCAGAGCACCCAACACGACAACATGGGCAAAATTTTACCCCCTGGCAAAGTTGAAGCAGGGGCCATTGTCCGACATAACCGTGAGCGGGATGCCGTGTCGAGCAAAGGTTTCTTTACATGCACGAATGGCTGCAGACGAGGTGATATCTTGCAACCGTATCACCTCCGGGGAATTCGAAGAGTGGTCCATGATCAGGACATAGTCTCTACCCAGCGCGTGGAACAGGTAGATGTCCACGTTGACCTGACCAACTCATGGGGCTGCAGGGTCTCACGTGGTTGGGCCGGCTGGAAGCGCTGACAAGTGGGGTAGTTGAGCGCTGTGTTGAATATGTCCTCATTAATGCCGGGCCAGTACACTGCCTCTCGGGCCCGTCGGCGGCACTTTTCCACGCCAAGGTGGCCCTCGTGTAGTTGTTCCAGGACAAGCTGGCGCATGCTATGCGGGATGACAATGCGGTCCAGTTTTAGAAGAACCCCGTCTACTACCGCCAGATCATCTCTGACATTATAGAACTGAGGGCATTGGCCCTTGAGCCACCCGTCCGTTCAGTGGTGCATGACACGCTGTAGCAAGGGGTCAGCCGCCGTCTCACGGCGAATTTGGACGAGGCGTTCATCCGAGGCAGGTAGATTGGAGGCCGCGAATGCCACATGGGCGTCAACCTGGCAGACAAATCCCACTGGGTCACACGGGGTGTTGACTGATCTGGAGAGAGCGTCAGCAATGATCAGGTCTTTGCCTGGGGTGTATACCAGCTGGAAGTCGTATCGCCGGAGCTTGAGAAGAATACGCTGGAGGCGAGGCGTCATGTCGTTCAAGTCTCTCTGTATTATATTGACCAGCGGGCGATGGTCGGTCTCGACGGTGAATTGAGGAAGTTCGTAGACATAATCATGAAACTTAACCACACCGGTCAGAAGGCCCAGGCACTCCTTTTCTATCTGCGCGTAGCGCTGCTCCGTGGGGGTCATCGCACGTGACGCAGATGCAACGGGGGCCCATGATGAAAGCCGTGGTATGAGAGGTGAGGTTAGGGATAGATTTCCCTGCGAAATTGACCATGCCCAGAAATCGGAGGACCGCCTTCTTCTCCTCTGGTGTTTTTCATAGCTGTGATGGCAGCTACCTTGTCCGCATCCGGCTGCACACCCGACTGGGAGATGTGGGGCATCAGTCTCCGACCCCCCGCCGGGTCGGAGAATCGCCGGGGGCTGGCGTGTATCCCGCCCCCCGCCGGTTGCCGCAGTCTCCGGCACCGGATATTCGGCAGGGGCGGGAATCGGGCCGCGCCGGTTGGCGGGCCCCCCCGCTGGATTCTCCGGCCCGGATGGGCCAAAGTCCCGCCGATAAATTGCCTGTCCCGCCGGCGTGGATTAAACCACCTTTTGAACGGCGGGACAAGGCGGCGTGGGCGGGCTCCGGGGTCCTGGGGGGGCCGCGGGGCGATCTGGCCCCGGGGGGTGCCCCCACAGTGGCCTGGCCCGCGATCGGGGCCCACCAATCCGTGGGCGGGCCTGTGCCGTGGGGGCACTCTTTCCCTTCCACCTCCACCACGGTCTCCACCATGGCGGAGGCGGAAGAGACTCCCTCCACTGCGCATGCGTGGGAAACTGTCAGCGGCCGCTGACGCTCCCCGCGCATGCACCGCCCGGAGATGTCATTTCCACGCCAGCTGGCGGGGCAACAAATGCCGTTTCCGCCAGCTGGCGGGGCGGAAATTCCTCCGGCGTCGGCCTAGCCCCTCAATGTTGGGGCTCGGCCCCCAAAGATGCGGAGCATTCCGGACCTTTGGGGCGGCGCGATGCCCCGTCTGATTGGCGCCCGTTTTGGGCGCCAGTCGGCGGACATTGCGCCGTTTCGGGAGAATTTCGCCCGTGGTCCCCGAGGAACTTGAATTCCGTCTGACCAAAAGAGCATTAGGCCCTTTTGACCCAGTCGGGTCGATTCCGTGACTTTGGAAATCACTCCTTGGTTCTGGAGGTCCTGCAGCTGCTGCTTGAGGCGGTCCTTAAGGGGTGCTGGGACTCTGTGAGGTGCGTGCACCACAGGTGTGGCATTCGGTTTAATAAACTCTTGTACTGGTTGATAATGGCGGTGAGCTGCGTCCTGAAGTCGGTGTCCTGAAAGGCAGACGCGTCAGCAGGAGAGACAGAGTGAACTCTCTGAACTAGGTTCAACAGCTTGCATGCCTGCGCGCCAAGCAGGGAGGCTTTCGAGGAGCCCACGATTTTCAAACGGAAGGATGGCTTTGCGTGACCTGTGCCTCACTTCAAGTTGGCATGAGCCGCTGGCAGCAATGGCATTGCCATTATAATCTAATAGCTGGCAGGCTGATGGGAGGATGGCTGGTTTGACACAAAGGCTTTGGAGGTCAGACCGCGCAATGAGATTAGCGGAGACACCAGTGTCCAGACGGAATCGTATTTGGGACCGGTTGACCGTCAGGGTGGCACACCACTCATCGTCCGGATCGATGCTGTATCCCGATAGAGGCTGGATTCTTTGCTTCGGGGACACCCTGTTTTTGTAACGATACCGACTCGAAAAGGCGCCTTCGGGTCCTTGGTGTCAATATCGGGTCGCAGGTCCGAATCGGACTCGGTGTCCATGGGTTGAATGGCCCGGACATTCCTGCGAGGCTGGCTGGAGCGACGAGAATTGGCAGGCTGAGCTGATCTGCATAAAGCAGCATAGTGGCCAAGTTTGCCACATCTCAGGCATCGTCGGGATTTGGCAGGACATTGCCACTTTAAGTGGGCGGAGCCACAGTTGCCGCATGTTGTAGCGTCAGTACGTTCGCTGCGCCACCGCGCATGCATGGTGCGGTCGTACGTGGTGCGCACCTACGCAGTACATTCGTCGACGTCGCCGTCCCCTTCGTTCGGTGAGCACAAGCGCGCGAAATGGCCGCCCTCATCCAGGCTGAGGCCCTGGAGTTGCTTGATTGCTTGGACCTGTTCTGCCTCGTGGGGACCTTGCCAAACCGTTTCAGCCGCTTGGATGTGGGAATACCGACTAATGGCATGTTCGTGTAGCACGCAGGTCTCGATGGTGGTCGCTAGGGTGAGCTGCTGTACCTTGAGGAGCTGCTGGCGTAGGGGGTCCGACTGAACACCGAAAACGATCTGGTCGTGTATCATGGAGTCGGAGGTGGGCCCGTAATTACAGGCCTGCGCAAGGATGCGGAGGTGGGTGAGAAAGGACTGGAAAGGTTCATCCTTACCCTGTAAACGCTGTTGGAAAACATAGCGCTCAAAACTTTCATTCACCTCTGTTGCAGTGAGTGTCAAACTTGTGGAGGACCGTCTTGAATTTTGATTTATCTTCACCATCAGCAAAGCTGAGAGAATTGAAAATGTGGATGGCATGTTCCCCGGCCGTGGATAGGAAGAGAGCGATCTTCCTGGTGTCCAAGGCATCCTCCCGGTCTGTGGCTTCAAGGTAGAGCTGGAAGCGTTGTTTGAATATCTTCCAGTTGGCCCCTAGGTTACCGGTGATGCGGAGCGGCGGCGGTGGGCGGACGCTGTCCATTTTGCAGGATGACTGTATGCTGGTGGAAGGCAGATCACTTGCAGGTAGGTCTAAGAAGTTTGAATATCCCTCAACTCCTGGTACCATGATGTGTTGGGTGCTCTGGATCCGTGGAACACATACAGGCCACCAACACTTAAAATAGTGCAACACTATTTTATTAAGCTAGAAACTGTTGAACATACTTTCACTGTGGGTTAACATGATGTTTGATTAAACTAAAGACCTATGCCTGTCCTAACCAGTCTATGCACTCAGCACATGGTGAAGATCTGTGCTGTAAGCTGTAAGCTCTGTCCTTCTGAGAGGCTGCATCCCGAATGAGCGGGATCTCTGATGCCCTCTGTCTTTATAGTGAGTGTGCTCTAACTGGTGATTGGCTGTGGTGTTGTGTGTGTTGATTGGTCTTGCTGTGTGTCCATCAGTGGGTATGCCTGCACCATGATATACTGGTGTATATTATGACAATTTCCTTCCTTAAAGGACATTAGTGAACCAGATTAGTTTTAACAACAATCCAGTAGTTTCATTCGCACCATTACTGGGAATAGCTTTTAATTCCCAATTTATTTAATTAACTGAATTTAAATTGCCCAGTTCCTGCGCTGGGTTTTGAACTCTTGCCTCTGGAGCATTAGTCCGGGCCCCGGAATTACAATTCTCAGTAACAATTAGCAAGCTACCATCCCCCATAAATGCTGTGAGATATGGGGGCCACAGAAAGACTTTTATCCCCACCTCCTTTTCTTGACTGAGCTGGGATTGTTACAGACAGCTCGGAGCCAGATTGTCAGTATTTTGAACAGAGGCCATTCAGCCCCATGAGTCTGTAGAACTGTTCAATTATGTCATGGCTGATCTGTAATCTTAACTCTTTCGACGCTCCTTGGCTCAGTATCCCTCAATGCCCTTGTTGAGCACAAAACTGTCAAACTCAGATTCAAAATGATTAATGAATTTTGTACTTGTGAGAGAGAGTGGCAAAATGTTATGATCCAGTTGGGTGAAAGGCCCAGCTCGGATACTAGATTTATGTCCTCCTGCCAACAACTCCTCTTAAAAGTTCAAAAAAATCATAAAAGCAGTGGGCAACAGAAGTTTGGTGTTTGTCTTGAGGTAGGCGTTTTGTATCTCTGTGTTCCGAGAGGTGCAGATGTTACTTGTGATGACCCACAGCCAACACAAACCTCAATTCTGGTTTAGCACAGTGGGCTAAACAGCTGGCTTGTAAAGCAGAACGAGGCCAGCAGCGCGGGTTCAATTCCCGTACCAGCTTCCCCAAACAGACGCCGGAATGTGGCGACTCGGGACTTTTCACAGTACCTTCATTTGAAGCCTACTTGTGACAATAAGCAATTTTAATTTAATTTCACTGCATCTCTGGAAGAACAAAAATATAGATTAATGACACCTCTAACTTTTACGTAGTTTTATAGGATTCTGGACACCTCAAAACAAGGGAAGTTATGATAAACATTTATAAAGCGTTGGTCAGGCATCAGCTGGAGTATTGTGTCAATCCCGGACTTTAGGAAAGATGGCAAATGATTAAGAGAGGATTTACTAGAACAGTACCAAAGGTGAAGGACTTCAGTTCATGAAGAGACTGGAGAAGGTGGGTGTTATAACCGCCACAGAGGTCGCAGTATCAGGCCAATCCAATTCCCCATGACCTCCACAGAACGTGAACTTCCCCAGTAATTAGGGAAACCCTCACTTGTGTCTCAACCCCGACGGGGAGTGCAAACTTATTGTATATCGAATAAACCTTGTTAAAAGCAAATTACTGCGAATGCTGGAATCTGAAACCAAAGAGAAAATGCTGGAAAGTCCCAGCAGGTCTGGCAGCATCTGTCGGGAGAGAAAAGAGCTAACGCTTCGCGTCCAGATGACCCTTTGTCAAAGCTGGACAAAGAGTCATAGATCTCGAAACGTTAGCTCTTTTCTCTCCCGACAGATGCTGCCAGACCTGCTGAGACTTTCCAGCATTTTCTCCTTGAATAAACCTTGCTATTGTTTTCTACCTGCTGGTTCATGTGTGCTACTTTGGTGGATTCTACAGCGAGATTGTCCTCCTTCGAGCTAAAGGAGGTTGAGGGGGAATGTGATAGAGGTGTTTAAAATTAGGAGGGGTTTTCATAGAGTGAATAAAGAGAAACGGTAGAAAGTCTCGTAATGATATGTCACAAATTTATGACAATTGGCAAAACCAGCAGAAAGGAAATGATTTTTTTTTTTTTTACACGTTGTGAATGATTATGATCGAGAACATGCTGCCTGAAAGGGCAGGGCTATAGCGACACGTAGGGGAGCCCACACTGCCACAATCAGGTGTATGGCCTCTCTGAGAAATCATACTCCTTCCGTCCTTCTCCCAAAGCAATTAGATATCTTCATTAAGGTCATGCAGGAAGGAGTTTGTTATGAAGCATGTAGGTGGCGAAACATTGCACGCTCCAACAATACTCCACATGGAGACATTTCTCCCAATCTCTTTCTTCACTCTCTGTGATAATCTTAAACCGATGATGCCTAATCAGTGTCTCCCCAACCACAGCAAATAATCTTTCTTTATATCGAAACGCTTCATAATTTCAAAACTTTGATCGAATCTCCTTGTCTGCTCCAGTGGAATTCGTTGCAGTCTCTAAGCTCTTGTCATAACGGTAGTTTAGCTTTCTTGAACTCTGCTTTATATTGGCTCGTGGTTCGCCAATGCTTCATTTAAAATGATCATCTCCAGGTTTAAATCCCTTCTGTATTCGGCTACCCCGAGATCTGTAACTTCCTTGACCACCACCTCCCATAATACCCATCCAGAACTCTCCATTCCTCATGTGGTCGCCAATCAAACAACAACAACTTGCACTTGTATAACACCTGTAAAAAAAGTTGTTCAAAAACTTCCATATTTAAAAAAAAAAACATGCAACATAATTAACCAAAATTACATAACAGAAGAAAGAAATTAACAATCAAAAGCACAAATTAACTTTAACGCCAAAACTATACTTAAACCCCCTAATAGCTGACGGTGACGAGCTCCTTAAAAAAGGAAATGAATGGCTGCCATTTGAGATAGAACCCTTCGACCAACCTTCTAATGGTGTTCGTTATAATCTTTATTAGTGTCACAAGTAGGCTTACATTAACACTGCAATGAAGTTACTGTGAAAAGCCCCTAGTCGCCACATTCTGGCGCCTGTTCGGGTACACAGAGAGAGAATTCAGAATGTTCAATTCACCTAATAACTTTCTCCAAATGTAAAAGAGACATGAGGCTAATGGAAACGTTTCTGAGTGCAGTTTGTGGCTGGATTTACTGGGAGTTTCCCACTGGCTCTGTCGGCGAGTTCCGTACCGCTATTAACCACACTTAGTGCGCGATCCATCAGCCACGCTGCGCCAGAAAAGCAGCTCGCCGCAGCAGTGCGTGCCCGATGAAAGACGGGAGACTCCGCTCCCGTGATCGACGCAACGCTTCATCAGATCCAATGCAACCTCGCCAGACATTGCAAGGTGAATGCCGCCCACAATGGGTGGGATCACTTTTTGGCAAATCTGCAGATTAGAGTGAGGCAGTATGCTCCCATAATGCATTAGGGCTGGGGGGAGGGCTGGGGGCTGGGGGGGTTCGAGGATTAGAGCGAGGCAGTATGCTCCAATAGTGTGTTCAGGCTGGGGGGAGGGCTGGGGGGGGGGGGGGGGGGGGGGGTTCGAGGATTAGAGCGAGGCAGTATGCTCCCATAATGCATTTGGGCTGGGCGGGGGGGGGGGGGGGTGGTGGGTGTTCGAGGATTAGAGCAAGGCAGTATGCTCCAATAGTGTGTTCAGGCTTGGGGGAGGGCTGGGGGGTTCGAGGATTAGAGCGAGGCAGTATGCTCCCATAATGCATTTGGGCTGGGCGGGGGGGGTGGTGGTGGGTGTTTGAGGATTAGAGCAAGGCAGTATGCTCCAATAGTGTGTTCAGGTTGGGGGGGGGAGGGGGGGGGGGCTGGGCGGAGGGGGGGGGGGGGCTGGGCGGAGGGGGGGGGGGGTTCGAGGATTAGTGCGAGGCAGTATGGTCCCATAATGCATTCGGGCTGGGCGGGGGGGCGGAGGGGGGGGGGCGTTCGAGGATTAGTGCGAGGCAGTATGCTCCCATAATGCATTCGGGCTGGGTGGGGGGTGGGGGGGGGTTCCAGGATTAGAGCGAGGCAGTATGCTCCCATAATGCATTTGGGCTGGGGGGGGGGGTGGTGGGTGTTCGAGGATTAGAGCAAGGCAGTATGCTCCCATAGTGTGTTCAGGCTGGGGGGAGGGCTGGGGGGTTCGAGGATTAGAGCGAGGCAGTATGCTCCCATAGTGTGTTCAGGCTGGGGGGAGGGCTGGGGGGTTCGAGGATTAGAGCGAGGCAGTGTGCTCCAATAGTGTGTTCAGGCTGGGGGGAGGGCTGGGGGGTTCGAGGATTAGAGCGAGGCAGTATGCTCCCATAGTGTGTTCAGGTTGGGGGGGGGAGGGGGGGGCTGGGCGGAGGGGGGGGGGGGGGTTCGAGGATTAGAGCGAGGCAGTATGCTCCCATAATGCATTTGGGCTGGGCGGGGGGGGGGGGTGTTCGAGGATTAGAGCGAGGCAGTATGCTCCAATAGTGTGTTCAGGCTGGGGGGAGGGCTGGGGGGTTCGAGGATTAGAGCGAGGCAGTATGCTCCAATAGTGTGTTCAGGCTGGGGGGAGGGCTGGGGGGTTCGAGGATTAGAGCGAGGCAGTATGCTCCCATAGTGTGTTCAGGTTGGGGGGGGGAGGGGGGGGGGCTGGGCGGAGGGGGGGGGGTTCGAGGATTAGAGCGAGGCAGTATGCTCCAATAGTGTGTTCAGGCTGGGGGGAGGGTTGGGGGGGGGCTGGGCGGGGGGGTTCGAGGATTAGAGCGAGGCAGTATGCTCCAATAGTGTGTTCAGGCTGGGGGGAGGGCTGGGGGGTTCGAGGATTAGAGCGAGGCAGTATGCTCCCATAGTGCGTTCAGGCTGGGGGGGGGGGAGGGGGGGGGCTGGGCGGAGGGGGGGGGTGGTTGAGGATTAGAGCGAGGCAGTATGCTCCCATAGTGTGTTCGGGCTGGGGGGGGGGGTCGAGGATTGGGTTTTGGTGTCCCGATCACTCACTACACTAGGAGGGTTCCGGCAAGCGGAGCACCCCCCTGTACGAAACGGGGCTATGTACAGCCTCAGCCGCATGTTCACCGTTCAGACCCCTTCATGTTGAATAGCCGTGTGTTTCCTGGCACAGCGAGCACTAAGAAACACGCGACTAAACGCGCTCGCTCGGGGACTCTGTTTTGTTTCGGGAAAATCGTGCCTTTATTCACATTTTGGACGCTGAGGAGTTCCTCCCAGATCAAACCCGCACTCAGCATTATTTTCATCACTGGCGAGCTGAAGTCGCTGGCCAAACTGGCTCCCCCGAAATTGAGGCAACCATTTTGAAAGGGTGCCCCAATATCTAACTGGGCTTGTGGGTCCCCCACAAGCAGAAGTGTCCGGAAGTGACCGCTCGTGGAGGGCCGGTTCGATGGTGGGAGGCCGTTAATATGGGATCCTTCCCATTAATGGGATGGGGCCTTAACTGGTCATTATTGGCTCCTCGCCATGCCACAGTGGGATCCAGATTTCGCCAACAGGAGTGGGCTGGTTAGATCAGAAACCAATTGGCGTCTGGTGCGTTTCCCAATTCCGGACTCCCCCGCGATCTAACCGGCTCGCTCGGATTTGGGCCAGAGGCAATGAGGCCATTTGATTGTGCCGAAGATCACCAAACCCAGCGGAGTAGGAGACCTCCACCCAGGCAGAATTAGTCTCAGGGCTATCAATAGAGCGAAGGCGAAGACATCCGTCTTCACCCCCGACTGAAGCACTGACCAGCCTGATACCCCCAACTATGGCAACCAGCAGAGAACATGGATCCAAATTGATATTGAGTATCTCGGACATGGTATTGAAGAAAGAGGACCAGAGGATATGAGTGTGGTTAGCGGGACCCCAGGAGCAGCCCGTGCACTTGTCCTTCACCTCAGAGAAAAATCCACTCATCCTCACTTTAGTCTGATGTGTCCTATGAGCCACCTTGAATTGAATCAGACGTAGCCGAGCACCTGAAGATGTGTGATAGATCCTGCGAAGGGCCTCACTGCACACACAGATTACATAGAATTTACAGTGCAGAAGGAGGCCATTCGGCCCATCGAGTCTGCACAGGCTCTTGGAAAGAGCTCCCTACCCAAACCCACACCCCTACCCTATCCCCATAACCCAGCAACCCCACCCAACACTAAGGGCAATTTATCGTGGCCAATTCACCTAACCTGCACATCTTGGACTGTGGGAGGAAACCGGAGCACCCGGAGGAAACCCACGCAGACAGGGGGAGAATGTGCAGACTCCGCACAGACAGTGACCCAAGCCGGGAATCAAACCTGGGACCCTGGAGCTGTGAAGCAATTGTGCTAACCACTATGCTACCGTGCTGCCCACACCTCACCATCCAGAATGGGACCCAATTCACTCTCCCAGTTTGTCCTCACCTCACTCAACGGAGCCGGCTCTGCTGAGAAGATATGGCCATGTATTCCCAAAATAGACCCCCCCCCCCCCCCCCCCCCCCCCCCCCCCACCAGATTCGGCCAAAGACAAATCCTTTTCAAGAGGGAAGAGGATGGTGCCAAGAGAAAGGAGAGAAAAGTCTTGCGCAAAAAAAGTGTGAATGTGAAAGTACCTGAAAAGACTGGAACCGGGCAGTTAGAATTTCATTTATATACCAGCTATACACAGTAAAAGACCGCAAGGTGCTTCACAGGAGTGTTATCACACAAACTGACACTGACCCACATATGGAGGTTTTAAGGAATGACTTAAAGGAAGAGAGGGAGGGCGGGGCAAAGAGGGTTAGGGAGGGAGTGCCCATGGTAAGTGCAGGCAACTGAAGGAACGGCTGCCGGTTATGGAACAAATGAAGTAATTATTCCCTCCTCCCTTAGGCCTGATTTTAGTAGCCTTACCTCCAGCCTCCTAAGTCCCAAATATGGAATTCCTTCCCTAAAACATACTGCTTCTCCAGCTTCCACTCGCTTTTTAAAAGCCTGTTAAAAATCCCCTTTTTAACCAAAGCCTTGGATATCCCTTCTTTACAACATCAACGTGTTCGATTAGGTGTCTGTGAAGCACATTGGGAGAGGTTTGTTGTGGGCAAGATGTTGCTTTGTAAACCCAACAAGAAGAGCTCATAGTCACTCTGTAGTACTAATAGCCATTTGACATAAAATGACCCACATATTGACCGTAGACGCGAGTCAATATGCCAGATCTTGTTGTAAAATATCAGCCTTTGTCAACATGCAAATCAAGATAAAGTGATGCACTGAAAGTGTGCCCGAGTCACCATTTTCCTTCTGCATGCCTAGATTTAATGTGAACGAACCCACAAACAATATTTTGGAGAGGAATAGGGGTTTCTCTGCAGTGTCCTGGATGGATATTTATTCCTTAACCAACATCACTAAAAAGCAGACGATCCTCACATTGCTGTTTGTGGGATATCTTGCTGTGGAGAAATGACTGCTGTGTTCCTACATTACAACAGTGAATCTGCTTCAATAGGTATTTCACTGGCTGAAAAGATCTCTGGGACGGTCCTGAGGTTGTGAAAGGCGCTAAAGAAATTCAAAATAGTTCTTTCCTGTGCACGGGGTTTGAACTCCTCTACCCACCGGTCTGGATTTGCCAGGAGGTCTGGAGGAGAGGGAGAGAGATGGGAAGTCATACGGGATAGTCCCTCTTGATCTCAGAGGCCAGAGGATCCAACTAAAGGAGAGTGTTTCGGTGGCAGCCAGTTTTCTTCTGGATAGGGAGAGGATGCAATGGGATACATCGTTCCCCCCCCCCAATTCCTTTCCATTGATTTAAAGTGGGGAGTCAGAACATTGAGATTGATGATGGAGTTTTGGCCCCAAACCCACTCTCTGGCATGGTATCCAGCAGATAATCCTGCTTTAATCAGAATTTGTTTACAGTGATGAAATTCCAAGTGAGTAGAAAAGGATATATTTCTTCATCCTTTTGTACATTTGGCGGACGAGTCTGAGTTTGATTACTGTGCCCATTCTCTCTCCTTCTGCCACAGTGGATACATTTCAGCCCTGGAGGGAGTAACATATGTGTATTTCCGATGGGAGGGATGGTCAGGCTGAACTGATGGTGTTTTTGTACGGACATGACAGGCAGTGACCACCCATTCTGCTTCCTGTGTATAATTTAGCAACCTTGCTTTTATCTCACTCTATAATTCACATCGGTGAATGTTTCCATCTGTGAACTTTTATGAATCCCAAATTTCTGCAGGTCGCCACAATCTCAACATTTATTCCTCGAGCTCCTATCCCGTCTCTCCTACCGTTGACGCCTCCCTTCTAGGACCTGTTCATTTATCTTTTTCCCTCATTCAATCATTACCTTCCTCTTAATTTTTTCCTCCCTTTCCCAAACTCACTGTACCGCTTGATCTCCTCCTCCCTCCCAAACTAATTCTCTTCCACTCAATCTCTCCCTCCCTCTTCCGATCTTTCTCCATCTAAATCTCTCCTTCCTTGTCTCTCAACTCTGTCTCAATTTCTATAGATCTCCCTGTGTCTCACTCTCTTCTCATTCTATGCTAGGTAGAAATTTCTGTTCATTTTTCTCTTGCTCCGTGTCTCTTTTTTAAAAAATCACTCTCCCTCTCTCTATTTTTCCCTTCTCCCTTACCCTATCTTTCTATCTCTCATCTCTCTCCATCTCTAAATCGTGGATTTCATGCCTGGTGTTATTAATAAACAGGTACTTCATACAATAAATTCCTTTTATTGGCTATTTTGAACCTTTATAATCTGAATTTTTAGTAACTACTTTGTTAAAACTGCAAATAAGAACTTACCTACAAATGTATTACGTGTACAATGGGTGGTTTGTACAGAATATAACAGATACCCAGGAGTCAGCTGCCAGCTAAAATCTAATCGAGGGGTTTGGAGATTTTATATATAGAATAACTGATACCAGTGAGGGAGTTACAAACTGATATCTAATCGAGGGGTTTGGGTGGTTTATATTCAGAGTAATGGATACCCGGGAGTGAGGTTCAGGCTGTAACCTAAACAGGTTTGATGATTTATATGTAGAATAAAGAGGAGCGAGGAGTAAATTTTAGTCTTGGACTTAATTGTGGACTATGGGCGATTTATACAGAGACTAAGAGATGCTTTAACTGGGAGAGATTATACAGCAGTGATGAGCCCACCGGATGTATTGTATGAAGCAGATTATAGGGTTGTGAATGTTGCCAGCTGTAATGCAGGCACTTTAATTTATCTCTCAGTAACCTGCTTCACCTCTCATAAGACATGCTGACCTCTGCCCTTTGCTCCCTCCTCACCAATTCCTCTATTGTCCTTTCGCAGTCAGGCTGTGCAGTGGTGAAGCGATACTCGAAATAAAATTTTGAACTAATTGTAGAACCATCCAGCGAGAAGGCAGCCAGTCAGTCCATCGTGCCGTTGCCAACTCTTCAGATCTATCCCACTCGCTCGCTCCTCACCCAAAGTCCTTGAAATTGAATTGCTTGCCAACATTCACTGATCTGGCAAATAGGCAATGCATGGCAGAGAACCTGGGTGCCCATGGACACCCAGCACAAGTGGGCACCTTGCAGAGAGGAGGGGATAATTTAGAAAATACCTCTTTAGACAGAGAGTGATGAGAATTTTGAACTCAATACCACATGACGCGGCACGGTATCACAGTGGTTAGCACTGTTGCTTCACAGCGCCAGGGTCCCGGGTTCGATTCCCGGCTTGGGTCACTGTTTGTGCGGAGCCTGCATGTTCTCCCCATGTCTGCGTGGGTTTCCTCACACATGTCCCGAAAGACGTGCTTGTTAGGTGAATTGGACATTCTGAATTCTCTCTCTGTGTACCCGAACTGGTGCCAGAATGTGGCGACTAGGGGATTTTCACAGTAACTTCATTGCAGTGTTAATTTAAGCTTTGACAAAGAGTCATTGGACTCGAAACGTTAGCTCTTTTCTCTCCCTACAGATGCTGCCAGGCTTGCTGAGATTTTCCAGCATTTTCTCTTTCATTTCAGATTCCAGCATCCGCAGTGATTTGCTTTTATCCTTAATTTAAGCCTACTTGTGACAATAATAAAGATTATTATTGAGTTAAAGTGAATATCATAGGTATGTTTGTGGGAAGTTTTGATAGGGACACGAGGGAGAAAGGAATCCGAGATTATGCTGATAGTGTGAGGTGACGAGGGGGGCTCTTATGGAACATAATAATAAAAATAAATAAATAAAATTGCTTATTGTCAGAAGTAGGCTTCAAATGAAGTTACAAATAAACACCAGCATTGACCGGTTGGCCGAATGATCGGTTCCTTTGCTCTACACTCTGCGTGAAATTGGTGGTTAAGAAGATTATGTTTTGAAATTCAGTACAATCATCGGATATTTCTGTGCACTAATTAGGGTGCTCAACATTAAATGTGCGGTAAATTAGAATGAGGTAAAAATAGAATGCAGGAATGAAAACAAATCATTTTAGCTTTGTGTTATGAAGCTATGTTGCAATTAACTGGCATGCCTTACACAAGAACGTAATAGCTGTTTCAAGGTCGATAAAGTTGCATATTAAAAAAAAATAAAATTGTATTTCTCATGATGAATTTTTGCCATGTTGATCGTAAAAAGAAAATTCTGATATTGTGTTCCTGTAGCCTGGGGCATGTTCAGTATTTCACAAGGCACTGAAAAACCTGTGGGAGTCAGCAGTCGACATACTCTCTCACACTTGGAATGATACCCAGGCAGGGACTGGAAAAGGCATTTCTTTTGCCTCAGTATCACTGATTACTTAATAGCTTTCTTGTCAGCTATTTAAGTTAATATAAGACAAATGAGCATTTTATGGTAATGCAATATGCCCCATGTATCGGGATGATGGCAAATACAGTTCAAACAGCCTAATGACCCCAGAGTGCGTTCTCTTACAGCAGAACAAAATGATAAAGAAGCAAAAACACTGGGAAAATTGATTTTTTTTTTCCCACTCTACGTACTGCGAGAGAATACAATATATATTTGGCGTTGAAGCATGTTCCACGCAAAGGATTTGACTCCAAAAGTTTCTGGAATATGGCTATTCTATCAGAATTCATCGGTATGAAATGTGCCGTTTCCGTGGCATCAAAAATTACATCAGAAACATCAGAAATTACAAAATCAGCCTTCTCGGGCCAACTGGTCCATTCTGCTGGGAACATGCCGCACATAAGTCTCCGTCTACCATTCCTCACATAGCACGATCGACATATCCGCTATTCCCTTCCCACTCATACATTCAGATTCCGTACACCGCACTCTGCATTCTCGGGGCAAAGAGATTGCTCCATGATGCCCAAATAGACTTTTCAGGGATTCTATTACATGGGTGTGCGGTAGATTAGAGTGTTACAGTGAGGGGTGTGGGCTGTATCAGAGTGTTACAGTGAGGGTGTGGGGTATATCAGAGTGTTACAGTGAGGGGTGTGGGGTATATCAGTGTTACAGTGAGGGGTGTGGGGTATAGCAGAGTGTTACAGTGAGGGGTGTGGGATATATCAGAGTGTTACAGTGAGGGGTGTGGGCTGTATCAGAGTGTTACAGTGAGGGTGTGGGGTATATCAGAGTGTTACAGTGAGGGGTGTGGGGTATATCAGTGTTACAGTGAGGGGTGTGGGGTATAGCAGAGTGTTACAGTGAGGGGTGTGGGGTATATCAGAGGGTTACAGTGAGGGGTGTGGGGTATATCAGGGTGTTACAGTGAGCGGTGTGGGGTATATCAGTGTTACAGTGAGGGGTGTGGGGTATATCAGAGTGTTACAGTGAGCGGTGTGGGGTATATCAGAGTGTTACAGTGAGGGGTGTGGGGTATATCAGTGTTACAGTGAGGGGTGTGGGGTATATCGGAGTGTTACAGCGAAGGGTGTGGGGTATATCAGTGTTACAGTGAGGGGTGTGGGGTATTTCAGAGTGTTACAGTGAGGGGTGTGGGGTGTATCAGAGTGTTACAGTGAGGGGTGTGGGGTATATCAGTGTTACAGTGAGGGGTGTGGGGTATATCAGTGTTACAGTGAGGGCTGTGGGGTATATCAGAGTGTTACAGTGAGGGGTGTGGGGTATATCAGAGTGTTACAGTGAGGGGTGTGGGGTATATCAGTGTTACAGTGAGCGGTGTGGGGTATATCAGAGTGTTACAGTGAGGGGTGTGGGGTATATCAGAGTGTTACAGCGAGGGTATGGGGTATATCAGAGTGTTACAGTGAGGGGTGTGGGGTATATCAGAGTGTTACAGTGAGGGGTGTGGGGTATATCAGAGTGTTACAGTGAGGGGTGTGGGGTATATCAGAGTGTTACAGCGAGGGTGTGGGGTATATCAGAGTGTTACAGTGAGGGGTGTGGGGTATATCAGAGTGTTACAGTGAGGGGTGTGGGGTATATCAGAGCGTTACAGTGAGGGGTGTGGGGTATATCAGAGTGTTACAGTGAGGGGTGTGGGAGATATCAGTGTTACAGTGAGGGGTGTGGGGTATATCAGAGTGTTACAGTGAGGGGTGTGGGATATATCAGAGTATTACAGTGAGGGTGTGGGGTATATCAGAGTGTTACAGTGAGCGGTGTGGGATATATCAGAGTATTACAGTGAGGGTGTGGGGTATATCAGAGTGTTACAGTGAGGGGTGTGGGATATATCAGAGTATTACAGTGAGGATGTGGGGTATATCAGAGTGTTACAGTGAGCGGTGTGGGATATATCAGAGTGTTACAGTGAGGGATGTGGGGTATATCAGTGTGTTACAGTGAGGGGTGTGGTATATATCAGTGTTACAGTGAGGAGTGTGGGATATATCAGTGTTACAGTGAGGGGTGTGGGGTATATCAGAGTGTTACAGTGAGGGGTGTGGGGTATATCAGAGTGTTACAGTGAGGGGTGTGGGGTATATCAGAGTGTTACAGTGAGGGGTGTGGGGTATATTCGATTGTTACAGTGAGGGGTGTGGGGTATATCAGTGTGTTACAGTGAGGGGTGTGGGGTGTATCAGTGTTACAGTGAGCGGTGTGGGATATATCAGAGTTACAGTGAGGGGTTGGGGATATATCAGTGTTACAGTGAGGGGTGTGGGGTCACTCAGATTGTTACAGTGAGGGGTCTGAGATATATCAGAGTTACAGTGAGGGGTGTGGGGTATATCAGAGTGTTACAGTGAGGGGTGTGGGGTAAATCAGAGGGTTACAGTGAGGGGTGTGGGGTATATCAGAGTGTTACAGTGAGGGGTGTGGGTATATCAGAGTGTTACAGTGAGGGGTATGGGGTATATCAGAGTGTTACAGTGAGGGGTGTGGGATATATCAGTGTTACAGTGAGGGGTGTGGGGTATATCAGTGTTACAGTGAGGGGTGTGGGGTATATCAGTGTTACAGTGAGCGGTGTGGGATATATCAGAGTTACAGTGAGGGGTGTGGGATATATCAGAGTGAGGGGTGTGGGATATATCAGAGTGTTACAGTGAGGGGTGTGGGGTATATAAGAGTGAGGGGTGTGGGATATATCAGAGTGTTACAGTGAGGGGTGTGGGGTATATCAGTGTTCCAGTGAGGAGTGTGGGGTATATCAGAGTGTTACAGTGAGAGGTGTGGGGTATATCAGAGTGAGGGGTGTGGGATATATCAGAGTGTTACAGTGAGCGGTGTGGGATATATCAGAGTGTTACAGTGAGGGGTGTGGGGTATATCAGTGTTACAGTGAGGAGTGTGGGGTATATCAGAGTGTTATAGTGAGGGGTGTGGGATATATCAGAGTGTTACAGTGAGGGGTGTGGGGTATATCAGAGTATTACAGTGAGGGGTATGGGGTATATCAGAGTGTTACAGTGAGGGGTGTGGGGTATATCAGTGTTACAGTGAGGGGTGTGGGGTATATCAGAGCGTGACAGTGAGGGGTGTGGGGTATATCAGAGTGTTACAGTGAGGGGTGTGGGGTATATCAGTGTTACAGTGAGGGGTGTGGGGTATATCAGTGTTACAGTGTGGGGTGTGGGATATATCTGTGTTACAGTGAGGGGTGTGGTGTATATCAGAGTGTTACAGTGAGGGGTGGGGGTATATCAGTGTTACAGTGAGGGGTGTGGGATATATCAGAGTGTTACAGTGAGTGGTGTGGGCTATATCAGAGTGTTACAGTGAGGGGTGTGGGATATATCAGAGTGTTACAGTGTGGGGTGTGGGGTATATCAGTGTTACAGTGAGGGGTGTGGGGTATATCAGAGTGTTACAGTGAGGGGTGTGGGATATACCAGTGTTACAGTGAGGGGTGTGGGGTATATCAGTGTGTTACAGTGAGGGTGTGGTATATCAGAGTGTTACAGTGAGGGGTGTGGGGTATATCAGTGTTACAGTGAGGGGTGTGGGGTATATCAGAGCGTTACAGTGAGGGGTGTGGGATATATCAATGTTACAGTGAGGGGTGTGGGGTATATCAGAGTGTTACAGTGACGGGTGTGGGGTATATCAGAGTGTTACAGTGAGGGGTGTGGGATATATCAGAGTGTTACAGTGAGGGGTGTGGGGTATATCAGTGTTACAGTGAGGGGTGTGGGGTATATCAGTGTTACAGTGAGGGGTGTGGGGTATATCAGTGTTACAGTGAGGGGTGTGGGGTATATCAGAGTGTTACAGTGAGGGCTGTGGGGTATATCAGTGTTACAGTGAGGGGTGTGGGGTATATCAGAGTGTTACAGTGAGGGGTGTGGGGTATATCAGAGTGTTACAGTGAGGGGTGTGGGTATATCAGAGTGTTACAGTGAGGAGTGTGGGGTATATCAGTGTTACAGTGAGGGGTGTTGGGTATATCAGTGTTACAGTGAGGGGTGTGGGGTATATCAGAGTGTTACAGTGAGGAGTGTGGGATAAATCAGTGTTACAGTGAGGGGCGTGGGGTATATCAGTGTTACAGTGTGGGGTATATCAGTGTTACAGTGAGGGGTGTGGGGTATATCAGAGTGTTACAGTGAAGGGGGTGGGGTATATCAGAGTGTTACAGTGAGAAGTGTGGGGTATATCAGTGTTACAGTGAGGGGTGTGGGGTATATCAGATTATTACAGTGAGGGGTGTGGGGAATATCGCAGTGTTACAGTGAGGGGTGTGGGATATATTAGTGTTACAGTGAGGGGTAAATCAGAGTGTTACAGTGAGGGGTGTGGGGTATATCAGTATTACAGTGAGGGTGTGGGTATATCAGAGTGTTACAGTGAGGGTGAGGGTATATCAGAGTGTTACAGTGAGGGGTGTGTGGTAAATCAGAGGGTTACAGTGAGGGGTGTGGGGTATATCCGAGTGTTACAGTGAGGGGTGTGAGGTATATCAGAGTGTTACAGTGAGGGGTGTGGCGTATATCAGAGTGTTACAGTGAGGGGCGTGGGGTATATCAGTGTTACAGAGAGGGGTGTGGCGTATATCAGAGTGTTACAGTGAGGGGTGTGGGGTATATCAGTGTTACAGAGAGGGGTGTGGCGTATATCAGACTGTTACAGTGAGGGGTGTGGGTATATATCAGAGTGTTGCAGTGAGGGGTGTGGGGTATATTAGACTGTGATAGTGAGGGGTGTGGGTATATATCAGAGTGTTACAGTAAGGGGTGCGGGGTATATTAGAGTGTTACAGTAAGGGGTGTGGGGTATATTAGACTGATACAGTGAGGGGTGTGGGCTATATAGAGTGTTACAGTGAGGGGTGTGGGGTATATCAGAGTGTTGCAGTGAGGAGTGTGGGATATATCAGTGTTACAGTGAGGGGTGTGGGTATATATCAGAGTGTTGCAGTGAGGGGTGTGGGGTATATCAGTGTTGCAGTGAGGGGTGTGGGGTATATCAGAGTGTTACAGTGAGGGGTGTGGGTATATATCAGAGTGTTACAGTAAGGGTGTGGGGTATATTAGAGTGTTACAGTAAGGGGTGTGGGGTATATTAGACTGATACAGTGAGGGGTGTGGGATATATCAGTGTTACAGTGAGGGGTGTGGGTACATCAGAGTGTTACAGTGAGGGGTGTGGGGTATATCAGTGTTACAGTGAGGGGTGTGGGGTATATCAGAGTGTTACAGTGAGGGGTGTGGGGTATATCAGAGTGTTACAGTGAGGGGTGTGGGGTATATCAGAGTTACAGTGAGGGGTGTGGGTGTATATCAGAGTGTTACTGTGAGGGGTGTGGGATATATCAGAGTGTTGCAGTGAGGGGTGTGGGGTATATCAGAGTGTTACAGTGAGGGGTGTGGGATATATTAGACTGATACAGTGAGGGGTGTGGGGTATATCCGAGTGTTACAGTAAGGGGTGTGGGGTATATTAGACTGATACAGTGAGGGGTGTGGGTGTATATCAGAGTTTTACAGTGTGGGGTGTATCAGCTCTTCACAAACATCCTGACTGGGGAAATTCAAACAGCTGGAATACATTCTAGTTGTCAGGCTAATAGTTGAACACAGTTGACGTAAAGGATTTTTAAAGGTGATTACATAGCAATAATGGATGTGTGGGAGTCCACTTGTTTGTACATGAAGGAAGGGGTGGCTTTGATTAAAAAGCTCAACCTGCAGTTCCTGTTTTGTGATCCACTTTCCTCTTCACTTATAATCTGCCTAACTCCCACCTATGGTTCATTGAGAAAGGGCATTAAATAGCCTGAATAAATCTTTGAATCGTTATAATGTCTCCTCTTTTCACTTTTTGAAGGCAATACCAGCTTCGATTATTCAAGCTTCTACCTGGGACTCTGGGATTGCATTAGTGAGGAACCTGATGAACTGTCATTTAAACGAGGAGATCTGATCCACATCCTGAGCAAAGTAAGGCAATGAACCAATCATTTTCTCTGTTTGTGATGTGTGAAGATGTCCGTCTCCTCACTCTCAACATTCTGATCATTGTTAATTCCACGCTGTGAACATGCCATCAATGGTCACCCCCTTGCCTCCCAGTCAGTGCATCATGGTTTCAGGGACCCACTGCAGTGATTTGAACGTATAATCTGAACGAACACTCCAGTGCAATGCTGAGGAGTGCTGCACAGTCAGATTTACCATTTTCGGATGAGCTGGTAAACAGAGGCCCAGTCTGCCCTCTGAGCTGGGTGTAAAAATCCCATTATTTCAAAAAAAGCATGGAATTTATCCCCAATGTCCTGGCAAATACTTATTATAGAACATAGAACATAGAACATACAGTGCAGAAGGAGGCCATTCGGCCCATCGAGTCTGCACCGACCCACTTAAGCCCTCACTTCCACCCTATCCCCGTAACCCAACAACCCCTCCTAACCTTTTTGGTCACTAAGGGCAATTTAGCATTGCCAATCTACCTAACCTGCACATCTTTGGACTGTGGGAGGAAACCGGAGCACCCGGAGGAAACCCACGCAGACACGGGGAGGACGTGCAGACTCCGCACAGTCTTATTCTGATCACTGTCCAGTGACCCCTGCGACATATAAAAACAGAGATTTGCATTTTGAAAGCACCTTTCGCCTTATTCATTAAACAACATCACTGAAAACAAATGAGCTCATAATTTTTCTAATTGCTGTTAATTGTACTTTGCTGTGTACAAGTTGGTTGTCAAATTTCCTGACTGACTATATTTCACCAAATCATTTTGGGACATCATGAGATGGTGAAAGGTGCTTTCAAAATGCAAATCTCTGTTTTTATATGTCGCAGGGGTCACTGGACAGTGATCAGCAGTGAGACAGAAGCAAATTACTGCAGATGCTGGAATCTGAAACAAGAACCGAAAATATTGGACAATCTCAGCAGGTCTGACAGCCTCTGTCATCCAGACTCGAAACGTTCGCTCCCTTCTCTCTCCACAGATGCTGTCAGACCTGTTGAGATTGTCCAGTATTTTTAGTTTGTTGATCAGTCGTGGACCCCTGGTTGATGGCCTTTTTCCACATTTAATGGCCATCCACCAGCGAGCTTCACCCACCCTAGATACCCTGATGCGAATCACAGCATGTCACATCACCATGTAGTTTTAATTTGCTGGGTTTGATTTCGCTCTCTATGTGCTTGGGGCTAATGGGTCACAGGAGTGGTCAGATTTGTTCTCTTTCAGTCATAACACAGCTGACCTGGACTCTGTACCTGAAGGACAAGGTCTATCGGAGAGCTGTGAACTTGTGGAATCCTGTCCCACAGAAAGCTGTTGGGGTCAGTTTGTTGGATATATTCAACAGGGAGCTGGATGTGGGCCTTGTGGCTAAAGGGATCAAGAGGTATGGAGAGAAAGTGGGAGTGGGATACTGAATTTGCATGATCAGCCATGATCATATTGACTGGTGGTGCAGGCTCGAGGGGCTGAATGGCCTACTCCTGCACCTATTTTCTATGTTTCTTTGTCTGTTGTGAGGAGTAAGGACCAAAGTCAGGTGGGGAAGTTTTCCTGATCATCCTCTGAAAACCATGACGAGCAAGTCAATAATTTTGCTAAGTTCCTTCACTGTGGGTTTGATAACCATGACAGGTAGGCTTTCTGTGATGTTTTGAGTTTCCTCGCTGACCGTGTTCTCTCTGGAGTATAACTGAAGGTACTATTCCATCCATCTATCCAACTGTTTGTAAACCAATGGATGGAAAATTGTTGGAAAGATGGTTCCCTTGTGCTGATGTGTCCCTCCGTATCTGCCTTTCCTATACACTCACTGCCCAGGGAATCCAGCATTCTCACTAAACCATGAGGCACTATGTTGCATTTGCTTTGTGTTTGATGGCCACAGCGGCACTCCTGGACTCGAGACCCTGTCTGGAGATTGCAGTGCAGCATTACTAATAACCGTGTCCTTGCAGCGAGATTATGAGGAAATAATTAGCAATGCAGTACAGTACTGCTGTATAAATACAGGTTTAATGCAGTCATTGAAGAAATAATGAATAAATGCAAATGTTTGTTAAATTATCTACTTAAGCGTCAGACAGAGAGGGAAAATCCATTCTCTCTTTCTCTGTCCCTGGACTGATTCAAACACAATACCAAAGCCCTAAAGGCTGTGAATAATCTCTTGATGAGTGCCAGCGATTTTCCCGTCTCGCGCGATTATTCACCAGTTCAACTTCAGGTCACCTGTGCTGCACAAAGGCTTGAATTGATTGGTCCATTAGCCTGTGACAGAAGACTGGCGAAGGAGATACACCATCGTGATTGGTGAGTTTGAGTAACTACTTGTGTTTCTAACCCATACAAGGAGCCTGACACCAACAATGTATCACATCGAGGTTGCTGAAACACAGCAGTTACTTCCCAATCATTATGCATTAGGAGTGTGTGTGTGTCTCTCTCCACTCTCTCTGTGTAGCCTATTCTTTGGGAGTAATGCAGAGATGTTGGAGCAAAGAGACTTGATTGTAGATTCTGCTTGTATATCTATGTGTGTGCAGAGACAGAGCCTTATCAGTAATTTACGTTAATATCAAATTGTAGGCCTGATGTATTTGTGTGTTACGGTGCGACACTGATGAACATTTGCACTTCAAATTATCTCTTAATTTTCCTAATTAAAAGACCTGGGGGAAAGAATGACCCAAATATGAGACATCCCATCAGTTAGTACGGGCTCCCCAGAGAATGGGAAACCTGACTTTTAATGTGCCTCCGCAGTTACACTCAGACTGGGAGAAGCACACAGAGGGTTTGGAGACGAGTGCTGGAGGAGTCAGGCTGGGTGGAAACCAAGAGCCACAGAATAGACGTCGTCCGCTCATCGGCGGCAAGTGGGCGAAACAGGAGCCTGAGAGAGATTAGCCAGAGGCTAATCATTATTTCATGGAATGGTGGTGGACCAGACTCAGGGGGCTGAATGGCCTCCTGTTGTATCTGGAATGGGAGTGCAAGATTTGGAGTGGGGTTTTCAATGCAGGAAGGAAGGAATAAGCTGGACAAGGAATTCAGGGGGCAAGAACCCGTTGACAGGATGTACAGTGGGACCCTGAGAATGAGCGGGAGGGAGAAAGCCAGAGTCATCCCGAAGGAAATGAGAGAGGACAGAATGCACTCGGAGCATGGACTGAAATGGAAATGAAGATGGACATAGAACAACAGAGAACATACAGTGTAGAAGGAGGCCATTCGGTCCATCGAGTCTGCACCAACCCACTTAAACCCAATAACCCCTCCTAAACTTTGTGGTCACTAAGGGAAATTTATCATGGCCATTCCACCTAACCTGCACATCTTTGGACTGTGGGAGGAACCCGGAGGAAACCCACGCACACACAGGGAGGACGTGCAGACTCCGCACAGACAGTGACCCAGCGGGGAATCGAACCTGGGACCCTGGAGCTGTGAAGCCACAGTGCTATCCACTTGTGCTACCGTGCTGCCCAATTTAGTGTTACTACACTAGAAGGGGACACTGAAGAGAATAGGGTCCAATAATTAGGAAACATTCAACCAAAGGTTTACTTATTAATCAAACAGCCACAAGTTACTTTATTTTTGAATTTACTTTGGCAAATTCAAATCTGGTGAAAATCTGTTTTGGAACCCTGATCCAATCCAGATTCTGCCCATACTTGGGGAAAAAACAGCATCCAGGAGGAGTCATTGTTTTCCCAGGAACAGGAGGAAGCTCGTCAGCCCCTCCAGCCTGTTCTGTCACCCAATCAGACCATGACAGGTCTGTACCTCAACTCCACCCATCTTAGCTCCAGATCCCTTGACCATCTAAAATCTATCAACCTTGAAAGTTCCAGTTGCCCCCTAGTCTCGAGAGTTTTCCATGGGAGAGGATTCCAGGTTTACACCAGCCTTTGGCTGGGAAGGTGTTTTCTGATTTTTGCGCCTGAATGGCCCAGCTCTAAATTGTAGATCATGTCCAATTGTTCTTAATGCCTCCCCCAGAGGGAAAGCTGCTCCATACCCCTTCTTGACATTCCAAACATCACATCGCCCCTCAATCTTCTAACCTCAGGGGAATAGAAGCCAAGCTGGTGTCTTCTGATGTGGTGATGAGTGGAAACCAGAGGGATTGGGTTGCCAACTCTCGTTGGAGAGATTCCTGGAGGTTTCACCACCTGCCCCTCCCCCCCAGACACTCCCTATTCGTTGCCCGATTCCCATCTTTGCAGTGCCCTGCCTTACTATGGCCAATAAAATAAAATCCTGCATTTCCATAGTACTGTTCCCAACCTCAGGACATCCCAATACACGTTACTCCCAATGGTGTAATTTTGAGTTACTGTTGGAATGTGCACCCAGCAAGTTCACACAAACAGGAATCTGATTTTTGTGGTGTTTGATTGAGGGATAATTATTGAGCAGGACACTGGGGAGAACTCTTGCTCTTGTTCAGAATAGTGCCATGGGATCTCCCCGAGCAGGCATGTGGGGCTTTGCTTTAACATCTCATGTGAAAGAGAGGCACCTCTGGCAGAGCAGCACTCTCTCCATACTGCACTGGGAATTGTCACATTCTTATTCTCAAGCCCCCCCCCCCAATGGGGGTTGAATTCACACCTGCCCCACTGCCAGGTGAAGGGGCTATCGACTGAGATTAATCTTCGATTCCGAGAGGGTTTGCAGCTTCGCCGGAGGCAATAGTGGAGCCTGGAGTGTGAAGTGAGTGTGAGGTGAGTGTGCAAGGACCCCAAGCACAGTCCCCCTCCTCTGGAGCCACACTCTGCCCCCATGATGTGGGCTGTCAGTCCAGTCCGGAGCACAGGGCAATGTGCTGTTGTTCCAGATCGCGCGGGTTGACAGCCGGCCTGCAGGGGGCGTCCTCGGCACTGCTGCCAATCCCAGTCGTGGCGGCGCCCTTTGTGGGATCTTGCTGTGCACAGTAGAAGCCTGCGTCACAGTCCCTGCAGCTTGAGGTGACGCCGTGGCTGGGATGTGATTAAGGGACTCCATCAGAGTCCCCCCCCCCCCCCCCAGCCACTCATTGAAGCTGGGTTCAAATGCAGTCCGCGCACAATTCCAAGCCTTAATGAGGCGACTGTGTGATGTGTTTGCGGTGAATTTCTGGGTCCCTTATCCCCTCCTCTCCCCCCCCCCCCCCTCTCCCCGTTCCACCCTGGGGGTCTCTCTGCCCCCCCCCCCCCCCCCCGTTCCCCCCTGGGGGACTCTCTGCCTCCCCCACCCCCCGGGGGACTCTCCCCCCCCCCCCCCCCCCCCCGGGGTCTCTCTGCCCCCCCCCCCCCCGGCGGGGTCTCTCTGCCCCCCCCCCCCCGGGGTCTCTCTGCCCCCCCCTGGGGTCTCTGCCTCCTCCCAATGCTGCTGTGGGCGCAGTGAGAGATGGAGGGCGGATTGGGGGGTGAGCTCCAGCAGTTCTCTCGACTGGATCACTGAGTGTGAGTGGCTGCGGTGTCCTGGCCGATTGTGCACCTCTCTCAACAGAACAGATTGTACTGTGCTGGCACCGTTAATGAGGCGAGACACAGAGAGAGAGGGAGGGAGGGAGACAGAGAGAGAGAGACAGAGAGAGGGAGGGACAGAGAGAGAGAGACAGAGAGGGAGGGAGGGAGAGAGACGGAGAGAGAGGGAGGGAGAGAGAGAGAGGGAGGGAGAGAGAGACACACAGACAAAGAGAGAGATCGAGAGAGACACACACAGAGAGAGACCGACAGAGGGAGACACAGAGAGGGAGGGAGAGAGAGAGACACAGACAATGAGAGAGGGAGAGAGAGATAGAGAGAGACTCTCACAGTCAGAGAGAGAGACCGACAGAGAGAGGGAGGGACACATACACAGAGGGAGGGAGAGAGACACAGAGAGGGAGACACACAGAGAGGGAGACAGAGAGAGAGACACATGGAGCTAGAGAGAGAGACACACACACAGACCGAGAGAGGGAGACAGAGAGAGGGAGACAGAGAGAGGGAGACACAGAGAGGGAGACACAGAGAGGGAGACACAGAGAGAGACACAGCGAGAGAGACACAGCGAGAGAGACACAGCGAGAGAGACACAGAGAGAGGGAGACAGAGAGGGAGAGGGAGACAGAGAAACAGAGAGAGACACGGAGAGAGAGAGAGAGAAAAACAGGGAGAGAGACACAGAGAGAGAGACAGAAAGAGAGAGAGAGACACAGAGAGACACACAGAGAGGGAGAGAATCAGGACCGACTGCCCCGTGGCTGCTCTCTCTATAATCCACACTAAAGGATAATCAATAAACGCAGGAAATGTGGCCTCTGCTGCACAGCCCCCAAAGCATCCTTGAGGATAATGTAAACCGGACGGACTCGAATTCCCAATTCTTGGAATTGTAAAAGAAAAATTCTAAATTGGTCTCCTTTCTAAAACAGCCGATGTGGCTTGTCCAATCAGAGACATGGCAGCAGGGGTAGTAGCCAGTCCAGCTCAGCTTCTCAGCTGAAGGTATCTGCCCCAATCCACCAACCCTGACCATCCCCCTCACTTTCACTTTTCAAATCTGTCTCCGATTCCCTGCGACATGGTCAGGCTGCAAATCCTCCAGGATCTCACTGAATGGTGCAGCAGGCTAGAGGGGGCTGAAGGGTCTCGTCCTGGTCCAATGTTCCTGAATGCTTAACAACAGCAGCTTGCATTTATATAGCACCTTTATCAAAGCAAAAACCCCAGGGCACTAGGCTGAAACATTATCAAGCAAAGTTTATTACTGAGAACCATGAGGTGATAGTAAGGCAGCAGACTGAAAACTTGGACAACGAGGTGGGCGTCTAAATCCTTGCAAACCCCATGGCTAGTCTCCTCTGTTCCTTAAAAGCCCCCTCATGGTATAGTACCGTATGGTGAATGTATTACGGCAACCATTCACCACAATATTGCATTGTCCTAGGTTGATGCCCTTGAGGGCTCCATCTATGGACCATTGTATCACATTACATCGCATTGTATCATGTTGGTGCCCTTGTGGGCTCCGCCCCCTCGGGGAGGTATATATATCTACTGCCCTGCAGGCGGCTCTCAGTACAGAGCAGTGACAGGCAGGCACAGTTCTAGCTGATTAAAACCACTGTTCACTTCAACTTTCCGTCTCGTGTGAATTGATGGTCGCATCGTACCCAAAACCCTCCGTGGGGAAAACATTCTCCATTTTGTCCTAGTGTCTCCTTAAGAATGAATCTGAACCTGTGTCCTTGCCCCATTTGTATTGAGCGATCCTGGGCAAAGGTCTACGGCTTGACCCTGCCTCTCTAACTCCACTTACAATATTCAGCTCTCCCCAAACTTCAGATTTTACGCCTCTTCAAAATTGGAAACAGTTCCATAAAACGCACCGAGAACTCGGGGACTGACTCGGGTCTTCTACAAGGTTATAAATAACAACACTCCCCTGCAGCTACCTTCCTCCTGAGGGCAGTACAGACCCTCCCTTTGACCCTTCTCCGTCTGAGACAGCTCTGTAAATCTAACACGGACGTCTAACCTTGAGCAAGAACATTTCTGCACACTGACCGGGGTCTCTCAGTCCCCCTTCTCTCAGAGGGACATTTGTACATTTTCAGGTAGTCTATCCCAGTCAATTCATCCCACAGACTTGAACGCAGCCCTGCCTGCTCAGGAATGGGATACATAACACTTAAACATTTACATACAAGCACTGCAACAACTTCAGACTATGAGCCCTCTCCTCAATTTCAATTTTTAAATCTTATTTTTTTCCCCTCTGTAACTTGTTCTTATCTTTTGCTTTCATAGAGCGCTGACCTTTGTTCTGCTATTTGGGGCAGCACGGTAGCACAAGTGGATAGCACTGTGGCTTCACAGTGCCAGGGTCCCGGTTCGATTCCCCGCTGGGTCACTGTCTGTGCGAAGTCTGCACATTCTCCCCGTGTCTGTGTGGGATTCCTCCGGGTGCTCCGGTTTCCTCCCATAGTCCAAAGACGTGCAGGTTAGGTGGATTGACCATGCTAAATTGCCCTTAGTGTCCAAAAAGGTTAGGAGGGGTTATTGGGTGATGGGGATAGGGTGGAAGCGAGGGCTTAAGTGGGTCGGTGCAGACTCGATGGGCCGAATGGCCTTCTTCTGCACTGTATGTTCTATGTTCATTAACAGAGCTGCTTCCAAACGTTACCTTTATGCCACTATTAGCACCTTCTTTAGTCTTTAAGACTACCACTATCACTCCCTTTTGTCATGATATACACCAGTATATCATGGTGCAGACACACACACTGATGGACACACAGCAAGACCAATCAACACACGCAACACCGCAGCCAATCACCAGTTAGAGCACACTCCCTATATAGACAGAGGGTATCAGAGTTCCCGCTCATTCGGGATGCAGCCTCCTACAAGGACAGAGCTTACAGCTTACAGCACAGATCTTCACCGTGTGCTGAGTGCATAGACTGGTTAGGACAGGCATAGGTCTTTAGTTTAATCTAACATTGTGTTAACCCACAGTGAAAGTATGTTCAACAGTTTCTAACTTAATAAAATAGTGTTGTACTATTTTAAGTGTTGGTGGCCTGTATGTGTTCCACGGATCCAGAGCACCCAACACATCATGATACCAGGAGTTGAGGGATATTAGAACTTCTTAGACCTACCTGCAAGTGATCTGCCTTCCACCAGCATACAGCCACCCTGCAAAATGGACAGCGTCCGCCCGCCGCCGCCGCTCCGCATCACCGGTAACCTAGGGGCCAACTGGAAGATATTCAAACAACGCTTCCAGCTCTACCTTGAAGCCACAGACCGGGAAGCTGCCTCAGACACCAGGAAGATCGCTCTCTTCCTGTCCACGGCCGGGGAACATGCCATCCACATTTTCAATTCTCTCACCTTTGCTGATGGTGAAAATAAATCAAAATTCAAGACGGTCCTCCTTAAGTTTCACAGTCACTGCAACATCGACGTGAATGAAAGTTTCGAGCGCTATGTATTCCAACAGCGTTTGCAGGGTAAGGATGAACCTTTCCAGTCCTTTCTCACCCACCTCCGCATCCTTGCGCTGTCCTGCAATTACGGGCCCACCTCCGACTTCATGATACACGACCAAATCATTTTCGGTGTTCAGTCGGACCCCCTACGCCAGCAGCTCCTCAAGGTACAGCAGCTCACCCTAGCGATTGCCATCGAGACCTGCGTGATACACGAACACGCCATTAGTCGGTATTCCCACATCCAAGCGGCTGAAACGGTGTGGCAAGGTCCCCATGAGGCAGAACGGGTCCAAGCAATTGAGCAACTCCAGGGCCTCAGTCTGGATGAGGGCGGCCATTTCGCGCGTTTTTTGCGGACTCCCGCGCTTGTGCGCACCGAACGAGGGGACGACGACGTCGACGAATGTACTGTGCATGCGCGGACCACGTACGACCTCACCGTGCATGCGCGGACCACGTACGACCTCACCGTGCATGCGCGATGGCGCAGCGAACGTACTGACGTTACAACGTGCGGCAACTGTGGCTCCACCCACTTAAAGCGGCAATGTCCTGCCAAATCCCGACGATGCCTAAGATGTGGCAAACTTGGCCACTATGCTGCTTTATGCAGATCAGCTCAGCCTGCCAATTCGTATCGCTCCAGCCAGCCTCGCAGGAATGTCCGGGCCATTCAACCCATGGACACAGAGTCTGATTCGGACCTGCGACCCGATATTGACACCAAGGACCAGAAGGCGCCTTTTCTAGTTGGTATCGTTACAAAAAACAGGGTGTCCCCGAAGCAAAGAATCCAGCCTCTATCGGGATACAGCATCGATCCGGACGATGAGTGGTGTGCCACCCTTACGGTCAACCGGTCCCAAATACGATTCCGCCTGGACACTGGTGCCTCCACTAATCTCATTGCGCGAAAGCCTTCGTGTCAAACCAGCCATCCTCCCATCAGCCTGCCAGCTATTAGATTATAATGGCAATCCCATTGATGCCAGCGGCTCGTGACAACTTGAAGTGACGCCCAGGTCACGCAAAGCCATCCTTCCCTTTGAAATCGTGGGCTCCTCGAAAGCCTCCCTGCTTGGCGCGCAGGCGTGCAAGCTGTTGAACCTACTTCAGAGAGTTCACTCTGTCTCTCCTGCTGACGCGTCTGCCTTTCAGGACACCGACTTCAGGGTTCAGCTCGACGCCATTATCAACCAGTACCACGACGTCGTCGAGGGCATGGGCACGCTCCCGTACACCTACAAGAGTTTATTAAAACCGAATGCCACACCTGTGGTGCACGCACCTCGCAGGGTCCCAGCACCCCTTAAGGACCGCCTGAAGCAGCAGCTGCAGGACCTCCAGAACCAAGGAGTGATTTCCAAAGTCACAGAACCGACCGACTGGGTCAGTTCCATGGTATGTGTAAAAAAGCCTTCCGGCGAATTGAGAATTTGCACTGATCCCAAGGATCTAAATCGCAATATCATGAGGGAGCATTATCCAATTCCCAAGCGCGAAGAGCTCACATGTGAGATGGCTCGCGCCAAGCTCTTCACCAAACTCGACGCCTCAAAAGGATTCTGGCAAATCCAGCTCGATAAATCCAGCAGTAAACTGTTTACATGTAACACCCCCTTTGGCAGATATTGGTACAACAGGATGCCGTTTGGGATCATATCTGCTTCAGAAGTGTTCCATCGGATTATGGAACAAATGATGGAAGGTATTGAAGGTGTTTGTGTCTATGTCGATGACATAATCATTTGGTCCACCGCCCTGCAGGAGCATGTTAGTCGCCTCCAGCGTGTATTCAGACGTATACATGAGCATGGCCTCCGCCTCAACAGGGCCAAATGCTCTTTTGGTCAGACGGAACTCAAGTTCCTCGGGGACCACATTTCCCAATTGGGTGTGCGGCTGGATGCGGACAAGGTAGCTGCCATCACAGCTATGAAAACACCAGAGGACAAAAGGCGGTCCTCCGATTTCTGGGCATGGTCAATTTTTTAGGGAAATTCACCCCTAACCTCGCCTCTCATACCACGGCTCTCAGGAACCTGGTCATGAAGACGACAGACTTCCAATGGCTCCCTGCCCACGAGCGCGAATGGAGAGAACTCAAGACAAAACTGACCACGGCCCCGGTCTTAGCTTTCTTTGATCCAGCAAAGGAGACCAAAATTTCGACCGATGCCAGTCATTCCGGCATTGGGGCAGTGCTCCTTCAACGTGATGAGCCCTCATCATGGGCCCCCGTTGCATGTGCGATGACCCCCACGGAGCAGCGCTACGCGCAGATAGAAAAAGAGTGCCTGGGCCTTCTGACCGGTGTGGTTAAGTTTCACGATTATGTCTACGAACTTCCTCAATTCACCGTCGAGACCGACCATCGCCCGCTGGTCAATATAATACAGAAAGACTTGAACGGTATGACGCCTCGCCTCCAGCGTATTCTTCTCAAGCTCCGGCGATACGACTTCCAGCTGGTATACACCCCAGGCAAAGACCTGATCATTGCTGACGCTCTCTCCAGATCAGTCAACACCCCGTGTGACCCAGTGGGATTTGTCTGCCAGGTTGACGCCCATGTGGCATTCGCGGCCTCCAATCTACCTGCCTCGGATGAACGCCTTGTCCAAATTTGCTGCGTGTCAAAAGCGTGTCATGCGCCACCTGATGGACGGGTGGCTCAAGGGCCAATGCTCTCAATTCTATAATGTCAGAGATGATCTGGCGGTAGTAGACGAAGTTCTTCTAAAACTGGACCGCATTGTCATCCCGCATAAGATGCGCCAGCTGTCCTGAAACAACTACACGAGGGCCACTTTGGCGTGGAAAAGTGCCACCGACGGGCCCGAGAGGCAGTGTACTGGCCCGGCATTAATGAGGACATCGCCAACACAGTGCTCAACTGCCCCACTTGTCAGCTCTTCCAGCCAGCCCAACCACGTGAGACCCTGCAGCCCCGTGAGTTGGTCACGTCACCATGGACCAAGGCGGGCATCGACCTGTTTCACGCGCTGGGTAGAGACTATGTCCTGATCGTGGACTACTTTTTGAATTACTCGGAGGTGATACGGTTGCACGACCTCACCTCGTCTGCAGTCATTCGTGCATGTAAAGAAACCTTTGCTCGACATGGCATCCTGCTCACGGTTATGTCGGACAATTGCCCCTGCTTTGCCAGCCAAGAATGGTCCAACTTTGCCAGGTGGTACAATTTTGCCCATGTGACGTCCAGTCCCCTGTACCCCCAATCCAACGGCAAAGTAGAGAAGGGAGTACATATCGTCAAACGGCTCCTATGCAAGGTTGCCGATGCTGGGTCCGATTTCTACCTTGCCTTGCTGGACTGTCGCTCCGCCCCACTGTCCACTGGCCTGTCGCCAGCTCAGTTACTCATGGGTCGCACCCTGAGAATGACGGTGCCGTCCATCCATGTCCCAGACCTCGACCACGTTCCGATCCTTCGCCGGATGCAGCTGTCTCGTGCACAGCACAAGGCGGCTCATGAATCCCGTGCAGCAGATCTCCCTGCTCTGGCTCCAGATGACAACGTCCGCATCCATCTTCCGGATGGTGGCTGGTCTGCAACCGCTGTTAGCCTTCAGCAGGTGGGCTCATTCCTGGTTCGTCTACCGGATGGCTCTATTCTGCGCCGCAATCGACGCGCCCTTTGTCTCGCTACGTGATCCTCCAGTGTCACCTCGCCCTCCTGCTGACCCTGCCACGGACTATGCAGAGCTCCCTGTCACTCTGCCTCCCCCTGACTTTGTCGCAGTCCAGCCCGCTCCTGAACCGGAGGCTCTTGACCCACCCTTGAGGCGGTCAACCAGAATTCGTCGCCCACCTCAGAGACTAAATTTATGAACTTTTCGAACTTATAGACTCTCTGAATTGTTTCGTTGCTTTGTTTGATCGTTTCCCTGGTTTGTATGTAGTGCTGATCTCGTTACTCTTGTTGTATACTGCTTCTCTGCACCAGGCACCTTCCCATGTAAATAGCTTAGTTCTCATGTACGTAGTCCTGTAAATATGTCTTCGCACCCCACACGTAGTTAGGAACATTCTAACCACACATTATTTATTGCCACACACATACGTTTCTTTATAAAAGGGGGGATGTCATAATATACACCAGTATATCATGGTGCAGACACACACACTGATGGACACACAGCAAGACCAATCAACACACACAACACCGCAGCCAATCACCAGTTAGAGCACACTCACTATATAGACAGAGGGCATCAGAGTTCTCGCTCATTCGGGATGCAGCATCCTACAAGGACAGAGCTTACAACTTACAGCACAGATCTTCACCATGTGCTGAGTGCATAGACTGGTTCGGACAGGCATAGGTCTTTAGTTTAATCAAACATCATGTTAACCCACAGTGAAAGTATGTTCAACAGTTTCTAACTTAATAAAATAGTGTTGTACTATTTTAAGTGTTGGTGGCCTGTATGTGTTCCACGGATCCAGAGCGCCCAACACATCATGGTACCAGGAGTTGAGGGATATTAGAACTTCTTAGACCTACCTGCGAGTGATCTGCCTTCCACCAGCATACAGCCATCCTGCAAAATGGACAGCGTCCGCCCACCGCCGCCGCTCCGCATCACCGGTAACCTAGGGGCCAACTGGAAGATATTCAAACAACGCTTCCAGCTCTACCTTGAAGCCACAGACCGGGAAGCTGCCTCAGACACCAGGAAGATCGGTCTCTTCCTATCCACGGCCGGGGACCATGCCATCCACATTTTCAATTCTCTCACCTTTGCTGATGGTGAAGATAAATCAAAATTCAAGACGGTCCTCCTTAAGTTTCACAGTCACTGCAACATTGAGGTGAATGAAAGTTTCGAGCGCTATGTATTCCAACAGCGTTTGCAGGGTAAGGATGAACCTTTCCAGTCCTTTCTCACCCACCTCCGCATCCTTGCGCAGCCCTGTAATTACGGGCCCACCTCCGACTCCATGATACGCGACCAGATCATTTTTGGTGTTCAGTCGGACCCCCTACGCCAGCAGCTCCTCAAGGTACAGCAGCTCCCCCTAACGATTGCCATCGAGACCTGCGTGCTACACGAACACGCCATTAGTCGGTATTCCCACATCCAAGCGGCTGAAACGGTTTGGCAAGATCCCCACGAGGCAGAACGGGTCCAAGCAATTGAGCAACTCCAGGGCCTCAGCCTGGATGAGGGCGGCCATTTCGCGCATTTTTTGCAGACTCCCGCGCTTGTGCGCAGCGAACAAGAAGACGGCGATGCCGACGAACGCACTGCGTAGGTGCGCACCACGTACGACCGCACCATGCATGCGCGATGGCGCTGCGAACGTACTGACGCTACAACGTGCGGCAACTGTGGCTCCGCCCACTTAAAGCGGCAATGCCCTGCCAAATCCCGGCGAGGCCTGAGATGTGGCAGACTTGGCCACTATGCTGCTTTATGCAGATCAGCTCTATCGGTATACAGCATCGATCCGGACGATGAGTGGTGTGCCACCCTTACGGTCAACCGGTCCCAAATACGATTCCACCTGGACACTGGTGCCTCCGCCAATCTCAATACTCTTTGAACAAACACCAACTTTCATTTATATATTGTGTATATAGAAATAAAATCTATATTGGGGGGGGGGGCAGAATAGGGCGGGAGGCAGAATAGGTCCCCGGACATTTACTACAAACACCTCAGAGAGTCACCTCATTAAGTCATGAATGTAGTGCCATGAACAACTCCCCTATCGAACGACACTGGGGGGTGTTTTCAGCCCTGGTGGGGAGCGCCCCTCCGAGGCCACACTTAGCTGCATATCCTTCGTTGAAGAGCTCTGACGAGCAGAACCTTTCAGTGCAGAAGAGATTGGGGCGCCATTTTTAAATTGTGCCCTAATCTCCCGACCTCCCAACAAGAACCACAGACCCCCCCAATGCCCCAATTCACCTGTTGTGGGGTCCTCGCCCCACCACCCCACACCCCATCATATACCGGCAATGCACCCCACAGGTCAGATCCCCAGCGCAGAAAAAATGCACTTTGGCACTGGCATCCTGGCAGTGTGCCACCAGCTGGGCAGTGCTATGTGTGCACCCTGGCAGTGCCAGGCTGCCCAAGTGGCACTGTCAGGTTGGCAGTGCCAAGGTTCCCAGGTCACGCCAGCAGTGCCATGGTACCAGCCAGGCCAGAGGCCCACCACCTGGGTGCCTCCGATCACCTGGGTGACCCAAGTGCCGGTACGCCTGGCCCCTATTTGTAGAGACCCAGTACTAATCGGAGACTACTCGGCAAGGCCATCGATCCAGCGTCAGCCGAGTTTTTTAACTCACTTAACCATGTGAGACTGGGACCTGCCCATTGTGGGCGGGATCCAGATCGCGACGTCCCACGAGATCTTTTTTTTATATTTAAAAAAAATGATAAATTTAGAGTGCCCCATAATATTTTCCCAATTAAGGAGCAATTTAACGTGGCCAATCCACCTACACTGCACATGTTTGGGTTGTGGGGGTGAGACCCACGCAGACACGAGGAGAATGTGCAAACTCCAAATGGACAGTGACCCAGAGCCGGGATCGAACCCGGGTCCTCAGCGCCATAGACAGCAGTGCTAACCACTGCGCCACCGTGCCGTCCATCTTGGCAGATCTGGTTAGATCTCGCGAGGCTATCAGCTGTCGGAAATCCCAGGGGAGGCCTTTCTGGTGGGACACAGCCGATAAATCGCGCCCATGGGTTTTAAGGTGTGGAGCGGTTTAAGAAAGGAATTCAGGGGCCCGGGAATCTGAAGGCAATAGTGGACCAATTTAAATCGTGAATGTTCAGAAAGCCAGAATCCGAAATCTCCAGGGTTGTAGGGATGGAGGAGATTACAGAGTTTGGGAAGGGTTGAATATAAGGGTGAGGATTTTAAAATAGAGGTGTTTCCAGACAAGGAGCCAGTGCAGGTCAGAGAGCGTAAGGGTACTGGATGAACAGGATTTAGTGCAAGTTAAGATGCTAGCAGCTGAATTTTGGAGGAACCCAAGTCCATAATCACGTGTTCACTTTCTCTCTCTGTCTCTCACTTTCTCTCTCTGTCTCTCACTTTCTCTCTTTGTCTCTCACTTTCCCTCACTTTCCCTCTCTGTCTCTCACTTTCTCTCTCTGTCTCTCACTTTCCCTCTCTATCTCTCACTTTCCCTCTCTATCTCTCACTTTCCCTCTCTATCTCTCACATTCCCTCTCTATCTCTCACTTTCCCTCTCTCTCACTTTCCCTCTGTCTCTCACTTTCTCTCTCTGTCTCTCACTTTCCCTCCATCTCTCACTTTCCCTCTCTCTCTCTCTCACTTTCCCTCTCTGTCTCTCACTTTCTCTCTGTCTCTCACTTTCCCTCCAACTCTCACTTTCCCTCCACCTCTCACTTTCTCTCTCTATCTCTCATTTTCTCTCTCTGTCTCTCACTTTCCCTCTCTGTCTCTCACTTTCGCTCTGTCTCTCACTTTCCCTCCATCTCTCACTTTCCCTCCACCTCTCTCTTTCTCTCTCTATCTCTCATTTTCTCTCTCTGTTTCTCACTTTCTCTCTCTATCTATCTCTCACTTTCTCTCTCACTTGCTCTCTGCCCTTTTTGATCTCTATCTCTGTCTCCCTCTTTCTCTGTCTCTCATGCTTTTGATCATAGAATTTACAGTGCTGAAGGAGGTCATTCGGCCTATCGAGTCTGCACCAGCCCCTGGAAAGAGCACCCCACTAACGCCTATGCCTCCACCCTATCCCCGTAACCCTGTAACTCACTAACCCCACCCAAACCTTTTGGACACCGAGGGCAATTTATCATGGCCAATCCACCTAAACTGCACGTCTTTGGGCTGTGGGAGGAAACCGGAGCACCCGGAGGAAACCCACGCACACACGGGGAGAACATGCAGACTCCGCACAGACAGTGACCCAAGCTGGGAATCGAACCTGGGACCCTGGCGCTGTGAAGCAACTGTGCTAACCACTGTGCTACCATGCTGCCGCTCTGTCTTCCTTTGTGTCTGGTTGACACTCATTCTCACTCTCTCGTGTTTTCTCTTTACCCTGTGCTCTTGCTCTGTCTGTATCTGTGTTTTCTCTCTGCGGGCCTGTCTGTTTTTCTCTCTCTCGCACACACATAATTGAGGAATGCATTAGAGCCCTGTTCATCCAACTGGATCATAATTTCATTTTGGAAGGAAAGTTTCAATCTGATCCCGATTAATTGGCGAATGAATCTTTCACTGTCAGAGGACGTAACCCACAGGCACGCACTCTGCTGTGTGTTACCCTGTGCAACTGAACAGACAATAGCAGCTAATAAAAACACACCCATCTGGCATTTATGTCCACAAGTGCACGGGGAAGTGATGAGATCCGACAGCTTGCACCGAAAATTCAAATAACTGCACTCAGAATGGGTCAACTGGAAAAATGAACAGTGCCTGTTAGATTACCAGGGACACTGATGCCTAAATGAGGGAACTGAATGAAATATAACACATTTAGATCTGACCTTTCTCTGCACATATTATTTGTAAAGGCTAATTAAGCAAACTGTTCTCTCTACTGTACTTAGATCGGTTTTACTACAGACTTTGACGTTTATACAATAAGTGCGGTAAAATACTCCAAATTACCAATCAGAGATCTCAGTTCACTGTAGAATGGTGTGGTTCAACTGATTGTTTTATTTTTAATTAACCCTTCCCCCTCTATTCACACTCTGTTGAAGGGACAGATGCAATGTTATCCTTCTAGGATTGCAGAGCGGCACGGTGACGCAGTGGTTAGCACTGCTGTCTCACGGTGCCGAGGACCCGATTTGGATCCTGACCCCGGGTCACTATCCGTGTGGAGTTTGCACATTCTCCCCCTGTCTGCCTGGATCTTGCCCCCCTCAACCCAAAAGATGTGCAGGGTAGGGGGATTGACCTTGCTAAATTGCCCCTTAATTGGAAAAAAAAAGAATTGAGTACTCTAAATTTATTTTAAAAAGAGAGGACCCTTCTAGGATTTCTCAATTGTTGATGAGAGAGGCTTAAAGTTCCAGCATTTCTATAGCGCCTCCCAGCACCTCCGGTTATTCCGAAGCACTTTACAGCCGTTAAGTATTTTTGTTGTCACTTGTAATGTAAGAAATAGCAGCCAATTTCTGCACAGCAAACTTCCACAAACAAAGACGTGATAATGACCCAGAGAATCACCTTTTTCAGTCATGTTGGTTGAAGGATAAATATTGACGAAGACATTGTGGAGAACTCCCTTGTTCTTTTTTGCGGTTGTGCCATGGGGTCTTTCACTTGCAATTTAAGGAGCAGATAGGGGCTGAGTTTAACGTTTGTGCCAGTGCCGCACTCCCTCAGTACTGCAGCCGAGGATAAGCCAGGATCATGTCCTTGAATCTCTGGAGCACGACTGTCCCCTGAGCTTCCCACTTTAGAGGCTAGAGTGATGCCCATTGATCCACAGCCGACACCTTAACCAGAAGCCATCGTCCAGATATGTTGAAGTCCCTGTTTAATGGAGTGAGGGCTGAAACAGATTATCCCAACAGTTATTTCATTGCTGTTTGTGGGATCTTCCTGAGAACAGATTGGCTGCTGTGTTTCCTACGTTCCAGCAGGGACCTCACTTCACAAACCGTTTTTATTTCAATTAAGGAACAATTTAGCGTGGCCAATCCACCACCCTGCACATCTTTGGGTTGTTGGGGTGAGGGATACGAGGAGAATGTTCAAACTCCGCACAGACCCAGGGCCGGAGTCAAACCAGGGCCTTCAGCACCGTGAGGGATGGTATATATCAGAGTGTTAAAGTGAGGAGTGTGGGGTATATCAGAGTATTACAGTGGGGGGGGGGGGGTATATCCGAGTGTTACAGTGAGGGGTGTGGGGTATATCAGAGTGTTACAGTGAGGGGTGTGGGATATATCCGAGTGTATCAGAGTGTTACAGTGAGGGGTGTGGGGTATATCAGAGTGTTACAGTGAGGGGTGTGGGATATATCAGAGTGTTACAGTGAGGGGTGTGGGGTATATCAGCGTGTTACAGTGAGGGTGTGGGGTATATCAGGGTGTTATAGTGAGGGGTGTGGGGTATATCAGAGTATTACAGTGGGGGGGGGTATATCAGAGTTACAGAGTGTTACAGTGAGGGGTGTGGGGTATATCAGAGTGTTGCAGTGAGGGGTGTGGGATATATCAGTGTTACAGTGAGGGGTGTGGGATATATCAGTGTGACAGTGAGGGGTGTGGGGTATATCAGAGTGTTACAGTGAGGGGTGTGGGGTAAATCAGTGTTATAGTGAGGGGTGTGGGGTATATCAGTGTTACAGTGAGGGGTGTGGGGTATATCAGTGTTACAGAGAGGGGTGTGGGGTATATCAGAATGTTACAGTGTGGGATGTGGGATATATCAGAGTGTTACAGTGAACGGTGTGGGGTATATCAGAGTGTTACAGTGCGGGTGTGTGTGGTATATCAGAGTGTTACAGTGAGGGGTATATCAGATTGTTACAGTGAGGGGTGTGGGGGTATATCGGAGTGTTACAGTGAAGGATGTGGCGTGTATCAGAATGTTACAGTGTGGAGTATATCAAAGTGTTACAGTTTAGGATGCTAAATGAGAGCCAAACTACTTTCAAAACTGTGAGATTCTATTCCATTCTATGAAATGTTACTGGAGAGCAGTTATCTTTTATGTCAAAACACATTTTAATTTAATCACAGAATTAACCACATTAGCAACAAATAAATATCTTTGCAGTTAATAGTTACAATAGTTTTAAGTAAAAGAAGAAATCTTAATTTACTTCCTGAACCTGCCACTATATTCCAATTAAGCTGACCATTGTATATGAAATATTACTCATGAATGAAGTTAAAAACCAGGGTTTTACTTGCTTTTCTCTGTGCAGAGTCTATGGAGAGATAACCTTTTTCGACCAAACTGAAAGCCCTCTGTTCAGATATGAATTCTAGAACATTACTGACTCTTCAGACAGACCTTACTCCTCCCATTAATTACGTCATCTGTGCCCAAAACTTAAGGCTTCTTCTTACAAAATGTCCCTTGACTTGTTTGACCAAAACCAAACAGGGTGGGCAGGATTCTACGTTGCCCGGTGCCGATATTGTAATCGCCGGCTTCACCATACTCCGCACATTCGGAAATAGCGTAATCCCATTGCGCGCAGGTGCAACGGAATTGACGCGTCATCGACCAGCCCTCCCGCGATGCTCCGCCCTCAATTGGCCGTGTTCCCGACCAGGTGGGGCACGTGTGGTCTCAGCGGTCGGGAACCCGGTGTGGTGGCTGCGAACTGTGTCCAGCACCACCACGCTCTTTCGGGACCCATGCCGTTGGCCGGTGGGGGGGGGGGGGGGGGACTTCCGCGAGGGCTAGCAGGACTGGTGGGGATGGTCAGGTGGTGGCCTGTCGGGTCGCGGATGGCGGGTTGGGTCCGCGCACGGCCGGAGCCATGTTATACGGCGCGACCGCTGCAGGTCGTCAGCTGTGTCCATGCACAGCCCGGGACCCAGCAGTTTTCGGCTTGGGAGCCGGGAGTTTCACCCGGCGCTGCTGCTACCCCCTCACCGGTCCTCGAATCGGTGAGGGGTCGGCAACGATTTCTTTCATCGCAAACCTCCCGCAAATTCTCCGTTTGAGCTGGCACTTAGTCGCTGAAACAGAGAACCGAGCCCAATATCCCTCACATTACACCCCAGGAATCCTTGCATTACGATCTTTAAACTTCTCCAGAAAATCAGTGGATTATGATCTGTATAAACAATCGCCTCTGATGAATTATTAGCAACGTAAATGTCAAAATGTTGCAAAGCCAATACCAAACTCAATGCTTCCTTTTCAATGGTCAAATATGAGTTTTTAAAATAAATTTAGAGTACCCAATTAAGGGGCAATTTAGCGTGGCCAATCCACCTACCCTGCACATCTTTTGGGTTGTGGGGGCGAAACCCACGCGGACATGGGGAGAATGTGCAAACTCCACACGGACAGTGACCCAGGGCCGGGATCGAACCTGGGACCTCGGCGCCATGAGGCAGCAGTGCTAACCACTGTGCCACCATGCTGCCCTAAATACGTCTTTTAATGAACATTTAGTTTTGAGGCAAAATAACCAACAGGTGTTTCTCTACCTTCGTCATCATCTTGTATTGAGCACCAATGCCCACCTCACTCGCATCAATGGCCACCTTAAATTGCTTGTCATAATTCAGTGTCACCAAAACTGGTGATGTGGTCAACACTGTTTCCAGATTATCAAATGTCTCCTGATATTCTGATGTGCAATTAAGTTTCCTGGGCGGGATTCTCCGGTCTGCCAGCCGCGTTTTCCTGCACGGCTTCGCCGGCAGCGGGATTCTCCGCTCCGGAGCCAGCCAATGGGGTTTCCCATTGTGGCCACTCCATGCCATCGGGAAACCTTCGTGGGTGGGAGTGCTGCTGGCAGGTCAGAGAACCCGCCGACGGAGAATTCTGCTGCCTGTTCTTTTCCAAAAGTTCAGTCAGTGGAACAACCAGACTGCTAAACTTTGGCATGAATTTTCTGTAGAAACCACTACTCATGCTCAGAAATCTCACAACGTCTCTTCTTGTTGACGGTATTGGGACCTCCCCAGGAGCTTTCGTTTTCACGTTCCAGGGGGCCACTTGATCATGTCCAACAGTATCGCTTAAGAATAGCACAACGGGCAGGATGGTAGCACAAGTGGATAGCACTGTGGCTTCACAGCACCAGGATCCCAGGTTCGATTCCCCGCTGGGTCACTGTCTGTGCGGAGTCTGCACATCCTCCCAGTGTGCGCGTGGGTTTCCTCCGGGTGCTCCGGTTTCCTCCCACAATCCAAAGACGTGCAGGTTAGGTGGATTGGCCATGATAAATTGCCCTTCGTGTTCAAAAGGGTTAGGAGGGGTTATTGGGTTAGGGGATAGTGTGGAAGTGAGGGCTTAAGTGGGTCGGTGCAGACTTGATGGGCCAAATGGCCTCCTTCTGCACTGTATGTTCTATTAAGGAAGAATATGACTTGGGCTTTCGCAAACTCACTTTCAGACAAGTTTTCCATCAAGCCAGCCTCCTGTAGTCGATCAAAATTCCTTCAATGTTCCCAATGCTCCCTCCATGTTTTGGAGATGCCGGCGTTGGACTGGGGTGGGCACAGTAAGAAGTCTGACAACACCAGTTTAAAGTCCAACAGGTGTGTTTTGAATCACTAGCTTTCGGAGCGCTGCTCCTTCCTCAGATGTTTGATTGAACACGAGCAGATCGTTTATGTACACTGCGCAATTCTTTAGTCCGGAAGTGATCTTATTGGTTCGTCTTTGGAATGTTGTTGGCCCATTCTTAATTCCAAACGTCACAACTTTAAACTGGTACGGACCAGTTGGGGGCCGGTTTAGCTCACTTGCCTTGACAGCAGGTTTGTGACACAGGACCAGGCCAGCAGTGCAGGTTCAATTCCCGTACCAGGTGAGGTATGGGAAGGCCCCATTTCCTCAACTTTGCCCCTCGCCTGAGGTGTGGTGATCCTCAGGTTAAACCACCAACAGTTAGCTCTCTCCCTCAAAGGGGAAAGCAGCCGATGGTCATCTGGGACTATGGAGACTTTACCTTTACCTTACAGACGATTTGGCATTACAAACGATAAGCAGCACGGCACGGTGGCGCAGTGGTTAACGCTGCAGCCTACGGCACTGAGGACCCGGGTTCGATCTCGGCCCCGGGTCACTGTCCGTGAGGAGTTTGCACATTCTCCCCGTGTCTGGGTGGGTTTCACCCCCACAACCCAAAGATGTGCAGGTTAGGTGGATTGGCCAGGATAAATTGCCCCTTAATTGGAAAAGAAAATGATTGGGTACTCTAAACGTTTTAAAAAACAAAAGCCGAAGCATCCTTCATTCATTCCAATAAAGGATCCGACCAGTGTCCTTGCAGTAAGTTAATTTTGGGAATAAAATTTGCTTGTCCCACTTTTTCAATACAGTCTTCCAAATGAGGAATAGTTTACAAATCTGACTTTGTTACTGCATTGACTTTACGATAGTCCACACACAATCGTTATGCCCCATCAGGTTCTGGTAATATCACAATGGGTGATCAAATAATTCACCTCACTCAATCTCCTTCCAATTTGATGAGGCTTACTTTTGACGGTTCACCTACTGCTAGTAATAACACTGATACTTTCTCCCCATTAACAGAACTATGAGTTTTTGATTTCTTATCCTCTACTTTTTTTCATCACACGCTGTGACAATTATAAATTCTTTCCAGCCAACTCACCGATTTAATCTCTCCCTAAAGCTTGCCACGTGATCCAAAAATATAATGTCAAAACTCTGACTCATCAATTTCTCCTTCATCAGTTTAAGTGGTCCTCTTACCTCATAACCAAAAATCAATTCGAACAGACTGAATTCAATTGATTGATTAAGTGCATCCCGAATTGAAAACTATACAAATGGAATTCCTTTATCCCAATCCTCTGGATAATCCTGAACATGGCCCTCAACATGGTCTTTAAAGTTTGGTGCCACTTTCTAATGCTCTCATCAATTCTGGATGATACACAGTTGATTTAATTTGCTTTACATCTAACCTATCCATAACTTCGCTGAATAAACTCGACATAAAATCTGATTGGATTTATTTTGGTACTTCGTATCTGGTAAAAGATTTAGTGAACTCCTCTACAACCCTCTTAGCTATAATATTTTGTGAATATCCTCTGGAAACCTGGTGGACACGTCCATTATAGACAACAAATGCTGATTCCCACATTTTTTCTGAGGAAGGGGTCCCACGCAATCAATTAGGACCCTCATAGTTTCCTGAAATGCTGGAATGGGTATTAAGGGTGCTGGTTTGATTACCGCTTGAGGTTATCCTATCACCTGACATGTGTGACATGTATGGCAAAAGTCAACCACATCCTTGTCCAGGCAAACAAAAATGTTTTTGTATTTTTGCTTGAGTTTTCCTGATTCCTAAATGCCCCCCTACTCATGCGCTGCCCACAAAACCTCCTTTCTATAACCCACCAGTAATATTACTTGATCAGCGTCTGCCCATTTCTCATCTGCTTGAATATGTAACGGTCTCCATTTTCTCATTAATACATTCTTTCTAACGTAATAACACTCCGGTATACTCTCAGATTCTATTTCTATGTATGCTATTTGATACAACTGCTTTATATCTAAATCATTCTGCTGTACTGCTACCAATTTTTCTGAACTAAAGATATCAGCTTCAGCGTCCACCTGCTCTGGTTTCTTACCAATAATCTGGTCAAAGATTGTTTCTGATAACTGAACCTCTGCCTCCCTATCTTTCCTCCTTGATTTCTCCTCCTCCTGCCTTAACATGTGGCTTTGTGATCTTGTTACCACACAATCTGGAAACATCCCAGGATATGCTTCTTGCAACACCTCAGTTGTTTGTCTTTCTATTGGCTTTTCAACCACAGCAGGCATGACTCCCACCTGTGATTCAGCTATATCATCACCCAGGTAATATTTCCATTACTCCTACCATCACTTCACCACTTTTCACTCAGCTCTCTAACCTTATCTTGTATAATGGAATACTACTCACTTCACCATTAATTCCACATATTACCACCTTTTCTGGCAATACCTCCTTATCTCACACCATTAAAGATTGACTTGCTCCTGTACCCCTAAGATTTTAACATCCTTACAGCTCCACCTTGTACACATGAGTAAACCATACCCTCAAAAATAAATGTTTTAAAAGATCTGACACCTGCTTGTTAACCTTTGAACAGGCTGTACACACTTTTCCATCACTTCAGCTGCAAACATGGTTTCTTTAGGGGCTGCACGGTAGCACAGTGGGTAGCACTGGTGCTTCACAGCGCCAGGGACCCAGGTTCGATTCCCGGCTTGGGTCACGGTCTGTGCGGAGTCTGCACGTTCTCCCCGTGTCTGCGTGGGTTTCCTCCGGGTGCTCCGGTTTCCTCCCACAAGTCCCGAAAGACGCGCTGTTCGGTGAATTCGACATTATGAATTCTCCCTCTGTGTACCCGAACAGGTGCTAGGGTGTGGCGACTAGGGGATTTTCACGGTAACTTCATTGCAGTGTTAATGTAAGCCTACTTGTGACACTAATAAAGATTATTATTATTATGCCACTTTAATAAACTCCACTGGCTTATCCTGTTTTGAAGAGTTTGCCTTCCCAGTATTTTCTTAAACCACCAAGACTGTGACTTTGCGTGTCCAACTTTATTACAATGAAAACATTTAAGTTTTCTTATATCTCTCTTTCATTCTCATAAGTTTCCTTTTTAACCTGGGGCAAAATCTCTTCAATGTCTTTCTCTTGACCACATTTGGATTTTCCATTTCCCCAGTTTCTATCACTCACAAACTGAAAATGATGTTGAAAACCAAACCTTGATTTATGAACCAATTCTGCTATCTCTGCTGCCTGTCCAGCAGTTTTAACCCTTTGCTCTTCCACATGAGCTCTTCCAACTGCAGGAAGTGAATCTTTAAATTCCTCCAGAATAATCATTTTCTTTTTTTCTTTAGAAATATTTTTATTCAAATTTTTACATATTTTCAACAACCCCCCCCCCCCTTACAGAACAAAGAAAAACAATGAACACATAAATAAACATCTTACAACTACATCACAAATTCCCCCAATATACAAACCCCCCATTAAGCAATAATAAACACAGTAGAAAACACAAGGTACACCCCCCCCCCGCCCCACCCCCGGGTTGCTGCTGCTGCTGACCACCTCCTAACGCCCCGCTAGAAAGTCTAGGAACGGTTGCCACCGCCTGAAGAACCCTTGCACAGACCCTCTCAAGGCAAATTTTACCCTCTCCAATTTAATGAACCCTGCCATGTCTTTGACCCAGGCTTCCACGCTCAGGGGCCTCGCATCCTTCCACTGTAGCAGAATCCTCCGCCGGGCTACCAGGGACGCAAAGGCCAGAATACCGGCTTCTTTCGCCTCCTGCACTCCCGGCTCGTCCGATACCCCAAATAGTGCAAACCACCAGCTCGGCTTAACCTGGGTGTTCACCACCTTAGACACTGTCCTCGCAATACCCCTCCATAACCCATCCAGCGCCGGACACACCCAGAACATGTGGGTGTGATTTGCTGGGCTCCCCGAGCACCTCCCACACCTGTCTTCCACCCCAAAGAACCTGCTCAGCCTCGCCCCTGTCATATGCGCTCTGTGAAGAACCTTAAACTGTATCAGGCTAAGCCTGGCGCAAGAGGAGTAAGAATTAACCCTACCCAGGCCGTCCGCCCACGCACCCTCGTCTATCTCCTCCCCAAGCTCCTCCTCCCATTTACCCTTTAGCTCCTCCACCGAGGTCTCCTCCTCCTCCTGCATCTCCTGGTAGATCGCCGAGACCCTGCCCTCTCCAACCCACACCCCTGAGAGCACCCTATCCTGGATTCTGAGTGCTGGAAGCAGCGGGAACTCCCTCACCTGCCGTCTTACAAACGCCCTTACCTGCAGGTACCTGAAGGCATTTCCTGGGGGAAGCCCAAATTTTTCCTCCAGCGCCCCAAGGCTCGCAAACGTCCCATCTAAAAACAGGTCCCCCATCCTTCTAATTCCTGCCCTGTGCCAGCTCAGAAACCCTCCATCCATTCTCCCCGGGACGAACCGATGGTTCTCCCGGATCGGGGACCAAACTGAAGCCTCTACCTCACCCCTGTGGCGCCTCCACTGCCCCCAAATTTTCAAAGTCGTCGCCACCACCGGACTCGTGGTGTACCTAGTCAGCGGGAGCGCCAGCGGTGCTGTCACCAGTGCTCCCAGACTCGTGCCCACACAGGACACCATCTCCAGCCTCTTCCACGCCGGCTCCTCCCCCTCCATTCCCCACTTTCGTATCATCGCCACATTGGCAGCCCAGTAATACCCACACAGATTAGGTAACGATAACCCTCCTCTGTCCCTACTCCGCTCCAGAAACACCCTTCTCACCCTCGGGGTCTTTTTCGCCCACACGAATCCCATGATGCTCCTACTGATCCGCTTAAAAAAGGCCTTAGGGATCAGGATGGGGAGGCACTGGAATATAAAAAGGAACCTCGGGAGCACCGTCATCTTCACCGACTGCACCCTACCCGCCAGGGAGACTGGCAGCATGTCCCACCATTTAAACTCCTCCATCTGCCCGACCAGCCTCGTCAAGTTGAGCTTGTGTAGGGCCCCCCAGCTCCTGACCACCTGGATCCCCAGGTACCGAAAACTCCTTTCCACACTCTTCAGTGGAAGCTCGTCTATCCCCCTTCCCTGGTCCCCTGGGTGTACCACGAAGAGCTCACTCTTCCCCACGTTGAGCTTGTACCCGGAAAAGTCCCCAAACTTCCTGAGCATCACCTCCGGCATCCCCCCCACTGGGTCCGCCACATACAGTAACAGGTCATCGGCATACAACGAAACCCGGTGTTCCTCTTCCCCCCCCCCCCCCTCCCCCCCTCCAGTTCCTGGACTCCCTTAGAGCCATAGCCAAAGGCTCAATTGCCAGGGATAGGGACACCCCTGCCTCGTCCCACGGTACAGCCGAAAGTATTCCGACCTCCTCCGATTCGTGGCCACACTCGCCACCGGGGCTTCGTAAAGTAGCCTAACCCAACTAATGAACCCTTCCACGAAGCCAAACCTCCTCAACACTTCCCAGAGGTACCCCCCACTCCACCCTATCGAAGGCCTTCTCCGCGTCCATCGCCGCCACTATCTCCGCCTCCCCCTCCACTGTAGGCATCATGATTACGTTAAGGAGCCTCCGCACATTGGTATTCAGCTGCCTTCCCTTAACAAAACCCGCCTGGTCCTCGTGAATCACCCCCGGGACACAGTCCTCAATTCTGGTAGCCAGCACCTTCGCTAACAGCTTCGCATCCATGTTGAGGAGCGAGATTGGCCTATACGACCCACACTGTAATGGGTCCTTGTCCCGCTTCAAGATCAGCGAGATCAGTGCCCTGGACATCGTCGGGGGTAGGGTCCCCCCCTCCCTCGCCTCATTGAAAGTCCTCCCTAATAGAGGGCCCAGCAGGTCTATGTGCTTCCGGTAAAATTCCACCGGGAACCCACCCGGCCCCGGTGCCTTCCCCGCCTGCATACTCCCCAGCCCCTTAGTCAGCTCCTCCAGCCCTACCGGTGCCCCAAGCCCAGCCACCTGCTCCTCCTCCACCCTCGGGAACCTCAGTCGATCCAAAAATCGACGCATCCCCCCCCCTCCTCCTTCGGGGGCTCAGACCGACACAGCAGAATAATCATCTTCTTAAGAGCTTCATAATTTAGGGGCACGATTTAATGGCCACGATGCGTTTGAAAAGCAGTTTGCTTGGTGCAGCGTGGCCGATAGAAGCCGCTTCGGGATCTACCCGGCTCGCACACCTTGTGAGATCGAACATGATCTCGTGAGACGTTGCGATGTAAATCCCACCCATTGTGGGCAGGATCACTTTTAGGAAATCTGCATATTAAAGCAAGACAGCTAGTCTCACTTTAATGTGCAGGTTCCCGAGTGACCTGAGGTGAGTGATGAATCTCCCTCGCTTCGGGGACCTCGGGCGAGCGCCGTTCAATACCGGTCTCCACAAACGGGGACCAGACAGAACGGCACTCATGGGGGTCTCCCAGGGGATCGGAGGCCCCCAGGTGCATGCCCCTTTTGGCAGGATGGCACCCTGGTGCTGCCAAGGTTCCCAGGTGGCACTGCCAGTTGGCAGGGGCACTGCCGAGGTGTAATTTTTTGCACGGGTGCGATTGGGCCAGGATGCGCTGCTCGGGTCTTGGGGGGTGGGGACAATCCCACAGTGTGACGGGGCTTGGCGAGGTCGGGGTAGTTCCGGCAAGTATAAACCGGGGCTATGTGCGACTTCGGCCGCCCGCTCCCCACTAAGGAGTATCCCCTTATCAAACGAGAGTTGTGTTTTATTGCCTTGTGTTTCTCGGAGCTACGAACACTGGGAAACACGCAGCTAAACGAGTTCCCAGTGGGACTTGTTCCCATTTTGTTAAATCGCACCTTAGGGCTCCTTTTAATACTTTTATTCACCTATCAAAATTACTTTGTTTGATTCTTTCAAATTCTATATACATCTCATCTATTTCTTTCCTTAAATTTCTCAACTTCTGTCTATAGGCTTCTGGCATTAGTTTATATGCACTTAAAATGGCTTTTCATACCTCATCATTATCCCTCCCTCCTCTGACAATGATGCAAACACTTCATTAGCTCTCCCTACTAATTTTGATTGAACCAATAAAACCCATATGGTTTTTGGCCAATTCAATTATTTAACTACTTTCTCAAATGAGATAAAAATGCTTCCACACCTTTCTCCTCAAATATTGGCAGTGCTTGAACATATTTAAATGCATCCCCAATACGATTTGGACTGGGAAGGGTTACTCCTTCCTCTGGACTTGCCTCACACTCTGTCTTCAACTCCAACCTTTTAAGTTGATATGCTCAATAACTTTCCAACACCCTCTCCTTCAGGCCTATTTTCTGCAGTTCATATTCACTCACCGTTTTCTCTCCTTGTCTTTTGTGTCTAATTCCAGCTGTCTCATTTCTTTTGCCTATTGTAAATGTTTAATTTGTAACTGGATCTTAGCTAATTCCAATGATTCCTGCCACAACTCAGGCTGTCTCTCTGGAACCTCTTCCAAATTTAAATGCTGAGCTATCACTTTAATTACCTCTACTTTCCTCGTCCCTGCAGGTAAATTCAACTGCAACTTGTCCGCCCAGTCCAAACGTTTTGTTTTAAGCACCTTTTGCAAATCATTTCGGGTTATTTCTTGAACACTCAAGAAACTATTAGGGCTGCGCTGCCCTCTCGCTTGAGCATAACACGGCTGGTAGATCCTGGGAAAGACCTCCCGTAGACTTCCCAACAGCTTTTACGCCTCGCAGGTTATACCCAAGTCACGCCCAAAGGGTGGTAACCAACAGAGCACACCCCAGTGCTGAACAAAATTCTAACTGTGGGCTAATCCGGTGAGAAACTCCCCAGTTCCCCAAAAAGTGACCGAGTGCCATTGAACAGCGGGAAACTCCCTGAAAACCCTGCCACAAATGAACTTTAGAAAATTTTCCCTTAAATTCCACCCACTGCCTCTGAAAGAACCATTTTACAATCACCGCCAATTAAACTGACCGCAGCATCAACACCTGAAAACAGCATCTCCTCACTCCTGCTGTCTTTAAATTCAATAATCCCGAGTCAAACACAAAATTACACTTTTAAAATCCCGCAAAGAGACCCCAATTTTGTCCGGATGCCAGACGAGAACCCCACTATTTTCAATTTGTAAAACTATGAGGAAATGTCTCTGCACCCCGGAGGTGGTAGCATTGACAAATAGATATGTTTTATGTAAAAGCAAACTTTAATTTAAACACAGAATTTACCACACTAGCAGCAAGATATAGCTTTAAGTTCACAGTTATAACAGTTCCTAAGTAAAATCGGTTGCTTCAGTTTCCTCCCACAGTCCAAAATGTGCAGGTTAGGTGGATTGGCTGCGCTAGATTGCCTGCGCTAGATTGCCCTTAGTGTCCAAAGGTTACGGGGATAGGGTGGGGGAGTGCGCCTAGGTAGGGTGCACTTTCAGAGGGTCAGTACATGATGGGCCGAATAGCCTCCTTCTGCAGTGTAGGATTTCTATGGAATATTAAATTAATATTAAAGTGAACCAAGGAACAGATTAAAGCTGCTGCTCATTTCTGACCAAACCTTTATCCAGATTTGGGGTTTTTAATCACTGTCATTCCTGCCTCGTTTGCTTCCCTTGTCTACATCCCTTTCAATATCTTCAGGCTGTTTGTTGGACAAATGGACATGGCATTTACTCCAAAAACCTGAGCTGGATCCGTCACTCACCCTCCGTCACTCGCCATCGTCGCTCGCCCTCCGTCGCTCGCCCTCCATCGCTCACCCTCCGTCGCTCGCCCTCCGTCGCTCGCCCTCCGTCGCTCGCCCTCCGTCGCTCGCCCTCTGTCGCTCGCCCTCTGTCACTCACCCTCCGTCACTCCCATACACACACTGTCTCACACACACGCTCACATACACTGTCTCACAGTCACACAGTAGCAGATACGTAGCATCATGCACGCACTTCCATGTGTAATGATCAGGAGACATTAACACCAGCAACAAAACACATTGACAAGTGAAATTCTCGGCTAGCTGCTGGAGGCAGTGCGGTTTCCCAGAATTAGTTAAATAGCCCAGAGACACTCTGAGCTTGTGTGTGATGAAGAAGAGGTCCCAGCATCACCTTGGACCAGATCTCTTCCTGGTTCGCCCTGTACTCACTGACTTACACTGGCAACTTCAGACTTTCAAATGCTCAGCCTTTTTTTAATTTAGAGAACCCAATTCATTTTTTTTTGCAATAAAGGGGCAATTTAGCGTGGCCAATCCACCTAACCTGCACATGTTTTGGGTTGTGGGGTTGAGACACGCAGATACGGGGAGAATGTGAAAACTCCACACGGACAGTGACTCGGGGCCGGGATCGAACCTGGATCTCTGGTGCCATGAGGCAGCTGTGCTAACCACTGCGCCACCGTGCCGCCCATCAAAAGCTCATCCTTGTTTCTAAATCCTGTCATAGGCCCTGCCCCTCCCTCCTTCTGTAATTTCGTCCAACTCTGTAATCCTCTGAGATTCCCTGTAAGCTGCACACTCAGCGACGGTGCAAGGTGGACTGCGAGGGACAGATTGTCCTCCTTAAGATATTGCACATTTAAAGTTGCATAAAAAATGTCAAAAATACCATGCATTCAAATAAAGAGGCTGTACACAACAAAAAAAGGGTACCTTGTCTGCACCTCTCTATTTCGGGCCTGCTGAGCATCCCCAATTCTTTTTCATCCCACCATTAGTAGCCATGCCTTCCGTTGCGTTGGCCCTTAGCTCTTGAATTTGCTCCCTAAATCTCTCCACCTCACACACTCTCCTCTTTTAAGATACTCCTTAAACTCAAACTCCTCGACCAAGCTTTTGGTCACTGTTTTGATACCTGGTGATTTACTCTATGTCAAATTCTGTCCAGTAGCTCTCCTGTGAAATACCTTGGGATGGTTTACAACATTAATGGTGCTATATAAATGCAAGTTGTTGCTAATGGAGGGAGGTGAGAATGGGAAATGAGTGAAACTGATCAATTTGCGCAGCAGAGCGCAGGGCAGCGACCTCTGGTGTGTTGACGAGGACGGGGATGCTCTTGCGCTGCAGGAGATCGAAAGGCGTTGGGGAGGAAATCAGTTCTACTAAATGAAGTGGAGGAAATCAGACCTCTGATGGTCCATGCTTTGAGCTAGCTGACTGTGTTTGGAGAGCATGGGAGAGAGAGACAGAGGCCATTTTGAGCGCCTCATTGCTCGAGCCCCTTGTAACCTGACCGCAGGGTCCTTCTAAATTGAGTGAGAAATAAACTGTGAACTTGAAGCATGCTATTTGGAGCTGTGCAGTTTCCCTCTGCCACTTGACCGAGATCTCACTGCCCACTTGGTAACACTGTGTGACCTTATAGCAGATGTCAGGGCCTGCAGGGAAGTTGGCAAACACATTCTCCTTTGTGCTGAATATTTACTCACTCCTGTTGCTACCCAATGTGCAATATTATCATTCATTAGATCCAGGTAATGCAATAAACACCACAACAATTACTGGAGGCATCTGTAATGCAGCTGACGCCATCAATACACCTGCTGGAATACACCTTCCCAAAACAAAACACTCACACCAAATAAAGACTGAAAATTAATGACCTGCATTCCTCACAAGTTTTTTTTGCTTTTTAAAAACAAAATTGAGGGCTTTGAACTGGCTTTGTGGCAATTCTGTCACTTTGCCCATTAGGAAAATGGGCAGGGATACAAATGACTAGAATTCCCGAAGCTGCTCACTGCGCAGTTCTGACTGGTACAAAGTGCAGGGTCGAAAATAGTCACAAGTCTGATATTCCAAGTCCCCTACTTCACCATTCAGCCCATTGTGTCTATACTAGCTCTTTGAAGCATCGAATTAGTCTTATCGCTGCTCTTACCCTGCGATTCAGAAGAAGTACAGGCAGCACGGTAGCAGAGTGGTTAGCACTGTGGCTTCACAGCTCCAGGGTCCCAGGTTCGATTCCCCGCTGGGTCACTGTCTGTGCGGAGTCTGCACGTTCTCCCCGTGTCTGCGTGGGTTTCCTCCGGGTGCTCCGGTTTCCTCCCACAGTCCAAAGACATGCAGGTTAGGTGGATTGGCCATGATAAATTGCCCTTAGTGACCAAAAGGGTTAAAAGGGGTTATTGGGTTACGGGGATAGGGTGGAAGTGAGGGCTTAAATGGGTCAGTGCAGACTCGATGGGCCGAATGGCCTCCTTCTGCACTGTTATGTTCTATGTAAATGGAGGCAGAAGTTGGCCATTCCGCCCTTTGAACCTGCCCCACCATTTAACAAGATCATGGCTGACCCTTCTGCATCAACTCCACCTCCTCACACTTGCTCTGTATCCCTTGTTTCTGTTATTTTCCAAAACTCCATTGACGTCTGTCTATGAGTATGTTCAATGACTGAACATCCGCAGCTCTCAGGGCTGGAGAATTTCAAAGATTCCCAAACCTTGGAGTGAAGGCATTGGGCTGGATTCTCTGATTTCGGGGCTATGTCTGGAGGATCCGTGACGTTTTACGTGGGAAAAATCGTCGGCGCCTCATCCTCCGACCGGTGAGGGGCTAGCAGCTGTGTCACGTAAAATGCACGGCCTTCCCGATATAAACGCCTGGAGAATTGCCGGGACCGTGGCCTCGCATGTGCACGGCGATGACGCGCAGCGGTCGGGCTGTACCACAAGGTGTCGGCCGCGCTCGGGCCCGACCTGCCAGATAGTGCCCCCCTGGACATCCCCGGGCCACCCCTCACCAGTCCCCCCAGCCATCGCCGAAGCCCCCCCCCCCCTCTCCTGGACACAGTCCGGAGCCGCCACGCTGGGCCCCCGACCACTGAGACCACATGTCAACCGCACGGTCGGGAACTCGGCCCATCGGGGGGCGGCGCACTCCCCAATTACGCCGTTTTGGAGGGGGTGCAGCATCCGAAAACAGGCGCCGCTCCCGATTCGGTCGTAAAGAGGGAACGAAGAATCCCGCCCATATTTCCTCATCTCATTCCTGAATGGCTGACCTCTTATTCTGAGACTGTGACCCCATGTTCTAAATTCTTCAGCCAGAGGGGGAAACATTTCCTCAACAAAAAGACCCTGTCAAGCCCCTTAAGTATGTTCTGTCTTTAGTAAGATCAGCATCTCTCTTTCAGGAAATATAGGCCGAGTTTAGTCAATCTCTCCTTTCAGGGTAATCCTCTCCTTTGGAGAACCAATCTAGTGAACCTTCATTACGCTCGCCCAAGGACAAATATGTCCATTCATAAAGAGACTGAAACTACCCACAGTTTTCCAAGTGTGGCCCCACCAATGCCCTGTATAATTCTAATAAGACTCATTTACTCTTAAGCTCCAAATCCTTTGGAGCAAAAGCCAACAAACTATTTGCCTTCCTAATTTATTCAAGTATTTATCCAATTCCCTTTTGAAAGTTATTATTGAATCTGGTACCTTCGCCCTGCCAGGCAGCGTGGTCCAGGTCACTGGTACCTTCGCCCCGCCAGGCAGCGTGGTCCAGGTCACTGGTACCTTCGCCCCGCCAGGCAGCGTGGTCCAGGTCACTGGTACCTTCGCCCCGCCAGGCAGCGTGGTCCAGGTCACTGGTACCTTCGCCCTGCCAGGCAGCATGGTCCAGGTCACTGGTACCTTCGCCCCGCCAGGCAGCGTGGTCCAGGTCACTGGTACCTTCGCCCCGCCAGGCAGCGTGGTCCAGGTCACTGGTACCTTCGCCCTGCCAGGCAGCGTGGTCCAGGTCACTGGTACCTTCGCCCCGCCAGGCAGCGTGGTCCAGGTCACTGGTACCTTCGCCCCGCCAGGCAGCGTGGTCCAGGTCACTGGTACCTTCGCCCTGCCAGGCAGCATGGTCCAGGTCACTGGTACCTTCGCCCCGCCAGGCAGCGTGGTCCAGGTCACTGGTACCTTCGCCCCGCCAGGCAGCGTGGTCCAGGTCACTGGTACCTTCGCCCTGCCAGGCAGCGTGGTCCAGGTCACTGGTACCTTCGCCCCGCCAGGCAGCGTGGTCCAGGTCACTGGTACCTTCGCCCCGCCAGGCAGCGTGGTCCAGGTCACTGGTACCTTCGCCCCGCCAGGCAGCGTGGTCCAGGTCACTGGTACCTTCGCCCTGCCAGGCAGCGTGGTCCAGGTCACTGGTACCTTCGCCCTGCCAGGCAGCGTGGTCCAGGTCACTGGTACCTTCGCCCTGCCAGGCAGCGTGGTCCAGGTCACTGGTACCTTCGCCCCGCCAGGCAGCGTGGTCCAGGTCACTGGTACCTTCGCCCCGCCAGGCAGCGTGGTCCAGGTCACTGGTACCTTCGCCCTGCCAGGCAGCGTGGTCCAGGTCACTGGTACCTTCGCCCCGCCAGGCAGCATGGTCCAGGTCACTGGTACCTTCGCCCTGCCAGGCAGCGTGGTCCAGGTCACTGGCTGGATGAAAACATTTCTCGTCATCTCTCTGGTGCTTTTTCCAATGACCTTACATCTGGGCTTTAAGCATCTGGCTGAAATTCTGTTTTACTTTCAAAAGAGCGATCAATTGTCCATCTGAAGAACAGTAGCACAGTGGTTAGCACTGTGGCTTCACAGCGCCAGGGTCCCAGGTTCGATTCCCGGCTTGGGTCACTGTCTGAGCGGAGTCTGCACGTTCTCCCCGTGTCTGTGTGGGTTTCCCCCGGGTGCTCCGGTTTCCTCCCGAAAGTCCCGAAAGAGACGTGCTGTTAGGTGAATTGGACATTCTGAATTCTCCCTCAGTGTACCCGAACTGGTGCCAGAATGTGGCGACCAAGGACTTTTCACAGTCACTTCATTGCAGTGTTAATGTAAGTCTACTTGTGACAATAAAGATTATTAAAAAAGGAGCCCCGGTAAGTGAGACTTTAGTGTTAAACGTCCGCTCCAGCTTCAAAAAGGTGGGTGCTGGCGCCCTCTGCTGCTCAGTTCATTTTAATAACTATTTGGATGAAAGTTGTATGAACTGCTGAGGGTAGAGAAGTACGTGTGATGCGTTCACCCTCCTGGCGTACACCTTCGCGAAATAGCAGCCTACATCAGGAATTGAGGCACAGAAGGCAATCCCGCATGGAAATCACACTGTGCTCACGGAGCTCGGTGCACATATTACATGGAATTTACAGCAGCTGAAACATATGCCCAATGCTATCTCCTCCTTCCCCTCTTCATCTTGCCCCATCTATTCCTGTCTCCCTCGTATGCTTACACACCTCGTCCACTCACCTTAACCACTTCGTTCTCCACATTCTGAGTAAAAAATTCTTCCGAATTTCTGCTGGATTTATGAGTGACTCTGCAATATTTATTGCATGCTTATTGCATAGACCTCTGTGCCAGGGATCAAACTGCTCAAGTCAGCTCCAGGATGCCAGACGCATCTAAGGTTGAAAGCAGTGGAGAAGATGAATTCCATCAGGAAATACCGTTTAGGCAATCAAGAAAAAAAAAACTCGGCTTGCATTTCTGTAGTGCCTCTCACACCTTGGGGTGTCTCAAAGTGCTTTCCCAGCAATGGGAAAGTGTAGTCACTGTTGTAATGAAGCCAATATGCACACAGCAAGGTTCCTCGCACAACAAACTCGTAACAGCCAAACAATCTGTTTTTTGGTGAAATAGATTCATGGATGAACATTGACTGGGGCACCCAAGAGTACTTTCTTCAAAAAGTGGCCATGAGAAATATTTTTCATTCACCTGGGAGGGCAGATAGGGCCTCAGAAACCAGGGAGGAGGGACCACAGAGACTGGGATTATTCTTAGAGCAGAGAAGGTTAAGAGGAGATTTAGTGCAGGTGTTCAAAATCGTGGAGTGTTTTGATAAAGAAGGAGAAAGTGTTTTCATTACCACAAGGGTTAGTAACCAGAGAAAACGGATTTAAAGTAATTGGCAACAGAATCAGGGATGAGAAGAGGAAACACAGCGAGTTATTGTGATCTGGAATGCAGTGCCTGAAAATAGATTCATTGGTCACCTTTAAACTAGAATTGAAAAGTAGCATTACAGGGTTAAGGGAAAACAAGAGTGGCACTAATTGGATAACTCCTTGAAAGAGCTGGCACAAAGATGATGGAGTGAATGGCCATCCTTTGTGCTGCAAGATGCTGTAATTCAAAGCTGTGGTCACTGAGGGACGAATGGAGTTTTCCAGTGTTTCGGAGTCCGGGAATGAGTTCGGCAATATAATGTTGGAATTGTATAAAACACTGGTGAGGCCACAACTGGAGTATTGTGGGCAGTTCTGGTCACCACGTTACAGGAAGGACGTTATTGCTCTGGAGACAGTGCAGAGGAGGTTTACAAGAATGTTGCCAGGGCTGGAAAAGTGTGTCTACAGGGAGAGAGTAGATAGGTTGGGGTTATTTAATTGAAGTGTACAGAGTTACGAGGGGAAAAGTTAGAGTGGATAGGGATGAAATTATTTCCCTGGGTGGAGAATTCTAGAACCAGAGGACATAGATTCAAGATAAGCGGCAGAAGGTGCAGAGGGGACGCGAGGAAGAACTTTTTTGCGCAGAGGGTAGAGGGAGTCTGGACTTTGCTGCCCGAGTTGGTAGTGGAGGCAGAGACCCTAAACTCTTTTTTAAAAAGTACCTGGACCTGCTCCTGATAAGCTGTAAGCTACAGGGCAATGGGCCGGGCGCAGAAAGGTGGGATTAGAATGGGCACCTGGGTGTCCTCGGGCTGGCATGGACAAGATGGGCTGAATGGGCTCCTTCTGTGCTGAAACGTTTCTATGATTCTGTAATACAGCAATTAACCTGATTGCAGCACACCGAAGATGCTCATGGGAGGAAGAGTTCAGGGAAGAAAGGTCAAATCAGCAGGGAAAAAGAACAATGGATTGTGGTACTCGAACAGAGAGCCACGCCACACAAACATAGAAATTGATGGGATGTATAAAGATCAAGTGAGACACTAAATCAGCTGCCTTATCAGTTAGTACACGAGTGGTGGGAAAGCAAAGATGATCAATATTGTAATGCAGAAAGGTCACTGTAACTCCAGCCATGAGCTGGAAAACCCGTGCAATCTGGCAGAACCCAGTTTTCCACCCAACCCGATATTAATTCTCCACAATCCAACTGTACAGAGCGACGCCACGATTTTCAACCAGAATACATTCATTGAGTAATGCCTCCTGGTAAACATCTGGGGATTGTGCTGCTGTAACTGGATTCACCTTCATTTAAATGAAACTATCCTCCACTTACTGCATTTTGCTGGAGAAATAGTCGTGCTTTTATCAGAAGTTGCTGTCGTTTTTGGTCATGAGTTCTGTTTGCTGCAGCTCACAGAGACTTTGTTTCAGTAGACTTTATTTTCTTGGCTGTTTGTTTGCCATCAGTCCCGCCCATTACAAAGTCTTTGACTGCCGCATTGGTGTAAATAGGTACTGTATAAATGCAGAGACATCCTCACTCTGTCCAGGTAAAATTGTAGCCCCTTCCCGAAAGAGTGTCACGGTTCTATAGTTACTTGATCTGATAGCTGAAAGTAATCGGTTTGAAGGGAGAAGAGTTTGCACTGGCTTCTGGTGCTCTGCCTGTCTCAAGTAGGTTAATTGTCTGTCATTCAGGCCAATGATGCTTCAGCATCACACACTCTCCAAACCCTCTTCTTTTAATTGAATGACCCACTCAATGCAGTATAAACCCCCAGGCTGCAAACACAACATAGATTTGACATCAGGCACAGAGCAAAACTATTTCTGACTGTCAGATGCTTTTATTAAGTCAAGTGTTAGCCTCGGTAAAATATTCACATCACTATGAGAGATGCTCTTCAGGCATTTTGACTGTCAGAATTTCTTGCAGGGGCCTTCGAATCTCACCATATTGGATTAACCTGTGGCATTCTCTTACAAAGAACTGGGGTGACAGATTTCAACAATTCCAATTTGTTACAATAGCTTACCTTGATTTACTAACCTTATGGAATTGTAGTTATTGCAGCAGTAAATAGAATGGACCAAATCACGGTTAAAGCTATGGTTCTGTGGTTTAACAGTTTAGTTAAATTATCCTTAATTTAAAGAAACATCCCTGCACTTCCCCTCCTTCCCAACCTTTCCTTCTCTTCCGCTGCCTTCCCATTCATTCTCTTTCTCTATCCCGTTCCACCCCATCCCGTCCTGTGACATAAGCAAGAAGGAGCAGTAGATCCTTGAGCCTACTCCGCCGTGCCGTAGGGTCCTGTCGATCTTCTGTCTGAATTGCACTTACCCACCCACTCCCCATCTCCCTTCCCACCCCTACCCATTCCCATCCTTTCGGTTTCTCCCCTCCTTTCGTTCTGTCCATTCGTTCCTTCTTCTCTGACCTTCGCCTCGACGGATTCCCGACTGGGTGAGAATGATTAGAGTGGGTGAGTGAGGGTTTTCAGAGCCGTGAGCGGCTGGGGCAGAACGAGACCCCCTCCCACTAATCACCAAGGACATTGAAGGGGACGGAAAGCGAAGCAGCCTGGCTACAGGCAAAATAAATAATTTACTGCACCAGATCGGGTGTATCATGAATCAGGCAGCTGCGATTCACAAGGTGACATTTGCTCTTATCTGTGTTTTTAAAAATGTAGCTCCTGTGTGGGTATAATTAACGTTTGTTCAGTCTTTTAAAATCTTGATCTTGTGCGGGTTGCCTGCTCTCATCCTCGCACCCCTTTCCTCCAATATCACTCCGAGGGGGGTCCTGGGTGAGGCTCTCTGACAAACTGCTCCACGTGGACAGGACTGATTTCAGAGTTAAAAGGAAGTAACGGCAGGAAAATTGGGATGCAGACCAGGAATGGTGGAGCAGGCCCGAGGCCCCCCCCCCCCCCCCCCCCCCCCCCCTGCTCCCAGCACATGGCAAAGAGATGGAGCTGAAATCACCAGGCCTCGGTCTCGTGCCAGCAACACTGGGCATGTTTGGCATTCACCCCCTCACCGTGTGCCCTGCTCCCTCGCCCCACTGCTTCAGATCCTGTCTCTGCATCGCGCCCCACCCACCCACCTTGCCCTTTTTCCCTGCTCCCTGTTAGATTTACTCTTTTACAGTTTTGTTCTTGTTTTTTTGTGCGTGGTTTTTTTTCAATGTTCTTGCTTCTTGAGATGGAGTTCAGAGGGAGCCTTGGTTCTTTCAGATTTTCACTCTTTGAAGCAATTTTAACTTAACCCGCCCATTGGGCAACTGATAATCTCGGTGTGGAGTGGGTGGACAGGGGGGCCCACACGGGACTGACACCTGGATTACCCTCAATTGAGGTAAATACGGGACAGTGGGTAGAACCAGAGTCACACTCGATTTTATGGGATTGCCACTCCATGAATTGTTTAAATTAACCCCACAGTGACTCTCACTAACCTCCTTCACTCTGCGCCCAGCCCCACAGTGTGGGCTGGCTGTGCGCTGAGGCAGTCAGTGGTGCTGTCCTCGACCTCGACCCATTGAGGGGCCCTCGTCTGCCCATTGCTTCAACGCTAAAGATTCAATGGCTTTGTTCAGTGAGCAACAGGATCCTTGGGGGTCGAGGCAGCAACAGCAAAAATGGAACATCAACTGGTGTCTTCCCATCGCGCTGCTCGTGGTGGGATCTTGCTGTGCACAGATTGCTGCATTTGTCTCCACAACCACAGTGCCTACACTTCAAACATAAACAGTTGCCTGCTTCGAGGAGCTGATGTCCCTATTCATTGACTTCAGTTGATAGAGTGTATCATGGGCAGCAGAACTATCACTCCCGAGACTTAAAATCAGCCCATTCATGTACCTGAGGTTGGGATTTGCAACAACGCATTCCTGACCTCTCTCTCGCTCTCTCTGGCTGTCTGTCTCTGTCTGTCTGTCTGGCTCTCTCTCTCTCACTCTCTCTCTGTCTGTCTGTCTGTCTGCCTGCCTCTCTCTCGCTGGCTGCCTGTCTCTCTTTCTGTCTGTCTGTCTCTCCCTCTCGCTCTCTCTCTGTCTGCCTGCCTCTCTCTCGCTGGCTGCCTGTCTCTCTTTCTGTCTGTCTGTCTCTCCCTCTCGCTCTCTCTCTGTCTGCCTGCCTCTCTCTCGCTGGCTGCCTGTCTCTCTTTCTGTCTGTCTGTCTCTCTCTCTCGCTCTCTCTCTGTCTGTCTGCCTCTCTCTTGCTGGCTGCCTGTCTGTCTTTCTGTTTGTCTGGCTCTCTCTCTTGCTCTCTGTCTGCCTCTCTCTCGCTGGCTGCCTCTCTGTCTTTCTGTCTGTCCGCCTGTCTGGCTCTCTCTCTCGCTCTCTCTCTCTGTCTGTCTGCCTGCCTCTCTTTCGCTGGCTGCCTGTTTGTCTTTCTGTCTGTCTGGCTCTCTCTCTCTGTCTCTCTGGCTGTCTGTCTCTCTCTTTCTGTCTGGCTGTCTCTCTCTCTCTGGCTGTCTCTGTCTGTTTATCTGTCTCTCTGTCTGTCTCTCTCTCGCTGGCTGTCTCTGTTTTTCTGTCTGTCTGTATGTCTCTCTGGCTGTCCCTGTCTCTCTCTCTCTCTCTCTCCCTCTCCCCCCCCCCCCCCCCCCCCCTCTCTCTCTCTCTCTCTCTCTCTCTCTCTCTCTCTCTCTCTCTCCCTCTCCCATGTCAAAAGCTTGTTCAAAACCTGCCACTTTGATCCAGGCTCCAGTGTCTTGCCTGGTTCTCCCCGAGTTCTGTTCTATGCCCATGTATCCATTCCTGTCTCTCCTTTCTGAAACACCTTGGGGTCACTCAGGTACTATATAAATGCAAGTTGTTGGCTGTCATTGAGTGAATGTGTTTGCAACTCAACTCTTGGACCCGACCGATCTCATCCACAAATGATGAGCACCTGAGGGGATTATAATTCATCACTCCAGCAAATCGCCAAGCAGTGACTGTCACAGATGGGGTCATTTACAGATGCATGAAAGCAGGCAGCAGAAATATATTGTGAAATAAAGAGTTCAAGTAAAGTTTAATGCCTTATTAGCAGATTAAATAACATTTCCCCATTACCACTGGTTGTGTAAGCTGCCCCCCCCCCCCCCACACCGCTTGCCCCCTCCTCAACGCACCCCAGGGACCCAAAGAAAACATTGCTCCAGTTTGCATTTTACACACTGCCTCTATTGTAGTAAAGCAGCCTCGGGCTCTGCAGGGCACTAGCCAGATGCTAATCAGTCGGAGAGTTAGAGATATCCAGTAGTAGAGAAAGACAAACTCATGTTTTCCGGAGGCGGCTGGGCTTTAGGAAACGTATTCCAGAATCATTTTTTTCCAGTAGCCTGATATCCACACATCCAATTCCGGCCTCTTTTGCACCTCCAATTTTCATTGCTCCACCATTGGTGGCCATGTCTTCAGCTGCCTGGGGCCTAAGCTCTGGAATTCCGTCCCCAAACCTCGCTAACTCTCTCTTGTCCTCCTTAAAGCCTGGACCCCTTAACTGAGCTTCTGCTCACCACCCCCTAATGTCTCTTTTTGTAGGTCGGTGTCAATTTTCTCCTGATATGAAGGACTTTGAGATGCTTTACTATGGTTAAAGGCGCTATATAAATGTAACTTGTGTTGTTCTGGTCTGAAGACCATGGCTGAGCTGACTGACCACAGCGGGGTGAGCGACACAGAACAAGCTTCCACAAACAGCACTGAGATAAATGCCCAACTATTATGTCTTCATGTTGAACGTTGGTTGAGGAATAAAGACAGGGCAGGACACCAGGGAGATCTCCCCCTGCTCGTCTTCAAAATGCAGCCTGAGGATCCCTTCCATTTACCCGAGAAGACAGACGCCCGGGGCCTCAGTCTCATCTGAAAAGATTGTTTTGTTACTGAGTCAGTGAGTGCTTTTAACTGTTCAGCTGGTAGATCAGCCTCTGTAAACTATGTGACTGTAGGTGAGCTGAGTGAACCCTTTGCTGCTCCCGTTCTATCAGATGGCTTCAGGTTAGTTTTTAGTTCTGAATTAAATAGCAGCTTTCTTTTATGTATTTAGTTTGAGGTGACGCAGGGGAATGAGGCAAGGTGCAACCTTGAACCCAGGTGGAATAGCTGGAAGGACTTTCACAATCTCAGGACATCCCAAAGCACATTGCAACTGTTTGAAGTTGGGCGGCACGGTGGCGCAGTGGTTAGCACTGCTGCCTCATGCCATCGAGGACACGGGTTCGATCCCGGCCCCGGGTCACTGTCCGTGTGGAGTTTGCACATTCTCCCTGTGTCTGCGTGGGTCTCTCCCCCACAACCCAAAAAGTTGTGCAGGGTTGGTGGATTGGTCACGCTAAATTACCCCATAATTGGGAAAAAAAGAATTGGGTATTCTAAAGAACCTTTTGAAGCAGTCACAGTGGTAATATATGAAACGTGGCAATCAATTTACACACAGCAAGTCCCCACACACAGCAATGTGATCCCCTATAAATAACCAGAGGATCTGGGGCTGAATTCTCCGATGTTCAGACTATGTCCTGACCCCGGCGTGAGAACGATGGTGTTTTACAACCAAAAATTTGGCGCAAACCGGGCACCGATCCTCCAATTGGTGGGGGGAGGGTAGTAATCATGCAGCGTGGAACACCCTGCTCTTGCTGCCAATACGGCCTGGAGAATTGCCAGGTCCATGCCCGCGCATGCTCACAGCGGCCACGCCGTGCAACATGGCGCCAGCTGTGCACAGACCCAACCCGCAAAATACCCCCCCCCCCCCCCCCGTGGCCGGCTCGTGACCCCCGAACCATCCCCCAACCCCAGCCAAAGTCCCACCTGCCCGCGGATCGGCCCTCTCCCGGCTGTGGCGGCGCTGGACTGAGTTCCCGACAGATGATAGCACACGCGACCGACGCCGTCGAGAACTCAGCCGGTCGGGGGAATGCATTGGGGGGGGAGGGTCTCGGGGAACGTCCTGAGGCCATCGATACGGCGTGCGGCGTACTCCCAGAGCACGCCGCTTTGGAGGGGGGGGTACATTGCGAAAGCGGCGGCGCCCCCGATTTTGTCACAAATGTTGAATCTCTGGCCGATCGCCGAACGCGATTTCGCCATTGGCAACTGGAGAATCCCACCCCAAATGTTGATTGCGGATAGATATTGGCCAGGGCACAGGAAGATAACTCTCCAGCTCTTAAAATATCACCCTGAGATCTTTTGCATCCACTTGAGAGGACACACATCTCTGGCTTAGCATCTCATGTGAAAATGAGACACCTCTAACAGTGCAACACTCCCTCAGTACTGCACTGTGGGTGTTAGCTTAGGTTATGGGCTCAAATCTCTGGAGTGAGACTTGAACTCAATCTTCTGACTTTGGAGACGAGAATGTTGCCCACTGAGCCGTGAGTGATAGCGTGGAGGGCGGCTTATTTAAAATTGGGTGTGAGAAGATTTGGAGTATGGTAAGATTGACAAAGTAAAACGAGGGGTCACAATGGATCGCGACGGGGTTAGGTGGAGTGGTTTGAGGTTTACAGCCAGGATCAGAGGAAGGAGCACCTTTGGACGTGCATCTTTCCCTGGTACTTTGGTGTATGTGAGAAAAATAGGATAAAGGATAAGGTGGAAGCCGCTAGACTGGTGAGTTAAAAGAGAAATGTTTTGAGACAAACCTCACGATCCAGACCCATGTCGTTCCCCCAAATCCAGCCGCTACAGTGAGGCTCCTTTGCTTCAACCTCCAAACTTACCTCCATGCATTATGAATCACACCCATGCAAAGCTCAGCTCCCTAAAGGCGTTGTGTTGAATGGGTACTGTAAACAACAGATTAATTCCTGACATGCACCATTTATTTCCCTCCCCTCCTGCCTCCATGACCTCGAAATGACCTTCCTTTGAGGGTAGATTCGAGAAGAGAAGAGAGAAAAAAAACAGGTGATTGGGTTTGTCTGAGGTCTGGGGGGTATCCAGGAAATGAACCGCTGATTGGGGCTGGTTACCAAGGAGATCATTAGTTGATCCGTGACATCATCTGTTCACAGATAGAGGCTGTTTTTTTCACACGTCAATGGATAAATCAATCTGCCTTTTACTGTTTGCGATGTTGGGAAAATCGCATGCACAGAAGACACATTATCATAGCAGTCATCCCACTCCAGGCCAGAAGTAACATTTTCAATACAGTATTATTTTGTTTCCAAGAATCTAGCACATGGGCGGAACTTGAATCGTTTTTAAAATTCTCATCCTTCTTTTCAAATATCCCACTGTGGCCTCGTTCGAAAGCCCTCCTCCCAAATCTCAGGAGCCTCCTTCAGCCCTCCAGCATCTCCACACTCCTCCAATTCTTGCACATCCCGATTTTTATTACTCCACCACTGGGAAAACCTGCTTTCAGCTTCCGGGTTTCGCAGCCTTTGGAACTGTCTCCCTGATTTCTCAAACTCTTTCACCTCATTTAAGATCGGCCATTGGTTCTAATGTCTCCTGGGCAGCTCAGAGTAAACTTTGGTTTGATAATGTTCCTGTGACATCTGACGACTTGAAAGCCTTATTCATTGATTTATTCAAAATGTGGCAAGTATACATTTTGAATAAATATATATTTTCCAATTAAGGGGCAATGTAGCGTGCCCGCTCCATCTAGGCTGCACATCTTTGGGTTGTGGGGGTGAGACCCACGCAGACACAGGGAGAATGTGCAAACTCCACACGGACCCAGGGCCAGGATCGAACCCTGGTCCTCGGCCCCGTGAGGCAGCAGTGCTAACCACTGTGCCACCGTGCCACACTAACTATACATGTTTTAATGAATTTTATGATCACAGATGGCAATACGAAGTGAGCAATGTATGCACGAACACCCACCCTATACCTGTCCATTATCATGTGCACACCAGGCATTGGCAGTACACATTCATACGCTAGTCACAAGATCCACACATGCCCATATAGATACCATGCACACAAGCTTATGCAGGTACACATCCACATACAAACAAACACAGGTACAGCTGTATTTTCATGTCCTTGTATATGACCAACAGTGATATTGTTTGATTGATTGATTTAATTTATTGTCACATGTACTGAAATACAGCGAAAAGTCATTGAGGAGTCTGGCAGCTGTGGGGGAGAAGCTGTTTCTATGTCTGGATGTGCGGGTCTTCAGACTTCTGTACCTTCTGCCTGATGGAAGGGTCTGGAAGAGGGCAATGCCTGGGTGGGAGGGGTTTCTGACAATGCTGGCGGGAGGTGTATACAGAATCAATGTGGGGGTGGGGAGCTTGTGTGATGCGTTGGGCTGAGTTCACCACACTCTGCAGTTTCTTGCGATCTTGGGCCGAGCAGTTATCATACCGAGGTGTGATGCAGCCGGATAGGATGCTCTGTATGGCACATCTGTAGAAGTTTGTGAGAGTCGATGCAGATATGCTGATTTTCTTTAGCTTGCGAACATACAAACTGCTCCCTAGTTATATCCTTGACATAATTGGAGACGAGTGAAAAGCAGAATCTGAAGAGAAGACCAAAAACTCAGAAACATAAAAGCTGCTGTTGGTGATATTAACAATCAGTTGTTTCAGGTTTTAGCTGTGCCTCTCTGCTCAGCATACTGAGTTCAAGCTTCACTCCAAGGTCTTGAATATGAAATCCAGGTTGACACGTCAGTGCAGTGCTGAGGGAGTGTTGCACTGTCAGAGGTGCTGTTTTTTGAATGGAATGTTAAAGCAAGGCTCCCCCTGCCCCCTCATAGGTGGATGTAAAAGATCCCATGTCACTATTCAAAGAAGATAAAGAGAATTCTCACTGTGCCATGGCCAAAGTTTGTCCCTCAACCAACATAAGCAACAACAGCTTAACTGGCCATCATCCCACTTGTTGATTGTGGGATCTGACTGTGCACACTTTGACTGCCATATTCAGCTACATAACAGCCATGATTGTGCTTCAATAGTATCTCAATGGCTGTGAATTTGCTTTGACATAAGGAGGTGATGAGATGCTTTGAGAATTCCCAGAAGCTCATTTGACTTTGGAGCTTCAGGGTACACTTGTGATCCCTTCAAAATCTAAAGCCCTTCAGCATAAACTCTCAAAGCCCACACAGCCTTCACACCTGCCCCCCACCCACCAACTTTATTCTCTAACTTTTAAATTAAAAAAGGCAAATTTGCCGAGCTGCAGGGCAAGGGCTGGAATAGGGGAATAAATGGGGCATCTCTTTTGAAGAGTCAGCGCCAGCCAGGACAGGCCAAAGGGCTTCCCTCCGTGCTGGAAGATTCCAGGAACTGGAATGGATCCTGTGGCTTTGCGGTCACTCAGTCTGAGGGTGAGACAGAGGTTAGTGAAAGATGTGTTAAGAGAACCTTGAGGTGTTTTTTTTGTTGGCCCATGGGTAGGAACTTATCAGATGATTTTATTCGAGACATTTATCATAGATAGAATTTACAGTGCAGAAGGAGGCCATTCGGCCCATCGAGTCTGCACCGGCTCTTGGAAAGAGCACCCTACCCAAGGTCAACACCTCCACCCTATCCCCATAACCCAGTAACCCCACCCAACACTAAGGGCAATTTTGGACACTAAGGGCAATTTATCACGGCCAATCCACCTGACCTGCACATCTTTGGACTGTGGGAGGAAACCAGAGCGCCCGGAGGAATCCCACGCACACACGGGGAGGATGTGCAGGCTCCGCACAGACAGTGACCCAAGCCGGAATCGAACCTGGGACCCTGGAGCTGTGAAGCAATTGTGCTATCCACAATGCTACCGTGCTGCCCAACTTGAGGCTGTAGGTACCTGGGAACAGGAGGGGGCCCTTCAACTTCTAGAGTCTGTCCTGACATTTTATCAGATCACGGCTGACCTGCATCTTTATCCATCCTAGCCCCATATCTCATAACATCCTCAGTGACTAATTGTCATGAGATTTTTTCTTTACTCGTTAAAAGTCTTCTCGGTGGGAGGATGTTGAGCTATTGGGGGGTGGGGGGGGAAGACTTATAATGAGATCCAGGCACCAATTTAACAAGCTGTCTGGGATAACGTGATCAGGTTCCTTGATGATCCAAACCCCTTCCTACCGCATGCCCTTGCCTGTTCCCTTCACCCCATGTTCCCTTCCCCCCTTCCCCTCCCTCTGCAACTCACTTCCTATCCTCCCTATCCAATCTCCTTCTCCCATGTACCTTGTCCGAGTCGTCCTTTCCGCACCCTTTCCTGCCCTTACCACCAAGTGCACTGCCCCTTTCCCAGCCCTGTCCCATACCCATATCCCTCACCCCCTGTGCCTTTTCCTCCCCATCTCATCTCAGCCATAGGGTGGCGCAGTGGTTAGCACTGCTGCCTCACAACGCCGCAGGTTCAATCCCGGCCCCAGGTCACTGTCCGTGTGGAGTTTGCACATTCTCCCCGTGTTTGCGTGGATCTCACCCCCACAACCCCAAGATGTGCAGGGTAGGTGGATTGGCCACGCTAAATTGCCCCTCCATTGGAAAAAAAATGAATTGGGTACTCTTTATATTAAAAAAAAAAAAAATTTTTTTAAACTTTTCTCAACCACGTTTGAGCTTCCTAGTGCCAGACTTCACAGGACAGGTGAAAATAAAAAGCAAACCAAAGATTGAGCATGATATTTACAGTTTGAGCTTCTGCTGATGACCCGAATGAGGTGGAGGGTAGGGAGATCAGAGAATCAGGCACGGAAAGTACCACAAATCAGGCCCAACCTGCCCTCCACCCCCTCACACAGACAACTATCCTCATGTCAAGCATTCTGTGAGAGTTCATAGAACATAGAACAGTACAGCACAGAACATGTCCTTTGGCCTTCGATATTGTGCCGACCTGTGAAGCCACTCTCAAGCCCATCTACACTATTCCCTTATCGTCCATATGTCTATCCGATGACCATTTGAATGCCCTTAGTGTTGGCGAGTCCACTACTGTTGCAGGCAGGGCATTCCACACCCTTACTACTCTCTGAGTAAAGAACCTACCTCTGACATCTGTCCTATATCTATCTTCCCTCAATTTAAAGCTACGTCTCCTCGTGCTAGACATCACCATCCGAGGAAAAAGGCACTCGCTGTCCACCCTGTCTAATCCTCTCATCATCTTGTATGCCTCAATTAAGTCACCCCTTAACCTTCTTCCCTCTAACGAAAACAGCCTCAAGTCCCTCAGCCTTCCCTCATAAGATTTTCCCTCCATACCAGGCAACATTCTGGTAAATCCCCTCCTTTCCAATGCTTCCACATCCTTCCTATAATGCGGCGACCAGAATTGCACGCAATACTCCAAATGCGGCCGCACCAGACTTTTGTACAGCTGCAACATGACCTCATGGCTCCGAAACTCAATCCCTCTCCCAATAAAAGCTAACACACCGTACGCCTTCTTAAACACCCTCTCAACCTGGGTGGCAACTTTCAGGGATCTATGTACATGGACACCGAGATCTCTCTGCTCATCCACACTATCAAGAATATTACCATTAGCCCAGTACTCTGTCTTCCTGTTATTCCTTCCAAAATGAATCACCTCACACTTTTCTGCATAAACTCCATTTGCCATCTCTCAGCCCAGCGCTACAGCTTATCTATGTCCCTCTGTAACTTATAACATCCTTCCGCACTGTCCACAACTCCACCGACTTTAGTGTCATCTGCAAATTTACTCACCCATCCTTCTACGCCCTCCTCCAGGTCATTTATAAAAATGACAAACAGCAGTGGCCCCAAAACAGATCCTTGTGGTACACCACTAGTAACTGGACTCCAGTCTGAAAATTTCCCATCAACCACCACATTTTGTCGTCTTCAAGCGAGCCAATTTCTGATCCAGACTGCTAAATCACCCTGAATAGAACAGTACAGCACAGAACAGGCCCTTCGGCCCTCGATGTTGTGCCGAGCATTGTCCGAAACCAAGACCAACGATCCCACTCCCTGTCATTCTGGTGTGCTCCATGTGCCTATCCAATAACCGCTTGAAAGTTCCTAAAGTGTCCAACTCCACTATCACAGCAGGCAGTCCATTCCACTCCCTAACCACTCTCTGAGTAAAGAACCTACCTCGGACATCCCTCCTATATCTCTCACCCTGAATCTTATAGTTATGCCCCCTGGTAACAGCTACATCCACCCGAGGAAATAGTCTCTGAACGCCCACTCTATCTATCCCCCTCATTATCTTATAAACCTCTATTAAGTCGCCTCTCATCCTCCTCCGCTCCAAAGAGAAAAGCCCTAGCTCCCTCAACCTTTCCTCATAAGACCTATCCTGCAAACCAGGTAGCATATTGCCTTATGTAAAAAAGAAATATCCCATGGCATTTAATCAGAAATTTTCCAACTGTTTTAATATTGGAAAGCTCTCCTGATGGGCAATCTAACTGGTTTATAAGATTATAAATCGAGTGCTGTAATTGTGATGTACAGTTTCATTATCCTACATTAAATAAGTTAATAAAAACAGAATAGATTTTCTTTTTGTGTGTGCTAAGCTGTGCAGGGAGTCATTGCGAGAGACTTGAAGGCACTTTCCCACAAGCAGAATGTGGAAAGCACACAAGACGTGTTCGGGAGAGGTATCAGGGATCGCTGCAGGTGCAAAAACCCTCTGCTCTGTAAGAGCCCCATTCACAATGAAATCGAAGCCTTGCCCCAGAGGCATTTCCACACTGTTTAGAATTGATGTGCTTGAGATTTTCTTCCTTTAACAATGCGGGCCATCTGTATCTGTGTGTCCTCGCCTTGTTTCTCTCACACCTTACCAATTGCTGGAGTTGTCTGTTTTAATGGACTTTCTAAATCACAATATGCCAAGCAGGAAACACTGAGCAACTCGCATCAGCCCGTGCACCAAATAAGTGGGAAATTATATTACTTCAGCTCAGGCAGGGAAAGGCGATTTCATGCATTATATATATAATTGGCAAAGAAAATGTTTCATAAGGAAAATAATCACCAAGTGACCAGCAAAATGGGGTATCGTATGTTCAAGGTAATCAAAATTTATCAAACCTAAAATCCTCTAAATCTGTTTCATTGCAACAACAGCACCTTCTTGCTCTTTTATTAACCTCTGTGGCTTGAATGGAAATTCAGAACATTAGAATAGGGAGCAATATAGCAGGTTCAAGCTATATTCATATATAATCCCTATTCCGCTGCCCTTTAAAGAGGGGACCTTATTAGGAGCCGTCACACAGAATGTTGGCTATAACTCACAGAATAAACAGTACCCTGTACTTGTACACTGGAATTATTCCTCAGCCTGCTGAATAAATTGTAAAGCTGTCCATTCTGTGTGAAGAAGTGCTTCCTGACATCACCCCTGACTGCCCCCGCTCTAATTTGAAGGTTCTGCCCCCTTGTTTTGAGCGTGCCCCACGCATCCCCCCCCCCCCCCCCAACATAGTTTCTCCCCATCTACCTCATTGAATCCTTTAATCATCTAGCTCAATTAGATCACCCCTTAATCTTCAATATTTGAGGGAATATCAACCTAGTCTACTCAATCTGTACATAATTTAACCCTTTTAGCCCTGGTAACATTCTGGTCAATCTGCACTGCTCTACCCTCTAGAGCCAATCTGTCCCTTCTGAAGTACAGTGCGCCAAATGCAGTCTTCATTTTGTGTTGCCCTGAGCAACACTACAAAATAAACACTTCTAAAGAATTATGGCCACTCAATATCAGGATTGGAAAGTCTGCCAACACTGAGTGCACACACAGAATCGTCCACATGGCTGACGGGCTGGATGACCGTTGCCACCTTGTATGTATCAGTCACTTGTCGCTTCACCTCCGAGTCACCAGGTTCAGAGTTCAGGTCGCATTCAAGAGATTTGACCAAATATTCCAGACCAACTTTCAGCTCAGTACCAAAGAAGGGCAGGACTGTCGGCGGTGCTGCACTGTCAGACGGTATGGGTGAGGTCCGTTTACCTTCAGCTGAATGTAATCAATCACTATTTCAAAGAGGAGGTTTCCCCAGTATCCTGCCCAATAATTACCCTTCTATCAACATCACTAAAATCACATTGGCCTGTAACTTCTGAGGAGCAGCAATCACTGTCAGATTGGCATCCCACTCCTATTTTTCTGCACCATGCTGGAACTCCACATTTCTGGTCAGGAGTTCCGATCCCATCTTCCTTATTTATCCATTCATGGGATGCAGCCATCACGGGCAAGACCAGATTTTGATGCCCATCGATAATTGCCTTTGAACTGATTGGCTTCCTAAGCCATTTCGGGGGCAGTTCAGAGGCAACCACATTGCTGTGGGTCTAGAGTCACATGTCGGCCAGACCGGGTAAGGACGGCAGATTTCCTTCCCTAAAGGACATTACTGAACCTGATGAGTTTTTCTCACAATCAACGTTAATTTCATGGTCGCCATTACTGAGACTCTCTTTCCATTCCTGATTTATTAATTTAATATTAATTCCGCTGCCGTGGAGGGATTTGAACCCTTGTCCCCAGAGCTTTAGCCTGGGGTCTCTAGGTTACGAATCCATCTCCCACTTCAGAAATATGGAGCAAACCTTTGATCCAAGTGCTTCTTCCTAGCACTGGATTGTTGGGGGCAGACAAGCCACACCCTTTTTTTAGTGCTAGCCACTGTGTTCTGGTACGTGTTTACTGATGCATTGGAAAGCTTTGGGACATTTAAACAGCGTTGCAGTGTTTCCATGTATGAGTGAACACGTAGGTAAGTAAGTGGATAGGGTAGGTAGGGTCAAGGTTTAGAGTAGATGTACGAGGCAAGTTTTTTACGCAGAGGGTAGTGGGTGCCTGGAACTCGCTACCGGAGGAGGTGGTGGAAGCAGGGACGATAGGGGCATTTAAGGGGCATCTTGACAAATACATGAATAGGATGGGAATAGAAGGATACGGACCCAGGAAGTGTAGAAGATTGTAGTTTAGTCGGGCAGTATGGTCGGCACGGGCTTGGAGGGCCGAAGGGCCTGTTCCTGTGCTGTACATTTCTTTGTTCTTTGTTCTTTGGTAGGTAGGGTAAGTGGGCTGGGAGGTAGGGTGGCCTATGGGGAGGGTGGTGAGGTTGGGTCAGGCTAGGGCGTGGGGGCTAGTCGGTGTGGGTTGGGGGCGGTGATGGGGATGGGGTGGCAGTTGTAGTTACCCAGGTATTAGACTATGATTTTCCTGCCTAACATTTCCTGGGTAACCATTCAGGACAGTAAGTGGAAATTGTCCGAAGTCTCCAACTTTATTCTAACTCTGATGTCATCTGAGGAAGGAGCAGCGCTCCGAAAGCTAGTGTTTGAAACAAACCTCTTGGACTTTAACCTGGTGTTGTAAGGCTTCTTATTATTCTAACTCAGAGGAGATTTTTATTCCAGAGCAGGGAAATTGCCAACGGAAGTTCAGACTTGCCGGACATTTCCATTCAGCTGAGTCAGTGTGTTAGCACGTCCAAGGAATCCCACAGTGCATCTTGGGGGATATTCCCAGTTTCCAATGATCCAGAGACCAGAGGATCTAGGCCATTATCTGGTCATTTACTTAATTACTTTGTGGGAGCTTGCCCTGCACAAATTGGGATGTTGTGTTCCCTATGTAACAACAGTGACTTCACTTTTAAAATACTTTTGTCAGTTGTAAAGTTGGGCCGTCCCAAGGTTGTGCATGCTGCTATATAAATGTAAGTCTTCTTGTATAGCATTGTACTCCAGGAGGAGACCACACATTTAGGAGAGATGGGGAAATCTGTTTTTTAATGCTTGCTGAATATTTCATTCCTGTTTCCTTCTGAGGATTAGGCTAGTGTCCTGTTCAATAAACCCAGGCTGCCCTCTGCTGCGAGCTTACGGTTGGTAAAATGTGTCCCAACGACACAGCGCATTCGGTTAGAATGAATAATATTACTCTGGATTGAGACTCTATAAAATGGTCGCTTGTAAATTCAATGCGCTGAGATCAAATAAACGTACAAGGGAAACAGCTTTACACGCCACACAACACAGATGAACCTGCCCTCATGTTGTGTCTCTCCTGACTGCATTGAATTATTTCCAAACTGGGTGAGCCAAATAAACAATACAAACCATCGGGATTTGTGCCAGTAATTATCCATCCACAATCCACCACCAATATATCCAAAATCATCAGGACAGAAACATAAAATTAGAGCCAGACCATTTAGAGGCGATGTCAGGAAACACTTGTTAACACAAACCATGATGGAAATCTGTAACTCTCTCCCCCAGAATGTTGTTGAGCCTGAAGGCTAATTTAATACCTTAAAACTGAGGCAGACAGATTTTTAATGCAGTAAGAGGTCTTACAACACCAGGTTAAAGTCCAACAGTCACCTGAGGAAGGAGCAGTGCTCCGAAAGCTAGTGATTTGAAACAAACCTGTTGGACTTTAACCTGGTGTTGTCAGACTTCTTACTGTGCTCACCCCAGTCCAACACCGGCATCTCCACATCAGATTTTTAATAGGCAAGGGTTTTCAGGGTTATGGGACCAACACAAGGGATTGGAGTTGAGGTGTAGAGCTTTGGGATGGCAGAGCAAGTTCAAGGAGCGGAATGGCCTCCTGTTCGCATGCACCTATCCTTCTTAGCTTAGGGCGGCATGGTAGCTCAGTGGCTAGCACTGCTGCCTCACAGCTCCAGGGACCCGGGTTCAATTCCAACCTCGGGTGACTGTGTGGAGTTTGCACGTTCTCCCCGTGTCGGCGTGGGTTTCCTCCGGGTGCTCCGGTTTCCTCCCACAGTCCAAAGATGTGCAGGTCAGGCGGATTGGCCATGCTAAATTGCCCCTTTGTGTCCAAAAGGTTAATTGAGGTCACGGGAATAGGGTGGAGACGTGGGCTTAAGTGGGGTGCTCTTTCCATGGGCTGGTGCAGACTCGATGGGCTGAATGGCCTCCTTCTGCACTGTAAATTCTATGATTATTATAAGTGACTCCATTTAATTATTACAACAGCAATGAACTGTATTACAGAAGCGCCTGAAATGTGGTAAATTTCACAGGGTGGCTACATTAGCGAACAAGATCTAACCCTGAGCCACATAAGGAAATATTTGGCCAGGTGACCAAAAGCTTGATCAAAGAGGCAGGTTTTAAAGAGCGACTTAAAGGGGGAGAGAGTGGTCCAGGGAGGGAATTCCAGAGCTTAGGATCCAGGCTACTTGTGGTGATATGCATCACTGTAAATACACAAGGGGTTAATGTAAATACACTACAATTAAGTAAACATTAGAGCGAGCACCGGAGATGTCATCACATGCAGACATACACCTAATGAACACATAAAATAGGACACAACCAATGGGCAGTCAAGGCACCCAGAGGTGACACTACCACAAGGGGGCATTACACAACCCATATACAAGGGCAGGGCACACATGCTCTGTCTCTTTCCACAGGCGACACTTAGAGAGTAGGACAGGGGCAGATCAGAAGCATCACACCCACCACGTGGCTCAGAGCAGACTGGTTAGTTAGACTGAGTTACTATAGCAAGATTAGCAGGAGAGTCGAACTCATAGAGAACTGTGCTAATGGTTCAATAAATCACATTGAACTTACTTCAACGTCTGGAGTATCTTTTGGTCAAAGCTGCACTGAGATGCAGCCTGTGTTAACCCAGAGTACATAACACAACACTACTGAAAACGCAGGTGCCAGTGATGGAGCGATGAAAAGGACAGCATTGGAAAAGACTGGAGAGCTGAATGAGATTAGAGAAATAGGAAAAGCAACGGGAGGCCGTGGAGAGATTTGAGCAAGGGGGTGAGAATTTTAAAATTGATGCATTGCGATTACCTACTTTCAGAACACAGAAATTTGCTTCGACGCCTCTCTGGACAGTTTATAGAAGATAAATCAGTGCAAAGAGAAACAGAATTTCCTTGTTACTGGAGAGATTGTGTCAGTTGAACACGAGTTTGAATTTATAACGTGCAGGTTCGGGGATCTGCACGGTTGTGATTGGAGGATCTTGGCAAGGGCTATGGGGTTTAGCAATCTCACCTCCCAAGTTCAGGAACGTAGCTTTGCATCCGACCAAGATTAACATTATGAAATTTTCCTGCCTCTGTGAGCTGTGAGGATTCTGAGAAACATGAATGAAATAAATGTGCACAGCCTGGAGCCCTGAGCTGCCGATGTGGGAAATTAAAAATGTTCACATTGAGGCGATGTGTGGAGCTCTTTTTGCAGATGTTGCTTAGCTACATATCTGGGGCAGTGTAGAGGAATCTATGACTGCAAACAATGCACAAAACTGAGATGTTGACCAGGATCCAAAAACATTCACAATTGGTCACTGGCAAGAGGACTTCAAAACCAAGGACCAAAATATAAGACAGTCGCTAATGAACACAATCGGGAATTCAGGAGAAACGTCTTGACCCAGAGATGGTGAGAATGTGGAACTTGCTACCAAAGGAAGTGATTGAGATGAATAGTATAGATACTTTTAAGGGGAACTGGATACACACACGAGGGCGGAAGGATTTGAAGGATATGGTTGTTGGGTGAGATGAAGTGGGGTAGGAGGAGTGTGTCTGGAGCATGGTCCATAGGAACAAGAGTGGGCCATTCAGCCCATCAAGCCTGTACCACCATTCAATACGATGGTGGCTAATTATCCATTTCACTGCCTTTTCCCCACACTGTCGCCATTTCCCTTTGTGTAATTGACATTTAGAAATCTGTCATTCTCTGCTTTAAACATACTCAATACCTGAGCTCCCACAGTCCTCGGGTTAGAGAATTCAAAAGATTCATGAGGCTCTGAGTAAAAAATATTCTCCTCACCTCAGTCCTAATTGGCTTTCGCCTTATTGTGTCCCCAGGGGAAACATCTTACCTGCAGATACCCTGTCTATCCCTTTAAAAAATCTTGCCCGTTTCAATGAGATTATCTCTCATTCTTTGGAACTGTAGAGAATGTAGGCCCAGTTTCCCCAATCTCTCTTCATAGGATAGTGCTGCCATCCCTGGAACAAGTCCTTGATTGCACTCCCTCTATGGCAATAATATCCCCCCTAAAGTAAGGGAACTACAGCTGCACAGTACCACGGGTGCAGTCTAACCAAGACTCGACAATTGAAGCAAGACCAGTCGATTAAATGGCCAATGTCTGTGCCTTCCTTAATAACTCTTGTTACCGAGGCTGAGTTCAAAAACGGCCTGTTCTTTTTACACCCTTGGATTTGGACTCAGTTTATTGGAAAAGAAATCTCACTTAATGAAGACTGAGAGCCCTGTGTTGATATTGCAAATTGCAGCAATAAAATGCCTCTTCATAAAAGTGGAGAAAACTCCAATATTTACCTGTTCCCTGAGAATTCGACTGGAGGTTTCAGTCACTGCAACAATAATAGTTCACATTGTCCTTAATGGAGTGAAATGTCCCAACCTGCTCCTCATGAGCAATTAGGCAGAATTACGGATATTAGGGCAGAGAATCAAAACCTGGTCAATGAGGCAAGCATGAAGAAATGTTTTTAAGCCGGAGAGAGGGGTTTAGGGAAGGAATTCCAGAGCTTGGAGTTCAGGCAGCGGAAGATGGAGCAATTAAAATCTGGAATCCTCAAGAGCCCAGGATGGGAAATCTCGGGATCATTTACTGGACCCCATTTGAAGGCTTATGGGTAAGAGAGGGGAACATGAAAATCTTAAAATCAAGGCTTTGCTGGACCGGGAGCTGTGCTGAGACCTGCAGAGGTTACAGGAATAGGGTGAGCGAGGCCATGGAATGATGTAAAAACAACGGAGACACTGTAGTTGGATAGCAATTCCTCTTCCTGTCTGACTTTTTAAACGTTTTCATGATGTGATCTAAAATTTGAACAATGTCACTAGTTTTTTTAAAATATATTTTATTCAAGTTTTTTGGCCAAACATAACAATACGTAGTGTTTCTTTTACACAACAATAAAGCAATATAAATAGCCGTGGCCAGTTTTAAACAAATAAATAAATAATATATATAAACAAAAACAAAAGAAAAACAAAACTAAATGGCAACTGCCTTGTCCAAAATAAATACTCTCCAAAATTACAGTCCAACAGTCCAATATACAATTACATATACCAAATACCTATACATATACAATAACATCCCTGAGAGTCCGTCCGATTCCTCTTCCCCCTCCCCCCCCCCCCCCCCGGGTTGCTGCTGTTATCTACTTCTTTTCCATTCCCTCTATCTTTCTGTGAGGTAGTCGACGAACGGTTGCCACCGCCTGGTGAACCCCTGAGCCGAACCCCTTAACACGAACTTAATCCGTTCTAACTTTATGAACCCCGCCATATCGTTTATCCAGGTCTCCACCCCCGGGGGCTTAGCTTCCTTCCACATTAACAATATCCTGCGCCGGGCTACAAGGGACGCAAAGGCCAACACGTCAGCCTCTCTCGCCTCCTGCACTCCCGGCTCTTCTGCAACCCCAAATATAGCCAACCCCCAGCTTGGTTCGACCCGGACCCCCACCACCTTCGAAAGCACATTCACCACCCCCACCCAGAACCCCTGTAGTGCCAGGCATGACCAGAACATGTGGGTGTGATTCGCTGGGCTTCTCGAGCATCTCGCACACCTATCCTCTACCCCAAAAAATCTACTGAGCCGTGCTCCAGTCATATGCGCCCTGTGTAGCACCTTAAATTGTATCAGGCTTAGCCTGGCACACGAGGACGATGAGTTTACCCTACAACAATGTCACTAGTTGACCTAACAGTGGGAATGGAGACGTGTCAGAGTATAACTCGAATCGTGGCCACAGTACGAAGTCAGTCCCTGTCTTAAAATCATTTTTATGTTGCGATTGTGAATTCTCAATTCCCTTTTTATTCAGGAAACAACATGCTGTGACGACAGCAATCTGCCAATACTGGCACTGCACCACTCCTACAGGTAGGAGGGTATAATTACACTGTGACAAGTTCACATGGACATTTCCCACAGGGCTACATCTAACAGTGAGGTGGATGTATTGCTCACCCTCTCCCTGTTCGAAAAGTTAGTCGCAAACTGATCGACTTTACAAAAATGCTCACCCCACGACAAAATAATGGTCCGGACAGCTTAAACAAGTAGCGAGTGGACTTTTGGCCCTCAGTGGCAGGAAGTCCCCCACTCGAGACCCACCAGTCAGTCTGGCTGGCAACTCCGAAAGTTGCAGCAGTGCCAGTACTCAGTAGTGGGCACTTCTGGGACTGCAAGCTGGGCACCAATGAAGAGATCGATGGATTCCAAACTCAGGTAAGTTTGGGATTTCTGGGTGGGGAGGGATCAGGCACATGGGGGTTTGAAAGTTGGGGTGCTGGGGGGGGGGGGGGGGGGGGGGGGGGGTGGAGCAATGACAAGGCGGCTAGGGAGGTGCATTTAGGAGGCCAGGTGGGGAGGCACAAAGGGGATGTATTATCATCTTGGGTGTGTTTCCGATGCACAGTGCATCCTCCCACCTGCTTATTCGTTTCAGAAGGTGAAAAAGCCAACTCCACACTCTCGCCTGCCTGCCCTCACCACTCTCTTCTGCCCACCCTCCCCAAGGTCAGTATAGTTTGGGCAGCTTGATATTGGGTCAGTTGGCTTGTTAACGAACTCAATTGCATGTGGATAATTTTTCTTTAACGGCAGGCAGGAAACCAAAGTGTGGACCTCGGGTTTGTAACCTGAACACACAATCCCAGCCGTGGAAATAAACAAGGGGAAAAGTTCGCACTTAAGAAAGGAGGAAGGAACTTGCATTTTTCCACTGCCTTTCATGACTTCAGGCTAACCCAAAGCACTTCACAATTAACAAAGTTCTTTTGAAGTGTAGTTACTGATGTAATGTCGGAAAGATGGCAGATAATCTACACACAACAAGATCCCCCAAACCACAATGTGACAATGAATAGCTAATCTGTTATAATGTTGCTAGGGGTGGCACGGTGCTGCAGTGGTTAGCACTGCTGCCTCATGGCACCGAGGTCCCAGGTTCGATCCCGGCCCCGGGTCACTGTCCGTGTGGAGTTTGCACATTCTCCCCGAGTTGCGTGGGTCTCACCCCACAACCCAAAGATGTGCAGGCTCGGTGGATTGGCCACGCTAAATTGCCCCTTAATTGGAAAAAAAAATAATTGGGTACTCTAAATTTTTTTTAAAAATAATGATGTTGCTGAAAGAATAAATATTTGCCTAGGAGACAAGGCTCTGCCCTCTCCCGTACTCCTTCAAAAGAGTAGCCTTGGGGTATGGTAAGGTGGATATGTGGGTCCCTCTATACTGAACTGTGCAAAGGAATAAGGTTATAAACTGAGAGATTTGCCAGTGCGATGTAAGATAAGAAGTGATGATCCCACAGAGGAAGCAGAACCCATCGAGTGATCCAGTCAGAAATGATCAGAGCTCATCAAAAATGAAATGTGAGAATTTGCCCCTTTACAAAACACACAACCTCACCCTCTCTGTTCCCTGAGGAATTGGAAGAGTTCACCCTGAACTCTCTCAGGTGCTGCTCTTGGAATCTGCCTTTAAGGGATAGCAGCAGCATGTCATCACCAGAAAGGAAGTGTGTCTTGTAATCCAGTCTCAGTTTTACTTTGGCCTGTGAACAGAACACAGCACACGGCTCTGCTACTGAAGTCTTCAAGCTTTCTAACCACATATATATATGTTCTTGCGTGCTTAGTTTAAATAAATGACCCCACAATGTATTTGCATCATCCTTTACGAGTGATTGGTGCCTTATATCATCAAACAAACATATCAACTGCCAACCCTAATAACCTTCCTGAATTCACTTCCTGCTTTTTCAATTAAATTATGTAAATATAAAAAACATAATCTTCCCCCTTGATTAGATCTGGATATAGTCACACAAGTATACACTCTCTCATCCAAGTTCACATTCAGGCTCACACTCATCTACCTACACACCTGCATACACACACAATCCATGCTCTCACTAACTCACAGATTTTGAAATGTAACATTCTGCGTGTTCTCCGGGATATCCGTTTTGATATCGATCGCTCAATCAACGTACATAACAGCAGATTGGTCATTGTTCATTTATCTTGTTGCTGTTTGTGGGATCTTCCTGTGCACAAATTGGCTGTTTGGGAGATGCGGAGATTGTGAATGGAGTCATACAAACACAAGCTCCTTATTTCTGACCCAGGCGAACCAAGAACTTTGCAGCCGAAAAGAGAAAATTCTAAATCAATTATTCAGAGGATGAGGCTAGAAAAAGCACACGTGGTAAAGATGTTGCATCTGTTCGGGTTTGGCAATACAAGATGCATGAAGAGCAAAGTAAGCTTAACAATGAAGGAAGGGTTACACTTCCGTTGCAGCACCTACCCTGGGGCAAGTGCTGATTTGTGCGGCGAAGGGTCCCAGGAGTGAGATGAGCAAGTGGTTTAATGGGTCACCCATTCCGGAAGCAGGGAACCAATTTATGGAGGACAGAATCTATTGAAGATCTGGTCAAGTTTAGCAGCAGGATTGTAGAGAAGCTGACAGCAAGAATCCGGATCAACGCTCCCTATGCCAGCATGGAGGGAGTGCTGCACATTCAGTCGGATGAGATGTTTAATTGATGCCCCGTCTGCCCTCTCCAGTAAAAGATTCCACGCCAATGTTTTACGGAAGAGCATGGGCGTTCTCTCTGATGTCCTCACCAACATCACTAAAAATCAGATTATTTATCTCTGTGCTGTTGCATAAGATGGTTCAGGGGTGACCTAATTGTGCTGTTTAAAATGATAAAGAGATTTTATCAGATTGGTCGAGGGAAACTGTCCTCTGATTGGGTGGCATCCAGAACAAGGGGGAAAAAAATTAAATTAGAGCCAAGCCGTTCATAGAACGTACAGTGCAGAAGGAGGCCATTCGGCCCATCGAGTCTGCACCGACCCACTTAAGCCCTCACTTCCACCCTATCCCCGTAACCCAATCACCCCTCCTAACCTTTTTGGTCACTAAGGGCAATTTAGCATGGCCAATCCTAACCTGCACGACTTTGGACTGTGGGAGGAAACCCACGCAGACACGGGGAGAACGTGCAGGCTCCGCACAGACAGTGACCCAGCGGGGAATCGAACCTGGGACCCTGGCGCTGTGAAGCAACAGTGCTAACCACTGTGCTACCGTGCTGCCCTGTTCAGGGGTGAATTTTCACACAAAGTGGAGTGAAGTTCAGCAACTCTTTCCCCTGCCCCCCCCCCCCCCCCCCCCACACACACACACACAGAAAAAAAGCCGTGGATGCTGAGAGTCAAGTGAAATTCTCAATTAATGGGCGTAAGTAAGTACGGTAGCACAGTGGTTAGCACTGTTGCTTCACAGTGCCAGGGTCCTAGGTTCGATTCCCGGCTTGGGTAACTGTCTGTGCAGAGTCTGCACGTTCTCCCTGTGCCTGCGTGAGTTTCCTCCGGGTGCTCCGGTTTCCTCCCACAAGTCCCGAAAGACGTGCTGTTAGGTAATTTGGACATTCTGAATTCTCCCTCTGTGTACCCGAACAGGTGCCAGAATATGGCGACTAGGAGATTTTCACAGTAACTTAATTGCAGTGATAATGTAAGCCTACTTGTGGACAAGAAAGATTATTATTATTAATAATCTACCGGCTGCGTGGCGCGCAAACGGTGGCACGGCCGACGCTCCCAGTAGATGCTGGCAGATCCCCCTTCCAGGTTTTACCTGGCTCGCAACGCCTCCCAAAATCTAACTGGGATCTTTCGAGATGTCGCGATCTGAATCCTGCCCATTGTGGGCGGATCAGTCCACAAATGGGGACCGGATGGAATGGCACTTGGGAGGGGGGGGGGGGATCTTCCAAGGGATCGGTGGTCCCCAGGTGGGCACCCTAACCTGGCACTGCTGGTGCCACCTGGGCACATTGGTACTTCAGCATGTCACCCTGGCCCTGCCAGGGGCCCCAGTGGCTCTGGCAGGGACACCCACGCTGAGGATCAGGCCTACGGATGCCCTGCCCATGTGAGGTGGGGGGGGGGCCTGAGGATCCCCTTATAGGTGAGTTGGGGCGTTGTGGGGGTCTGGGGGTCGTGTCGGAGATCAGAACATCATTTCAAAATGCCGTCCCGCTCTCCTCCTGCATTGAGGAGTTCCAGCGAGCAGAGTTCCTCAGTGCCGGAAACGGGACTAAGTGTGGTCTCGGCAGGGTGTCGCTGGCTGAGGTCCTGGATTGCAACAAGGTCGCGTTAGATAGCGTGGCCTTTCTGGCCGCTGTGAGCGCCAGGAAACACCCAGCTAAACCCGCTCAACATGGGACTCTTGCAATTTGGTTAGATCGCGCCCAATATATTTTTCTTAGAACAGGTATCAAAAAGTATAGAGTAAAGTCTGATAAATGGGATTGAAGTGTACACCAGTCACAATCTAATTAAGCAGCAGAGGAGGTTGGTGGGGCTGAATCATCTCTCCTGCTCATAATGTTCAACACACAGGAAACTATAAGTAGCTTCTCTGTCAGTACTAATGTGCATTATACAACACACATTAACATGGTGTTACAGCAGCATACAGCTTGGGTTCCATCACTGGCACTGTTGTGCTTGATGTAAAATATGGTTATGTTATCAGTAAGTCATAATAACAGCAGTAAGCCTTCATAATCTCCGGTTCTTTTGATTCATAGCGATTCTCCTTTTATACATCAAATGCAGGGTGGTGTGCTGGTTAAAGGTTGATGAATGAGGGGCCCGACTGTGTTGCCAAGATCTTTCAGCCAGCTTGCAAGCAGACAGGATGGCGAAAGGCAACGGATGCGAGCATCAGCAAAAAAAAAATCATTGTATCAGCCACTCGTTCCTGGCAGCTGGTGGTGGAAGTCTGATAACACAGGAGTACCTGGGAGCAGTCACTTAGCAACATGCCGCTGGGGCACTGAGGCAGTTTGACAGACAAAGTGTCAGAGCGTCTCCCAGAAGAGGCTGTCCTGCAAAGTGGTTGACTCGCAGGTGACACGTCCCTCCTTGCTTGCAACCAGCCCAACGACACTAAGAAACGTGGGTATCTGGACATGATGCTGGTAACAGATCAACCAAGAGTGTTGCAAACTCGCACCTCCCGATAACTAAAGGGGCAAAGGGAGCAGCAGCCAGATCCTCAAGAAATTGGCACCGATTACAATTCCTGAGATGAGTTCAGTATATTACAAATTTAGTATCATTAGCCAGCAGCTGCACAGTTTAGTGCCAGCACCAATATAAATATTTGAAATGGGAGTGTTAGGGATTCAAAGCTCTTTACTTTGCTCTCATTATGACCTCAGGATCATTGGCACGGTGCACTGATAGAGCGAAGGGAGATGCTGAATAATATGGTCTGCATGTGCTGCAATCTGTCCATTTTTCTGATTTGATGCAGATACATTCCCAACTCAAAGTCACATCATTGATAACAAAGGAAAAAAATGTCAGTGTTTGCTGCAAGTCATTTTTCTACATTTCTTATTTCTCTTGCAACATATCTGTTAAATATTAATGATCATCCATGTTGCAATCTGCCCTGGCATGCAAGTTCAGTGTTGGGAGAGAGATTTGTTTTTTAGGTTTTCAAAGTCAAAACGCGTTAAAAATAAAGATAAAAGCTCATGTGACATTGTGATTCCAGGATGAGAAATCTTCACCCTCTCCACACTATCTCTTTGTTAAAAGCTTGCAACTTGTATTTCTATTCCAGTTTCCACAGCGTCAGGATATCGCAGAGAGTTTACAGTTGGCGAAGTACTTATTGAAGTGTAGTCGCCGGTGTGAGATATGAAAAGCAGCAGCCAAATTGTGCACAGCAAGATCCCAGAGACAGAACTATGCCAATGAGCAGAGGATCTAGAAATGTTGGTTGAGGGCTAAATATTGACCATGTACAGGAGGAGGCTCCCCTGCTCAATTAGTGGCCAATGGGATCTTGTGCATCCATCTGAGGGGGGGAGAGAGAGAAGGCGGTTCAGTCTCTTCTGAAAGATGATGCCTCTGACAGGGCAGCACTCTCTCAGTACGGGCAGCAAGAGGGCCGGCCTGGATCATTCGCTCAAGTCTCAGGGGTGGAACTTGAGCTCACAGCTTCATGACTCAGCAATGGAAAGATCTCAATTAAAGGCAGAATCTCAGCAGGTCTGGCAGCGCCTGTGGAGAGAGAAACAGGGATTTTTTTTTATTTTTATAAATTTAGAGTGTCCAATTCATTTTTTCCAATTAAGGGGCAATTTAGCCTGGCCAATCCACCTACCCTGCACATCTTTTGGGTTGTGGGGGCGAAACCCACGAAACACGGGGAGAATGTGCAAACTCCACATGGACAGTGACCCAGAGCCGGGGTCGAACCTGGGACCTTGGCGCCGTGAGGCAGCGGTGCTAACCACTGCGCCACCGTGCTGCCCTAGAGAGAAACAGAGTTAACATTTCGAGTCTGTGTGACTCTTTGTCTGAAGCCTCAAAACGTTTATGCAATTTTCCTCCACAGACGAAAGATCTTAACTGGAATCTCTTTATTCTTCTTCCCTTTCAGGACTATAACCATTATGGATGGTGGGTTGGAGAGATGAAAGGTGTAATTGGCATCGTACCAAAGGATTACCTGATGGAAGCCTATGAAATCTGAGGGACAGGTCTGTATTCTTCGCTGAAAAAGGAATTTAGTAATGTTTTCAATGATTTAAGACATACATGAGTGTACAAAGTACAAGTTGACTAAAATTATGGTATTTTCCATCTGAAATGAAAATTAAGACAGCACGGTGGCGCAGTGGTTAGCACTGCTGCCTCACAGCGCCGAGGTCCCAGGTTCAATCCTGGCTCTGGGTCACTGTCCGTGTGGAGTTTGCACATTCTCCCCGTGTCTGCGTGGGTTTCGCCCCCACAACCCAAAGATGTGCAGGGTAGGTGGATTGGCCGCGCTAAATTGCCGCTTAATTGGAAAAAATGAATTGGGTACTCTAAATTTAAAAGAAAAAAAATGAAATGAAAATTGGAAAAGAAAAAATGAAATGAAATGAATGAAAATCGCTTATTGTCACAAGTAGGCTTCGAAAGCCCCTAGTCACCACATTCCGGAGCCTGTTCGGGGAGGCTGGTACGGGAATTGAACCGTGCTGCTGGCCTGCCTTGGTCTGCTTTAAAAGCCAGCTATTTAGCCCTGTGCTAAACCAGCCCCAGAACCAAATGGAGTGTTTTCCGATAGGGATTCACAAGCTTTAGGGAAAAGGAGACGGGTGAATACACTTGCCAAGTCTCACACAACCCAGAAAAAGTTTTTAAAAAAATATTTTTATTGAATAAATTTTTCATTATAGCAAAACAAAGTCATATTAAACAACAAATACATAAAGGTACAATTCATGAATAGCACAATCAATAATCGATAACCCCACGAAACCCAACCCTTCAACATATAACTAAAAACTGAAACTCCCGTCTAACAGCTGATGGTGACTAACTCTCTGAGAAAGGAAATAAATGGCTACCATCTCGAGTAAAGCCCTTCTGTCGACCCTATAAGGATATACTTGACCTTCTCTGGATATAGGAACTCCATTAGGTCACCCAACCAGGCCGAGGCACTGGGCGGAGTAGGAGATCTCCATCCCAGGAGAACTCGTCTCCGGGCTATCAATGAGGCAATGGCGAGGGCATCGGCCTTCACGCCCGTCTACAGCACCAGCGAGTCTGAGACCCCGAAAATGGCCACCAGCGGAAAAGGCTCCAGCTCGATATCCAGAATCCCTGACATGTTGTTAAAGAAAGAGACCCAGAAACTTACAAGTTTAGGACACGACCAGAACACCTGGGTATGATTCGCTGGACCCCAAGAACAGTGTTCGCACTTATCCTCCACCCCAAGAAAATAAACACTCATCCTCGTATTGCTCAGATGTGCCCTGTGCACCGCCTTGAACTGTATCAAGCTGAGCCTATCACAGGAGGAGGTAGAGTTGACCCTGTGAAGAGCCTCACTCCGCACACCACCCCCATCAAAAACCCAGACCCAGCTCACCCTCTCATTTGCTCTTCACAGAGCAGGATCTGGCCGTAAATTTCCAAAATCCTCCCCTCAGCCAACTCAGTCAGAAATAAGATCCTATTCAAGAGGGAGGAAGAAGGTTTTCATAGAATAGAATAGAATCACTACAGTGCACAAGGAGTCCATTCGACCCATCAAGTCTGCACCAATCCTCGGTAAGAGCATCCCACCAATCCCTACCCTATCCCGTAACACAGTATCCCCACCTACTCTTTTGGACACTATGGGGCAATTTACCATGTCCAATCCACCTAACCTGCACATCTTTGGACTGTGGGAGGAAACCGGAGCACCCGGAGGAAACCCACGCAGACACGGGGAGGATGTGCAGACTCCACACAGACAGTGACCCAAGGTTGGAATTGAACCTGGGACCCTGGTGCTGTGAGGCAGTAGTGCTTGCCACTGTGCCACCGTGTTGCCCTAGGTGCCAAAGGAAATGAAGAGATCCCCTTACATAAGAAACTACGCACCTGGAAATTACCTGAATAATTTAGACATCGGGAGTTGGAATTTGTCCAACAGCTCCTCAAACCCGGCAAACCTGCCCTCCACAAACTGGTCCCCAAAAATCTCCAGCCCCTCCTCCCCCCCCATGACCTGAACTTTGAGTCTAAATCTGCTGGCACAAAGAGGTGATTCTTATAAATAGGGGCGAACAACGACATGGAGTCCCGCTTGAAATCTTGTTGAAACGGCCTCCAAATCCTCAGCGTGGACACCACCACCATTCTCCAGGTACATTTTGCTGAGGAAAACAGAAGCGAGGCAGTTACCAAGGCCCTCAGGCTAGAACCACGACAAGAGCTCGCCTCCATCTGCCCCCATATAGAATTCGGATCACTGAGCCACCCCGGGACTTTTTCAATATTAGCGGCCCAGTAATAAAATAATAGATCAGGTAAAGCGAAGTGTGTGTCTCTCTCTCTCACTGAAGAAACAACCTACGAATCCTCGGCACCTTGCCCGCCCAAATGAAGGAAGCTATCATCTTGTTGACTCTAATAAAGAACAATGTGGGAAGAAAAGTGGGGGGGGGAGAAATAAAAACCCCGGGAGAACATTCATCTTAAGAGTCTGACCCCCCCCTGCCCGCCAAGGACAGGGCGAGGTTATCCCACGTCTGCAAATCAGATTTAACCCCATTCACCTACGAGTTTAATTTTATTTCTGAAATGAGGCCCAATCATGGGCCTCCTGGATTCCAAGATAACGAAAGCTGGACCTGACAAAACAAACAGGCAACATTCTCCGATTGGCTCCCCACTCCCGGGGGAATACACTAGAAATATTCACTCTTATCCAAATTCAACTTATACCTTGAGAAGGAGTCAAAACTCCCAAGTAGTTTTGTTACCTTATCCATGGTGCAGACTGGGTCTGTGATATAAAGAAGCAGATCATCTTTATACAAGGACACCCTATGCTCCCTCCCTCATAGCTTTATCCAATTCCACTCAGCGGAAGATCTTAACATTTTGGCCAGTGGATCAATTGCCCAAATAAACCGAAGCGGAGACAATGGGCAGCCTTGCCTCGGACCCCTATTCAACTGAAAGTAACTCGAGCTCAAGGTGTTTGGGGGAACGCTTGCAGTGGGACCCCGATACAAAGGACAAATCCAAGATATAGGGATGGATTCTTCCGTCCTGCCCACGCCATGGGCGAGGTGCGGACAATGGAGAAGTCCATTGACCTCAGGCGGGATTCTCCATTCGCTGGGCAGACGCAGCCGGAGAATCCTGCCCATGACCTTTGGCCCTATGGGACGGCACGCTGGCACAGTGTTTAGCACCGCTGCCTCACGCCGCCGAGGACCCGGATTCAATACAGCTCCGGGTCACTGTCTGTGTGGAGTATCCACATTCTACCCAACCCGGCTTGGGTCACTGTCTGTGCGGAGTCTGCACGTTCTCCCCGTGTCTGCGTGGGTTTCCTCCGGGTGCTCCGGTTTCCTCCCGCAGTCCAAAGATGTGCTGTTAGGTAATTTGGACATCCTGAATTCTCCCTCGGTGTACCCGAACAGGTGCCGCAATGTGGTGACTAGGGGCTTTTCACAGTAACTTCATTGCAATGTTAATGTAAGCCTACTTGTGACACCGATAAAGATTATTGTTATATCTGCATGGGTCCCACCCCCACAACCGAAATATATGCAGGATAGGTGGGTTGGCCTCCCGTCCGTGGGCTCCAACCTGTACACACTTCGATAAAAGGCTTCAAACGCAGCGTTAACCTTTGATGGGGTGGAAACCAACCTGCCACCCGGGCCCCCCCACAATCTCCCGGGTGGCAGCTGCTGTCTCAGCTGGTGCGTTAAAAGACGACAGCACGGTAGCACAGTGGTTAACACAATTGCTTCACAGCTCCAGGGTCCCAAGTTCGATTCCGGCTTGGCTCACTGTCTGTGCGGAGTTTGCACATCCTCCCCGTGTCTGCGTGGGTTTCCTCCGGGTGCTCCGGTTTCCTCCCACAGTCCAAAGATGTGCAGGTTAGGTGGATTGGCCATGATAAATTGCCCTTAGTGTCCAAAATTGCCCTTAGTGTTGGGTGGGGTTACTGGTTATAGGGATAGGGTGGAGGTGTTGACCTTGGGTGGGATGCTCTTTCCAAGAGCCGGTGCAGACTCGATGGGCTGAATGGCCTCCTTCTGCACTGTAAATTTTATGATAATGAAAGGCTTTCTCCCCGTGTTCACAGAACGTCCCTGTCGAGTGTCGAGCTGGCTCACCGCCTCTCCCACTGAGAGTTACTCCAATTGCGTCTGCAACTGTTTCCTACTCACCAGCATCTCCAGTGTAAGAGCAGAGGGACGTGCTGGCGGTCCACATCAAGGACAATCCAGCAGCCCCCGTCACTCCAGCCTCCCAATCCTTTCATTGTGTGACTTGTAGGAAATGATCTCCCCCTAATGACCACATTAAGGGCCTCCCACAGCACAGAAGCTGAGATAGACTCACCCTTATTAAATGTAATGTACTCCCCAGTGGCAGAGATGTCCCCCCACCCCCAAAATTAGCTGGTGTGAGTCCGTCAGGAATAGAAGCCGTTACTTGTTGATAAAAGCTGTACCATCCCAATTTGGCGCATACTCGCTAACTAGGACCACCGAGGTGCCCGCCGAACACCCACTGATAATCACGTCTCCCATTCTGGTCTGCATCCTGAGGATTTGTCTTCCCAGTTGTAGTCTCGGCTCATCAGAATGGGGCTTCTGCCCGAGTGACTGATGGGCTCGATCCAGCTCAGGACGGGACATCGATCTACCCTCCCCACCACCATTTGGGCAGCACGGTAGCACAAGTGATTAGCACTGTGGCTTCACAGCGCCAGGGTCCCAGGTTCGATTCCCCGCTGGGTCACTGTCTGTGCGGAGTCTGCACGTTCTCCCCGTGTCTGCGTGGGTTTCCTCCGGGTGCTCCGGTTTCCTCCCACATTCCAAAGACGTGCAGGTTAGGTGGATTGGCGATGCTAAATTGCCCTTAGTGTCCAAAAAGGTGAGGAGAAGTTACTGGGTTACGGGGATAGGGTGGAAGTGAGGGCTTGGGTGGGTCGGTGCAGACTCGATGGGCCGAATGGCCTCCTTCTGCACTGTATGTTCTAGGTTCTATCTTCCCAAACATCTTCGAGTTGTAGTCTGCCGAGTTTGGGCCCTCCACTCCCTCCAGCAGCCCCACGATTCTAAGGCTGTGTCTCCTGGATCAATTCTCCAGATCACCCACCTTGGCCCGCGGCACTTCATTATCTGCAGCCAACATTCTCATCTCAGCGTCCAAGGAGACAATCTGATCGCTCTGCTTCGAGAGAGCAGCCACCACACCCTGTAACGCCGCGCCATGTACCTTTACCGTCTCACCAGACTTTGCCAACGCCGACCGAATGGGAGCTGGGACCACTCCTCAGAGACAGCCCACCGCTGTTTCTGAAAGTCCACTGCCAAGGTGACTGTAAGTAACTCGCCCGTCAGTCGAGCGCCCTGAGTTGCAGCCGTGGTCTCCACCATTTTCTCAGTAGAAGTGCCTCGAGAGACTTCCGAATCCGTCAACGATTCTTTACTTGCTGGCTTCCTTGGCCTGGACATTTTGGGCATTTCTCTTGTGTCGGAACCTTATCCCACTGAAGTAGTTCTGTTTTAACCCAAACACCCCCCTAAAACTGGGCAAAAGGAGCTAAAAATGAAGTACCCTGGCGGGAGCCACCCCCTTGGCAACTACTCCCTTCACACCCACACCAGAAGTAAAACCCAGAAAAAGTAACCCTGACAGTTCTGCCAAAAATTAAGTTCAAGATAGAGAGACCAGTCCACAATGAACACAGTTTCTTTCAGTCAAATGCCACTGATCAGTAAACGTGATCTGAGCAGGTGTGTTAAATCAAAAAGCCAAACACAGGTAGTGAATAGTCATTTCAAGAATGGGGGGGGGGGGGACATAATGCCACTTTGACAAAATGGTACCAGGCAGATATGGACTCCGATAGACCAGCAATAAAGAAGGATTCTTGAAGCCCACGCTGCCCAATTAGAGCCTTTCACGGGTGATGCCAGGCAGCGCTTCACACAAAGGAAACTAGAACTCTCTTACTTAAAACAATGTCCAGGCTGGGATCAGTATCAGATCTGGGTTTTGTTAAGGGCTATGGAAGCACGATTGAGTTGAGATGAAGATCAGCCATGAATGATGAAAGAGGCTTGAGGGGTCCAATGGCTTCCTGTTCTTCAGTAAGGGAGTACAATCCACTCTAAGGACTTTATCGCTGTTTCCACGTCAACATTGGGGAGCTGGTGGCGAGGTAGTACTGCCACTGGACTCGTAAACCAGAGACCCAGAGTACTGCTCTGGAGTCCCAGGTTCAAACCCTGCCACAGCAGACAGTGAAATTTGAGTTCAATAAAATATCGGGAATGAAAAGCCTAGTGATGACCATGAAACCATTGTCAATTGTCATAAAACCCAATCTAGTTCACTAATGTCCTGTAGGGAAGGAAATCTGCCATCCTTACCCGGTCTGGCCTACATGTGACTCCAGACCCACAGCAATGTGGTTGACACTTAGCTGCCCTCTCAAGGGCAAATTAGGGATGGGCAATAAACGCTGGCACAGCTGGCGACGCCCACATCCCACAAACAAATTAAAAACAAAATTGACACTCAACCTGACGCTAGTGGAATCGATGCCTTCAGGAAATGAGGGGTGATTGGCAGTTGAGTGTTATTAGCCATTGTATGGACATTAACAATATCAAAAAGCAGTAATGTGTCCTCTTGTGGTTTCACTGGGAGTATTAATAAGAGGAATGAATGTTCCTCACACCACTCTGTTTTGATGAACTTTTTGTGCCAATGTTTCCATTCTCAATATCTGTTTCCGGTTGTGTCCTCTGATAGTCAGTCACTCGATACAAGAATTGGCCAGACGCTGTGATGTGACTTGAACCGCTGGCTGCTGCTTAACATCATCAAGGAAGCTTCTGTGTGCCCCTGCCTCTCTCCAACTGACTGGACATCACATCTTCAAGTTAAACAGACCCAGACATCTTCACTGAAGAAGAAGTCAAGCTTTAAGCAATGTCACCCGCCATTCATCCTCTATTTCATACTAATTAAATAAAGAAATGATTCAGCCACTGTAATTCAATGCTGTCTCATAGGATTCTCTCGCAGTAGGGAAACTCATTGGGCGGGATTCTCTGACCCCCGCCGGGTTGGAGAATCGCCGGGGGGGCGGCATGAATCCCGTCCCGACGCCGGCTGCCGAATTCTCCTGCGCCGGGGTTTTAGCGGGGGCGGGGTTTGCGTCGCGGCGGCTACGGGCAGCGGCTTCACTGGCGATTCTCCGGCCCGCAATGGGCCACCCGTTTTCGGCCAGTCCCACCGGCGTAAATCAAACCAGATCCGTACCAGCGGGACCTGGCTCTATGGGTGTTCTGCAGAGTCCTCGGGGTGGGGGGGGGGGGGGGGGGGGAGATCTGGCCCGGGGGGTGCCCCCACGGAGGCCTGGCCCGCGATCGGGGCCCACCGATCTGCGGACGGGCCTATGCCGTGGGGGCACTCTTTCCCTCCGCGCTGGCTGCTGTCAACCTCCGCCACGGCCGGCACGAAGAACCCCCCAGCGCATGCACTGGGATGATGCCAGCACACACTGGCGCTCCCGTGCATGCGCCAACTTACGGCGACCGGCGGAGGCCCTTCTGCGCCGGCTGGCACGGCACCAACCTCGCCAGTGCCGGCCTAGCCCCTGAAGGTGCGGAGGATTCCGCACCTTCCGGGCGGCCCGACGCCAGAGTGGTTCACGCCACTCCTCGGCGCCGGGACTGCCCGCCCCGCCGGGCAGGGGAGAACCCCGCCCATTAAGTCTCATTAAGGAGCGGTTGAATAAACTCGGTTTGTTCTCACTAGAACGGCAGAGGTTGAGGGGAGACCTGATAGAGGTCTACAAAATTATGAGGGGCATAGACAGAGTGGATAGTCAGAGACTTTTCCCCGGGGTGGAGGGGTCAATTACTAGGGGGCATAGGTTTAAGGTGCGAGGGGCAAGGTTTAGAGTAGATGTACGAGGCATGTTTTTTACACAGAGGGTAGTGGGTGCCTGGAACTCGCTACCGGAGGAGGTGGTGGAAGCAGGGACGATAGTGACATTTAAGGGGCATCTTGACAAACACATGAATAGGATGGGAATAGACGGATATGGACCCAGGAAGTGCAGAAGATTTTAGTTAAGACGGGCAGCTGATGGTGGACAAGGTTCTAGGGCCGAAGGGCCTGTTCCTGTGCTGTACCTTTCTTTGTTCTTTGTTCTTTTGTCTTTCTCTGTACTGTCCACCATCAGCAAATTCTCCCTACCCCTGAAAGTCTGGGTTGGTTGGACCTGGTGGGAGGAGGAGGCAGTAGTGATGCCAATCTTGCAGGAACATCCCGGGGAGACCAAAAATGGTAAATTAATCTCCAGGATTTGGCATGGTAGCACAGTGGTTAGCACTGTTGCTTCACAGCGCCAGGGTCCCACGTTCGATTTCCGGCTTGGGTCACTGTCTGTGTGGAGTCTGCACGTTCTCCCCGTGTCTGCGTGGGTTTCCTCCGGGTGCTCCGGTTTCCTCCCACAGCCCAAAGATGTGCAGGTTGGGTGGATTGGCCGTGATAAATTGCCCTTAGTGTCCAAAAAAGTTAGGTGGGGTTACTGGGATAGGATGGGGGCGTGGGCCTAGATAGGGTGCTGTTTCAGAGGGTTGGTGCAGACCCGATGGGCCGAATGGCCTCCTTCTGCACTGTTGGCACTCTGTGACACTGCCGGAGGACAAATCATTGGTTCATTAAAACACCTCTAGAATCTTGCTGCTCAGAAGGTGGCTGTTTGGATCATTGAGCCCGCGCTCCTCTTTGAAGGAGCAATCTGATACGTCCGACTCCTCTGCTCCTTCCTGCAAATCATTTATTTCCAAGTATTCATGCCATTCTCTTTTGAAAGTTAATATTGTATCTGCTTCGCATTCCCTTTCGGACCACACATTTTGTCTGTTCTTCCTGCTGCTTGGCCACCTTTGGCAGTAGCTGGATACAGGAAGGTGTGTGTATGCAATTAAGAAAAGGATTAAGAGGCTGGGTATATTTGCTCTTCAGGCAGAGGAGTGATCCAATACAGGTCTTTAAAATGACGACAGGTTTTGACAGGGTGGATACAGAAAGAATGTTTTCTCTTGTGGAAAGAGACTAGCTCGGGGTTGTCAATATCGGACAATATTGCCCAGAAATCCAATCGGAGAATTCAGAAGAAGCTCTTTTACCCACAGAGGGGTGAGGCTGAGCATGGATACCAGCATGGTACTGTTTCAGCCGAATGGCCTGATTCTAGATTCATAGAATCCCTACAGTGCAGAGGGAGGCCATTCGGCCCATTGACTCTGCACCGACCCTTCGAAAGACTACACTACCTCGGCCCAATCCCTGCCCTATTCCTGCAACCCCACCCTAAGAGGCTATTTAGCATAGCCAATTTACCTAATCTGCACGTCTTTGGGCTGTGGGAGGAAACCGGAGCACCCGGAGGAAACCCACGCAGACACAGGGGAGAACGTGCAGACTCCGCACAGACTGTCACCCGAGGCCGGAATCAAACCTGGGACCCTGGCGCTGTGAGGCGGCAGTGCTAACCACTGTGCCACCGCGCCGTCTTATCACAGATATCACAGAATTTACAGTGCAGAAGGAGGCCATTCGGCCCATCGAGTCTGCACCGGCTCTTGGAAAGAGCACCCTACCCAAGGTCAACACCTCCACCCTATCCCCATAACCTAGTAACCCCACCCAACACTAAGGGCAATTTTGGACACTAAGGGCAATTTATCATGGCCAATCCAGCTAACCTGCACATCTTTGGACTGTGGGAGGAAACCGGAGCACCCGGAGGAAACCCACGCAGACACGGGGAGGATGTGCAGACTCCGCCCAGACAGTGACCCAAGCCGGAATCGAACCTGGGACCCTGGAGCTGTGAAGCAATTGTGCTATCCACAATGCTACCGTGCTGCCCTTATGTGCTGTATATCCTGTCAATTCCGACGTCATTTTTAAAATGTTGGTGCTGGTGGGGGAGGTGTATTTTCCAGCCCTACCAGAATAGTCGGGGTCTCCTGGAATTGGCATCAATTTTCCGGTGGTTAACAAAAACAATCCAGGGGATTTGAAAATGTTACTTTAAGCAAATGAATCAAGACCCACAATAATCTCGACACAGAGCCTCGTCATTCACTGTAGAACGGTGATCTGATGTCACACTTGGCAGAATGATGACATGATGTAAACCGGTACTGACATGGGTCACGTATGTATCGCGTGCTCGTAAACCCTCTTGCCTGGTTTTTCTGCTGAATTGTGGTTGTGGAGATGAGTTTGCATTAATTTGCTCCTCAGTGGGAGTGAACTCCTCCAAGCTGCCTTGCACCCGGTAAATGTTCTGCTGCAAAATGTAAACTAGCCCCCTTCCACAATCCCTCGGTGGACAGGGTGAATGAGCTGAAACAGGAGCAGCAGCAGGAGTAACTCCGAGTAACAGAATTGGATTGGATTGCATTTGTTTATTGTCACGTGTACCGAGGTACAGTGAAAAGTATTTTCCTGCGAGCAGCTCAACAGATCATTAAGTACATGAACAGAAAAGGAAATAAAAGAAAATACATAATAGGGCAACACAACATATACAATGTAACTACATAACACCGGCATCGGATGAAGCATACAGGGTGTAGTGTTAATGAGGTCAGTCCTTAAGGGGGCCGTTTAGGAATCTGGTAACAGCGGGAAAGAAGCTGTTTTTGAGTCTGTTCGTTCGTGTTCTCAGATTTCTGTATCTCCTGCCCGATGGAAGAAGTTGGAAGAGCGAGTAAGCTGGGTGGGAGGGGTCTTTGATTTTGCTGCCCGCTTTCCCCAGGCAGCGGGAGGTGTAGATGGAGTCAATGGATGGGAGGCAGGTTCGTGTGATGGACTGGGCGGTGTTCACGACTCTCTGAAGTTTCTTGCGGTCCTGGGCCGAGCAGTTGCCATACCAGGCTGTGATGCAGCCAGATAGGATGCTTTCTATAGTGCATCTGTAAAAGTTGGTGAGAGTTAATGTGGACATGCCGAATTTCCTTTAGTTTCCTGAGGAAGTATAGGCGCTGTTGTGCTTTCTTGGGGGTAGTGTTGACGTGGGTGAACAAGGACAGATTTTTGGAGATGTGCACCCCTAGGAATTTGAAACTGCTGACCGTCTCCACCTCGGCCCCGTTGATGCTGACAGGGGTGTGTACACGCTCCATGGTGAGCGTTGTGTCCCTGGCTGCCAATTTGCTCAGTAACACGGCTCAGAGAGCAGCTCAGCAGCAGCCCCCCGGAGTGAGTGGAGTGTGAGCAGGCAAGATAAATAGGTTCTTGATTAATAAGGGGATCGTTATGGGGAGAAGGCAGGAGAATGGGGATGAGAAAATATCAGCCATGATTGGATGGCGGAGAGATGGGCCGAGTGGCCTAATTCGGCTCCTATGTCTTATGGTCGTAAGGGGAGTCGGCACTTCTGCCAGAAGTATGGAGCATGAGGCCATGGTCCCGGGAATGGAGTGCACACACAGGTGGTTTGCTCACTGCCCGGCTTGGCAGTGGAGATGCCAGCAGGCACCCTCTGCCCTGTCCTGTGAACGCCAACTGATAGGTTGCTGAGGAGCGAGCAGAAAGCTGGATCCATGACGGCCGGTGTCAGCGTTGGCAGCTCATCCTGAGCAGCGATCAGAGTCCCACTGCACATTCACAGCCAGTGCCCACTGTCCCACCTGCTGCCCTAACCTTCCCACTCTAAAATAATCCCAATTTCACTGAAAGACCCTTCAGCCAATCTCAAGCTAACCGAGAAAGGCATTTCAGTTACGTGTCTAACCGAGAGAGGCAGTTCAGTTACGTGTCTAACCGAGAAAGGCAGTTCAGTTACGTGTCTAACCGAGAAAGGCAGTTCAGTTACGTGTCTAACCGAGAGAGGCAGTTCAGTTACGTGTCTAACCGAGAGAGGCAGTTCAGTTACGTGTCTAACTGAGAGAGGCAGTTCAGTTACGTGTCTAACCGAGAGAGGCAGTTCAGTTACGTGTCTAACCGAGAGAGGCAGTCCAGTTACGTGTCTAACCGAGAAAGGCAGTCCAGTTACGTGTCTAACCGAGAGAGGCAGTTCAGTTACGTGTCTAACCGAGAAAGGCAGTCCAGTTACGTGTCTAACCGAGAGAGGCAGTTCAGTTACGTGTCTAACCGAGAAAGGCAGTTCAGTTACGTGTCTAACCGAGAGAGGCAGTTCAGTTACGTGTCTAACCGAGAGAGGCAGTTCAGTTACGTGTCTAACCGAGAGAGGCAGTTCAGTTACGTGTCTAACCGAGAGAGGCAGTTCAGTTACGTGTCTAACCGAGAGAGGCAGTTCAGTTACGTGTCTAACCGAGAAAGGCAGTTCAGTTACGTGTCTAACCGAGAAAGGCAGTTCAGTTACGTGTCTAACCGAGAGAGGCAGTTCAGTTACGTGTCTAACCGAGAGAGGCAGTTCAGTTACGTGTCTAACCGAGAGAGGCAGTTCAGTTACGTGTCTAACCGAGAGAGGCAGTTCAGTTACGTGTCTAACCGAGAGAGGCAGTCCAGTTACGTGTCTAACCGAGAAAGGCAGTCCAGTTACGTGTCTAACCGAGAGAGGCAGTTCAGTTACGTGTCTAACCGAGAAAGGCAGTCCAGTTACGTGTCTAACCGAGAGAGGCAGTTCAGTTACGTGTCTAACCGAGAAAGGCAGTTCAGTTACGTGTCTAACCGAGAGAGGCAGTTCAGTTACGTGTCTAACCGAGAGAGGCAGTTCAGTTACGTGTCTAACCGAGAGAGGCAGTTCAGTTACGTGTCTAACCGAGAGAGGCAGTTCAGTTACGTGTCTAACCGAGAGAGGCAGTCCAGTTACGTGTCTAACCGAGAAAGGCAGTCCAGTTACGTGTCTAACCGAGAGAGGCAGTTCAGTTACGTGTCTAACCGAGAAAGGCAGTCCAGTTACGTGTCTAACCGAGAGAGGCAGTCCAGTTACGTGTCTAACCGAGAAAGGCAGTCCAGTTACGTGTCTAACCGAGAGAGGCAGTTCAGTTACGTGTCTAACAGAGAAAGGCAGTCCAGTTACGTGTCTAACCGAGAAAGGCAGTTCAGTTACGTGTCTAACCGAGAAAGGCAGTTCAGTTACGTGTCTAACCGAGAAAGGGAGTTCAGTTACGTGTCTAACCGAGAGAGGCAGTTCAGTTACGTGTCTAACCGAGAGAGGCAGTCCAGTTACGTGTCTAACCGAGAGAGGCAGTCCAGTTACGTGTCTAACCGAGAGAGGCAGTTCAGTTACGTGTCTAACCGAGAGAGGCAGTCCAGTTACGTGTCTAACCGAGAGAGGCAGTCCAGTTACGTGTCTAACCGAGAGAGGCAGTCCAGTTACGTGTCTAACCGAGAGAGGCAGTTCAGTTACGTGTCTAACCGAGAGAGGCAGTCCAGTTACGTGTCTAACCGAGAGAGGCAGTCCAGTTACGTGTCTAACCGAGAGAGGCAGTTCAGTTACGTGTCTAACCGAGAGAGGCAGTCCAGTTACGTGTCTAACCGAGAAAGGCAGTTCAGTTACGTGTCTAACCGAGAGAGGCAGTCCAGTTACGTGTCTAACCGAGAAAGGCAGTTCAGTTACGTGTCTAACCGAGAGAGGCAGTTCAGTTACGTGTCTAACCGAGAGAGGCAGTCCAGTTACGTGTCTAACCGAGAAAGGCAGTTCAGTTACGTGTCTAACCGAGAGAGGCAGTTCAGTTACGTGTCTAACCGAGAGAGGCAGTCCAGTTACGTGTCTAACCGAGAGAGGCAGTCCAGTTACGTGTCTAACCGAGAGAGGCAGTTCAGTTACGTGTCTAACCGAGAGAGGCAGTTCAGTTACGTGTCTAACCGAGAAAGGCAGTCCAGTTACGTGTCTAACCGAGAAAGGCAGTTCAGTTACGTGTCTAACCGAGAGAGGCAGTCCAGTTACGTGTCTAACCGAGAAAGGCAGTTCAGTTACGTGTCTAACCGAGAGAGGCAGTTCAGTTACGTGTCTAACCGAGAGAGGCAGTCCAGTTACGTGTCTAACCGAGAGAGGCAGTTCAGTTACGTGTCTAACCGAGAGAGGCAGTCCAGTTACGTGTCTAACCGAGAGAGGCAGTCCAGTTACGTGTCTAACCGAGAAAGGCAGTTCAGTTACGTGTCTAACCGAGAAAGGCAGTTCAGTTACGTGTCTAACCGAGAGAGGCAGTTCAGTTACGTGTCTAACCGAGAAAGGCAGTTCAGTTACGTGTCTAACCGAGAGAGGCAGTTCAGTTACGTGTCTAACCGAGAAAGGCAGTTCAGTTACGTGTCTAACCGAGAGAGGCAGTTCAGTTACGTGTCTAACCGAGAGAGGCAGTTCAGTTACGTGTCTAACCGAGAAAGGCAGTTCAGTTACGTGTCTAACCGAGAGAGGCAGTTCAGTTACGTGTCTAACCGAGAAAGGCAGTTCAGTTACGTGTCTAACCGAGAGAGGCAGTTCAGTTACGTGTCTAACCGAGAAAGGCAGTTCAGTTACGTGTCTAACCGAGAGAGGCAGTTCAGTTACGTGTCTAACCGAGAGAGGCAGTTCAGTTACGTGTCTAACCGAGAAAGGCAGTTCAGTTACGTGTCTAACCGAGAAAGGCAGTTCAGTTACGTGTCTAACCGAGAGAGGCAGTTCAGTTATGTGTGTCTCTCTCTCTCTCCGCCCAATTGTTCTGTTCTTTGGGAAAATGAGTCACTACCGAGAACTGAGCCCAGTTTCCGAAACTCAGTCTTCCGTGATGTCACTTCTGCCAACATCTCCAGGAATTAACCAAGCAGAGTTGGCAACCACAAGGGGAGGAGTTGGCCTAGAAGGTTGTTTACCAGACAAGCTCGGAGCTATGAGGTCATGTTATTTATTTATTCTTGCATGGAGCATGGACATCACTGGCAAGGCCCTCTGACAGTGCAGCACTCCCTCCGTACTGACCCTCTGACAGTGCAGCACTCCCTCAGTACTGACCCTCTGACAGTGCGGCACTCCCTCAGTACTGACCCTCTGACAGTGCAGCACTCCCTCAGTACTCACCCTCTGACAGTGCGGCACTCCCTCAGTACTGACCCTCTGACAGTGCGGCACTCCCTCAGTACTGACCCTCTGACAGTGCGGCACTCCCTCAGTACTGGCCCTCTGACAGTGCAGCACTCCCTCCGTACTGACCCTCTGACAGTGCAGCACTCCCTCCGTACTGACCCTCTGACAGTGCAGCACTCCCTCAGTACTGACCCTATGACAGTGCAGCACTCCCTCAGTACTGACCCTCTGACAGTGCAGCACTCCCTCAGTACTGACCCTATGACAGTGCAGCACTCCCTCAGTACTGACCCTATGACAGTGCAGCACTCCCTCAGTACTGACCCTCTGACAGTGCAGCACTCCCTCAGTACTGACCCTATGACAGTGCAGCACTCCCTCAGTACTGACCCTCTGACAGTGCGGCACTCCCTCAGTACTGACCCTCTGACAGTGCGGCACTCCCTCAGTACTGACCCTCTGACAGTGCGGCACTCCCTCGGTACTGACCCTCTGACAGTGCGGCACTCCCTCAGTACTGACCCTCTGACAGTGCGGCACTCCCTCAGTACTGACCCTCTGACAGTGCGGCACTCCCTCAGTACTGACCCTCTGACAGTGCGGCACTCCCTCAGTACTGACACTCTGACAGTGCAGCACTCCCTCAGTACTGCCCCTCTGACAGTGCGGCACTCCCTCAGTACTGACCCTCTGAAAGTGCGGCACTCCCTCAGTACTGACCCTCTGACAGTGCGGCACTCCCTCAGTACAGACCCTCTGACAGTGCAGCACTCCCTCAGTACTGACCCTCTGACAGTGCGGCACTCCCTCAGTACTGACCCTCTGACAGTGCGGCACTCCCTCAGTACTGACCCTCTGACAGTGCAGCACTCCCTCAGTACTGACCCTCTGACAGTGCGGCACTCCCTCAGTACTGACCCTGTGACAGTGCAGCACTCCCTCAGTACTGACCCTCTGACAGTGCAGCACTCCCTCAGTACTGACTTTCTGACAGTGCGGCACTCCCTCAGTACTGACCCTCTGACAGTGCAGCACTCCCTCAGTACTGACTTTCTGACAGTGCGGCACTCCCTCAGTACTGACCCTCTGACAGTGCGGCACTCCCTCAGGACTGACCTTCTGACAGTGCAATGCTCTCAGTATAATGCACAGGACGTGCCAGGCTGGGTTTTATGCGTGAGTCTTATCGGGGGCTTGAACACACTACCTTCTGACTGGGAGAGAATAAATGCCACCTAATGAGGGTTTACCTTTGTGGTTGTACTCTCTAAATTTCAGAATAACACGGAGAAAATGGAACAAAGCAAACTCTCGCTCTCACTCCCAGTCTGTGGAGAAATCCTCACCATCTGATTGGACACAGTGCTATAGACAGATGTTACAGCATTCTGTGAAATCTCAAATAGGAAATAAAACGTGTAATGAAACATTAATTTAAACATTACAGCCGGGCCGATAAAGCTGCTCCATCCTCCGTACCTCTGGTGGGCAGATTTTAATCTCCCACGCACAGAAGAGATCCATCACTCTGATATTACACCGACACTGCAGCAAATTCCCCGAGTAAGTCGCCGGGAATGCAACCAAACTTTGAAATGAACTCCTGACAGGAATAAGGAAGAAATACTCGACGCAATTCTCTCGCATTCCTCGCCAGCCGTGCAGCCAAATAACAAAGCAGCAAGTGTCTCTGCCCTTTTGGCTGAGTTGGCAGCACATCCAAAATAAGCTGGTCAATCCTGGGATTGAAATCACACAGAGCATTGCCAACAGTCATAGTTCAGCTCCATTAGTGTTGCCAACCCTCCAGCCCTGGCCTGGAGTCTCAGTGAATTGAAGGTTCATCTCCAGAACATTGATTTGATCAAAAGCCTGGGAGTAAATTCACAAGGGACTGTCAAAATAGTCAACATTTTCTGCCAACATTTTCACTTCCTGGTTATGAAAAATCTCAGACGCAGGAAAGGTAGCTAGACTCTTATGAATCGTCCAGTTGGGTAGTAAAGTGTCTATTTGCTTTGCTTATGGAACGCCAGCGGCCACGAGGATGGGAGTGTTAGGTGACCAATGTCGGGAGTGTGGCGGTGGGACAGGTAACGACAGAAGGTCATGTGATTAAAACCTCCAGGGATTCATCCAAACAGAATTAGCAACCAGGCACCCTAACAGCGATGCCCCTGGAAACCAAGAACGGATTAAAAGTCTTTGCAAATCCCCCGCTTCTGGAAAGAATCAGATTTACTTCCTGTAACATTGTCCCACATAGACGGCTAACACCATTTATTCTGCTAAAGCAGCACACCCACTATTTCAAAACCTACAGGATATATTTCTATATTAAGAACTTTCGGGCATAAGTATCCCACTATTTTGCAAATACAAATTATGCTAAATACTGGCTGTTTTGAAACCGGGATGGAAATTCTGATCTGGGCGGCTCGGTAGCAGAATGGGCAGCACGGTAGCACAGTGGTTAGCACTGTTGCTTCACAGCGCCAGGGTCCCAGGTTCGATTCCCGGCTTGGGTGACTGTCTGTGCGGAGTCTGCACGTTCTCCCCGTGTCTGCGTGGGTTTCCTCCGGGTGCTCCGGTTTCCTCCCACAAGTCCCAAAAGACGCGCTTGTTAGATGAATTGGACATTCTGAATTCTCCCTCTGTGTACCCGAACAGGCGGCGGAATGTGGCAACTAGGGGCTTTTCACAGTAACTTCATTGCAGTGTTAATGTAACTACTTGTGACAATAAAGATTATTATTATATCTGCAATGTTCCCTGACTAGAACAGCAACTAAATTCTGACTTCGTACAGCCGTTGTTTACTTTACCATCATGGGACTCGACAATCCAAATTCATCCATTCCAGAATAACAAGGGGAGAGTGTTTCAGTAACTGGAGCTGGATATTGTGGTCGGGATAATTAATGGTGAGGTTTCCAGTGTTCACTGTTATGAAAGTGTAAACTACACAGTGAATCCCAGCCCCCCCACACACACGATTAAATGTAGAAATCGGCATGTTTTCAATTGAGGTTCCTGCTCCTCCACAAGCCTCACTATCATTGAGACAAATGCAATTGGCAGGAAGTTGCTGTACTTTCCGGATAGTTCCCCACTCATCTCTTGCGGACCCAATGTTTTGCCTCCGTCTCTGGAGGTTCATCTCGGTTATCTCCAGTCCCAACTATTTCCATGTTCTGCTGTCTGGATTGGTATCTGTTACCCTCTTTAAACTTGAGCTCATTGAAAAAAGAAACTGTGTTCTGTTTGGGAGTGCCCAGTCACCCATCACCCCCTTTGCCCGCTCAGCCACATTGTGACTTCCAGGGCCGCAAAGTCTCCAATTTAAATTTCTCATCCTCCTTTTCAAATCCCTCCACAGCCTTGCCCTTTCCTATCTCTGCAACCTCCTCCAATGCTGTATATCTCGCTATCTCTTTCTCTAGCTCTCTATCTCCCTATCTCTCTGTCTCACTGTCTGTCTCTCTCTCTACATATCTCTCTCTCTCTCTCTACTTCTCTATCTGTCTATCTCTCTATCTCGCTCTGTCTGTGGCACAGTAGCATAGTGGTTAGCACTGATGCTTCACAGCGGCAGGGACCTGGGTGCGATTCCCAGTTTGGGGCACTGTCTGTGTGGAATCCGCCCGTTCTCCCCGTGTGTGCGTGGGTTTCCTCCGGGTGCTCCGGTTTCCCCTCACAAGTCCCGAAAGACGTGCTTGTTAGGTGAATTGGACATTCTGAATTCTCCCTCAGTGTACCTGAACAGGTGTCGGAATGTGGCGACTAGGGGCTTTTCACAGTAACTTCATTGCAGTGTTAATGTAAGCTGACTTGTGAAAATAATAAAGATTATTATTATTATCTCCCTCCCTCTCTATCTGTCTCTATCTCTCCCTCCCTCTAGCTCCCTATTGCCCTATCTCCTTAGTTCTCTGTCTCTATCTCTCTCTCTCTATCCTTTAAGGAACTCATTAAAACCCACCTCTTTGACCAAGTTTATGGTCACCTGGTCAAGTATCTCCTAATGTGTCTTAGTTTCAAAACTCATTTGATAACACTTGTGTGCAGCACTCTGGTATATTTTACTATGTAAAACATGCTATATAAATGAAAGTGGTAGTTGTTGAGTAAAAACTCTGAGAGATACTTCTAACCTCCAGAAACCAGTCACAATTCCCATGATTCTAACAGGATGTGGAGTTCCGGGAAGGTTTACATCAATGATTGATGCAGAATGATGTCAATTCAGTCTCAAGCTTTAATGTTGGGCACACCCCATTGTATTGTTGCCAACATTGGTGAAATCATTAACCATCTATTGGTTTTGCCTGATTGAATTGATGGATGTTTATGGAACCAATCCCACCTCTGCCTTTTAACCCTTGAAACCATACACCTCAACTCAATTCTGAAAAATCAACAGCAAGAATGGAATTGTGAGTATTGGGTAGTGAACAAAAGCAATGGGACTGGAATGGTGGCCGGGACAAGAGGGAGATCACACTGTCACAAAACATTTCAGCTTGCTTGGCAAGATCCCTGTCCCACTCTGCCACAAGACCCAACCTTCTCCCCTCGCTAAAGTCTCCACCCCTTAGATTAGGCTAGATGCAGAATAAATCTCAATCTACACAGTCCCATCAAACACTCCCAGGACAGGTACAGCACGGGGTTAGATACAGAGTAAAGCTCCCTCTACACTGTCCCCATCAAACACTCCCAGGACAGGTACAGCACTGGGTTAGATACAGAGTAAAGCTCCCTCTGCACTGTCCCCATCAAACACTCCCAGGACAGGTACAGCACGGGGTTAGATAGAGAGTAAAGCTCCCTCTACACTGTCCCCATCAAACACTCCCAGGACAGGTACAGCACAGGGTTAGATACAGAGTAAAGCTCCCTCTACACTGTCCCCATCAAACACTCCCAGGACAGGTACAGCACGGGGTTAGATACAAAGTAAAGCTCCCTCTACACTGTCCCCATCAAACACTCCCAGGACAGGTACAGCACGGGGTTAGATACAGAGTAAAGCTCCCTCTACACTGTCCCCATCAAACACTCCCAGGACAGGTACAGCACGGGGTTAGATACAGAGTAAAGCTCCATCCACACTGTCCCCATCAAACACTCCCAGGACAGGTACAGCACGGGGTTAGATACAGAGTAAAGCTCCGTCTACACTGTCCCCATCAAACACTCCCTGGACAGGTACAGCACGGGGTTAGATAGAGAGTAAAGCTCCCTCTGCACTGTCCCCATCAAACACTCCCAGGACAGGTACAGCACGGGGTTAGATACAGAGTAAAGCTCCCTCTACACTGTCCCATGAAACACGCCCAGGACAGGTACAGCACGGTGTTAGACACAGAGAAAAGCTCCCTCTACACTGTCCCCATCAAACACTCCCAGGTCAGGGCCAGCATGGGGGTAGATACAGAGTAAAGCTCCCTCTACACTGTCCCCATCAAACACTCCAAGGACCGGTACAGCACGGAGTTAGATACAGAGTAAAGCTCCTTCTACACTGTCCCCATCAAACACTCCCAGGACAGGTACAGCATGGGGTTAGATACAGAGTAAAGCTCCCTCTACACTGTCCCCAGCAAACACTCCCAGGACAGGTACAGCACTGGGGTTAGACACAGAGTAAAGCTCCCTCTACACTGTCCCCATCAAACACTCCCAGGACAGGTACAGCACGGGGTTAGATACAGAGTAAAGCTCCCTCTACACTGTCCCCATCAAACACTCCCAGGACTGGTACAGCACGGGGATAGATACAGAGTAAAGCTCCCTCTACACTGTCCCCATCAAACACTCCCAGGACAGGTACAGCACTGGGGTTAGACACAGAGTAAAACTCCCTCTACACTGTCTCCATCAAGACCTTATTAAGAAATTACAGTTTCAGGTCTCAGAATTGCAGACCAGAGGTTTGCATTAGAGAAGGATCCCAATTCAGGTAAATGGGATTGAGTTGCTGAAGTACAATGTGTATCGGATGTCGTGTTTCAAAACTCTCAGCTGCAGCTACTGCTGGTTTTATTGAAGAAGAAATTATATCAAAACCATTAATTCTCCTGCGAGTGGATAATCACCAGCCAGTTATCCGGAACTCAATGACAGCTGGTACCAGCCCCAAACCCGAATAAAACACCCACAGACGGTATATATTATGAATAATAGTACATAGCAGGGAGTGATTCCAAAGCTGTAATCTAATCCCTAGGTTTGCATAATGGTTACAGTCCACTGGAGCTTTGTTCTCTCACTTACTATCTTGAGCCCTCCATCAGATTTCTACCTCGGAATCACTCCCAGGCAGTCATTCATTATTCTTTATTTCCAGACTGGAGCAACAATCAGGAAAAACAGCAAACAAACAGGAGCTTTTGTTTCCTGCTGTTTGCAGCAGCACTGAAATGGGATTGAACTATACAGGCTGTCAGGGCAGAGAAAAGCGAGTGTGGAGTTTGCTATTTTATTATAATTTTGTAAGCCGAGAAATTGTGTGAAATTGTTGCAGCCTCTTAATAGCCAAGGTGTTCAGAGAACATTCCGCTGTTGACAGTTACGCCACCTGAAGGATTGAAGACATGATTAAGTTGGAATATGGAGAGAGTGTATCACAAGAGCAGGAGGATGTTATTTATCCCATTGAGCCTGTCCCAACATTTCGTTAGATTCCGACTGATCAGTTTCTTAACTCTATCTACCCATCTTGGTTCCTCATTCCTTAACACCTATGGTACCGATAAACTCAACAAAAAAATCTGTTCAGTTTTGACATTTTGAATTGACTGTTTGCCGTCACAATGTTTTGGGAGAGCGGGTTCCAGAACTAGAGGTCATAAATATAAAATAGTCACGAATAAATCCAACCAGGAATTCGGAAGCAATCTTTTACCCAGGGAGTGGTGCGAATATGGAACTCACTACCTGGAGTGGTTGAGGGGAATTATATCGATAGAATTCAGGGGAAGCTGGAGACAGAGGGGGTTCTGCTGATGGGGTGACATGAGGAACGATAGGAGAAGACTCAATTGGGACATTAACAGTAACATGGGCTGGCTGAGCTCAGTGGCCCTGTGTGCTGTAAATTTTACATTATTCAGTCAGTGTAATTTTTACTGTCCTTTTTTATGTTTTAAAAACTCTGACATTCCTGAGCAGTCGAGCTCTCATTTTAAGGTCCTTGTTCTGGACTCCACTCCCCCCGCCCCCCATACCAGAGAAAATGGTTTCCCTCTATCCACCTGGTCAAATTCTTTGATCATCTTAAACATCTCAGTCAGATCATCCCTCAAACTTCTGCAAATCTACCTGCAAATCAAAATACTGCAGATTAAATCAGAAAAGCTGCAAATACTCAGCAGGTAAGACAGCCCCAATCTGCCCAAATAATTAACCCTTTAACCCTGGTATCATTCAGGTGAATGTGCACTGCAGCCTCTGCAGGTCTGATATCTCCTTCTGAAGTCTGATGAAATGAATGCTCTGCTTCACGTGGTGTCTAGCCAAAGCTTTCTACAAATTAAGTATAACTTCCACTCCTTAGTCTTACAGCCCCCTTGAGATAAGGCTGGCATTCAGTGTGCTCATAACCTAATTTGTGCAAATGCTAATTTAACACAAAGAGAGTTGGCAAGTGGAAGAAAGGTTAAAAGTTCATCAAACTTTTGAAAGGTGCCGTCAAGTTTAACTCTGCCCACAGCCCTTCCAAAGCAGTTGGGGCACCACCTGGTGGAGGCTCCTACTAACTACAACCACTCAGCACCCGATGCAGAAATTTTTAACATTTCACTGCCTATTTTATTACTAACCGTTATTGATTCAAAACCTATGGTGCAAGACAGCACCAAAAGCCTCAGTCACCCATCACCCCTGTGCTCGCTGATCAACTTTGGCTCCTGGTCTTTCAGCATCTTGATTTTGAAATTCTAATCCTTCTTTTCAAACCTCTCCTTAGTCTCGTTCACTGCCCATCTCTGTAAACACCTCCAACTCCACAACCCTCCGAATTATTTGGGGTTCTCCAGTCCTGACCTTGCACACATCCCAGATTTCCAATGCCCCATCAGTGGCAATGCCTGGGCCTAAAGCTTGAGAATTCCCTCTCTGTCCCTTTAAGATGCTCCATAAAACCGACCTCTTTAACTTAGTTTTTGCGAATAGCTCCTTCTGTAGATGTCACACTTTGCGTGTTCACAATCTTTCTGAAGCTCCTTTGGATGTTTTAGAAACATAGAATAAAGGAGCAGCAGGCCATTCGGCCCTTCGAGCCTGCTCCGCCTTGCAATATGATCATGGCTGGTCCTCTTTTACTGAAAATAGTTTTATTGGAATTTTTGCATTTAATATCAAAACTTTGCAGGGCAATATAAAAACAGTAATAATAACCAAAACGACAATAACGCCAACGCAAGTATGACAAGCTGTCACCGTGTCTGTGACAGTAGACCCAGATTAATGTCCTGCCTTATTTACACTAGTGTGTATCATACAGTCTTTGTTAAGTCTTCTTATTGGGACTTTTAATGTTTAAGAATAAGAGTGAAACTTAACTTTACATCCCAATTTACACTTACTGCCAGGACTCTTTACCCTGGTTTGACACGTTGAGGGGGTGAGGGGGGTCTGTGTCCCCCCCCCTGTTAATGTATCCTGCCTTTTCAACCTCATAGTCCCACTCTCCCCATACCCCTTGATGCCTTTCGAGACTACCTTTACTGTTTTTAGCAGTTAGGCTAGTGTATAATACTATATATAATATAGACTAACTGGACTGGTGTATACCACTATATATAATATAGACTAACTAGGCTAGTGTATAATACTATATATAATCTAGACTAACTGGGCTAGTGTATAATACTATATATAATGTAGACTAACTGGGCTAGTGTATAATACTATATATAATATAGACTAACTGGGCTAGTGTATATCACTATATATAATATAGACTAACTGGGCTAGTGTATAATACTATATATAATCCAGACTAACTGGGCTAGTGTATAATACTATATATAATGTAGACTAACTGGGCTAGTGTATAATACTATATATAATATAGACTAACTGGGCTAGTGTATATCACTATATATAATATAGACTAACTGGGCTAGTGTATAATACTATATATAATATAGACTAACTGGGCTAGTGTATAATACTATATATAATATAGACTAACTGGGCTAGTGTATATCGCTATATATAACATAGATTAACTGGGCTAGTGTATAGCATAGGGAGTAACAGATCCTTAGTATATATGCTATACGCAGTCACAAGCTTCATGTGTGTCGGAGTTACCTTTAAAGGTAAGCTGGATAAATATATGATGGAGAAAAGAATGGAAGGCTGTGGTGACAGGGTTTCTCGAAGAGGGGCTGGAGGATGCTCATGTGCAGCATTAACACTGACATAAACTCGTTGGAACTTCCTTATCTTCACATAATGAGCATGGGATCTTTTACATCTGCCGACTGAGCAAACGGGGCTGCAGTCTGACATTTCATCTGAGAAGAGACATCTCTGACAGTGCAGCACTCCATCAGTACTGCATTGGCAGTCAGCTTCAATTGGGACTGAAATCTCTGCGTTTGGCATTGAACCCTTAACTTTCTGAATTTGTGGCATTGGTGCAACCCACAGGGTCAGAGCTGACACCGTAAGAGAGAATTTCATGTGATTGGAGAGTTGTCATTGGATTGAGGTAAACCATTCATAACCGGACGGAATAAGGACTTGATTCACATCATTCAGTGGCTGTTACGTTGCACAATACTTCTGAGGAACTTTGCTCCTTTTCTCTGCTAATATGAGACAGTCTCTGTTACTTTGAGGTTGTGGGGTGGCGATTTTGGGGAGCTGGAAAGGTGACGAGCTGTCACAGGTAAAGAACGACAGGCGTCTGATGTAACAGGTGCAGGGGCAGAATGGGTATCTGTGGCCAGAGGTGCAGACAAATAGCCAACATGTTCTGACATGAGCAAGCGCAAGTTACAAGGATATTATTTTCACAAGCACACAGGTAACGTAAGGACCCTGTTCTAAATGAGTGTTAAATAGAGGTGAGTGGCTCCCCAGGGATATGGAGACAGTGAAGGGAATAAGCCTCAATCTCACTGATCTCCTGTTATGACTTTAGGACTTTGTAATCCAGAGCCAATCAAGTGATTTAAAAGTTCAGTCACTGTCGTAACATCAGAAACATGGAACTTACACACAGCAAGATCCCACATATGGCAATGTGATATTGACCAGATTGTAGGTTCAGGGAGAATTATTGGTCAGGGCTCTGCTGCTGGGGCCTGAGAGAGCAGGCACAGCCTCGGTTTCATGCCCCAATTCGGCATTGTCGGATGACTTTTACAGATGCACCATAGACAGCATCCTATCTGGCTGCATCACAGCCTGGTATGGCAACTGCTCGGCCCAGGACCCCAAGAAACTTCAGAGAGTCGTGAACACCGCCCAGTCCATCACACGAACCTGCCTCCCGTCCATTGATTCCATCTACACCTCCCGCTGCCTGGGGAAAGCAGGCAGCATAATCAAAGATCCCTCCCACCCAGCTTACTCACTCTTCCAACTTCTTCCATCGGGCAGGAGATACAAAGTCTGAGAACACACACGAACAGACTCAAAAACAGCTTCTTCCCCACTGTCACCAGACTCCTAAACGACCCTCTTATGGACTGACCTCATTAACACTACACCCTGTATGCTTCATCCGATGCCAGTGCTTATGTAGTTACATTGTATATGTTGTGTTGCCCTATTATGTATTTTCTTTTATTCCCTTTTCTTCTCATGTACTTAATGATCTGTTGAGCTGCTCGCAGAAAAATACTTTTCACTGTACCTCGGTACACGTGACAATAAACAAATCCAATCCAATCTAATTGAAAATGGCATTTCTGCCTGTGCAGCGCCCCCTCACTAGGCTAGAGAGGTTGGTGGGATTTTATCCTCAAGCCTCTGAGGTGGGACTTGATCCCAAAACTTTCTGCTTCAGAGGCAAGCGTGCGACTCACAGGACCACAGCCGTCACAGAGGTAACTGCTACACTCCATTCATTCGGTAAATGTTACGCTGTGTAACTGTGAGAATCCAACAGCAAACGGGAGGTATTCATAGATTTATTGCTCCTTTAAGGACTGTGGTTTTAAGTTATACTGGCGGCTGCTCCTCTCTCAGGAAGATTTTGATTCACACCAGGGCACAGCGGCTCCACAAGTTGCCAGTTTCCTGTCTGTGCCCGCATTCATCCAAGGAAGACATCACAGTGATTGGATGATCGTAGAAATTAGATACTTCACATTTATGGTACCTAACACGGTGACAGGCAAATTGAGACAGTGATAGGCGGACTGAGACAGTGACAGGCGGACTGAGACAGGCGGACTGAAACACTGACAGGCAGACTGAAACAGTGACAGGTGGACTCAGACAGTGACAGGTGGACTGGGACAGTGACAGGCACACTGATGCAGTAACAGGCATGCTGAGACAGTGACAGGCAGACTGAGACAGTGACAGGTGGACTGAGACAGTGACAGGCAGACTGAGACAGTGACAGGCAGACTGAGACAGTGACAGGCGGACTGAGACAGTGACAGGCAGACTGAGACAGTGACAGGCAGACTGAGACAGTGACAGGCAGACTGAGACAGTGACAGGCAGACTGAGACAGTGACAGGCGGACTGAGACAGTGACAGGTGGACTGAGACAGTGACAGGGACACTGAGACAGTGACAGGTGGACTGAGACAGTGACAGGCACACTGAGACAGTGACAGGCAGACTGTGACAGTGACAGGCAGACTGTGACAGTGACAGGCACACTGAGACAGTGACAGGAACACTGAGACTGTGACAGGCAGACTGAGACAGTGACAGGCAGACTTAGACAGTGACAGGCGGACTGAGACACTGACAGGCAGACTGAAACAGTGACAGGCGGACTGAGACAGTGACAGGTGGACTGAAACAGTGACAGGCGGACTGAGGCAGTGACAGGTGAACTGAGGCAGTGACAGGTGGACTGAGGCAGTGACAGGCGAACTGAGACAGTGACAGGCGGACTGAGACAGTGACAGGCGGACTGAGACAGTGACAGGCGGACTGAAACAGTGACAGGCAGACCGAGACAGTGACAGGCACACCGAGACTGTGACAGGCACACCGAGACAGTGACTGGCGGACTGAAACCGTGACTGGCGGACTGAAACCGTGACAGGCAGATTGAAACAGTGACAGGCGGACTGAGACAGTGACAGGCGGACTGAAACAGTGACAGGTGGACTGAGGTAGTGACAGGTGGACTGAGGCAGTGACAGGCGGACTGAGGCAGTGACAGGCGGACTGAGGCAGTGACAGGCGGACTGAGGCAGTGACAGGCGGACTGAGGCAGTGACAGGCGGACTGAGGCAGTGACAGGCGGACTGAGGCAGTGACAGGCAGACCGAAACAGTGACAGGCGGACTGAAACAGTGACAGGCAGATTGAAACAGTGACAGGCGGACTGAGACAGTGACGGGCAGACTGAAACAGTGACAGCCGGACTGAGGCAGTGACAGGTGGACTGAGGCAGTGACAGGCAGACTGAAACAGTGACAGCCGGACTGAGGCAGTGACAGGTGGACTGAGGCAGTGACAGGCAGACTGGCCGTGACAGGCGGACTGAGGCAATGACAGGCAGACTGAGGCAGTGACAGGCAGACTGAGGCAGTGACAGGCAGACTGAGGCAGTGACAGGCAGACTGAGACAGTGACAGGAAGACTGAGACAGTGACAGGCAGACTGAGACAGTGACAGGCACACCGAGACAGTGACAGGCACACCAAAACAGGGGCAGGCAGACTGAGAGACAGGCAGACAGAGACAGTGATATCCAGATGGAGACAGTGACAGGCAGGACTGAGATAGTGACAGGCGGACTGAGACCGTGACAGGCGGACTGAGACAGTGACAGGCACACTGAGACCATGAAAGACAGATGAAGACAGTGACAAACAAACACAGGCAGTGACAAACAGAGGGAAAGCGTGGCTGGCAGGCAGACAGAAAGACCGAGACAGTGACCGACTGAGAGTCATTGGCAGACGGAGACAGGATCAGGCAGACGGAGACAGTGACAGGCAGACGGAGACAGTGACAGGCAGACGGAGACAGTGACAGGCAGACGGAGACAGTGACAGGCAGACGGAGACAGTGACAGGCAGACGGAGACAGTGACAGGCAGACGGAGACAGTGACAGGCGGACTGAGACAGTGTTAGGCGGACTGAGACAGTGTTAGGCAGACTCAGGTAGTGATAGACAGACTGAAATCGCTACAGTTCAGATAGGAGCAATGAGTTGGAGAAATGAGGGTACCATGGGATGATTGTCCCAGGTTTAGTCTCACACATCCTACCATTCACTGAGATCATGGCTGAACTGCAACCAAATTCCTCAATAACCTCGTACACGGATCAATCTCCATGAGCCAATGATGAGGTCACAGCTGGAGTAAGTTCCCCATTATGGATAGATTACCGAGAACTGTATTTAATGGAGGCGATGGGACATCTCCTGATGCCGTGCGAGACTGCAAGAGCCCGTGTTACATCTTTTTGGAAAGACCAATCCCATTAAGTGGTGGCAGAGGGCGGGTCAAGGGCTGGAGGTCGCAGGGGTCAGAGCCAAGGGCTCCTGCCTTTTCCTCCTCTCCAGAGAAGCCTGACCACAATGCCAACGCCATCCCTCCCGGCCGCCCCCGGCATGGCATTGACTTCCCAGTTAAGGATCTCAATTTGCAACAGGGCAGGAACGCCGATCTTATAATAATAATCTTTATTGTCACAAGTAGGTTTACAGTAACACTGCCAGTGAAGTTACAGTGGAAAGCCTTGACAGAGTCTGGACAAACTCACCAAGGTGGTGTCAGTAATGGGAAACTAGTTACAGGGGGAGGTCTGACATGTCTGGAGCAGAAAAGACCAAGAGGAGATTTAATTGCGTTGATTTTAAATGAGTTTTGATAATGATAATGAGCCATTAATCTGAGATTATGACTACATGACTGCGGGAGGCAGGTGGGGGTGGAAAGCAGAATTCTTTATTACAGGGAGTGAATCAAAACTAAATGCATTTTCCAGGATATAGAATCATAGAATTTACAGTGCAGAAGGAGGCCATTCGGCCCATCGAGTCTGCACCGACCCTTACAAAGATCAACCTACTCAAGCCCACGTCTCTACTCTATCCCCGTAACCCAGCAACCCCATCCAACCTTTTTGGACACCAAGGGCAATTTAGCATGGCCAATCCACCTCACCTGCACATCTTTGGACTGTGGGAGGAAACCGGAGCACCCGGAGGAAACCCACGCACACACGGGGAGAACGTGCAGACACCGCACAGACAGCGACCCAAGCCGGGAATCGAACCTGGGACCCTGGAGCTGTGAAGCAACTGTGCTAACCACTGTGCTACCGTGCTGCATCTTTGAAGGGATTCCTAAGAGAAATATGTGAGGCAATGTGGCTACAGGACTATGGAGAGAGCGGGGCAGTGTGATAAGTCTGGTCCAGCAGAGAGTTAGGGTGGACATGGTGGGCAGCATGGTCTCCTCTTGTGCTATCCACGCCTACGGCTTCAGGGTTTTCCCCATTACTGCCCTTCCGCCATTCCGTCAAAATCATAGGATGGCTACCCCACAGATCAGGAGGCCATTCAGCCTGCTGTCTCCATGCCAGCTCTCTGCACGGGAAATTCAACTAGTCCCACCCCCTTGCCCCTTCCCCAGAACCCTGCAAGTTTCTCATCTCCACGTGTTGCTCCAATTCCCTTTTGGAAGTCACAGTTGAATTTACTTCCGCCATCACCGTCCTCTCAGGAGGTCCGAACCGCTGGGTGTGAGAAACAAAGAAAAAGGTGGATATTGAGAGAGCTGGCTGCTTCCGGGCCAGTCAATCTCCTGATTCCTGGAACCCTCAAATCCATTTTTCTTCCACTTGCCCCTCCCTTCTTTGGAGAGGGGGAGAAAAACAACAACTATTGACCATTTGGCTGGCGTTGCACTTCCGGTGGCAGGAAAGAGCGATCACGTTCAGCAGGAGCCCGGGAAAGACTGCAGGAACCAAACGCCTGTGAATGGAGTGAGGGTGCCTGAGGCCTGTGTTGAGTTAAAACAACTATGTAGAGTGTCATTTGGTTAAGTATCTTGGCGCACAGTAACTGGTTTTGTTGTTCACATGGAAATAAAACATTTGACAAATCTTTTCCCGTCTCACCTCTCGCTCTTTTATCAATCACCTTAAATCTGTGTCCTCTGGTTCTCAAACCCTCCACTTATCAGAACAGCTTCTCCCGATTAAGTGGGGGTTACTGGGTTACGGGGATAGGGTAAATACGTGGGCTTGAGTGGGGTGCTCTATATTAGGGTCGGTGCAGACTCAATGGGCCAGATAGCCTCCTTCTGCACTGTAAATTCTATGATTCTATGATTCTATCTGCTCTTTCCAGGCTCCTTCTGTGTCCCCGAGGGTCTTGGCAGCTTGACCACCACGACGGACTTCCATCTCAACCTGCTCTGAAGGAGCACAACCCCAAATTCTCCAATCCAAAAATTGGAAGTTCCTCATCAGCAGAACCATTCCCACCAAACTTCGATGAATCTTTTTTGAAAAATTTTTATTCTCCTCCTTTTTCACATTTTCTCCCACATTTACATCCATCAACAATAAATGTCAGTCCCCATAATAACAACGATCCCATCTACCCACCAACCCCCAAACATCAGCCCACATGTTTACATAAACAAATGACAAATAGGAATCAGGGATTACCCGTAGTCACCCTTAATCTACACAGCCCCCCTCCGCCCCGCCACCCCCCTTCCCCCACCCCCACTCACCCCCCCAACTAATGTTCGATGTTATCCAGTTCTTGAAAGTGCATAATAAATAGTGCCCATGACTTGTAGAACCCCTCCGAGCTTCCCCTCAGTTCGAACTTAACCTTCTCAAGGGTCAAGTATTCCAACAGGTCCCCCCGCCACGCCAGGGCACTGGGTGGAGAGGCTGCTCTCCATCCCAGCAGGATCCGCCTTCGGGCGATCAACGAGGCGAAGGCTATGATATCTGCCTCCGCTCCTGTTTCCAACCCTGGCTGGACCGACACCCCGAATATGGCCTCCTGGGGACCCGGGTCCAGTTTCACACGCACCAGCTTGGAAATTACCCTAAACACCTCCTTCCAGTACTCCCCTAGCTTTGGACAGGACCAAAACATATGAACGTGATTCGCGGCCCCCCCCCCCCCCCCCCCCGCAATGCTCACACACATCCTCTACTCCTTCAAAAAATCGTCTCATCCTCGCCCTCGTGAGGTGCGCTCTATATACCATCTTCAGCTGTATCAGCCCCAACCTCGCACATGAGGTGGAGGCATTCACTCTCCAGAGCACCTCACACCAGAACCCCTCCTCTATAACCTCTCCCCGCTCTTCCTCCCACTTTGCTTTGATCCCTTCCCGTGGTGCCTTATCCTCTTCCAAAATGGCTCCATACACCGCTGACACTGCCCCCTTCTCCAGTCCCCTTGTCGTCAACCCCTCCTCCAGCAATGTGGAGGCTGGTTCCTCTGGGAAGCTCTGTATCTCCTTCCTGGCAAAATCCAGAACCTGCATGTACCTAAACACTTCTCCCTGCTCAAGCCCATACTTCGCTTCCAGCTCCCTCAATCCTGCAAACCGACCCCGAAGAAACAAATCTTTTAGCGTCTTAATCCCCTTCTCTTCCCATTTCCGAAAACTTCCATCCCACCTCCCTGGCTCAAATCTGTGGTTCCCCCGAATCGGCATTTCCCTTGACCCTGTCCCCAACCCGAAGTGTTGGCGAAACTGTCTCCAGATTTTCAATGAAGCTATTATTACCGGACTCCCTGAATATTTCCCCGGAGCTATCGGGAGCGGCGCTGTTGCAAGTGCTTTCAGCCCCGACCCCCTGCACAAACTCTTCTCCATTCTGACCCACTGAGAATCAACCCCTCTGACCCAGCTCCGCACTTTCTCCACATTCGCCGCCCAGTAGTAGTACAACAAGTTCGGGAGACCCAAACCCCCTGCCTGCCTTCCCCTCTGTAGCAGCACCTTTCTCACTCTGGCCACCTTCCCTCCCCATATGAATGAGGTAATCCTTCCCTCAATCTCCCTGAAAAAAGACTTTGGCAGGAAAATCGGTAGGCATTGAAAAATAAACAGGAATCGCGGCAACACATTCATTTTAACCGCCTGTACCCGACCCGCCAGTGACAGAGGAAGGCGGTCCCACCTTGCCAGATCAGCTTTCACTCTCCCCACCAAATTAGTGATGTTGTACCTGCGAAGCCTCCCCCCCCCCCCGCCCCCCGCCCCCCATTCCCGGGCAACCTGCACCCCAACTTCGATGAATCTTGCCTGATCTGTGCCTCATGGCCACATCCTGTCCTTTAATATCTTTACCAACAAAAATCTACCAATCTCACTTTGTTTATTGTTTTGTTCTTGGAATGGGGGCATCACTACATTAGCCGTCCATCCCTAATTGCCCATTAGAAGGCGATGGTGAACTTTGGAAACATCAATTGAACCCTCGGCTTGTAGTTTTCTGGGGAAGACAGTCCCAGATTTGTGCGTCCTTTTGTTTGAAGAAAGTGCTGCCTCACAGCAACCCTGAGTGACCTGGCTCCCATTTTAAGGTTAAGTTACCAATCCCCCCTACCCCACCTAACGTAAGTTCTAGATATTATTTGAACTTAAATTCTAAAGTCTCAAATAAACATGATTCGAATTTAAGTTCAAATAATATCTACAACTTACACTAACCCCACCACAGGTCCTCCAAATTTACACCATCAGCACTTTTAATGCTTTAACAGTGTGATTGAGATCAACCACCCCCCCCCCCAAAAAATCTCCTGTACTCGAAAGGAAGACAGGCCCAGTCTAAATTGTATAACCATCGTCCCATTGCGGTGAATTTTCACTGTCCTCACTCAAGGTTTAGATTCTGTATTTAAATGGGACTCAGAGCCCCCAAACCTCAGGCTCCGAGGTGATGTACAAAGCCAAGCTCTCCAGAAGTTGTTAAAAGTATCCTGCTGCTTCTTAGCTGCAGATTGCTACGGTTGATAAAGGTTCTTTCATTCACCAGTGTTCCACTTGAAATAACATCCAATAAATTAACAGTCCGATTTAATTCCATAAATAGTTTCACTGTCTCGGGACAAAGGGAACATTGTGCCTGGTGCTGTAGGAAAGGTGAGGTGGTGGGGGAACTGGCCTCCAATTCAAACGGGAGCTGGAGACGGAACAGAGGAGTTTGTGTGCAACACCCGCTGTGCCCCCTCTGACATCGCAGCAGGTCATGACCTCGAGCCTTCAAGAAGGGGAATACAATGCACAGACTCTGAACCTGCATCCCGCTCACTCACAGAGAATATAGGAACAGGAGTGGGCCATTCAGCCCCTCCAGCCTGACTGGCCATTCATTGAGATCATGGCTGATCTGTGGCCTAGCTCCATAAACCTGCCTTTGGTCCATATCATTAATATCTTTGTAAGAAGTCTTACAACACCAGGTTAAAGTCCAACAGGTTTGTTTCTAATCACTAGCTTTCGGAGCGCTGCTCCTTCCTCAGGTGAATGAAGAGGTCTGTTCCAGAAACATATATATAGACAGATTCAAAGACCCAGACAATGCTTGGAATGCGAGCATTTGCAGGTAATTAATGTTTACAGATCCAGAGATAGGGGTAACCCCAGGTTAAAGAGGTGTGAATTGTCTCAAGCCAGGACAGTTGGTAGGATTTCGCAGGCCAGATGGTGAAGGGTGAATGAAATGCAACATGAATACCAGGTCCCGGTTGAGGCCGCACTCATGTGTGCGGAACTTTGCTATCAGTTTCGGCTCAGCGATTTTGCGTTGTCGCGCGTCCTGAAGGCCGCCTTGGATCTAAACCTCGATTACCCTTTGAGTGAAGAAGTTCTTCCCAACATCTCTCCTGAATGGTCTAGCCCTAATTTTTAGACTAGTCTCCCTAGTTTTAGAATCTCCAACTAGTGGAAATAGTTTGTCTTTATCTGTACTGTCTTTCCCTGTTAATATCTTGAAGACTTCAATCAGATCACCCTTAACGTCCTAAATTCTGTCAAAAACAGCTCTAATTTTTGTAAACCCTTCTTGTGACTCAACCCCTGTAGTCCAGGTATCATTTCTGTAAACCTACATTGCTCTCCCTCGAAGACCAAAATATCCTCCCTAAGGTTTGGTGCCCAGAACAACTCAGAGTGACTCCAAGTGGGATCTAACCAGGGTTTGTATTGTTGCAGTATAACCTCTGTGTCTTTATACTCCAATCCTCGAGATAGAAACTGCTCACAGTGACTCACAGAACATTGACGTAGAGGGAGTACATTTTCACCTTTGTCAGTATCATAGAATTTACAGTGCAGAAGGAGGCCATTCGGCCCATCGTGTCTGCACCGGCACTTGGAAAGAGCACCCATTTAAGCCCTCACCTCCACCCTATCCCCATAAACCAGTAACCCCACCTAATCTAAGGGAAATTTAGCATGGCCATTCCATCTAACCGGCACATCTTTGGACATTGGCCTTTGGTCAGGTGTGGATATTGTGAATACCAACTTTGTTTATTTCCAAATCTGTTCATTGATTGGCGCAATCACGAGGACCACCCATACCCACAACCCAAACATCACCCATACCCACATCCCAAACATCACCCATACCCACACCCAAACATCACCCATACCCACAATCCCAAACATCACCCATACCCACATCCCAAACATCACCCATACCCACACCCAAACATCACCCATACCCACAATCCCAAACATCACCCATACCCACAATCCAAACATCACCCATACCCACATCCCAAACATCACCCATACCCACAATCCAAACATCACCCATACCCACATCCCAAACATCACCCATACCCACAACCCAAACATCACCCATACCCACATCCCAAACATCACCCATACCCACAATCCAAACATCACCCATACCCACAATCCAAACATCACCCATACCCACATCCCAAACATCACCCATACCCACAACCCAAACATCACCCATACCCACATCCCAAACATCACCCATACCCACAACCCAAACATCACCCATACCCACATCCCAAACATCACCCATACCCACATCCCAAACATCACCCATACCCACACCCCAACCATTACACATACCCACATCCCAAACAGCACCCATACCCACAGTCCAAACATCACCCATACCCACATCCCAATCACCCATACCCACATCCCAAACATCACCCATACGCACATCCCAAACATCACCCATACCCACACCCCAATCATCACCCATACCCACAACCCAAACATCACCCATACCCACATCCCAAACATCACCCATACCCACACCCCAGTCATCACCCATACCCACATCCCAAACATCACCCATACCCACACCCCAATCATCACCCATACCCACAACCCAAAAATCACCCATACCCACATCCCAAACATCCCCCATACCCACATCTCAAACATCGCCCATACCCACAACCCAAACATCACCCATACCCACATCCCAAACATTCCCCATACCCACATCTCAAACATCACCCATACCCACATCCCAAACATAACCCATACCCACATCCCAAACATCCCCCATACCCACATCTCAAACATCACCCATTCCCACATCCCAAACATCACCCATACCCACACCACAATCATCACCCATACCCACATCCCAAACATTCCCCATACCCACATCCCAAACATAACCCATACCCACATCCCAAACATCACCCATACCCACATCCCAAACATCACCCATACCCACATCCCAAACAACACCCGCCTCCATCCCAAACATGACCCATACCCACATCCCAAACATAACCCATACCCACATCCCAAACATCACCCATACCCACATCCCAAACAACACCCGCCTCCATCCCAAACATTCCCCATACCCACATCCCAAACATAACCCATACCCACATCCCAAGCATCACCCATACTCACATCCCAAACATAACCCATACCCACATCCCAACCATCACCCGCCTCCATCCCAAACATCATCCATACCCACATCCCAAACATCACCCATACCCACATCCCAAACATCACCCATACCCACATCCCAAACATCACCCATACCCACATCCCAAACATCACCCATACCCACATCCCAAACATCACCCATACCCACATCCCAAACATCACCCATACCCACATCCCAACCATCACCCGCCTCCATCCCAAACATCATCCATACCCACATCCCAAACATCACCCATACCCACATCCCAAACATCACCCATACCCACATACCAAACATCACCCATACCCACATCCCAAACATCACCCATACCCACATCCCAAACATCACCCATACCCACATCCCAAACATCACCCATACCCACAACCCAAACATCACCAGCCTCCATCCCAGACATCACCCATACCCACATCCCAAACATCACCCATACCCACAATCCAAACATCACCCATACCCACATCCCAAACATCACCCATACCCACATCCCAAACATCACCCATACCCACATCCCAAACATCACCTATACCCACATCCCAAACATCACCCATACCCACATCTCAATCATCACCTATACCCACATCCCAAACATCACCCATACCCACATCCCAAACATCACCCATACCCACATCCCAAACATCACCCTTACCCACATCCCAAACATCGCCCGTACCCACAACCCAAACATCACCCATACCCACATCCCAAACATCACCCATACCCACATCCCAAACATCGCCCATACCCACAACCCAAACATCACCCATACCCACATCCCAAACATCACCCATACCCACAATCCCAAACATCACCCATACCCACATCCCAAACATCACCCATACCCACATCCCAAACATCACCCATACCCACATCCCAAACATCACCCATACCCACATCCCAAACATCACCCATACCCACATCCCAAACAGCACCCATACCCACATCCCAAACATCACCCATACCCACACCCAAACATCACCCATACCCACAATCCAAACATCGCCCATACCCACAATCCAAACATCGCCCATACCCACAACCCAAACATCGCCCATACCCACATCCCAAACATCACCGGCCTCCATCCCAAACATCACCCATACCCACATCCCAAACATCACCCTTACCCACATCCCAAACATCGCCCATACCCACAACCCAAACATCACCCATACCCACAATCCAAACATCGCCCATACCCACATCCCAAACATCGCCCATACCCACAACCCAAACATCACCCATACCCACAACCCAAACATCGCCCATACCCACAATCCAAACATCACCCATACCCACAACCCAAACATCGCCCATACCCACAATCCAAACATCACCCATACCCATATCCCAAACATCACCCATACCCACATCCCAAACATCACCCATACCCACATCCCAAACATCACCGGCCTCCATCCCAAACATCACCCATACCCACATCCCAAACATCACCCATACCCACATCCCAAACATCACCCATACCCACATCTCAATCATCACCTATACCCACATCCCAAACATCACCCATACCCACATCCCTAACATCACCCATACCCACATCCCAAACATCACCCTTACCCACATCCCAAACATCGCCCATACCCACAACCCAAACATCACCCATACCCACATCCGAAACATCACCCATACCCACATCCCAAACATCACCCATACCCACATCCCAAACATCACCCATACCCACATCCCAAACATCACCCATACCCACATCCCAAACATCACCCATACCCACATCCCAAACATCACCCATACCCACATCCCAAACATCACCCATACCGACATCCCAAACATCACCCATACCCACATCCCAAACATCACCCATACCCACACCCAAACATCACCCATACCCACAATCCAAACATCGCCCATACCCACAATCCAAACATCGCCCATACCCACAACCCAAACATCGCCCATACCCACATCCCAAACATCACCGGCCTCCATCCCAAACATCACCCATACCCACATCCCAAACATCACCCTTACCCACATCCCAAACATAGCCCATACCCACAACCCAAACATCACCCATACCCACAATCCAAACATCGCCCATACCCACATCCCAAACATCGCCCATACCCACAACCCAAACATCACCCATACCCACAACCCAAACATCGCCCATGCCCACAATCCAAACATCACCCATACCCACATCCCAAACATCGCCCATACCCACAATCCAAACATCACCCATACCCACATCCCAAACAGCACCCATACCCACATCCCAAACATCACCCATACCCACATCCCAAACATCACCCATACCCACATCCCAAACATCGCCCTTATCCACATCCCAAACATCACCGGCCTCCATCCCAAACATTCCCCATACCCACATCCAAAACATCACCCATACCCACATCCCAAACATCACCCGTACCCACATCCCAAACATCACCCGTACCCACATCCCAAACATCACCCATACCCACAACCCAAACATCACCCATACCCACATCCCAAACATCACCCATACCCACATCCCAAACATCACCCATACCCACAACCCAAACATCACCCATACCCACATCCCAAACATCACCCATACCCACATCCCAAACAACACCCGCCTCCATCCCAAACATTCCCCATACCCACATCCCAAACATAACCCATACCCACATCCCAAGCATCACCCATACTCACATCCCAAACATAACCCATACCCACATCCCAACCATCACCCGCCTCCATCCCAAACATCATCCATACCCACATCCCAAACATCACCCATACCCACATCCCAAACATCACCCATACCCACATCCCAAACATCACCCATACCCACATCCCAAACATCACCCATACCCACATCCCAAACATCACCCATACCCACATCCCAAACATCACCCATACCCACATCCCAACCATCACCCGCCTCCATCCCAAACATCATCCATACCCACATCCCAAACATCACCAATACCCACATCCCAAACATCACCCATACCCACATACCAAACATCACCCATACCCACATCCCAAACATCACCCATACCCACATCCCAAACATCACCCATACCCACATCCCAAACATCACCCATACCCACAACCCAAACATCACCAGCCTCCATCCCAGACATCACCCATACCCACATCCCAAACATCACCCATACCCACAATCCAAACATCACCCATACCCACATCCCAAACATCACCCATACCCACATCCCAAACATCACCCATACCCACATCCCAAACATCACCCATACCCACATCCCAAACATCACCCATACCCACATCTCAATCATCACCTATACCCACATCCCAAACATCACCCATACCCACATCCCAAACATCACCCATACCCACATCCAAACATCACCCTTACCCACATCCCAAACATCGCCCATACCCACAACCCAAACATCACCCATACCCACATCCCAAACATCACCCATACCCACATCCCAAACATCGCCCATACCCACAACCCAAACATCACCCATACCCACATCCCAAACATCACCCATACCCACATCCCAAACATCACCCATACCCACATCCCAAACATCACCCATACCCACATCCCAAACATCACCCATACCCACATCCCAAACATCACCCATACCCACATCCCAAACATCACCCATACCCACATCCCAAACATCACCCATACCCACATCCCAAACATCACCCATACCCACACCCAAACATCACCCATACCCACAATCCAAACATCGCCCATACCCACAATCCAAACATCGCCCATACCCACAACCCAAACATCGCCCATACCCACATCCCAAACATCACCGGCCTCCATCCCAAACATCACCCATACCCACATCCCAAACATCACCCTTACCCACATCCCAAACATCGCCCATACCCACAACCCAAACATCACCCATACCCACAATCCAAACATCGCCCATACCCACATCCCAAACATCGCCCATACCCACAACCCAAACATCACCCATACCCACAACCCAAACATCGCCCATACCCACAATCCAAACATCACCCATACCCACATCCCAAACATCGCCCATACCCACAATCCAAACATCACCCATACCCATATCCCAAACATCACCCATACCCACATCCCAAACATCACCCATACCCACATCCCAAACATCACCGGCCTCCATCCCAAACATCACCCATACCCACATCCCAAACATCACCCATACCCACATCCCAAACATCACCCATACCCACATCTCAATCATCACCTATACCCACATCCCAAACATCACCCATACCCACATCCCAAACATCACCCATACCCACATCCCAAACATCACCCTTACCCACATCCCAAACATCGCCCATACCCACAACCCAAACATCACCCATACCCACATCCCAAACATCACCCATACCCACATCCCAAACATCACCCATACCCACATCCCAAACATCACCCATACCCACATCCCAAACATCACCCATACCCACATCCCAAACATCACCCATACCCACATCCCAAACATCACCCATACCCACATCCCAAACATCACCCATACCCACATCCCAAACATCACCCATACCCACATCCCAAACATCACCCATACCCACACCCAAACATCACCCATACCCACAATCCAAACATCGCCCATACCCACAATCCAAACATCGCCCATACCCACAACCCAAACATCGCCCATACCCACATCCCAAACATCACCGGCCTCCATCCCAAACATCACCCATACCCACATCCCAAACATCACCCTTACCCACATCCCAAACATCGCCCATACCCACAACCCAAACATCACCCATACCCACAATCCAAACATCGCCCATACCCACATCCCAAACATCGCCCATACCCACAACCCAAACATCACCCATACCCACAACCCAAACATCGCCCATGCCCACAATCCAAACATCACCCATACCCACATCCCAAACATCGCCCATACCCACAATCCAAACATCACCCATACCCACATCCCAAACAGCACCCATACCCACATCCCAAACATCACCCATACCCACATCCCAAACATCACCCATACCCACATCCCAAACATCGCCCATACCCACATCCCAAACATCACCGGCCTCCATCCCAAACATTCCCCATACCCACATCCCAAACATCACCCATACCCACATCCCAAACATCACCCGTACCCACATCCCAAACATCACCCGTACCCACATCCCAAACATCACCCATACCCACTACCCAAACATCACCCATACCCACATCCCAAACATCACCCATACCCACATCCCAAACATCACCCATACCCACAACCCAAACATCACCCATACCCACATCCCAAACATCACCCATACCCACATCCCAAACATCACCTATACCCACAATCCAAACATCACCCATACCCACATCCCAATCATCACCTATACCCACATCCCAAACATCACCCATACCCACATCGCAAACATAGATCATAGATCATAGATCATAGAATTTACAGTGCAGAAGGAGGCCATTCGGCCCATCGAGTCTGTACCGGCTCTTGGAAAGAGCACCCCACCCAAGGTCAACACCTCCACCCTACCCCCATAACCCAGTAACCCCACCCAACACTAAGGGCAATTTTGGACACTAAGGGCAATTTATCACAGCCAGTCGACCTAACCTGCACATCTTTGGACTGTGGGAGGAAACCGGAGCACCCGGAGGAAACCCACGCACACACGGGGAGGGTGTGCAGACTCCGCACAGACAGTGACCCAAGCCGGAATCGAACCTAGGACCCTGGAGCTGTGAAGCAATTGTGCTATCCACAATGCTACCGTGCTGCCCAAACATCAACCATACCCACATCCCAAACATCACCCATACCCACATCCCAAACATCAACCATACCCACATCCCAAACATCACCCATACCCACATCCCAAACATCAACCATACCCACATCCCAAACATCACCCTTACCCACATCCACAAACATCACCCATATCCACATCCCAAACATCACCAGCCACAATCCCAAACATCACCCATGCCCACATCCCAAACATCACCCGCCTCCATCCCAAACATTACCCATACCCACATCCCAAACATCACCCATACCCACATCCCAAACATCACCCATACCCACATCCCAAACATCACCCATACCCACAATCCCAAACATCACCCATACCCATATCCCAAACATCACCCATACCCACATCCCAAACATCACCCATACCCACATCCCAAACATCACCCATACCCACATCCCAAACATCACCCATACCCACATCCCAAACATCACCAGCCTCGATCCCAAACATCACCCATGCCCACATCCCAAACATCACCCGCCTCCATCCCAAACATTACCCATACCCACATCCCAAACATCACCCATACCCACATCCCAAACATCACCCATACCCACATCCCAAACATCACCCATACCCACATCCCAAACATCACCCATACCCACATCCCAAACAACACCCATACCCACATCCCAAACAACACCCATACCCACATCCCAAACATCACCCATACCCACATCCCAAACATCACCCATACCCACAGCCCAAACATCACCCATACCCACATCCCAAACATCACCCATAGCCACATCCCAAACATCACCCATACCCACATCCCAAACAACACCCATACCCACATCCCAAACAACACCCATACCCACATCCCAAACAACACCCATACCCACAATCCAAACATCACCCATACCCACATCCCAAACAACACCCATACCCACATGCCAAACATCACCCATACCCACATCCCAAACAACACCCATTCCCACATCCCAATCTTCACCCCCCTCCATCCCAAACATCACCCATACCCACAACCCAAACATCACCCATACCCACAACCCAAACATCACCCATACCCACATCCCAAACATCACCCATACCCACAACCCAAACATCACCCCACTCCATCCCCTGCCTCAGCTTATCCACCACTGAAACCCTTGGTCCTCACCTGTCAAATGCACTCCCAACTGGCTTCCCACATTCTACCTTCCCATAGGGAACTCTCATAAAATTCTGCTGTTTGTATCCTAGCTCCCGTTCTCCCATCACCCTCTGTGTTCACTAACCTACTCTGGATTTCTGTTCTACAACACCTCAATTTTAAATCCTTCCATGGCCGCGTCCCTCTCTCTCTTACTCTCTTGTTCCGTCAATCTCCATCCAAGCCCACAGCCCTCAACCAGCCCCACAACCCTCCTCCAGCCCTACAATCCTCCTCCAGCTCTACAACCCTCCTTTCTGCCCCACAACCCTCCCAGAAGATTGCTGCTTTCCTCTGAGTCTGGCCTCTTGTGCATCAGACTCCCTCATCGACAGTCATGCCTTCAGATGCTTGGGACCTAAGATCTGGAATTCGCTCCCTAAAGCTCTTGTCCCTGCTTTAAGTCACTCCTTCAAACCTCCTCTTTGAACAGACGTTTGTGGTGCAGAGACACAATTTGTCTAATGATATGACAGTGAAGGACTTTAAAATACAATGTGTTATGTTAAAGTTCCATATTATTTACGGAAAAGCCTTGTGCCTTTTATGAATTGCCTGGAAGTTTGGGGAAGCGAGAGTTCCCCACTGATTTCCCCAAAGCAAAGCTGAGATCAATCAGCTGACTTGCCAACTAATCAACAACCTATAGCATAAAGTGTTGAGATTGTTTAAAATTTGGCATTCTTGTGTATGCCCTGATGAGTTCAAGATCAAAAACTTCAACAACATGTCTCTCTTTTCAGCAACATTGAAGTTCCGAACTACCAAGTGATTGTTCTTTCCTTTTTCCATCTAATTTACTATCTTGTTTCGCGTGGAAATATCACAGTGTTGCATCTCTTTCCCAAGGTTAAACCTCTTGGGTGACATGACTCTTTCCTCATCACTGAGACTCCGGCACTGGCTCCAGCCTCGCTTGTGTCTCGTGGTCTTACTGAGACGAGGGTGAAGCTAGTTGTGCATCCACCTCTGAGTCTTACGGAGGCAGCTTTGACCACAGATCGCACCAAAGTACCCGGGAAATATGGAGTGCCCAGCTGCAGGACGCATACTGCACACAGTGTGAAGTCAAATTGATCTTGTGATGGCCTCATTCCAGCTAATTGCACCGGGTGCAGGATAACTCCAGCTACGACCTTTGAAAGTTCTCTCCTGGACCACAGTTCTAATGTAATCAAAGAGCCATCAGAAATCCATGTCCCAGATCATCGTGAGATGTGCAACGAGCAGCGTAGTTGCAAATGGTCCCAGCAGAATATAGATCATAGACTGTACAGCACAGAAGGAGGCCATTCGGCCCATCGAGTCTGCACCGGCCCTTGGAAAGAGCACCCTACCCAAGCCTACACCTCCACCCCATCCCCATAACCCAGTAACCCCACCCAACCTTCTTGGACACTAAGGGCAATTTAGCGTGGCCAATCCATCTAACCTGCACATCTTTGGACTGTGGGAGGAAACCGGAGCACCCGGAGGAAACCCACGCAGACACGGGGAGAAGGTGCAGACTCCTGTCCCAGGACAGTGACAGTGACCCAAGCCAGAATTCGAACCTGGGACCCTGGAGCTGTGAAGCAACTGTGCTAACCACTGTGCTACCATGCCACAAAATAGTGAGAGACTGGACTTACTGTAAACTACCCCTGAAAGTGGTATTACAGAAATGTATTGCTGCAGGAGAATTGGTCCAGAGCATGTGGAGCAAACCTGCCCAATAGAAACCACCTCTTAACATACCTGCCCCCTTACTGATTGGATAGGAGACCAATTCCATTCAAAGTGAGCACAGAAGGTTAAGGAATGATTTGATCAAAGTTTTCAAAGTATTTCGAGGAACAGATAGAGAGAAGACATCTCCAGTAATCGGGGGGAGGGGGGCAGTCAGACTTGGGGGCATAGCCTGGTTTCAGGAGTGAAATTAGGAAGCATTTATAGACACAATGGGTTTGAGAGATTTGAAGGTCTTCCACAAATGGCAATTGAGGGTGATCAATTGTTAATTTTAAATATGAGGTCGATTCTTGTGAATGTCTGGGTATGGGGAAATCGCAGGTTTATGGAGTGAGGTCGCATATTGAATGGTTGGAGCAGGCTCAAGGGGTTAAAATCACCTCCTCCTGTTCCGATGTGCTTCTTCTCACTTGTCTGTAGGTGGCAGCAGCGCTCCATTTATTTCTTGGTTTCGCTGAGGCCCACAAAGACGTTTGTGATTTTTCACAGTAACTTCGTTGGGGTGTTAATGTAAGCCTACTTGTGACACGAATAAAGATTATTATTATTTATTAAGGGGCAATTTAGCGTGGCCAATCCACCTAACCTGCACAGTGGGGGGAAACCACGCAGACACGGGGAGAATGTGCAAACTCCACACGGACAGTGACCCAGAGCCGGGGCCGAACGCGGGTCCTTGGCGTGTGAGGTAGCAGTGCTAACCACTGCGCCACCCTGCTGCCCTCAGGGCACTCTTTCAAAGGAGACCCTGGAATCCTGGCTAATATTTACCCCTCAACCAACATCACTATGAAATAAATAATTCAGAAGTGATCATCTTGCTGTGGGAAAGACGGCTCCTGCTTCTCCTCCGTTGCCCCAATGTATCAGTGTCCACAAAGTATTTCACCGGGTGAGGGGTGCTTTGTCTAAGGTCATGAAAGGCGGTGTACAAGAGCACATTCTTTTTTTCCTCCTGGATACAGTTCCCCACCTCCTCCAGTTGTCTTTTCCTGGGTAGCCATGCTTCATGGTGGTCAGCTATTCGACCATGGAGGGCATCACAGTCCAATCAAGTGTGTAGTAGTAGCGGTGCCTTCCTTGATGAATGGTTGTAGATTACGAGAGGGGAGTGTGCCGTGGAACCTGGGTGTCCTCGTACACCAGTCGCTGAAGGTAGGCATGCAGGTGTAACAGGCGGTAAAGAAGGTAAATGGTACGCTGGCCTTCATTGTGAGAGGATTCGAGTACAGGAGCAGGGATGCCTTGCTGTAATTATACAGGACCTTGGTGAGGCCACACCTGGAGTATTGTGGGCACTTTTGGTCTCCTTCTCTGAGGAAGGATGTTCTTGCTCTCGAGGGAGTGCAGCGAAGGTTTACCAGACTGATTCCAGGGATGGCGGGACTGACGTACGAGGAGAGATTGAATCGGTGTGGATTGTGTCCGCTGACATGGCTGGGTTTCTCAGTCTCGAGAAAATAAAGTTCGCCTTAAGAGGGTCAATGGTCGGGTTCACCCGGAGGTGGCGGCCGTTCGTCAACTTTCTCGGGGGAAATTAAAATGTCAGCAGAATCAGAATTCCAAAGGTGGGGGGGGGGCGCAGACTGTTGTTTTATTGTTGCGGGGTGTGAAGATTGGGATGGGGGTAGAAATGTTTATTGTACCATGTTTATGTCGTCATTATTATTATAAAAATTGCAAATACGCCAATAAAAATATATTTTTAAAAAAGGATTGTATTGGCTGGAGTTCAGGAGAATGAGGGAGGATCTCATAGAAACCTTTAAAATTCTAACAGGACTGGACAGGGTAGATGCCGGAAAGATGTTCTTGATGGCGGGGGAGTCCAGAACTAGCGGTCACAGTCTGGCGATGCGCATTAAACCATTTAGGGCAGTGATGAGGAGAACCCCCATCAGAGACCCCATCAGAGACCCACAATATCAGAGAATCCCCATATCATTGGTCCTCCCATTTCAGAGATCCCCCATTTCAGAGACACCCCCCCCCCCCGCCCCCCTCCATATACTAAACCACACCATCAAAGACAACCACAATGTTTATCAACATCCAACTATGATTGACAGTTCCTGGTCACATCAAAAGCAGTTAAGTGCTTTCTATGGAGAAAAAGAGGAAGAGGGGCGGAGCATCATGGAGGCGTGGAGAATCCAGTGCCCAGCCTGTTAATCTGGTTTAAATGACTCATTTGCATCCTCCCACTGCCGCGGAGCGTTTAGCTCGCTGTGTCGCCAGCGAGGTATCAGAGCATCAGAATGAGATTGGCTCCCTTTATTGCTCGACGTGGAATTCTCCGCCACATCAGGAACCCTGCTACCAGAAGGGCAACAGAAAATCCAGCTCTGTATGTTTTCAACAAGCAGTTAGATTGAGCTCCTGGGGCTGAAGGGATCAAAGGATATGGGGGGAAGGGGGGAACAGGTTACCGAGTTGGATGATCAGCCATGATCATAATGAATGGTGCAGCAGGCTCGAAGGGCCGAATGGACTCTTCCTGCTTCAATTTTCTTGGTTTTAAATGCTAAAGTAGTTTTGTAAGTACAAATTGTTGTTGTTGGCATTGGGATTAGTTTGGGATTGTTGTAGCAAGGAGCTGGCACAGAAATGATCAGCCAAAAGGCCTCCTCAGGGGATTCCTTAAAATCACCAAACATGTAAAACAAGGTGCCGCGGTAAATGGGCGATTTCAGTCCTGCCAGCTGTCAAACTCACAGCCCAGATAGTTTACATTATTCTTAAAAAACCAGGATGTCACCGAGAGAATGTTTCCATTTCTTGAAGTAATGATTGTGATCTATTTATTACTCTGCATTGGTGTTTTATGAGTTCTTCAGTTATTATGGGAGTCAGAGATCAACAATTACAATTTATTTTTGAAACAGCTCCGCTGCATTTACTGCTCACCATTGACCTGTTATTACAGTGTGAACAGTGTGTGTGGGAGTGAGAGGGTGTGTGTGGGAGTGAGAGTGTGTGTGTGTGTGGGTGTGTATGGGTGTGGGAGGGTGTGTGTGGGTGTGGGAGGGTGAGAGGGTGTGTGGGAGGGTGAGAGGGTGTGTGTGGGGGAGAGAGGGTGTGTGGGAGGGTGTGTGTGGGTGTGGGAGGGTGAGAGGGTGTGTGTGGGGGTGAGAGGGTGTGTGTGGGGGAGAGAGGGTGTGTGTGGGTGTGGGAGGGTGGGTGTGGGAGGGTGAGAGGGTGTGTGTGGGGGTGAGAGGGTGTGTGTGGGTGTGGGAGGGTGTGTGGGAGGGTGAGAGGGTGTGTGTGGGTGTGAGAGGGTGTGTGGTTGTGAGAGGGTGTGTGTGGGTGTGTGTGGGGGTGAGAGAGTGTGTGTGGGTGTGGGATGGTGTGTGTGGGGGTGAGAGGGTGTGTGGGAGGGTGAGAGGGTATGTGCGAGGGTGAGAGGGTGTGTGGGAGTGAGAGGGTGTGTGGGAGGGTGAGAGGATGTGTGGGAGTGAGAGGGTATGTGTGGGTGTGTTTGGGTGTAAGAGGGTGGGAGGGTGAGAGGGTGTGTGGGATTGAGAGGGTGTGTGGGAGGGTGGGAGGGTGAGAGTGTGTGTGTGGGTGTGTGAGGGTGTGTGGGAAGGTGAGAGGGTGTGTGTGTAAGTAAGATGGACCGGTGTGGGTGGGGATGGGTCGGGTCGGTGTGGGTGGGGACGGGTCGGTGTGGGTGGGGATGGGTCGGTGTGGGTGGGGCTGGGTCGGTCTGGATGGGGACGGGTCGGTGTGGGTGGGGAAGGGTCGGTGTGGTGGGGATGGGTCGGTATGGGTGGGGCTGGGTCAGTGTGGGTGGGGCTGGGTCAGTGTGGGTGGGGCTGGGTCGGTGTGGGTGGGGCTGGGTCGGTGTGGGTGGGGACGGGTCGGTGTGGGTGGGGACGGGTCGATGTGGGCGGGGACGGGACGGTGTGGGTGGGGCTGGGTCGGTGTGGGTGGGGACGGGTCGGTGTGGGTGGGGCTGGGTCGGTGTGGGTGGGGATGGGTCGGTGTGGGTGGGGATGGGTCGGTGTGGGTGGGGCTGGGTCGGTGTGGGTGGGGATGGGTCGGTGTGGGTGGGGATGGGTCGGTGTGGGTGGGGATGGGTCGGTGTGGGTGGGGACGGGTCGGTGTGGGTGGGGACGGGACGGTGTGGGCGGGGCTGGGTCGGTGTGGGTGGGGACGGGTCGGTGTGGGTGGGGATGGGTCGGGTCGGTGTGGGTGAGGACGGGTCGGTGTGGGTGAGGACGGGTCGGTGTGGGTGGGGATGGGTCGGTGTGGGTGGGGCTGGGTCGGTGTGGGTGGGGACGGGTCGGTGTGGGTGGGGACGGGACGGTGTGGGTGGGGACGGGTCGGCGTGGGTGGGGCTGGGTCGGTGTGGGTGGGGCTGGGTCGGTGTGGGTGGGGCTGGGTCGGTGTGGGTGGGGCTGGGTCGGTGTGGGCGGGGACGGGTCGATGTGGGCGGGGACGGGACGGTGTGGGTGGGGCTGGGTCGGTGTGGGTGGGGCTGGGTCGGTGTGGGTGGGGCTGGGTCGGTGTGGGTGAGGACGGGACGGTGTGGGTGGGGACGGGTCGGTGTGGGTGGGGCTGGGTCGGTGTGGGTGGGGACGGGTCGGTGTGGGTGGGGACGGGTCGGTGTGGGTGAGGACGGGACGGTGTGGGTGGGGACGGGTCGGTGTGGGCGAGGACGGGTCGGTGTGGGTGAGGACGGGTCGGTGTGGGTGAGGACGGGACGGTGTGGGTGAGGACGGGACGGTGTGGGCGAGGACGGGTCGGTGTGGGCGAGGACGGGTCGGTGTGGGTGAGGACGGGTCGGTGTGGGTGAGGACGGGACGGTGTGGGATGGGGACGGGTCGGTGTGGGTGGGGACGGGTCGGTGTGGGTGAGGACGGGACGGTGTGGGTGAGGACGGGTCGGTGTGGGTGAGGACGGGTCGGTGTGGGTGAGGACGGGTCGGTGTGGGTGAGGACGGGTCGGTGTGGGTGAGGACGGGACGGTGTGGGATGGGGACGGGTCGGTGTGGGTGAGGACGGGACGGTGTGGGTGAGGACGGGTCGGTGTGGGTGAGGACGGGTCGGTGTGGGTGAGGACGGGTCGGTGTGGGTGAGGACGGGACGGTGTGGGATGGGGACGGGTCGGTGTGGGTGAGGACGGGTCGGTGTGGGTGGGGACGGGTCGGTGTGGGCGGGGACGGGTCGGTGTGGGCGGGGACGGGTCGGTGTGGGTGAGGACGGGACGGTGTGGGTGGGGACGGGACGGTGTGGGTGGGGACGGGTCGGTGTGGGTGGGGACGGGTCGGTGTGGGTGGGGACGGGTCGGTGTGGGTGGGGACGGGTCGGTGTGGGTGGGGACGGGTCGGTGTGGGCGGGGCTGGGTCGGTGTGGGTGAGGACGGGTCGGTGTGGGTGGGGCTGGGTCGGTGTGGGCGGGGCTGGGTCGGTGTGGGTGAGGACGGGTCGGTGTGGGTGGGGCTGGGTCGGTGTGGGCGGGGCTGGGTCGGTGTGGGTGGGGACGGGTCGGTGTGGGCGGGGACGGGTCGGTGTGGGTGGGGACGGGACGGTGTGGGTGGGGACGGGTCGGTGTGGGTGGGGACGGGACGGTGTGGGTGGGGACGGGTCGGTGTGGGTGGGGACGGGTCGGTGTGGGTGGGGACGGGTCGGTGTGGGATGGGGACGGGTCGGTGTGGGATGGGGACGGGTCGGTGTGTGTGGGGACGGGTCGGTGTGGGATGGGGACGGGTCGGTGTGTGTGGGGACGGGTCGGTGTGGGTGTGAATTTATTGTGAGCAGCACGGTAGCAGAGTGGTTAGCACTGTTGCTTCACAGCTCCAGGGCCCCAGGTTCGATTCCCCGCTGGGTCACTGTCTGTGCAGAGTCTGCACGTTCTCCCCGTGTCTGCGTGGGTTTCCTCCGGGTGCTCCGGTTTCCTCCCACAAGTCCTGAAAGACGTGCTGTTAGATGAATTGGACATTCTGAATTCTCCCTCCTTGTACCTGAACAGGCGCCGGAATGTGGTGACTAAGGGATTTTCACAGTAACTTCATTGCAGTGTTAATATAAGCCTACTTGTGACAATACTAAAGATCATTAATATCCCAAACCAAAGAGAAAATGCTGGAAATTTTCAGCAGGTCTGGCAGCATCTGTAGGGAGAGAAAAGAGCGAACGTTTCGAGTCCAGATGACCCTTTGTAAAAGCTAAAAGGCTTAGAAAGTGGGAAACATTTATACTGTGGGGTGAGTGAATGAAAGATGAGTCATAGCCACAGAAACCAAGGGGACGGAGTGCTAACAGCCACAGAAACCAAGGGAACAGAGTGCTCACAGCCACAGAAACCAAGGGAACAGAGTGCTAATGGCAGTCCCCAGAGAGAACAAAAGTTATGAAAGGCCAAACAGCAGAGAAACTAACATCAGAGGGCAAACTGTGACAGGTGTAGATGTGGGAGGAGGGGATGGGGAAGCAAAGGGGAATAAGGTAAGGAAAGGGGGGATAAGATGGGGGGGGGGGGGAATATAGGGGTCGAGGTGGGGGAGAGCTAATCATCTGAAGTTATTGAATTCGATGTTGAGACCGGAAGGCTGTAGCGTGCCGAACCAGAAGATGAGATGTTGTTCTTCCAGTTTGCGTTGTGCTTCACTGGAACATTGCAGCAGGCCAAGAACAGGCATATGGGCATGGGAGCAGGGTCTTCTGTTAAAGTGGCAAGCAACGGGAAGGTCAGACTGAAGGTGCTCAGTAAAGCGATCACTCAATCTACGATTGGTCTCTCCGATGTAGAGGAGACCATATTGGGAGCGAATGCAACAGATCAAATTGAAAGAGGTGCAAGTGAAACGCTGCTAAACCTGGAATGAGTGTTTTGAGCCTGGGATGTTAAGTATGGAAGAGGTAAAGGGGCAGGTGTTACACCTTCCGCGATTGCATGGGAAGGTGCCTTGGGTAATGGAAGGGTATGGTGGAGGAATGGACTAGATTATCTCGGAGGGAACGGTCTCTGCGGAATGCTGACAGAGGGAGTGAAGGGAAGATGTGTTTGGTGGTGGCATCACGCTGGAGTTGGCGAAAATGGTGGAGGATTATGCTTTGCATACGGAGGCTGAAATGTGAGAACGAGGGGTACTCTATCCTTGTTCTGGGAGGGAGGGGAGGAGGCGAGGGTAGTGGCGCCGGAGATGGACCGCACACTGCTGAGGGCCCTGTCCACAACTGTAGGTGGGAAATCACGGTTGAGGAAGAAGGAACACATTTTCAAACAAAGATGTGCAGGTTAGGTGAATTGGCCAATGATAAATTGCTCTTAATGTCCAAAATTGCTCTTGGTGTTGGGTGGAGGTGTTGAGTTTGGGTAGGGTGCTCTTTCCAGGAGCCGGTGCAGACTCAAAGGGCCGAATGGCCTCCTTCTGCACTGTAAATTCAATGATAATCTATGATTAATCTAGGACAAAGGTTCGGCACAACATCGTGGGCCGAAGGGCCTGTTCTGTGCTGTATTTTCTATGTTCTATGTTCTATTTTCGAAGCACCATTTTGGAAAGTGGCATCATCGGAACAAATGCGACGGAGGCGAAGGAGCTGAGAGAAAGGGGTGATGTCCTTACTGGATATAGGGATTTTTATTGTTGGAAGTGCTATTTTGGGGGGGAACCATTGAACCACTTCTCCATCTACCCTTTCTGAAAAGGTTCCGTTGCTCTATTTCAAAGAGCTGGGGGTCTGTGTGATGCTCTGGGCAATATTCCTCAAACAACATGTTCAAAAATGAAATGATGAGTCTTTTATCTGATTGGTGTTCGTGAGATTTTGCTGTGTGCCCATTGCCTGCTACATTGCTCTTATGAAAACCAGTGAGTATATTTAAAAAGTTCACCCCATTGATTGTGAAACACTTTGGGACATGCTGAGGTTGTGACAAGTGCTATAGAGATGTAAGCTCTTCCTGCCAGTATTTGTAAGATGTTAGGGAGTGTTATTGTTGATGACAGCTGGGTTCTAACACACACTTGGACACCTCTCACCTCCTAGTCTGAGCTGAAACATGTCAAAGTAGGAGGAGACCATTCAGCCCCTCAAACCTGTTCCACCATAGACCATGGCTAACCGAGCAGCATCTACCCACAATGGGTCTGTTATCCTTAAGACTCTGACGCAACAAATATCTATCAATAAAGCAAACTATTCTGGATTCTGGACATCTGAATAATAAACAGAAAATGCTGAAAATCCTCAACAGATCAGGCGGCTTCTGCACTGGGCAATTCTGAAGAAAAATCCCACTTGACATGAAATGTTAAACCTGCTTCGCTTTCCTGCCAAACCTGCTGAAAAATCCATCAATCTTTGCTTTGAAATTTTCAATTAATCTCTACCCTCGCCAGTTTTTGAGGCGAGGGTCCCAGATTTTATCTCCCTTTTCTGTGAACAGGTACTTCCTTACATCACCCCTGAACGGCCATCCTCGAATTTTAAAGTTCTGCCCCTTGTCCTGGACTCTTCCCCAACCAAAGAAAATAATTTCCATCGATCTTATCAAATCGTTTAATCATCTTGAACATCTCAATGAAATAACCCAAAATCTTCTATAATCAACAGAATACAAGAGATTCTGTGCAGCCTTCAACGTTTTTAGCTTCAGTATCACTGTGGTGAACCTATATTGTCCTCTCAGGTCAAGAGATCCTTCCTGTTGTCCAGCGCATGAACAGAGTTGCTCCAGATGAGATCTAACCAAAGCTTTATATAACAGTAACAAAACCAGGGGCGAAATTCTCCGGTATCGGCGCGATGTCCGCCGACCGGCGCCCAAAACGGCGCAAATCAGTCGGGCATCGCGCCGCCCCAAAGGTGCGGAATGCTCCACATCTTGGGGGGCCGAGCCCCAACCTTAAGGGGCTAGGCCCACGCAGGACGAATTTCCGCCCCGCCAGCTGGCAGAAAAGGCCTTTGGTGCCCCGCCAGCTGGCGCGGAAATGACATCTCCGGGCGGCGCATGCGCGGGAGCGTCAGCGGCCGCTAACGGCATTCCCGCGCATGCGCAGTGGAGGGAGTCTCTTCCGCCTCCGCCATGGTGGAAACCGTGGCGAAGGCGGAAGGGAAAGAGTGCCCCCACGGCACAGGCCCGCCCGCGGATCGGTGGGCCCAGATTGCGGGCCAGGCCACCGTGGGGGCACCCCCCGGGGCCAGATCGCCACACGCCCCCCCCCCAGGGCCCCGGTGCCCGCCTGCGCCGCCTTGTCCCGCCGGTAAGGTAGGTGGTTTAATCTACGGCGGCGGGACAGGCATTTTAGCGGCGGGACTTCGGCCCATCTGGGGGGGGGGGGGCCCGCCCCCGCCGAATATCCGGTGCTTTACTCTGTATCTAGCCCCGTGCTGTACCTGTCCTGGGAGTGTGTGATGGGGACAGTGTAGAGGGAGCTTTACTCTGTATCTAACCCCGTGCTGTACCTGTCCTGGGAGTGTTTGATGGGGACAGTGTAGAGGGAGCTTTACTCTGTATCTAACCCCATTCTGTACCTGTCCTGGGAGTGTTTGATGGGGACAGTGAAGAGGGAGCTTTACTCTGTATCTAGCCCCGTGCTGTACCTGTCCTGGGAGTGATTGATGGGGACAGTGTAGAGGGAGCTTTACTCTGTATCTAACCCCGTGCTGTACCTGTCCTGGGAGTGTTTGATGGGGTGTGTTTGATGGGGACAGTGTAGAGGGAGCTTTACTCTGTATCTAACCCCGTGCTGTACCTGTCCTGGGAGTGATTGATGGGGACAGTGGAGAGGGAGCTTTACTCTGTATCTAGCCCCGTGCTGTACCTGTCCTGGGAGTGTTTGATGGGGCAGTGCAGAGGGAGCTTTACTCTGTATCTAACCCCGTGCTGTACCTGTCCTGGGAGTGTTTGATGGGGACAGTGTAGAGGGAACTTTACTCTGTATCTAACCCCGTGCTGTACCTGTCCTGGGAGTGTTTGATGGGGACAGTGTAGAGGGAGCTTTACTCTGTATCTAACCCCGTGCTGTACCTGTCCTGGGAGTGTTTGATGGGGACAGTGTAGAGGGAGCTTTACTCTGTATCTAACCCCGTGCTGTACCTGTCCTGGGAGTGTTTGATGGGGTGTGTTTGATGGGGACAGTGTAGAGGGAGCTTTACTCTGTATCTAACCCCGTGCTGTACCTGTCCTGGGAGTGATTGATGGGGACAGTGTAGAGGGAGCTTTACTCTGTATCTAGCCCCGTGCTGTACCTGTCCTGGGAGTGTTTGATGGGGCAGTGCAGAGGGAGCTTTACTCTGTATCTAACCCCGTGCTGTACCTGTCCTGGGAGTGTTTGATGGGGACAGTGTAGAGGGAACTTTACTCTGTATCTAACCCCGTGCTGTACCTGTCCTGGGAGTGTTTGATGGGGACAGTGTAGAGGGAGCTTTACTCTGTATCTAACCCCGTGCTGTACCTGTCCTGGGAGTGTTTGATGGGGACAGTGTAGAGGGAGCTTTACTCTGTATCTAACCCTGTGCTGTACCTGTCCTGGGAGTGTTTGATGGGGTGTGTTTGATGGGGACAGTGTAGAGGGAGCCTAGAGGCTGACCCAGTATTCCTCGCGCCTCCGCTCTCTGCACAGATCATTAAAGAGCAATTTGGAGAGAGAATACAAGCTGCAATCTTGCCTTTCCTCCTCCCCGAAAGGTCTTTTACTGACCATGGATTCTTTTCCCAAGAGACCCCAACTGTCAGGGATGTGTTAAATCGCAGCAACGCCGAATCCAACCAACCTCCAGCCCTTTTTCTCATGTGATTGTTTTGCAGTCAGGAGTTCAGCCCAGGAATGTCCAAATTAAGCCTGGAAACAGGTCCCTTGAGGGCCCATTTCTTTTTTGCATAAACATTTCTCCTGGGTAATTCGGAAAGAGCTCTTCACGATAGTGCTGCTTCATTGCAGGATGAGTCAGGAATCAAGACACTGCTCGAGCTGTCAGCATCAGCAACTTGAGATTGATGTAATGTATTTATGTCACCTTTCACAAGGTCCATCATCGCAAACATCTTACAGAGAATGAAATGGAGACCCAATGCCTATTTGGGTTCAGAAAAGCAATCATTACTACATGTCCAATCCAGCTTGCCATCGTCATGTAACTTTTTGCCATGAGGGATACCTTGCAGGCAGCCATCTTACATCAAGTTAAAGACACAACAGGAGAGAGTCTGTAATCTTTGAGCTTGTAACAATCTCTGATGAATAAAAGTTGACAGCCACACAGATTCCGAGACGCGTGGACACACAGAGATAGACAGAAAAATAAATGTACACACGAACACACACACACATGGACACACAGGCGAATACAGAGATAAACATGTACACAGCCACAGAGACAAACAAGATGTTTTTAGTTCTGGCTCTCATCTATACTTTAGTGATTGGTCTGGGAAATTTCCTGCTGTTCGGAGAATTCCTGGATCTCACAAGGTCAGGCAGTGTAACAACTAACAGCTGATTAAAGTGATTTAGGCCTGGAATCGGTTTTGTTCTCATGCCCCAGGGATATTGTTGATCTGAAATTCAAATACATCCTCGGAGACTATCTTAATCAGTTCTACCAATCAGCGTGAGCGTTTACAACACATCAGACTATAGATAAAGCTGCAAATGTTTAGGAATTTTGAAATTAACATTTTATTTGTAAATTACTTTTATTTGCATTTACTGAACAAGTTAAAATCTGTAAAGGGTAAAGCTCCCTCTACACTGTCCCCATCAAACACTCCCAGGACAGGTACAGCACGAGGTTAGATACAGAGTAAAGCTCCCTCTACACTGTCCCCATCAAACATTCCCAGGACAGTTACAGCACGGGGTTAGATACACAATAAAGCTCCCTCTACACTGTCCCCATCAAACACTCCCTGGACAGGTACAGCACGGGGTTAGATACAGAGTAAAGCTCCCTCTACACTGTCCCCACCAAACACTCCCAGGACAGGTACAGCACGGGGATAGATACAGAGTAAAGCTCCCTCTACACTGTCCCCATCAAACACTCCCAGGACAGGTACAGCACGGGGTTAGATACACAGTAAAGCTCCCTCTACACTGTCCCCATCAAACACTCTCAGGACAGGTACAGAATGGGGTTAGATACAGAGTAAAGCTCCCTCTACGCTGTCCCCATGAAACACTCCCAGGACAGGTACAGCACGGGGTTAGATACAGAGTAAAGCTCCCTCTACACTGTCCCCATCAAACACTCCCAGGACAGGTACAGCACAGGGTTAGATACAGAGTAAAGCTCTCTGTACACTGTCCCCATCAAACACTCCCAGGACAGGTACAGCACCGGGTTAGATACAGAGTGAAGCTCCTTCTACACTGTCCCCATCAAACACTCCCGGAACAGGTACAGCACAGGGTTAGATACAGAGTAAAGCTCTCTGTACACTGTCCCCATAAACACTCCCAGGACAGGTACAGCACAGGGTTAGACACAGAGTAAAGCTCCCTCTACACTGTCCCCATCAAACACTCCCAGGACAGGTACAGCACAGGGTTAGATACAGAGTAAAGCTCCTTCTACACTGTCCCCATCAAACACTCCCAGGACAGGTACAGCACGGGTTTAGATACAGAGTAAAGCTCCCTCTACACTGTCCCCATCAAACATTCCCAGGACAGTTACAGCACGGGGTTAGATACACAATAAAGCTCCCTCTACACTGTCCCCATCAAACACTCCCTGGACAGGTACAGCACGGGGTTAGATACAGAGTAAAGCTCCCTCTACACTGTCCCCACCAAACACTCCCAGGACAGGTACAGCACGGGGATAGATACAGAGTAAAGCTCCCTCTACACTGTCCCCATCAAACACTCCCAGGACAGGTACAGCACGGGGTTAGATACACAGTAAAGCTCCCTCTACACTGTCCCCATCAAACACTCTCAGGACAGGTACAGAATGGGGTTAGATACAGAGTAAAGCTCCCTCTACGCTGTCCCCATGAAACACTCCCAGGACAGGTACAGCACGGGGTTAGATACAGAGTAAAGCTCCCTCTACACTGTCCCCATCAAACACTCCCAGGACAGGTACAGCACAGGGTTAGATACAGAGTAAAGCTCTCTGTACACTGTCCCCATCAAACACTCCCAGGACAGGTACAGCACCGGGTTAGATACAGAGTGAAGCTCCTTCTACACTGTCCCCATCAAACACTCCCGGAACAGGTACAGCACAGGGTTAGATACAGAGTAAAGCTCTCTGTACACTGTCCCCATAAACACTCCCAGGACAGGTACAGCACAGGGTTAGACACAGAGTAAAGCTCCCTCTACACTGTCCCCATCAAACACTCCCAGGACAGGTACAGCACAGGGTTAGATACAGAGTAAAGCTCCTTCTACACTGTCCCCATCAAACACTCCCAGGACAGGTACAGCACAGGGTTAGATACAGAGTAAAGCTCCCTCTACACTGTCCCCATCAAACACTCCCAGGACAGGTACAGCACGGGGTTAGATACAGAGTAAAGTTCCCTCTACACTGTCCCCATCAAACACTCCCAGGCAGGTACAGCGCGGGGTTAGATACAGAGTAAAGCTCCCTCTACACTGTCCCCATCAAACACTCCCAGGACAGGTACAGCACGGGGTTTGATACAGAGTAAAACTCCCTCTACACTGTCCCCATCAAACACTCCCAGGACAGGTACAGCACGGGGTTTGATACAGAGTAAAACTCCCTCTACACTGTCCCCATCAAACACTCCCAGGTCAAATAGCCCAGACTTTCCGTGGCTTTTATATTTGTTCACAGGGTGTATGTGACGCTGGCTAAACCAACTAATTTCCTCGAGCAGATGATGGTGAGCTGCCTCCTTGAACCGCTGCCGTCCTTGTGGTGTAGGTACACCCACAGTGCTGTTAGGGAGGGAGTTGCAGCTTTTGACCCAGTGGCAGCGATATATTTCCAAGTCAAGATGGTGTGTGACTTGGAGGGGAACCTCTAAGTGATGCTGTTCCTATACATCTGCTGCCCTTCTCCTTCTAGGTGGTAGAGATCGGGGGCAGGATTCTCCGTCCCGCCGCACCCGTTTTCTGGTACGGCGCGTGCCCGGCAACAGAGGGATTCTCCGACCTGCCAGCCGGCCAATGTGGGCACCCCCACACCGTCGGAAAATCCACGGGCGTGAGTGCGTTGCCGGCGAAACGGAGAATCCCGCCGATGGAGAAGTCCACCCCATGAGTTTGGAAGGTGCTGTCAAAGGAGCCTTGGTGAATGTGGTGAATGTACAATTACTGATAATTCACAGTGCCCTGTGTTATGTTATTAAACCTGTGGGCTCTACCTATGGGCCATTTTGTGGCCTCACTCACAGGGGATATGTTGGGGCATGTACGGGCTCCGCCCATGGCTCCACCCCCTTTACAGGAAGTATAAGAGCTGCTGACCTGCGGGGCCGCCTTCAGTGTTGTACCGGTCACAGGCAGGCTCAGTTCTAAGCTGATTAAAACCACGGTTTACTTCTCCACGTGTCTTCGAGTGAGTTGATGGTCGCATCAATTTAATCAGCTTAAAATACTACTATGGAATCAGCCCTCAAACCTGACCGACTGGAACTCGATCCACAGGCCGCGGAGGCGAAATAAATTTTTTCAGATTGGCTTTGATGCTTCAAGGCCTATCTCGCCGCATCGTCTACGCCATCCGTCACTGACAAACAAAAGCCGAGCCTCCTCCACGCACGGGTGAGCCATCGCATTTCTGTCTAGCTCGACAAAGCCGCTTCCTATACAGAGGCCCTCGCACTACTCGAACGCCCCTATGTGCGGCCTGTGAATGAGGTATACGAGCAACACCTCTTCCCCACTCGCCGCCAGCGCCCCGGGAAGTCACTAGATGATTACCTACGCAACCTCAAAGCCCTCGCGCGCAACTGTAACTACCAGGCCGTTACGGCCACTCAGCACATGGAGCTCGCCGTCCGAGACGTTTACGTGGCGGGGGTCCGGTCGAACTATGTGAGACAGCGCCTGCTCGAAAAAGGGGCCCAGGACCTGGACGACACGGTAAAGTTAGCCACCTCTCTGGAGGCCGCTTTTCAAAGCCTTCCTGCGTTCCCGGCCGATCACGCGATCCCCTCGTGGGCCCCCGACCCGAGACAACCCCAGGCCTGTGCTGCGCGGCCGCCCGCCCATCATGGGGGGCTACCCTGCTACTTTTGCGGCCAGTCCCAACACCCCCGACTGCACTGCCCGGCCCGCAACGCGAACTGCAGCAGCTGCGGGCGGAAAGGACACTTCGCCAAGGTCTGCCTGGCCAGGTCTAAGAACTCGAACTCACAGACCCGATCCACAGACTCACAGGCCCGCAGACCCCGCAAGGTGGCAGCGTGTCTGCCAACTCCGCCTCCGCATAACATGCGTGACTCATGGGGCCGCCATCTTGGCCATCCTCGCCCAGGCGGCCGGCCACGTGCGATCCATGGGGGCCGCCATCTTGGATTCCATCTTCCTCACCGCCCGCCACGCTCGACCAATGGGGGCCGCCATCTTGGCCGCCATCTGCTACGCCGCTCGACGCTTACGACCTACACAGACAGCCAGCGCGGGGCCGCCCCAGCATCTCCGATCACGCCGCCGGCTACCTACACCTCAGGGCGGTCACCCTGGACCAGTCGCTATCTAAGCACCTCCGGAGCTCCATGACGGCCGTCCGGGTTAACGGGTACGAGGCACCTTGCCTTTTCGACTCCGGGAGCACAGAGAGCTTCATTCACCCGGACATGGTAAAACGCTGCTCGCTCCCAATATTCCCGACGCAAGAAACCATATCCCTCGCCTCTGGGTCGTACTCGGTGCAAATCTAAGGGTGCGCTACTGCAAGCCTAGCGTTACAGTACGCTGAGTACGCTAATTTCCAACTATATGTGCTCCCAGACCTCTGCGCCCCTCTCCTTTTGGGACTCGATTTCCAGTGCAACCTCAGGAGCCTAACTCTTAAATTCGGGGGGCCCCTGCCCCCGCTCACCATATGCAGCCTTGCGACCCTAAAAATCGCCCCACCTCTTCGCAAACCTCACCGCCGATTGTAAGCCAATAGCCACCAGAAGCAGGCAGTATAGTATGCAGGACAGGACCTTCATTAGGTCCAAGGTCCAGAGTCTCTTGCAGGAGGGGGTCATAGAGGCCAGCAATAGCCTCTGGAGAGCTCAGGTGGTGGTCGTCAAGACCGGGGAAAAGTTCTGGATGGTGGTTGATTACAGCCAGACCATTAACCGCTTTACGCAACTCGATGCGTACCCTCCTCCCCGGATTGCAGACATCGTAAATCAGATCGCGCACTACCGGGTGTTCTCCACGGTGGATCTGAAGTCTGCGTACCACCAGCTCCAATCCGCCCGGAGGGCCGCCACTACACGGCGTTTGAGGCAGACGGCCGCCTTTTCCATTTCCTCCGGGTCCCCTTTGGCGTCATGAACGGGGTTTCGGTGTTCCAATGAGCGATGGACCGAATGGTGGACCAGTACAGGCTGCGGGCCACGTTTCCGTACTTGGACAATGTCACCATCTGCGGCCATGATCAGCAGGACCACGACGCCAACCTCCACAGATTTCTCCAAACCGCCCAAACCCGCAACCTCACCTACAACAAGGAGAAATGCGTTTTCCGCACAGCCAGGCTAGCCATCCTCGGCTACGTCGTGGAGAACGGGGTCCTAGGGCCCATCCCTGACCGTATGCGCCCCCTCCTGCAACTCCCCCTCCCCCACTGCCCCAAGGCCCTGAAGAGGTGCCTTGGATTTTTCTCCTATTACGCCCAGTGGGTCCCCCAGTATGCGGACGAAGCCCGCCCACTATTTAAGGCCACCCTCTTTCCACTGGCAGCTGAGGCTCGCCAGGCCTTCCACTGCATCAAGGCGGACATCGCCAAAGCTGCGATGCGCGCGGTGGACAAGTCCGTCCCCTTCCAGGTGGAGAGCGACGCCTCAGAGGTCGCTCTCGCCGCTACCCTCAACCAAGCAGGCAGACCGGTAGCGTTTTTTTCACGCAGCCTCACCACCCCCGAAATTCGACACTCCTCGGTCGAAAAAGAAGCCCAAGCCATCGTGGAAGCCGCACGGCACTGGAGGCACTACCTCGCTGGTAGGAGGTTTACCCTCGTCACCGACCAACGATCGGTTTCCTTCATGTTTGACAATACGCAGCGGGGCAAGATCAAGAATGTTAAGATCTTGAGGTGGAGAATCGAACTCTCCACCTATAATTACGATATAGTATATCGTCCTAGGAAGCCCAACAAGCCCCCAGATGCCCTGTCCCGCGGCACATGCGCCAGCGCGCAAGATGACCGACTACGGGCTATCCACGATGACCTCTGCCACCCGGGGGTCACCCGGCTTGCCCATTACATCAAGGCCCGCAACCTGCCCTACTCCACCGAGGAGGTCAGAGCTATAACCAGAGACTGCCAAATCTGTGCGGAGTGTAAACCGCACTTCTATCGACCGGATAAGGCCCACCTGGTGAAGGCATCCCGGCCCTTTGAACGCCACAGTATCGATTTCATAGGGCCCCTCCCCTCCAATAACCGCAACACGTATTTCCTTAACATCATAGATGAGTTCTCCCGCTTCCCGTTTGCCATCCCCTGCCCCGATATGACCACGTCCACCGTCATTAAAGCCCTATATAGTGTCTTCACCCTGTTTGTTTTCCCCAGTTATGTCCACAGCGACAGGGGCTCATCGTTCATGAGCGACGAACTGCGTTAGTACCTGCTCAGTAAGGGCATCGCCTCGAGCAGGACTACCAGTTATAATCCCAGGGGAAACGGGCAGGTGGAGAGGGAGAACGCGACGGGCTGGAAGACCGTCCTACTGACCCTGCGTTCCAGGAATCTCCCGGTTTCTCACTGGCAGGAGGTCCTCCCTGATGCGCTCCACTCTATTAGGTCCCTCCTTTGCACGGCCACAAACCAGACTCCTCATGACCGTTTGTTTGTTTTCCCTAGGGGAGCCACCTCAGGGGCCTCGTTTCCACCCTGGCTGATGACACCGGGCCCAGTCCTCCTCCGAACACATGTTTGGAGCCATAAGACCGACCCCCTGGTAGAGAAGGTCCAGCTCCTGCACGCCAACCCACACTATGCGTACGTCGAACACCCCGATGGCCGGCAGGATACCGTCTCCCTCCGGGACCTGGCGCCCGCAGGCTCCAACACCACTCCCACTACTGCATCCCCCACACTATGTCCCGTCCAACCTCCCATGTTCAGCGCCCCACCCCTATATGGTTCCCGCGCTCCCTCCCACCCTCCGCACCGGTCCACAGGAATGAAGCTCTGGAAGAGCTGGTCCCGGAGTCCACGCCTGTGCCTGCTCCACAGCCACTCGAAACGGCTGCAACACCAGTGCTTTGGTGGGCGCAACGTACGATCCGGGCACCGGACCGACTGAATCTATGAGCCCGTCACCCCCGCCGGACTTCATTTTTAAACATGGGGTGAATGTGGTGAATGTATAATTACTGATAATTCACCAGTGCACTGTGTTATGTTATTAACCCTGTGGGCTCTACCTGTGGGCCATTGTGTGGCTTCACCCACAGGGGATATGTTGGGGCATGTACGGGCTCCGCCCATGGCTGCACCCCCTTTACAGGAAGTATAAGAGCTGCCGACCTGCGGGGCTGCCTTCAGTGTTGTACCGGTCACAGGCAGGCTCAGTTCTAAGCTGATTAAAACCACGGTTTACTTCTCCACGTGTCTTCGAGTGAATTGATGGTCGCATCAGTGAGTTGCTGCAGTGAATCATGTGGATGATGCACACGGCTGCCACTGTTCGTCGCTGGTGGGGGAAATGAATATTTAATAAGGTGAAAGGGGTGCTAAACAAACAGGGTTGGTTTGTCCTGGATGGTGTTGAGCTTCTTGCGTATTATGGAGCTGCACTCATCCAGGCAAGTGGAGAATATTCCATTACACTCCTGGCTTCTGCCTTGTAGATAGTGGACAGGCTTTGGGGGGTCAGGAGGTGAGTTACCCTCTCTAGGATTCCGAGTCTCTGACCTGCTCTTGTGGCCACAGTACTTATATGGCTGGGTCCAGTTCAGTTTCTGGTCAATGCTAACCACCAGGATGTTGATAGTGGGGGATTCAAAGATTGTAATACCACTGAATGTCCTTTGTTAAATAAATTTAGAGTGCCCAATTATTTTTTTTCCAATTAAGGGGCAATTAATAATAATCTTTATTATTGTCTCAAGAAGGCTTACATTAACACTGAAATGAAGTTACTGCGAAAATATCCCAGTCGCCGCATTCCGGCGCCTGTTCGGCTACACTGAGGGAGAATTCAGAATGTCCGATTCATCTAACAGCACGTCTTTCGGGACTTGTGGGAGGAAACCGGAGCACCCAGAGGAAACCCGCGCAGATACAGGGAGAATGTGAAAACTCCACACGGACAGTGACCCAGGGCTGGGATCGAACCCGGGTCCTCAGCGCTGTGAGGCAGCAGTGCTAACCACTGCGCCACTGTGCTGGCCCATAATGCCCCTGAATGTCACGGGGCGATGATTAGACCCTCACCTGTTGGGGATAGTTATTACCTGACACTAATGCGATTTGAATGTAATTTGCCAGCTATCAGCTGAAGCTCGAACGCTATCCAGGTCTTGCCGGATATGGACATGAACATCTTCAGTCTCTGAGGAGTCACGAATGGTGCTGAACATTGTGTAGACATCAGCAAACTTCCGAACTTCTGACCTTATGATGGAGGGAAGGTCATTGATGAAGCAGTTGAAGATGGTTGGGTCCAGGACCCTGAGGAACTCCTGCAGTGGTGTCCTGGAACGGAGATGATTCTGGGACTGAGTGGGTCCCACTCCCACCTCGGCTTCACAAGGTCATGGGTTCAAGCTCCACTTCAGAGACTGGAGTATATACTCCAGGCTGACACTCTTGTGCAGTCCTGAGGGAGTGCCGCAATGTCAGAGCTGCCATCGTCAGAGCTGCCTTCCCTGTCAAGTGGATGTAAAGGATCCCATGATCAGTATTTTGATGGAGAGGAGGGGTATTGTCCCTGTGTTCTGGTCAATATTTATCCTGCAATCAACGTCATTTAAAAAAACAGATTATCTGGTCATCATCGCATTGCTGTTTCTGGGATCTTGCTGTGTACAAATTGTCTGCTCTGTTTCCAACATTGCAACAGTGACTACACTCCTAAAGTCCTACTTCCTGAGATAGGAACATGGGAACTAGGGGCAGGAGGAGGTCATTCAACCCCTCTCGCCTGCTCCACCATTCAATACGATCTCTTCTCCTGCCCGTTCCCAATAATCCTTCATCCCGCTACTAATCAACAACCTATCTATCCATCTGCTCCTTAAATGTGTTTAATGTTCCGTTATCCACCTCACTCTGTGGTAGAGAATTCCACAGATTCACCACCTTTTGAGTGAACCAATTGCTCCTCATTTCTGTTTTAAATCTGCCGCCCCTTAGCCTGAAACTATGGCCTCTCGCTCTAGCTGTTCAACACGATGTCTATCCTGTCAATCCCCTTTAGCACCTTGTGATCCTCAATTAGATCCCGTCTCATTCATCTGTACTCCAAAGAGTATCAGCCTAAACTGCTCAAAGCTCTCGTCATAAAACGAGTCCTTCATCCCTGGAATCGACCGAGTGAACCTTCACTGAACCGCGTTTAAAGCTGTAACGTCCTTCCTCGCGGGGACCAAACCTTTATGCGTTGCTCCAGACGTAGGCTCACCAATGTCCTATTCAGTTGGAGCAGCACTTCCCCACTTTTATGCTCCACTCCATTGGCAATGAATGGCAAAATTCCATTGTGAAAGGTGCTATATAAATGTAAGTTATTTCTATCCAGCTGGGTTTGTGAAGGAGAAATAGCCACTGGGGAAAGTCAGACATGGGATTTTCTTCCCCAAAAGAGGCTTTGGGAAGAATTTCAAAGAGAAGCTGAAAATACAAGGAGGCAAACTTAAGACAAAGATACGAGTGAGGGTTTGCTGCCTGTGTGGAGATCAAATATAGAAACAGCTGCTGATTTGAGTGTGGTTAACAAAGGGACACCGAGAAAATCAGGCCTAACTACCCAAATTGCTTCTCATTACAGTCTTGCTGAACCAATGAAATTTGATGGATTTTTACACAGCCGCAGTAGGTACATGAGATTCCTATCAGATGAAATGTGTGAAGAAAAGTCTTGCAGCGAGAGAGGGAGATGAGGAAAAGTACATGTAATATTTGAGTAGAAATAAACAATTGGGGTGATAGAGAGAATCATTTTTCCTCACCGTGTTGGGATCCGGAATGCGCTGCCTGAAGTGGAAGCAGATTGAATAATAACTTTCAAACAGGGCAGCACGGTGGCACAGTGGTTAGCACTGGGACTGCAGCGCTGAGGACCCGGGTTTGAATCCCGGCCCCGGGTCACTGTCCGTGTGGAGTTTACACATTCTCCCCGTGTCTGCGTGGGTTTCGCCCCCACAACCCAAAGATGTGCAGGGTAGGTGGATTGGCCACACTGAATTGCTACTTAATTGGGAAAAAAATAATAAATTTATTTTTAAAAGTAGCTTTCAAACGGTAATCAAATACTTGTAGAGAAACAAAATAACAAGGCTGTGGGAAAAGAATGAGGACAGTGGGTACGAATGAGCCAGCAGAGGAACAATGGGATGAATGGCCTCCTTCTGTGTCATGGCTGCAATTGAAACTCCAAAAAAACAGTGTCCCATTGGGATGTTTCTTGGCACCTGCAGTGCTGAGGATGACCCCCACTATCAAACAGGCCTCGGTGAGGAAACCCCACCCAGGGCACACTTATCTTCACTTCCTGCTCAGCTCATCAGCAAGAGATCTGGGCACCATTTTTAAATGCAACCCCGATCTCTCCTCCCCCCTCGGACTCCCCACCACGTCCTCCGGACCTCCCCCAATGCCCCAACTTACCTCTTTGGGGGTCTTCGAGCGCCCCCTCACCCTGCCCCTTAAGGGCACCCAGGCCCGATCCTTAGCACTGCCAGCCGGCCCCCCTGGCACTGCCCCTTCCAGTCTGGAATCGCCACCCAGGCACCCTGTCACGATGGCCTGGGAGACCCCCCCCCCCCCACCCCGTGTATTACGACTGGTCTATGTTTGTGTGGACCAGTGCTAATCGAGGTCTCCCAGGGACACGCGTTCGTTTCCACACCTCGGGAGAATTGGCGTCCGGCATATTTAAATGAGCCTAAATGCTCACTTAAATATGAACATCTGGAACTCGCAGCGAGGGCGAGATCCAGGTCGCGATGTGTCGCGAGAACGCGTTAGATCTTGTGACACGTTCCGAGCTTTGCAAATCTTGCGAGAGGGCTTAACGAATTTAACAGATTTAATCAAGTCGGGTCCAGAATTAAGGTCTGGGGCGTCATTCTCCGAACCCCCGCCGGGTCAGAGAATCGCCGGGGGCTGGTGTGAATCCCGCCCCCGCCGGTTGCCGAAGTCTCCGGCACCGGAGATTCGGCGGGGGCGGGAATTGCGCCGCGCCGGTTGGCGGGCCACCCCGCTCGATTCTCCGGCCCGAATGGGCCGAAGTCCCGCCGATAAATTTCCTGTCCCGCTGGCGTGGATTAAACCACTTTTTGAACGGCGGGACAAGGCGGCGTAGGCGGGCTCCGGGGTCCTCGGGGGGGGGTGCGGGGCGATCTGGCCCCGGGGGGTGCCCCCACGGTGGCCTGGCCCGCGATCAGGGCCCACCGATCCGCGGGCGGGCCTGTGCTGTGGGGGCACTCTTTTCCTTCCGCCTTCGCCATGGTCTCCACTATGGCGGAGGCGGAATAGACCCCCTCCACTGCGCATGCGCGGGGATGCAGTGAGCGGCCGCTGACGCTCCCGCGCATGCGCCGCACAGCAAAGTCATTTCCGCGCCAGCTGGCGGGGCGGAAATCAGTCCGGCGCGGGCCTAGCCCATCAAGGTGAGGGCTCGGCTCCTCAAGATGCGGAGAATTCCGCACCTTTGGGGCGGCGCGATGCCGGACTGATTCGCGCCGTTTTTGGCGCCGGTCGGCGGACATCGCGCCGATTGCTGAGAATCCTGCCCCAGATTACAAAAATCATGGGCGGGATTCTCCCATCCCGCGGCAGAGTGCCCACGCCATCGTAAACGGCGTTGAGTTTTATGCCGCCGTGAACAGGCCGCTGCCAGGAGTAATTCTGACCCCGACAGGATCGACTGCCATGGGTAGGTTGGCTTTCAATAAAAATGCTTCTAGCCCACCTTCAGCTCAAAACAAAAGAAAAAGAGGGGAAAATGCGTCACATATTAAAGTGGAAAGCAGTTAGTTCAAGCCCTCAGCAATAGCTACCCGAATGCACAGTTTCCAAAGACCGAGCAGAGATCTCCGTCCGCTGTGTAAATCACACAGACGCTCTGAGGTGGCACAGCAGCTCCGAAAATAAGAATCCATAAATATGTCAGTTTGAAATACAGTCCCACGGAATTCGTTTTTGATGAGTTTAAATTTCCCTGGCAGTTTTTGGAAAAGATCAGGGCGAGATTGTGTATCGAACACTCTGCACGAGCTCAGCAAAGCTTCCCCACCTCCGCCTGCTGTCCCCGTACAACTTCCCACCCAGCAAATGTGAAGGTAGGAGGACAATGTTTAAACACCAAGTTGGATGGACAACAACACCATCTTCCTCATCCCGACTGACCTCTTCCACCCACAATCCCTGTTAAAAGTGTTGGCAACTTTCATCATACGGTGATGGCACACAGTGCTCCCAGTGGCCAATCAAACGGCCCACCACGGAAGACTGAACAATACTGGCTTCTTTTCTCTAGAAATGAGACACTAATTAATCCAAGAGAGGAATGGGGAGAAACTCCTTTACCCAGAGGATGGTTAGAACTGACTACCAGGGACAGCATGGTGGCGCAGTGGGTTAGCCCTGTTGCCTCACGGCGCCGAGGTCCCAGGTTCGATCCCGGCTCTGGGTCACTATCCGTGTGGAGTTTGCACATTCTCCCCGTGTTTGCGTGGGTTTCGCCCCCACAACCCAAAGATGTGCAGGGTAGGTGGATTGGCCATGCTAAATTGCCCCCTAATTGGAAAAAGTGAATTGGGTACTCTAAATTTTTTTTTAAAAAGAACTGACTACCTCAGGAGGTACGGTTTGAGATGGACGCTGGATAAATAGGTGAGGGGAAAGGTATAGAAGGATGAGCTGATTGGCTGAGGGGAGAATAAATACAAGCATTGACTAGATGGGCCGAATGGTGTGTGTCGGTTCTATACATTCTATGTAAAAAGTAGGGGAGGCCGTATGTATTGGTATTGTCACTGGACTAATAATCCAGTACATCAGGGCAATGTCTAGAGACCAGGGGTGGGATTCTCCCCTACCCGGCGGAGCGGGGGGTCCCGGCGGGATGGAGTGGCGTGAACCACTCCAGCGTCGGGCCGCCCCGAAGGGGCCAAGCCCTCACCGTGAGGGGCTAGGCGCGCAACGGAGTGGTTAGCGAGCCGGCGACCGGCGGGAAAGGCCTTTGGCGCCACCCCAGCCGGGGCTGAAAGGACTTCGCCCGGCGGCGGAAGTCCGCGCATGCGCGGGAGGATCAGCGGCAGCTGACGTCATCGCCGCGCATGCGCAGGGGGGGGGTGTCTCTTCCGCGTCGGCCGTGGTGAAGACTGTGGCCGAGGCGGAGGAAAAAGTGTGCCCCCACGGCACAGGCCCGCCCGCGGATCGGTGGGCCCCCCCCTTTCTGGCAGAACAATAGACATTGGTCAATGGCAGCAGCAGCTCGGGGGGTGGGGGGGTTTACTTTATTTCTGTTTATGTTATTTACACTGGAGGGTCTGAGGGGGTGTATACACCTGTTGTCTTTAGTCGGGGTGTTAATGTTAATTTATTATTTAGGTACGGGGGGAGGGGTTTGGGGGGTTGCTTTTTTAGATTGTGTTTTGTACTTAACCCTGTTGGGTTCTTTTTCTTTCTCATTTTGTTATTGATATTTTATGAAAACATTTAATAAAAATTTTTTATTTTTTTTAAATCTGGAAATAAAGGTCGAATGATGGCCATGAAACGATTGTCCACAGGCACTGCAGAGGCACAATGGAGGAAGGCGCAGGGTGTACAGTATGAATATGGAGAGAAGGCGAGCAGATTGCTGGCACACCAATTGAGGAAAAGGGGAGCAGCGAGGGAAATAGGGGGGGTGAGAGACGAAGATGGAGAGACGGAGCGGGGAGCGGAGAGAGTGAATAAAGTGTTTAAGACATTTTATAAAAAATTGTATGAAGCTCAACCCCCGGATGGGAGGGAGAGAATGATGGAGTTTTTGGATCGGCTGGAAATTCCCAAGGTGGAAGAGCAGGAAAGGATGGGATTGGGAGCACAGATCACGGTAGAAGAAGTGGTGAAAGGAATTAAGAACATGAAAAACGGGAAAGGCCCCGGGACCGGACGGATTCCCAGTTGAATTTTACAGAAAATATTTGGACTTGCTCGCCCCGCTACTGACGAGGACCTTCAACGAGGCAAAGGAAAGGGGACAACTGCCCCCGACTATGTCAGAAGCAACGATATCGCTTCTTTTAAAGAAGGAAAAGGATCCGCTACAATGCGGGTCCTACAGACCAATCTCCCTCCTTAATGTAGATGCCAAGGTCTTGGCCAAGGTAATGGCAATGAGAATAGAGGAATGTGTCCCGGGGGTGGTTCATGAGGACCAAACTGGGTTTGTGAAGGGGAGACAGCTGAACACGAACATACGGAGGTTGTTAGGGGTAATGATGATGGCCCCACCAGAGGGTGAAACGGAGATAGTAGTGGCGATGGATGCCGAGAAAGCATTTGATAGAGTGGAGTGGGATTATCTGTGGGAGGTGTTGAGGAGATTTGGGTTCGGAGAGGGGTATGTTAGATGGGTGCAGCTGTTGTATAGGGCCCCAGTGGCGAGTGTGGTCACGAATGGACGGGGATCGGCATATTTTCGGCTCCATAGAGGGACAAGGCAGGGATGTCCTCTGTCCCCATTACTGTTTGCACTGGCGATTGAGCCCCTGGCGATAGCGCTGAGAGGTTCCAAGGGATGGAGGGGAATATTTAGGGGAGGAGAAGAACACCGGGTATCTTTATATGCGGATGATCTGCTACTATATGTGGCGGATCCAGCGGAGGGGATGCCAGAAACAATGCGGATACTTGGGGAGTTTGGGGATTTTTCAGGGTATAAATTGAACATGGGAAAGAGTGAGCTGTTTGTGGTGCATCCAGGGGAGCAGAGTAGAGAAATAGAAGACCTACCGTTGAGGAAGGTAACAAGAGACTTTCGTTACCTGGGGATCCAGATAGCTAAGAATTGGGGCACATTGCACAGGCTAAATTTGACGCGGTTGGTGGAACAGATGGAGGAAGATTTCAAGAGATGGGATATGGTAGCATTGTCAATGGCAGGGAGGGTGCAGGCAGTTAAGATGGTGGTCCTCCCGAGATTCCTTTTTGTGTTTCAGTGTCTCCCGGTGGTGATCACGAAGGCTTTTTTCAAAAGGATAGAAAAGAGTATCATGGGTTTTGTTTGGGCCGGGAAGACTCCGAGAGTGAGGAAGGGATTCTTACAGCGTAGTAGGGATAGGGGGGGGCTGGCACTACCGAGCCTAAGTGAGTATTATTGGGCCGCTAATATTTCAATGGTGAGTAAGTGGATGGGAGAGGAGGAAGGAGCGGCGTGGAAGAGATTAGAGAGGGCGTCCTGTAGGGGGACCAGCCTGCAGGCTATGGTGACAGCCCCATTGCCGTTCTCACCAAGGAACTATACCACGAGTCCGGTGGTGGTAGCTACACTGAAGATTTGGGGACAGTGGAGACGACATAGGGGAAAGACCGGAGCACTGGGGGGGTCCCCGATAAGAAACAACCATAGGTTTGCCCCGGGGGGAATGGATGGGGGATATGGAATGTGGCAAAGAGCAGGTATAACGCAATTGAAAGATCTATTTGTGGATGGGAAATTTGCGAGTCTGGGAGCGCTGACCGAGAAATATGGGTTGCCCCAAGGGAATGCATTCAGGTACATGCAATTGAGGGCTTTTGCGAGGCAGCAGGTGAGGGAATTCCCGCAGCTCCCGACACAAGAGGTGCAGGACAGAGTCATCTCAAAGAAATGGGTGGGGGACGGTAAGGTGTCGGATATATATAGGGAAATGAGAGACGAAGGGGAGACTATGATGGACGAACTAAAAGGGAAATGGGAAGAAGAGCTAGGGGAGGAGATTGAGGAGGGGATGTGGGCAGATGCCCTAAACAGGGTAAACTCGTCGTCCTCGTGCGCCAGGCTAAGCCTGATTCAGTTTAAGGTATTACACAGGGCACATATGACTGGAACACGGCTCAGTAAATTTTTTGGGGTGGAGGATAGGTGTGCGAGGTGCTCGAGAAGCCCAGCGAATCATACCCATATGTTTTGGTCATGCCCGGCACTACAGGGGTTTTGGATGGGGGTGACAAAGGTGCTTTCGAAAGTAGTAGGAGTCCGGGTCGAACCAAGCTGGGGGTTGGCTATATTTGGGGTTGCACAAGAGCCGGGAGTGCAGGAGGCGAAAGAGGCCGATGTTTTGGCCTTTGCGTCCCTAGTAGCCCGGCGCAGAATATTGCTAATGTGGAAAGAAGCCAAGCCCCCGGGGGTGGAGACCTGGATAAATGATATGGCGGGGTTCATAAAGTTAGAGCGGATTAAGTTCGTCCTAAGGGGGTCGGCTCAAGGGTTTACTAGGCGGTGGCAACCGTTCGTCGAATATCTTGCGGAAAGATAGATAGGGGAGAACAAAGAAGGCAGCAGCAGCGGCCCAGGACTTGGGGGGGGGGGGGAGGGATGGGGGGGGATGGGGGGGGGGTGGGTGGCCTGAGACAAGGCAGTTGCCAATTCGGGCTAGTTTTTTTTTTTTTTTTTTGTTATTTAATATTTATTTATTTGTTGTTGTTTTTGTTTAAATTTAAAAAAGGTCATTATTATCTGTATTGTTACAATGTTGTGTAAAGGATGCACAATGTACTGTGTTGGTTGACCAAAAATTTTCAATAAAATATTATTTTTTTTAAAAATGAAACGATTGTCAATTCTTGTAAAAATCCATGGGGTTCATTAACGTCCTTCATTGAAGGATATCTGTCATCCTTACCTGGCCTGGCCTCCATGTGACTCCAGGCCCACAGCAATGTGGTTGACTCTTCAAAGCCCTCTGAAACAGAGGGCATTTTGGAATGTGCAAGAAATGCTGGCGCAGCCAGTGATGCCCACATTCTGTTCAATAATCTTTTTAAGTACTTTTCTCCTGATGGTTTTTCTTGCAGTTTTTGTTCACACCAATGTGTGTCCTTAGTTCCTGAAAACTCCAGGAATGTTTGTGACTACTAGCGTCGTTTACTGAGAAACAGATTGAGAAAACACAGGAAAAGTGTTCACAAAAATACTCAGTGATCAAGGCAGGAGTGTGGCAGGTTTTCAGCTGTGAGTATCCGTGATCAGGACTCAAGCCCTGGGTATGAATATTACTAACAGCCGGGCTCTGTGTTCCAGCTCTCTCGCTATCTCTCTCTCATACACATCTCTCCCTCTCTCCCTCACACACATCTCCATCTCTCTCTCGCTCACACACACACACATCTCTCTCTCTCACACACACATCTCTCTCTCTCTCACACACACAATCTCTCTCTCACACACACACCTATCTCTCTCACACACACACATCTCTCTCTCTCTCACACACACACACACATCTCTCTCTCACACACACACTTCTCTCTCTCACACACACACACACACATCTCTCTCTCACACACACATTTCTCTCTCTCACACACACACACATCTCTCTCTCTCTCACACACACAATCTCTCTCTCACACACACACACACCTATCTCTCTCTCTCACACACACACATCTCTCTCTCTCTCACACACACACACACACACATCTCTCTCTCACACACACACATCTCTCTCTCACACACACACACATCTCTCTCTCACACATACACATTTCCCTCTCTTTCTCTCACACACATTGTGGTGAATGTATTATGCCAATAATCCACCATTGTATCTGTATCTGTGCTATGCTGTTGCCCTTGTGGGCTCCTCCTATGGGCCATTGTATGGCATTATCCATAGGGGGACATGTTGGGGGTTGTATGGGCTCCGCCCATGGCTCCTCCCCTTGAAGGGAGGTATAAAGAGCAGTCAACCTGTAGGTGGTTCTCAGTATTGGATCAGTCGCAGAGAGGCACTGTTCTAAGTTGATTAAAGCCACAGTTTACTTCTACTCCCGTCTCGAGTGAATTGATGGTCGCATCACACACACACATCTCCCTCTCTCTCTGTCTCTCTCACACACACACATCTCTCTCTCTCTCTCACACACACACATCTCTCTCTCTCTCTCACACACACACACATCTGTGCTTCCTCGCATTGTACTCGCTTCATGGAACCAAAAGCAGGAATCCTCCGGGATCTGGAATTGCCATTAGGAAGTTGCCAGGATTTTTGGGGGCTGGGTGATGTGGTTAGAAACCATTTCTTCTGGAGGACAGAGGTTCCTTATTATCCATTTCACAGATAATGGAATAGACGTGGGAGGGTTTCAGACCCTTGGAAGCTCTCACCCACAGACTCAACTGACCCAGGCTCACCTTCTTCCCACCCTACCCCACCTCACCCACAATGCCTCATCCCCTCTCCCCTCATATTCCCCACCTCCTCACCGCCCCTACTCAAACACCTCCCCATCTCGCAGCCAACACACCCCTTCCCCTCCCTCTCACCTCCCCACCCCTGCCCCCCCCCCCCCCCCTAGCTAACCATTCCCCAACTCCCTTTCCACTCGCCTTCCTACCCCTCCCTCTCCTGCCTATCCCACCTCCTATTTCCCTTCACCTCCTCCTGCTTTCCCTCTCTCCCTCGTCATTCAGTATCTTCTCCAACACCGCTCCCTTCTCTCCCACCTCATCTCTTTCATGGAGACACGGTGGGTCTAGAGTTCCCCAGAGAAGGTGGGGCTCGATCTCAGTGCCCATCATGGATGAATAGTCCCCCAAGACAGTCCAAACTCAAACATGTGAAATAGCTACTCGGACTATTGGGGGCATAGTGAAGCTGTGCCATGGGCAGATGTATGGCCTCCCATGAGGGGAGAGGATAGCGAGCAAATGGAAAGTAAGACTATAAACCAAAACCTGGACAAAACGGTGCAACAGTAGCTCAGTGGCTGGCTCTCTCACCTCTTGAGTCAGAATATCATGAGTATAAAACCCAGACTGAGATTCCCATTTTAGTATTGGACTATTGCAGGAGTCGCAATTGTGATGAGATGTTAACCGAGCCCTCACGGATGGATGTGAAGGATTCTCTTGGCACTGTTTCGAAGGAGGCAGGAGCATTCTCCCAGTGACTTGGCCAATATTCATCCCTCAACCAACATCACTGAATCGATTACCTGATCATTATCACATTGCTGTGTGTGGAATCTACCTGCTCCCTACATTACAACACTTCCAAAGTTGTCTTCCTCATTACTTGTACTTGCATGTTACCGTTAATGTTATTATCAACTTTCTATAATGACTCCCGCCCCCCCCCCCCCCCCCCCCCCGTCCCTTCGAATACCAACTTTTACTCATCTCATGTCGTTTAAAAGATATTCTGCCTTTCTTCCTGTCAAAGTGGCTGATTCCCCAGATTATATTCCAGCTACCACCACATCGTCCAATCACTTAACCTGCTTATATCCATTTGCAACCTCCTCCCAGTTTACGGCACTGAGCTTTGTATATCAGTGTTATATTGTATTGGTCTCATCTCAGTCATTGTAAATACCTGAGGCCCAAGCACTGTACCTTGCAACACACCAGTACTCACACTCTGCCTTCCCAAAAATGGCTCATTTATTCCTGCTCTCTGTTTTCTGTCCTTCAGCCAATCTTCAATCCATGTTGATATATTACCCTTAATCCTGACCGTGCATAACAACCACGTGTGTAGCACCTTAACGAAGGTTTTCTAAAAATCCAAATATACCACAACCACTGGTCTCTCCTCATTGACCGTCCACGGCGCACCGTAATCTATGGATTCCACAAGCACTGACTCCAGCTTGGACACAGGTTTAAGTGAGTTATGTAAATTCCAGTTCATTAATTTTAGGACGGGGTATGAATTGTGCCTGGTTCAGGAGCAGTTGCCCAGTGCTCACGTATTTATACTCCTTTACAGCACAGTATCAGCCCATTCCACCCAACTGATTCATGTTGCGGTTTACGCTCCACACAAGCCTCCTCTCATCACCTCACATGATCACATTTCCTTTGACTCCTTTCTTCCTCATGTGCTTATCAAGCTTCCCCTTCACTACTTCCATACTATTCACCTGCCCCACTCCCTGTGGTAGTGAGTTCCACATTATTCCCACTCTCTGTGTAAAGACTTTTCTCCTGAATTCCCGATGATCTTACATAGATTTTCACAGTAACATCATTGCAGTGTTGGTGTGAGCCTACTTGTGACACTAATAAGAAAATTACTATAAAAATTATTTGTAAATCTTAATGTTCGCGTGGCGCCTCTCCCTCAAACCCTAACATCCGGCTCACCGGTTAATCAGTTACATTCTCTGGGATCTTGCTGTGTCAGCCCTATACATTGCAATTGTCACCCTCCAAAAGGTAATTTGCGAGCAGCAATTAGGGAGCTGAGAAATAACTGCAAGTTCACTCTTCCTGAGTTGACGCCGTGATTTACATAACAGTGAACAAACAACGCAAAGCTACTCCCAACTGCTCTGCATTATTGAACAACAGAAACTGTCACCATTGAATTCCCATCTTCCAGCCCAACTCCACATTTTGCCCACTTACTAATAGCCATTTGAGACACTCTTTAAAACCTGAAAACATTAACGCTGTTTCTCTCTCCACAGATGCTGGCAGACCTGCTGAGGTTCCCCCAGCACGTTCTTTTGTCATCTCCTTCAAACCACTTTGACCAATTTTTAGATCCCTTGTTCCCCGATCTGCTTTTATAGCTCAGTGTCCAATCATATTTCATAATGCTGCTCAGGATGCCTTGGGACATTTTACTACATTCAGGACACTACAAAAATGCAAGGTTTTGTTGTTGAACTATCCCCACACGAAACATGCCGGAAATTCAGTGATCTCAGATTTCCTTCCATCCAGTTTTGGAACCCTGAGACTGAGCGTCACACGATTAGTCCCATTCCTGTTCGGAACGGTTCCTATTACAGTCGAGTTAATTCCGTTGCTGGAATATGCCAGCTGCTTTTCAGTGCTCAGCTGCCGAGCGATGTTTACTCAGCTTCACAGACAGAATGAGGTGATTTCACTGCAAAGACAAGATGGGGAGTTCTAATGAGGCTAAAGTACATAAAGCCATCGAACACTCCTTAATTAGCAGGATTCTGTGACACATCCAAAACGTGTCAGGTTAATTGATGACATGCCAAGGCCCCTGGCCCCAAAGGCTCCATCTATCAGGAACCCAGCAGCCCTTTCTTCCATCTGCATTGTTAAGTCTGACCTGAATTGGTTCATTAAGACATGAGCAGCTCTCACTCAAACGTAGATCTGTGTTAATCATTACTCGGTTCATGAACGGAGAAGCGAATGTCTGGGTAATGTGGCTCCTTGGCTCAAATGGCATCCTTTCACCTTATGGACCCAGGTTTAGACAGGCAGGCGGAGAAAGGGGAGTTTGGCCGACGGCCAGGGTTTATACAGGCGGTTAGGCTGGGCTCACCCATACCAGAGATATCCAACACTGGACAGCAGCAACTTGCATTTATATAGCGCCGTTAACATAGTAAAACACCACTAAATGTTTCACAGGAGCACAAATCGAACAGAATTTGACACTGAGCCACGTAAGGAGATATTAGGACAGGTGTTCAAATGTTTGGTCAAAGAGATAGTATTTAAGGAGCATCTTAAAAGAGGAGAGTGCGCTGCAAAGGTTTATGGTGGGAATTCCAGAGTTTAGGGCCCAGGCAGCTGAGGGCACGACCACAAAGGGTTAGATGAAGGAAATCGGAGGAAATTGGCCTCACTTAGAGGAGCGCAGAGAACTCCGAGGGTTTTAAGGCTGGAGAAGGTTTCAGAGATAGTGAGGGGTGAGGGCATGGAGAGATTTAAAATGTAGGCCAGAATGTTATGCTCCCTGAACTCCCTTCCCAGCAGGTGGGGCGGGGGGTGTAAAATTGCATGGACGGTATTCCTTGCAGGATCATGCCCACCCCATCCTGGCTGCAACTTTATGCCGGGAGGGGCAGGTCTTCAGATGGGAACCCTTACCCTGTCCGAATTAAAGCCCTTATGTGGCCACTTAATGGCCATGGCCACTGAAGGGTCTTTCCTGCCTGCCCGCAATTTTTATTCTGATAGGTGGATGATAGATCAGGAGGGGAAATACAAATTTGTACTGAGTTCAATCTCAGGCAGTGAAGTCCCCTTCCGACTGGGGGTAACCTACCCATGGGGCCCGATGACTTCCAGACCTCCACCCGCCCCTCAACCTGTTCCCTGAGACCCCACAGGCCTTGACCTCTGCCATTTATCTCTCTTCCCATTCCCGGCACTGAGTTCCAAGCAGCGATCTGCAGTGCCTCTTCTGGCCACCGCAGTGCTGTTTCTGGAATGACTGGAGATCTGCCAGCCAATCAGATTGGCCGACAGCTCTCCAAGGCGGGATTTGCCCCTGGTGATGGGTGATCCTGCCTTTTGCCAAACAATGCTCATTAGAGCATGATATGGCATCGGGCCTGCTGGCATCTGCCAGCCTGAAAATACTGGCCATAGTACCTAAGACTCTGTTCTCAATTATACACCAACACATAAACGTGTTAAATTTGCCAAGCTGTGTCTCTCACACAGGCACGTGCCGTCTAACAGTATTAACAGAAAACCTGCAGTGCAGAAAAGGGCATTTGGCCCATCGAGTCTGCACTGACCCTCTGAAAGAGCCCACTCCCCCGCCCTGGGGGCTGGTTTAGCACAGGGCTAAATCGCTGGCTGTGAAAGCAGACCAAGGCAGGCCAGCAGCGCGGGTTCAATTCCCGTACCAGCCTCCCCGAACAGGCGCCGGAATGTGGCGACTAGGGGCTTTGTCAATACCTTTTATCATCTCTTTCATACCTCAATTAAATCCCCTCTCATTCTTCTAAACAAGAGAGTGTCGGCCTGAACTGCTCAATCTCTCTTCATACGATAAACCCCTCATCTCTGGAATCAATCTAGTGAACCTCCTCTGAACTGTCTCAATGCCAGTACATCTCTCCTCAAATAGGGGGACCAATTCTGTACACCGTACTCCAGGTGGGGTCTCACCAATGTCATGTACAGTTGCAGCAACACTTCTCTATTTTGACACTGTATTCCTTTTGCTAAAAAAGGCCATCTTCCATCTTTATTACCTGCTGCAGCTGCATACTAGCTTTTTGCGATTCATGTACGAGGATACACAGATCCCTCTGCAGCGAAGCACTCTGAAGTTTCACTCCCTTTACATAAGTTACCTTTCTATTTTTCTGACCAAAGTGAAGAAAGGAGCAGGAATAATAAAGAAATGGTCCCACAAAGCGATTGATGATAATGAAGATCTTTTGTGGGTGTTGTTAGCGTATAGAGCAACACCACTGTCAATTGGATTATCACTTGCTCAGATGCTAATGGGTAGATTACTTTGCAGCACCTTACCTGAGATCACCATTCCAGACATGGATAATCAAGAGATACACAAGCGTATCACATCAAAGAAAAAGAAGCAAAAAGTGGACTATGATAAAGGAACCAGACCTCTGTCTGCACTAAACGAAGATGACTTCGTACGGATTCAGAATCCTGAAAAGAGGATGGCACCACGTCGCAAAAGTTCTGAAACAAGTCCCACCAAGGTCATACTTAGCAAAACCCAAACAGGGGTCGCTGTTTAGAAGGAATAGAAGAACACTGTTATGCATCAAACATAATGCTCAACCTTAACCTCAGCATGTTATTGATCCAGATAACATCTTCAAGGACATTGGCTTTCCCAATCCTTACTTGACAACAACACAGCAAGAAGATATGTCAGAGCAATTAAATACCTTGAAGATGCCGGTTAAGAAGATCCACAAGAAGCAGATTGCCTAAAAGACTTAATTTGTGATGACTGTATAATAAATCATTTTATCGTCTAACTGATGTAACAGTTACTTACAAATGAATGTACAGAAAATATCAAGTTTATGATGAATACTAGCTAATAGTCAGGTTCTCACATAGAATGTAATGGTTAAAGAAAATATCACAACCACAATTATAATAATTTTTTTTTACAAAGAAAGGTTGATGTGGTATTACCATAACTATAAGAACTGCAAGGGTTAATGAAGTGTCTAGAGTAGCCACTAGAGGGAGCAACAGTTACAAGTATATAAAGCAGTGATGCTCAGCCTTGGGGAAGAGTGTTTGCAGAAGTTAGCTGGAGAGAGTCAGAAGTACAATTAGTGTGAGTGAGAGCAGATCCTGGATTATATCAGTATTAAGATTAGCTGTAGATGAGTGTAGATTAAATGTTAATAGTCAACTGTGTATTCATTAGGAGTACGTGTCGAATCCAAATTAATAGTGTTAATAAATTTATAGCTTTGTTTAAGTTAAAGCAATTTTCTGGTCTTTGTGAACACTACGTCAGTCATCCTGAAATAAGCAACACAAAGAATATCACAAATCCCAAATATTTTTAATTTGCTAACCAACCTGCCATGTGGCACAGTATCACATGCTTTCTGAAAGTCCAAATATACAACACCCACAACACTATCCCCATCCACTGCCTGTGTCACCTCGTCAAAGACTCAATTAAATTTATTAGACATGACCTGCCCTTGACAAAACCATGTTGACTGTCTGGTATTAACTTACTTTTCTCTATTTTGATACCTTGTGGTTAAAATTGTTAAAATTATAAATGCCTTAATAAAAATAGATTTTTTAGAAGCTAACTTTTCTCGAAGTGTATATTTATCTCGTCCCATATTATGGCCTCCATCAGTTTTCCCACTATTGATGTCAAGCTGACAGGTCTGTAGTTTCCTGGGTTATCCTTTGCCCCTTAAACAACGGTGTCACATTTGCAATCCTCCAGCCCACCAGGATGAATCCTGTATGGATTCTAACAATTTCCCAATGACAGACGTTAAAGTAACTGGTCTACAGGATCCCTATTTCCTACTTTCTGCCTCCCTCGAAGCTCCGACTCCAGTTCATCAACTTTGAGCTGAAGTTCCTCGAGCAGCCAACACTTGCTACAGATGTGGAAAGTTCGAACCACAATGGGGTCCATCAGCTCCCACATCATGATGTACAACGCATTGCCTGACCCTGCATCTTTATTTTAGTTAAAAACTTTTAAGTGAAAAAAGACTGGAAACTCTGTAGGCACCTAAAGAGTAAAAATATAATAAAAGGAGTGGGTCGATTAGGGATAAAAAAAGTGGATTTACATATGGAGGCAAGGAATACAGATGAGACATTATAAGGCTACTTTATCTGTCTTTACCAAGAAGGAAGACGCTACACAGATAATAGTGAAAGAGGAGGTAATTCGGACACTTGAAAGATTAAAATTGGGGCAGTGTGGTGGCGCAGTGGTTAGCACTGCTGCCTCATGGCGCCGAGGACCCGGGTTCGATCCCGGCCCCGGGTCACAGTCCGTGTGGAGTTTGCGCATCCTCCCCGTGTCTGCGTGGGTCTCATCCCCACAACCCAAAAAGATGTGCAGGGTAGGTGGATTGGCCACGCTAAATTGTCCCTTCATTGGAAAAAATTAATTGGGTACTCTAAATTTAAAAAAAAAAGAAAGATTTAAAATTGAGAAGGTATTACATAGACTGTCTGGACATAAAATTGATAAGGCACCAGGACCTGATGAAATATATCTGAAGATTATGAGGGAAATGAGAGTTGAAATTGTCGAAGCACTGGCCATCATTTTCCAATCTTCCTTAGACTCAGTAAGTAGCTGGGGGAGATTATTAGCAAATTGAAAAGTTTACACCCTTGTTCAAAAAAGATTGATGTTGGGACCCCTGCTTTTGCTGATATATGTTCCAGACGATATAAAGCTTGGAAGGGTTTTTTTTAACTGTGAGGAGGATAGTATAGAACTCCAATAGGACATACTAGCTTGGAATGATACGACCAGAAGATGTATGAACAGACGTAGAACATTTGGCCCATCAAGTCTGCTCCGTCATTCAATAAATTAAGCAGAGGAGTGGGGAGTGATTCATTTTCCAGGAAGTACACACAGAGACAATATAAAATAAAGAGTACCACTGTAAAAAGGTTACAGGAGCAAAGGGATCAGGGTGTATAAAGTGCATAAATCATTGAAGATGGCAGGGCAGATTGAGAGGAAGTCATTAATACTGTATGTGGCACCCTGGATTTTATCAATGGAGGGAAGAGTACAAAAGCACAGAAGTTATGTTGACCTGGTATAAAACACTAGTTCAGCCTCAACTAGATTATTGTGTCCAATTTTGGGTGTCATATTTTAAGAAGGATTTGAAGAGAGAGAGTGCAGAAAACATTCTCAAGAATGGTTCCAGAGATAAGAAACTTTAGTCATGTGGATAGATTAGGCAAATTACAATGGTTTTCCCAGGAAAAGGAAAAGTTGAGAGGAGATTTGACAGAGGCATTCAAAATCACAAGGGGTCTGGACAGAGTAGAGAGGGAGAAGCTGTTCCCATTGCTGGGAAGGATTTACTCACATTTGGAAACAAATGGACTTATTAGCGGGAGGCAGCACGGTTTTGTGAAGGAGAGGTCGTGTCTCACTAACTTGATGGAATCTTTTGAGGGAGAGACAAAGATGATCATTGAAGGAAAGGCAGTGGATGTTGTCTACATAGAATCATAGACTTTACAGTGCCGAAGGAGGCCATTCGGCCCATAAAGTCTGCACTGGCTCTTAGAAAGAACACCACACTTAAGCCCACACCTCCACCCTATCCCTGTAACCCAGTAACCCCACCAAACCTTTTTTTGGACACTAAGAGCAATTTATTATGGTCAATCCACCTAACCTGCACATCTCTGGACTGTGGGAGGAAACCGGAGCACCCGGAGGAAACCCACGCAAACACGGGAGAATGTGCAGACTCTGCACAGACATGGACTTCAGTAAAGCCTTTGATAAGGTCTTTGGTAAAAAAGGTGATGTCACACGGGGTTAGAGGTGAGCTGGGAAGATGGATACAGATGCTGTGACTCGTGGTGTTCCGCAGGGATCAGTGCTGGGACCTTTGTTGTTTGCAGTATATTGAAATGATTTGGAGGAAAATGTAGCTGGTCTGATTAGTAAATTTGCGGACAACACGAAGATTGGTGGAGTTGCGGATTGTGAAGAGGATTGTCAGAGGATACAGCAGGATATAAATCGATTGGAGACTTGGGCAGAGAAATGGCAGATGGTGTTTAATCCGGACAAATACAAAATGCATTTTGGATGGTCTAATGCAGGTGGGAATGAAACAGAAAATGGCAGAAACCTAGAGGCATTGCCAGGCAGAGAGATCTGGGCAGGATTCTCTGCCGTGGAGATTCTCTGTTTTACCGGCACCCGGGGGTTTCCCGACGGCGTAGGGCTGCCCCACAATGGGAAACCCCATTGACCGGCCGGCGTAACGGAGAATCCTGCTGGCAGTTTGAGACAGAAATGTGGCACGTCGAGGCGGAGCATCCCGCCGCTGGTGTGTCAAGACCTGGGAGCGAAGAGGAGGGCCGGGTTCAACTGGGTCAAGGCTGCCTTCTTTAAAAAGGGGGTGAAGTTTGGAGTATTGTATCTGGCCCGACTATGGGTGACTTTCCGGAAGCGAGAATATTATTTTGTCACACCAGAGGAGGTGATGGAGTTTATGAGGGACAATGGACCGTGAGGTGAGTGAAGACATTGAACTTTGGAGGAGTTTGTGTGTTCCTTAAAGTTTATTTTTTTAAATTTAGAGTACCCAATTCATTGTTTCCAATAAAGGGGCAATTTAGCGTGGCCATTCCACCTACCCTGCACATCTTTGTGTTGTGGGAGTGAAACCCACACAAACACGGGGAGAATGTGCAAACTCCACACGGACAGTGACCCAGAGCCGGGATCGAACCTGGAACCTTGGCGCCGTGAGACTGCAATGCTAACCCACTGCGCCACCGTGCTGCCCCGTGAGACTGCAATGCTAACCCACTGCACCCCCGTGCTGCCCCGTGAGACTGCAGTGCTAACCCACTGCATCCCCGTGCTGCCCCGTGAGACTGCAGTGCTAACCACTGTGCCACCGTGCTGCCCCGTGAGACTGCAGTGCTAACCACTGTGCCACCGTGCTGCCCCGTGAGACTGCAGTGCTAACCACTGTGCCACCGTGCCGCCCTGTTCCTTAACGTTTTTGATGTTGGGGTTTTTTGGTTGCAGGTTTTTCATGGGGGCGCTTCGAGAGTAAGTGCAGCTTTTTGTTACTCTTTAGGGGCATATGGTTAGAACGGGGAGGGGAGCTGGGGAGGTAGGGAGGTTGGAGGATTAATTTTTTTGTGTTAGACCAGGCGTTGCTGGCGGTGGTGGTCAACTCAGAGTATTCGGCGATTGTGGCCTCTGACCACCTGCCACTCTGGGTGGATTTGCGAGTGGATGTGGGATGGGGGTGGGGGTGGGGACTGGATTTGGGACTGTTGATGGATAAGGAGGTGTGTGAGCGGATGAGGGCAGCCATTCAGGGGTACTTCGAGCTAACCGACATGGGGGAAGTCACACCCACTACACTGTGGGAGGCACTCAAGGCGGTGGTCAGGGGAGTTTATCTCAATTCGGGCGCACACGGAGAAAGTAGAGCGGGCGCAGATGGCAAGGCAGGTGGACGGGATTTTGAGGGTAGACAGGAGGTATTCGGAGGCACTGGAGGCAGGGCTGCTGAAGGAGAGGCCAAGGCTCCAGATGGAGTTTGGGCTAGTGTCCACAAGGAAGCGAGTGGGGCAGTTACAGAAGGCCAGAGCGGTAGTATATGAGTTAGGGCAGAAGGCGAACAGAATGTTGGCCCATCAGTTGAGGAAGCAAGAGAGGGTGAGGGAGATAGGCAGATTAAGGGATGATAAAGGTAAGCTGGTGATGGACCCAGAGGGGGTGAATGGCATGTTTGAGGCGTTCTACGGATGGCTATCCACGTCGGAGCCCCAGGCCAGGGAGGGAAGGGATGCGGCAGTATTTGGACGGGCTAAAGACTGGGGGCCGCAATTGAGTTGAGGGAGGTGATGGACAGTATGGGAGCGTTGCCGGTAAGCTGGCCCCGGGGCCGGACGGGTCCTCAGTGGAGTTTTATAAAAGGTTTGGAGTAGACCTGGGGCCACTGCTGGTGAGGGCGAATAATGAGGAAGAGGGGGGGACTCCCCCTCCATTGTTAAAGGCTTCCATCGCCCTGATATGAAAGAACAGCAAAAAGTCTCACAACACCAGGTTAAAGTCCAGCAGGTTTGTTTCGATGTCACTAGCTTTCGGAGCGCTGCTCCTTCCTCAGGTGAATGAAGAGGTATGTTCCAGAAACATATATATAGACAAATTCAAAGATGCCAGACAATGCTAGGAATGCGAGCATTAGCAGGTGATTAAATCTTTACAGATCCAGAGATGGGGTAACCCCAGGTTAAAGAGGTGTGAATTGTCTCAAGCCAGGACAGTTGGTAGGATTTCGCAGGCCAGATGGTGGAGGGTGAATGAAATGCAACATGAATCCCAGGTCCCGGTTGAGGCCGCACTCATGTGTGCGGAACTTTGCTATAAGTTTCTACTCGGCGATTCTGCGTTGTCGTGGGTCCTGAAGGCCGCCTTGGATCTAGACACTGACATTAAGTTTCTACAAAGATGCAAAAAAGCAGACACAACTTAATTACCTCCAAATGCTCGCATTCAAAGCATTGCCTTGCATTTTTCACTTTGTCTATAGATTTGTTTCTGGAACCCACCTCTTCACTCACCTGAGGAAGGAGCTGCGCTCCGAAAGCTAGTGATTTGAAACAAACCTGTTGGACTTTAACCTGGTGTTGTAAGACTTCTTACTGTGCTCTCACCAGTCCAATGCCGGCATCTCCACATCATGATATTAAAGAAGGATAAGGATCCTGAGCAGTGTGGGTCGTACCGCCCGATATCACTACTGAACATAGACACTAAGGTGTTGGCCTTGTGGATCGAGGACTGCGTCCAGGGGGTGATAGGCGAGGACCAAAAGGGGTTTGTGAAGGGGAGGCAGATGATGGCGAACATGAGGAGGCTGCTTTATGTAATTATGGTGCCTCCAGAGGGCAGGAGGTGGAGGTAGTGGTGGTGATGGACACGGAGAAGGCGTTTGACCGGGTGGAGTGGGTGTATCTGCTGGAGATGTTGGGGTGGTTCGGGTTCGAGCTGAGGTCTGTGGACTGGTTGCTGTGCAAGGCGCCAGTAGCAAGTGTACGGACGAACCGGGTGAATTTGGGGTATTTTGGGCAGCACCAGGGGAGGAGGCAGGGGTGCCCGCTCTCCCCGTTGCTTTCCACCTTGGCAATAGAACCATTGGCAATGGCGCTTAGGACGTCGAGGGACCGGAGATGATTGAGCGGTCGAGGGAGCGTCGAACGCAGGGTCTCATTGTATGCGGACGTCCTGTTGCTGTATATTTCAGACCCATGTTCAGTATCGAGGACATCAGGGGGATTTTAGAGGAGTTTGGCCGGTTTCCGGGGTACAAGTTGAATATGGGAAAGAGCGGGGTGTTCCGGATTGAGACAAGAGGGCAGGAAAGGAGGTTAGGGGAACTGCTGTTCAGGGTGGTGGGGGCGAGCTTCAGATACCTGGCTATCCAGGTAACTCGGGGTTGGGGACAGCTGCACAGGTTTTAAAAAAGAATAATTGAGAGTACCCAATTATTTATTTTCCAATTAAGGGGCAATTTAGCGCGACCAATCCACCTATCCTGCACATCTTTGGGCTGTGGGGATGAAACCCACGCAGACACGGGGAGAATGTGCAAACTCCACACGGACAGTGACCCAGAGCCGGGATCGAACCTGGGACCTCGCGCCGTGAGGCAGCAGTGCTAACCACTGCACTACCTTGCAACGGCACAAGTTGAACCTGGCACGGCTGGTGGAGCAGATGGAAGTGGATGTCAAGAGGTGGGATGTATCGTTGCTCTCACTTACAGAGCGGGTGAGGATAGTAAAAATACAAGGTTTCTGTTTGTGTTTCTGATCCTCCCAATTGTCATTTCAAAGTCGCTTTTTAAGAAGGTCAATGCACTGATCTCTAGGAAGACCCCGCGGGTTAGGAGGGGTCTGGAGCGGGGGCAAGGGAGGGGTGGCTGGCGTTCCGAACATAATGTTATGGTTCGGGTATGGGTCGTAGGGGAGGGGTCGGCGTGGGGTCGGATGGAGGCGGTTTCATGTAGGGAAACGAGTTTGAGGCCTCTGCTGTTCTTGCTGGCCAGGAGCCCAGTGCTGCTGTTGGCCAGAAGGGTGTGGGGGCATGGAGGCAGCATTTGAAACTGGAAAGTGCCTCAGTGTGGGCACCGACCTGCGACAACCATATGCGGAGGGGGGTGGGGGCTTGGAGGCCAGGTTTCGTGAGTGACAGCAAGCAGGCATCAAGCGATTTTGTGATCTGTCCATACGGGACCAATTTGCGAGGTTGGATGGCCTGCAGGAAGAGGACGAGTTACCCGGGGGGAAGAGTTTTCAGAACCTGCAGGTTCGGGATTTTGTAAGGAAAGAGATGCGTCCTTTCCTGGGCTGCCGCCCCTGGGGTTGCAGGACAAGGAACTGTCGAGGGAGGAGATAGGGGAGGGGAAGGTGTCCAAAGTCTACAAGGAGTAGATGGATTGTGAGGGGGCCCAGGTGGGGGACAGAAACACAAATGGGAGGAGGAGCTGTCAGAGGGTCAGTACTGAGGGAGTGCCGCACTGTCAGAGGGTCAGTACTGAGGGAGTGCTGTACTGTCAGAGGGTCAGTACTGAGGAAGTGCTGCACTGTCAGAGGGTCAGTACTGAGGGAGTGCCGCACTGTCAGAGGGTCAGTACTGAGGGAGTGCTGCACTGTCAGAGGGTCAGTACTGAGGGAGTGCCGCACTGTCAGAGGGTCAGTACTGAGGGAGTGCCGCACTGTCAGAGGGTCAGTACTGAGGGAGTGCTGCACTGTCAGAGGGTCAGTACTGAGGGAGTGCTGCACTGTCAGAGGGTCAGTACTGAGGGAGTGCCGCACTGTCAGAGGGTCAGTACTGAGGGAGTGCCGCACTGTCAGAGGGTCAGTACTGAGGGAGTGCCGCACTGTCAGAGGGTCAGTACTGAGGGAGTGCTGCACTGTCAGAGGGTCAGTACAGAGGGAGTGCCGCACTGTCAGAGGGTCAGTATTGAGGGAGTGCCGCACTGTCAGAGGGTCAGTACTGAGGGAGTGCCGCACTGTCAGAGGGTCAGTACTGAGGGAGTGCTGCACTGTCAGAGGGTCAGTACTGAGGGAGTGCCGCACTGTCAGAGGGTCAGTACTGAGGCAGTGCTGCACTGTCAGAGGGTCAGTACTGAGGGAGTGCTGCACTGTCAGAGGGTCAGTCCTGAGGCAGTGCTGCACTGTCAGAGGGTCAGTACTGAGGGAGTGCTGCACTGTCAGAGGGTCAGTACTGAGGGAGTGCTGCACTGTCAGAGGGTCAGTACTGAGGGAGTGCTGCACTGTCAGAGGGTCAGTACTGAGGGAGTGCCGCACTGTCAGAGGGTCAGTACTGAGGGAGAGCCGCACTGTCAGAGGGTCAGTACTGAGGGAGTGCCGCACTGTCAGAGGGTCAGTACTGAGGGAGTGCCGCACTGTCAGAGGGTCAGTGCTGAGGGAGGACTGCACTGTCAGAGGGTCAGTACTGAGGGAGTGCCGCACTGTCAGAGGGTCAGTACGGAGGGAGTGCTGCACTGTCAGAGGGTCAGTACTGAGGGAGTGCTGCACTGTCAGAGGGTCAGTACTGAGGGAGTGCCGCACTGTCAGAGGATCAGTAATGAAGCTTCACTACTCTGTCTTTCTGATAAGAGATTAAACGTCTCCATTCTCTTCCTCCATTTCTTGTGGAGTTGGGAAATCCCACGGCACATTCTGAAGAACAGCAGTGTCGTTCTTCCTGGTATCCTGGCCAGAGTTCGTCCCTAAACAAATATCAGCAAAACAACAATGAATTATCTGACCATTAATTATCATAATTATAATCTTTATTGTCATGAAATGAAATGAAAATCGCTTATTGTCACAAGTAGGCTTCAAATGAAGTTACTGTGAAAAGCCCCTAGTCGCCACATTCCGGCACCTGTTTTGGGAGGCTGTTCCAGGAATTGAACCGTGCTGCTGGTTTGCCTTGGTCTGCTTTCAAAGCCAGCGATTTAGCCCTGTGCTAAACAGCCCCTTAACACTGCAATGAAGTTACTGTAAAAATCCCCCAGTCGCCATATTCGGGTAAACCGAGGGAGAATTCAGAATGTCCAAATTATCTCACAGCACGTCGATCACGTTGGTTCTTGTGTACATTGGTTGTGGTGTTTCTCTGCAATGGTGGCTATCGTGAAAAACGTAATTGGCAGTGACACACTTTGGTCCGTTCTGAGGCTGTTAGAAATACAGATTCTTTCATTTGACTTGATGTCAAACAGAACAGACATGAATGTTTGAGAATCTTCAAAATCCATTCCTCAGTCAAGCTCCAGGCCTGCCCCTGTAATACTTTCCGTGACCCCTTGCCAGGGTGAACGCGCATTATTAGTCTCATACATTGGTGGTCATTCATTTGGGGCTCAACAATAGCATTTGTCATTTGAACCTACTGGGAGAGATAAGGCAGTAATACCACTTCAGTGTGATAAATATCTGAGACTAATCATTTGAGAGTGGTGCAGGGGCCTGAATCAGTATCAGAGAGAAATGGTATTAACTATTTGTCCCACAGACAGTGGGGTTGGAATGAGAAGGTATCCCTTTCATCCGACAAACCTTCGGCACAGGAGCTGGGGGCCGGGTTATAATTCTCTGTGGTAAGATAAGATTGAAGTCATTCTTTCAGAGCAGGTTGTTGCAAAATTCCGGAGAGGGGGCCATTCAGCCCTTTGAACCTGTCCCACCATTCAATTAGATCATAGCAAACCCGAATCTTAACTCCATACATCTGCCTTGGTCCTGCAACCCTCAACCCCAACCTTAATCTAACGCTCTCAGTTTTGACATTAACAATTGATCCCCAGCCTCACCACCTTTTTGGGGAGAGTGTTCCAGATTTCCTCTCCCCTTTATGTGAAGAGGTGCTTCTTGACATCACCATAAAGAGCCTGGCTCGAATTTTAAGGTTATGACCCTTTATTCTGGATTCACCCCACCAGAGGAGATGGTTTCTATCTACCCAATCAATTCCTTTAACCAATTTAAATACCTCACGTAAATCGCCCCGTAATCGTCTGTATTCAAGGGATCACGGGCCTATTCCTGACAAATTATCCTCAGAATTTAGCTCCCAATCCGAGTGTCTTTTTGCTGAATAAAACGCTGAGTTTAAGAGTTTTTCTTTTATGAGAACCCAATTCTTTATTTTCCAATTCAGGGGCAATCCACCTACGCTGCACATCTTTGGGTTGTGGGGGTGAGACCCACACAGACGCGGGGAGAATGTGCAAACTCCACATGGACAGTGACCCGGGGCCGGGTTCGAACCGGAGTCCTCGGTGCCATGAGGCAGCAGTGCTAACCACTGCGCCGTCGTGCTGCCCGGTTTAAGATATTTAGGGTAAAACGTAATCCCCTTTCCCGAACATTTCTTTTTTTTAAAATGTTAAATAAATTTAGTGTACCCAATTCTTTTTGTTCCAATTTTAAGGGACAATTTAGCGTGACCACTTCACCGACCCTGCACAGTGCTAACCACTGTGCCACTGTGCTGCTCTTATCGCAAACATTTCTGATCATTAACAAAAGAATGTGCCTGTGACTCAGTTAAGTAACTGTGTTTTCAGATTAAGGCAGCTCCAGTTCCCAGCCTGGTCGGCAGTGAGTCAGCCGAATGCTGAAGGACATCTGGTCTCACACCGGGGAAGGCCTCAAATCAGCCAGAGTTCACCCCTCCTGGCTGTTAACCCCTTGCACCAAGTCCCTTTCACCTAACACCCCCGTACTGGCTGTCAATCCAGCAAAGCCTGCACATCTCTCCATGGACTTGCCCCTCCTTATCTCTGTAACCTCACCCAGCCCCACAGCCCCCCAAGATCTCTGCACTCCTCCAATTCTGGCCTTTTGACCATTCTTGATTGTAAACATTCCACCATTGGTGGCCATACCGTCAGCCCTAAACTGTGGAATTCCCTCCTCAAATCTCTTCTTCTCTTTACCTCTCTCGCTTCCTTTAAGACACTCGTTATAAACCTACCCTGTTGACTAAGCTTTTCATCTCCTGTCCTAATATATCCTTACGGTCACCGAGGGCCGACTAAAGTTCAAATGAAGTTCAATGTTTCCTGAGAGGAGTTGGTTCTGAGCATCATGTGCAAGGAGTATTGGGAATCAGTGAGAAACTGCTCACGAACTGAATATGGTGTTTTATTGACCCCATTATGTCCCTGGCAGAGTTTGTTTAATTACTCTCCTAGTAATGCCTTAGGACATTTTCCTATGTTGAGGGTGCTATATAAATGCAAAGTGTTGTAGTTGGGGAGGACAGGATGGGGCACCCATGATGGTCAGCAATGGGTCAACTTGGGGAGCCCTCAGGGTCACAGCACGCCAGCAAAACCCAGGGCTTTCGAGAGAGGCCAGGCAGACAATGGGGTCGATAAAATAGACTGTTCATTTATTGCGCACTTTCTCACCAATTGCTAATGCTGCTCACAGACCATGCTCATTAGAAACTTAAACCTCCTCTCTCAGGAAAAGTTGAACTTCATTCGAACTTTACTTGACCCTCAGTGAACTGCAGTGCCACAGACGCTTCTTAATATATACCCATCTCAGAACAAGAAAATAACACAGAGCTCGTGCATTTCTGCTGTTTGATGAAGTGCAGTCACCTCCACATGGAATTTTGAAAATGAAAGGTTTTTGACGAGGTGACATTTTTACAAAAGTGTAGAAACTGTTTCAATATTTTCCTCACAATTAAATAGGAAAGACTGATAGGCCCCAGCATTGAGCTTCACAGCAACCAGTGTGAAACGGGGGGTGGGGGGAAAGGGGGGTGTATTAACCTCATGCTGTACCTGTCCTGGGAGTGTTTGATGGGGACAGTGTAGAGGGAGCTTTACTCTGTATCTAACCCCGTGCTGTAACTGTCCTGGGAGTGTTTGATGGGGACAGTGTAGAGGGAGCTTTACTCTGTATCTAACCCCGTGCTGTACCTGTCCTGGGAGTGTTTGATGGGGATACTGTAGAGGGAGCTTTACTCTGTATCTAACCCTGTGCTGTACCTGTCCTGGGAGTGTTTGATGGGGACAGTGTAGAGGGAGCTTTACTCTGTATCTAACCCCGTGCTGTACCTGTCCTGGGAGTGTTTGATGGGGACAGTGTAGAGGGAGCTTTACTCTGTATCTAGCCTTGTGCTGTACTTGCCCTGGGAGTGTTTGATGAGCACAGTGTAGAGGGAGCTTTACTCTGTATCTAACTCTGTGCTGTACCAGTCCAGGGAGTGTTTGATGGGGACAGCGTAGAGGGAGCTTTACTCTGTATCTAACCCCGTGCTGTACCTGTTCTGGGAGTGTTTGATGGGGACAGTGTAGAGGGAGCTTTACTCTGTATCTAACCCCGTGCTGTACCTGTCCAGGGAGTGTTTGATGGGGACAGTGTAGAGGGAGCTTTACTCTGTATCTAGCCCCGTGCTGTACCTGTCCTGGGAGTGTTTGATGGGGGCAGTGTAGAGGGAGCTTTACTCTGTATCTAGCCTTGTGCTGTACTTGTCCTGGGAGTGTTTGATGGGGACAGTGTAGAGGGAGCTTTACTCTGTATCTAACCCCGTGCTGTACCTGTCCTGGGAGTGTTTGTTGGGGACAGTGTAGAGGGAGCTTTACTCTGTCATGCGACCATCAATTCACTCAAGACGGGAGTAGAAGTAAACTGTGGCTTTAATCAACTTAGAACAGTGCCTGCCTGCGAATGATCCAATACTGAGAACCACCTACAGGTCGACTGCTCTTTATACCTCCCTTCAAGGGGAAGAGCCATGGGCAGAGCCCATACAGACCCCAACATGTTCCCCTATGGATAATGCCATATAATGGCCCATAGGAGGAGCCCACAAGGGCAACAGCATAGCACCGATACAAGGGCAACAGCACAGATACAAATACAATGGTGGATTATTGGCACAATACATTCACCACATTCACCCCCTGTTAAAAAAATGAAGTCCGGTGGGGGTGACGGGTTCATAAGTTCAGTCGGTCCGGCGCACGGATTGTGCGCTGTGGTCGCCGGCGCTCTGGCGTTGTTGGTGGCCCCGGTGTCGAGCTCGTCCGTGCTGGCATCGGTAGTGAGGGCGCCGGTGCGGGTACAGACGTGGACTCCGGGAGCGTCTCTTCTGGAGCTTCATTCCTGTGGACCGGTGAAGGGGGCATGGCGGGCGGGAGGGAGCGCGGGAGCCCTACAGGGGCGGGGGCGCTAGTCATGGTAGGTTGGGTGGGATATGATGGGGGGGGGGCGGTGGTGGTGGTGGTGGTGGAACTGGCGGGCGCCAGGTCCCGGAGGGAGACCGTATCCTGTCGGCCATCAGGGTGTTCGATATAAGCGTACTGGGGGTTGGAGTGTAGGAGCTGGACCCTCTCTACCAGAGGATCGGACTTATGGCTCCTGATGTGTTTTCTGAGTGGGACAGGCCCCGGGGTCTTCAGCCAGGACGGAAGCGAGGCCCCTGAGGTGGCTCTCCGAGGGAAAACAAATAGGCGGTCGTGAGGGGTCTCGTTTGTGGCCGTGCAAAGTAGGGACCTAATAGAGTGGAGCGCCTCGGGGATGACCTCCTGCCAGTGAGAAACTGGGAGATTCCTGCACCGCAGGGTCAGTCGGACGGTCTTCCAGACCGTTGTGTTCTCCCTCTCCACCTGCCCGTTTCCCCTGGGGTTATCGTAAGTCAGTTCCCCTGGGGTTATAACTGGTAGTCCTGCTCGAGGCGATGCCCTTACTGAGCAGGTACTGACGCAGTTCGTCGCTCATGAACGATGAGCCCCGGTCACTGTGGACATAATTGGGGAAACCAAATAGGGTGAAGACACTGTGTAGGGCTTTAATGACGGTGGACGTGGTCATGTCGGGGCAGGGGATTGCAAAGGGGAAGCGGGAGAACTCGTCAATAATGTTGAGGAAATATGTATTGCGATTATTGGAGGGGAGGGGCCCTTTGAAATCGATACTGAGGCACTCAAAGGGCCGGGATGCCTTCATCAGATGGGCCTTATCCGGTCGATAGAAGTGCGGTTTACACTCCGCACAGATCTGGCAGTCCCTGGTCATAGCTCTGACCTCCTCGGTGTAGTAGGGCAGGTTGCGGGCCTTGATATAGTGGATAAGCTGGGTGACCCACGGGTGGCAGAGGTCATCGTGGATAGTCCGTAGTCGGTCATCTTGCTCACTGGCGCATGTGCCGCGGGACAGGGCATCTGGGGGCTTGTTGAGCTTCCCAGGACGATATACTATATCGTAGTTATAGGTGGAGAGTTCGATCCTCCACCTCAAGATCTTATCGTTCTTGATTTTGCCCCGCTGCGTATTATCGAACATGAAGGCTACCAATCGTAGGTAAACCTCCTACCAGCGAGGTAGTGCCTCCAGTGCCGCACGGCTTCCACGATGGCTTGGGCCTCTTTTTCGACTGAGGTGTGCCGCATTTCGGAGGTGGTGAGGGTGCGCAAAAAAAACGCCACCGGTCTGCCTGCCTGATTGAGGGTGGCGGCGTGAGCGACCTCTGATGCGTCGCTCTCCACCTGGAAGGGGACGGACTCGTCCACCGCGCATCGCAGCTTTGGCGATGTCCGCCTTGATGCAACTGAAAGTCTGGCGGGCCTCAGCCGCCAGTGGGAAGATGGTGGCCTTGATTAGTGGGCGGGCTTTGTCCGCTTAGTTGGGGACCCACTGGGCATAATATGAAAAGAGCCCGAGGCACCTCTTCAGGGCCTTGGGGCAGTGGGGGAGGGGGAGTTGCAGGAGGGGGCGCATACGGTCAGGGTCGGGTCCTAGAACCCCGTTTTCCACGGCGTAACCGAGGATGGCTAGTCTGGTTGTGCAGAAAACGCATTTCTCCTTGTTGCACGTGAGGTTTAGGGTTTGGGCGGTTTGGAGAAATCTGTGGAGGTTTGCGTCGTGGTCCTGCTGATCATGGCCGCAGATGGTGACATTGTCCAAGTACGGAAATGTGGCCCACAGCCCGTACCGATCCACCATTCGGTCCATTGTTTGTTGGAACACCAAAACCCCGTTCGTGACGCCAAAGGGGACCCGGAGGAATTGGAAAAGGCGGCCGTCTGCCTCAAAAGCCGTGTAGTAGCGGTCCTCCAGGTGGATTGGGAGCTGGTGGTATGCAGACTTCAGATCCACCGTGGAGAACTCCCGGTAATGCGCGATCTGGTTTACCATGTCTGCAATCCGGGGAAGGGGGTACGCATCGAGTTGCGTGTACCGGTTTATGGTCTGGCTGTAGTCTACAACCATCCGGTTCTTTTCCCCGGTCCTGACGACCACCACCTGAGCTCTCCAGGGGCTATTGCTGCCTCGATGACTCCCTCCCGCAAGAGGCGCTGGACCTCGGACCTGATAAAAGTCCTGTCCTGTATGCTATACCGCCTGCTTCTGGTGGCGACTGGTTTGCGAAGCGTGGGAGAGGGTCGACATTTAGGGTCACGAGGCTGCATATGGTGAGTGGGGGTGTGGCCCCCCGAACTTCAGGGTTAGGCTCCTGAGGTTGCATTGGAAGTCGAGTCCCAATAAGAGAGGAGCGCAGAGGTCTGGGAGCACATATAATTTAAAATTGGCGTACGGGCGCCCTGTATTGCTGGGTTGTGGTAGTGCACCCCCGGATTTGCACCGAGTGCGACCCAGAGGCGAGGGAGATAGTTTGGTGCGCCGGGAAGATTGGGAGCGAGCAGCGTCTTACCAGGTCCAGGTGAATGAAGCTCTTTGTGCTCCCGGAGTCGAAAAGGCAAGGTGCCTCGTACCCGTTAACCCGGACGGTCACCATGGAACTCCGGAGGTGTTTGGGTCGCGACTGGTCCAGGGTGACCGCGCTGAGTTGCGGTAGCCGGCGTGGGCGGAGGTGCTGGGGCAGTTCCGCGATGGCTGCCCTTGTTGATCGTACGCGTCGCGTGGCATAGCAGATGGCAGCCAAGATGGCCGGCCGCGTGGGGGAAGATGGCCAAGATGGCGGCCCCCGTGAGTCGCACGTGTTGTGAGGGCTGGAAGATGGCTGCCCCCACGGATAGCACGAGGCTGATGATGCGTCTACTGGGGGCGGAGTCGGTAGGCACGCTACAACACTGCGGGGTCTGCGGGCTTGTGAGTCTGAGGCTCGGGCCTGTGAGTTAGAGTTCTTGGACCTGGCCAGGCAAACTTTGGCGAAATGTCCTTTTCTCCCGCAGCTGCTGCAGTTCGCGTTGCGGGCCGGGCAGTGCTGCCGGGGGTGTTGGGACCTGGCCGCAGAAATAGCAGGGTAGCCCCCCATGGTGGGCGGGCAGCCGCGCAGCACAGGCCTGTGGTAGTCTTTGGTCGGGGGTCCATGAGGGGGTCGCATGGTCAGCCGGGAACGCATTAAAGCTCTGGAACGCTACTTCCAGAGAGGAGGCTAACTTTACCGTCTGATCCAGGTCCAGGAACTCCCTTTTCGAGTAGGCGCTGTCTCACGTAGTTGGACCGGACTCCCGCCACGAAGACGTCTCGGACGGCGAGTTCCATATGTTGAGTGGCCGTAACAGCCTGGTAGTTGCAGCTGCGTGCGAGGGCTTTGAGGTTGAGTGGGTAGTCTTCTAGCGATTCCCCGGGGCGCTGGCGGCGAGTGGCGAGGATGTGTCGCGCGTAGATCTCGTTCACGGGCCGTACATAGAGGGGTTCGAGTATCGCGAGGGCGTCTGCGTAGGAGGAGGCCTCATCGAGTTGAACAGAGATCCGATGGCTCACCTGTGCGGGAAAGAGGCTCAGCTTCTGTTCGTCGGTGACGGAAGGCGAGGAGGGCCTTGAAACAGCGGAGCCAGTGCGAAAAAATTTCTTTCACCTCCGCAGCCTGCGGATCGAGTTCCAGTCGGTCAGGTTTGATGGCCAATTCCATAGTTGCATTTAAGTTGATTAAATTGATGCGACCATCAATTTACTCGAGATGGGAGTAGAAGTAAACTGTGGCTTTAATGAACTTGGAACAGTGCCTGCCTGCGAATGATCCAATACTGAGAACCACCTACAGGTCGACTGCCCTTCAAGGGGAGGAGCCATGGGCGGAGCCCATACATGTCCCAACATGTTCCCCTATGGATAATGCCATACAATGGCCCATAGGAGGAGCCCACAAGGGCAACAGCACAGATACAAATACAATGGTGGATTATTGGTATAATACATTCACCATACTCTGTATCTAACTCTGTGCTGTACCTGCCCTAGGAGTGTTTGATGGGGAGTGTTTGATGGAGACAGTGTAGAGGGAGCTTTACTCTGTATCTAACCCTGTGCTGTACCTGTCCTGGGAGTGTTTAATGGGGACAGTGTAGAGGGAGCTTTACTCTGTATCTAACCCCGTGCTGTACCTGTCCTGGGAGTGTTTGATGGGGCAGTGTAGAGGGAGCTTTACTCTGTATCTAACCCCGTGCTGTACCTGTCCTGGGAGTGTTTGATGGGGACAGTGTAGAGGGAGCTTTACTCTGTATCTAACCCCGTGCTGTACCTGTCCTGGGAGTGTTTGATGGGGACAGTGTAGAGGGAGCTTTACTCTGTATCTAACCCCGTGCTGTACCTGTCCTGGGAGTGTTTGATGGGGACAGTATAGAGGGAGCTTTACTCTGTATCTAACCCCGTGCTGTATCTGTCCTGGGAGTGTTTAATGGGGACAGTGTAGAGGGAGCTTTCCTCTGTATCTAACCCCGTGCTGTACCTGCCCAGTGAGTGTTTGATGCTGAATCCTGGAGTAAACATCAAAGCATTGGCTGGTCATTTATCTATTGCTGTTTGTGATACCTTGCTGTTGAATTATTTCCCACCAAAAGTCGCTGCAATGTGTATGATACAGACAGTCCTGAGGAATGAATGGGAATGTCAGCCTAGGTTTGTTGATCAAGCCTCGCGAGTGGGTCTTGAACCCACAAGTTTCAGCCACGGACTCTCTGATCAGATCCAGTGGTTGGAGTTGTTTGTTCAATTTTGGCAGCAATTCTGAAATTCCAGCAACTTTGAATCAACAGTGGGCAGCATGGTGCTGCAGTGGCTAGCACAGCTGCCTCACGGAGCTGAGGACTCTGGTTCGATCCCGGTCCCGGGTCACTGTCCGTGTGGAGTTAGCACATTCTCCCAGTGTCTACGTGGGTCTCACCCCCACAACCCAAAGATGTAGGTGATTGGCCACGCTAAATTGTCCCTTAATTGGAAAATAATAATTGAGGACTCTAAATTTGTATTTTAAAACTTTGAATTGACATCTTCCTTCACGTCATGTGCGAACATGGGAGGCAATGAAAGAAATGGCCCTTCACCTCATTGACAGTGTGACCTTGCTGGTTGCAAATTGGCTGCAGTGCAGCAACAGATCAAATGATTAATTTTACCTGAGTTAATATAAAATGAAGGTGGGTAGATAGAGCCATAAGACCATAAGACATAGGAGCAGAATTAGTCCACTCGGCCCATCGAGTCTGCTCCGCCATTCAATCATGGCTGATATTTTTCTCATCCCCATTCTCCTGCCTTCTCCCCATAACCCCTGATCCCCTTATTGATCAAGAACCTACTGTAGCACAATCAATCACTCACGAGACGAGATGCGAAGGAGTCAATCGATGGCTTTATTATGCAGACTTGTTCCCCAGCAGCACAGTTACAGAATGCGGCTGCTGGGAGAACCCGGGCTCTTATACTCCGCCTTACTGGGTGGAGCCAGTAGGCAGCTGATCCAATCGGGACCCAGCTTCTATCCACCAATAGCCCCTCGGCATCACAGGGTACCGTAATACCCCTAATGCATACCAACACACCTATCTATCTCTGTCTTAAAGACACTCAGTGATTTGGCCTTCACAGCCTTCTGCGGCAAAGAGTTCCACAGATTCACCACCCTCTGGCTGAAGAAATTCCTCCTCATAGGATCGTCCCTTCAGCCTGAGATCGTGTCCTCTGCTTCTAGTTTTTCATCCTCTTCACGTCCACTCTCTCCAGACCTGATCAGCCATGATCACTGAATAATGCAGCTAGCTTGAAGGAACTGATTATCGTGCTCCTGGGATATATGATGCTATATTATACCAGTCTCTTTCTTGTGTGCCGGCTCCTGATATGAAATGTATATTGTTCAGATTCCAATCAGTAGGAGCAGGGACTCATTTTGCCAACGTGAAATGTGGAGCTGAAAACATTGAGAAACCGGTTTTCCCCTGACTGAAAAACCTAAAAGTTTAATGAGTTAAAATTCAGGGATTATTTGCGTAAGGACTTGCACACCCTTAACAAGGACACAGTGCAAAGCACTTTGACTTGTTACAAGATTAATTATGACCAGGTCCTAATTAAACAACAGACCAGGGGACAGAAACAAAATGGCACCTCGGTTGCTGTTAGCCGTTTCCCATTGTGCTGTGAGTGTTTGCGTGCAGTGTGAAGACTGGTCCCAGCAGTCTGTCAAATGACCTCCGAGAAAGATTTTGGCTTTATATAAAAAAAACAGAGCAATTGTTTAACCCGCACGTAGACAAAGTCTGTAGTGTGGTCGCCATGACAACATTCTCTCTGGTTTTGTGAGGGGGGCTGGTGATCGAGATCCGGGGAATATCCTGTCAAAAGGGGTTGTATTTACTCAGCCTTGAATCCGACAAGGTTAATACGAACGGTGAATGCTGTCCCTGGACCACAAGCTGATGATTGCAATACCCCAGGGATCCCTTGCAGTGTAATAGCACTGGGCCACTCACTGAATAGCACAACACAACAGCATAGAGAGAGAGAAACACACAAATTATTATGATTACATCGAGTGTACTGCACAGAAACAGACCATTCAACCCAACTGATCGATGGTATAAAGTGGTTTGTGCTCCACACGAAACTCACTGAATTTCACTCCATCAACATATCCTTCTATTCCTTTCTCCCTCGTCTATTTATCCAGCTTCCATTAAATGTATCCATGATATTTACCTCGCCCACGGCCTGTGGTAGTGAGGCCACATTCTCTGGATAAAGAAGCTATATTAGATTTTATTAGGGACTCTCTCTCTCTATATATATATATATATATATATGGTGCCCAGTTCTGGTCACATCTGCAAGTGGAAGCATTTTCTGTCCATCTACCGATCAAACTCCTCTGATAATCTTCAGAATCTCCTCCAAGTCCTCCCCCGCCCCCCTCCCTCCAAACATCCTTTTCTAGAGAAAAGAGCTTCAGTCTGTTCAGTCTTTCTCGATTGTTATAACCTCGCAGTTCTGAGCCAGGGTCGGCACGGTGGCACAGTGGTTAGCACTGCCACCTCACAGCGCCAGGGTCCCAGGTTCGATTCCGGCTTGGGTCACTGTCTGTGCGGAGTCTGCACATCCTCCCCGTGTGTGCGTGGGTTTCCTCCGGGTGCTCTGGTTTCCTCCCACAGTCCAAAGATGTGCAGGTTAGGTGGATTGGCCAATGATAAATTGCCCTTAGTGTCCAAAATTGCCCCTAGTGTTGGGTGGGGTTACTGGGTTATGGGGATAGGGTGGAGGTGTGGGCTTAAGTAGGGTGCTCTTTCCAAGGGCTGGAGTAGACTTGATGGGCCGAATGGCCTCCTTCTTTCCATTGTAAATACTATGGGCAGTATTCCCCGACCCCCCCAGCCGGGTCAGAGAATCGCTGGTGGACGGCGTGAATCCTGCCCCGCCTCTCCAACGGCGGCTGCCGAATTCTCCGGCGCTGGTTTTCAGGCGAGGGCAGGGATCGCGCTGCACTGGTTGGCGGCCATTGGCAGCGGCCCCCCCGGCAATTCTCTGGGCCGAGCAGCCACCCGTTTTCGGCCAATCCAGCCGGTGGGAAATGGACATGGCTTGTCGGCCGTCTAGAGGGGTCCTCGGGGGGGGGTGCGGGGTGATCCAGCCCCGGGGGGCCTCCCACGGTGGCCTGGCCCGCGATCTGCGGGCGGGCCTGTGCCGTGGGGGCACTCTTTCCCACCACGCCGGCCTCTGTAAAGCTCCGCCATAGCCGGCGCGGAGGAGAAACCCCCTGCGCATGCGCAGGAAGCATACCAGCTGTTCTGCACATGCGCCTGAACACGCTGGGAGCCTTGCACATGCGCCATCTCGTGCCGGCCGGCTGCGGCCCTTCGGCGCCGGCCTAGCCCCCGGAAATGCGGAGGATTCCGCAACTTCCGGGCGGCCCGACACCGGAGTGGTTCGTGCCGCTCTGGGCGCCGGTACCGGCCGCCCCGCCGACTGCGGGAGAATCCTGACCTGTGATTCTATGATTTGGCATTTGACCCTCACCTATCTCCTCCCCGAGCTCCTCCTCCCACTTGCCCTTTAACCCCTCCACCCAGGCCTCCTCCTCTTCCTTCAGCTCCTGGTAAATCACCAAAACCTTGTCTTCTCCAACCCATACACCCGAAATCACCCTGTCCTGAGTCCCACGTGCCGGAAGCAGCGGGAATTTCCTCACCTGCCGCCTCACAAACGCCCTCACTCGCATGTACCTGAAAGCGTTTCCCGGGGGTAGCCCAAATTTCTCCTCCAGTGCCACTAGGCTCGCAAACGTCATATCGATGAACAGGTCCCCCATTCTTCTAATCCCTGCCCGATGCCAGCTCCGAAACCCCCCATCCATCCTTCCCGGGATGAACTGATATTCTCCCGAATCGGTAACCAAACCGAGGCTCCCACCTCGCCCCTGTGTCGCCTCCACTGCCCCCAGATCTTCAGCGTCGCCTCCACCACCGGACTTGTGGTGTAATAAACATCTGGCTATGAGTGACAGCTCTTGGACCACATGAAAGACACTTAAGTGGTCTTACTTTCTCTTTTTCTCCGCAGAAAGCACTTAACTGCCTTTGGTGTGGTCCAAGAGCTATGGTTAGTTTCACAGCTGGCTACTTGAAATCTGTCAATCACAGCCTAGTAAAATCTATTTCACAATGATATGAATGAAAGCATTACAGACCAAAGATTTGATGGGGTTTAAACCCAGCTGATGTGGTTTCAGTTTCTAGGAATTTACTGGTGCTGCTTCCTCTGCCTGAGCCAGCAGATGTGTTGCACAGGTGTGCTTTAAGGCAGTGTTTTTTCCACTGTCTCTGTCTGGACGGCTCTCTAGTTACCAGGCAGAGGTCTCTCTAATGGAGAGGGGGGGGCGGTTGATGGGTGTCTCTGTAGTGGGGCTTTCTAGTTGGGGTATCTGTAATCATGATGGAGATCTCTCTTATGGGGGTTCTGTGTTGTGGGTCTCTCTTATGGGGGGTCTCTGGTGGGGGTCTCTGTTGGGGGTCTCTATTATGGGGGTTCTCTCGTGGGACTCTCTCTTATGGAGGGTCTCTGGTAAGGGGATCAGTTTGGTGGGAGTGGAGTGGGCAAGATTTGCATTCTTGTGGGGATGGTGTTCCTTGAAGACTTCCTTGGTCTGCTGCACCAGGGTCACACTGGGAAATAGCTGCACCAGTTATCACCCATGTCAATCCGGCCTAGAAGACTGGAGATTCATGGGGGCTTGGGAAAATCCGATGCCTGGCCCATTAATAGGATGCATGCAAATATAGGTCAATGCTGGCATGGTGCGTGAACTCCATGCTGCCACCAGCGGGGGACCAGGGCATTGGAATGGGATCGGCGACGGGTGCCAATCCTGTTTCTTGGCCGACGCCGGATTCTCCGCCACAACGGGGATTTCACTATCGGGGTAAGCGTCAGAGAATCCTGCCCCTGCTATCTGACACAAGGGGCGAGATTCTCCGACCCCCCGCTGGGTCGGAGAATCGCCGGGGGCTGGCGTGAATCCCGCCCCCGCCAGTTGCCGAATTCTCCGGCACTGGATATTCGGCGGGGGCGGGAATCGCGCCGCGCCGGTTGGCGGGCCCCCCCCCCCCACGATTCTCCGGCCCGGATGGGCCGAAGACCCGCCGCTAAAATGCCTGTCCCGCCGGCGTAGATTAAACCACCTACCTTACTGGCGGGACAAGGTGGGGCGGGTGGGCTCCGGGGTCCTGAGGGGGGCACGCGGCGATCTGGCCCTGGGGGGTGCCACTGATCCGCAGGCGGGCCTGTGCCATGGGGGCACTCTTTCCCTTCCGCCTTCGCCACGGTCTCCACCATGGCGGAGGCGGAAGAGACTCCCTCCACTGCGCATGCGCGGGAATGCCGTCAACGGCCGCTAACCCTCCCGCGCATGCGCCGCCCGGAGATGTCATTTCCACGCCAGCTGGCGGGCACCGAAGGCCTTTTCCGCCAGCTGGCGGGGCGGAAATTCGTCCGGCGCGGGCCTAGCCCCTTAAGGTTGGGGCTCGGCCCCCCAAGATGCGGAGCATTCCGCACCTTTGGGGCAGCGCGATGCCGACTGATTTGCGCCATTTTGGGCGCCAGTCGGCAGACATCGCGCATAGCGGAGAATTTCGCCCCAGACTCCCATTGGTACCAAAAAAGGAAAGATATTAATCGCCTCTGTTTCTGAAGGTAATAGCGATTGTTTGGTTGTATGTTGCTGGGAGCAGAGTGTTGAAGTGGGACAGTATTGTGGAGCTTCTATTACAGCAGCAAATAATCCAGAGGATGTGAGTTCATATCCTGCCTTGAACAGTTGGAGAATTAGAATTCATTTGTATAAATCTGGAATTTAAAAATGTTGGTCTCAGTAAAACTCATACAATCATAGAATTTACAGTGCAAAAGGAGGCCATTCGGCCCATCGAGTCTGCACCGGCCCTTACAAAGAACACCCTACTGAAGCCCACACTTCCACCCTATCCCCTTAACCCCACAAACCTTTTTTGGACACTAAGGGCAATTTATCATGGCCAATCCTAACCTGCACATCTTTGGACTATGGGAGGAATCCGGAGCACCCGGAGGAAACCCACGCACACACGGGGAGAATGTGCAGACTCCACACAGACAGTGACCCAAGCCAGGAATCGAACCTGGGACCCTGGAGCTGTGAAGCAACTGTGATAACCACTCTGCCACCCTGACCAAGAATCTATAAGATTGTTATAAAAATGCAATGGTTCGAGCGGCACGGTGGTGCAATGGTTAGCTCTGCTGCCTCACAGCACCGTGGACCCGGGTTCGATCCCGGCCCTGAGTCTCCATCTGTGTGGGGTTTGCACATTCTCCACGTGTCTGTCTTAAATGCAATAGTTCATTCGTGTCCTTTAGGGAAGAGAACCTGCTCTCCTTACATCCCCACACCAACATTGTTGCCTTCTAAGTGCCCTCCAAAGTGCCCCAGCAAACCATCACTGCCCAGGGCTTCTGCAGAATGATTTTTATTTGCATTCTTGCATTTCTATATGACCTAGTTTCTGGCGATTTAAAAGGGCTTGTACTGTGCACTCTGTGTGTCGGCTCTGAACATTTATAATGTCCCTGCTATTGAGCCGTATTCAACACAGTGGCAAATTTAAAGGAATTCAAGAACAAGATTTGAAATTTCAAGATTTTGACTATCACAAACCAGCTAAAAGCAACACTAGCTAATAATTATTTCATAGCAAACTTCTAAAATTCCCTTGTGAATTCTTTAATGCGACTGGAAGTCTCCCTCCACGACTGTACTTTACTCTGCCCCTTAAGTAGAAACTCTATTTCTCCGGAACTAACCCAGAGTGATTCTTAGCTCCCAAGGGCTTTTTCACTTATTTTCCTTTTCCATCCAATAATTTATAATCCCCAAATTGGCTTTTGCAGTGAGGGTTATTCTGGAGATTCCTCCCTCCAGCCACAGCTAGGTGAATCTTAACAATCTCATTTAAATCGTCACTTACTTGGTTTCTTAATGGAATCACAGACTTTACAGAGCAGAAGGAGGCCATTCAGCCCATCGCGTCTGCACCAGCCCTTGGAAAGACCACCCTATTTAAGCCTCCACCCTATTCCGTAATGCACCTAACCTTTTGGAGACTAAGGGGCAATTTAACACGGCCAATCCACCTAACCTGCACATTTTTGAACTGTGGGAGGAAGCCGGAGCACCCGGAGGAAACCCACGCAGACACAGAGAGAAAGTTCAAACTCCACACAGAGAGTCACCCGAGGCTGGAATTGAACCCGGGACCCTGGAGCTGTGAGGCAGCAGAGCTAACCACTGTGCCACCCATCTGTGGATGAATTGTCACCTGCATTATTGTGATAAATAGGTACTTACAAAGAACAAAGAGCAAAGAAAAGTACAGCACAGGAACAGGCCCTTCGGCCCTCCAAGCCCGTGCCGGCCATGCTGCCCGACTAAACTACAATCTTCTACACTTCCTGGGTCCGTATCCCTCTATTCCCATCCTATTCATATATTTGTCAAGATGCCCCTTAAATGTCACTATCGTCCCTGCTTCCACCACCTCCTCCGACAGCGAGTTCCAGGCACCCACTACCCTCTGTGTAAAAAACTTGCCTCGTACATCTACTCTAAACCTTGCCCCTCGCACCTTAAACCTATGCCCCCTAGTAATTGACCCCTCTACCCTGGGGAAAAGCCTCTGACTATCCACACTGTCTATGCCCCTCATAACTTTGTAGACCTCTATCAGGTCGCCCCTCAACCTCCGTCGTTCCAGTGAGAACAAACCGAGTTTATTCAACCGCTCCTCATAGCTAATGCCCTCCATACCAGGCAACATCCTGGTAAATCTCTTCTGCACCCTCTCTAAAGCCTCCACATCCTTCTGGTAGTGTGGCGACCAGAATTGAACACTATACTCCAAGTGTGGCCTAACTAAGGTTCTATACAGCTGTAACATGACTTGCCAATTCTTATACTCAATGCCCCGGCCAATGAAGGCAAGCATGCCGTATGCCTTTTTGACTACCTTTTCCACCTGTGTTGCCCCTTTCAGTGACCTGTGGACCTGTACACCTAGATCTCTCTGACTCTAATCGCGGGGTTTGGGTGGTTTTATATAGAGTAACTGATACCCGGGAGTGAGTTACAGACTGGAATCTAATCGAGGGGTTTGGGGTGGTTTATATATGGAATAACAGATACCCGGGAGTGAGTTACAGACTGGAATCTAATCGAGGGGTTCAGGGTGGTTTATATACAGAATAACAGATACCTGGGAGTGAGATACAGACTGGAATCTAATCGAGGGGTTCGGTGTGGTTTATATATAGAATAACAGATACCCGGGAGTGAGTTACAGACTGGATTCTAATCAAGGGGTTCGGGGTGATTTATAGATAGAAGAACAGATACCCAGGAGTGAGTTACAGACTGGAATCTAATCGAGAGGTTCGGGGTGGTTTATATAAAGAATAATAGATACCCGGGAGTGAGTTACAGACTGGAATCTAATCGAGGGGTTCGGGGTGGTTTATATACAGAATAACAGATACCCGGGAGTGAGTTACAGGCTGGAATCTAATTGAGGGGTTCAGGGTGGTTTATATATAGAATAACAGATACCTGGGAGTGAGTTACTGACTGGAATCTAATCGAGGGGTTTGGCGTGGTTTATATATAGAATAACAGATACCCGGGAGTGAGTTACAGACTGGAATCTAATCGAGAGGTTCGGGGTGGTTTATATAGAGAATAACAGATACCCGGGAGTGAGTTACAGACTGGAATCTAATCGAGGGGTTCAGGTTGGTTTATATACAGAATAACAGATACCCGGGAGTGAGTTACAGACTGGAATCTAATTGAGGTGTTCGGGGTGGTTTATATACAGAATAACAGATACCTGGGAGTGAGTTACAAACTGGAATCTAATCGCGGGGTTCAGGGTGGTTAATATATGGAATAACTGATACCCGGGAGTGAGTTACAGACTGGAATCTAATCGAGGGGTTCAGGGTGGTTTATATACAGAATAACAGATACCTGGGAGTGAGATACAGACTGGAATCTAATCGAGGGGTTCGGTGTGGTTTATATATAGAATAACAGATACCCGGGAGTGAGTTACAGACTGGATTCTAATCGAGGGGTTCGGGGTGGTTTATAGATAGAAGAACAGATGCCCAGGAGTGAGTTACAGACTGGAATCTAATCGAGAGGTTCGGGGTGGTTTATATAAAGAATAATAGATACCCGGGAGTGAGTTACAGACTGGAATCTAATCGAGGGGTTCGGGGTGGTTTATATACAGAATAACAGATACCCGGGAGTGAGTTACAGGCTGGAATCTAATTGAGGGGTTCAGGGTGGTTTATATATAGAATAACAGATACCTGGGAGTGAGTTACAGACTGGAATCTAATCGAGGGGTTTGGCATGGTTTATATATAGAATAACAGATACCCGGGAGTGAGTTACAGACTGGAATCTAATCGAGAGGTTCGGGGTGGTTTATATAGAGAATAACAGATACCCGGGAGTGAGTTACAGACTGGAATCTAATCGAGGGGTTCAGGTTGGTTTATATACAGAATAACAGATACCCGGGAGTGAGTTACAGACTGGAATCTAATTGAGGTGTTCGGGGTGGTTTATATACAGAATAACAGATACCTGGGAGTGAGTTACAAACTGGAATCTAATCGCGGGGTTCAGGGTGGTTTATATATGGAATAACTGATACCCGGGAGTGAGTTACAGACTGGAATCTAATTGAGGGGTTCAGGATGGTTTATATATAGAATAACAGATACCCGGGAGTGAGTTACAGACTGGAATCTAATTGAGGTGTTCGGGGTGGTTTATATATAGAATAACAGATACCCGGGAGTGAGTTACAGACTGGAATCTAATCGAGGGGTTCAGGTTGGTTTATATACAGAATAACAGATACCCGGGAGTGAGTTACAGACTGGAATCTAATTGAGGTGTTCAGGGTGGTTTATATACAGAATAACAGATACCTGGGAGTCAGTTACAGACTGGAATCTAATCGAGGAGTTTGGGGTGGTTTATATATAAAATAACAGATACCCGGGAGTGAGTTACAGACTGGAATCTAATTGAGGTGTTCAGGGTGGTTTATATACAGGATAATAGATACCCAGGAGTGCGTTACAGACTGGAATCTAATCGCGGGTTTTGGGTGGTTTATATTTGGATAACAGATACCCCGGAGTGAGTTACAGACTGGAATCTAATCGAAGGGTTTGAGGGGTTGAGACAGACCCAGGAACTAGTGGTTTGGAGATCACTGAATTCAGAATTATTGAAAATGAATTCAAAACCTCCAGCAGGAATGGCCACTCCTGTGTGCTGACCCAGTGGTGAATTCTTCCAGGAAGTGTGTGGAGATTCAGGCTTGGCACATATTCCCTCTCTGTTCAATTTCCAAACTATCTGTGTGACGAATAACCTGATAGAACAGGTTAGAGGAGAAAGCACCCGGGAACAGTAAAAACACAACTTGAATGTACCAGAACACCAATTAATAAATAAATAGAGGATATCCTTTTATTCCATTCTCTCCTGTGCATTTATCCAGATTCGCCTTCAAGAATCAAAGAACAAAGAACAAGGAATAATACCGCCCAGGAACAGGCCCTCCGGCACTCCAAGCCTGCGCCATTACGTGTCCTGTCTAGATCAACCGCCTGTATCGTTCCACGCCCCGTCTGTTCCTGTGCCTAGCCAGATAAGTCCTAAAGGTCGCTAACGTATCTGCCTCAACCACCTCACTGGGCCGTGCATTCCAGGCCACCACCACCCTCTGTGTAAAAAACTTCCCCCGCACATCTCCACTGAACCTTTCCCCCCTGACCTTGAACTTGTGCCCCCTTGTAATTGTCATTTCCACCCTGGGAAAAAGCCTCCAACTGTTCACCTTATCTATACCCCTCATAATTTTATAAACTTCTATCAGGTGGCCCTCAGCTTCCGTCTCTCTGGGGAGAACAATCCCAATTTACTCAATCTCTCCTCATAGCTAATACCCTCCATACCAGGCAACATCCTGGTCAACCTTTTCTGTACTCTCTTCAAAGCCTCCACGTCTTTCTGGTAGTGCGGTGACCAGAATTGGACACAGTATTCCAAATGTGGCCGAACCAACGTTCTATATTAATTGTAACATAATTTTCAAGCTTTTATACTCCGATAAAGGCAAGCATGCCATATGCTTTCTTTACCACCATTTCCACCTGTGCTGCCACCTTTAAGGATCTGTGGACCTGCATGCCCAGATCTCTCTGTGTCTCTCTGCTGCTGATGGTTCTGCCATTTATTTTATAGCTCCCACCTGAATTGGATCTACCAAAATGCATCACCTCACATTTGTCTGGGTTAAATGCCATCTGCCATTTCTCTGCCCAATTTTGCAGCCTATCTCTCTCCTGTTGTATTCTCTGACAATCTTCACCACTATCCGCAACTCCTGCAATCTTAGTATCATCCGCAAACTTGCGAATCAGACCCGCTACGTTTTCTTCCAAGTCATTTATATATATTACAAAGAGCAGAGGTCCCAGTACTGATCCCTGCGGAACACCACTAGTTACAGACCTCCATCCGGAAAAACACCCTTCCACTGCTACCCTCAGTCTTCTATGGCCAAGCCAGTTCTGGATCCATCCAGTTAGTTCACCCCTGATTCCCATGTGATTTAATCTTTTGCACCAGCCTGCCATGAGGGACCTTATCAACTTCATTACTAAAGTTCATGTGGACAACATCCACAGCCCTTCCCTCGCCAATCATTTTTGTCACCTCCTCAAAAAACTCAATTAAATTAGTGAGACCAGACCTCCCTTGTACGAAACCATGTTGTCTGTCACTAATATGACCATTCACTTCCCAATGAGCATCGATCCTGTGCTGGATTCTCCGGGCTGAAATCGCGTCCGGCGCAGGGGCGGAGAATGGTCGTCATTCCGGAAATTCGGACAGGCGCCGCTATTGCGATTCTCTGGTCCCTGAAGGATCGCTTGGTGGGAGTCTCTCGCGCGCGAACTACGCGACGCGGGTAGGTGGCCATTGACAGAAGCCGCCCCCCCCCCCCCCCCCCGCGGGAAACCGGCCAAGTTCCTGACGGCGTGGTCCTAACCACCTAACGGCCGTCGGGAACGTCAGATGGCAGCTGAGCTACAGTCCGCGGCCGCCCTGGTGGGGGTGTAGCCATCTCAGATGGCCACCTGCAAAGGACCATGGGAATTATGCCAACCCAGGACTCAGACACACTCAGAGCTTGTGTGTGTATTTGCAACCCAGATAGCCAGACGCGATCGAAACCCCCGCTCATTTGCATTCTAATGGTCCATTTCCCCAGAACAATAGAACTGTACTCAGATACAGACACAGATACAGACTAATCGGCGCCACTCCCTTTACTCAGGGAGCCCAAACAGCCAAGGCCAATGACCGCAAAGGACACGCCCAGCCATCAAGGCACCCGCCCCTTTATTGGCCAAAATCAAAGGCAGCAATCGAAGCCTGTCGAATTATTGGGTCCAAGTTAAGGACCACCCCAAAGAGCGTGAAATCCCACAGGGATAAGAAGAGACACAGCCGTGTGCTCGGTCTCTCTTGGATCCGGCCTATGCCAACCCAAGTGCAGCATAACGACCAGGCAGACAAGTTCAAGACCAACGATCGCTACCTGACGGCTGAACCCAGCAGAAACAGAGCCACTTCTTCCACCCAGCCACGCAAGATCCGGACAAAGATCTTGTCCATCTGCATAGAGCCGTTTGCCCTGAAGTTAAGTGTAGGTTATTGTAGTTGTTAGGTGTAGTTTAACTTGTAGTATATTGTGCTTGCATGTCCAAGTAATCCTTGTGTGTAAATAAACCATCTTTGAACTTGAACTGACTAACTGGTTGTTTGGTCTTTGATCGATATCCGGTAAAGCCTTGTGGTGGTATCATTTGATACCTGGCGACTCTAAAGAGCATCATTATTAATTGGTAACATTATTGGTGACTCTGGTGGCAATTGGCAACAGGGGACGGGGAGATCATTCACCGGGGGGGAAGCCTCATGGACGGCCAGGGGAGCGATCGGGCATCACGGACCCACGGTTGCGCGCGATCTCGGGGGGGGGGCCCACATTTTTGGTGCCACTCCGCAGTGCGAGTCCGCCGGGGCGGCCGCTGCAGGCCGCCACCGTGTGCATGTGCATACTCCCGACCGGAAGCGTGGGACCCCGAATCCGCAGCCAGAGCTGCGAGAAGCACACCGGGGCCCTGCCAGCCCCATGCACGTGGGAGAATCACTCATGACTTTCTGAAGGAAAGTCCAGAGTGAAAGGACATAGCCCCATTATTGGAGAATCCAGCTCCCTATCTCTGAGAATTTTTTCTAACAATTTCACTATCACTGACGTCAAGCTCTCTGACCTACAATTACCTGGGTTATCCTTGCAACCCTTCTTAAATAACGGTACAACATTGGCTATCCTCCAATCCTCTGGGAGCTCACCTGTGACCAACGAGGACAAAGATTTCTGCTAGAGGCCCATAAATTTCATCTCTTGTCTCCCTCAGTAATCTGGGATAGATGCTATCTGGCCCTGGGGATTGTCCACCTTAATGCTTTTTAACACACCTAACACTTCCTCCCTTGTAATAACGACCTGTTCTAAAGTGTTTACACATCCCTTTGAGACACCACCAATCAACGTATCCGTCTCCTTTGTTAATATCAATACAAAATACTCATGAAGGACATCACCTACTTCCTCTGGTTCTACACATAATTTCCCTCCTTTGTGTTTGAGTGGACCAACTCTTTCTTGAACTATCCTCTTGTTCCTAATATACGTATAAAATGCCTTGGGATTCTCCTTAATCCTGTCTGTCGGGGCAGCGCGGTGACACCGTGGTTAGCATTGCTGCCTACGGCACTGAGAACCCGGGTTTGAATCCCGGCCCAGGGTCACTGTCCTTGTGGAGTTTGCACATTCTCCCCGTGTTTGTGTGGGTTTCGCCCCCACAACCCAAAGATGTGCAGGCTAGGTGGATTGGCCACGCTAAATTGCCCCTTAATTGCAAAAAATAATTGGGTACTCTAAATTTAGTATTTAAAAAAATCCTGCCTGCCAAGGACATTCCGTGATCCCTTTTTGCCCTCCTAACTCTCTGCTTGAGCTCTTTTCTACTTTCCTTGTATTCCTCAAGTGCTTCATCTGTTTTTGGTTGCCCGTACCTCATGTATGCATCTTTTTTCTTTTTGACAAGATTCGCAATTTCCCTGGTCATCCATGGTTCCCGAATCCTGCCTTTCCTGTCCTTCCTTTTTACTGGCACATGCCTGTCCTGCACTCCCATCAACTGCTCCTTAAGAGACTCCCACATGCCAAATGTGGATTTACCCTCAAATAGCCTCACCCACACAACAGCCTCCAAATCCTGCCTAATCTGTCTGTAGTTAGCCTTCCCCCAATTTAGCACCTTAACCCTAGGACAACACTCGTCTTTTTCCATGCGTATTCGAAAGTTTATGGAATCATTAATAGTATTTTTCTCAATCTCTACTTGTGACAGTGAATACCACATTTTAACCACTCTCTAATTAAAGGTGTTTGTCCTGAATTGTCTGTTGGGTTTATTAGTGACAATCTTTTATTTATGCCCCTGGTTTTGGATTCTATTTTTTATGTTCCAATGAAGGGGCAATTTAGCGTGGCCAATCCACCTAACCTGCACATCTTTGGGTTGTGGGGGTAAAACCCACGCAGACACGGGGAGAATGTGCCAACTCCACACGGACAGGGACCCAGGGCCGGGATTCGAACCTGGGTCCTCAGCGCCGCAGTCCCAGTGCTAACCACTGTGCCACATTCCGCACTCCAATCAAACCTTTTAAAGATCTCCATCAGGCCCACCTCAGCCTTCTCTCTTCTAGTGAAATGGATAGAGATGGTCAAAGGAACAGGTTTCATAAATTTGTTGGCCCTTCAGACAGTTCTTGTGAACATTAATATCCACTTGTTACCATTTTAAGGTTTTATTATCCCTGATACTGCACAACAAGGGCTAAGGAGAGCTAGGAGGGGGCATGAGAAGTCCTTGGCGGGTAGGATCAAGGAAAACACCAAGGCTTTTTACGCTTATGTGAGGAATAAAAGAATGACCAAGGTGAAGTTAGGTCCGGCCAAGGACAGTAGTGGGAACGTGTGCATGGAGTCTGAAGATATAGGAGAGGCCCTAAATGAATACTTTTCTTCAGTGTTCACAAAGGAGAGGGGCCATGTTGTTGAGGAGGATAGTGCGATACAGGCTGGTAGGCTGGAGGAGGTGGATATTCGGAAGGAAGATGTGTTAGAAATTTTGAGAAGCCTGAGGATCGATAATCCCCTGGGCCTGATGGGATATATCCTAGGATTCTTTGGGAGGCGAGGGAGGAGATTGCAGAGCCTTTGGCTTTGATCTTTATGTCCTCACTGTCTACAGGAATAGTGCCAGAAGACTGGAGAGAGGCGAATGTTGTCCCCTTGTTCAAGAAAGGGAATAGGCCCCTGGGAATTATCGGCCGGTTAGTCTCAGTTTGGTCATCGGTAAATTATTGGAAAGGGTCCTGAGGGATAGGATTTATGATCATTTGGAAAGATACAGCTTAATCCAGGATAGTCAGCACGGATTTGTGAGGGGTAAGTCTTGCCTCACAAGTTTGATTGTATTCTTTGAGGAGGTAACTAAGTACATAGATGAAGGTAGAGCAGTTGATGTCGTATACATGGATTTTAGTAAGACGTTTGATAAGGTGCCCCATGGTCGGCTCATGCAGAAAGTAAGGAGGCATGGCATGGAGGGAAATTTGGCCGATTGGATCAGTAACTGGCTATCACATAGAAGACAGAGGGTGGTGGTAGATGGTAAATTTTCATCCTGGAGCCCAGTCACCAGCAGTGTACCACAGGGATCAGTGCTGGGTCCTCTGCTATCTGTGATTTTTATCAGTGACTTGGATGATGGAGTTGAAGGTTGGGTTAGTAAATTTGCTGATGATACCAAGATTGGTGGAGCAGTGGATAATGCAGAGGGCTGTTGTAGGCTGCAAAGAGACATTGATAGGATGCAAAGCTGGGCTGAAAAATGGCAGATGGAGTTTAACCCTGATAAGCGTGAGGTGATTCATTTTGGTAGGACAAATTTGAATGCGGATTCCAGGGTTAACGGCAGGGTTCTGAAAAATGTGGAGGAGCAGAGAGATCTTGGGGTTCATGTCCATAGATCTCTGAAGGTTGCCACTCAAGTAGATAGAGCCGTGAAGAAAGCCTACAGTGTGTTACCATTGACATCATAGCATTTATTAACAGGGGGATTGAGTTTAAGAGCCGCGGGGTTATGCTGCAACTGTACAAGACCTTGGTTCGACCACATTTGGAGTATTGTGTGCAGTTCTGGTCACCTCATTATAGGAAGGATGTGGAAGCTTTGGAAAGGGTGCAAAGGAGATTTACCAGGATGCTGCCTGGTTTGGAGGATAGGTCTTATGAGGAAAGGTTGAGGGAGCTAGGGCTTTTCTCTTTGGAGCAAAGGAGGATGAGAGGTGAATTAATTGAGGTGTATAAGATGATGAGGGGGATAGATAGAGTGGACGTTCAGCGGCTTTTTCCTCAGGTGGATGTAGCTGTTACAAGGGGGCATAACTATAAGGTTCAAGGTGGAAGATATAGGAGGATTCTTTACTCAGAGAGTGGTTGGGGCGTGGAACGCACTCCCAGCTATGGTAATGGAGTCGGACACTTTAGGAACTTTCAAGCGGTTATTGGATAGGCACATGGAGTGCACTAGAATGATTGGGAGTAGGTTGATTTGATCTTAGTTTCAGACTAGTTCGGCACAACATTGTGGGCCGAAGGGCCTGTACTGTGCTGTACTGTTCTATGTTCTAACACCTGGGGTATTTTAATTTTATTGTGGTCTATCTTATTTCAAAGTGAATATATGATACATCTGTGACAAAAACGTTGTTGTAATTAAACTTTTAACAATCCAGATTAATTTTTTCCATTTTCAGACATTAACATGCATCTGGATGGATACTTTTACACGATGCATGTAATAAATAAGGACCACTGGAGATTTTTTAAAAGCACCACATCGGGTAGAACCTTCTGGAACCCGAGAGTGTGGAAAGACAGGAGAAGGGAATGGTGGACCGGCAGAGGGTTGGGGGAGGGGAGCAGAGGAGAGGGTGAGGATAATTGGAGTGGGGAGGCAGAGAGAGAGAGGGAAATCGGTAGGGAGGAAAGATGGGAGGATTTTGGAGAGGTGAAGTTGGAGGAGAGAAGTGGGGAGAGTTGGGAAAAGAGGGGAGGGTAAGTTGGGAAGGGAAGAGGAGGGGCGGTGGATGAGGGGTGTGAGAGCAATAGAGGGGAAGGAGAGGGGAAGGATGGGAGATTGAAGGTGTGTAGAGGGAGGGACGGAGACAGGTTTTGGATGGGAAGGGGAGGGAGAGAGTCAATCTGTGTGAGGCAAGAAGCAATTTCTTCTTTCATTCTGATCATGTTTCCTGGACAATGGGTAGCTGGAGATGTGGTGATATACATCATTGTAAGTACACAAAGGGGTAATGTACATACACTACACCTAGCTAGACACTAGAGGGCGCACCAGAGACATGACACACAGACATTCAACCAATAGGTCAGTGAGATAGGACACAACCAATGGGCATTCACAATACACACAGAGGTGATACTACCACAGGGGGGGGCATTACACCATCCCATATAAAAGGACACATCACACATGCTCAGTCTCTTTCCAGTGGAGACTCTCAGTGAGCACAGACACAGGGTTGATTGAACATCACTCCCACCACGTGGATTGTAGCAGACTGGTTAGTCAGTCTGAGTAGCTATAGAAGGATTAACAGTAGCGTCGAATCCAAGTAGGAGAATTGTTAATAGTTTATTAAACGTGTTAAAGCTATCTCCAAGTCTGAACCTTCCTTTGTCAGAGTGCACATCAAGGAAGCAACTAATGCTATGTCAAGAGCATAACAAAACAGGAGATTTTAGAGGTCTCTCTCTCTCTCTCTCTCTCTCGCTTCTATTCCAGTCATGGATAGCTGTCCAAAGATCATGGGATTCAAGCCCCACCCATAAGATTTGAGCACCTAACCTAGACAGATACTCCGAGTGCAGGACCGAGGGAGTGTCACACTGTCATAGGTGCTGATTTCAGATTAGATGTAAAATTCAGGTCCTTGTCAGGTCGGAGATTCCTGAGTAATATTTGAAGGACAGGAGAGTTATCCCTGGTGTCAGGAGCCAATATTTATCCTTCAACCAATGTTAATAAAATCAACAACTTAGTCTTTTATCAGATTGCTGTTTGTGAGAGCATGCCTCACACAAATGGGCTACTTCTATGCTGCAGTTCAAAAGGTGCTTTCTTGGCTGTGAAACGATTTGGGATAGGGTTGTGAAAGGCGCTAGAGAAATGCAGTTCTTTGTTCTCTTCCATTCTTTTACTACTCTCTCAAGTTGCTATTGAGTCTGCTTCCACTGCCCTTTCAGGCCGTACGGCTGGTACAGACACATTGAGCCTAATGGCCAACTTATTGTGACATTCTGGGCACGATCTAATGGTCATCACGTCCGACTCGGTGACGTGATGAGGCCGTTAAATCTCACAAGAAGATTCTCGCGAGATTTGCGACGCTAAGAACGCCTCGAGAGGTCTGACAATTAAATCCCCATCTGCTCTCTGACGAGAACAACAGCACGGTAGCACAGTGGTTAGCTCTGTGGCTTCAGACCCGGGTTCGATTCCCGGCTTGGCTCACTGTGTGTGGAGTCTGCACGTTCTCCCCGTGTCTGCGTGGGTTTCTTCCGGGTGCTCCGGTTTCCTCCCACAAGTCCCGAAAGACGTGCTTGTTAGGTGAATTGGACATTCTGAATTCTCCCTCTGTGTACCCGAACAGGCGCCGGAATGTGGCGACTAGGGGCTTTTCACAGTAACCTCATTGCAGTGTTAATGTAAAGCCTACTTGTGACACTAATAAAAGATAAAAGATTATCCAGTCTCGCCACATAACTGCAATGCCAAATCACCGGGATCAAGTTGGTAAATCTTCTCTCTGCCCTCTCCAACGCCTCGAACACCTTCTGAAAGTGTGGAGGACACAGCATGTTCCCAGCTGAGGCATAAACCGTGATTTACAACTTCCTTGCTTTTGGACTCCATGCCTCTATTTACAAAGTCCAGGATACTGTATGTTTTTTTCTTTAAATAACCAAATTTTTATTCTGCCACCTTCAAGGATTTATGTACATTACACACGCAGGTCTCTCTGTTCCTGCATTAACAGATTAACCCTTCAAAATTTACAGTTATGAAGAGAATACATTGAAATGAGGGGTTTCCATGCAGCTTGACGGATGTTTAACTCTGAGTACCAAGCTTCCTCAGTGAACTCTTTGAGAACTGGCTCCTAAATCTGCATCTCTGTCTGTTCTCATGGTTACACCTCCTAGAGCCCCTGACACTCCCTGAGCTGAACTCATGTCCAAAGTATATTTATGAGTCAGAGAGAGAGAGAGATCAAGCTCGTCTTTACAAGAACTCTCTCCTTTTATTCTGCTCCTCACCCCCCACCATTCTCCATATGTCCTGTGAAAATACAACTAACCCCAAGTTGAACTGTGACTGACGAGTGTCTGAGCCGGAGGGTGTTACTGCGAGGTCACAATTTTAACCCCTTCCAGAGCAGCAGCATAATTTCCCCATCTCAGATGTCTCTCTGAGTCAGGCACAACATGAACGTCCAACGGGCTTTTATCCAGGGACCCGTGAGATGTGGAATTTTTGCTGATCGCACAAGTATTGTGTCAGTGTCTGCGGAGCGTTCCAAAGTGAGAGTCAATGGGCTGGATTCTCTGATTTGGAGAATGTCCTGACGACGGAGTTGGCAGAGTAGAGTTTTTGACCGAGAAATCGGTGCTCCGTCTGGTGGGGAGGCAGCAGGCACTCAGCTTGGAGCAGCCGGCTCTCGCTGCCGATACACCTGGAGAACAGCCGGGTCCGTGGCTACACATGCGCACAGCAATGGCAGCGTGGACCCGGCCTGCCAAATCGTGCACCGTGTGGCTAGGCATGCAATGCCAGGACCACACCCCACCAGTGCTTCCAGCCCACGCCAAAGCCCCCCCTGCCCGCCAATCATCTCCCCCCGACTGTGGCGCCGTTGGATTCAGTCCGCATCCGCCACGCTAAGTTCCAGGGAAAAAATAGCATGAGCTACCCACGCCGTCGGCAACTGGGCCGTTCGGGGGTGGAGCGGCGGGGAGGGTGGGGCGCCTCAGGGAACATCAGTGTGCGTGGAACTGTATCCCAGTGAGAGTCAGTGTGTGTAGAACTGTATCCCAGTGAGAGTCAGTGTGTGTGGAACTGTATCCCAGTGAGAGTCAGTGTGTGTGGAACTGTACCCCAGTGAGAGTCAGTGTGTGTGGAACTGTATCCCAGTGAGAGTCAGTGTGTGTGGAACTGTATCCCAGTGAGAGTCGGTGTGTGTGGAACTGTATCCCAGTGAGAGTCAGTGTGTGTGGAACTGTATCCCAGTGAGAGTCAGTGTGTGTGGAACTGTATCCCAGTGAGAGCCAGTGTGTGTGGAACTGTATCCCAGTGAGAGTCGGTGTGTGTGGAACTGTATCCCAGTGAGAGTCAGTGTGTGTGGAACTGTATCCCAGTGAGAGTCGGTGTGTGTGGAACTGTATCCCAGTGAGAGTCAGTGTGTGTGGAACTGTATCCCAGTGAGAGTCAGTGTGTGTGGAACTGTATCCCAGTGAGAGGCAGTGTGTGTGGAACTGTACCCCAGTGAGAGACAGTGTGTGTGGAACTGTACCCCAGTGAGAGTCAGTGTGTGTGGAACTGTCCCCCAGTGAGAGTCAGTGTGTGTGGAACTGTCCCCCGGTGAGAGTCAGTGTGTGTGGAACTGTATCCCAGTGAGAGTCGGTGTGTGTGGAACTGTATCCCAGTGAGAGTCAGTGTGTGTGGAACTGTATCCCAGTGAGAGTCAGTGTGTGTGGAACTGTATCCCAGTGAGAGGCAGTGTGTGTGGAACTGTACCCCAGTGAGAGACAGTGTGTGTGGAACTGTACCCCAGTGAGAGTCAGTGTGTGTGGAACTGTCCCCCAGTGACAGTCAGTGTGTGTGGAACTGTCCCCCAGTGAGAGTCAGTGTGTGTGGAACTGTATCCCAGTGAGAGTCAGTATGTGTGGAACTGTATCCCAGTGAGAGTCAGTGTATATGGAACTGTCCCCCAGTGAGAGTCAGTGTGTGTGGAACTGTATCCCAGTGAGAGTCAGTGTGTGTGGAACTGTATCCCAGTGAGAGTCAGTGTGTGTGGAACTGTACCCCAGTCAGAGTCAGTGTGTGTGGAACTGTATCCCAATGAGAGTCAGTGTGTGTGGAACTATGCCCCAGTGAGAGTCAGTGTGTGTGGAACTGTATCCCAGTGAGAGTCAGTGTGTGTGGAACTGTATCCCAGTGAGAGACAGTGTGTGTGGAACTGTATCCCAATGAGAGTCAGTGTGTGTGGAACTGTACCCCAGTGAGAGTCAGTGTGTGTGGAACTGTATCCCAGTGAGAGTCAGTGTGTGTGGAACTGTATCCCAGTGAGAGTCAGTGTGTGTGGAACTGTATCCCAGTGAGAGTCAGTGTGTGTGGAACTGTACCCCAGTGAGAGTCAGTGTGGGTGGAACTGTATCCCAGTGAGAGTCAGTGTGTGTGGAACTGTACCCCAGTGAGAGTCAGTGTGTGTGGAACTGTATCCCAATGAGAGTCAGTGTGTGTGGAACTGTACCCCAGTGAGAGTCAGTGTGTGTGGAACTGTATCCCAGTCAGAGTCAGTGTGTGTGGAACTGTATCCCAGTCAGAGTCAGTGTGTGTGGAACTGTACCCCAGTGAGAGTCAGTGTGTGTGGAACTGTACCCCAGTGAGAGTCAGTGTGTGTGGAACTGTCCCCCAGTGAAAGTCAGTGTGTGTGGAACTGTTCCCCAGTGAGAGTCAGTGTGTGTGGAACTGTATCCCAGTGAGAGTCAGTGTGTGTGGAACTGTATCCCAGTGAGAGTCAGTGTGTGTGGAACTGTATCCCAGTGAGAGTCAGTGTGTGTGGAACTGTATCCCAGTGAGAGTCAGTGTGTGTGGAACTGTATCCCAGTGAGAGTCAGTGTGTGTGGAACTGTATCCCAGTGAGAGTCAGTGTGTGTGGAACTGTATCCCAGTGAGAGTCAGTGTGTGTGGAACTGTATCCCAGTGAGAGTCAGTGTGTGTGGAACTGTATCCCAGTGAGAGTCAGTGTGTGTGGAACTGTATCCCACTGAGTGTCAGTCTGTGTGGAACTGTATCCCAGTGCGAGTCAGTGTGTGTGGAACTGTATCCCAGTGAGTGTCAGTGTGGGTGGAACTGTATCCCAGTGAGAATCCGTGTGTGGGGAACTGTATCCAGGTGAGAGTCAGTGTGTGTGGAACTGTATCCCAGTGAGAGTCAGTGTGTGTGGAACTGTATCCCAGTGAGTGTCAGTGTGTGTGGAACTGTATCCCAGTGAGAGTCAGTGTGTGTGGAACTGTATCCCAGTGAGAGGCAGTGTGTGTGGAACTGTACCCCAGTGAGAGACAGTGTGTGTGGAACTGTTCCCCAGTGAGAGTCAGTGTGTGTGGAACTGTCCCCCAGTGACAGTCAGTGTGTGTGGAACTGTCCCCCAGTGAGAGTCAGTGTGTGTGGAACTGTATCCCAGTGAGAGTCAGTATGTGTGGAACTGTATCCCAGTGAGAGTCAGTGTATATGGAACTGTCCCCCAGTGAGAGTCAGTGTGTGTGGAACTGTATCCCAGTGAGAGTCAGTGTGTGTGGAACTGTATCCCAGTGAGAGTCAGTGTGTGTGGAACTGTACCCCAGTCAGAGTCAGTGTGTGTGGAACTGTATCCCAATGAGAGTCAGTGTGTGTGGAACTATGCCCCAGTGAGAGTCAGTGTGTGTGGAACTGTATCCCAGTGAGAGTCAGTGTGTGTGGAACTGTATCCCAGTGAGAGACAGTGTGTGTGGAACTGTATCCCAATGAGAGTCAGTGTGTGTGGAACTGTACCCCAGTGAGAGTCAGTGTGTGTGGAACTGTATCCCAGTGAGAGTCAGTGTGTGTGGAACTGTATCCCAGTGAGAGTCAGTGTGTGTGGAACTGTATCCCAGTGAGAGTCAGTGTGTGTGGAACTGTACCCCAGTGAGAGTCAGTGTGGGTGGAACTGTATCCCAGTGAGAGTCAGTGTGTGTGGAACTGTATCCCAGTGAGAGTCAGTGTGTGTGGAACTGTATCCCAATGAGAGTCAGTGTGTGTGGAACTGTACCCCAGTGAGAGTCAGTGTGTGTGGAACTGTATCCCAGTCAGAGTCAGTGTGTGTGGAACTGTATCCCAGTCAGAGTCAGTGTGTGTGGAACTGTACCCCAGTGAGAGTCAGTGTGTGTGGAACTGTACCCCAGTGAGAGTCAGTGTGTGTGGAACTGTCCCCCAGTGAAAGTCAGTGTGTGTGGAACTGTTCCCCAGTGAGAGTCAGTGTGTGTGGAACTGTATCCCAGTGAGAGTCAGTGTGTGTGGAACTGTATCCCAGTGAGAGTCAGTGTGTGTGGAACTGTATCCCAGTGAGAGTCAGTGTGTGTGGAACTGTACCCCAGTGAGAGTCAGTGTGTGTGGAACTGTATCCCAGTGAGAGTCAGTGTGTGTGGAACTGTATCCCAGTGAGAGTCAGTGTGTGTGGAACTGTATCCCAGTGAGAGTCAGTGTGTGTGGAACTGTATCCCAGTGAGAGTCAGTGTGTGTGGAACTGTATCCCAGTGAGAGTCAGTGTGTGTGGAACTGTATCCCACTGAGTGTCAGTCTGTGTGGAACTGTATCCCAGTGCGAGTCAGTGTGTGTGGAACTGTATCCCAGTGAGTGTCAGTGTGGGTGGAACTGTATCCCAGTGAGAATCCGTGTGTGGGGAACTGTATCCAGGTGAGAGTCAGTGTGTGTGGAACTGTATCCCAGTGAGAGTCAGTGTGTGTGGAACTGTATCCCAGTGAGTGTCAGTGTGTGTGGAACTGTATCCCAGTGAGAGTCAATGTGTGTGCAACTGTATCCCAGTGAGAGTCAGTGTGTGTGGAACTGTATCCCAGTGAGAGTCAGTGTGTGTAGAACTGTATCCCATGTGAGAGTCAGTGTGTGTGGAACTGTATCCCAGTGAGAGTCAGTGTGTGTTGAACTGTCCCCCAGTGAGTGTCAGTGTGTGTGGAACTGTCCCCCAGTGAGAGTCCGTGTGTGTGGAACTGTATCCCAGTGAGAGTCAGTGTGTGTGGAACTGTATCCCAGTGAGAGTCAGTGTGGGTGGAACTGTATCCCAGTGAGAGTCAGTGTTTGTGGAACTGTATCCCAGTGAGAGTCAGTGTGTGTGGAACTGTATCCCAGTGAGAGTCAGTGTGTGTAGAACTGTATCCCAGTGAGAGTCAGTGTGTGTGGAACTGTATCCCAGTGAGAGTCAATGTGTGTGGAACTGTATCCCAGTGAGAGTCAGTGTGTGTGGAACTGTATCCCAGTGAGAGTCAGTGTGTGAGGACCCGTACCCCAGTGAGAGTCAGTGTGTGTGGAACTGTATCCCAGTGAGAGTCAGTGTGTGTGGAACTGTATCCCAGTGAGAGTCAGTGTGTGTGGTACTGTACCCCAGTGAGAGCCAGTGTGTGCGGGACCCGTACCCCAGTGAGAGTCAGTGTGTGTGGAACTGTATCCCAGTGAGAGTCAGTGTGTGTGGAACTGTATCCCAGTGAGAGTCAGTGTGTGTGGAACTGTATCCCAGTGAGAGTCAGTGTGTGTGGAACTGTCCCCCAGTGAGAGTCAGTGTGTGTGGAACTGTATCCCAGTGAGAGTCAGTGTGTGTGGTACTGTACCCCAGTGAGAGCCAGTGTGTGCGGGACCCGTACCCCAGTGAGAGTCAGTATGTGTAGAACTGTACCCCAGTGAGAGTCAGTGTGTGTGGAACTGTATCCCAGTGAGAGTCAGTGTGTGTGGAACTGTATCCCAGTGAGAGTCAGTATGTGTGGAACTGTATCCCAGTGAGAGTCAGTGTGTGTGGAACTGTATCCCAGTGAGAGTCAGTGTGTGTGGAAATGTATCCCAGTGAGAGTCAGTGTGTGTGGAACTGTATCCCAGTGAGAGTCAATGTGTGTGCAACTGTATCCCAGTGAGAGTCAGTGTGTGTGGAACTGTATCCCATGTGAGAGTCAGTGTGTGTGGAACTGTATCCCAGTGAGAGTCAGTGTGTGTTGAACTGTCCCCCAGTGAGTGTCAGTGTGTGTGGAACTGTCCCCCAGTGAGAGTCCGTGTGTGTGGAACTGTATCCCAGTGAGAGTCAGTGTGTGTGGAACTGTATCCCAGTGAGAGTCAGTGTGGGTGGAACTGTATCCCAGTGAGAGTCAGTGTTTGTGGAACTGTATCCCAGTGAGAGTCAGTGTGTGTGGAACTGTATCCCAGTGAGAGTCAGTGTGTGTGGAGCTGTATCCCAGTGAGAGTCAGTGTGTGTGGAACTGTATCCCAGTGAGAGTCAGTGTGTGTGGAACTGTATCCCAGTGAGAGTCAGTGTGTGTGGAACTGTACCCCAGTGAGAGCCAGTGTGTGCGGGACCCGTACCCCAGTGAGAGTCAGTGTGTGTGGAACTGTATCCCAGTGAGAGTCAGTGTTTATGGAACTGTATCCCAGTGAGAGTCAGTGTGTGTGGAACTGTATCCCAGTGAGAGTCAGTGTGTGTGGAACTGTATCCCAGTGAGAGTCAGTGTGTGTAGAACTGTATCCCAGTGAGAGTCAGTGTGTGTGGAACTGTATCCCAGTGAGAGTCAGTGTGTGTGGAACTGTATCCAAGTGAGAGTCAGTGTGTCTGGAACTGTATCCAAGTGAGAGTCAGTATGTGTGGAACTGTGTCCCAGTGAGAGTCAGTGTTTGTGGAACTGTATCCCAGTGAGAGTCAGTGTGTGTGGAACTGTATCCCAGTGAGAGTCAGTGTGTGTAGAACTGTATCCCAGTGAGAGTCAGTGTGTGTGGAACTGTATCCCAGTGAGAGTCAATGTGTGTGGAACTGTATCCCAGTGAGAGTCAGTGTGTGTGGAACTGTATCCCAGTGAGAGTCAGTGTGTGAGGACCCGTACCCCAGTGAGAGTCAGTGTGTGTGGAACTGTATCCCAGTGAGAGTCAGTGTGTGTGGAACTGTATCCCAGTGAGAGTCAGTGTGTGTGGTACTGTACCCCAGTGAGAGCCAGTGTGTGCGGGACCCGTACCCCAGTGAGAGTCAGTGTGTGTGGAACTGTATCCCAGTGAGAGTCAGTGTGTGTGGAACTGTATCCCAGTGAGAGTCAGTGTGTGTGGAACTGTATCCCAGTGAGAGTCAGTGTGTGTGGAACTGTCCCCCAGTGAGAGTCAGTGTGTGTGGAACTGTATCCCAGTGAGAGTCAGTGTGTGTGGTACTGTACCCCAGTGAGAGCCAGTGTGTGCGGGACCCGTACCCCAGTGAGAGTCAGTATGTGTAGAACTGTACCCCAGTGAGAGTCAGTGTGTGTGGAACTGTATCCCAGTGAGAGTCAGTGTGTGTGGAACTGTATCCCAGTGAGAGTCAGTATGTGTGGAACTGTATCCCAGTGAGAGTCAGTGTGTGTGGAACTGTATCCCAGTGAGAGTCAGTGTGTGTGGAAATGTATCCCAGTGAGAGTCAGTGTGTGTGGAACTGTATCCCAGTGAGAGTCAATGTGTGTGCAACTGTATCCCAGTGAGAGTCAGTGTGTGTGGAACTGTATCCCATGTGAGAGTCAGTGTGTGTGGAACTGTATCCCAGTGAGAGTCAGTGTGTGTTGAACTGTCCCCCAGTGAGTGTCAGTGTGTGTGGAACTGTCCCCCAGTGAGAGTCCGTGTGTGTGGAACTGTATCCCAGTGAGAGTCAGTGTGTGTGGAACTGTATCCCAGTGAGAGTCAGTGTGGGTGGAACTGTATCCCAGTGAGAGTCAGTGTTTGTGGAACTGTATCCCAGTGAGAGTCAGTGTGTGTGGAACTGTATCCCAGTGAGAGTCAGTGTGTGTGGAGCTGTATCCCAGTGAGAGTCAGTGTGTGTGGAACTGTATCCCAGTGAGAGTCAGTGTGTGTGGAACTGTATCCCAGTGAGAGTCAGTGTGTGTGGAACTGTACCCCAGTGAGAGCCAGTGTGTGCGGGACCCGTACCCCAGTGAGAGTCAGTGTGTGTGGAACTGTATCCCAGTGAGAGTCAGTGTTTATGGAACTGTATCCCAGTGAGAGTCAGTGTGTGTGGAACTGTATCCCAGTGAGAGTCAGTGTGTGTGGAACTGTATCCCAGTGAGAGTCAGTGTGTGTAGAACTGTATCCCAGTGAGAGTCAGTGTGTGTGGAACTGTATCCCAGTGAGAGTCAGTGTGTGTGGAACTGTATCCAAGTGAGAGTCAGTGTGTCTGGAACTGTATCCAAGTGAGAGTCAGTATGTGTGGAACTGTGTCCCAGTGAGAGTCAGTGTGTGTGGAACTGTATCCAAGTGAGAGTCAGTGTGTGTGGAACTGTATCCTAGTGAGAGTCAGTGTGTGTAGAACTGTATCCCAGTGAGAATCAGTGTGTGTGGAACTGTATCCCAGTGAGAGTCAGTGTGTGTGGAACTGTATCCCAATGAGAGTCAGTGTGTGTAGAACTGTATCCCAGTGAGAGTCAGTGTGTGTGGAACTGTATCCCAGTGAGAGTCAATGTGTGTGGAACTGTATCCCAGTGAGAGTCAGTGTGTGTGGAACTGTATCCCAGTGAGAGTCAGTGTGTGAGGACCCGTACCCCAGTGAGAGTCAGTGTGTGTGGAACTGTATCCCAGTGAGAGTCAGTGTGTGTGGAACTGTATCCCAGTGAGAGTCAGTGTGTGTGGTACTGTACCCCAGTGAGAGCCAGTGTGTGCGGGACCCGTACCCCAGTGAGAGTCAGTGTGTGTGGAACTGTATCCCAGTGAGAGTCAGTGTGTGTGGAACTGTATCCCAGTGAGAGTCAGTGTGTGTGGAACTGTATCCCAGTGAGAGTCAGTGTGTGTGGAACTGTCCCCCAGTGAGAGTCAGTGTGTGTGGAACTGTATCCCAGTGAGAGTCAGTGTGTGTGGTACTGTACCCCAGTGAGAGCCAGTGTGTGCGGGACCCGTACCCCAGTGAGAGTCAGTATGTGTAGAACTGTACCCCAGTGAGAGTCAGTGTGTGTGGAACTGTATCCCAGTGAGAGTCAGTGTGTGTGGAACTGTATCCCAGTGAGAGTCAGTATGTGTGGAACTGTATCCCAGTGAGAGTCAGTGTGTGTGGAACTGTATCCCAGTGAGAGTCAGTGTGTGTGGAAATGTATCCCAGTGAGAGTCAGTGTGTGTGGAACTGTATCCCAGTGAGAGTCAGTGTGTGTGGAACTGTATCCCAGTGAGTGTCAGTGTGTGTGGAACTGTATCCCAGTGAGAGTCAGTATGTGTGGAACTGTACCCCAGTGAGAGTCAGTGTGTATGGAACTGTATCCCAGTGAGAGTCAGTGTGTGTGGAACTGTATCCCAGTGAGAGTCAGTGTGTGTGGTACTGTATCCCAGTGAGAGTCAGTGTGTGTGGAACTGTATCCCAGTGAGTGTCAGTGTGGGTGGAACTGTATCCCAGTGAGAATCCGTGTGTGGGGAACTGTATCCAGGTGAGAGTCAGTGTGTGTGGAACTGTATCCCAGTGAGAGTCAGTGTGTGTGGAACTGTATCCCAGTGAGTGTCAGTGTGTGTGGAACTGTATCCCAGTGAGAGTCAGTGTGTGTGGAACTGTATCCCAGTGAGAGGCAGTGTGTGTGGAACTGTACCCCAGTGAGAGACAGTGTGTGTGGAACTGTACCCCAGTGAGAGTCAGTGTGTGTGGAACTGTCCCCCAGTGACAGTCAGTGTGTGTGGAACTGTCCCCCAGTGAGAGTCAGTGTGTGTGGAACTGTATCCCAGTGAGAGTCAGTATGTGTGGAACTGTATCCCAGTGAGAGTCAGTGTATATGGAACTGTCCCCCAGTGAGAGTCAGTGTGTGTGGAACTGTATCCCAGTGAGAGTCAGTGTGTGTGGAACTGTATCCCAGTGAGAGTCAGTGTGTGTGGAACTGTACCCCAGTCAGAGTCAGTGTGTGTGGAACTGTATCCCAATGAGAGTCAGTGTGTGTGGAACTATGCCCCAGTGAGAGTCAGTGTGTGTGGAACTGTATCCCAGTGAGAGTCAGTGTGTGTGGAACTGTATCCCAGTGAGAGACAGTGTGTGTGGAACTGTATCCCAATGAGAGTCAGTGTGTGTGGAACTGTACCCCAGTGAGAGTCAGTGTGTGTGGAACTGTATCCCAGTGAGAGTCAGTGTGTGTGGAACTGTATCCCAGTGAGAGTCAATGTGTGTGGAACTGTATCCCAGTGAGAGTCAGTGTGTGTGGAACTGTACCCCAGTGAGAGTCAGTGTGGGTGGAACTGTATCCCAGTGAGAGTCAGTGTGTGTGGAACTGTATCCCAGTGAGAGTCAGTGTGTGTGGAACTGTATCCCAATGAGAGTCAGTGTGTGTGGAACTGTACCCCAGTGAGAGTCAGTGTGTGTGGAACTGTATCCCAGTCAGAGTCAGTGTGTGTGGAACTGTATCCCAGTCAGAGTCAGTGTGTGTGGAACTGTACCCCAGTGAGAGTCAGTGTGTGTGGAACTGTACCCCAGTGAGAGTCAGTGTGTGTGGAACTGTCCCCCAGTGAAAGTCAGTGTGTGTGGAACTGTTCCCCAGTGAGAGTCAGTGTGTGTGGAACTGTATCCCAGTGAGAGTCAGTGTGTGTGGAACTGTATCCCAGTGAGAGTCAGTGTGTGTGGAACTGTATCCCAGTGAGAGTCAGTGTGTGTGGAACTGTACCCCAGTGAGAGTCAGTGTGTGTGGAACTGTATCCCAGTGAGAGTCAGTGTGTGTGGAACTGTATCCCAGTGAGAGTCAGTGTGTGTGGAACTGTATCCCAGTGAGAGTCAGTGTGTGTGGAACTGTATCCCAGTGAGAGTCAGTGTGTGTGGAACTGTATCCCAGTGAGAGTCAGTGTGTGTGGAACTGTATCCCACTGAGTGTCAGTCTGTGTGGAACTGTATCCCAGTGCGAGTCAGTGTGTGTGGAACTGTATCCCAGTGAGTGTCAGTGTGGGTGGAACTGTATCCCAGTGAGAATCCGTGTGTGGGGAACTGTATCCAGGTGAGAGTCAGTGTGTGTGGAACTGTATCCCAGTGAGAGTCAGTGTGTGTGGAACTGTATCCCAGTGAGTGTCAGTGTGTGTGGAACTGTATCCCAGTGAGAGTCAATGTGTGTGCAACTGTATCCCAGTGAGAGTCAGTGTGTGTGGAACTGTATCCCAGTGAGAGTCAGTGTGTGTAGAACTGTATCCCATGTGAGAGTCAGTGTGTGTGGAACTGTATCCCAGTGAGAGTCAGTGTGTGTTGAACTGTCCCCCAGTGAGTGTCAGTGTGTGTGGAACTGTCCCCCAGTGAGAGTCCGTGTGTGTGGAACTGTATCCCAGTGAGAGTCAGTGTGTGTGGAACTGTATCCCAGTGAGAGTCAGTGTGGGTGGAACTGTATCCCAGTGAGAGTCAGTGTTTGTGGAACTGTATCCCAGTGAGAGTCAGTGTGTGTGGAACTGTATCCCAGTGAGAGTCAGTGTGTGTGGAGCTGTATCCCAGTGAGAGTCAGTGTGTGTGGAACTGTATCCCAGTGAGAGTCAGTGTGTGTGGAACTGTATCCCAGTGAGAGTCAGTGTGTGTGGAACTGTACCCCAGTGAGAGCCAGTGTGTGCGGGACCCGTACCCCAGTGAGAGTCAGTGTGTGTGGAACTGTATCCCAGTGAGAGTCAGTGTTTATGGAACTGTATCCCAGTGAGAGTCAGTGTGTGTGGAACTGTATCCCAGTGAGAGTCAGTGTGTGTGGAACTGTATCCCAGTGAGAGTCAGTGTGTGTAGAACTGTATCCCAGTGAGAGTCAGTGTGTGTGGAACTGTATCCCAGTGAGAGTCAGTGTGTGTGGAACTGTATCCAAGTGAGAGTCAGTGTGTCTGGAACTGTATCCAAGTGAGAGTCAGTATGTGTGGAACTGTGTCCCAGTGAGAGTCAGTGTGTGTGGAACTGTATCCAAGTGAGAGTCAGTGTGTGTGGAACTGTATCCTAGTGAGAGTCAGTGTGTGTAGAACTGTATCCCAGTGAGAATCAGTGTGTGTGGAACTGTATCCCAGTGAGAGTCAGTGTGTGTGGAACTGTATCCCAATGAGAGTCAGTGTGTGTAGAACTGTATCCCAGTGAGAGTCAGTGTGTGTGGAACTGTATCCCAGTGAGAGTCAATGTGTGTGGAACTGTATCCCAGTGAGAGTCAGTGTGTGTGGAACTGTATCCCAGTGAGAGTCAGTGTGTGAGGACCCGTACCCCAGTGAGAGTCAGTGTGTGTGGAACTGTATCCCAGTGAGAGTCAGTGTGTGTGGAACTGTATCCCAGTGAGAGTCAGTGTGTGTGGTACTGTACCCCAGTGAGAGCCAGTGTGTGCGGGACCCGTACCCCAGTGAGAGTCAGTGTGTGTGGAACTGTATCCCAGTGAGAGTCAGTGTGTGTGGAACTGTATCCCAGTGAGAGTCAGTGTGTGTGGAACTGTATCCCAGTGAGAGTCAGTGTGTGTGGAACTGTCCCCCAGTGAGAGTCAGTGTGTGTGGAACTGTATCCCAGTGAGAGTCAGTGTGTGTGGTACTGTACCCCAGTGAGAGCCAGTGTGTGCGGGACCCGTACCCCAGTGAGAGTCAGTATGTGTAGAACTGTACCCCAGTGAGAGTCAGTGTGTGTGGAACTGTATCCCAGTGAGAGTCAGTGTGTGTGGAACTGTATCCCAGTGAGAGTCAGTATGTGTGGAACTGTATCCCAGTGAGAGTCAGTGTGTGTGGAACTGTATCCCAGTGAGAGTCAGTGTGTGTGGAAATGTATCCCAGTGAGAGTCAGTGTGTGTGGAACTGTATCCCAGTGAGAGTCAGTGTGTGTGGAACTGTATCCCAGTGAGTGTCAGTGTGTGTGGAACTGTATCCCAGTGAGAGTCAGTATGTGTGGAACTGTACCCCAGTGAGAGTCAGTGTGTATGGAACTGTATCCCAGTGAGAGTCAGTGTGTGTGGAACTGTATCCCAGTGAGAGTCAGTGTGTGTGGTACTGTATCCCAGTGAGAGTCAGTGTGTGTGGAACTGTATCCCAGTGAGAGTCAGTGTGTGTGGAACTGTATCCCAGTGAGAGTCAGTATGTGTGGAACTGTATCCCAGTGAGAGTCAGTGTGTGTGGAACTGTATCCCAGTGAGAGTCAGTGTGTGTGGAAATGTATCCCAGTGAGAGTCAGTGTGTGTGGAACTGTATCCCAGTGAGAGTCAGTGTGTGTGGAACTGTATCCCAGTGAGTGTCAGTGTGTGTGGAACTGTATCCCAGTGAGAGTCAGTATGTGTGGAACTGTACCCCAGTGAGAGTCAGTGTGTATGGAACTGTATCCCAGTGAGAGTCAGTGTGTGTGGAACTGTATCCCAGTGAGAGTCAGTGTGTGGAACTATACACCAGTGAGTGTCAGTGTGTGTGGAACTGTATCCCAGTGAGAGTCAGTGTGTGTGGAACTGTATCCCAGTGAGAGTCAGTGTGTGTGGAACTGTATCCCAGTGAGAGTCAGTGTGTGTGGAATCTGGGTGAATGAACCTGAGGAAGGAGCAGCGCTCCGAAAGCTAGTGACTTGAAACAAACCTGTTGGACTTTAACCTGGTGTTGTAAGACTTCTTACTGTCCAATAGTGTTGTAATTAATGAATGAAGGTTTTCAAAGAAAATGATTTTTAAAATTGACTTGTTTTCTGCCTCCCTGGTTCTCTGTCCAGGGTTTGCTCCTAGCTCTGTCCTCGAGTAGAATTTTCAATTTCTGAGAACTCCGTGGCAACGCTGGAGGTTTGGCAACCCCTTTCCAGAGTTAGTTTGATGCTGTCTTCACGTGAGGACCAGCTGGCCCTGCAAGATTTAAATACAACTCCCAGTGGAACAGGATCAGTGTCACCCCCATTTTCAAAGAGGTGTGAATACAATTTCTTTCTTGACCTAAAAGAGGATTTGGTTTGCCCCGAATCTCAGACTGTTTCCCCGTGCCTCACCCTGAATGAAGGGTGGATGCTGGATTCTAGGAAGGCTCCTCCTGGGATTAATCCGCTCATGATTGATTTGATTTGATTTGATTTATTATTGTCACGTGTATTAGTATACAGTGTAAAGTATTGTTTCTGGCATGCTGTACAAACAATGCATACCGTACACAGGGAAGGAAGGAGAGACTGCAGAATATAATGTTACAGTTATAGCAAGGTGGAGAGAAAAGATCAACTTAATACGAGGTAGGTCCATTCAAAAGTCTGATGGCAGTCGGGAAGAAGCTGTTCTTGAGTCGGTTGGTCCGTGACCTCAAACTTTGCTATCTTTTTCCTGACGGAAGAAGGTATGTCCGGGGTGCGTGGGGTCCTTAATTATGCTGGCTGCCTTTCCGAGGCAACGGGAATTACAGATAGAGTCAATGGATGGGAGGCTGGTTTGCGTGATGGATTGAGCAACATTCACGACCTTTTGTAGTTTCCTGCGGTCTTGGGCAGAGCAGGCTCCATACCAAGCTGTGATACAACCAGAAAGAATGCTTTCTATGGTGCATCTGTAGAAGTTGGTGAGGGTCGTAGCTGACATGCCAAATTTCCTTATTCTTCTGAGAAAGTAGAGTCGTTGGTGGGCTTTCTTAACTATAGTGTCGGCATGGGGGGACCAGGACAGGTTGTTGGTGATCTGGACACCTAAAAACGGGAAGCTCTCGACCCTTTCTACTTCGTTCCCATTGGTGTAGGCAGGGGCATGTTCTCCACTACGCTTCCTGAAGTCGATGATAATCTCCTTCGTTTTGTTGACATTGAGGGAGAGATTATTGTCGTCGCACCAGTTCACCAGATTCTCTATCTCATTCCTGTACTCTGTCTCATCATTGTTTGAAATCCGACCCACTACGGTGGTATCAGCAAATTTGAAAATCGAGTTGGAGGGGAATTTGGCCACACAGTCATAGGTGTATAAGGAATATAGTAGGGGGCTGAGGACACGCCTTGTGGGGCACCGATGTTGAGGATGATCGTGGAGGAGATGTTGTTGCCTATCCTTACTGATTGTGGCCTGTGGGTTAGAAAGTTCAGGATCCAGTCGCAGAGGGAGGAGCCAAGGCCAAGGCCACGGAGTTTGGAGATGAGTTTCAGAGGAATGATGGTGTTGAAGGCTGAGCTGTAGTCGATAAATAGGAGTTTGACATAGGTGTCTTTGTTATCTAGGTGTTCCAGGGTAGAGTGCAGGGCCATGGAGATGGTGTCTGCTGTGGACCTGTTGCAGCGGTAGGCGAACTGTAGTGGATCAAGGCAATCCGGGAGGCTGGAGTTGATTCGTGCCATGACTAACCTTTCGAAGCACTTCATGATGATGGATGTCAGAGCCACTGGATGATAGTCATTAAGGCACGCTGCTTGACCTTTTTATGGTACAGGGATGATGGTCGTCTTCTTGAAGCAGATAGGGATCTCAGATTGTTGTAAAGAGAGGTTGAAGATGTCTGCGAATACCCCCGCCAGCTGATCCGCGCAAGACCTGAGGGCTGTCCGGGTACCCCATCCGGGCTAGTGGCTTTCCGTGGGTTGACCTTCGAGAAGACTGCTCTGATGTCTGCAGTGGTGATCTCAGATACAAGTTCATCCAAGGCTTCTGGGGTGGAGGGCTCGCTCTTGCTGACCTCTTGCTCAAAGCGTGCATAGAATGCGTTGAGCACATCAGGGAGGGGTGCGTTGGAGCTGGTGATTTTACATGCCTTCATCTTGTAGCCCGTTATGTCTTGCAGACCTTGCCATAGACGGCGGGGATCCGTGTGGCTGGCCTGGGACTCGAGCTTGGTCCGGTACTGTCTTTTGGCATCTTTGATGGATTTCTTTAGATCATATTTGGCTTTCTTGTAGAGGTCAGGGTCATCTGACTGGAACGCCTCAGACCTAGACTTCAGCAAGCAGTGGATATCCCTGTTCAGCCAGTGTTTCCGGTTTGGAAACACACGGATTTGCTTCTTTGACACACAGTCTTCTACACACTTACTAATGAAGTCAGTTACTGTAGTGGCGTACTCGTTCAGGCTGGTCGCAGAGGTTTTAAATACTGACCAGTCCACTGACTCTAAGCAGTCCCGTCGGAGATCATCCGATTCCTCAGACCAACAATGCACAACTTTCTTTGACGGATTCTCCCGCTTCACTTTTTGCTTATGGGCTGGGAGCAGGAGCACAGCCTTGTGGTCAGATTTGCCGAAGTGTGGGCGGGCGATAGAGCGGTAGGCATGTTTGATATTTGTGTAGCAGTGGTCAAGGATGTTTGGGCCTCTGGTGGAACAGGTGACGTGTTGGTGGTAACTTGGTAGTACGCCACTGAGCTTGGCCTGATTGAAGTCCCCAGCTACAATGAACAAGGCCTCGGGATGTTTCGTTTCAAGGCTATTTGTGATGGTGAATATTTCATCCAGTGCGATTTTCACTTCCGTATGGGGTGGGATGGAAACTGCCGTCAGGATAACGGAGCTGAACTCCCGCGGAAGGTAGTAGGGGCGGCATTTTAGCGTCAGGTGTTCCAGGTCCAGGTTCCAGATGGGGTGAAGGCCGGTAAGTGGATGACGTCTCTGGGATCACGGTTGCGGAGGAGGCGATGGTGATGATCACAGATATATCCAGTGTTTGTGTCTCACTGTTCCCTGGCACTTGTGGAGCTCTTCAATGAATCGGAGCAACGAGGAATCCTGAGTCCTGCACTCTACCAACATGGAGCTTGCATTAAACCTTCTGCATACACAAACCTTTGAAAGATTAAACTAATGAAAATATAGGCAAACACAGCCCGGTTGGAAAGTTCCAGAACTCCAACACTGAGCAGAAACCCCCCAGTGTTGCTACTTCCATGCACCAGGAAGTGTTGATTAGGAGGCAGACCCCACCTCCCCTTGCCTTGCCTGAGGCCGCCGTACGGTCCATTCGGTGGATTGAGAAGCCCTCTGGTTGTAGGGCACAGTCCGGTGAAGCAGGAATGAGCCATGTCTCCATGAAACAGAGCACACAGCAGTCCCTTAGTTCTCTTTGAAAAGTGAGTCTGGCTTAAAGTTCGTCGAGCTTGTTTTCTAGAGATTGGACATTAGCTGGGAGTGAGCTGGGCAGAGGGGCTTTGGGGCCGCGTTGTTTCACTCTCCCCTGCAGACCTGCACGTTTCCCACGCTTCCTGGAGTGACGGCTTCTTTTCGAGCCTGGGAGACGGTGAGAGTACGCAGTGTTCAGGGAATAGTTGTGTCCAATGAGGTTATTCACTCTGGTTGGTGTGTGGATGGAGGATTTGTTGCCCTGCTTGCGGTTCCTGCGTCGGTAGTGGGTCTGCGCGGTCGGGCGTGCCGGGTTACTGTCGGGCTGCGGTTTGTCTTCACAGGTCGGTGGATGTCCAGACCACGCTCCGGCGTGGATGGGGTGAAGGCCGGTAAGTGGATGACGTCTCTGGGATCACGGTTGCGGAGGAGGCGATGGTGATGATCACAGATATATCCAGTGTTTGTGTCTCACTGTTCCCTGGCACTTGTGGAGCTCTTCAATGAATCGGAGCAACGAGGAATCCTGAGCCCTGCACTCTACCAACATGGAGCTTGCATTAAACCTTCTGCATACACAAACCTTTGAAAGATTAAACTAATGAAAATATAGGCAAACACAGCCCGGTTGGAAAGTTCCAGAACTCCAGCAGGGAAGTATCAGCTGTGGCTCAGTGAGTAGCACTCCCAGCTCGAAGTCAGAAAGTTGTTCAAGTCCTGCTGTAAATACTTCAGGACATAATGTAGGCTGGCATGCCTTGTGAAGTACTGAGGGGATGCTGCCCTCTGGAGGTGCTGTCTTTCAGATGAAACATTGAACGGAGACTCTGTCTGCCCTCTCAAGCAGGCACAAAAAACTCCACAGAACTATTTTGAAGAGTAGAGCAGGGGAGTTAACCCAGAATCCCGGCCAACTCTATCCCTCCATCAAGATCAGATCATCATCACATCGCCGCTGTGTTTCCTATTTTATAACAGTGACTACACTTCAAAAGTACATTGGCTGTAAAGTGCTTTGGGATATTCTGCGGGTGTGACAGGTGCAACATTAATGTCAGGTTGCCCATCCTTACTGTCTATCCAATATCCTCCCAACTTACTTCATAACGGCACTGTCACAATTTTAAACACTGGCCACCCTTCATGTGTAAGTCTACACTGAGTACCAGGCCGCTGTTTAACCTTATCGGACATTACAGCTAAACTCTTTCTCTCCGCACAAGTGCATTTTGATATTACTGGATAGGACCCACCTCTCACATGCTACTTAGCTCAACGGTCGCTGAGGACAATTAATGCAGCCTCTCTATGTGGATGTGATGATCCATCTCAGTATGGAGCCCAGGAAAGGCCGGTCTATGAGGGGGGTTGTGGTTCAGGATATTAATGCGTCTATTTAATGGGTGTAACAACCAGAAATAGGGGGGGGGAGCCTTTTTATGCCGAGTTTCCACATCACAACCATTTCCAGCTGATATAGAAAATTTCTGCCTTAAACAGGAGCTCAAAATAATAATATTATGGGGCAGCACGGTGGTGCAGTGGTTAGCACTACTGCCTCACGGCGCCGAGGGGGCGGCGTGTGGCGCAGTGGTTAGCACTGGGACTGCGGCGCTGAGGACCCGGGTTCAAATCCCGGCCCTGGGTCACCGTCTGTGTGGAGTTTGCACATTCTCCCCGTGTCTGCGTGGGTTTCACCCCCACAACCCAAAGATGTGCAGGGCAGGTGGATTGGCCTCGCTATGTTGCCCCTTAATTGGAACAAAATAATTGGATACCCTAAAAAATGTTTTAAAAGATTGATTTTTAAGGATATTGCTGGCACTTAGGTTTAATTAGTCAATTGTGACCATTGCTTTTTGTTGTCCCCTGTATCATTCCTGGCACGAACGGTTTCCCAATGAAATTCTGCTGCCTGGTGGGTTTAGTAGGCATGGGGATGGAGGCCGGGGACTTGATCCCTCGACCACTGCCTCGTCAGTAGATGTTTATTGCATTTGGAACATTGAAAGATCGACCGTGCAGTTTCAGTAGCACTTTGCGATTACTAAATAAGATTTGTTTTATTTGTCTTCTATTGATTACAATCGAAAGTCATTTAAAAGGCAACTCGTAGACAATTTGAAGCTTTCGAAGAATCACAGAAATGATTTTCTTGCTTAGGCAACCAGCTCGCAATAACTTTAGAAGACAAAGTCTGAAAATGAAATATGAAGACAGGGAGACAGTAAATAGTTCAGATCAAAGTAAAGATGATTCTTGAAGGAGAGAGAAATCCAGCTAATGCTCCAGCTCCAGCTAAAAATGGCCAAACAAAACTTCACAGTTATGTTGTATCATATCTGTCTTTAGCCATCAAATTAACCCCAATATCATCCTAATTGGTTTGGGTTAGACTCAAACACATCTGATTTAACGGCAAGCCGTCCATCTTTAATATGCAACATTAGTTTTAATTGTTTTGTGTCTACATACTTGTGTATGTTAAGGAATGCGATATTGTGCTGTTATCAAGACCAGTTTGAACTGGCCTTTTGCTGAATTAGCTGTTATAACAATAGAGCCTTCATGTTACTTTGTCGTTGGAATGCTGTTGCTATGGAGCCTGCCCTGTCCTTGGACACTGTCTTGAAAAATGTATTCATTAGTTCAGTTAAAGTGTTTGTTTTAATCTCTACTGCTTTTGCATGTATCCGGTTCTTTTGTGTTTCTGTTGTTTTTATGTTGTACTGTCTTGCTAGAATAATGGAACTTAGTAAAGTGAATTATGCTGTGTTGTGCGGTTTTGTAAGCTGTGTGTTTTGAGATGACCTGAGGTTATGAGGGTGTTGAAATCCTTAATTTAAAATGAGTAAAACTGGGGCTTAATATTTATCCTAAATAGCTATATTTTACCTATCAGGTGTATTAGGAAATAGTTGACTTCTACAAACATCCCATGCCCAAAGGAAGATAGGGTCTCCTTCTCCTGCTTGCTTTGCAATATCCCTTCTGTAAAGTTCCAACATGGAGTCACTGGGTGAGAAACAGGATTGGGATTGTTTCTGATGGTACTCATGGCCAAATAGCTGCCAGCTCTCACTGCCTGGGGTCTGCCTCTCGGCTGTGGAGGCTTGCAGGGTAACCTTCCTCTGAAAGCAGAAGTTGTTTAACCCTGTGAGGAGGTCAGCTGCGTTGAGCAGGTAGGCGGGTGTCTCTGTCAGCTGCGTTGAGCAGGTAGGCGGGAGTCTCTGTCAGCTGATACAGGAAGATGTGGGTCACCATGGGCCACAGTATCGCTGAGCTGAACAAAACAAGAGCCAATCCGCCATTCCTGCTTCTGATCAGTGGCAGTGTCTGGAGGTCAGGTGAGGACAGGATTGGGCTCCATTGTTCTAACGCCATCCTTGTCCCCATGGTCAAATAGCCCCACAATAGTCACTGGCCCAGTCCACACACAGATACTGAGCAGGGTGCTGGAGTACATAGATCAGTACAGCACAGTACAGGCCCTTCGGCCCACAATGTTGTGCCGACCATTTATCCTAATCTAAGATCAACCTAGCCTACAGCCTTTCAATTTACTGCTGTCCATGTGCCTGTCCAAGAGTCGCTTAAATGTCCCGAATGACTCTGACTCCACCACCTCTGCTGGCAGTGCATTCCCCACACCCACCACTCTCTGTGTAAAGAACCTGGGCGCGATTCTCCGTGTCCCGCGCCGGAGAATCGCTGCAACCGCGCCATACCGCCCCGGCACCGGAGCGCGATTCTCCGAGGTGCGGAGAATCGGCGCCATTTGCGCCGGCGCGTCTGGCGCGCCGCCGGTCGCGGGCTGCTGTACGCGGCGGGGCCGCCGATTCTCCAGGCCGGAGGGGCCCAGCGGCCACGTGGAAAAAGCAGAGTCCCACCGGCGCCGTCCACACCTGGTCGCTGCCGGTGGGAACTCTGCGCGAAGGGTCGGGGGTGGGGGCGGCTCCATCCCCGGGGGTGGGGGGCTCCGTCCCCGGGGGGGGGGGGGGGGGGGCCTCCGTCCCCGGGGGGGGGGCTCCGTCCCCGGGGTTGGGGGGCTCCGTCCCCGGGGGGGGGGCTCCGTCCCCGGGGGGGGGCTCCGTCCCCGGGGGGGGGGGCTCCATCCCCGGGGGGGGGGCTCCGATGGCCTACTTTGTTGCGCGGCCAGCCCCTGAACTCCGACGCCATGTTGCGTCAACCGCTCCAGCGCCATCCTGGCCCCCTGTGGGGGACAGAATCGGTCGTCCCCACGCCCGTTTCACGCCGTCATCAAATGCGACGGCGTTCACAACGGCGCGACGACTCTGTCTCATTTCGGAGAATTGCGCCCCTACCTCTTTCTTCTTCCCTATACCTTCCTCCAATCACCTTAAAATTATGTCCCCTCCTGACAGCCACTTCCACCCTGGGGAAAAGTCTCTGGCTATCCACATTTCTTCCCGGGGGATTCACCAGAACACATTCGCTCTTGCCCAGATTCAGCTTGTACCCCAAAAAGGAGCCAAACTTCCTGAGTAACTCCATTATCATCCCCACATTGGAGACTGGTTCCATGACGTATAGTAACAAATTGTCCGCGTACAAGGACACCCGGTGCTCCCTCCCCGCACGCTCTTGTGTGCTCCCTCTATTAGACAACCTCAACGCAGTTGGCCAGCGGCTCAATTGCTAAGGCAAACAAAAGGGGAGACAACGGATACCCCTGCCTTATACCCCTGTTCAGTTGGAAATAACCCGAGCTCAGTGAATTAGTACGCACACTCGCTTTTGCTGAAGAGACGCAGTGGAGGCATCGTGCGCCACACACGTGGTTCACAGTGGGGGGAAGGGGGTGTGGAGGGAGGGTTGAGGTGGGGGGGTTGGTGTCTACTCACTCGTGCTGCCTGGTGACCTTTTCCCGGCACTGGAGACCAGTCCTCCTGGTCACCCTCCTCGAGCTGACTGCTGTCGCCACCTCGCCCAGGCAGCACGGACTGTCCTGTAGCTCACCCTCCGGGGCCCTCAGAGGAACAGGACATTCCACCTGACCTCCACTGTGTCCAGGAGCATCTCCAGGTCAGCGACACCGAATTTTGAGGCCTTACTCCTGGGTGCCATTGTTGCGAGCTGGCTGGGGTTAGCTGAGAAAGTGCAGCTTGTGGGCTGCTCGACCTTGTTAGCGGGGGGCTGGTGAGCACGGTCTCGGCGAATCAGCTGCCAAGCCGTCATTTGCGGCGAGAAGCCCGTGAGGCCTCATTAACTGGACCAATTAACGTTGAATTGCGTTGTTGGTGCGAGTACCGGGAAGCTCGTGGCAATTCCTGCTCGCTACCACACTGAGAATTCTTTCTGAGAATCGTGTCCACAAATTCATGATACAAAATACCATGGGCTGGATTCACCGTTTTATGAGACCAAGTGTTGACGCCAGCGGGGTAATTGTGGCGATTTGCGACAGAAAGATCGGCACCATCCCCTCACCGATCCTGCGATCAGGGAGGAGCTAGCAGCCGCGCTGAGCAACATTCCCGGCTCCCACGATATGAATGCCTGGAGAGTGGCCAGGTCCGTGACCGCGCTTGTGCACGGTGATGACCTGCAGTGGCCGCGCAGTAAAACATGGCGCCGGCCATTCATGCCAGTGGAGTGCTGGTCCATTTGCATGTCCTGACCCACTTACCAAATAACCCCCCAATGGGAACGCGAACCACACGCTATTTAGTCCCGGCGGGAATACACTCCCAAATGGAGTATTCCGACCATCATCACTGGCTCTGGCTGCAGCACTGGCTCTGGCTGCAGCACTTGCACTGGCTGTAAAAGCAGCACTGGCACTGGCTGCAGCACTGGCTCTGGCTGCAGCACTGGCACTGGCTGAAGCACTGGCTCTGGCTGCAGCACTGGCTCTGGCTGCAGCACTGGCTCTGGCAGTAAAAGCAGCACTACCTCCAGCCCAGCACTGGCATTGGAACTGTTCAACCTGACTCTGATCCCTTGAACAAGGAAAGAGTATCAGATATAGAAAAAGAAACCAACAAAAGAATGGCATAACCGAGGCAGAGAGAGAGAGAGAGGTTGTGGGGAAGATCATTGAATTTCAGTGCCTCTGAGTGAGAGAACTAAATAAATCTGGGGAAGGTTCCAATACTTTTGGCCTATCTTTGCTCATTACCAGTTTTAAGATTCACTGTTTCACAGTCTCGCACAATCCCCGGCCTGACTGTTGATTCTGCACAGGAGCGATGTTACAGCAGATAAATTTAAAATGCATGTGTAATTGGATCCTGCAGCCTGTAATACAGAAGCTTAAAGATCAGCTAGGGACACGGTGTACAAATGACAGCTGTAGCACAAACACGAGATACTGGCGGTTTCATTAACATTCAGATGAAAGGCACCTCGAATGGTTTGCTGTTCCTCCCTGCCTGGGGACTGATGGCCAGAGTTTTACTTTAATGTTGTTCAATATTTATTTACAAGAGGCACAAGAGTCTGCGGCAAGTGAGCATATTTTTTTGAAAGTGAATGGGTTAGCCACTCTGCGGCTTTGCAATGAAAATCCTGCTAATAGCGAGCTAAAAAAAATGAGATTAAAACAATGATTTCATTGTCGCTAAAAACAGAATCTATCAATCCGTGCAAATGGGAACATTGCACAGACCAGGAATGAGGGACTGTGGAGAGAGTGTTTGAGTTACAGAACAGAGAGAGTGAGCATTCTCTGATCAAACTGAAGTGGTAAATTCTCAACACTGACCTTCCTCCCTCTGCATAGCAGACAGAGCGCTGTGCTGAGATAATAATGTCACTGGACGAATAACCCCAGAGAACCTGTACACTCTTTCCCAATAATCACAAACTCTCCATTCTGACATTAGACTGCAGGCTGGGTGGCAAAAAAGAACATTATCGTGTCGGTTGTAACTGGTGATATTTATTGTTTAATTTCATTAAAAGATTCACTTTGCCGTTGGGAACAGGGACTTGAGGTGTTGCTAATGCTGTTGTGGTTCTGAAACAGGATTCATAAGAGAGTTCAAATCACACCTTTGGAAGTTTCAGTATTTGAATTCATATTTTTAAACTCTGGAATTATATCTGATTCAGTAAAACTGATCATAAAGCTGTCAGATTGTTTCCCTAACATCCTCTCGGAAACCCAAATCTGCCGTCCTTACCCGATTGGGCCTACATGTGACTCCAGAGCCACTGCAATGTGGTTGATTCTGGAATGATCCAGCAGTAACCCAGGTATCAAACCAGCTAAGGTTGCAATGGTTCAAGAAGGAGCCACACCACTACCTTCTCAAGGCAATTTGAGATGGGTAATAAATACCAGCGAACCTTGCAGCCCAAAAATAAATATACAAATTTCTTCAGGCTGAAAAAAACAGCAAAACATCCCACTGGGTAGTGAGAAGGGGCAACAGAAACTGAGAGACAGAGGAGAGCAAGGAGCAGGGATAATGCAACTCGACCTGTTTAGCACAGGGCTAAATCGCTGGCTTTGTACAGCAGACCAAGGCAGGCCAGCAGCACGGTTCAATTCCCGTAACAGCCTCCCCGAACAGGCGGCGGAATGTTGCGACTAGGCTTTTCACAGTAACTTCACTTGTGACAATGAGCAATTTTCATTTCATTTCATTTCCTGTCATGGGAGAAGCTTGAAGCTTTTCCCTCTGACATCAAAAGTCACGCGTCAAGCATTGGTCCAAAACCGTGTTGAGGACCAGCGAGCAGATAACCACGGCTGGAAGAGAGGGAGAGACAGAGGTGGACAAAGAGAGAGAGAAAGAGAAATGGAGACAGAGAGACATAGGGAGAGACAAACAGAGAGAGTGAATGTCAGAAAGATAGACAGAGAGAGGGCAAGTGTGAGGCGGAGCAAGAGAGACAGGCAGAAAGAGAAAGAGAGAGAGAGCGAGAGAGTGAGAAAGAGACAGAGAGAACAAGAGCTTTTTGACACCATCGGACATGACAGGGCCACAGCTGCTTTCTCAGTCAAATTGGAACCGAGGGAGTTGTGAGTCATTTGAGGGTGTGAACTCCCTCTGCTGATTGTGGAACAATCAGTAACACAAGGTTTTAATCAACTCCACCAGATGGTAGAGCTGCTACTGAAATCTTTCACAGGGTCCATAAACAGGCACAGACCAGAATCTGCCTCCTGTGCTGTCTGTGCGGATTTTAAAATTCCCATCCTGGTTTTTACATCCCTTCACTGCCCCTCTTTATCTCTGTAACTTCCTTCACCCCACCGAGCTCTTTCCTCCTCCAGTTCTGGCCTTTTGCGCATTCCCAATTTTATTTGCTCCACCATTGGTGACTTTTAGCTGCCTGTCCCCCTGAGCTCCCTAAATCTCTCGAGCTTACTTTCTTCCTTTAACACATTCCCTAAAGCCTAACTCTCTGACCAAGCTTTTCATCATCTGACCTAATATCACCTCACGTGACTCAGTGCCAATTTCTATTTCGATAATGCTACTGTGAATTAAGCATCGTGGGACATTTTACTGCGTCAAAGGCACTACACAAATGCAAGTTGTTGAAGTTGCAGATATTCTTTCTCTGTCCCGGGAGGTACAATTACCAGGGGACAGCACCGAATCGGGGGAGTCCTTTGCATTCTGGTACAAACCATGAATAATGGGGAAACCAGAACCCCATTTGGAGTCAGAAAAGAAAAATTATTTCTATTTCTATAGCGTCGTTCACAGCCACAGGACATCCCATAGCTTTTTACAGCCAGTAAGGTGTTTTTTCTAAAGTGCAGTAACTGTTTGAATGTAGGAAACAGCAGCGGCAAATTTCCACATTCAGCAAGTGCTAATGATCAGATCAAGGGATAAATATTAGTCCAGCAAACCAGGGGGAACTGCCCTCGCTTTCCTTCATGGGATCTTTTACATTTGTCTGAGAGGGCAGACAGCAGGGTCTTTGTTTAACACCTTGTCAAACAGGGCATGCCTGATGATGAAACACTCCCTCGGTCCTGCGCTCACACTCTCAGCCTGGACCTTGGGCTCCGTGATAATCTACACTTCACCTTAGTCAGAGGCTCATCCACTCACAGTCGACACCAGACCAATGACCAAAATACTTTCCAGACAATCATTTCTTGTTGCTCATCCTTTTTTCCCAATTAAGGGGCAATTCAGCGTTGTCAATCCACCTAACCTGCACATCTTTGGGTTGTGAGGGTGAGACCCACGCAGGCACGGCGGGAGAATGTGCAAACTCCACACGGACAGTGACCCGGGGCCGGGATCGACCTGAGACACAGAACATACAGTGCAGAAGGAGGCCATTCGGCCCATCGAGTCTGCACCGGCCCACTTAAGGCCACACTTCCACACTATGGAAGTGAGGCCACGCTATGGGACCTCGGCACTGTGAGGCTGCAGTGGTAACCACTGTGCCACCCTCCTACATAAACATAAATTCAAAGTCATGGGAGCCTCTGCCTTTGTCGCAATCCACACCGAAACATCCTGGCTTTGCAAAATGGAAATGTAGCCAACCTGCCTCCTGGTGACTCCTGTCTGGAGAGGGAGGGGCATTAGACATAGAATTTACAGTGCAGAAGGAGGCCATTCGGCCCATCGAGTACACACCAGAAAGACCAACCCACATAAGCCACACACCTCTACCCTATCCCCGTAACCCAACCATTTTGGTCACTAAAAGCAATTTATCATGGCCAATCCACCTAACCTGCACATCGTTGGACTGTGGGAGGAAACCGGAGCAAACCCACGCACACACGGGGAGGATGTGCAGACTCCGCACAGACAGTGACCCAAGCCGGAATCGAACCTGGGACCCTGGCGCTGTGAGGGAACAGTGCTAACCATTGTGCCACTGTGCTTCCCTGGAGATAACCCCTCTCTTAGTAAAACAGGCCTTCTTTAAAAAGCACCTGGTTATCAGACTGCTGCTCTAACTATGATGGTATAAGGATATTTCCTGACTGGCTTGGCAGAGACACCCGTATGATGCAGGGGAATGGGGGGTGGGGTTGGGGAGGTTATCTGGGAGGAAGTGGGGGTGCACAAGCTTTTATGTGTATTTTTCTGATTCATTGTTAGGTTCAGGGTTTCACTGACAATTGCCATGCCTAGTTGCCCCATGAAGTTGAGCAGGGCCTAAGCCACTGATACTGTTCTGGCAGATTGATACAAAAGAGAATGTTACTCAGCCAAATCAAGCAGGGTGTGGAGACGGGAGTCACACATTGGCTCAGACTGGATAACAATGGCAGATTTCCATCCCTAAAGACATTGGGGAACCCAGTGAGATTTTATGACAATCTGACATGTATCAGAATCATTTTACTGAGACCAGTTCCAGATCCACAAAATCCAACTTTATATCCTCAGGATTTAAGCTCTTGTCTCTGGATTATTTGTTATGGAAGCATCACAATACTGCAGCAGTTCAAACCTCTTTTCCCAATAACAATGTGAATCTACTCATATATTTGTACATATTTAATGAGATCGAACAACCACCACCTATTGAAACGGAGAGGATTACATTCTATTGAAACGGAGAGGATTACATTCTTTCATTTAAGCTTCTAATGGTAGAGTCAGGAACCTGGGACGACATTTTCCGACCCCCCCGCCGGGTCAGAGAATCGCCGGGGGCTGGCGTGAATCCCGCCCCCGCCGGTTGCCGAAGTCTCCGGCACCGGATATTCGGCGGGGGCGGGAATCGCGCTGCGCCGGTTGGCGGGCCCCCCCGCTCGATTCTCCGGCCCGGATGGGCCGAAGTCCTGCCGATAAATTGCCTGTCCCGCCGGCGTGGATTAAACCACCTACCTTACCGGCGGGACAAGGCGGCGCGGGCGGGCTCCGGGGTCCTGGGGGGGGCGCGGGGCGATCTGGCCCCGGGGGGTGCCCCCACGGTGGCCTGGCCCGCGATCGGGGCCTACCGATCCGCGGGCGGGCCTGTGCCGTGGGGGCACTCTTTCCCTTCCGCCTCCGCCACGGTCTCCACCATGGCGGAGGTGGAAGAGACTCCCTCCACTGCGCATGCGTGGGAAACTGTCAGCGGCCGCTGACGCTCCCACGCATGCGCTGCCCGGAGATGTCATTTCCGCGCCAGCTGGCGGGGCAACAAAGGCCGTTTCCGCAAGCTGGCGGGGCGGAAATTCCTCCGGCGTCGGCCTAGCCCCTCAATGTTGGGGCTCGGCCCCCAAAGATGCGGAGCATTCCGCACCTTTGGGGCGGCGCGATGCCCGTCTGATTGCCGCCGTTTTGGGCGCCAGTCGGCGGACATCGCGCCATTTCTGGAGAATTTTGCCCCTGATATCACAATTGTGAGTTTACAACTATCTGGACAACTGAACACCTTATTAATCCAGTCTCAGGTAGATAAGATAGATAAGTCCCCAGGGCCTGATGGGATCTACCCCAGAATACTGAAGGAGGCTAGAGAGGAAATTGCTGAGGCCTTGTCGGAAATCTTTGGATCCTCACTGTCTTCAGGTGATGTCCCGGGGACTGGAGAATAGCCAATGTTGTTCCTCTGTTTAAGAAGGGGAGCAAGGATAATTCAGGGAACTACAGGCCGGTGAGCCTTACTTCAGTGGTAGGGAAATTACTGGAGAGAATTCTTCGAGACAGGGTCTACTCCCATTTGGAAGCAAATGGACGTATTAGCGAGAGGCAGCACGGTTTTTGTGAAGGGGAGGTCGTGTTTCACTAATTTGATAGAGTTTTTCGAAGAGGTCACAAAGATGATTGATGCAGGTAGGGCAGTGGATGTTGTCTATATGGACTTCAGTAAGGCCTTTGACAAGGTCTCTCATGGTAGACTAGTACAAAAGGTGAAGTCACACGGGATCAGGGGTGAGCTGGCAAGATGGATACAGAACTGGCTAGGTCATAGAAGGCAGAGAGTAGCAATGGAAGGGTGCTTTTCTCATTGGAGGGCTGTGACTTGTGGTGTTCCGCAGGGATCAGTGCTGGGACCTTTGCTGTTCGTAGTATATATAAATGATTTGGAGGAAAATGTAACTGGTCTGATTAGTAGGTTTGCAGACGACACAAAGGTTGATGGAATTGCGGATAGCGATGAGGACTGTCAGAGGATACAGCAGGATTTAGATCATTTGGAGACTTGGGCGGAGAGATGGCAGATGGAGTTTAATCCGGACAAATGTGAGGTAATGCATTTTGAAAGGTCTAATGCATGTAGGGAATATACAGTGAATGGTAGAACACTCAATAGTATGACAGTCAGAGAGATCTAGGAGTACAGGTCCACAGGTCACTGAAAGGGGCAACACAGGTGGAGAAGGTAGTCAAGAAGGCATACGGCATGCTTGCCTTCATTGGCTGGGGCATTGAGTATAAGAATTGACAAGTCATGTTGCAGCTGTATAGAACCTTAGTTAGGCCACACTTGGAGTATAGTGTTCAATTCTGGTCGTCACACCACCAGAAGGATGTGGAGGCTTTAGAGAGGGTGCAGAAGAGATTTACCAGGATGTTACCTGGTATGGAGGGCATTAGCTATGAGGAGCGGTTGAATAAACTCGATTTGTTCTTGATGTGTTGGGTGTTCTGGATCACATACAGGTCACCAACACTTGAAGTAGTACAACACTATTTTATTAATACGTTAACTACATAAACATATTTGAATTGTGGGTAAATACGATACTAGCTTTAACTAAAGACCTTTGCCTTGTCCTAACCAGTTGATGCACTCAGCACATGGTGAATGTCTGTGTTGCAGGCTGTGAGCTCTGTGCTCCTAGCTAGCTGCTACTCGAATGAGCGGGAACTCTGATGCCCCCTGTCTTTATAGTGCGTGTGCTCTCACTGGTGATTGGCTGCAGTGTTGTGTATGTTGATTGGTTCCACTGTGTGTCCATCAGTGTGTGTCTGCCCCATGATATACTGGTGTATATTATGACATCCCCCCTTTTATATAAAAAATGTGCCTGCGTGACAATAAATAGTTTGTGGTGAATGTTCCTGACTACGTGTGTGCGAAATATTTACAGGACTATGTACATAAAACTAAGCTATTTACATGGGGAGGTGCCTGGTGCAGAAAAAAACAGTGTGTCACACAAATAACGAGATGAACACTATATACAAACCACTTGAACGATTAACAGAAGAACAGAACAGATCAGAGAGTCCATTAGTGCACAAAGTTCACAAATTAAGCCTCTGAGGTGGGCGACGAATTCTGGTTGACCGCCTCAAGGGTGGGTCGGGAGCCGCCGGCTGAGGAGCGGGCTGGATTGCATCAGAGTGAGGAGGATGCAGAGTGACCGGAATCTCCGCATAGTCCAGGTCAGGGTCAACAGGAGGGCGTGGCACTGGCGGAGGATCACGTAGCGAGCGTGGAACGAGACATAGGGCACATCGGTTACGGCGCAGAATGGAACCATCCGGTAGACAAACCAGGAACGAGCGGGGGGCCACCTGCCGAAGAACCACAGCGGTTGCAGACCAGCCACCATCCGGAAGATGGATGCGGACGTTGTCATCTGGAGCCAGAGCAGGGAGATCAGCTGCACGGGAGTCATGAGCCGCCTTGTGCTGTGCACGAGACAGCTGCATCCGGCGAAGGACCGGAACGTGGTCGAGGTCTGGGACGTGAATGGACGGCACCGTCGTCCTCAGGGTGCGACCCATGAGCAGCTGCGCTGGCGACAGGCCAGTGGACAGTGGGGCCGAGCAATAGGCCAGCAGGGCGAGGTAGAAGTCGGATCCCGCATCGGCAGCCTTGCAGAGGAGCCGTTTGACTATGTGGACGCCCTTCTCCGCTTTGCCGTTGGATTGGGGGTACAGGGGACTGGATGTCACATGCACAAAGTTGTACCTCCTGGCAAAGTTGGACATTTCCTGGCTTGCGAAGCAGCGGCCATTGTCCGACATCACAGTGAGTGGGATGCCGTGTCGAGCAAAGGTGTCCTTACAGGCACGGATGACTGCAGACGATGTGATGTCGTGCAAACGTACCACCTCCGGGTAGTTTGAAAAATAGTCTACAATCAGAACATAGTCCCTGCCCAGCGCGTGGAACAGGTCGATGCCGACCTTGGACCAAGGGGACGTGACCAACTTATGGGGCTGTAGGGTCTCACGTAGTTGAGGTCCTGATAGAGGTCTACAAAATTATTATTATTTTTTTTTTTAATAAATATTTTATTGAAAATTTTTGGTCAACCAACACAGTACATTGTGCATCCTTTACACAATATTATAACAGCACAAATAACAATGACCTATTTTATAAACAAAAAATGAATAAATAATAAGTAACAAAAATGAAAACTTACCCTAATTGGCAACTGCCTTGTCACAAGTAACACTCTCCAAAAATATAATTTAACAGTCCAATATATAATTATCTGTAGCAACGACCTATACATACTATACAGTATATATTAACAACCCTGAGAGTCCTTCTGATTCCTCCTCCTCCCCCCCCCCCCCCCCCCCCCCCCCCCCCCGATCCTGGGCTGCTGCTGCTGCCTTCTTTTTCCCATTCCGTCTATCTTTCTGCGAGATATTCGACGAACGGTTGCCACCGCCTGGTGAACCCTTGAGCCGACCCCCTTAGGACGAACTTAATCCGCTCTAGCTTTATAAACCCCGCCATGTCATTTATCCAGGTCTCCACCCCCGGGGGCTTGGCTTCTTTCCACATTAGCAATATCCTGCGCCGGGCTACTAGGGACGCAAAGGCCAAAACATCGGCCTCTCTCGCCTCCTGCACTCCCGGCTCTTGTGCAACCCCAAATATAGCCAACCCCCAGCTTGGTTCGACCCGGACTCCTACTACTTTTGAAAGCACCTTTGTCACCCCCATCCAAAACCTCTGTAGTGTCGGGCATGACCAAAACATATGGGTATGATTCGCTGGGCTTCTTGAGCACCTCGCACACCTATCCTCCACCCCAAAGAATTTACTGAGCCGTGCTCCAGTCATATGTGCCCTGTGTAATACCTTAAACTGAATCAGGCTTAGCCTGGCACACGAGGACGACGAGTTTACCCTGCTTAGGGCATCTGCCCACAACCCCTCCTCGATCTCCTCCCCCAGCTCTTCTTCCCATTTCCCTTTTAGTTCATCTACCATAGTCTCCCCTTCGTCCCTCATTTCCCTATATATATCTGACACCTTACCATCCCCCACCCATGTCTTTGAGATCACTCTGTCCTGCACCTCTTGTGTCGGGAGCTGCGGGAATTCCCTCACCTGTTGCCTCGCAAAAGCCCTCAGTTGCATATACCTGAATGCATTCCCTTGGGGCAACCCATATTTCTCGGCCAGCGCTCCCAGACTCGCGAACTTCCCATCCACAAATAGATCTTTCAGTTGCGTTATTCCTGCTCTTTGCCACATTCCATATCCCCCATCCATTCCCCCCGGGGCAAACCTATGGGAGGTCTACAAAATTATGAGGGGCATAGACAGAGTGGATAGTCAGAGGCTTTGTCCCAGGGTAGAGGGGTCAATTACTAGGGGGCATAGGTTTAAGGTGCGAGGGGCAAGATTTAGAGGAGCTTGTCGAGGCAAGTTTTTTACACAGAGGGTAGTGGGTGCCTGGAACACGCTGCCGGAGGAGGTGGTGGAAGCAGGGACGATAGTGACATTTAAGGGGCATCTTGACAAATACATGAATAGGATGGAAATAGAGGGATACGGACCCAGGAAGTGTAGAAGATTTTAGTTTAGACAGGCAGCATGGTCGGCACAGGCCTGGAGGACCGAAGGGCCTGTTCCTGTGCTGTACTTTTCTTTATTCTTTGTCAGCTTTTAATTTCCCGTTGTTTTAAAAATAATTCAAATACATAAACTGTCATGATGGGGTTTGAACCCATGTTTTCTGTGATTATTAGTCCTGTAAAATAACTACTGTTGTATCCTGTGTGCCTGCATATATACAGGTGCATTGTATCCCATGTGCATTGTATCCCGTGTGTCTGCACATATAGATGTGCATTATACCCCGCGTGCCTGCATTTATACATGTGCATTATACCCCGTGTGTCTGCATTTATACATGTGCATTATACCCCGTGTGCCTGCATTTATACATGTGCATTATACCCCGCGTGCCTGCATTTATACATGTGCATTATACCCCGTGTGTCTGCATTTATACATGTGCATTATACCCCGCGTGCCTGCATTTATACATGTGCATTATACCCCGTGTGTCTGCATTTATACATGTGCATTATACCCCATGTGTCTGCATTTATACATGTGCATTATAGCCAGTGTGTCTGCATATATACATGTGCATTATACCCCGTGTGCCAGCATTTATACATGTGCATTATACCCCGTGTGTCTGCATTTATACATGTGCAATATACCCCGTGTGTCTGCACATATACATGTGCATTATACCCCGTGTGCCTGCATTTAGACATGTGCATTATACCCCGTGTGCCTGCATTTAGACATGTGCATTATACCCCGTGTGTCTGCATTTATACATGTGCATTATACCCCGTGTGTCTGCATTCATACATGTGCATTATACCCCGTGTGCCTGCATTTATACATGTGCAATATACCCCGTGTGTCTGCACATATACATGTGCATTATACCCCATGTGCCTGCATTTAGACATGTGCATTATACCCCGTGTGTCTGCATATATACATGTGCATTATACCCCGTGTGTCTGCATTTATACATGTGCATTATACCCCGTGTGTCTGCATTTATACATGTGCAATGTACCCCGTGTGTCTGCACATATACATGTGCAATATACCCCGTGTGTCTGCATTTATACATGTGCAATATACCCCGTGTGTCTGCACATATACATGTGCATTATACCCCGTGTGCCTGCATTTAGACATGTGCATTATACCCCGTGTGCCTGCATTTAGACATGTGCATTATACCCCGTGTGTCTGCATTTATACATGTGCATTATACCCCGTGTGTCTGCATTCATACATGTGCATTATACCCCGTGTGCCTGCATTTATACATGTGCAATATACCCCCTGTGTCTGCACATATGCATGTGCATTATACCTCATGTGCCTGCATTTAGACATGTGCATTATACCCCGTGTGTCTGCATATATACATGTGCATTATACCCCGTGTGCCTGCATTTATACATGTGCATTATACCCCGTGTGTCTGCATTTATACATGTGCAATGTACCCCGTGTGTCTGCACATATACATGTGCAATATACCCCGTGTGTCTGCATTTATACATGTGCAATATACCCCATGTGTCTGCACATATACATGTGCATTATACCCCGTGTGTCTGCATTTATACATGTGCATTATACCCCGTGTGTCTGCATTTATACATGTGCATTATACCCCGTGTGTCTGCATTTATACATGTGCATTATACCCCGTGTGTCTGCATTTATACATGTGCATTATACCTCGTGTGTCTGCATTTATACATGTGCATTATACCCCGTGTGTCTGCATTTATACATGTGCATTATACCCCGTGTGTCTGCATTTATACATGTGCATTATACCCCGTGTGTCTGCATTTATACATGTGCATTATACCCCGTGTGTCTGCATTTATACATGTGCATTATACCCCGTGCGTCTGCATTTATACATGTGCATTATACCCCGTGTGTCTGCATTTATACATGTGCATTATACCCCGTGTGTCTGCATTTATACATGTGCATTATACCCCGTGTGTCTGCACATATACATGTGCATTATACCCCGTGTGTCTGCATTTATACATGTGCATTATACCCCGTGTGTCTGCATTTATACATGTGCATTATACTCCGTGTGTCTGCATTTATACATGTGCATTATACCCCGTGTGTCTGCATTTATACATGTGCATTATACCCCGTGTGTCTGCATTTATACATGTGCATTATACCCCGTGTGTCTGCATTTATACATGTGCATTATACCCCGTGTGTCTGCATTTATACATGTGCATTATACCCCGTGTGTCTGCATTTATACATGTGCATTATACCCCGTGTGTCTGCATTTATACATGTGCATTATACCCCATGTGTCTGCATTTATACATGTGCATTATACCCCACGTGCCTGCATTTATACATGTGCAATATACCCCGTGTGTCTGCACATATACATGTGCATTATACCCCGTGTGCCTGCACATATACATGTGCATTATGCCCCATGTGCCTATAATCTATTTATGTGCATTGTAGCCCGTGTGTCTGAACATATACATGTGCATTGTACCCTGTGTGCCTGCATATATACAGGTGCATTATACCGCTTGGGCCTGCATATATACATATGCATTGTACCCCCATGTGCCAGCAGAAACACATGTGTATTATACCCCATGTGCATCCATATATACATGTGCATTGTATCCCGTGTGCCTGAATATGTACATGTGTATATGTGTACCTGCTTGGATAGGTATGCACACACACTGCAGATGTGTGTGTGTTAATCTGCTGTGTGGTGGGGTCCAGAGGCAGAGTAGTTGAAGCTGTGATGTGTTTCTCAGCTGTAACGGTGTCGATTCCCTGGCTATCTATTGGAACAGTCAGCCTGATCCTGTTCTGAAATGAGCTGAGGGCTGTGCCGTGGGACTGACTGGTGACAGGAAGAGTGACATCTTTGGCAGGGGGCCAATGAGAGGGCAGCTGCTGCCCTCCCTAAGGGTCACCTCGAGCGGGGATGCTGAAAGCTGCAACTACCTATAGGCTGCATGAGTTTGAGGTGTTGTGTGTGGTTGGGGGAGGGGGGGGGGGGGGGGGGGTTCTGGTGCGAGGAACAATCAATGCCTGATTTCCTCACTGGAATACTCTGATCCCCAGAACACACCACCATGTATTGTGAATCGATCCAGGAATCATAAACAGAACAAAGCAACAATACAGGTTTTAAAACTCCCTTCCAGAGGCAGCTTGTTTTACAGAGCAGCCAGACCATAGCCTTCTTTATCAGACTTTACACGGAGATCTGCAACGTAAATTCATTTAAAATCGAACAGAACAGAATATAATTTCCAGCTCAGAAACGGGCCATTCTCCCCAGCCGGTCTGCGGTGGTATTTATGCTCCGCCCCAGCCTGGAGGCCACAATCTGGCCCACCACGCCTTGCCATCAGCCCTGCAGACGCAACGTTCAAAATACAGGTGAATGGAGGTGACAGATCTGCAAAGAGCTGCTCCTCCAATCACAGACGGCGTCTCCCCTGTACTTGCTGCAGGTGAAGTCTGTGATTGGAGGAGCTGAGAACGGCGCAGTGAAGGTGATTAGCCAAGGTGCTTCCTTTCTCCACCTTTGACCACACTCTCTCTGCCTCCCCCTCCCCTCAGGTGCTGGCTTCCTAAAGGAATACAGGGGTCAAGATGGCAGACTGGGCTGGGAAGGCCATGAAGGGAGGCTGCGGCCTAGTCTGTCTCTCTCGCTCTGCTTCTTTTTTTTTTCTTTTTTTTTTAAATTTAGAGTGCCCAATTCATTTTTTTCAATTAAGGGGCAATTTAGCGTGGCCAATCCACCTCCCCTGCACATCTTTGGGTTGTGGGGGCGAAACCCACGCAGACACGGGGGAGAATGTGCAAACTCCACACGGACAGTGACCCAGAGCCGGGATCAAACCTACGACCTCGGCGCCGTGAGGCCGCAGTGCTAACCCACTGTGCCACCGTGCTGCCCCTCTAGCTCTGCTTCTTAAGCAACAAGGCAAACAGTATTTCATTGGTTAGCCCTGCTGCTTGGCAATTTTTAATGGTTATTTTTATTAATTACTTTTCTAAATTATAAATTTATTGCATTGACATTGTTTTTTTTTAAATTCGTGTTTAATGGTGTGCCACGCCAATTTGCTTGTCGGCCTCTTGAGTGAGAAATAAAAAGGAAATGAGGCCCTTTAGAACAGAACAGGCCCTTCGGCCCACGATGTTGTGCCGAACCTTTGTCCTTGATTAATCATTGATTATCATAGAATTTACAGTGCAGAAGGAGGCCATTCGGCCAATCGAGTCTGCACCGACTCTTGGAAAGAGCACCCTACCCAAGGTCAACACCTCCACCCAACACTAAGGTCAATTAGGACATTAAGGGCAATCTATCATGGCCAATCCACCTAACCTGCACATCTTTGGACTGTGGGAGGAAACCGGAGCACCCGGAGGAAACCCACGCACACACGGGGAGGACGTGCAGACTCCGCACAGACAGTGATCCAAGCCGGAATCGAACCTGGGACCCTGGAGCTGTGAAGCAATTGTGCTATCCACAATGCTACCGTGCTGCCCTTAAGAACAAATTAATCTACACTATATCATTCTACCGTAATCCATGTACCTATCCAATAGCTGCTTGAAGGCCCCTAATGTTTCCGACTCAACTACTCCATAGGCAGTGCATTCCATGCCCCCACTGCTCTCTGGGTAAAGAACCTACCTCTGACATCCCCCCTATATCTTCCACCATTCACCTTAAATTTATGTCCCCTTGTAATGGTTTGTTCCACCCGGGGAAAAAGTCTCTGACTGTCTACTCTATCTGTTCCCCTGATCATCTTATAAACCTCTATCAAGTCGCCCCTCATCCTTCTCCATTCTAATGAGAAAAGGCCTAGCACCCTCAAACTTTCCTCGTAAGACCTACTCTCCATTCCAGGCAACATCCTGGTAAATCTCCTTTGCACCTTTTCCAAAGCTTCCACATCCTTCCTATAATGAGGCGACCAGAACTGTACACAGTACTCCAAATGTGGCCTTACCAAGGTTTTGTACAGCTGCATCGTCACCTTTGCGGGAAAAGGCTGGACAACTTTGTTCCTCTTGAACCTTATCCTAGTTTCCTTCATCTCATCCTGTCACCAAATCCTTCTATTCCTTTCTCCGTCATGTGTTTATCCAATCTCCCATTGAGTGTATCAATACGATTCACCTCAATCGCTCCCGGTGGCAGTGAGTGCCACACTCTGACCACTCTCTAGTTAAAGAAGTTTGGGATGTTTTTAGTGACTGTCTTACGTCGATGACTCCTGGTTATGGTCCTGCAAATGGAAACCTCTTGAATGAACTCTATTGAACCCTTTAAAATTTGAAAGTCCTCCATCAGTTCACCCCTCAGTATTTATTTTCTAGATCTGTGAGCTTGCCTGTTCAGTCTTTTATTTTATTCATTGATGGGATGTGGGCATTGCTGCCTGGCCCCGCACCTATTGTCCATCATTAGACTTTTAATTCCGATTTTTAAAAAAATTATTTTGCATTTCACTATCTGCCGAGGTCGGATTCGAACCCGGGTCCCCAGACATGACCCTGAGGTCTGTGGGTCACTAGTCCAGTGACTAGACACCACTACCTTCCTAAGAGTTAGAATATCTCAATTCTCAAACTCTCCTTGGAAATCTTCTTTGCCTCTTGTCCAGTCACTGGAGGAGAAACACATTTCTCTCATCTCTTCTACAACCTCAGACCATCTCAAAGCATTTTACTGCCTTTCCCACAATTCAGTGTAGTCACTGTTTTAATGCAAGAAAATGGAGCAGCTAATTGGTAAGCAGAAGATTCCCACTAGTGACAATCCGACAAATGACCGGATTATTTCTTTTTAGTGATGATGATTGGGAGATAACAGTGCAGCGTTCCCTCAGTATAGCTTCTCCGACAGTGCAGCATTCCCTCAGTATAGCTTCTCCGACAGTGCAGCATTCCCTCAGTATAGCTTCTCCGACAGTGCGGCGTTCCCTCAGTATAGCTTCTCCGACAGTGCAGCATTCCCTCAGTATAGCTTCTCCGACAGTGCGGCATTCCCTCAGTATAGCTTCTCCGACAGTGCAGCACTCCCTCAGTATAGCTTCTCCGACAGTGCGGCATTCCCTCAGTATAGCTTCACGGACAGTGCAGCATTCCCTCAGTATAGCCTCTCCGACAGTGCAGCACTCCCTCAGTATAGCTTCTCCGACAGTGCGGCATTCCCTCAGTATAGCTTCACGGACAGTGCAGCATTCCCTCAGTATAGCCTCTCCGACAGTGCAGCACTCCCTCAGTATAGCTTCTCCGACAGTGCAGCACTCCCTCAGTATAGCTTCTCCGATAGTGCGGCATTCCCTCAGTATAGCTTCTCCGACAGTGTGGCATTCCCTCAGTATAGCTTCTCCGTCAGTGCGGCGTTCCCTCAGTATAGCTTCTCCGACAGTGCGGCGTTCCCTCAGTATAGCTTCTCCGATAGTGCGGCATTCCCTCAGTATAGCTTCTCCGACAGTGTGGCATTCCCTCAGTATAGCTTCTCCGTCAGTGCGGCGTTCCCTCAGTATATCTTCTCCGACAGTGCAGCATTCCCTCAGTATAGCTTCTCCGACAGTGCAGCATTCCCTCAGTATAGCTTCTCCGACAGTGCAGCATTCCCTCAGTATAGCTTCTCCGACAGTGCGGCAATCCCTCAGTATAGCCTCTCCGACAGTGCGGCAATCCCTCAGTATAGCTTCTCCGACAGTGCAGCACTCCCTCAGTATAGCTTCTCCGACAGTGCGGCGTTCCATCAGTATAGCTTCTCCGACAGTGCGGCAATCCCTCAGTATAGCTTCACGGACAGTGCAGCATTCCCTCAGTATAGCCTCTCCGACAGTGCGGCATTCCCTCAGTATAGCTTCTCCGACAGTGCGGCATTCCCTCAGTATAGCTTCACGGACAGTGCAGCATTCCCTCAGTATAGCCTCTCCGACAGTGCGGCATTCCCTCAGTATAGCTTCACGGACAGTGCAGCATTCCCTCAGTATAGCCTCTCCGACAGTGCGGCATTCCCTCAGTATAGCTTCTCCGACAGTGCGGCATTCCCTCAGTATAGCTTCTCCGACAGTGCGGCATTTCCTCAGTATAGCTTCTCCGACAGTGCGGCATTCCCTCAGTATAGCTTCTCCGACAGTGCGGCATTCCCTCAGTATAGCTTCTCCGACAGTGCGGCATTCCCTCAGTATAGCCTCTCCGACAGTGCGGCATTCCCTCAGTATAGCTTCACCGACAGTGTGGCATTCCCTCAGTATAGCTTCTCCGACAGTGCAGCATTCCCTCAGTATAGCTTCTCCGTCAGTGCGGCATTCCCTCAGTATAGCTTCTCCGACAGTGCAGCATTCCCTCAGTATAGCTTCTCCGTCAGTGCGGCATTCCCTCAGTATAGCTTCTCCGACAGTGCAGCATTCCCTCAGTATAGCTTCTCCGACAGTGCAGCATTCCCTCAGTATAGCCTTTCCGACAGTGCGGCATTCCCTCAGTATAGCTTCACCGACAGTGCGGCATTCCCTCAGTATAGCTTCTCCGACAGTGCAGCATTCCCTCAGTATAGCTTCTCCGTCAGTGCGGCATTCCCTCAGTATAGCTCCTCCGACAGTGCAGCATTCACTCAGTATAGCTTCTCCGACAGTGCGGCATTCCCTCAGTATAGCTTCTCCGACAGTGCGGTGTTCCCTCAGTATAGCTTCTCCGACAGTGCAGCATTCCCTCAATATAGCTTCACCGACAGTGCGGCATTCCCGACAGTGCGGCATTCCCTCAGTATAGCTTCCCCGACAGTGCGGCATTCCCTCAGTATAGCATCTCCGACAGTGCGGCATTCCCTCAGTATAGCTTCTCCGACAGTGCGGCGTTCCCTCAGTATAGCTTCTCCGACAGTGCGGCATTCCCTCAATATAGCTTCTCCGACAGTGCGGCGTTCCCTCAGTATAGCTTCTCCGACAGTGCGGCATTCCCTCAGTATAGCTTCTCCGACAGTGCAGCATTCCCTCAGTATAGCTTCTCCGTCAGTGCGGCATTCCCTCAGTATAGCTCCTCCGACAGTGCAGCATTCACTCAGTATAGCTTCTCCGACAGTGCGGCATTCCCTCAGTATAGCTTCTCCGACAGTGCGGTGTTCCCTCAGTATAGCTTCTCCGACAGTGCAGCATTCCCTCAATATAGCTTCACCGACAGTGCGGCATTCCCGACAGTGCGGCATTCCCTCAGTATAGCTTCCCCGACAGTGCGGCATTCCCTCAGTATAGCATCTCCGACAGTGCGGCATTCCCTCAGTATAGCTTCTCCGACAGTGCGGCGTTCCCTCAGTATAGCTTCTCCGACAGTGCGGCATTCCCTCAATATAGCTTCTCCGACAGTGCGGCGTTCCCTCAGTATAGCTTCTCCGACAGTGCGGCATTCCCTCAGTATAGCTTCTCCGACAGTGCGGCGTTCCCTCAGTATAGCTTCTACGACAGTGCGGCATTCCCTCAGTATAGCTTCTCCGACAGTGCGGCATTCCCTCAGTATAGCTTCTCCGACAGTGCGGCGTTCCCTCAGTATAGCTTCTCCAACAGTGCGGCATTCCTTCAGTATAGCTTCTCCGACAGTGCGGCGTTCCCTCAGTATAGCTTCTCCGACAGTGCGGCATTCCCTCAGTATAGCTTCTCCGACAGTGCGGCATTCCCTCAGTATAGCTTCTCCGACAGTGCGGCGTTCCCTCAGTATAGCTTCTCCGACAGTGCGGCATTCCCTCAGTATAGCTTCTCCGACAGTGCAGCATTCCCTCAGTATAGCTTCCCCGACAGTGCGGAATTCCCTCAGTATAGCCTCTCCGACAGTGCAGCATTCCCTCAGTATAGCTTCTCCGACAGTGCAGCATTCCCTCAGTATAGTTTCACCGACAGTGCGGCATTCCCTCAGTATAGCTTCTCCGACAGTGCGGCGTTCCCTCTGTATAGCTTCGCTGACAGTGCAGCGTTCCCTCAGTATAGCTTCCCCAACAGTGCAGCGTTCCCTCAGTATAGCTTCTCCGACAGTGCGGCATTCCCTCAGTATAGCTTCTCCGACAGTGCGGCATTCCCTCAGTATAGCTTCTCCAACAGTGCGGCATTCCCTCAGTATAGCTTCTCCGACAGTGCAGCGTTCCCTCAGTGTAGCTTCCCCGACAGTGCGGCATTCCATCAGTGTAGCTTCTCCGAGAGTGCGGCATTCCCTCAGTATAGCCTCTCCGACAGTGCGGCATTCCCTCAGTATAGCTTCTCCGATAGTGCGGCATTCCCTCAGTATAGCCTCTCCGACAGTGCGGCATTCCCTCAGTATAGCTTCTCCGACAGTGCGGCATTCCCTCAGTATAGCTTCTCCGACAGTGCGGCATTCCCTCAGTATAGCTTCTCCGACAGTGCAGCATTCCCTCAGTATAGCTTCACCCACAGTGCGGCATTCCCTCAGTATAGCTTCTCCGACAGTGCGGCATTCCCTCAGTATAGCTTCTCCGACAGTGCGGCATTCCCTCAGTATTGCTTCTCCGACAGTGCGGCATTCCCTCAGTATAGCTTCTCCGACAGTGCGGCATTCCCTCAGTATAGCTTCTCCGACAGTGCGGCATTCCCTCAGTATAGCTTCTCCGACAGTGCAGCATTCCCTCAGTATAGCTTCACCCACAGTGCGGCATTCCCTCAGTATAGCTTCTCCGACAGTGCGGCATTCCCTCAGTATAGCTTCTCCGACAGTGCGGCATTCCCTCAGTATAGCTTCTCCGACAGTGCGGCATTCCCTCAGTATAGCTTCTCCGACAGTGCGGCATTCCCTCAGTATTGCTTCTCCGACAGTGCGGCATTCCCTCAGTATAGCTTCTCCGACAGTGCGGCATTCCCTCAGTATTGCTTCTCCGACAGTGCGGCGTTCCCTCAGTATAGCTTCTCCGACAGTGCGGCATTCCCTCAGTATAGCTTCTCCGACAGTACAGCATTCCCTCAGTATAGCTTCTCCGACAGTGCGGCATTCCCTCAGTATAGCTTCTCCGACAGTGCGGCTTTCCCTCAGTATAGCCTCTCCGACAGTGCGGCATTCCCTCAGTATAGCTTCTCCGACAGTGCGGCATTCCCTCAGTATAGCCTCTCCGGCAGTGCGGCATTCCCTCAGTATAGCTTCTCCGACAGTGCAGCGTTCCCTCAGTATAACTTCTCCGACAGTGCAGCGTTCCCTCAGTATAGCTTCTCCGACAGTGCGGCACAGTGCTCCGTCGCGCAGTGCAGGGAGGACAGTGGTATAGTGGTAATGTCACTGGGTGAGTAATCCAGACGCCCAGGCTAGTGCTTCGGGGTCACGGGTTCAATTCCCACCACGGCAGCTGGTGGAATTTAAATTCAATGAATAAAATCTGGAATTTAAAAGCAATGACAACAATGATTGTCATGGAACCGCACCTGGTTTGCTGAGTCTGTTGTCCTTCCCTTACCCACAGCAATGTGGTGGCTCTTTACTGCTTTCTGAAAAGGCCAAGCAAGCCACTCACTTCAATGGTAGTTAGGGATGGGCAACAAATGTTGGCATTGTCACTGATGGCCACATCCCGTGTAATAATAAAATAAAATACAGCCTCTCTGACACTCCCCGATGGGCGAGCTACCCTCTGAATGACTGCCCGGAGACTGCGAACCAGCTGTGATTATATTAATCGATGCTCTGTCGTTCAACTCATCACAGAGAGAATAAAAGAAGAGTTTGCCTCATTTGAATGAATAAAGTCTGGGAAGGAAACGTGTCACACTCGCGGATCATGGTTAAGATTAGATGTCGTTAAGATTTTGTTGTCCGCTGAATCTTTTAATAACTCTTATGTTCCCTCTCTGTACATCTGAAAGTTTGTCAGAATCTGATTAGAAATTCTGATCATCTGCGGAACAGGGGGAGTATTCCCCGTGCAACTCTGTCCCACTGAGAGGTAATGGGGAAGATCTGACTTTGCTACGTGCTATTTTCAGCAAGGCAGAGGAGTCCGACTGTTTTAATTAAAGCCACCGTTTTATTACTGAGCAACAACACAAGACGTGGAGCACATTTACGACCAGTTAATACCAGTTACCTTACCCAAGATCCATCTGGGCTGCCATTCTACTCTTACCTCCCACAATGAATCATCTACTCTTCAAGTGTCAGTGAGTTGAGGCTGATTATTCAACATCTTGATTTGAAAATTCTCATCCTTGTTGTCAGATTCCCCCATGACCCCCCCCCCCCCACCCCCCATTCTGTAATCTCTTCCAGCCCTACACCCTCTGTGATCTCCGCCCACATTTAATTCTCACCGAATTCTCACCAACCCTTCTCACCTAATATCTTGGTTTATTACGATTCTGTGAAGTGTCTTGGAATGTTTTATAACATTAAACGTGCTTTAATAATCTTTATTAATGTCACAAGTAGGCTCACATTAACACTGCAATGAAGTTACTGTGCAAAACCCCTAGTCGCCACACTCTGGCGCCTGTTCGGGTACACAGAGGGAGAATGTCCAATTCACCCTTAAAGCACATCTTTCGGGACTTGTGGATGGAAACCGGAGCACCCGGAGGAAACCCACGCAGACATGGGGAGAACGTGCAGACTCCGCACAGATAGTGACCCAAGCCAGGAATCGAACCCGGGTCCCTGGCGTAGTTAAACGCCAGTGCTAACCACTGTGCTACCATGCTGCCATAAGGGTTGCACAGTGAGACAGCGGTTAGCACTGCTGCCTCACAGCTCCAGGGTCCCAGGTTCGATTCCCGGCTTGGGTCACTGTCTGTGCGGAGTCTGCACGTTCTCCCCGTGTGTGCGTGGATTTCCTCCGGGTGCTCCGGTTTCCTCCCACAGTCCAAAGATGTGCGGGTTAGGTGGATTGACCATGATAAATTGCTCCTTTGTGTCCAGGGATGTGCAGGTTTGGTTGGGGGAATAGGACGGGGTAGATGGGGGAATGGGCCTAGGTAGGGTGCTCTTTCAGAGGGTCGGTGCAGACTCGATGGGCTGAATGGCCTCTTGTTGCACTGTAGGGATTCTATGATTCTACCCGCACACATGGGAGGGCAGTGAGGCCTCAGGAACAGGAGCTCTGCTTGATACACACCCTGAGAACAGCATATCTAACCCAAAATAATTGGGGGGGGTGAACTAATTTTGTTTTTATGGGAAGATGGGAATTTTAAATCCAGTTCCTATGCAGAGTCCTGAGGAATAAATTCCCCATTCCGCCAGCTGCGTTTTCCCGGGAAGCAGCCGGACTCGCCCTTCCCGATTTCCCATCGTGGGCCCCCCACACCACGGGACATCCCCGGGTGTGGGTGCGCGGCCGGCGCAAGGGGAATCCCGCCAACGGGGAATCCCGCTGAATACATCTTTAGAAAACTCCAACTACACGTGAACCAGTCAAACTGAGGAAAACACCTCAAAAAGGTGATGTCAGCCGTAGAACTAAAGCACAGCAAGAGACCATTCAGCCCATCATGTGTGTGCCAGCCCTTTGAAAGGACTATCTAATTAGGTGCAGTCCCCCTTGCCCTTTCCCAATAATTTTTACTTTTCACATAATTTGCCAATTCTAATTTTGAAAGTTACTATTGAAACTGTCTCCGCCGCCCATGCAGGCAGTGCGTTTGAGATCACAACAACTCGCTGAGTAAAACTACTCCCCTCAGCTCCTGCTGGTTCTGGAGGCTATGATGGGGCAGGAAAAACTCGCCATTTTATTACTAAAAAAAAGTTAATTCCCATTAGACCCATCATTTGTGTACCAGCGTGTGACATGCATTTCTGAGTCACGGTTTGTGTACATGTGTCTGTGTATGTGTGTGTGCGTGTATGATTGATTTAAACTCCTCCATGTACGAGACAGAGACAGTGTGGTGTAATTGCCTGTTTGAAAAATTAATGACACTTGCAAGGCGACATCGAGCCTTCAGCTAGAGGGACTTGATGGGATGAGAGAGCAGTTCCAGCCCAACATCCAGCTCGGTAGCTATCACATTACGTGTTGCAGTCTGTGTGATTATCTACCTATGCGAAAGAGAAGTATTGTTCCAGATAATTATTTCTTTTGACCAAATTAAAACCTTTTCAGGGCAGCACGGTGGCGCAGTGGTTAGCCCTGCTGCCTCACGGCGCCGAGGTCCCAGGTTCAATCCCGGCTCTGGGTCACTGTCCGTGTGGAGTTTGCTCATTCTCCCCGTGTCTGCGTGGGTCTCACCCCCACAACCCAAAGATGTGCAGGGTAGGTGGATTGGCCACACTGAATTGCCCCTTAATTGGAAAAAATTAATTTGGTACTCTAAATTTATAAAAAATTAAAATCTTTTCTCTCCACTTTTGTATCGCTAATTTTCTCTAGTTTCTTCCTGAAAGCGCTAAGTTCTAACTGGTGTACAGTTTAAAGGGTTATCCTCCACTACCTCACCCGTGTAACCATCCACCATCTCTGGACATGGAAAACTATGCAAATGCAGGGCCGTCATAGTCAAGTCCAGTCTTGTCTTCCCTGACAATCGTACGCCTGTGTTTCCAGTTTGCGCTGTTGTAGTCATGTGTGGTACCACCCTCACCTCTCTATTTTGGGCCAGTAGGTTGTAGCCCCCCTCCATGAGACCAGTCCATTATTCAGGCTGATTTACCCAGTGTCGTGCAGAGGGAATGCTGCACTGTCGGTGGGGCAGTCTTTCAGACGATATATTAAACTGAGTCCACATCTTCCCTCAGAATTGGAACGTAAAAGATCCCATTGCATTATTTGAAGGGGAACAGGGACACTACACCTGATGTCTGGGGCAATATTTACCCCTCAAACAACTCAACTAAAATAATCTGGTGATTATGACATTGCTGTGTGTGGGATCTTGCTGTGTACAAATTGGCTGCCCTGTTGCCTACATTACAACAGTGACTAGACTTCAAAAAGTACTTTATTGGCTGTCAAGCACCATAAGGATCCTGTGGTTGTGAAAGGCGCTATCGAAATGTACGTCTAGTAACTGGAGGCATCATAATTTCAGCGTTGATGTGGGATATGCACTTTGACATTTGATGATTATTGCCGATCCGCCTATACTCCTGATATTGCTTCACAACAGGATTATTCCTGTTAATGACAACCCTCACCGGCATTTGTTTCTGATCCATCTTCCCCTCGAACTCCCTGCTTCTCCCCATGAGCCTGTTCCACACGGGGAGCCGGGACTGATAATGAAAAGGAATTGGACTGAGCTGCAATAACAGAGCCAGCTGTTTGGGCCGTGTTTGGATGAGGCGAGGTAATTAGGTAAGGTCACTGTCCACTGGAGCACACTGTGGTGAGTAATGGGGTGATTAGGCAGCCTGAGGAGGAATGGCTACTGATGACTTGCGTTCTAACATCCGCAGGCACAGTTTATCTCTGGACTGTTTCCCTCAGCCTTGCAGCAGTCTCCAACCTGCCAGACTCACGGCCTTGCATTAACAGGCCGGACTGCAGGCTGCTCTTTTCTTTTTATTTTGTTGTCCTTTTTCTCCTCCCTTCTCTCGAAGGCGCTCACGACCAGAGAGCATCCCAAAATCCTTTACAGCCAATGAAAAACCCTCAATGTCCAGGTGCTGTAGCACTGAGTGGAATGCGGAAGCCAATTTGTGCACAGCAAGATCCCACAAATAGCAATGCGATAGTGACCAGATCGCCCATTTTAGTGATGTTGGTTAAGGGATAATAAATATTGACTCCCCTTGCTTCAGTTCAAAATACTGCAGACGGGACCTTTCATATCCAACTGATTGGACAAATAGAGCCTCATTTTATAATAATAATCTTTATTGTCACAAGTAGGCTTACATTAACACGGCAATGAAGTTACTGTGAAAAGTCCTTGGTTGCCACATTCTGGCACCAGTTCGGGTACACTGAGGGAGAATTCAGAATGTCCAATTCACCTAACAGCACGTCTCTTTCGGGACTGTGGGAGGAAACCGGAGCACCCGGGGGAAACCCACGCAGACACGGGGAGAACGTGCAGACTCCGTACAGACAGTGACCCAGTGGGGAATCGAACCCGGGTCACTGGCGCTGTGAAGCAACAGTGCTAACCACTGTGCTATCGTGCCACCCACATCTCATCCCAAAGACAGCACCTCTACTGAGGGGGCGAACTGTGTGGCACTCTCTCTCTCTCAGTACCGCACTGGAGTGGGAAGTTTGATTTTTCTGCTCAAATTCTGGAGTGGGATTTGAAGTACTCCCCCCCCGAGCTGCATAATTTCGAGATTCAAGACCCACTCAAGACGCTTGAGCTCAAAGTTCAGGCTGACTCTCCCAGTGCAGTATTGCGGGAGCATTGCGACGTGGCATCTTTTAGCTGAGACACCAACCGGCCTCTGCAGATGGGTTTTAACGTTCCCATTGCAGTATTTTGAAGAAGAGTAGGTGAATTAGCCCTGGTGTCCTGGCCAGTATTTTATTTATCCTTCTCCCAACATCACTAAAACACATTATCTGGTCATTATCTCATTGCTGCATTTGGGATCTTGCTATGCACAAATTTGGTGCTGTGCTTTCCAACATTGCAACAGTGGCAACACTTCAAAAATACATCATTGGCTGTAAACTGGGACATCTTGAGATTGTGAAGGGTGCTATAGAAATGCAGATCATTTCTTCTTTCTGCCGCCTACAACATAGCACCAGGGATGGTGGCAGAGTGGTCGTTTCACTCGACTAGTAATCCAGAGACTCCGGTTAATCTGGGACATGGGTTCGAATCCCACCATGGCAAGTGGTGGAACTTAAATTCAATTAATAATTTAGAATCAAAAAGCTAGTGACCATGAAATCATTGTTGTAAAAACCCATCAGGTTCACTAATGCCCTTTCGGAAAGGAAGTCTGCCGTCCTTACCCGGTCTGGCTTACACGTGACTACAGCAATGCGGTTGATGCTGAAACGACCTCACAAGTTACTCAGCGAAACCAGCCCAGCAACCCTCACATCCTGTGAAAGGATAAACTAAAAACTTCAGAAGAGGAGAGTGTGAGTTCACAAGTCCACAAGTCATTAAGGTTGATCAGTGTCTGGCCTCAGTTAAATCTTGCCCAATTGTAGGCAATTTACCTGTCAGTGATTGCTGTCCAGCAAGTAAGCTGGCAGCACTAATTCGAGACAAAGACATGTCTGCCCTAAAAAGTGAAAATCTATTTTCAGCCTCAGTGTGTCTAATCTAACGACTTGTTAAAAAGTGAGATCATGAGGAAATCAGTCGGGAAGATCCCTCGCTCGGAATGATTCAGAGGGAGTGATCGGATGGGAGAATTTCTGTTCATAATACCGGGCTGTCATTTACGTTGCAAATACATTTTAAATTGACTGCTATCTCCCTGATACCGTTCTCTCTACTCACAAGAGGGTGACTGACGCTGGTCAAGTTCCAAATCAGTGGGGCAGCACGGTGGCGCAGTGGTTAGCACGGTTGCCTCACGGTGCCGAGGTCCCAGGTCCGATCCCGGCTCTGGGTCACTGTCCGTGTGGAGTTTGCACACACTCCCCGTGTTTGCGTGGGTTTTGCCCCCACAACCCAAAGATGTGCAGGCGAGGTGCAGGCCACGCTAAATTGCCCCTTAATTGGAAAAAAATTATTGGGTACTCTAAATTTTTTAAAAAGTTCCAAATCAGTTGAGACTCAGTGGGAAGCACGCTCACCTCCGAGTCCCAATATCCTGGTCTCAAGCTGCACTCCAGAGACTTTAAAAATTTTTTAGAGTACCCAATTAATTTTTTTCCAATTAAGGGGCAGTTTAGCATGGCCAATCCACCTACCTGCACATCTTTGGGTTGTGGGGGTGAAACCCACACAGACACGGGGAGAATGTGCAAACTCCATACGGACAGTGACCCGGGGCCGGGATCGAACCCGGGACCTCGGCGCCGTGAGGCAGCAATGCTAACCACTGCGCTGCCGTGCCACTCCCGCACTCCAGAGACTTGAACACATGATTCAGGCTGGTAATGCTGGTGGTCCCAGTGGAGTACTGAGGGAGTGCTGCACTGCCTGGGGTGCAACGTTAAACCAAGGCCCCACTTTCTCTTTCATGCAGGTGAAAGATTCCATGGCACTATTTTGAAGAACAGCAGTTCCCCCTGTCCAGAGTTTATCCCTCAACTAACATCACTATAAAGCAGATCATTATCACATCGCTGATCTTTGGAGATAGCTGTACGCAAATTGACTCTGCATTTCCTGAATTACAAAAGCCATTATGCTTATCAAAGTATTTCATTGTGTGTGAAGCACTTTGGAACATCCTGGAGGTCTGATTGCTGTAAAAACCCTTTATTTATTCTCTCAAGTCCCCTACACAGCTTGAATGCGTACTAAATTAAGTCAATGCTTCGAGGAGGGAAGAAGGTCTGCACCCTCCCCTCTCCCCAAGACAAAAAAAAATCTCACTCCAAGAAAACATTCAGTGTTTACCAGTGGTACATTTTTATTTAAATATTGAGGAGGCTTCGACGATATTTGGTCAGAATTTGAGTCACCCGAGATCCAATTGTTTGCTTTGGAATGCTGCTAGGATTCCTAATTTTCTATAAATATTCCCTGTCTTGCAGGAGCAGTGAGGCCAGAGGTGTGAGCCAGCCATCAGTCTGGGGCTCCCTTCCCCTGCTCACTAATGGAGCTGCCAGAGGCCGCTGTGTAATTTCAAACTGTTACAAGCCATAAGCAGAACAATTCATTGTTGCCAGGGCTAATACCAGAACTGTCAGCACTCAAATGAATGAGTTCAAAAAACGAATGTGCACTCCTGCGTGACGATCAGTGTCTACGACTGGCCAATTAATTACACACACAAAAAAATCAATTCATAAGGTATTTCAGACTTGGTGATGTTTTTCATTACAATCTGACAAGAGGTCTCCTCTGCATGCCCTCACACTTCATATTGCATAGCCACTCATACTTAGTCTTCCAATTTAGTGGGGCTTTGTATCCGTATCTGTGCAGTTTATTTTACAGCTGCCCACTGCGTTATTGCTCTCTGTATTTTATTTTTTTCTCTCGCTCTGCATGAACCAGAGGCATGAAAGCTGAAGGCAACACAGTCCACGCTCAAACTCGCTGCTGACATTATGTCGAGTGTCATGCTTCATCCAGCCTCCTCCTGTGTAAACAAATAAGAAAACAACAGGCTCACAGACCGCAGGAACCCAATGCTCTGGGTTAGAGGTTTTTAAAAAATCTCTTACATTTTTTATTATTAAATGTAAAAATTGTAAATAGAATCCCGACAGTGCAGAAGGAGGGTATTTGGCCCATCGAGTCTGCACTAGCCCTTCAAATGAGCAATCCACCCATGTCTACCCGCCCTCCCCCACCCTATCCCTGCAATCCCACAACCTGAACTGCACATCCCTGGACACTGAGGGCAATTTAGCCAATCCACCTACGCCGTACATCTTTGGAAACCGGAGCCCCGGAGGAAACCCACGCAGACACGGGGAGAACGTGCAGACTCCGCACAGTCACCCGAGGCCGGAATTGAATCTGGGGCCCTGGAGATGCGAGGCAGCTGTGCTAACCACTGAGCCACCTGCCGCCCATAAAAATAAAAATCTATTTTCTATTTATTGTTATTTGGAGATCTAAATAGTTTGTATTAAAAATCTCTGAACAGATGCATTTCCCCCTGACTGGGATGGACGAAATTCCCAAACCCACACCCGGCGCCCCAGAGTCGAGTTCACAACAGAACAGGAATCAGCTTCATAACATTGGACCGATTGAAATGCGGGAGATCCCCACAGGATACGCGGGAATTATCTACTAAATCCTGTATCTGGGAATCCTCCGGCTCCGTTTCTGACCTGGGGTAGATATGGAAACATATTCCCGTAAATAGTCCTTTAGTTTTGGCTGCGAGATGTAGGCCTGGAATGGACAGAGTGCGAACTCGCCCTGGGGGGGGGGGAGATTCTCCGCTGCCCGATGCCAATATCGTACTCGGCGATCGGGCGGAGAATCGCTCCCGATGCCCAAATGGTGGGCGGCGCCGGTTTGATGCCCGTTTTCCATTCTCCACCTCCTCCAAAATGGCATCATCACGTCACGCGCTGCACGTCATTGCTGCGGCGTTGGCGCATCATCGGCAGGCTCTCTCGCGATGCTCCACCCCCAGTGGGCCCGACCGCGTGGTTGACGTGTGGCCTGAGGGGTCAGGAACTCGGTGGCGGCTGCGGACTGTGTCCAGCGCCGTAACAGTCGGCCGGGGGCCGTGCTGCTGGCCGGGGGGGGGGGGGGGGGGGGGTGGGGGGGCTGGTGGGCCAGGGGTTCTCCTGTGGGGCAGTATTTGGCAGTTGGGTCCGCGCACGGCCGCCGCCATATTGTACGCCGCGACGGCTGCAGGTTGCCGCTGGGCGCATGCCCGGCCATTCTCTGGTCGTTCTTGGCGCGGGAGCCGGGGGTTTTGCTAGCCCCTCACCCGGCCCAGGATCGGTGCCGAATTTGGCGTCGTAAAACGCCACAGTTCCCACGCCAGGGTCGGCAGTTAGCCGCAAAATCGGAGAATCCAGCCCGAGGTATCTTCAGGAAAGAAATTTAAAGAGAATTGAATTTTCTTTTAAACTCTTCAGTTGTCGGTGCAGGTGCTGACCAACCCGGCCGATCAGCTGCAGCAGAAACGGGAGTGGCTGCTGGGGGCTGTGGCGGTGGGGGTGACTGGAATAGTGACCCAGGGAGGCAGGACGTCCACAGCACCGGCCTCCACAGCAGCCTCATGTGGCCACACACTGTACTGCAGCCAGAATTCACCCAGGGAGAAAACGGGGGAAATGGTCAGGTGATCATTGGGGAGCATTTTTGGCGACCCATTTTTCACAATCCCGCGACCCACCCGTGGGCCGCAATCCCTACTTTGAAAAGCTGAGAGATCTGTGGCTGTTCAGCCTGAGTATATTCAGACTCAAATTGATAGATTATAGGGAAATTTGAGGGTTAATACAGCAAGGTGCAGTTGAAGGAGAAGTTCCCCCATGATTTGATTGAATGGTTGAGTGGGTTAAATGGATCGAATGGTCTACACATGATCTGGTTCTTTCTTCGCTATTTTGCAGCTTCCCCTGTCGCTGCTCCTTTACCAGCCACTAGAGGGACATAAGAGACGTACAATATCTGCGTGCTCTCCTTGTGCAGGCTCTCCTTGTGCAGGCTCTCCTTGTGTGTGCTCTCCTTGTGCAGGCTCTCCTTGTGCAGGCTCTCCTTGTGCAGGCTCTCCTTGTGAATCCTCTCCTTGTGCGTGCTCTCCTTGTGCATGCTCTCCTTGTGCAGGCTCTCCTTGTGCGTCCTCTCCTTGTGCATGCTCTCCTTGTGCAGGCTCTCCTTGTGTGTCCGCTCCTTGTGCGTCCTCTCCTTGTCCGTGCTCTCATTGTGCATCCTCTCCTTGTGCGTGCTCTCCTTGTGCAGGCTCTCCTTGTGCAGGCTCTCCTTGTGCATCCTCTCCTTGTGCATGCTCTCCTTGTGCAGGCTCTCCTTGTGTGTCCGCTCCTTGTGCGTCCTCTCCTTGTCCGTGCTCTCATTGTGCATCCTCTCCTTGTGCGTGCTCTCCTTCTGCAGGCTCTCCTTGTGCAGGCTCTCCTTGTGCGTCTGCTCCTTGTGCGTCCTCTCCTTGTCCGTGCTCTCATTGTGCGTTCTCTCCTTGTGCAGGCTCTCCTTGTGCAGGCTCTCCTTGTGCGTGCTCTCCTTGTGCAGGCTCTCCTTGTGCAAGCTCTCCTTGTGCGTCCTCTCCTTGTGCGTCCGCTCCTTGTGCATCCTCTCCTTGTACGTGCTCTCCTTGTGCAGGCTCTCCTTGTGCAGGCTCTCCTTGTGCATCCTCTCCTTGTGCGTGCTCTCCTTGTGCAGGCTCTCCTTGTGCAGGCTCTCCTTGTGCGTCCTCTCCTTGTGCATGCTCTCCTTGTGCAGGCTCTCCTTGTGTGTCCGCTCCTTGTGCGTCCTCTCCTTGTCCGTGCTCTCATTGTGCATCCTCTCCTTGTGCGTGCTCTCCTTGTGCAGGCTCTCCTTGTGCAGGCTCTCCTTGTGCGTCCTCTCCTTGTGCATGCTCTCCTTGTGCATGCTCTCCTTGTGCAGGCTCTCCTTGTGCAGGCTCTCCTTGTGTGTCCGCTCCTTGTGCGTCCTCTCCTTGTCCGTGCTCTCATTGTGCATCCTCTCCTTGTGCGTGCTCTCCTTGTGCAGGCTCTCCTTGTGCAGGCTCTGCTTGTGCGTCCGCTCCTTGTGCGTCCTCTCCTTGTCCGTGCTCTCATTGTGCGTTCTCTCCTTGTGCAGGCTCTCCTTGTGCAGGCTCTCCTTGTGCGTGCTCTCCTTGTGCAGGCTCTCCTTGTGCAGGCTCTCCTTGTGCGTCCGCTCCTTGTGCGTCCTCTCCTTGTCCGTGCTCTCATTGTGCGTTCTCTCCTTGTGCAGGCTCTCCTTGTGCAGGCTCTCCTTGTGCATCCTCTCCTTGTGCGTGCTCTCCTTGTGCAGGCTCTCCTTGTGCAGGCTCTCCTTGTGCGTCCTCTCCTTGTGCGTGCTCTCCTTGTGCAGGCTCTCCTTGTGTGTCCGCCCCTTGTGCGTCCTCTCCTTGTCCGTGCTCTCATTGTGCATCCTCTCCTTGTGCGTGCTCTCCTTGTGCAGGCTCTCCTTGTGCAGGCTCTCCTTGTGCATCCTCTCCTTGTGCAGGCACTCCTTGTGCAGGCTCTCCTTGTGCGTGCTCTCCTTGTGCAGGCTCTCCTTGTGCGAGCGCTCCTTGTGCGTCCTCTCCTTGTCCGTGCTCTCATTGTGCGTTCTCTCCTTGTGCAGGCTCTCCTTGTGCAGGCTCTCCTTGTGCGTGCTCTCCTTGTGCAGGCTCTCCTTGTGCAAGCTCTCCTTGTGCGTCCTCTCCTTGTGCGTCCGCTCCTTGTGCATCCTCTCCTTGTGCGTGCTCTCCTTGTGCAGTCTCTCCTTGTTACTCCTCTCCTTGTGCGTGCTCTCCTTGTGCAGGCTCTCCTTGTGGAGGCTCTCCATGTGCGTCCTCTCCTTGTGCAGGCTCTCCTTGTGCATCCTCTCCTTGTGCGTCCTCTCCTTGTGCGTGCTCTCCTTGTGCAGGGTCTCCTTGTGCGTCCTCTCCTTGTGCGTCCGCTCCTTGTGCGTCCTCTCCTTGTGCGTGCTCTCCTTGTGCAGGCTCTCCTTGTGCATCCTCTCCTTGTGCGTCCTCTCCTTGTGCGTGCTCTCCTTGTGCAGGCTCTCCTTGTGCAGGCTCTCCATGTGCGTCCTCTCCTTGTGCATGCTCTCCTTGTGCAGGCTCTCCTTGTGCGTCCGCTCCTTGTGCGTCCTCTCCTTGTCCGTGCTCTCATTGTGCGTTCTCTCCTTGTGCAGGCTCTCCTTGTGCAGGCTCTCCTTGTGCGTGCTCTCCTTGTGCAGGCTCTCCTTGTGCAGGCTCTCCTTGTGCGTCCTCTCCTTGTGCGTCCGCTCCTTGTGCATCCTCTCCTTGTGCGTGCTCTCCTTGTGCAGTCTCTCCTTGTTACTCCTCTCCTTGTGCGTGCTCTCCTTGTGCAGGCTCTCCTTGTGTAGGCTCTCCTTGTGCGTCCTCTCCTTGTGCAGGCTCTCCTTGTGCAGGCTCTCCTTGTGCAGGCTCTCCTTGTGCATCCACTCCTTGTGCGTCCTCTCCTTGTGCGTGCTCTCCTTGTGCAGTCTCTCCTTGTGCAGGCTCTCCTTGTGCAGGCTCTCCTTGTGCAGGCTCTCCTTCTGCATCCTCTCCTTGTGCAGGCTCTCCTTGTGCAGGCTCTCCTTGTGCGTGCTCTCCTTGTGCGTGCTCTCCTTGTGCAGGCTCTCCTTGTGCAGGCTCACCTTGTGCAGGCTCTCCTTGTGCATCCTCTCCTTGTGCGTGCTCTCCTTGTGCAGGCTCTCCTTGTGCAGGCTCTCCTTGTGCATGCTCTCCTTGTGCAGGCTCTCCTTGTGCATCCTCTCCTTGTGCGTCCTCTCCTTGTGCGTGCTCACCTTGTGCAGGCTCTCCTTGTGCAGGCTCTCCATGTGCGTCCTCTCCTTGTGCATGCTCTCCTTGTGCAGGCTCTCCTTGTGCGTCCGCTCCTTGTGCGTCCTCTCCTTGTCCGTGCTCTCATTGTGCGTTCTCTCCTTGTGCAGGCTCTCCTTGTGCAGGCTCTCCTTGTGCGTGCTCTCCTTGTGCAGGCTCTCCTTGTGCAGGCTCTCCTTGTGCGTCCTCTCCTTGTGCGTCCGCTCCTTGTGCATCCTCTCCTTGTGCGTGCTCTCCTTGTGCAGTCTCTCCTTGTTACTCCTCTCCTTGTGCGTGCTCTCCTTGTGCAGGCTCTCCTTGTGTAGGCTCTCCTTGTGCGTCCTCTCCTTGTGCAGGCTCTCCTTGTGCAGGCTCTCCTTGTGCAGGCTCTCCTTGTGCATCCACTCCTTGTGCGTCCTCTCCTTGTGCGTGCTCTCCTTGTGCAGGCTCTCCTTGTGCATCCTCTCCTTGTGCAGGCTCTCCTTGTGCAGGCTCTCCTTCTGCATCCTCTCCTTGTGCAGGCTCTCCTTGTGCAGGCTCTCCTTGTGCGTGCTCTCCTTGTGCGTGCTCTCCTTGTGCAGGCTCTCCTTGTGCAGGCTCACCTTGTGCAGGCTCTCCTTGTGCATCCTCTCCTTGTGCGTGCTCTCCTTGTGCAGGCTCTCCTTGTGCAGGCTCTCCTTGTGTGTCCGCTCCTTGTGCGTCCTCTCCTTGTCCGTGCTCTCATTGTGCGTCCTCTCCTTGTGCGTGCTCTCCTTGTGCAGGCTCTCCTTGTGCAGGCTCTCCTTGTGCGTCCTCTCCTTGTGCAGTCTCTCCTTGTTACTCCTCTTCTTGTGCGTGCTCCCCTTGTGCAGGCTCTCCTTGTGCAGGCTCTCCTTGTGCGTCCTCTGCTTGTGCGTCCGCTCCTTGTGCGTCCCCTCCTTGTGCGTGCTCTCCTTGTGCAGGCTCTCCTTGTTACTCCTCTCCTTGTACGTGCTCTCCTTGTGCAGGCTCTCCTTGTGCAGGCTCTCCTTATGCGTCCTCTCCTTGTGCGTCCGCTCTTGTGCGTCCTCTCCTTCTGCGTCCTCTCCTTGTGCAGGCTCTCCTTGTGCAGGCTCTCCTTGTGCAGGCTCTCCTTGTGCATCCTCTCCTTGTGCGTCCTCTCCTTGTGAGTGCTCTCCTTGTGCAGGCTCTCCTTGTGCAGGCTCTCCTTGTGCATGCTCTCCTTGTGCAGGCACTCCTTGTGCGTGCTCTCCTTGTGCAGGCTGTCCTTGTGCAGGCTCTCCTTGTGCGTCCTCTCCTTGTGCAGGTTCTGCTTGTGCGTGCTCTCCTTGTGCAGGCTCTCCTTGTGCAGGCTCTCCTTGCGCGTGCTCTCCTTGTGCAGGCTCTCCTTGTGCAGGGTCTCTTTGTGCAGGCTCTCCTTGTTCAGGCTCTCCTTGTGCGTCCTCTCCGTGTGCGTGCTCTCCTTGTGCAGGCTCTCCTTGTACAGGCTCTCCTTGTGCAGGCTCTCCTTGTGCGTCCTCTCCTTGTGCAGGCTCTCCTTGTGCGTGCTCTCCTTGTGCAGACTCTCCTTGTGCAGGCTCTCCTTGTGCAGGCTCTCCTTGTGCGTGCACTCCTTGTGCAGGCTCTCCTTGTGCGTGCTCTCTTTGTGCAGGCTCTCCTTGTGCAGGCTCTCCTTGTGCAGGCTCTCCTTGTGCATGCTCCCCTTGTGCAGGCTCTCCTTGTGCAGGCTCTCCTTGTGCGTGCTCTCCTTGTTACTCCTCTCCTTGTGCAGGTTCTCCTTGTGCAGGCTCTCCTTGTGCAGGCTCTCCTTGTGCGTCCCCTCCTTGTTACTCCTCTCCTTGTGCGTCCTCTCCTTGTGCAGGCTCTCCTTGTGCGTGCTCTCCTTGTGCAGTCTCTCATTGTGCAGGCTCGCCTTGTGCAGGCTCTCCTTGTGCGTGCTCTCCTTGTGCAGGCTCTCCTTGTGCCGGCTCTCCTTGTGCGTCCTCTCATTGTGCAGGCTCTCCTTGTGCAGGCTCTCCTTGTGCGTCCTCTCCTTGTGCAGGCTCTCCTTGTGCAGGCTCTCCTTGTGCAGGCTCTCCTTGTGCAGGCTCCTCTTGTGCAGGCTCTCCTTGTGCGTCCTCTCCTTGTGCAGGCTCTCCTTGTGCAGGCTCTCCTTGTGCAGGCTCTCCTTGTGCAGGCTCTCCTTGTGCATCCTCTCCTTGTGCGTGCTCTCCTTGTGAGTGCTCTCCTTGTGCAGGCTCCCCTTGTGCAGGCTCCCCTTGTGCAGGCTCCCCTTGTGCAGGCTCTCCTTGTGCGTGCTCTCCTTGTGCGTGCTCTCCTTGTGCAGGCTCTCCTTGTGCGTGCTCGCCTTGTGCGTGCTCTCCTTGTGCAGGCTCTCCTTGTGCAGCCTCTCCATGTGCAGGCTCTCCTTGTGCGTGCTCTCCTTGTGCGTGCTCTCCTTGTGCGTGCTCTCCTTGTGCAGGCTCTCCTTGTGCAGGCTCTCCTTGTGCGTGCTCTCCTTGTGCGTGCTCTCCTTGTGCAGGCTCTCCTTGTGCAGGCTCTCCTTGTGCGTGCTCTCCTTGTGCGTGCTCTCCTTGTACAGGCTCTCCATGTGCAGGCTCTCCTTGTGCCGGCTCTCCTTGTGCCGGCTCTCCTTGTGCCGGCTCTCCTCGTGCATCCTCTCCTTGTGCGTGCTCTCCTTGTGCGTGCTCTCCTTGTGCAGGCACTCCTTGTGCAGGCTCTCCTTGTGCGTCCTCTCCTTGTGCAGGCTCTCCTTGTGCGTGCTCTCCTTGTGCAGGCTCTCCTTGTGCAGGCTCACCTTGCGCGTGCTCTCCTTGCGCGTGCTCTCCTTGCGCAGGCTCTCCTTGCGCAGGCTCTCCTTGCGCAAGGTCTCCTTGTGCAGGCTCTCCTTGTGCGTGCTCTCCTTGTGCAGGCTCTCCTTTTGCAGGCTCTCCTTGTGCGTGCTCCCCTTGTGCAGGCTCCCCTTGTGCAGGCTCTCCTTGTGCGTGCTCTCCTTGTTACTCCTCTCCTTGTGCAGGTTCTCCTTGTGCAGGCTCTCCTTGTGCAGGCTCTCCTTGTGCGCCCTCTCCTTGTTACTCCTCTCCTTGTGCGTCCTCTACTTGTGCAGGCTCTCCTTGTGCAGGCTCTCCTTGTGCAGGCTCTCCTTGTGCAGGCTCTCCTTGTGCGTGCTCTCCTTGTGCGTGCTCTCCTTGTGCGTGCTCTCCTTGTGCAGGTTCTCCTTGTGCAGGCTCTCCGTGTGCGTCCTCTCCTTGTGCAGGCTCTCCGTGTGCGTGCTCTCCATGTGCGTGCCCTCCTTGTGCAGGCTCTCCTTGTGCAGGCTCTCCTTGTGCGTGCTCTCCTTGTGCGTGCTCTCCTTGTGCAGGCTCTCCTTGTGCAGGCTCTCCTTGTGCGTGCTCTCCTTGTGCGTGCTCTCCTTGTACAGGCTCTCCATGTGCAGGCTCTCCTTGTGCCGGCTCTCCTTGTGCCGGCTCTCCTTGTGCCGGCTCTCCTCGTGCATCCTCTCCTTGTGCGTGCTCTCCTTGTGCGTGCTCTCCTTGTGCAGGCACTCCTTGTGCAGGCTCTCCTTGTGCGTCCTCTCCTTGTGCAGGCTCTCCTTGTGCGTGCTCTCCTTGTGCAGGCTCTCCTTGTGCAGGCTCACCTTGCGCGTGCTCTCCTTGCGCGTGCTCTCCTTGCGCAGGCTCTCCTTGCGCAGGCTCTCCTTGCGCAAGGTCTCCTTGTGCAGGCTCTCCTTGTGCGTGCTCTCCTTGTGCAGGCTCTCCTTTTGCAGGCTCTCCTTGTGCGTGCTCCCCTTGTGCAGGCTCCCCTTGTGCAGGCTCTCCTTGTGCGTGCTCTCCTTGTTACTCCTCTCCTTGTGCAGGTTCTCCTTGTGCAGGCTCTCCTTGTGCAGGCTCTCCTTGTGCGCCCTCTCCTTGTTACTCCTCTCCTTGTGCGTCCTCTCCTTGTGCAGGCTCTCCTTGTGTAGGCTCTCCTTGTGCGTCCTCTCCTTGTGCAGGCTCTCCTTGTGCAGGCTCTCCTTGTGCAGGCTCTCCTTGTGCATCCACTCCTTGTGCGTCCTCTCCTTGTGCGTGCTCTCCTTGTGCAGTCTCTCCTTGTGCAGGCTCTCCTTGTGCAGGCTCTCCTTGTGCAGGCTCTCCTTCTGCATCCTCTCCTTGTGCAGGCTCTCCTTGTGCAGGCTCTCCTTGTGCGTGCTCTCCTTGTGCGTGCTCTCCTTGTGCAGGCTCTCCTTGTGCAGGCTCACCTTGTGCAGGCTCTCCTTGTGCATCCTCTCCTTGTGCGTGCTCTCCTTGTGCAGGCTCTCCTTGTGCAGGCTCTCCTTGTGCATGCTCTCCTTGTGCAGGCTCTCCTTGTGCATCCTCTCCTTGTGCGTCCTCTCCTTGTGCGTGCTCACCTTGTGCAGGCTCTCCTTGTGCAGGCTCTCCATGTGCGTCCTCTCCTTGTGCATGCTCTCCTTGTGCAGGCTCTCCTTGTGCGTCCGCTCCTTGTGCGTCCTCTCCTTGTCCGTGCTCTCATTGTGCGTTCTCTCCTTGTGCAGGCTCTCCTTGTGCAGGCTCTCCTTGTGCGTGCTCTCCTTGTGCAGGCTCTCCTTGTGCAGGCTCTCCTTGTGCGTCCTCTCCTTGTGCGTCCGCTCCTTGTGCATCCTCTCCTTGTGCGTGCTCTCCTTGTGCAGTCTCTCCTTGTTACTCCTCTCCTTGTGCGTGCTCTCCTTGTGCAGGCTCTCCTTGTGTAGGCTCTCCTTGTGCGTCCTCTCCTTGTGCAGGCTCTCCTTGTGCAGGCTCTCCTTGTGCAGGCTCTCCTTGTGCATCCACTCCTTGTGCGTCCTCTCCTTGTGCGTGCTCTCCTTGTGCAGGCTCTCCTTGTGCATCCTCTCCTTGTGCAGGCTCTCCTTGTGCAGGCTCTCCTTCTGCATCCTCTCCTTGTGCAGGCTCTCCTTGTGCAGGCTCTCCTTGTGCGTGCTCTCCTTGTGCGTGCTCTCCTTGTGCAGGCTCTCCTTGTGCAGGCTCACCTTGTGCAGGCTCTCCTTGTGCATCCTCTCCTTGTGCGTGCTCTCCTTGTGCAGGCTCTCCTTGTGCAGGCTCTCCTTGTGTGTCCGCTCCTTGTGCGTCCTCTCCTTGTCCGTGCTCTCATTGTGCGTCCTCTCCTTGTGCGTGCTCTCCTTGTGCAGGCTCTCCTTGTGCAGGCTCTCCTTGTGCGTCCTCTCCTTGTGCAGTCTCTCCTTGTTACTCCTCTTCTTGTGCGTGCTCCCCTTGTGCAGGCTCTCCTTGTGCAGGCTCTCCTTGTGCGTCCTCTGCTTGTGCGTCCGCTCCTTGTGCGTCCCCTCCTTGTGCGTGCTCTCCTTGTGCAGGCTCTCCTTGTTACTCCTCTCCTTGTACGTGCTCTCCTTGTGCAGGCTCTCCTTGTGCAGGCTCTCCTTATGCGTCCTCTCCTTGTGCGTCCGCTCTTGTGCGTCCTCTCCTTCTGCGTCCTCTCCTTGTGCAGGCTCTCCTTGTGCAGGCTCTCCTTGTGCAGGCTCTCCTTGTGCATCCTCTCCTTGTGCGTCCTCTCCTTGTGAGTGCTCTCCTTGTGCAGGCTCTCCTTGTGCAGGCTCTCCTTGTGCATGCTCTCCTTGTGCAGGCACTCCTTGTGCGTGCTCTCCTTGTGCAGGCTGTCCTTGTGCAGGCTCTCCTTGTGCGTCCTCTCCTTGTGCAGGTTCTGCTTGTGCGTGCTCTCCTTGTGCAGGCTCTCCTTGTGCAGGCTCTCCTTGCGCGTGCTCTCCTTGTGCAGGCTCTCCTTGTGCAGGGTCTCTTTGTGCAGGCTCTCCTTGTTCAGGCTCTCCTTGTGCGTCCTCTCCGTGTGCGTGCTCTCCTTGTGCAGGCTCTCCTTGTACAGGCTCTCCTTGTGCAGGCTCTCCTTGTGCGTCCTCTCCTTGTGCAGGCTCTCCTTGTGCGTGCTCTCCTTGTGCAGACTCTCCTTGTGCAGGCTCTCCTTGTGCAGGCTCTCCTTGTGCGTGCACTCCTTGTGCAGGCTCTCCTTGTGCGTGCTCTCTTTGTGCAGGCTCTCCTTGTGCAGGCTCTCCTTGTGCAGGCTCTCCTTGTGCATGCTCCCCTTGTGCAGGCTCTCCTTGTGCAGGCTCTCCTTGTGCGTGCTCTCCTTGTTACTCCTCTCCTTGTGCAGGTTCTCCTTGTGCAGGCTCTCCTTGTGCAGGCTCTCCTTGTGCGTCCCCTCCTTGTTACTCCTCTCCTTGTGCGTCCTCTCCTTGTGCAGGCTCTCCTTGTGCGTGCTCTCCTTGTGCAGTCTCTCATTGTGCAGGCTCGCCTTGTGCAGGCTCTCCTTGTGCGTGCTCTCCTTGTGCAGGCTCTCCTTGTGCCGGCTCTCCTTGTGCGTCCTCTCATTGTGCAGGCTCTCCTTGTGCAGGCTCTCCTTGTGCGTCCTCTCCTTGTGCAGGCTCTCCTTGTGCAGGCTCTCCTTGTGCAGGCTCTCCTTGTGCAGGCTCCTCTTGTGCAGGCTCTCCTTGTGCGTCCTCTCCTTGTGCAGGCTCTCCTTGTGCAGGCTCTCCTTGTGCAGGCTCTCCTTGTGCAGGCTCTCCTTGTGCATCCTCTCCTTGTGCGTGCTCTCCTTGTGAGTGCTCTCCTTGTGCAGGCTCCCCTTGTGCAGGCTCCCCTTGTGCAGGCTCCCCTTGTGCAGGCTCTCCTTGTGCGTGCTCTCCTTGTGCGTGCTCTCCTTGTGCAGGCTCTCCTTGTGCGTGCTCGCCTTGTGCGTGCTCTCCTTGTGCAGGCTCTCCTTGTGCAGCCTCTCCATGTGCAGGCTCTCCTTGTGCGTGCTCTCCTTGTGCGTGCTCTCCTTGTGCGTGCTCTCCTTGTGCAGGCTCTCCTTGTGCAGGCTCTCCTTGTGCGTGCTCTCCTTGTGCGTGCTCTCCTTGTGCAGGCTCTCCTTGTGCAGGCTCTCCTTGTGCGTGCTCTCCTTGTGCGTGCTCTCCTTGTACAGGCTCTCCATGTGCAGGCTCTCCTTGTGCCGGCTCTCCTTGTGCCGGCTCTCCTTGTGCCGGCTCTCCTCGTGCATCCTCTCCTTGTGCGTGCTCTCCTTGTGCGTGCTCTCCTTGTGCAGGCACTCCTTGTGCAGGCTCTCCTTGTGCGTCCTCTCCTTGTGCAGGCTCTCCTTGTGCGTGCTCTCCTTGTGCAGGCTCTCCTTGTGCAGGCTCACCTTGCGCGTGCTCTCCTTGCGCGTGCTCTCCTTGCGCAGGCTCTCCTTGCGCAGGCTCTCCTTGCGCAAGGTCTCCTTGTGCAGGCTCTCCTTGTGCGTGCTCTCCTTGTGCAGGCTCTCCTTTTGCAGGCTCTCCTTGTGCGTGCTCCCCTTGTGCAGGCTCCCCTTGTGCAGGCTCTCCTTGTGCGTGCTCTCCTTGTTACTCCTCTCCTTGTGCAGGTTCTCCTTGTGCAGGCTCTCCTTGTGCAGGCTCTCCTTGTGCGCCCTCTCCTTGTTACTCCTCTCCTTGTGCGTCCTCTACTTGTGCAGGCTCTCCTTGTGCAGGCTCTCCTTGTGCAGGCTCTCCTTGTGCAGGCTCTCCTTGTGCGTGCTCTCCTTGTGCGTGCTCTCCTTGTGCGTGCTCTCCTTGTGCAGGTTCTCCTTGTGCAGGCTCTCCGTGTGCGTCCTCTCCTTGTGCAGGCTCTCCGTGTGCGTGCTCTCCATGTGCGTGCCCTCCTTGTGCAGGCTCTCCTTGTGCAGGCTCTCCTTGTGCGTGCTCTCCTTGTGCGTGCTCTCCTTGTGCAGGCTCTCCTTGTGCAGGCTCTCCTTGTGCGTGCTCTCCTTGTGCGTGCTCTCCTTGTACAGGCTCTCCATGTGCAGGCTCTCCTTGTGCCGGCTCTCCTTGTGCCGGCTCTCCTTGTGCCGGCTCTCCTCGTGCATCCTCTCCTTGTGCGTGCTCTCCTTGTGCGTGCTCTCCTTGTGCAGGCACTCCTTGTGCAGGCTCTCCTTGTGCGTCCTCTCCTTGTGCAGGCTCTCCTTGTGCGTGCTCTCCTTGTGCAGGCTCTCCTTGTGCAGGCTCACCTTGCGCGTGCTCTCCTTGCGCGTGCTCTCCTTGCGCAGGCTCTCCTTGCGCAGGCTCTCCTTGCGCAAGGTCTCCTTGTGCAGGCTCTCCTTGTGCGTGCTCTCCTTGTGCAGGCTCTCCTTTTGCAGGCTCTCCTTGTGCGTGCTCCCCTTGTGCAGGCTCCCCTTGTGCAGGCTCTCCTTGTGCGTGCTCTCCTTGTTACTCCTCTCCTTGTGCAGGTTCTCCTTGTGCAGGCTCTCCTTGTGCAGGCTCTCCTTGTGCGCCCTCTCCTTGTTACTCCTCTCCTTGTGCGTCCTCTCCTTGTGCAGGCTCTCCTTGTGCAGGCTCTCCTTGTGCAGGCTCTCCTTGTGCAGGCTCTCCTTGTGCGTGCTCTCCTTGTGCGTGCTCTCCTTGTGCGTGCTCTCCTTGTGCAGGTTCTCCTTGTGCAGGCTCTCCGTGTGCGTCCTCTCCTTGTACAGGCTCTCCGTGTGCGTGCTCTCCATGTGCGTGCCCTCCTTGTGCAGGCTCTCCTTGTGCGTGCTCTCCTTGTGCGTGCTCTCCTTGTGCGTGTTCTCCTTGTGCGGGCTCTCCTTGTGCGGGCTCTCCTTGTGCAGGCTCTCCTTGTGCGGGCTCTCCTTGTGCAGGCTCTCCTTGTGCAGGCTCTCCTTGTGCAGGCTCTCCTTGTGCAGGCTCTCCTTGTGCAGGCTCTCCTTGTGCAGGCTCTCCTTGTGCAGGCTCTCCTTGTGCAGGCTCTCCTTGTGCAGGCTCTCCTTGTGCAGGCTCTCCTTGTGCAGGCTCTCCTTGTGCAGGCTCTCCTTGTGCAGGCTCTCCTTGTGCAAGCTCTCCTTGTGCGTGCTCTCCTTGTGCGTGCTCTCCTTGTGCAGGCTCTCCTTGTGCGTGCTCTCCTTGTGCGTGCTCTCCTTGTGCGTGCTCTCCTTGTGCGTGCTCTCCTTGTGCAGGCTCTCCTTGTGCGTGCTCTCCTTGTGCAGGCTCTCCATGTGCAGGCTCTCCTTGTGTAGGCTCTCCTTGTGCAGGCTCTCCTTGTGCAGGCTCTCCTTGTGCAGGCTCTCCTTGTGCGTGCTCTCCTTGTGCAGGCTCTCCTTGTGCGTGCTCTCCTTGTGCAGGCTCTCCTTGTGCGTGCTCTCCTTGTGCGTGCTCTCCTTGTGCAGGCTCTCCTTGTGCGTGCTCTCCTTGTGCGTGCTCTCCTTGTGCAGGCTCTCCTTGTGCAGGCTCTCCATGTGCAGGCTCTCCATGTGCAGGCTCTCCTTGTGCGTGCTCTCCTTGTACGTGCTCTCCTTGTGCAGGCTCTCCTTGTGCAGGCTCTCCTTGTGCAGGCTCTCCTTGTGGAGGCTCTCCTTGTGCAGGCTCTCCTTGTGCAGTCTCTCCTTGTGCATGCTCTCCTTGTGCGTGCTCTCCTTGTGCAGGCTCTCCTTGTGCAGGCTCTCCTTGTGCAGGACGCATTAGTCCCAACACAGAATCTTCCTCAAAAAATTCTCCTCTCCCCTCCCCCATTGCCAGCGTGGACTGTTTGCATAATTCTAGACACACCGGCAGCACCTCTGCTACCTCCTCACAGCGGCCAATCTAGCGATGGTCAGTTAGCCGTCCGACCATGTTAGGTTTTTTTTTGTTTTGAAAAATGGGTGGTACGGTGGCACAGTGGCTAGCACTGCTGCCTCACAGCACCAAGGACCTGGGTTCAATTCTGACCTTGTATGGCGTCTGCACGTTCTCCCCGCGTCTGCGTGGGTTTCCTCCGGGTTTCCCCCCACAGTCCAGGGATTTGCAGGTTAGGTGGGGTTACAGGGAAAGGGCAGGGGAGTGGGCATAGATAGGGTGCTCTGTCAGAAGGTCGGCACAGACGAGATGGGCTGAATAGACTTCTGCACTGTAGGGATTCTATGGTTCATGGCTAAATATTGATGCTGTTTTAAAAAAAAAAATTAGTGTACCCAATTATTTTTGTTTTCCAATCAAGGGGCAATTTAGCGTGGCCAATCCACCTACCCTGCACATCTTTGGGTTGTGGGGGCGAAACCCACACAGACACGGGGAGAATGTGCAAACTTCACATGGACAGTGACCCAGGGCCGCGATTCGAACCCGGTTCCTCAGCGCCGCAGTCCCAGTGCTAACAACTGTGCCACATGCCGCTCACATAGTGATGCTGTTCTAACCCAATGTTCAGAAGTACACGCTGCACGAGTGTCTCCTTCTGTACGCGTGTTTGCACACTACACTAGTGTCTGGACTCTGCTCTCTGTACCGGTGTCTGCACTCTGTACCGGTGTCTGCTCTCTGTACCGGAGTCTGCTCTCTGTACCGGTGTCTGCACTCTGTACCGGAGTCTGCTCTCTGTACCGGTGTCTGCACTCTGTACTGGTGTCTGCACTCTGTACCGGTGTCTGCACTCTGTACCGGTGTCTGCACTCTGTACCGGAGTCCGCACTCTGTACCGGTGTCTGCTCTCTGTACCGGTGTCTGCTCTCCGTACCGGAGTCTGCACTCTGTACTGGTGTCTGCACTCTGTACCGGTGTCTGCTCTCTGTACCGGTGTCTGCTCTCTGTACCGGTGTCTGCACTCTGTACCGGTGTCTGCACTCTGTACCGGAGTCTGCTCTCTGTACCGGTGTCTGCTCTCTGTACCGGAGTCTGCACTCTGTACCGGTGTCTGCACTCTGTACCGGAGTCTGCTCTCTGTACCGGTGTCTGCTCTCTGTACCGGAGTCTGCACTCTGTACCGGTGTCTGCTCTCTGTACCGGAGTCCGCACTCTGTACCGGTGTCTGCTCTCTGTACCGGTGTCTACACTCTGTACCGGAGTCTGCACTCTGTACCGGTGTCTGCACTCTGTACCAGTGTCTGCACTCTGTACCGGTGTCTGCACTCTGTACCGGAGTCTGCTCTCTGTACCGGTGTCTACACTCTGTACCGGAGTCTGCACTCTGTACCGGTGTCTGCACTCTGTACCGGTGTCTGCTCTCTGTACCGGTGTCTGCACTCTGTACCGGTGTCTGCACTCTGTACCGGAGTCTGCTCTCTGTATCGGTGTCTGCTCTCTGTACCGGTGTCTGCACTCTGTACCGGTGCCTGCACTCTGTACCGGTGTCTGCACTCTGTACCGGTGTCTGCTCTCTGTACCGGTGTCTGCACTCTGTACCGGTGTCTGCACTCTGTACCGGTGTCTGCTCTCTGTACCGGTGTCTGCTCTCTGTACCGGTGTCTGCACTCTGTACCGGTGTCTGCACTCTGTACCAGTGTCTGCACTCTGTACCGGTGTCTGCTCTCTGTACCGGTGTCTGCTCTCTGTACCGGTGTCTGCACTCTGTACCGGTGTCTGCACTCTGTACCGGTGTCTGCACTCTGTACCGGTGTCTGCACTCTGTACCGGTGTCTACTCTCTGTACTGGTGTCTGCACTCTGTACCGGTGTCTGCACTCTGTACCGGTGTCTGCTCTCTGTACCGGTGTCTGCACTCTGTACCGGTGTCTGCGCTCTGTACCGGTGTCTGCGCTCTGTACCGGTGTCTGCGCTCTGTACCGGTGTCTGCACTCTGTACCGGTGTCTGCACTCTGTACCGGTGTCTGCTCTCTGTACCGGTGTCAGCACTCTGTACCGGTGTCTGCACTCTGTACCGGAGTCTGCACTCTGTACCGGAGTCTGCAGTCTGTACCGGTGTCTGCTCTCTGTACCAGTGTCTGCACTCTGTACCGGTGTCTGCACTCTGTACCGGTGTCTGCACTCTGTACCGGTGTCTGCACTCTGTACTGGTGTTTGCTCTCTGTACCGGTGTCTGCTCTCTGTACCGGAGTCCGCACTCTGTACCGGTGTCTGCACTCTGTACCGGTGTCTGCACTCGGTACCGGTGTCTGCTCTCTGTACCGGAGTCCGCACTCTGTACCGGAGTCCGCACTCTGTACCGGAGTCTGCTCTCTGTACCGGAGTCCGCACTCTGTACCGGAGTCTGCACTCTGTACCGGTGTCTGCACTCTGTACTGGAGTCTGCTCTCTGTACCGGTGTCTGCTCTCTGTACCGGTGTCTGCTCTCTGTACTGGAGTCTGCTCTCTGTACCGGTGTCTGCTCTCTGTACCAGTGTCTGCACTCTGTACCGGAGTCTGCTCTCTGTACCGGAGTCCGCACTCTGTACCGGAGTCTGCCCTCTGTACCGGAGTCCGCACTCTGTACCGGAGTCCGCACTCTGTACCGGAGTCCGCACTCTGTACCGGAGTCTGCTCTCTGCACCAGTCTGCACTCTGTACCGGTGTCTGCACTCTGTACCGGTGTCTGCTCTCTGTACCGGTGTCTGCACTCTGTACCGGAGTCTGCACTCTGCACCGGTGTCTGCACTCTGTACCGGTGTCTGCACTCTGTACCGGAGTCTGCACTCTGTACCGGTGTCTGCACTCTGTACCGGAGTCTGCTCTCTGTACCGGAGTCCGCACTCTGTACCGGAGTCTGCCCTCTGTACCGGAGTCCGCACTCTGTACCGGAGTCCGCACTCTGTACCGGAGTCCGCACTCTGTACCGGAGTCTGCTCTCTGCACCAGTCTGCACTCTGTACCGGTGTCTGCACTCTGTACCGGTGTCTCACCAAGGCTCCGTACAATTGCAGCAAGACACCTTTAACTCCTTTCGTCATATCTTCTTTCAATAACGGTCAGCCTTCCTATCGCCCGCTGCACCTGCGTGTTCGCTTTCAGTGACTCATGAAACAGGACACCCAGGTCCCTCTGGACTTCAACATTTCCCAATCTTTCACCATTTAAGAAATACTCTGCATTTATGCTTTTTCTACAAAAGTTCAGAACTTCCCATGTTTCCACATTTTGAAAAACATTCATTCATGGGTAGTGGGCATCGCTGTCTAGACCAGCATTTATTTACATTTTTAAAATAAATTTAGAGTACCCAATTCATTTTTTTCCAATTAAGGGGCAATTTAGCGTGGCCAATCCACCTACCCTGCACATCTTTGGGTTGTGGGGGCGAAACCCACACAGACACGGGGAGAATGTGCAAACTTCACATGGACAGTGACCCAGGGCCGCGATTCGAACCCGGTTCCTCAGCGCCGCAGTCCCAGTGCTAACAACTGTGCCACATGCCGCTCACATAGTGATGCTGTTCTAACCCAATGTTCAGAAGTACACGCTGCACGAGTGTCTCCTTCTGTACGCGTGTTTGCACACTACACTAGTGTCTGGACTCTGCTCTCTGTACCGGTGTCTGCACTCTGTACCGGTGTCTGCACTCTGTACCGGAGTCTGCTCTCTGTACCGGTGTCTGCACTCTGTACTGGTGTCTGCACTCTGTACCGGTGTCTGCACTCTGTACCGGTGTCTGCACTCTGTACCGGAGTCCGCACTCTGTACCGGTGTCTGCTCTCTGTACCGGTGTCTGCTCTCCGTACCGGAGTCTGCACTCTGTACTGGTGTCTGCACTCTGTACCGGTGTCTGCTCTCTGTACCGGTGTCTGCTCTCTGTACCGGTGTCTGCACTCTGTACCGGTGTCTGCACTCTGTACTGGTGTCTGCACTCTGTACCGGTGTCTGCACTCTGTACCGGTGTCTGCACTCTGTACTGGTGTCTGCTCTCTGTACCGGTGTCTGCACTCTGTACCGGAGTCCGCACTCTGTACCGGTGTCTGCACTCTGTACCGGTGTCTGCACTCTGTACCGGTGTCTGCACTCTGTACCGGAGTCCGCACTCTGTACCGGTGTCTGCTCTCTGTACCGGTGTCTGCTCTCCGTACCGGAGTCTGCACTCTGTACTGGTGTCTGCACTCTGTACCGGTGTCTGCTCTCTGTACCGGTGTCTGCTCTCTGTACCGGTGTCTGCACTCTGTACCGGTGTCTGCACTCTGTACTGGTGTCTGCACTCTGTACCGGTGTCTGCACTCTGTACCGGTGTCTGCACTCTGTACTGGTGTCTGCTCTCTGTACCGGTGTCTGCACTCTGTACCGGTGTCTGCACTCTGTACCGGTGTCTGCACTCTGTACCGGTGTCTGCACTCTGCACCGGAGTCTGCTCTCTGTACTGGTGTCTGCACTCTGTACCGGAGTCTGCACTCTGTACCGGTGTCTGCACTCTGTACCGGTGTCTGCACTCTGTACCGGTGTCTTCACTCTGTACCGGTGTCTGCTCTCTGTACCGGTGTCTGCACTCTGTACCGGAGTCCGCACTCTGTACCGGTGTCTGCTCTCTGTACCGGTGTCTGCACTCTGTACCGGTGTCTGCACTCTGTACCGGTGTCTGCACTCTGTACCGGTGTCTGCACTCTGTACCGGTGTCTACTCTGTGTACTGGTGTCTGCACTCTGTACCGGTGTCTGCACTCTGTACCGGTGTCTGCTCTCTGTACCGGTGTCTGCACTCTGTACCGGTGTCTGCGCTCTGTACCGGTGTCTGCGCTCTGTACCGGTGTCTGCACTCTGTACCGGTGTCTGCACTCTGTACCGGTGTCTGCACTCTGTACCGGTGTCTGCTCTCTGTACCGGTGTCAGCACTCTGTACCGGTGTCTGCACTCTGTACCGGAGTCTGCACTCTGTACCGGAGTCTGCAGTCTGTACCGGTGTCTGCTCTCTGTACCAGTGTCTGCACTCTGTACCGGTGTCTGCACTCTGTACCGGTGTCTGCACTCTGTACCGGTGTCTGCACTCTGTACTGGTGTTTGCTCTCTGTACCGGTGTCTGCTCTCTGTACCGGAGTCCGCACTCTGTACCGGTGTCTGCACTCTGTACCGGTGTCTGCACTCGGTACCGGTGTCTGCTCTCTGTACCGGAGTCCGCACTCTGTACCGGTGTCTGCACTCTGTACTGGAGTCTGCTCTCTGTACCGGTGTCTGCTCTCTGTACCGGTGTCTGCTCTCTGTACTGGAGTCTGCTCTCTGTACCGGTGTCTGCTCTCTGTACCAGTGTCTGCACTCTGTACCGGAGTCTGCTCTCTGTACCGGAGTCCGCACTCTGTACCGGAGTCTGCCCTCTGTACCGGAGTCCGCACTCTGTACCGGAGTCCGCACTCTGTACCGGAGTCCGCACTCTGTACCGGAGTCTGCTCTCTGCACCAGTCTGCACTCTGTACCGGTGTCTGCACTCTGTACCGGTGTCTGCTCTCTGTACCGGTGTCTGCACTCTGTACCGGAGTCCGCACTCTGTACCGGAGTCTGCTCTCTGCACCAGTCTGCACTCTGTACCGGTGTCTGCACTCTGTACCGGTGTCTGCTCTCTGTACCGGTGTCTGCACTCTGTACCGGAGTCCGCACTCTGTACCGGTGTCTGCACTCTGTACCGGAGTCTGCACTCTGTACCGGTGTCTGCACTCTGTACCGGTGTCTGCACTCTGTACCGGTGTCTGCTCTCTGTACCGGTGTCTGCACTCTGTACTGGTGTCTGCACTCTGTACCGGTGTCTGCACTCTGTACCGGTGTCTGCTCTCTGTACCGGTGTCTGCACTCTGTACTGGTGTCTGCACTCTGTACCGGTGTCTGCACTCTGTACCGGAGTCTGCACTCTGTACCGGAGTCTGCACTCTGTACCAATCTGCACTCTGTACCGGTGTCTGCTCTCTGTACCGGTGTCTGCACCCTGTACCGGTGTCTGCACTCTGTACCGGTGTCTGCACCCTGTACCGGAGTCTGCACTCTGTACCGGTGTCTGCACTCTGTACCGGTGTCTGCTCTCTGTACCGGTGTCTGCACCCTGTACCGGTGTCTGCACTCTGTACCAGTCTGCACTCTGTACCGGTGTCTGCTCTCTGTACCGGTGTCTGCACTCTGTACCGGTGTCTGCACTGTACAACAGTATCTGCACTCTGTACCGGAGTCTGCACTCTGTACCGGAGTCTGCACTCTGTACCAGTCTGCACTCTGTCCCGGTGTCTGCTCTCTGTACTGGTGTCTGCACTCTGTACCGGTGTCTGCTCTCTGTACTGGTGTCTGCACTCTGTACTGGTGTCTGCACCCTGTACCGGAGTCTGCACTCTGTACCGGTGTCTGCTCTCTGTACTGGTGTCTGCACCCTGTACCGGAGTCTGCACTCTGTACCGGTGTCTGCTCTCTGTACTGGTGTCTGCACCCTGTACCGGAGTCTGCACTCTGTACCGGAGTCTGCACTCTGTACCGGTGTCTGCTCTCTGTACTGGTGTCTGCACTCTGTACCGGTGTCTGCTCTCTGTACTGGTGTCTGCACTCTGTACTGGTGTCTGCACCCTGTACCGGAGTCTGCACTCTGTACCGGTGTCTGCTCTCTGTACTGGTGTCTGCACCCTGTACCGGAGTCTGCACTCTGTACCGGTGTCTGCACTCTGTACCGGTGTCTGCACTCTGTACCGGTGTCTGCACTCTGTACCGGTGTCTGCTCTCTGTACCGGTGTCTGCACTCTGTACCGGTGTCTGCACTCTGTACCGGTGTTTGCACTCTGTACCGGTGTCTGCACCCTGTACCGGTGTCTGCACTCTGTACCAGTGTCTGCACTCTGTACCAGTGTCTGCGCTCTGTACCGGTGTCTGCACTCTGTACCGGTGTCTGCTCTCTGTACCGGTGTCTGCACTCTGTACCGGTGTCTGCACTCTACAAAAGTATCTGCACTCTGTACCGGTGTCTGCTCTCTGTACCGGTGTCTGCTCTCTTTACCGGTGTCTGCACTCTGTACCGGTGTCTGCTCTCTGTACCGGTGTCTGCACTCTGTACCGGTGTCTGCACTCTGTACCGGAGTCTGCACCCTGTACCGGTGTCTGCACTATGTACCGGTGTCTGCACTCTGTACCGGTGTCTGCTCTCTGTACGGGTGTCTGCACTCTGCGCCGGTGTCTGCTCTCTGTACCGGAGTCTGCACTCTGCGCCGGTGTCTGCACTCTGTACCGGTGTCCGCACTCTGTACCGGTGTCTGCACCCTGTACCGGTGTCTGCTCTCTGTACCGGTGTCTGCACTCTGTACCGGTGTCTGCTCTCTGTACCAGAGTCTGCACTCTGCGCCGGTGTCTGCACCCTGTACCGGTGTCTGCACTATGTACCGGTGTCTGCACTCTGTACCGGTGTCTGCTCTCTGTACGGGAGTCTGCACTCTCCGCCGGTGTCTGCTCTCTGTACCGGAGTCTGCACTCTGCGCCGGTGTCTGCTCTCTGTACCGGTGTCTGCACTCTGTACTGGTGTCTGCTCCCTGTACCGGTGTCTGCACCCTGTACCGGTGTCTGCACTCTGTACCGGTGTCTGCACCCTGTACCGGAGTCTGCACTCTGTACCGGTGTCTGCACTCTGTACCGGTGTCTGCTCTCTGTACCGGTGTCTGCACCCTGTACCGGTGTCTGCACTCTGTACCAGTCTGCACTCTGTACCGGTGTCTGCTCTCTGTACCGGTGTCTGCACTCTGTACCGGTGTCTGCACTGTACAACAGTATCTGCACTCTGTACCGGAGTCTGCACTCTGTACCGGAGTCTGCACTCTGTACCAGTCTGCACTCTGTCCCGGTGTCTGCTCTCTGTACTGGTGTCTGCACTCTGTACCGGTGTCTGCTCTCTGTACTGGTGTCTGCACTCTGTACTGGTGTCTGCACCCTGTACCGGAGTCTGCACTCTGTACCGGTGTCTGCTCTCTGTACTGGTGTCTGCACCCTGTACCGGAGTCTGCACTCTGTACCGGTGTCTGCTCTCTGTACTGGTGTCTGCACCCTGTACCGGAGTCTGCACTCTGTACCGGAGTCTGCACTCTGTACCGGTGTCTGCTCTCTGTACTGGTGTCTGCACTCTGTACCGGTGTCTGCTCTCTGTACTGGTGTCTGCACTCTGTACTGGTGTCTGCACCCTGTACCGGAGTCTGCACTCTGTACCGGTGTCTGCTCTCTGTACTGGTGTCTGCACCCTGTACCGGAGTCTGCACTCTGTACCGGTGTCTGCACTCTGTACCGGTGTCTGCACTCTGTACCGGTGTCTGCACTCTGTACCGGTGTCTGCTCTCTGTACCGGTGTCTGCACTCTGTACCGGTGTCTGCACTCTGTACCGGTGTTTGCACTCTGTACCGGTGTCTGCACCCTGTACCGGTGTCTGCACTCTGTACCAGTGTCTGCACTCTGTACCAGTGTCTGCGCTCTGTACCGGTGTCTGCACTCTGTACCGGTGTCTGCGCTCTGTACCGGTGTCTGCTCTCTGTACCGGTGCCTGCTCTCTGTACCGGTGTCTGCACTCTGTACCGGTGTCTGCACTCTGTACCGGTGTCTGCTCTCTGTACCGGTGTCTGCACTCTGTACCGGTGTCTGCACTCTGTACCGGAGTCTGCACCCTGTACCGGTGTCTGCACTATGTACCGGTGTCTGCACTCTGTACCGGTGTCTGCTCTCTGTACGGGTGTCTGCTCTCTGTACCGGTGTCTGCACTCTGTACCGGTGTCTGCTCTCTGTACGGGTGTCTGCTCTCTGTACCGGTGTCTGCACTCTGCGCCTGTGTCTGCTCTCTGTACCGGAGTCTGCACTCTGCGCCGGTGTCTGCACTCTGTACCGGTGTCCGCACTCTGTACCGGTGTCTGCACCCTGTACCGGTGTCTGCTCTCTGTACCGGTGTCTGCACTCTGTACCGGTGTCTGCTCTCTGTACCAGAGTCTGCACTCTGCGCCGGTGTCTGCACCCTGTACCGGTGTCTGCACTATGTACCGGTGTCTGCACTCTGTACCGGTGTCTGCTCTCTGTACCGGAGTCTGCACTCTGCGCCGGTGTCTGCTCTCTGTACCGGTGTCTGCACTCTGTACTGGTGTCTCCTCCCTGTACCGGTGTCTGCACTCTGTACCGGTGTCTGCTCTCTGTACCGGTGTCTGCACTCTGTACCGGTGTCTGCTCTCTGTACCGGTGTCTGCACTCTGTACCGGTGTCTGCTCTCTGTACCGGTGTCAGCACTCTGTACCGGTGTCTGCACTCTGTACCGGAGTCTGCACTCTGTACCGGAGTCTGCAGTCTGTACCGGTGTCTGCTCTCTGTACTGGTGTCTGCACTCTGTACCGGTGTCTGCACCCTGTACCGGAGTCTGCACTCTGTACCGGTGTCTGCTCTCTGTACTGGTGTCTGCACCCTGTACCGGAGTCTGCACTCTGTACCGGTGTCTGCACTCTGTACCGGTGTCTGCACTCTGTACCGGTGTCTGCACCCTGTACCGGAGTCTGCACTCTGTACCGGTGTCTGCTCTCTGTACTGGTGTCTGCACCCTGTACCGGAGTCTGCACTCTGTACCGGTGTCTGCACTCTGTACCGGTGTCTGCACTCTGTACCAGTGTCTGCACTCTGTACCAGTGTCTGCGCTCTGTACCGGTGTCTGCACTCTACAACAGTATCTGCACTCTGTACCGGTGTCTGCACTCTGTACCGGTGTCTGCTCTCTGTACCGGTGTCTGCACTCTGTACCGGTGTCTGCGCTCTGTACCGGTGTCTGCACCCTGTACCGGTGTCTGCACTCTGTACCAGTGTCTGCACTCTGTACCAGTGTCTGCGCTCTGTACCGGTGTCTGCACTCTGTACCGGTGTCTGCACTCTGTACCGGTGTCTGCTCTCTGTACCGGTGTCTGCACTCTGTACCGGTGTCTGCTCTCTGTACCGGTGTCTGCACTCTGTACCGGTGTCTGCTCTCTGTACCGGTGTCAGCACTCTGTACCGGTGTCTGCACTCTGTACCGGAGTCTGCACTCTGTACCGGAGTCTGCAGTCTGTACCGGTGTCTGCTCTCTGTACTGGTGTCTGCACTCTGTACTGGTGTCTGCACCCTGTACCGGAGTCTGCACTCTGTACCGGTGTCTGCTCTCTGTACTGGTGTCTGCACCCTGTACCGGTGTCTGCACCCTGTACCGGAGTCTGCACTCTGTACCGGTGTCTGCTCTCTGTACTGGTGTCTGCACCCTGTACCGGAGTCTGCACTCTGTACCGGTGTCTGCACTCTGTACCGGTGTCTGCACTCTGTACCAGTGTCTGCACTCTGTACCAGTGTCTGCGCTCTGTACCAGTGTCTGCACTCTACAACAGTATCTGCACTCTGTACCGGTGTCTGCACTCTGTACCGGTGTCTGCTCTCTGTACCGGTGTCTGCACTCTGTACCGGTGTCTGCGCTCTGTACCGGTGTCTGCACCCTGTACCGGTGTCTGCACTCTGTACCAGTGTCTGCACTCTGTACCAGTGTCTGCGCTCTGTACCGGTGTCTGCACTCTGTACCGGTGTCTGCACTCTACAACAGTATCTGCACTCTGTACCGGTGTCTGCTCTCTGTACCGGTGTCTGCTCTCTGTACCGGTGTCTGCACTCTGTACCGGTGTCTGCTCTCTGTACCGGTGTCTGCACTCTGTACCGGTGTCTGCTCTCTGTACCGGTGTCTGCACTCTGTACCGGTGTCTGCACTCTGTACCGGAGTCTGCACCCTGTACCGGTGTCTGCACTCTGTACCGGTGTCTGCTCTCTGTACCGGTGTCTGCTCTCTGTACCGGTGTCTGCACTCTGTACCGGTGTCTGCACTCTGTACCGGTGTCTGCACTAGTGTCTGTACGAAGTCTTTGACATTTTCTTCACTTCATTACTATGTTGTAATCAAGTGAAGGTCAATTAATATATCCCTCCTACTGTCCTCATTGAAACCTTTGCTCACTGACTTCAGTTCCCGCTCTGAAAATGCCTCGATTTGGACATTTTCCTTCTTGTTTTTCAGATTCCCCCTCCACATCCTTGCCAATCTCTGTAAGGTCCCTCAGTCGCACAAACATGCAAAATCTCTGGGTGACTCTCCTCCAATCCTGGCCTCTCGTGTATCTCCATTTTCCTCCACTTCTCCATTGGTGGCCGTGCATTCAGCTGCCTGAGCCCCGAGCTCTGGACTTCATCCTGAACCCTCTGTGGTTCTTTATTCTTCTTTAAGGCGCCGCTCAAAACCTAACACATCTGTCCAACGTGCCTTGGTGTCAAATTTCCTTTGAAGTGTTTGGAACCTTTTATTATATTAAAGTCACTATATGAATGAAGGTTGTTTTCCATGAGCTAGGATCAGCTAATTGAACATTGATCCGTGATTAGCATTAGGGTTTCTGATGTAGCTGTCTCCTTCCTCAATTGTGTGTATAACTGAGTTGTACAAGCAAACACTAGACAATTTGTGGCACATATAGGGACACGCCAAGTGTTAATTTGATCCCAGGGAGTAAAGAGCAACCTCTAATTACCCTTCCTCTATCTCTGTCCTGTTCACAAACACAGAATTAAGAGGTTTGAAATGTGAAATGTGCAAAAAGTGAAGTTAAGTTTTGTATTTTATGAGATGTTGGCGTCACTGTCTGGGCGAGAATTTATTGTTTATCCCTCATTACCCTTGAGAAGGTGGTGGTCAGCTGCTTTCTTGTACCGCTGCAGTCCATGTGGTGTAGGTACACCCACAATGCTGTTAGAGATGGAGTTCCAGGATTTTGATCCAGGAATGGCAATATATTTCAAAGTCAGGATGTTCTGTGGCTTGGAGGGGAACTTGCAGATGGTGGTGTTCCCATACGTCTGCTGCCCTTTGTGGTGATCAAGCTTAGTTTACCGGACATTTTGAAGGGTTTGTTCACAGCTTCCATGTTGCTCCCAGTGCTTTCTTGAAGATTCTGAGATGTGTAGCAGTGCGATGATTTTTCTTTCTTCTTTTCTTATTGCTTACTCTTTAGGAACATACTTCCTGGTACCATGTGGTGAGGTGCCTTAAAATTTTAAGATTTCCACTCCTGCTGGTTCAGCACACTGGGCTAAATCGCTGCCTTTGAAAGCCGACCCAAGGCAGGCCAGCAGCACGGTTCGATTCCCGTACCAGCCTCCCCGAACAGGCGCCGGAATGTGGTGACTAGGGGCTTTTCACAGTAACTTCATTGAAGCCTACTTGTGACAATAAGCGATTTTCATTTCATTGGTGGCATGTGGTGACCTTTGTGAGATTGACTTCAGGTTGGAAGGTTTAGTGATTACAAAAATACTTGAAGCTCTTTTCATGAACTAAACTAACTTTATTCACACTATTTGATTTAGTGTTCAACACTTATTCCTATGGTAAACAAATAGATAATTAAACTACACTCACTAACACTATCTCTATATTCTAACTGTAACTACATTCTATCTTCTCTCGCTCTACAATGCACTCTGCTCCAGTCTCTTCTACCTCTGCTCCACTCTCTCCAGCTCTCCCAGAAGCCTAAGAATTAGTGTCTTTTATAGTAAAAGGTACCAGCCTCCCAGAACAGGCGCTGGAATATGGCGACTAGGGGCTTTTCACAGTAACTTCATTTGAAGCCTACATGTGACAATAAGCGATTTTCATTCATTTCATTTCAATATCCCTTAGCTCCATCTAGTGGCTAGTTTTAAGATAACATTAACTCTTCACATGCTGTACATTTGTATACTGTCACACCATTGTCCTTCTAGCTGGCAGATGTCGAGTTTGGAAGGTGCTGTCAAATGAGAATTGGTGAATTGCTGCAGTGCATCTTGTACCTGGTACACACGGCTGTCACTGTACGCTGGGGCTGAATAAGTTGGTAGATGGGTGTCGATCAACCGGGGCTCCTTTGTCCTGGATGGTGCGGAGCTTCTTGGGTGTTGTTGGAGCAGCGCTCATCCAGGCAAGTGGAGAGTTTCCATCATTCCTGACTTGTGCCTTGTAGATGGTGGACAGACATTGGGGAATCAGGTGGAGAGTTACTTACCATGGAATTCCCAGCTCTTGTAGCCACAGTATTTACGACAGGTTCAGCAGTTTATTATCAATGGTGATAGTGGGGATTCAACCTTAGAACATAGAACAGTACAGCACAGTTTAAGGTGCGAGGGGCAAGGTTTAGAGTTGATGTACGAGGTAGGTTTTTACGCAGAGGGTAGTGGGTGCCTGGAACTCGCTGCCGGAGGAGGTGGTGGAAGCAGGGACGATAGTGACATTTAAGGGGCATCTTGACAAATACATGAATAGGATGGGAATAGAGGGATACGGACCCAAGAAGTGTAGAAGATTGTAGTTTAGTCGGGCAGCATGGTCGGCACGGGCTTGGAGGGCCGAAGGGCCTGTTCCTGTGCTGTACGTTTCTTTGTTCTTCGTTCTTTTTTTCCCAGTACAGGCCCTTCAGCCCACGATGTTGTGCCAACCATTTATCCTAATCTAAGATAGTTATGAACAGAAATATTGCCCAATGTGATATTAATCCTTGCAGTCCAGAGACACCAGGTTTAAAACTCAGCTTTAAATATCAGACAATATAAAATTAATTATCTATATATCAAATAACCACTGCATCATTTCGTAGAATGCTATCATTTAAGAAAAGTCCCGAGCACCTCCGTAGTTTGTTGTGTTTCCTGCTTCTATTTCCACCTATTGATGGTGTAAGAGCAACTGAACACTTTGATTTACCAGCCTTATTACCTCGGCTGTATATAGCGACACCATATCCCAGCCAGGGATGGGGTCATTTCCCTTCAATCATGCCCAGGGACCACAATGCTGCAGTGACTGGGATTAATGTTTGGAGCAGAACTTGTGTGTGAAGATCCTTGTCCCATTGCTAATTGCTGGAGAAATCACTCTGCTTTTATCAGGATATGTTGCTGTAGTTTTGGTGATGAGTTCAGTTTGCTGTAATCTGTATAAATCCAACTAGGCACTGTTTGCTGTAAAATAGATGATTTTTTTCTGTAAAGTGGGTATCATTTGGTATAAATATCACCCACCTCCAACTCATTGTCAATATTCGCTTCATATTATCCCAGACAAGCAAGGGGCCAAGACAATGTCAGACTCCTGCTCATGACCCAGAGATTCTTGCAGGAAAGTGTACATGGGCAGCACGGTAGCACAGTTGCTTCACAGCAGCAGGGTCCCAGGTTCGATTCCCGGCTTGGGTCACTGTGCAGAGTCTGCACGTTCTCCCTGTGTCTGCGTGGGTTTATTCCGGGTGCTCCGGTTTCCTCCCACAAGTCCCGAAAGTCGTGCTGTTAGGTGACTTGGACATTCTGAATTCTCCCTCTGTGTACCCGAACAGGTGCTGTGGCGAGTGGGGCTTTTCACAGTAACCTCATTGCAGTGTTAATGTAAGCCTACTTGTGACAATAAAGATTATTATTATATGCATTGGATATTGAATAAGGGTTATGCTGCTCACCTGTGTCAAATATCTTGGCAGCACTCACTTGCTGGACTCACAGGAACAATGAACATTTGAGTGAGGTGCTGGCAAAGTTGGAAGCTACCTCACTGCAAGATACTTTCTTCTCCTGTGATGTTACCTTCCAGAGTTATACCACTTATACAGCCCGCTTGATTTTAAACTCATTGAATGGAATGGAGATCAGAAATAGAACAGAAAAGTCAGGAGCGTAATGGAATACTCTCCACTTGCCTGGATGAATGCAGCTCTAACAAAACTCAAGAAGCTCAACACCATCCAGGACAAAGCAGCCCCGCTTGATTGCTCCCCCTTAAATATTCATTCCCTCCACCACCGACACTCAGTGGCAGCTGTGTGTATCTAATACAAGATGCACAATAGCAACTCAGCAAGGCTCCCTCAACAGCACCTTCCAAACCACAACATCTACCGCCAAGGACAAGGCCAGCCAATGCATGGGAACACAATCAACCTGGAAGTTCCCTTCGAAGTCACATAATACCTTTACTTGGAGCTATATCGCCTTTCCTTCACTGTCCTGGAGTCAAAATCCTGGAATTCCCTTCCTCACAGCACTGTGGGTGTACCTACACCACACGGACTGCAGCGGTTCAAGAAGGCAGCTCACCATCACCTTCTCAAGGGCAATTAGGGATGGGCAATAAATGCTGGTCTAGGGCAGCACGGTGGTGCAGTGGATGGCATTGCTGCCTCACGGCGCCGAGGTCCCAGGTTCGATTCTGGCTCTGGGTCACCGTCCTTGTGGAGTTTACACATTTTCCCGTGTCTGCGTGGGTTTCGCCCCCACAACCCAAAAGATGTGCAGGGTAGGTGGATTAGCCACGCTAAATTGCCCCTTAATTGGAAAAAAATGAATTGGGTACTCTAAATTTATTTTTAAAATGTAAATAAATGCTGGTCTAGACAGCGATGCCCACTACCCATGAATGAATTTTTTTCAAAATGTGGAAACATGGGAAGTTCTGAACTTTTGTAGAAAAAGCATAAATGCAGAGTATTTCTTAAATGGTGAAAGATTGGGAAATGTTGAAGTCCAGAGGGACCTGGGTGTCCTGTTTCATGAGTCACTGAAAGCGAACACGCAGGTGCAGCGGGCGATAGGAAGGCTGACCGTTATTGAAAGAAGATATGACGAAAGGAGTTAAAGGTGTCTTGCTGCAATTGTACGGAGCCTTGGTGAGACCTGTCATGAGAATGGCGCTTTAAGAAATGTTTGCTGCTCATATTACTGCAGTGATGTCAGAGTGTGGATGGAGCTGGGCGGTCTGTCAGCTTTTTACTTTCGTTTTAGGCTGTTTGCTGCACGGTGTGGATTAGTTTAGTTTTCAGTGTTGGAGCTGAAGCCAGACCAAGCAGGTGTACTGATGTTCTCTCTGCCATCAAAAGACTATCTCTTGATCATTTGGTGAATTCAGAATTATAAATGTTTTCAGTAGTGACTTTAACCTGACGTGCTTCTGATAAAGGTTTTGTTTTTAAGTCGTATGGATGTTAAAAAGGAAAGCTTGAAGGTTTACTTAATGTTGAAGTCTTTGGGGGTTATATTTGAATTGATGGTTGCTAAGATGTTCACTGTATGTTTTAAAAAGTTTAACTTGAATAAACATTGTTTTGCTTTAAAAAATACTTTTCCATTTCTGCTCTACCACACCTGTAGAGTGGGCTGTGTGCTCCCCATACCACAATCCAGTAAAAGTTGTGGGTCAGGTGAACTCCATGATACACTTTGGGGTTCTCTAAACTCTGGCCCATAACAGACCACATCTGAAATATTATGTAAGTTTTGGTCTCCTTACCTAGAGGATGATATACTTTCCACAGAGGGAGTGCAATTAAGATTCACCGATACCGGTGATGGTGGGATTTTCCCTGGAGGAGAAATTGTGGAAACTTTTGAATTTAGAAAAATGAGACGATCTCATAGAAACATAGAAAATTCTTACTGGGCTCGACAGGGTAGATGCAGGAAGGATGTTTTCCCTGGCTGAGGGACACAGTCTCAGAATAAGGAGCAAGCCATTTAGGATTGAGATGAGGAATTTTGTCAATCAGAGGGTGGTGAATCTTTGGAATTCTTACCTCAGAGGTCTGTGGGGGTTCAGTATTGAGTATATTCAAAACAGAGATCAATAGATTTTTAGGTATTAAGGATACCAAGGAATTTGGGAGATCATGGGGGAAAATGGAGTTGAGGTAGAAAATCAGCCATGATTTTGAAAATGAAAATCGCCTGTCACAAGTAGGCTTCAAATGAAGTTACTGTGAAAAGCCCCTAGTTGCCACATTCCGGCACCTGTTCGGGGAGGCTGGTACGGAAATTGAACTGTGCTGCTGGCCTGCTTTCAAAGCCAGCGATTTAGCCCAGTGTGCTAAACCAGCCCCAGATCTTCTCGAGAAGGCTCGAATGGTGGAAGGTCGACATCTACTCCTATCCTAAATTCCACAGGATGGGTGCGACATCACTTGGGGATGCACATTGCTGAGATTCAAACTCCATTGTGTCAGTGCTCATGTCATCAGGGACCTTTTATGCGGACAATTGGAACACTGACAGTCACCTGACAGATATCAGCTTGTATAAACATTTATTAATACATTTTTAGAGAGCAGCTCAATTGTGAGCCCTTCTGGGAGACAAGGAGACTATAGAGCGAAGAGATCCTGCCCAGCAAAAGGATGAACCCTGCGTAGAATTCACTAAGAGGCAAAGTGGGACTAGCCATTTACGTACCGATTTGAAGAACCAAGCCAGATCTTCACTACTCGGGCTTAACTGCACCTCAGATGGAGCAAAGCTAGAAATATGTTGCTACAAGTAGTAAGCCATTGCGAATTCATCATCAGAAACTTCCAACCTCCTCAGTGAGCAAAAAGAGAAGGATAAGACCTGCAATGTCTCCAGCTTCCATCTTGAAACACTGGAGAAATTGTAATGATTTGGACTTTTAAAGAACACTTAAGTGCATGCTACCACTTTTGTAATCATTTTCTCTTGTGTGTGTGAGTGGGTGCGGTTGCGATTACATTCAGATGTTAAGAAATAAACATTTATTCCCTTTCTTAAACTTTAGAAAACCTGTCTTGTGTCTGCTCTTGAGAGTCACAGCATTAAAGGAGTTAAAGCGCCCTCTCCCCTGACTGCAAAACTTTCAAAAGGGAATTGGATGAATATTTGAAAAAGATGCAGGCTATGGGGAAATTGAGCAAATTGGCTTGCTCTTTCAGAGATGCAATGGGCTGAATGGCCTTCTTCTTCTGTACTGTATGGTTTTATGATAGAAGTAATTATTGTGATAGCATCAGTACTGAGCAACACTGTGACAAATTTCACAAGGGAGCATAGCATCAGGATTAATGGATACCAGGGAGTGATTGCAACACAGTAACCTAATCTTAAGGATCTTAAAATTAGATTACTGGGTGGAAATCTCTCCCTGCTATCATTTATAACATACTGGAGAACCATTTATTTTGTTTTTTGAGTGTATATCTCATGTTGGCTGTGTCAATCGATGGAAAGTGTCAGTGTGTTTCAATCTTGCTGATGTGCAATAATGTTCACAGTTGATGGATAAATGACTGTGACATCGTCACTCCAGGTCTAATTAGGAAATAATTTGTCGTTACTAGGAAGATTTTCCAGCCAATTGATGATGAACAGGGCTTTATTCTACAGCTGTACACCCCACAGAGCATATATCACAAGCAAATTCACTACGACTTTCACAAGCAATGATTTCCAGGTTTTATATTTTTTCCCACTTGTAAAATGTCAAAACATGTAAAAGGCATATATTATTATAATATTATTGGAGGAACTGTACTTCATTATAGTAAACTTGAAAGCACAGAGATCTGGAACAAAGAAAGGACCTGAAAAGGTAGTGGTATCAGATTCCATAGAAAGTTTAATGAGCTGTCCGTGTAGACTTTGCACATTCTCCCCGTGTCTGCGCGGGTCTCACCCCCACAATCCAAAGATGTTCAGGATAGGTGGATTGCTCACACTAAAATTGCACCTTAATTTGAAAAAAATGTTTTAAAAAGAAAGTTTAATGAGTCAATTGGGTGCACCTGAAAATAACTCATTTACAGAGTTTTAGGGAAAAGCCCAAGAGATTAAATTGGACATCTCTTTCAAAGGGCCGGCACAGACAAGATGGGCTGAATGGTTTAATTCTGTGATGGAAGATTCTATGACTCACCCATCTCTCTGCTTCTGTTGTCATTGCAGATCCCATGACAATATTTGAAGGGAGGCAGGGAGTTCTCCTGGTGAACATTTGTCTCTGAATCAGAGGCAGATTAAGTTGTCAAATGTATTCCTTTTACCTGACGCCCAGTGAGATGTTGCTGGGAGATGTAATGAGGGTCTGTGTAAATTACATCTGTCTTTTAGAAAAGTTATTCCACTCGAATAAGAATATGACATAGGAGGAGGCAGGACTGAAGGCATCCGGGTCTTAATAGCACCCTGGTCTGTTTATTTATTTTGCATTTTGGAGATATTCGGAATTCATAGAATCAATCAATCATAGAATCCCGACATTGCAGAAGGAGGCCATTTGGCCCATCAAGTCTGAACCAACGCTCCGAATGAGGCCCATTCGCCCGCCCTATCCTTGTAACCCCACCTATCATTTGGACACTTAGGGGCAATTCATCATCGTCAATCCATTTAACCTGCACATCTTTGGACTGTGGGAGGAAGCCGGGGGGGAAACCCATGCAAACACCGGGAGCAAGTGCAAACTCCACACACAGGTCACCCAAGGCCCGAATTGAACCCGGGTCCCTGGCACTGTGAGGCAGCGGTGCTAACCACTGTGCCACCATAATTCTATGGAAGAAAATGGCCGATTGGATCAGGAACATGAATCTGACCTCCTACTGCACTGTAGAGATTCTATTTTTGGGTGTAAGTGCGCACTGTGGGAAAATGAGAACGAGAGTAAAAGAATCTACACATTGTGGCTGGGGAGGGATGCTTATATTGCTGCTTGTGTGAGTAAATAAACACAAAATATCGATTACCATTCTGAATCTTTTCCGGTTCTCTTTTATTTAAATTACAGTATTCGTTCTGTGGTTACGGTGTCACTGGCAAGGCAAACATTTATTGCCCATCTGAGGCAATGCTGAGCCGTCTTCCTGAACTGCTGCAGATTGTGTAGTATACGCACACCCAGTAGCAATGAATGAAAGGCCAGTATATTTCCAGGTCAGGATGGTGTGTGATTTGGAGGAGAACTTACAGGTGGTGATGTTCTCCTGCACCTGCTGCCTTTGTCCTTCTCGGAGGTAATCTCGGTGACCAGCTTGGAAGATGCTATTGAAGGAACCGTGACAGGTTGCTGCAGTGACTCTTGTAGGTGGCACACACAGCTGCCACTGTGCGCTGGAAGGAGTGAATGTTTAAGGTGGTAAATGAGACCTCAATCAAGCAGGCAACTTTGTCCTGTGTTAAATAATTGTGTTCATACTCTTTATTTAATCAGCAGCCAGGTCATCAATCTCTAAAACAAAATACACAAACAGCATTTACCGAATTTGTTCTTTCTAGAGACCTGGTTACACCCGCTCTACCCTGGTTACACCCGAACTACCCTGGTTACACCCGCTCTACCCTGGTTACACCCGAACTACCCTGGTTACACCCGCTCTACCCTGGTTACACCCGAACTACCCTGGTTACACCCGAACTACCCTGGTTACACCCGCACTACCCTGGTTACACCCGCACTACCCTGGTTACACCCTGTCAGTGAAAGCGGTGCCCTTTCGTGCACAATTTCTCATTTGCTACAGATTTAAAACTGGGTCTCCATTTCTGATCTGTCTGTGTACATAATAATAATCTTTATTAGTGTCACAAGTAGGCTTACATTGACACTGCAATGAAGTTACAGTGAAAAGCCCCGAGTCACCACATTCCGGCGCCTGTTCGGGTACACAGAGGGAGAATTCAGAATGTCCAATTCGCCTAACAGCATGTCTTTCGGGACTTGTGGGAGGAAACCGGAGCACCCGGAGGAAACCCACGCAGGCACGGGGAGAACGCGCAGACTCTGCACGTTCTCCAGCCAGCTTCATATTCTACATAATCAAAGTGGGGAGGGAAGACGAATGGAGCTAGATCTTTCAGAAACCCGACCACAGCCACTTTACAGAACTTCACAATTTACCAGCACTGGTTTGTTGAAGTCAATATTTTCCTGCTTCTGTAGTAGAAAGATTTTTCTTACATTGTATCAAACATTTTGACCAGTCTTCCCATTGACCAGTTTTCCCATCATGCCATTACCTTATTCGGACCATATCACAGGCTCGGTGGGTCGCACTCTCACTTCTGATTCAGAACTTTGTTGTGGGTCCAAATTCCACTCCATGGCTTTGAGCACAAAACGCAAACTGACATTCCATGTCAGCACTGAGGGAGTGCCGCACTGTCAGAGGGTCAGTACTGACGGAGTGCCGCACTGTCAGAGGGTCAGTACTGAGGGAGTGCCGCACTGTCAGAGGGTCAGTACTGAGGGAGTGCCGCACTGTCAGAGGGTCAGTACTGAGGGAGTGCCGCACTGTCAGAGGGTCAGTACTGAGGGAGTGCTGCACTGTCAGAGGGTCAGTACTGAGGGAGTGCTGCACTGTCAGAGGGTCAGTATTGAGGGAGTGCCGCACTGTCAGAGGGTCAGTACTGAGGGAGTGCCGCACTGTCAGAGGGTCAGTACTGAGGGAGTGCCGCACTGTCAGAGGGTCAGTACTGAGGGAGTGCCGCACTGTCAGAGGGTCAGTACTGAGGGAGTGCTGCACTGTCAGAGGGTCAGTACTGAGGGAGCCGCACTGTCAGAGGGTCAGTACTGAGGGAGTGCTGCACTGTCAGAGGGTCATAACTGAGGGAGTGCCGCACTGTCAGAGGGTCAGTACTGGGGGAGTGCTGCACTGTCAGAGGGTCAGTACTGAGGGAGTGCCGCACTGTCAGAGGGTCAGTACTGAGGGAGCCGCACTGTCAGAGGGTCAGTACGGAGGGTGTACCGCACTGTCAGAGGGTCAGTACTGAGGGAGTGCCGCACTGTCAGAGGGTCAGTACTGAGGGAGCCGCACTGTCAGAGGGTCAGTACGGAGGGTGTACCGCACTGTCAGAGGAAGGAATTTTCAGAGGAGACATACCATGGTCCCATCGAAAAAGAAAGGCATCATGTCCTGGGCCAATATTTATCCCACAACTAACATAAATAATAATAATAACCTTTTATTGTCACAAGTATGAAGTTACTGTGAAAAGCCCCTAGTCGCCACATTCCGGCGCCTGTTTGGGGAGGCTGGAACGGGAATTGAACCAGCGCTGCTGGCTGTTCTGCATTACAAACCAGCTGTCTAGCCCAGGGGCTGGTTTAGCACAGGGCTAAAATAGCTGGCTTTTAAAGCAAACCAACGCAAGCCAGCAGCACGGTTCAATTCCCGTACCAGCCACCCCGAACAGGCGCCGGAATGTGGCGACTAGGGGCTTTTCAGAGTAACTTCATTTGAAGCCTACTCGTGACAATAAGCGATTTTCATTTCATTTTTTTCATTTAATTTCACTGGGCTAAACCAGCCGCTTATTAAAACAGATAATGATCCGGTTGCTGTGTGTGGGATCATGCTGTGCGTAAGTTGGCTCCAGTTTCCTCCGTTCAAACAGTGAGTACTCTTCATTGGCCTTTTGAGAATAAGTCTTTAATTTTTCATATGCTGGCTTGATTTCTAGCTGCAGTGTGTGAAGCACACCATCCTTGGATGCCATTTTATTCTTCAGCAGCACGTTGTCCCACAATCTCAGGGCTCTTGCAGTTAGCAGGGCCACTTCTGCACACAGCCATAATGTGATTTACAAGCAGAAAAACCACCTCCCCTGGCGTCACTGATGCCTCCATCACCCTTCAGTTGTGGAGATTTAATGGCACCTGTGGAAATGAGGGTGGGTCGTTTGTTCCTAAACTCCCCTTTGTCGTGTCCCCCAATCCGTAGTTCCATCAATCTTAATGAGCAAGAACGGAAGCATTAATTGAGCTGAAGGTTACAAAAGCTGATTCATGCAACAAATATTGCACTGCTCTACGCACACCCACACAGAAGGTGAGTCAGCCATTTAACAGGACTTAAGCACTCTCCATAGATACATAGATATGCACAATGTAGCTTCTCTGTACAGCAACCACTTGCATTTATATTGCACCTTAATGTTGTAAAACATCCCAAGCTGCTTCAATGGACTGTCATCAGATACAGTTTGACAACCGAGCCACATATGGAGATATTAGGTCAAGATCTTGGTCAAGGAGGTAGGTTTTTAAAAAATAAACTTAGAATACCCAATTAATTTTTTTCCAATTAAGGGGCAATTTAGCGTGGCCTATCCACCTAGCCTGCACATCTTTGGGTTGTGGGGGCGAAACCCACACAAACACGGGGAGAATGAGCAAACTCCACGCGGACAGTGACCCAGAGCTGGGATGGAACCTGGGGCCTCGTCGCCGTGAGGCAGCAGTGCTACCCACTGCGCCGCCATGCTGCCCTAAAGAGGTAGGTTTATGGAGTGTCTTGGAGGAAGAGTGAGAGGTAGGGAGGTGGAGTGGTTTAGGGAGGGAATTCCAGAGTTCAAGGCCCAGGCAGCTGAAGCATGGCTGCCCATAGTGAATTGATGAAAACTGGTGCTTGGATAAGAGGCCAAATTGCAGAGATATTGAAGGTTTGGGGAGGGGGGCTGTCGGTGAATACAGAGATAGGGAGAGGTGATGCCAAGGAGGGATTTGAAAACAAGGATGAGAATTTTAAAATCAAAGTGTCGCTAGACCAGGCGTCAATGCAGGTCATCAAGCACAGAGGGTGGCAGGTGAACAGTGCTTTTTATAAATTAGGACACAGGCAGCAGAGATTTGGACGAGTTGATGTGGGAGGCGGAAGGTTGGAGGCTGACCAGAAACCATTGGAATAGTTGGGTTTGGAGGTAACAGAAGCATAATATCTCCCTCACAGGACGATGAGGCATCCAGCTCACATCACAGTCCACAAATGCCCCGTATTAAAAGGTATTCTTGAATTTGCTGGGAATTCTTTCATTAGTCTAGCTTTGCTACCCTATTATTGAAATAAGCAGTAAATGTCAATCGATTCAAAGTTGCTTCACGAGGCAACTGTCCAATATTTTGGTGTCATACAGCCCAGAATCACAGCTACATATCAGCCTGTCAGTATTTTAACTACTCTGAGTGACAGGAATCATTGCAGGCCTAGGATCTGGGTAATTTCACAATAATGCAGAATATATCATTCCAACTTGGTCCTCATATTCCGTCCGAGGCAGCTGACTCTTCCTGTGTTGCAGGGACCTCGCTGCCGGTTTCGATGTCACTCGCCAGAATGTGAGAGGGTGAGCTAGTTGCAAACAGAAAGTATGCGAGTCAGTTCCTGAGGCATCATTTAGATTTGAATCACAGCCTAGCAGAAGATAATGCTATCCTGTCAGAATTCAGCAATCAGGATCCAGTGGGCATGCATTGTGAAGGAATGAGAATCGGTGCTGTAATCCTCTACCCAAATCGTTCCTCATCCCACGATCCCAAAATGAGAATGGTGCTTCCCTTATGTAGAGATACATTCAGTCAAGCAGCTGCTCACCTGCGTCAACCTGTGACTGATGTAGCGAGGATGAGGAGCAGATGCCATCTACCGCTCACCTGGGCACGATCCTTGGCAGTGCAGTAACTGCAGCACAGTCGTGTAATGATTATATTACCAGATCAGCAATCCAGAGACCCTGAACCAATCATCGCGAGGACACAAACTCAAACCCTAATTTGGGAATTTGAATTCTGTTTTTAAAAATATGCAAAGTTAAATCCTAGCTCCGGTGTCATAGAAAACCAAATGGGTCACTTTAGTAAACTCACCACCCTTATCCCAATCTGACCTTTATGGGACTCCAGAATCAACTCTTAACTGCCTCCTGAAGTGTTCTAACAAGCCATGACCAGCAAATCATGCCTGAGAATTAATTTTTTAAAAAATTATAAAGGAATGAAAAATTACAGAAGAAAAGACCCTTGCCGATGAGTGTCCTCCATATTTCAGATAGAAAGGTTATTGCTTTAGCATTTCCTTTCATCTGATCGAGGAGCGGACTGATCATTCTGTGCCAGTGTGAGGCAGCATCACATCGCACCAGAAATCACGGGCGAGATTCTCCGACCCCCCCGCCGGGTCGGAGAATCGCCGGGGGCTGGCGTGAATCCCGCCCCCGCCGGTTGCCGAATTCTCCGGCACCGGATATTCGGCTGGGGGTGGGAATCGCGCCACGCCAGTCGGCGCCCCCCCCCCCCCCCCCCGGCGACACTCCGGCCCGCGATGGGCCGAAGTCCCGCTGCTGGAATGCCTGTCCCGCCGGCGAGAATCAAACCATCTCTCTTCCCAGCAGGACTAGGCGGCGCGGGCGGGCTCCGGGGTCCTGGGTGGGGGGGGGGGGGGGCAATCTGGCCCCGGGGGGTGCCCCCATGGTAGCCTGGCCTGCGATCGGGGCCCACCGATCCGCAGGTGGGCCTGTGCCTGAGCTTTGATTAAATTCAATGTCCCAGTCTTCCCTTTCTGGGGAAGAGAATTTCACAGACTAATGACTCTTTGGGAGAAGAAAATTCTCCATATCCCAGTCTTAAATGGTCGGCCTCTTATTCTTAAACTGTGCCCCTAGTCCTTTCGGCCCTGGCTGGCGTGGTGCCAAAGGCCTTTCCCGCCAGTCGGCGGCGCGCCAACCACTCCGGCGCAGGCCTAGCACCTCAAGGTGGGGGCTTGGCCCCTAAACGTGCGGAGAAATCCGCACCTTTGGGGTGGCCCGACGCCGGAGTGGCGTGATCCCCCGCCCCGCCGGGTAGGGGAGAATCCTGGCCCACATTCTCATCTGATTTCTTGTCAAATTAATAATTTCCTACAGGACACCTATTTTTCTTTCCAGTTTTTCCTCTCCTTTATCTAGGCCCATTAACTCACGTTCTCATTCTGACTCAGAAGTTTGTGATTTCAAATCCCTTCTAGAAATATATTTCAGTCTGCACTTCAGTGCAACTCTGAGGGTGCTCTGCACTGTCAGAGGTGCCATCTTTAAGATGAGATACTAAATAGACCTGTCTGTTCTCCCTGGTGGATGTAAAATATCCCATGCCATTGTTTTGAAGATGTGCAGTAGAATTCTCCCTGGTGTTCAGGCCTCTATTTAGCCGTCAATCAACACCTCAAAACAGCCGATCTGATTATCACATTGCTGTTTCTGGGAGTTTGCTTAGAGCAAATTGGCTGCTTCATTTCCGACATCACAACAGTGACCACACTTCAAAAGAAATACTACATTGCCTGTAAGACTTTGTGATGTTGTGAGGTTATGTAAGGTGCTTTATAAATGTTTACGTCTTTCTGCCTCGTGAGGTACTGTTCTAACAGGGAGACCCAGAATTCTAGAACCTTGTTGACAGTGACAGTGGATGTCAGGCAGACTGTTGACTATTACAGGTTAACCCGATCCTGTCCTAATCGGACATCTACACAGATGCATTTCCCAACAGCAGGGCCTCTAGTCAGTGATCCCGGGCTGATTTTGCCATTTGGCCTTTAACTGCTACCCAGGGTAAAACACGCTGCTGGAGCAGAGGCCAACAATCATCATGGCTTAGCTCAGCATTGGCACTCAGAAAGAGCTTCAGAGAGTCTGCCAAAACGTCCTTTTCAAACGTACAATACACTGAACACAGGTTTATGGCTCTTTGGAGACCAAAGACAGGGTTGAGGAAAAGGAATTTGCTAACAGAGACAGACAGAGAAGCAACAAGCTTACTGCTGATGAAAAATCAGTGAAAGCTACTGGAGATTGCAACACAACTGTTCCTTTATGTCACAGAATTGATTGGGCTCTAATTGGACTTTGGCAGGAATGCAAAACAGACTGTCCATCTCATTGACTAGCGTCAGTGGAAGTAAATATCAAGGTGGTGGGCTGGAAGGTGGATCTGAACTGGCCACAGATGTGATACCAGGGGTTTTGCATATTCACAGTCATTCCTTATATCATGAAGTCTTACAGCTTAGGAGGAGGCCATTCAGCCAATCATTCATGTGCTGCTTCTTTTTGTTAATATAAATTTACAGTACCCTATACTTTTTTCCAATTAAGGGGAATTTAGCGTGTCCAGTTCACCTACCCTGCACATGTTTGGGTTGTGGGGGTGAGACCCATGCAGACACAGGGAGAATGTGCAAACTCCACACGGACCTCTGCTGCTTCTTTGAAACAGCTTTTCAATTTGTCTTCCTTTTCTTTCCCTATACACCTAAAAATTGTTCTTTGCGCATTTATCCAATTCCATTTTTAAAAAAGTTACTACTGAACCTTGTCTCACTGTTATTTAAGGGGGTGTATTCCAGGAAAAGAAGTCACAGGAAACACAGGCGATAGGAACAGGAGGAGGACATTTATCTCTTCGAGCCTGCTCCGCCATTGAACAAGATCATGGCTGGTCTGGCTGTGGTCTCAATGCTGCTGTGCAGTCAGCTCCACAGAACCCATGACTCCCTTGTCTATCAAAAATCTAACTCAGCTTTGATTAAATTCAATATCCCAGTCTTCCCTTTCTGGGGAGGAGAATTTCACAGACTAATGACTCTTTGGGAGAAGAAAATTCTCCATATCCCAGTCTTAAATGGTTGGCCTCTTATTCTTAAACTGTGCCCCTAGTTCTTCGTCTCTTCCGCAGGTAGAGGCATCCTCGCGATATTTGCCCTAACAAATTCCCTCGGGACCTTACACACTTCAATAAGATCACTTCTCAATCTTCTGACCTCCAATGGGCATAGGCCCAACCTTTCCCACCCCAGGAGTCAGGCGAGTGAACCTTCTCTGTTTTGCTTTTAAGGCAATTATATCAAATAATTACATCAAAACTGTACACAGTATTCCAGATGTGGTCTCACCAACGCCCTGTACAGCTGCAGTAAAATGTCTCTACTTTTATATTCATTTCCTCTTGCAATAAATTGCAATTTTCCAATTTGCCTTCCTAATCATTTGCTCTACCTGCAGACTAAGCTTTTGTGCATCTTCTACCAGGACAATCAGATACCGCTGTATCAGGTATTGGGTTCTGCGATCACCCTCTATTTAAACAGTATTTCTAATCTTCCTACCATAGTGGACAGATTCATATTTTCCCTCATTGTGCTCCAGATTTTTGCCCAATGGCTTAACCTGGCACTATCCCTTTACAAACTCTCTGCCTCCTCTTGACAACTTTCTTCCCTACCTACCTTCGTGTCATCGGCAATTTTCCGATACATTCCCAAAGCTCCCATACATTCGATCCCTTCATCTAAATTATTGATGCAGATTGTAAATACTTGTCGCATCAGCACCGATGGTATCCCATTTGTTATATCTTGCCAACCCAAAAAAGATCCATTTATGCCTGCTTCTCTTTAGCTTTTGTTTTTAAATTTAGAGTACCCAATTCATTTTTTCCAATTAAGGGGCAATTTAGCGTGGCCAATCCACCTAGCCTGCACATCTTTGGGTTGTGGGGGCGAAACCCACGCAGACACGGGGAGAATGCGCAAACTCCACACAGACAGTGACCCAGAGCCGGGATCAAACCTGGGATCTCGGCGCCGTGAGGCAGCAGTGCTAACCACTGCGCCACTGTGCTGCCCCTGCTTCCTCTGAGCTAATCAATCCTTTATCTATGCCATTGATACCTCCTACATCATGTAACCTTATCTTGTGGAGTAATCTTTGATGTAGCATGTGCCTTCTGCAAACTCAAGTACTCTATGTACAGCTTTCCCTTGATCCACTTTCTGAATGCTTCATTAAAATGCTCTAATAAATTAGTTAAACACAATTTCCCTTTCACAAACTCATGGTGACTGTGCCTTATCAAATTATGATTTTCTGAGTATCCTGCTACACTCCCTCCTTAATGATGGATTCTGGGGGCAGCATGGTGGCGCAGTGGTTAGCACTGCTGCCTCATGGCGCCGAGGTCCCAGATTCGATCCCGGCTCTGGGTCACTGTCCGTGTGAAGTTTGCACATTCTCCCCGTGTTTGCGTGGGTTTCGCCCCCACAACCCAAAGATGTGCAGGCTAGGTGGATTGAACACGCTAAATTGCCCCTTAATTGGAAAAAATGAATTGGGTACTCTACATTTTTAAAAAATTTTAAATAAATAAATAAAATGATGGATTCTAGCGATTTCCCTATGATTATTTCCCCCTGGCTGTTTTGCCAGTTGGTGTTGGGTTTCTTTCATGTGTGCGAGGTGGTGTAAAGTTAACATGCAGTTTGGTAACCACCTTTCCCGCCTCTTAATACTCACAAGCCACCGATTACCTTTCACACTCGTAGCCGACAGCCCCAGCATCCTCTCTGGGCAGAACGCTCTTCCTGCACATGGCGTGTTCCAGGATGGCTTCATTGACAGAGAAGGGAGTATGGCCCTGAACACAAGACTCAATCTGCGCTGCGGACAGCTGCGTTTGCAGGAAGAGGTGCAGCTGACTGTCAGACAGAAAGACCGTCGTATGGAGAACCCTAAAAGAGAAAAAGGACTGCATTCATATAGTGCCTTTCACAACCTTGGGACATCTCAAAGCCCTTAATTGTTGATACACGTTCAAAGTATAGTCACTTTTTTAACAGAGAAACACAGCAGTCAAAAAGGTTCTCATGAACAGTAATGGAATAATACACAGATCAACTTCTTTTTAAGTGATGTTAAATGTTGGCCTTGATGCCAGGGAAAACGATCATGTTCTTCTTCAAATACTGCAATGGGAATGTGAGACACTGGGCCAAACCTTGGCTTTAATGTCTCATCCAAAAGAGAGCACCTCTAACAATACAGCATTCCCCCACTGAGACACCCAGAGGGGCTGGTTTAGCATAGGGCTAAATCTCTGGCTTTTAAAACAGACCAAGGCAGGCCAGCAGCACGGTTCAATTCCCGTACCAGCCTCCCCGAACAGGCGCCGGAATGTAGCGACTTGGGGCTTTTCACAGTAACTTCATTTGAAGCCTACTTGTGACAATAAGCGATTTTCATTTTTCAGAGTGTTTTTTGAGTTAACCTAGATATTTGAGTTCAAGTCATAGATCATAGAATTTACAGTGCAGAAGGAGGCCATTCGGCCCATCGAGTCTGCACCGGCTCTTGGAAAGAGCACCCTACCCAAGGTCAACACCTCCACCCTATCCCCATAACCCAATAACCCCACCCAACATGAAGGGCAATTTTGGACACTAAGGGCAATTTATCATGGCCAATGCACCTAACCTGCACATCTTTGGACTGTGGGAGGAAACCGGAGCACCCGGAGGAAACCCACGCACACACGGGGAGGATGTGCAGACTCCGCACAGACAGTGACCCAAGCCGGAATCGAACCTGGGACCCTGGAGCTGTGAAGCAATTGTGCTATCCACAATGCTACCGTGCTGCCCAAAGTCTCAAGTCTCGAGAGTGGGACTTGATCCCGCAACCTTCTGACTGAAAGTTGAGAGTGTGCCTCACTCGGCCACGACTGAAAGACCAAGAAGTGGGAAAGGAAATATCCAGTCACCAAGAAATTCAATAGGGAATTTAGAAGCAAGGCCTTCACCCAGTGGTAAAAATGGGGAAGCCACTACTACAGGATGTGGTTGAAGCAAATAATAGATGCATTTAGGGAGAAGCTAGACAAGCATATGAGGGAGAAGGGAGTAGAGTGTTACAATGGTAGATTTAAAGGGGATAAGGTGGGCGAGAGCTCGCGTGGCGCATAAATACCGGCATCAACTGGTTGGGCCGAATGGTCTGGTTCTGTGTTGTAATGTGGGTAATCCTTTTTTTTAAATTTAAAGTACCCAATTCTTTTTTCCCAATTAAGGGGCAATTTAGAGTGGCCAATTCACCTAGCCTGCACATCTTTGGGTTGTGGGGGTGAGACCCACGCAGACACGGGGAGAATGTGTAAACTTCACATGGACAGACCCGGGGCTGAGATGGAACTTGGGACCTCGGCGCCATGAGGCAGCAGTGCTAGCCACTGCATCACTGTGCTGCCCCACTATGTGTGTAATCCTGTGTATGAAATGTGTAGTACTACATATGAGGGTAGGTTCCCTCTCTCTCCATTTCTGCCTCCAATGTCTGGACGGTAGAGACTCTTTCTGAGGCCGTTCGATGTGCACCAGCTGTGATACCAAGTGACCATCCTCCATATTTATGCAGCGAGTTGTTACAACGGTCCGGAATGCACTGAGTATAGGGCGGTGATAGCAGATTCAATGATAACTTATAAAAGGGGAATTGGATAAATATTCAAAAAGGAACTAGGTGCTGGGTTTTGGGAAGAAGAGTGGGGACGTGGAACTAACTGAATAGCTTTTTCCACGAGATGGCACAAGCACAAAGGGCCCAATAGCCTCCTTTGTGTGGTATGATTCTACCTAATTTCACACATAGATAGTGATGGGAAGTCATCAAAGCCAAGCTCAGTACTGTCCTTACTTGTTATATCTATAAACACACACACACAGGGGCACACAGTCACACAGCACACACACTGACAGGTACACACACAGACCACAGGCACACACACATTCACATGCACACACGCTCACTCACACACACACCACACACACAGACCACAGGCACACACATGCTCACTCACACACACACACCACACACACTGACAGGTACACACACAGACCACAGGCACACACACATTCACATGCACACACACTCGCTCACTCACACACACACACCACAAACACTGACAGGTACACACACTCACCACAGGCATTCACGCACTGCACTCATAGGTACACACACACTCGCACACTCTCACACCACATACACTGACAAATACACACACACTCACAGGTACACACACACTCACAGGTACACACACACTCACACACACACAGCAGCAGAGGTCATGGGACAGTTATGAGGAGTAAATAACCTGACCACAGCTGGCACACTGCACTTGCCTCAGTATCACGCTGGAATAGCAGAGGTGCCGGAACTGGGCATCTTGCTCCTGATCGTTGTCCAGTGATAACTGATGTAAGTATCTGTGTGCAGGTACCAAGTGCGAGTGATATATTGCTCACCAGGCCCTCATAGGCTGAAAATCCTGCTGGATTCATCAAAAGCCCAGAGATAAAGAATGGTCAGTCACTGCACATTGGTTAGCACTGCTGACTCACAGCGCCAGGGACCTGGGGTCAATTCCATCCTTGCGTGACTGTGTGGAGTTTGCCCGTTCTCCTCATGTCTGTGTGGGTTTCCTCCGGGTGCTCCGGTTTCCTCCCACAATCCAAAAATGTGCAGGTTTGGTGGATTAGCCGTGATAAATTGCCCTTTGGTGTCCAAAGACGTGCAGGTTAACTGGGCTTGCGGGGATGGCATGGGGCCGTGAGCCTAGGTCGAGGGCTCTTTCGGAGGGTTGGTGGGCTGAATGGCCTCCTTTTGCACTGTCGGGATTCTAAGGTGAAAGGGCCCCAAATACCTTTGCTCCACCATGCGCAGCAGCTTTAGCGAAAACAGAAAACACTGAATTTACAATCAGATAAACAAACATTTAGATTTTTACGTATAAATGTGATTCACAGGAAAGGACCATCATCAAGTCTTTGTTTCTGACTGCTTTTTCAGAGAGGAGCACACGTCGAAAATGCAAACTGTCTTGTCTTCTGAATAGTGATCTCCAGGACTGATTTAAATCAGGCTGACAGTACGTCAATGCCTGCTGATTTCCTGCGTGAGGATTGCTGTGACATTCAAACTGTCTGCGAGTGCTTCTCTGATTTAGAACAGCAGACAGACATTGATAAGATCGTTTCCCATTGGCTCAAAGGAACCATAACACACTTAGCAACACTGGAGCGCACCAGTAACCAGGAGTGAGGGAGGCTGATCACAGACTTGTCCGATCGACATCCTGATTCACACAGTCAGCTTGGCAAACTGCAATTGAAGCAACCAGCTTGCTCTGTCAGGGAATCAGAAAAGAATGCTTTGCCAAGATTATAATTCCCATTTGCTAAACCATTTCAGTACAAGTGGGTTTCCACTCAGTCCACAGAGTGCAAGAAATTGGTTTAGCTTAATTTCCAGTCTTTTCTATTCTTCTTCTGAAGCTGCTGATTCATTGAGGATAACCATCCCACAAACCATTTCACATGTCTAAGTATAGATAGCAAGATATTCAAACAGGGGGCACTGTATCTTATATTTCCAACTCTGGTTGAGGCATTCCTGGAGGTTTCAGCATAAATCCCACCTGCCCTGCCCAGTCGAACAGCCTTTTCCACCATCTCCAATATCTTTTAGAATTAGTAAACAAAAGTACTCAAAAAATAAGAAAAGCCACAATTTGTTTCTCGCAAGTTACTTTCCTCCTGATTGTTGTTTTAAGGAGATTTGTGTTATTTCCTGGAGACGCAAGGGCAACCCTGGCGTGTTGGCGACGCTAAATGTGCCTGAAATCTATTATAATAACGTAATATATAATAATCTTTAGTGTCACAAGTAGGCTTACATTAACACTGCAATGAAGTTACTGTGAAAATCCCCTAGTCGCCACACTCCGGCACCTGTTCGGGTTCACGGAGGGAGAATTCAGAATGTCCAATCCACCTAACAAGCACGTCTTTCAGGAGGAAACTGGCACCCGGAGGAAACCCACGCAGGCACTGGGAGAACGTGCAGACTCCGCACAGACAGTGACCCAAGCTGGGAGTCGAACCTGGATTATGATCTGAAGCAATCAACAGGTACACTCCTCAGCAAACATCACCAGACACACCTAAACCAGGAACCAGGGCTGATTACCTCCATCTCGTCCAGGGTGTCAACATCATTAAGGTGTGAGCCATAGCTTAGCTAGTTAGCACATTCAACTCTTTGGCAGAAGGTTGCAGATTCAAGTCTCACTTCAGAGGCTGGAGTACACGATCCAGGTTGACATCCTTGTGCAGCACTAATGCTGCATCGTCAGAGGTGCCACCTTTTGTGTGAGGTGCTAAACCAAGGCCCCATTTCCCCTCCCAAGTGGACATAAAAGATCTCCTGGCACCATTTTGAAGAGAGCAGGGATGTGGTTCTGACCAATCCTTCAACCAACAAGCAGGATGTGGTCCTGAGGGTGTGCTGCGTTGTTGGAGGTGTCTTCTTTCAGATGGGACTCTGGCCAGCTTCTCAGCTGTATGTAAAAGATTCCATGTGACTATTTCGAAAGAAAACGGGGACGTTCCCCCAGTGTCCAGGCCTTTATTCATCTTTCAACTCATATCACTAAAATCTTGCTGTTTACAAACTGGCTGCCACTTTCTCTAAATTACAACAGTGACTAAATTTCAAATAGTACTTCATTAACTGTAAATAATGAAATCTATCCTGTTCACCTAGTTCAACACCAGCAGCAAACCCAAATGACAAATCTTGCTGATAATTTCTTCAAACTAGTCTGTCAGTAGGTGGAGCACATCCATCTGAACCTTGCTTTTACTGTGTAGCATAGATCAAATGATAAAAAGGAATTAGTGTCAGGAAACAGGCATGGGAGAAGTGTCCTGGGTATTACACATAACTTATTTGGAGCCTTGGGGTAATTGTATTAAGTATCCAGTTTCAGTCCATGTTGCATATTGCAGGTTTAAGCAGAAGATTTAATATCTCCTTCAGATTCACTTTTCCAAATAATAATCTTCTGATGGGTAACTAATTACTCAGAAGACCAACTCTCACGTGAGCCCTGACACTCAGCATTCTCAACATATCAGGTCATTAAGCACTGGCAATTCCAATACTCCTCCCGTAACCAAACAAATATTTTCCCTTATTCTCCCTTCCTCTGAGGACAATGGGCAGGATTCTTCATTGCCCAAAGTCAATATTGTAATCAGCGACCGGATGGAGATTCCCTTCCGACGCCCAAACCGGGGGCGGCGCGGGTTTGACGGTGGTTTTTGAGTCGCCGCCCCCTCTGAAATGGCGTCACCACATCGTGCGCCGTTGGAACGTCATTGGCGTGTCTTCAGAAGCCTTCCCCACCGAATGCTCCGCCCCCAATGGGCCGAGTTCCCCACTGCGTGGGGGGAGTGTGGTCTGAGTGGTCAGGAACCCGGGGCGGGATTCTCCGCAATTGGCGCGATGTCCACCGACCGGCGCCAAAAACGGCGCGAATCAGTCTGGCATCGCGCCGCCACAAAGGTGCAGAATTCTCCGCATCTTGAGGGGTCGAGCCCTCACCTTGAGGGGCTAGGCCCGCGACGGACTGATTTCCGCCCCGCCAGCTGACACTTTCACTTCTGAATCAGAAGATTGCGGATTCAAGTCCCACTCCAGACACTTGAGCACAGAATTTGCTCTGATTCTCCAGTGCAGTACTGAGGGAGTGTTGCACTGTCAGAGATGCTGCAACATTAAACCCAGGCCACTTCCCCCCCCCTCAGATAGACAATAACAACAACCTATATTTATATAGCATCTTTAATATAATAAAACATCCCAAGTCTCTTCACAGGAGCATTATAAAACAAAACATGTCACTGAGACACATCAGGAGATAATAAATTAAATGACTAAAGGGGCGAAATTCTCCGTTATCGGCGGAAACTCCGCCGATCGGCGCAAAAAACGGCGCAAATCCCACTTGCGTCACGTCATAAAAATGGGCCGATAGTCTGCGGCCCGAAATGGGCTAGCAGCGACGTAACGGGATCCGCGCTTGCGCAGTGGTTCACGCCGTGCAGCGTCATACGCGCTGCACGGCGTGACGGCTCATAAGGCCGCGCAGCTCCCCCCCACCCGACCGGAACAGCCGACCGCAACACCCGACTTGATGGCTGGCCGTCGCTCAGCCCCGAGGTTCGAGTCACGCGATGTGGAGGCGCTCCTGGATGCGGTGGAGCAGAGGAGGGACGCCCTGTATCCCGGGCACGGCCGCAGAGTTGCCCCACGCCACAGCCGGCGTCTGTGGAGGGAGGTGGCAGAGGCCGTCACCGCTGTGGCCCTAACACCACGGACAGGCACCCAGTGCCACAAGAAGGTGAACGACCTCGTCAGAGCAGGCAGGGTGAGCGTCCCCCATATCCCCCATATCCCCTCTCCCCCAAATCCCCCCTCCCCCATATCCCCCCCTCCCCCATATCCCCCCTCCCCCATATCCCCCCTCCCCATATCCCCCATATCCCCCCTCCCCATATCCCCCCCTCCCCCATATCCCCCATATCCCCCCTCCCCCATATTCCCCCCTCCCCCATATCCCCCATATTCCCCCCTCCCCCATATCCCCCCTCCCCCATATCCCCCCTCCCCCATATCCCCCCTCCCCCATATCCCCCCTCCCCCATAATCCCCCATATTCCCCCCTCCCCCATATCCCCCTCCCCCATATCCCCCCTCCCCCATATCCCCCATATTCCCCCCTCCCCCATATCCCCCCTCCCCCATATTCCCCCTCCCCCATATCCCCCCCTCCCCCATATCCCCCCTCCCCCATATCCCCCCTCCCCCATATCCCCCCCATATCCCCCCCTCCCCCATATCCCCCATATCCCCCTCCCCATATCCCCCATATTCCCCCCTCCCCCATATCCCCCATATCCCCCCTCCCCCATATCCCCCCTCCCCCATATCCCCCATATCCCCCCTCCCCCATATCCCCCATATTCCCCCCTCCCCCATATTCCCCCCTCCCCCATATCCCCCCTCCCCCATATCCCCCCCTCCCCCATATCCCCCCTCCCCATATCCCCCATATCCCCCCTCCCCCATATCCCCCTCCCCCATATCCCCCATATTCCCCCCTCCCCCATATCCCCCCTCCCCCATATCCCCCCCTCCCCCATATCCCCCCTCCCCCATATCCCCCATATTCCCCCCTCCCCCATATCCCCCCCTCCCCCATCTCCCCCATATCCCCCCTCCCCCATATCCCCCCCTCCCCCATATCCCCCATATCCCCCCTCCCCCATATTCCCCCCTCCCCCATATCCCCCCTCCCCATATCCCCCCTCCCCCATATCCCCCCTCCCCCATATCCCCCCTCCCCCATATCCCCCATATTCCCCCCTCCCCCATATCCCCCCTCCCCCATATTCCCCCCTCCCCCATATCCCCCATATCCCCCCTCCCCCATATTCCTCATATCCCCCCTCCCCCATATCCCCCCTCCCACATATCCCCCCTCCCCCATATCCCCCCCTCCACCATATCCCCCCTCCCCATATCCCCCCTCCACCATATCCCCCATATTCCCCCCTCCCCCATATCCCCCATATCCCCCCTCCCCCATATCCCCCATATCCCCCCTCCCCCATATCCCCCCTCCCCCATATCCCCCCTCCCCCATATCCCCCCTCCCCCATATCCCCAAGTGAATCCAGCCCTAACCTTAACCTCTGCAATGCACGCGCAACCGATGGCGTGCATTCATATACCTGCCTAACACTGTTGCCTTTTACCCCTGCCACCACCCCCCCCCCCCCCAGGAGAAGCGCGCACACAACAATAGGGAGCATGTGAGGACTGGAGGAGGGCCCGCTGATGAGAGGCCACTGACCGTACACGAGATCCGCGCTTGCGCAGTGGTTCACGCCGTGCAGCGTCATACGCGCTGCACGGCGTGACGGCTCATAAGGCCGCGCAGCTCCCCCCCACCCGACCGGAACAGCCGACCGCAACACCCGACTTGATGGCTGGCCGTCGCTCAGCCCCGAGGTTCGAGTCACGCGATGTGGAGGCGCTCCTGGATGCGGTGGAGCAGAGGAGGGACGCCCTGTATCCCGGGCACGGCCGCAGAGTTGCCCCACGCCACAGCCGGCGTCTGTGGAGGGAGGTGGCAGAGGCCGTCACCGCTGTGGCCCTAACACCACGGACAGGCACCCAGTGCCACAAGAAGGTGAACGACCTCGTCAGAGCAGGCAGGGTGAGCGTCCCCCATATCCCCCATATCCCCTCTCCCCCAAATCCCCCCTCCCCCATATCCCCCCCTCCCCCATATCCCCCCCTCCCCCATATCCCCCCTCCCCCATATCCCCCCTCCCCCATATCCCCCCTCCCCCATATCCCCCCTCCCCATATCCCCCATATCCCCCCTCCCCCATATTCCCCCCTCCCCCATATCCCCCATATCCCCCCTCCCCCATATTCCCCCCTCCCCCATATCCCCCATATTCCCCCCTCCCCCATATCCCCCCTCCCCCATATCCCCCCCTCCCCCATATCCCCCCTCCCCCATATTCCCCCTCCCCCATATCCCCCCCTCCCCCATATCCCCCCTCCCCCATAATCCCCCATATTCCCCCCTCCCCCATATCCCCCTCCCCCATATCCCCCCACCCCCATATCCCCCCTCCCCCATATCCCCCCTCCCCCATATTCCCCCCTCCCCCATATCCCCCATATTCCCCCCTCCCCCATATCCCCCCCTCCCCCATCTCCCCCATATCCCCCCTCCCCCATATCCCCCCTCCCCCATATCCCCCCTCCCCCATATTCCCCCCTCCCCCATATTCCCCCCTCCCCCATATCCCCCCTCCCCCATATCCCCCCTCCCCCATATCCCCCCTCCCCCATATTCCCCCCTCCCCCATATTCCCCCCTCCCCCATATTCCCCCCTCCCCCATATCCCCCATATCCCCCCTCCCCCATATCCCCCCTCCCACATATCCCCCCTCCCCCATATCCCCCCCTCCACCATATCCCCCATATCCCCCCTCCCCCATATCCCCCCTCCACCATATCCCCCATATTCCCCCCTCCCCCATATCCCCCATATCCCCCCTCCCCCATATCCCCCATATCCCCCCTCCCCCATATCCCCCCTCCCCCATATCCCCCCTCCCCCATATCCCCCCTCCCCCATATCCCCAAGTGAATCCAGCCCTAACCTTAACCTCTGCAATGCACGCGCAACCGATGGCGTGCATTCATATACCTGCCTAACACTGTTGCCTTTTACCCCTGCCACCACCCCCCCCCCCCCCAGGAGAAGCGCGCACACAACAATAGGGAGCATGTGAGGACTGGAGGAGGGCCCGCTGATGAGAGGCCACTGACCGTACACGAGGAAAGGGCCCTGGAACTGGCTGGCGGACCTGAGGACCGGGAGGTTGCTGATGCAGAGGTCGGGGCCCCACGAGCAAGTGAGCCACCAACAGCCCGTCCCCATATCCCCCCTCCCCTATATCCCCCTCTCCCGTATCACCTGATCACTGCCTGATGTCTAACCATGCATGCTTCATTGTGTATCGCAGGACCAAACGTCCAGGCACCCATCCCCGCAGATGCAGACCGCCCGCAGGATGCCCCTCGGAGACCACGGGAGACGGAGAGACCCGCACCCTCCAGCATGCGACGCCCGCAGGATGCCCCTCCGAGACCACGGGAGACGGAGAGACCCGAACCCTCCAGCATGCGACGCCCGCAGGATGCCCCTCGGAGACCACGGGAGACGGAGAGACCCGAACCCTCCAGCATGCGACGCCCGCAGGATGCCCCTCGGAGACCACGGGAGACGGAGAGACCTGGAGCAACAGGGAGACGACACCCCCGTCACGTGCGGGAGCGACCACCCAGCGATGAGGGGGGCAGCCACAGGCCCCCGTCACATCCGAGCCAGGACACCACTACCCAGGACACCACTATCCAGGACACCCCTACCCGGGACACCACTACCCAAGACACCCCTACCCGGGACACCACTACCCGGGACAGCACTACCCGGGACACCCCTACCCGGGACAGCACTACCCGGGACAGCACTACCCGGGAAGACGAAATACCGGACAGTGACTCAGAGTGGATGGGTGGAGACGAACCCCCACCCCAAAGTGCCATGGACTCAGAGTGGGACGAAGAGCACGACACAACGCCACTGCTGTCACCAACACCCTCCACCATCGCAGAAACACTCACCACGGTTGGGCACTTTAGTGATGAGGCGTCTGGTACACTCACTGGTGCGCACAACACAGCCGTCCCGGTACAGCAGGTGGAGGTAGGAGCAGCAGAGGGACCGGGCGGTCGGAGGGCAGCCCAGGCCAAGCGAACATCTGCCGCCCAGATGGATCCCGGGTTCCTGCAGTTACCACACCCACACATAGATCCGATGCAACCACCGACACGGAGACGAGCGAATAGGGTGACGGGTGGCTTGCGGCGGCTGCGGTCGCAGGTGGAGGAGTCCACCCGCGTCCAGGAGCTGGGAGTGGTCCCGGTCATGCGTGCCACCCAGGCTGACACCGCACGGGTGGCGTCCGCGGTGGAGGCAATGGGTGCGACGGTGTCAGACATGGGGAACGGTTTGCGAGGCCTGGGGCCTTCCGTGCAGGCGGCGTCTGTGGCCCAGGAAATGGCTGCCCTCTCACAGGAGGCCATGAGCCAGTGCCAGCGCCAAATGGCAGAGGCGCTCAACGCCATAGCCCAGTCTCAGCAGGCCATGGCCCAGTCTCAGCAGGCCATAGCCCAGTCTCTGCAGGCCATGGCCCAGTCTCTGCAGGCCATGGCCCAGTCTCAGCAGGCCATCGCTGAGGGCATCGGCGCCAGTGGCCATGTGCGAGCTGGCGTCGCACTGTCGCAGACAGGGTTCGACAACCCCCTGGGCTCCATGGCTGCAAACCTGCAGACCCCTGTCGATACCAGCACGGGCCTTCAGGACTGGCAGCGCCAGATGTCGGGGGCGCGTCGGATGGCCAGTCCGTTCGCATCCCCCACCCATGTAGAGGCCTGGGGGCCATCGGGCACCCCGAGGGAGGAGGAGGTGGTGTGGTCCGTCCCGGCTCCCTCTGTAGGGGAGGTCCCGGTACACCGCGACACCTCGGACTCCCCCCCTTCCGTCCCAGGTGCATCGGGTGGGCAACGGGCAGGACAGGCTGGCAGCTCGCCATCCCAGTCGCCCGGGCCGCAGCCTGGCCCATCTAGGCCAGGACGCCCCAGGAAACGGCCGCCAAAGGGATCCAGTGTCAGAGGGCAGGAATCACAGGAGTCCACCTCCAGTTCTGCTGTACCGTCTGGGGAACCACGTAGACGTAGTCAAAGGGCCCGTAAGGCCAAACAATTAGACACTGAGTAAGTTGGCACGGGTGCAGGGCACAGATGAGTTTTAGGCGCTAGGGCACGTGCATGAACTCCTTTGGTTATTAAAGTCAATGTTACACCTACCGAAGCTGCCTTTGTGCTCTGTCCAAAGTGTGCGGGGGTGTCATGTACGTTGAGCGCAAGTGTGTGTGTGAGGGGTGGTCTTACCTCAGCCCCAGGTGAGTCTGCCCCCTTCCCCCTGGGCCGCCATCAACATCCCCCGGGCAGAGGACGGGACCGTGCGCTGCAGTGTCACAGCCGCATGCAGGGATGGTCCGGGTGGATGGTGGTACTGTGGCCATGGGTCAGACATAGTCCAACGATGTAGAGCCAGGAGCTCATCGGAGGCGGGTTGTCATCATTCTCCATGGCCTGCGATAGACACGCGTCCACCCGCAACTGGGTGAGCCCGGCCCGTTGTGCCGCCGGTGGATCGGCAATTGGGAGTGGGGGGGTGGTGTGCATGCGGGTGGGGTGTGTGGGGTTGGGGAGGGGGGTGAGGGTGCTGGGTGGGTGGATGGGTGGGGGGTGTGGGTGGTCGGCTGTTGTCATGGTGTGCGGTCTGTGACCATACTACCCGATTCCCACGCCCATCTAGTCAGTGAAGCGGGCGTCTATCAGTCTGTCCCGTGCCCGCTGGGCCAGCCGGTAACGGTGGACAGCCACCCGTCTGTGTCTACCCCGTCTGCCCTGACCATTGCCCCCATCCCCCTCATCTGGGGAGGACTGGGCCTCTTCCTGCTGCTCCTCCACTCCGCCCTCCTCTGCCTGCGGCACATCGCCCCTCTGCTGGGCTATGTTGTGCAGGACGCAGCACACCACAATGATGCGGCCGACCCTATCTGACCGATACTGGAGGGCGCCCCCAGAGAGGTCCAGGCACCTGAAACGCATCTTCAGCACGCCAAAGCACCTCTCGATCACTCCCCTTGTCGCTACATGGGCATCATTGTAGCGGTTCTCCGCCTCATTGCGTGGCCTCCGTATAGGCGTCATCAGCCACGATCGCAATGGGTAGCCCCTGTCGCCCAGCAACCAGCCCCTCAGCCGGGGATGGCGTCCCTCGTACATGCCGGGGATGGATGACCGCGACAACACGAATGAGTCGTGTACACTGCCTGGGTAACGGGCGCAGACGTGCAGGATCATCATGCGGTGGTCGCAGACCACCTGTACGTTCATCGAATAGGTCCCCTTCCTATTAGTGAACACGGCCCTGTTATCTGCAGGTGGCCGCACGGCGACGTGCATCCCATCGATCGCGCCCTGGACCATGGGGAACCCGGCAATGGCAGAGAAGCCCACGGCCCGGGCATCTTGGCTGGCCCGGTCCACGGGGAAGCGGATGTAGCGGTGCGCCATGGCATAAAGGGCATCTGTCACTGCCCGGATGCACCGATGCACCGATGTCTGCGATATGCCGGACAGGTCCCCACTCGGTGCCTGGAATGACCCCGTTGCATAAAAGTTCAGGGCCACCGTAACCTTGACGGACACGGGGAGAGGGTGTCCCCCGCCAGTGCCACGCGGTGACAGGTGTGCCAGCAGGTGGCAGATGTGTGCCACGGTTTCCCGGCTCATCCGGAGTCTCCTCCTGCATTCCCGGTCCGTGAGGTCCTGGTATGACTGCCGGGGCCGGTACACACGGGGCGCCCTCGGGTGCCTCCGTTGCCGTGGGGCCGCGACGTCCTCCTCCCCCTCCTCGTCCTGTCGGTCAGGTGTCCCTCCAGCCTGGGCGGCTGCCGCCTGCCCCTCTGCGGCAGCCTGCGCCGCCTCTCTGGCACGCTCCTCCTCCTCCTCCTCCTCCTCCTCCTCCTCATCCAGGGCAACATAGACATGAGCGGCTGCCACCACGGCGGCCAACATCGCTGGATGATCTGAAAACATGACGACCTGGTGGGGGGGAGGGGAACGACGACATGTCATCATTGCCCATATCCCCTCCTCCCCCCAGCCAGGTGGCATGGACCGCATGGGTCCAACTGTTGGAGGCTGGCACCTGGCCAGGTGGACCAACTCATTTGCCCTCCCATCACCCACCCCGGCACGGACCCCCCCCCCCCCCCCCCCAACCTCCACCCCGGCACGGACCCCCTCCCCAACCCCCAACCTCCACCCCAGCACGGACCCCCCCCCCCAACCTCCACCCCGGCACGGACCCCCTCCCGGCACTCCCCCGGAGCCCAGCCTACTCTAACCACCCCCCCCCCCCCCCCCCCCCCCCCCGCCGCACACACACACAAGCTGAGACACACCTCTCCTCAGGCAATCAGTCTGCGGCCACGCCATTTCCTGCCCAGAGCCAACCCCCCAGGCCGTCACTCACCTCCTCGCTGGTCGGCGTGAGCCTGGAGCACCGGGTCATGCCGATGAAAAGGAGGTTTGATTGACCGTTCACGTCGACGGGACTTCGGCCCATCCGGAAGGGAGAATATCGGCAGGCCGAAAATCGGCTGCCTTGCGCAGACCCGTGACATTCTCCGCGGCAGCGGCGCCATTAACGCCCCGCCGACTTTTCTCCCTTCGGAGACTTCGGCGGGGGCGGGATTCACGGCGGCCAACGGCCATTCTCCGACCCGGCGGGGGGTCGGAGAATGACGCCCAAGGTTCGGTTAACGAGGTAAGTTTTAAGGAGTGTTTAAAAGGAGGGCAGTGAGGTAGAGAGGTTTCAGGAGGGAATTCCAGAGCTCGGGGCCCAAGCAACCGAAGGCACCACTCGTGAAGAAATTAAAATTAGGGGTTAAGAGACCAGAATTAGATAAACACAGAGATCTTGGAGGTCACAGAGACATGGGGGAGTGAGGATATGTTTGAAAATAAAAAGACATGAAACATTTCATGGGAGTAGTTTGAAGAAGAGTAGGTGCTTCTTCCTGCTCTCTCGGCCAATAGTTATCCTTTAACCATGATTAATGGAACAGATTATCTGATCATTAGAGCGGCACGGTAGCATGGTGGTTAGCACAGTTGCTTCACAGCTCCAGGGTTCCTGGTTCAATTTCGGCCTTGGGCGATTGCCTGTGCGGAGTCTGCACATTCTCCCCGTATCTGCGTGGGTTTCCTTCGGGTGCTCCGGTTTCCTCTCACAGTCCAAAGATGTGCACAGATTAAGTGGATTGGCCATGATAAATTGCCCTTAGTGACCAAAAGTTTAAGTGGGGTTATGGGCATAGGGTGGGGCATGAGATAGGTAAGGTGCTCTTTCAGAGGGTCGGTGCAGACTTGATGGGCCGAATGGCCTCCTTCCACGCCATAGGTATTCTATGCATTTGGAGGAGTTTGCTGTGCACAAATTGGCCACTGCGTTTTCCACATTAAAACATGACCAATAATCTTTTGATTATTCTCTCTCTTTTTATTTTGTCCTAACTTTCATAAATAGTAAGAGGCAATTTTACCCCTCAAGTTTGTTTAGCCATTCAATGCAATCATTGCTGACCTGTGACCTAACTACATGTATCTGCCTTTATCCCAAATCTATCAACCTCAGGTTTAAAATTAACAATTGATCTAGCATCAATGTCCATTTGTGGAATTGTTCCAAATTTCTACCATTCTTTGTATGTAGGGATATTTCCTCAAATTTCCGAAAGAGCGGACTCTAATTTTTAGGGTATAACCAGTTCTCTTAGACTCCCCAACTAGTAGAAATAGATTCTCCCTCCTACCCTAGCAGTTTGCCTTAATAACTTGACAATTTCGACCAAATCACCTCTTTATCTTCTAAATTCCAGAGAATGCAACCTTAGTTTGTGTATTCTATCGTCGTAATTTATCCCTTGATGTTCAGGTCCCTTTCTGATAAATCCAACACCAAACCACATAGAGAGATCGGGGCAGGGGTGGAGGGGCGGGGGGAAGGGGAGAGAGAGAGAGAGAGAGAAACCAAAAGCTCAGGCAAAGATGTAGGTTTTAATAATAATGATAATCTTTATTAGTGTCACAAGTAGGCTTAAATTAACACTGCAATGAAGTTACTGTGAAAAGCCCCTAGTCGCCACATTCCGGCACCTGTTTGGGTGCACGGAGGGGGAATTCAGAATGTCCAATTAACAGCACGTCTTTCGGGAGGAAACCCACGCAGACACGGGGAGAACATGCAGACTCCGTGCAGACAGTGACCCAAGCTGGGAATCGAACCTGGGACCCTGGCGCTGTGAAGCAACTGTGCTGACCACTATGCTACCGTGCCGCCCACGGAGAAGAAAGAGGTAGAAGGAAGGAAGGATTTGGGGAGTTTAGGGTCTCGGTCGCTGCCGGTATGGCTTCCAACAATGGGAGCTTAAAATTGGGGATGTACAAGAGGTCAGAATTAGAGGATGCCGAAATCTTGAAGAGGTGTGGGTCTGGAGGTTACAGGCATAGGGAAAAGGCGAGGCCAGGGAAGGACACTGAGACTAATTGTGGTTCCCCTCCGATTGCCTGACTCCGCACAGGCCACACAATGAGCCTGCAAGCTGACTGCTGCACTCTTCTCTGTGTTGCGGTTTTCATTTTCTTTCCTTTTAGCTCTTTTAACAGACAGCGATGCTGATACTTTTACAGGAAACATATCTTGTTAGAAAAAGTCGTGAAAGATTTCCGGACAGTGCCTTACTTGTTAATGCTCCTGTTTCTAACAGGCTACCTATTCATTAATACAAACACCCAGCAGCTGCTCCCATTTCCAGTCTCTGCCTGGTTTAGAAGGTGTGTAGGAGGAAACAGATTACAGGCATTATTGGATTTTAATCCAATCCTATTAAAAAAGGAGATATTGCAAAGTGTAAAATAATTAACAGAATGCATTCAAGGCAGGTTAACTCTTCAGAGTACAGGATGGCCTTTTAAGGGCAGTTGAAAGGTACCACTCTCCTAACAGCATTAGCCGCTCACTTTACGCAGACTGGTTGTACTGTACATGTACAGGAGTTGACACTGAGACATAGGTGAACCTACAGTACCAGCCAAAAACTGCTTGTTCCCAGAAAATGTTCAAAGACTCTGCTTCAGCCACCTTTTGAGGAAGAGAATTCAAAGTCATAGAATCATAGAATTTACAGTGCAGAAGGAGGCCATTCGGCCCATCAAGTCTGCACCGGCTCTTGGACAGAGCACCCTATTTAACCCCACATCTCCACCCTATCTCCGTAACCCTGCAACCCCATCTAACCTAAGAGCAATTTGGCATGGCCAATCCACCTAACCTGCACATCTTTGGAATGTGGGAGGAAACTGGAGCACCCGGAGGAAAACCACGCAGACAGTGACCCAAGCGGTAATCGATCCTCGGACCCTGGCGCTGTGAAGCCATAGTGATAACCACTATGCTACCGTGCTGCCCCTCACAACCCACAGAGAGAAAATATTTTTTCCTCATCTCTGTATTAAATGGGCGACCCCTTGTTTTTAAACAGTGGTCCCTAATTCTCGATTCTCTCACAAGAGGAAACATCGTTTCCACATCCACCCCGTCAAGTTCCTTCAGGATTTTATATGATTCAAACAGGTCACCTCTTACTCTTCTAAACTCCAGCAGGTACAAACCTACCCTGTCCAACCGTTCCTCATTAGACAAACAGTCCATTCCAGGTTTTAATCAAGAAAACCTTCTCTGAACATTTACATCCTTCCCTAAAGGAATGCGCAAAACTCCCAAAAGGGAAGAGTCCCCAAGTGAGTTCATTTAGCCACGTGTTTCCCCGGCGACGTGCGTTGAATAAGGGGCCTGAACGGGGAATGCACAGCCGCAGGTAGCCCCACGGCAGCACAGTGGGGTTAGCACTGTTGCTTCACAGCACCAGGGTCCCAGCTTCGATTCCCGGCTTGGGTCACTGTCTGTGCGGAGTCTGCAAGTTCTCCCAGTGTCTGCGTGGGTTTCCTCCGGGTGCTCCGGTTTCCTCCCACAAGTCCCAAAAGACGTGCAGGTTAGGTGAATTGGACATTTTGAATTCTCCCTCAGTGTACCTGAACAGGCGCCGGAGTGTGGCGACTAGGGGATTTTCACAGTAACGTCATTGCAGTGTTAATGTAAGCCTACTTGTGACAATAAAGATTCTTCTTATTATTATTATTTTGTACAGTGGGTAGCTCCACGCGCCGGAACTCCCAGCATAGTGAGCTCCGAGGCCTCCAAAATGATCCCCGAAGTCACTCCCAGCCCAAACTCACTTCGGGAGGTACCCCAGCCCACCCTGGACCCGCCCAACACCCACGCCGGGCACCCCCAGCCGAATCGCACGTGGGCATAAAATGCCAGTGTGGCACCTTGGCTTAGCCAACCTGGCATTGCCCATGCCAGCTGGCAGTGTCACCCAGGCACCTTGGCAGTGCCAGACTGGCACCGAGGTGGCACTTCCAAGCTGGCACTGCCAGGACACCAGCTCGCCCAAAGGACATGCAGCTGGGGGCCTCTGATCCCCTGGGGGAACCCAATGCGTGCCGTTACATCTAGTCCCCATTTGTGGGGACCAGTGCTGAATGGTGCTCGTCCGAGGTCTTTGAGGTGAAGGGGATGAATCCCAAAGCCTCAGGTACCTTGGGAATCTGCACATTCGAGTGAGGCTTACTGCCTCGCTCTGATATGCATATTTGGCAAAAAGTGATCCCGCCCACTGTGGGTGGCATTCCCCTTGCAACGTCTCACAAGGTCGGGTTGGACCTCACGAGGCGTTGCGTAGATCCTGGAAGTGGTGTCTATCGGCTTCTCCAGAGCAGCATGGCAGTTGGATCGCGCCCATAGAGTCCTTCAGCACAGAAAAGGCCGTTTGGTCCCTCACATCTGCATATTAAATTCCATTTGCCAGCTTTGTGGCCACTCACCTAACCTATCTGTATCCTTTTGTTGTAGCCTTGTTCAAAGCACTTGTTTAGGGAGTCTTGTGTTGGGCATCGGACAATGTGGCCTGTCCATCGCAGCTGGTCGAGGATATTGGGCTGGAAGAGGATGCTCATGTTGGTACGCTAAGCCTGCCACTGGATTTGCAAGATTTTGCAGAGCCAAATTTGGGCTAGGGTCAGGGTGTAGGCACTGATACCTGTGATGTGTTGCTTCTGGGGTCATGAGGCGCTCACTTGTGCCGGTTATCCCGCCACTCCCTCGCCACTCCTCTCGCTGCTCCTTCTCGGCCTTCCGTGGGCTCTGTGTTGCCTGGCCTCGCCCAGGTCAGGTCCCCGGTTGTCCCGCCACACCCTTAGCGCTCCCACTCCTCTCGCTGCTCCTTTTCGGCCTTTTCTGGACCCTGTGTTGCCTGGCCTCACCAAGGCCGGGGCTCCGGAGCTCCCACCGCTCTCTTGAGAGCTAAGACGAGCAAGGAGGGGACATGAGAAGTATTTGGCAGGAAGGATCAAGGAAAACCCAAAAGCTTTCTATAGGTATGTCAGGAATAAGCGAATGACGAGGGAAAGAGTAGGACCAGTCAAGGACAGGGATGGGAAATTGTGTGTGGAGTCTGAAGAGATAGGCGAGATACTAAATGAATATTTTTCGTCAGTATTCACTCAGGAAAAAGATAATGTTGTGGAGGAGAATGCTGAGCCCCAGGCTAATAGAATAGATGGCATTGAGGTACGTAGGGAAGAGGTGTTGGCAATTCTGGACAGGCTGAAAATAGATAAGTCCCCGGGACCTGATGGGATTTATCCTAGGATTCTCTGGGAGGCCTGGGAAGAGATTGCTGGACCTTTGGCTTTGATTTTTATGTCATCATTGGCTACAGGAATAGTGCCAGAGGACTGGAGGACAGCAAATGTGGTCCCTTTGTTCAAAAAGGGGAGCAGAGACAACCCCGGCAACTATAGACCGGTGAGCCTCACGTCTGTAGTGGGTAAAGTCTTGGAGGGGATTATAAGAGACAAGATTTATAATCATCTAGATAGGAATAATATGATCAGGGATAGTCAGCATGGCTTTTTTTGTAAGGGCCCCGAAGAATCCAGCACGAGTTTTAAGGATACAAAATAATAAAGTTTATTTACTATAACAATATATACATAGCAGTAGCAGTAACTTCCCTTGCTACCTTCTCCTTCCTCCTGGTTCCTGGACTGGCCAGCTTATTTATAGTAGGAGTTTCTCCGCCCCCCTCATTGGGGAAGTTCATACTCCCATAGGATTGTGGGATAGTCATTAGTCCCCAGCCAATCGTCAGTAGGCAGGTGAGAACATCCCTCCCCCCCAAAGTCCAAGGAATCCACCGTAGGCCCTGGCGAAGGAAGGCGTCGAACTCGTTTGGCCGCAGGCCGGACGCCATTTGCACGCGGCGCTGGATCAGGCGGCGTATAACGAGACGGAGACCGGCGCTTCCGTGATGAACGGCGCGGTTGTACATCCACGGCCTGTGGACCCGAGGATTCCCCCTCTGATTCATCCTGTGTCTCCATCTCGGAGTCAGAGTCTGCTGCCTCCGTCATGTCAGCGTCTCTGTCCCCATTCGGTCCCGTCATGACCTGCGCAGGCTTTGAGTGAGGCACCAGTGGAAGATTTGGAGGACTACCTTCCCTTGTTTCTGGTCTTTGCCGCTGTTGAACTGAGCTCCGGGGGCGGGGAATCTTTTGCGGGGATGATCTTCTGGACCGGACGTGGTCTACATGTTTTCGCTGGAGACGACCCTGGGCTTGCACTTGGTACGATAGAGGTCCCGTTTGGCGAAAGATTACCCCAGGAACCCATTGGGCACCACCAGCAAAATTCCGCACGAATACTGGGTCACCGGGCGCAAACTGCCGAATCGGACGATGCTGAGACAATCCCGGTCCCTGCCGTTCTTGTGTGCGGCGTACTTTTGCGCCAATGTCCGGGAAGACCATACTAAGGCGGGTGCGAAGTCTCCGGCCCATTAGGAGTTCTGCGGGAGCTACCACAGTCACTGTATGGGGGGTGGTCCTGTACGTAAACAAAAACCGAGCCAGTCTCGTGTCCATTGATCCGGAAGACTGCTTCTTTAGGCCTCTTTTGAATGTTTGCACTGCACGCTCTGCCAACCCATTTGAAGCCGGGTGGTAAGGGGCAGTGCGGATATGGCGGATGTCGTTCATCTTTGTAAACCTAGCAAACTCCTCACTCGTGAATGGAGTGCCATTATCCGTGACCAGCACCTCGGGGAGGCCATGCGTGCTAAATGATAAACGCATTTTTTCAATTGTTGCGCAGGACGTTGTCCCCTGCATCTTATGCACCTCCAGCCATTTGGACTGGGCGTCAATTAGTAGAAGGAACATGGATCCCTGAAAAGGGCCTGCGAAATCTGCATGTAAGCGTGCCCAAGGCCGCCCTGGCCATTCCCAGTGATGTAGGGGCGCGGCCGGCGGAAGCTTCTGATGCTCCTGGCAAATGGAGCAGTTTTGGGCCACCTTCTCAATGTCGGTGACGAGGCCTGGCCACCAGACATAACTCCGGGCCAACATTTTCATCTTGGTCACGCCCGGATGCCCATTGTGCAAGTCTGATAATATCAGCTCCTGGCCTTTTTCCGGGACAACCACACGCGTCCCCCACAAGAGGATGCCGTCTTCCACGCTGAACTCTGACAGCTTGGAGGAAAATGCCCGTAACTCGCCTGGGAGCTGTCTATGCTGCCCACCATACAGGACTATGTGCCGAACCTTTGACAGGACTGGCTCCGTCTGGGTCCACTCACGGATCTGTGATGCCGTGACAGGCAAGGTGTCCATAAAATTTAGGGTTGCGACCACCTCACCGGTCGTGGGGGTCGACATGGGGCCGGTCGATAAAGGCAATCGGCTCAGTGCGTCGGCATTTGCTATCTGCGTACCTGGTTTGTGCTCCAGAGAATACTCATATGCAGCAAGCAACAAAGCCCAGCGCTGGATCCGTGCAGAAGCAATGGGCGGTATCGGCTTATCCTCTCTGAAGAGTCCCAGCAGGGGCTTATGATCAGTCACGATAGTGAAATGGCGGCCGTACACATACTGGTGGAAGCGTTTCACCGCGAAAACCACTGCCAGGCCCTCCTTCTCGATCTGCGCGTACTTCTTCTCCGCTGCAGTCAATGTGCGGGAGGCGAAAGCTATCGGTCGCTCGGCCCCGTTCTCCATCTTGTGGGACAGGACAGCCCCAATACCATACGGGGATGCATCACATGTGACGAGCAAAGGCTTTCCCGGATCATAGTGGGTTAGTAACCCAGACGACGACAATTGTTGCTTTACCCACCGGAAAGCGGTTTCTTGCGGCTGACCCCAAACCCAGGTGTGATTTTTCTTTAGCAGCAGGTGTAAGGGGGCCAGCGTAGTTGCCAGATTGGGGAGGAACTTCCCGTAATAGTTTACGAGACCGAGAAAAGAACGAAGATGCGAAGTGTCAGTCGGGGTGGGGGCATGTTGAATTGCACGCACCTTCTCTGCGACGGGGTGCAGACCCTCGCGGTCCACCCGATAACCTAGGTAGACTACTTCTTTTGCCTGAAATACGCACTTTGTGTGACGTAAACGGACTCCAGCCTCCGAAAGGCGTTTAAGGACAGCCTCCAGATTTTCCAAATGCTCTTGCTCCGACGTCCCTGTAATCAACACATCATCTAGGTAGACAGCCACACGTGGTAAACCTCTCAAAATGCCCTCCATAACACGTTGAAAAATTGCGCAGGCAGAGGATACTCCAAAGGGCAACCGTGTATATTCATACAGGCCCCGGTGTGTGTTAATTGTTACATATGGTCGGGAGGCAGGGTCCAGCTCCAACTGCAGGTAGGCGTGACTCATATCTAATTTTGTGAATGAGAGTCCGCCTGCAAGTTTCGCTTAGAGATCCTCTATGCGAGGCATTGGGTATCGGTCGAGTCGGGAAACTGTATTCACTGTAAGTTTATAGTCGCCACACAAGCGAACTGTGGCATCTGGCTTCATTACTGGCACAATTGGTGCTGCCCAGTCAGCAAAACGGACGGGCCTGATAATACCCAAACTCTCCAAACGAGTGAGCTCCCCTTCTACCTTCTCGAGCAAAGCGTAAGGCACTGGGCGCGCCCGGAAATAGCGCGGTGTGGCTCCTGGTTCAACTTGGATACGGGCTACGGCCCCTTTAATTTTCCCCAGACCAGGCTGGAATACCTCTGGGTATCGTCCTAGCACCTCAGTCAACCCTCCAGAAACTGTTTGGAGGATGTGCTGCCATTGCAACCGCAAATGGCGCAACCAGTCCCGACCCAACAGGCTGGGCCCATGGCCACGAACTACGATAAGTGGGAAACGCCCCTCCTGGCGTCCATAGACAACAGGGGTCATTGTAGTTCCTGCAATGTCCAGTGGTTCCCCCGTGTAGGTGGCCAACCTGGCCTGTGAGTCAGTTAGTGTAAGGGTCTGTATACCCTGCTTGATGCGGTCGAATGTCCTCTGGGCGATCACGGAGACTGCTGCGCCAGTATCCAACTCCATCTCCAGCGGGTGGCCATTGACCCGTACTGTCACCTTAATGGGGGCCACACGGGGAGCTGCCACACAATGCAGCTGCAGGCAGTCGTCCTCCGTCTCCACGTCCTCAGGAGTGGTCGCCGCAGGTTCATCCACATGGAAGGTACGGCCTCTGGGCTGGTCCCAGTTACGGCCCCTGGGCTGGTCCCAGTTTCGGTCGGAACGACGGCGCCTCTGGCGTCCCCAGGACCGCCGTCCGCGACGGGGTCGGCGCCTACAAGTCTGACACGGACATGGCTCCTCATCCATTGGCTCTGGAGAAGGCTCCCTTCGGGGAGGAATGTCTGATGGCCACTGGCATCGGTCTGGTCGTTGCCTCGCCCAAGGTACCGCAGGAGTGCGGGGGGACGTTTTTGGGCGGAAAGGGTTTCGCCCCAAGGCATGCACTTCCATTCCCTGTAGCTCCTGTACTCCTCGCTCTGCGCTCTCTCGGGACAAGACTATTTGTATTGCCTGTTGAAAAGTCAATGTTGGCTCCGCTAACAACTTTCTCTGGGTGGCCGCATTGTTAATACCGCAAACCAAACGGTCGCGTAACATTTCTGACAAGGTCTCACCATAGTCACAGTATTCCGCAATCCCGCGTAGCCTGGATAAAAAATCGGCAAGGGATTCTCCAGGGGTCCTCTCAACGGTATTAAACCGGTAACGCTGGACTATCGTGGACGGGGTTGGGTTAAAGTGTTGCCCCACTATATTCACAAGTTCGTCAAACGTTTTGGTGTCCGGCGCAGCTGGGTACGTAAGGCTCCTAATCACCCCAAACGTATGCGGCCCGCAGGCAGTGAGCAATATGACCACCTGGCGCTCGTTTTCAGTGATATTATTTGCCCGGAAATAGTAACGCATCCGTTGCGTGTACGGGTTCCAGCTTTCCAGCGCAGCATCAAAAACATCCAAATGTCCGTACAGAGGCATGGTATAATAGAAAACAACTTCCAACCTGTATCCAACAAAAATCCAGGGAGGTGGCTTCAGCAGTGTAGACAGCTATTCACTTTTACCTTCGTCGCCAGTTTTGTAAGGGCCACGAAGAATCCAGCACGAGTTTTAAGGTTACAAAATAATAACGTTTATTTACTATAACAATATATACATAGCAGTAGCAGTAACTTCCCGTGCTACCTTCTCCTTCCTCCTGGTTCCTGGACTGGCCAGCTTATTTATAGTAGGAGTTTCTCCGCCCCCCTCATTGGGGAAGTTCATACTCCCATAGGATTGTGGGATAGTCATTAGTCCCCAGCCAATCGTCAGTAGGCAGGTTATAACAGCTTTGTGAAGGGTAGGTCATGCCTCACAAACCTTATTGAGTTCTTTGAGAAGGTGACTGAACAGGTAGACGAGGGTAGAGCAGTTGATGTGGTGTATATGGATTTCAGCAAAGCATTTGATAATGTTCCCCACGGTAGGCTATTGCAAAAAATACGGAGGCTGGGGATTGAGGGTGATTTAGAGATGTGGATCAGAAATTGGCTAGCTGAAAGAAGACAGAGGGTGGTGGTTGATGGGAAATGTTCAGAATGGAGTACAGTCACAAGTGGAGTACCACAAGGATCTGTTCTGGGGCCGTTGCTGTTTGTCATTTTTATCAATGACCTAGAGGAAGGCGCAGAAGGGTGGGTGAGTAAATTTGCAGACGATACTAAAGTCGGTGGTGTTGTCGATAGTGTGGAAGGATGTAGCAGGTTACAGAGGGATATAGATAAGCTGCAGAGCTGGGCTGAGAGGTGGCAAATGGAGTTTAATGTAGAGAAGTGTGAGGTGATTCACTTTGGAAGGAATAACAGGAATGCGGAATATTTGGCTAATGGTAAAGTTCTTGAAAGTGTGGATGAGCAGAGGGATCTAGGTGTCCATGTACATAGATCCCTGAAAGTTGCCACCCAGGTTGATAGGGTTGTGAAGAAGGCCTATGGAGTGTTGGCCTTTATTGGTAGAGGGATTGAGTTCCGGAGTCGGGAGGTCATGTTGCAGCTGTACAGAACTCTGGTACGGCCGCATTTGGAGTATTGCGTACAGTTCTGGTCACCGCATTATAGGAAGGACGTGGAGGCTTTGGAGCGGGTGCAGAGGAGATTTACCAGGATGTTGCCTGGTATGGAGGGAAAATCTTATGAGGAAAGGCTGATGGATTTGAGGTTGTTTTCGTTGGAGAGAAGAAGGTTAAGAGGAGACTTAATAGAGGCATACAAAATGATCAGGGGGTTGGATAGGGTGGACAGTGAGAGCCTTCTCCCGCGGATGGATATGGCTGGCACGAGGGGATATAACTTTAAACTGAGGGGTAATAGATATAGGACAGAGGTCAGAGGTAGGTTCTTTACGCAAAGAGTAGAGGCCGTGGAATGCCCTACCTGCTACAGTAGTGAACTCGCCAACATTGAGGGCATTTAAAAGTTTATTAGATAAACATATGGATGATAATGGCATAGTGTAGGTTAGATGGCTTTTGTTTCGGTGCAACATCGTGGGCCGAAGGGCCTGTACTGCGCTGTATTGTTCTATGTTCTATTGACATCCCCGTTGCTCCTTCTTGGCCTTTTGTGGGTCCCACGTTGCCTGGTCTTGCCCAGGTCAAGTCCCCAGTGCCACCGTCCGCTTCCTTGGTGCTCCCGCTCCTCTTGTGGCTTGTTCTTGGCCTTTTGTGGGCCCCACATTGCCTGGCCGTACCCAGGATGGATCCCTGGTGCTCTTGCTGCTCTTCTGGCATTCCTGCTCCTCTCACTCTTCCTTCTGGGCCTTTTGTAGGCCCCATGTTATTTAAACGGGTCTCAGTGCTCCCGTCCTGACTGCTTCACTGCAATGCTGACTGCAGGACACCGTTCCCGGACTGCAATAACCTTTGACGAAGCACCTTATCAAATGCCTTCTGAAAATGTAAGTATAGTATATCCTGCAGTTCCCCTTATCCACAGCACCTGTTACTTCTTCAAAGAACCCCAATAAATTAGTTAAACAAAATTTGCCTTTCACAAAACCATGTTGACTCTGCCTGATTACATTGAATTTATCGGTGCCCTGGTATAACATCTTTAATAATGGCTTCTAGTATTTTCCCTATGACAGATGTTAAACTAACTGGTTTATATATTCCTGCTTCCCTCCTTTTTTGAATAATGGAGTCACTTCAGCTAGTTTCCAATCTAATGGAAACTTCCTCGAATCCAGTGAATTTTGGAAAATTTGACCATTTGAAAAATAAACCATTGGCTTGTCTCACTGAGTCTCTTTCCTCATCAGAAAGAGCTTCCTCCCTAAATCTTGCCTTTTTGGCTGTGTTTGGATATTCCCCCACTAACTGTCCTATGTCCGATGTGAAGTGTCTCAGCCTATTAACGACACTAGGTGATAGCGGCTGAGTTTAACTTGCGAAGGGTGACCATGTAGATGATATAGGCTCTTGTGAATCTGTATTTCAGCAAAGCCCAGCAGTTTATGTGCTGTAATTCAAGAGGGAGTAAAAAAAATAAACATTTCACCTTTCAGGGAAAAGAAATTCCTGCATAAGTTGTTGGACTGGCTTCTTTTATTAAAACAATCTTGAAAAACCGCTGCTGGCTTTGTTTAGCTTCACACTGATTAGGCTGTACGTTGCTGTGTGTCAGTTTTACCCTCCCCCTGGCAGGAAGTTTAAGATTAATTCTGTCTGCTCTAATTCCAGACAGGATGTGATCTAAACAGATAAAACAGACTCCACATTATTAACTGTGTGCGAGTCTCTTGCAGTCGGTGTATAGGAGCATCAGATGCATTACCGAGGTGAGTCAAACAGGCTTTCCAATGTTCCTGATCAGCAGCACACCGAGCGGGATGGGGGATTGGGGTGTTCCACAACAATGTGTCTGCAAAAGCAGTCAAGCTAAGGTCTCTCTCTGGTGGAGGAAAAGAGGGGGGGAAGCAAAAGAGCAAAACTCAAATGGGTAACCAGACACCTTTCTGCAGTTACGTGAAGGGAGAGTGCAAATCAAGGCACCTATTTTCAGCTAACAAAATGTTTTAGCCATGGCTCTCGCCTCAAAGTCAAGGGATTATGGGTTCAAGTCCCACTGAGCACATTAATCTAGACGGTACTCCAGGAAGGTTGGAGATATTGGCTTTTGAGTAAACCAAGACATCATCTGCCCTCTCAGGCGGATGTGAAAGATCCCATGTCACTATTCAGGGAGGAGCAGCAAGATTCTCCCCAGTGTCCTGGCCAATAATTGTCCCTCAACCAACACTGTAAGCAGATTTGCACATTATCGGTTTGACGCAGCTTGTTGTGTTAAACTGGCTGCCATATTTTCCGACACTCAATAGTGACTACATTTCAAATGTACTTAATCGACTGCAAAGCAATTTGTAAAGCTGTAAAGTGTCGTGAAATGATTAAAATCGATATGCAATGAAAATCACAGCATGGAAGAAGGCCAGCCATCCCAACGTTCCAATGCTGGTTCCTTGAAAGGGATATCTACTTGGACCTGTTCCACTGGCCTTTCCCCATAACCATACAAAATTTCCCCCATTTCAGTATTACTGAATTTGCTTCCATCATCCTTTCTGGGAATGCCTTCACGTCAGAAGTTGTTGTGTGAAATAAATTGTGATCCCACCTGTTTCTTTTGCCAATCTCCTTAAATCTGACTGAGTCCCCCACAAAATGACCCTTCTTCCCACAGGAAACGGAATCTCTTTAGTTATTCTATCAAAACCCATCATGGTTTTTAACACTTTGACCAAATCTCTTAACCTTCCTTGTTCTAAGGAGAACAACCCTAGTCTCTCCAATCTTTCCACATAACATAATTCCTTCTTTCTGCTTTTATCGAGTAGGGATGCCTAGGCTTTGGGGCTGCATTGTTTGGTGCTGATGAAGATGTTCCACATTCAGAAGCATTGAATATCTTCTTTTTTTGTGTGTGTTAAATTTAGAGTACCCAATTCATTTTTTTTTCCAATTCAGGGGCAATTTAGCGCGGCCAATCCACCTAGCCTGCACATGTTTGGGTTGTGGGGGCGAAACCCACGCAAACACGGGGAGAATGTGCAAACTCCACACGGACAGTGACCCAGAGCTGGAATCGAGCATTGAATATCTTCAATCCAATCCTCGCCTCAAACTCCACACGGACAGCGACCCAGGGCCGGGATTCAAACCCGGGTCCTCAACGCCACAGTCCCAGTGCTAACCACTGCACCACATGCCGCCCTCCTCCTGCACTCTTCTGACCTCCAACCTTTTCCCTCTTTACCCCACCATGGGGTAGCATTCAACTGCCTCAGTCCTACTCTCCCCTTTCTCTATTACTACAGTGACTACACTTCTAAAGCATTTCATTAGCTCTGTTATATCTTGAGGTCATGATAGGCACTGTACAAATGCACTCCTTCCTTCTTTTCACTTCAAGCCCCAATCTTCTCAACCTCCATTGTTTCAGCCAAGCTCTGATCAACTCCTCCTTCATGACTTGCTTCCTTTCCCCTGACCCACTTCCATTTGTGAAGAGCCTTGGGATATTTTCATGGCGTTAAATTGGATTTATGAATGGGAAATCATGTTGAGGAACCTGTTGGGTTTTTTTTGAGGATGTTACGAACAGAACAGATAAAGGGGAGTTGGTGGATGCAGTGTACTTGGATTTTCAGAAGGCTTTTGAAAAAGTCCCCCACAGGAGTTTTGAGAGCAAAATTAAAGCACATGGGATAGAACGTAATATACTGGCATGGATTGAGGATTGGTTAACAGGCAGAAAAGAGAGAATATGAATAAACGGGTCATTCTCGCACTGGCAGATTGTGACTAGTCGCGTACTACAGGGATCAGTACACGGGCACCAGCTGTTGACATTATATATCAATGATTTGGATGTGAGGACCAAATGAAATAGTTCCAAGTTTGCGGAATACATAAAGCTAGGTGGGAGTATGTGCTGTGAGAAAGATGCAAAGCAGCTTCAAGGGGATTTGGACAGATTTAATGAGTGGGCAAGAACATAGCAGATTAAATATAATGTAGAAAAATGTGAGGTTATCCACTTTGGTCAGAGGAACAGAGATGTGCAAATTATTTCTTAAATGGTTAGCGATTAGAAAATGTAGATGTACAAAGGGACCTGGGTGTCCTTGTCAATAAGGCACTGAAATCTAACATGCAGGTGCAGCAAGCAATTAGGAAGGCTAATGATTAGTCTTTATCGCAAGATCTGAGTGCAGGGGTAGCAAAGTCTTGCTTCAATTGTAAAGTCTTGGTTAGGCCGCACCTGCCATACTGTGTGCAGCTGTGGTTCCATTACTTTAGGTGGGATCAGTAAGAAGTCTGACAAGACCAGGTTAACGTTCAACAGGTTTGTTTCGAATCACTAGCTTTCGGAGCACAGCTCCTTCATTTATGAGGGATATTATTGGAATAGAGGGAGTGCAACCAAGGTTCACCAGATTTGTTCCCGAGATGGCTGCAATATCCAATAAAGAGGGATTGGGGAAATTGGGCCTGTATTCTCTAGAGTTTCAAAGAATGAAAGATAATCTAATTGAAACTAACAAAATCCTTAAAGGGATAGGTGCAGGTAAGATGTTTCCCCTTGTTGGGAACTTGGATACAATTTCAAAATAAGAGGGAAGCCACTGAAGACCGAGGTGAGGAGGATTTTCCTTACTCAGAACATTGTGCATCTCTGGAATTCTCTAGTGCAGAAAGACGGTGGGAGCTCAGTCACTGAGTATGTTTAAAACAGTTGTTGACAGATTTCTAAATGCCAATGATGTGAAAGAATATGGGGATAGAGTTGGAAAAAGACATGGCAATGGATGTTCAGCTCCATGACGATGACAAACTGGGGCAGGGTGCCTGCTTTCTCCCTCCCCCCCCCCTCACTCTATTAAATGTAGCTGCTACTTTTCACGTGTCAGAAGGCTGTGGGTTCATGTCCCACTCCAAAGACTTGCGCACAAAATTGAGGCTAGGACAGTGCAGTAGGGAAGATGTGCTGCACTGTCAGGGGTCCTGTCTTAAAACAAGAACCTGCCTGCCTTCTCAAATGGACATAAAATATTCTGAGGCATTATTTCGAAGAAGAGCAGGGGAGTTCTTCTTGATATCCTGGCCAAGTTTATATCTCAACCAATATCACGAAAAAGAAATGACACAGTCAATAAAAACTTTAACAATTTACTGCGTATCGGAGCTTGCTGTGTGAAAATAGGCTACCATGTTCCTACATTGCAAGTGACTACATTTCAAACTTACTTCAGGAATGTCCTAAGGTCGTAAAAGGTACAATATAAATGCAAATGTTTCTTTCTTTCATGCTCTTTCTTCTCACCCTCCTCTCCTCTCCTCTCCTGAAGACACTCATGCTGGAGTATTCCTACATGGAGCCTAGCTAGTGTTCCACCCATCATCCTCTGCTCGAGAGGCTGATGGCCATACATTCAATGGTAATTTTCAAAAGGGAATTTTACATTAAAAGGAAAAAGCAGCATGACAATGGGGAAAAGAGCAGTGGAGTTGGACTAAATGGATTGGTCTTCCAAAGAGCTGACACAGGCAGGCCGGACTGAATAGTCTATTTTTCCACTTCAAGATTCTATGATATGTGAGCCTGCACATACAGGCTGGGGGTTCCTACTTTTAACGGGCAGGAAACTGTGAACTGACAAGCAAACCTTGCCTTGCATGTCAGTGGGCGATGAGGCCTTGGAGGTAGAGTAAACATACCCAGCACACATACAGCGATCTCTGGATAATGTCTAGAAGCATGAACCCTGGCTGATCTTTTAATCTCCAAGGCTGGCACGGTGGTTAGCACTGCTGCCTCACAGCGACAGGGACCCGGGTTCAATTCCGGCCTTGAGACAAAGTCTGTGTGGAGTTTGCAGGTTTTCCCAGTGCCTGCGTGGGTTTCCTCCGGGCGCTCCGGTTTCCTCCCACGGACCAAAGATGTGCAGGTTAGGTGGATTGGCCATGCTAAATTGCCCCTCAATGTGCACGTTAGGTTATGGGGTTACGGGGATGGGGGAGTGGGCATGGGTAGAGTGTTTATTTGAAGGGTCGGTGCAGACTCAATGGGCCAAATTGTCTCTTTCTGCATTGTAGGGGTTCTATGATTCTGAAATTAATTCTTTTTTTGTTAAATTTAGAGTACCCAATTATTTTTTTTCCAATTAAGGGGCAATTTAGCGTGGCCAAACCACCTATCCTGCACATCTTTGGGTTGTGGGGTGAGATCCACGCAGACACGGGGAGAATGTGCAAACTCCACACAGACAGTGACCCGGGGCCGGGATTGAGCCCGGGTCCTTGGCGCCGCGAGGCAACGGTGCTAGCCACTGTGTCGCCCTAAAATTAATTCTAATGCTCCAATTGTCACTTTGACCGGCATCAGCACAGTTCACAGGTGAACTCAGTGGTTCAGTGCCTGAAATGTGCTGCCTGAAAGGGCGCTGGAAGCAGATTCCGTACTGCAGTAACTTTTTATCGGCGGCACAGTAGCACAGTGGTTAGCACTGTTGCTTCACAGCAATAGGGTCCCAGGTTCAAATCCCAGCTGGCATCACTGTCTGTGCGGATTCTGCAAGTTCTCCCCGTGTCTGTGTGGGTTTCCTCCGGGTGCTCTGGTTTCCTCCCACAAGTCCCGAAAGACGTGCTGTTAAGTAATTTGGACATTCTAAATTCTCCCTCTGTGTACCCGAACAGGCGTCGGAATGTGGCGACTCGGGGCTTTTCACAGTAACTTCATTGCAGTGTTAATGTAAGCCTACTTGTGACAATAGAGATTATTAATTCATTGAATAAATACTTTAAGATGAAATATTTATGACATTACAGAGAAAGAGCAGGTGGGTTTGATTGGACAGCAAGAGCTGGCACCAGAATGATGGGTCAACTGCCCCCTTCAGTGCTTTCAGCTGGATAGGCCCCAAGCTCTGGAATTCGCTCCCTAAACCTTGCCACCTATCTCACTTCCTTTGAGTTACTCCTTTTTTTAAATAGAATAACAGATACCCGGTGTGAGTTACAGACTGGAATCTAATCGAGGGGTTCAGGGTGGTTTATATATAGAACAACAGATACCCGGGAGTGAGTTACAGACTGGAATCTAATCGAGGAGTTCAGGATGGTTTATATACAGAATAACAGATATCCGGGAGTGAGTTACAGACTGGAATCTAATCGAGGGGTTCGGGGGGGTTTATATATAGAACAACAGATACCCGGGAGTGAGTTACAGACTGGAATCTAATCGAGGGGTTTGGGGTGGTTTATATATAGAATAACAGATACCCGGGAGTGAGTTACAGACTGGAATCTAATCGAGGGGTTTGGGGTGGTTTATATATAGAATAACAGATACCCGGGAGTGAGTTACAGACTGGAATCTAATCGAGGGATTCGGGGTGGTTTATATATAGAATAACAGGTACCCGGGAGTGAGTTACAGACTGGAATCTAATCGAGGGGTTTGGGGTGGTTTATATATAGAATAACAGATACCCGGGAGTGAGTTACAGACTGGAATCTAATCGAGGGGTTCAGGGTGGTTTATATACAGAATAACAGATACCCGGGAGTGAGTTACAGACTGGAATCTAATCGAGGGATTCGGGGTGGTTTATATATAGAATAACAGGTACCCGGGAGTGAGTTACAGACTGGAATCTAATCGAGGGATTCGGGGTGGTTTATATATAGAATAACAGGTACCCGGGAGTGAGTTACAGACTGGAATCTAATCGAGGGATTCGGGGTGGTTTATATATAGAATAACAGGTACCCGGGAGTGAGTTACAGACTGGAATCTAATCGAGGGGTTTGGGGTGGTTTATATATAGAATAACAGATACCCGGGAGTGAGTTACAGACTGGAATCTAATCGAGGGGTTTGGGGTGGTTTATATATAGAATAACAGATACCCGGGAGTGAGTTACAGACTGGAATCTAATCGAGGGATTCGGGGTGGTTTATATATAGAATAACAGGTACCCGGGAGTGAGTTACAGACTGGAATCAAATCGAGGGGTTTGGGGTGGTTTATATATAGAATAACAGATACCCGGGAGTGAGTTACAGACTGGAATCTAATCGAGGGGTTCGGGGTGGTTTATATATAGAATAACAGATACCTGGGAGTGAGTTACAGACTGGTATCTAATTGAGAGGTTTGGGGTGGTTTATATATAGAATAACAGATACCCGGGAGTGAGTTACAGACTGGAATCTAATCGAGGGATTTGGGGTGGTTTATATATAGAATAACAGATACCTGGGAGTGAGTTACAGACTGGAATCTAATCAAGAGTTACTCCTTTGACCTACCTCTCTCTCTAATCAAGCTTTTGGTCAGATGCCCCATATCTTCCAAAATTCTGTAAATTCCAGACAGTTTGGGCAGATTGGAGGGTAGCAAATGTAACCCCGCTATTTAAAAATGAGGGAGAAAACAGGGAATTGCAGACCGGCTAGCCTAACATCAGTAGAAGGGAAAATGGTAGAGTCAATTTTAAAGGATGTGATAACAGGATACACAATATCAACGGGATTAGACAAAGTCAACATGGATTTATGAAAGGAAATTCATGTTTGACACACATACTGGAATTTTCAGGGGATGTAACAAGTAGAATAGATAAGGGTGAACCAGTGGATGTGGTATATTTGGATTTTCAGAAAGCTTTTGATAAAGTTTCATAAGAAGTTAGTGTGCAAAATTAAAGCACATGGGGTTGGGATTAATATATTAGCATGAATTGAGAATTGGTGAGCAGACAGGAAACAGAGAGTAGCAATAAATGGGTCTCTTTTCAAAGTGGCAGGCAGTGACTATTGGGGTCACGCAGAGATCAGTGCTTGGACCCCAGCTATTCACAACATACATCAATAATTTGGATGAGGGAATAAAAAGTAATATTTCCAACAAAAGCAAAATATTGCAGATGCTGAAAATCTGAAATAAAACAGAAATATTGGATAAACTAAGTCGGTCTGGCAGCATCTATGAAGTGAAACAGAGTTAGCGTTTCAGATCTAAATAATCCTTCTATAGAAGTACAGTGTGGTAATATTTCCAAGTTTGTTGACAACATAAAACTTGGTGGGAATGTGAGTGTTGAGGCGGATGGGAGTGGGAGTGGCGGGGAGAATGGGAATGTGAGTGGCGAGGAGGATGGGAGTGTGAGTGGTGGGGAGGATGGGAGTGTGAGTGGCGAGGAGGATGGGAGTGTGAGTGGCGAGGAGGATGGGAGTGTGAGTGGTGGGGAGGATGGGAGAGTGAGTGGCAAGGAGGATGGGAGTGTGAGTGGTGGGGAGGATGGGAATGTGAGTGGTGGGGAGGATGGGGATGAGAGTGGCGAGGAGGATGGGAGTGTGAGTGGTGAGGAGGTTGGGAGTGTGAGTGGTGGGGAGGATGGGAGTGTGAGTGGCGAGGCGGATGGGAGTGTGAGTGGCGAGGAGGATGGGTGTGAGTGGCGAGGAGGATGGGAGTGTGAGTGGCGAGGAGGATGTTAGGAGGCTTCAAGGTGATTTAGACAAGTTGAGTGAGTGGGCAAATAGGTGACAGATACAGTATAATGTGGATAAATGTGAAGTTATCCACTTTGGATGGAGAAATAGAATGGCAGAGTATTATTTAACTAGAGATAAATTGGGAAATGTTGATGTACAAAGGGACCTGGGTGTCCTAGTACAGCAGTCACTGAGAGCAAGCATGAGGGTGCAGCAAACAGTTAGAAATATAAATGGTCTGTTGGCCTTCACTACAAGAAGAGTTGAGTACAGGAGCAAGGATTCTTACTGCGACCGTACAGGGCCTTAGTGAAGCCACACATGGAATATTGTGTGCAGTTTTGGTCTCCTTATCAAAGAAAGGTTATACTTGCCATCGAGGAAGGGCAGCGAAGGTTCACCAGTCTGATTCCTCACTTGGCAGGTTTGTCGTGTGAAGAGAGATTGGGTTGACTGGGCTTGTGTTCACTGGAACTTAGAAGAATGAGAGGGGATCTCATTGAAACATTCAAAATTCGGACAGGGCTGTAAGGACTGGATGCAGGGGCGTTGATTCCTCTGGCTGGGGGGTCTATAAAAGTCTCAGGATACGGGGTCCGCTATTTAGGACTGAGATGAGAAGTTTCTTTACCTAGAGTGGTGACCCTGTGGAATTCTCGACCACAGAGGCTGTGGAGTCAAAGGCACTGAATATATTTAAGAAGGAAATAGATAGATTTCGACACTCGAAAAGTGTCAAGGGCTGGAGTATGGCATTGAGGTGGAGGATTAATCCTGAGCTTACTGAATTGCCCACTCCTGCTCCTATTTTCTCTGTTTCTATGTCTATCTATGCGGCTCGATATGAATTTTTTGATTATGTCTGATTACGCTCTTGTGTAGCTCTTGGGCTATTTAAATAACTATATAACTGCAAGTTGTTGTTTAATGGATCCTTATTCAGCCCAAAGGACTCTCAACATTGTGAATCCCTGGTTCAAATTCCTCTTTTTATGCCCACCGAGGTTTTTGCAATGTTCCTATCTTCAAGGTGCTCTTCTGTTAGCAAGAGCTGAATCTGAAACATGGAACGAATATAAATATCTAAGTTCGCAGCTTTAATAAAATTTAATTGCACTGCAAAATAATTTGCCCTTCATCAGATCTGTGTAACATGAGCCATAAGCAAATGGGCTGTTTAAGCAGGCATGATCTCGGAGTAAATACCTTCTACCCTGTCGACCAACCCCCATCTCGGCTGGCTACTTTAGGTTAAAGAACATATTGCTGTCTACAACAACAATTAGGACACAAAATCACAGAGGTGACAGAGTTCAAACTAGCTGTAAGTGCACTTACTATGGCTTACAAACTCAAAACAATTCCAGTTACTCAGCGAGCCCGGAAATTAGCAGGTCATGACACAAAGGAGGATTAACAGAGTAGAGCGGAGAGGGCGAATTCAGATCAGCTGCATTTAATATTCTGTTTTCAAATGCTTTTCAGTTCACCTCAGGAGAGGAGTTGCTGTTGTAACCTGCTATTCCCAGTGTGTCAGTGCACTCCCGCTGCAGGTTTCCCAGTGCTGAGGGGTGCGCGCAATGGGAAACCCCTGGCGTGACTTAACAGAAATATTTCTAAGTGTCATTCTGGGCGCGATTGGCGGAATGTTTCTCGATGGCTGCATTGGCGACATCGCAGCCCATATTTAACGGTACTTACAATAATAATAATCTTTATTGTCACAAGTAGGCTTACATTAACACTGCGATGAAGTTACTGTGAAAAGCCCCTAGTTGCCACATTCCGACACCTGTTCGGGTACACGGAGGGAGAATTCAGAATGTCCAATTCACCTAACAGCATGTCTTTCGGGACTTATGGGAGGAAACCGGAGCACCCGCAGCCCCGAATAACATCCTCCCCCTGCCCGAGGATAGGCCTTCCCTCGACTGTGGCGGCGCTGGACTGAGTCCGCAGCCGCCATGCCAGGTTCCCGACGGGTGAGACCATGAGAGATCCAGGCCATCGGGAACTCGGCCGATTGGGGGCGGAACATCGGGGGACGGGCCTCAGGCAATGTCCTGAGGCCGTCGATACGTGGCGCGGTGTACTCATAGAGTATGCCGCTTTGGAGGGGGGGGGAGCATCGTGAAAGCGGCGCCGCCCCTGATTTGGTTGTTGTGATGAACGGTTACTGTAACACTGTACCCTTGTCATTATGTAAGGTGACGTCCCCTTTAAGACCGGGCTTGGAACTCTGGGAAACTCCGCCTCCGGCTCCGCCCATCTGGGAGCCATATATAAGGGGCTGCCTTGTGGGCGGCGTAGCTGTTAGCACACGTCGCGGCACCAGTCTAGTTCTTAGTTTATTAAAGCCTTCTTTACCGTTTACACTCTAAGCGTCGTTAATGAGGGTACCACAGTCGTAAACTTGGATTCTCCGGCCATTCACCGAACGCAATTTCGGCGTCGGCGACCGGAGAATCCAGCCCTCTATCTCCATTCTCAGAAAACTTCAAACCAAAAGTGCGATACAGTTGACCACCTTGCCACTCCACAACTGACCACCCACTGAAGGACTGAATCAAGTCCCAGTCCAATGCCCAATTGGTCAGTCAATCATGCCACAGATGCAGTGTTCTCTGCGCATGGAGACCAACTCTACTTGTACATATAAACAGTGGAGCATAGTGCAATCAGATCATTCGACTACGTCTTGGACCGTAATGTGAAAAATGTGTGTGGGGCAGGGCTGCACTGTCAGGGGTGTTGTCTTTCCGAACCGAGGCCCCACACACCCTCTCGGGTACTTGTTAAAATATCCCATCCTATTTCAAATAGAGCAGGGGACTTTTCCCCAGTGTCCTGGTCAATATTTGTCCCTCAATCAACATCACTAAAACAGATAATCTGGTCATTAACTCATATGTGTTTGTGGGAACTTGGTGATTACTGTGCTTCCTACATTTAGACAGTAATTACCCGTCAAAAAGTACCTTATTGGCTAAACTGCTTTGAGAAGTCGTGTGGTTGTGAACGGTGCTACAGAAATACAACTCTTCCTTTCATCTGCTGATAACCCAAAGAAGGTAAAGTAATGGTTATTTGTGGCTAAAACAGAGTGGGCTTTAAAAGTCAAACTGTATTTCTAGCAGCCACAAAGCCCGGTGAAGTAGTGCTTTTTTTGCCTCCTTAACATTTTCTACGTCTTGCTTAGTCATCGCTTTTGATTCCAGTTGACTAACATGAGACAGAATATCAATTTTGTGCGGTGTAACTGATAAGTTATCCCAGTAGGAACTGTACTTTCATCTTAAAGAAGCCTTAACCTAATCTCGCAACAATGATATTTAGACCTAAAGGGCTTTACAGCTTTTGAAAAGCTGGAATCTGCTTACAGATTGAGTTTAAAACTCCACTCAGTGGTGAAATGGAATTGACTTCACATATTTTAATCTTTCTTTAAAAGTACTATTTATTGTATGTTGGTGACCATTCTAAAATAATAATAATGCAAAGGGAGCAAATGGTTAGAACGTCAGATGTGATTAAGCATTTGTTTCATTGGTGAATACTTTTGCGTGATAGTCTTTTAGTTTTGGATACTTATTGGAGCCCACAGGTCCTATGTTTCTGCTATACCCCCGCCCCCCCCCCTCCCCCCAACCACCATGGTAACTAAAAGTGGCACTGCCTTCATAACTCCGCCTTAGCATAAACCTATATGTAGATTTAAACAAAATACCTCCAGCAGATGTTATTTACTCCTAGAATCATCGAATAGAATCATTGAATTGTTTCAGGAAAGAAGGAGGCCATTCAGCCGACGCTGCCAGTGCTGGCACTCATAGGAGGAACTACTCAGTTAGTCTCATCACTCCCACACTTGCCCCATAGTCCTGCAATTTTTGCCCTTTTTTCCTGGATTTTTGTTTTCTCTGCTGGGGTGGGAATTAGGGTAGGAGAGTGAGCCTCAGTATGTCTGAACTGGGGAGGGAAAGAGGGAGAGAGAAACAAGGAAAATCAGCCGGGTTTCACAAAAACTGGAGCAAAGTTAAAGACGGAAACAGTGTTTGGTCTGTTTAAGGCCATCTTTCAATCATCTACCTGATTGCGGAGTGCAATCAGGTAAAAAGAAATCAGACAAAAAAAAATTGCGTCACATTTCAAAATAGACCAGGGGAGCAGCCGAGTGAAGGGTGCAAAAACCCTTCACTCAAAGTTCCTCCCTCGTTTACCCTCCAACCACAATCACTAAAACAGAATATCTGAATGTTATCACATTGGTGTTTGTGGGCCCTTGCTATGCGGAAATAGGCATGTGTCGCCATACAACAGTAACTTCAAAAGTACTTCATTGGCTGTAAAGTACATTCTGTCATCCAGAGGATGGGGAGTGATATAAATTCAAGTTACTTTCTTTCTTAGGGCAGCATGGTGGCGCAGTGGTTAGCACTGCTGCCTCACGGCGCCGAGGACCCGAGTTCGATCCCGGCTCTGGGTCACTGTCCGTGTGGAGTTTGCACATTCTCCCCATGTTTGTGTGGGTTTCGCCCCCACAACCCATAAAGATGTGCAGGCTAGGTGGATTGGCCACGTTAAATTGCCCCTTCATTGGAAAAAATGAATTGGGTACTCTAAATTTATTTTTTAAAAGTTACTTTCTTTCTTAGCACCCTAGTTGGCCTATATTCCCTTCAAGCTGTATCTGGAACATTGCTAATGCATCTGCCTCCAACTCAGCAAGGATAATTATTTGTAACGTTTCTCAAAAGCTTTGAGCAAAGAGGTTCTCCTTGGGATTAGTTTCAAATTCACTTTTGACGAACAGTATTGATGCCATCTTTGCCCTATTCCCCTTGCTTACTTTGAAGCAATACTCTCGCTGAATTTATCTAAAACCATATTACTGAGTGTGGTCCTGATATCGAAAGCATGCGTGTGTCAGGTGGACAGGATTGGGTTTGACTGTGGTGTCTCTGCCTCACAGTCTGGATTCGCACATAAACAGCTGCTACTTGGGCAAAGTACAGAAGAGTTTCTGTCGTCTGTGGAATGGAGAGGTGGGGCCCAGAGCCTTCAAGAAGACAGAGAAGATGATTCCACTTGTGGAGGAGTCCAAAATTAGAGGCCATCATCAGTGATGAATCCAATAAGGAATTCAGGACTGGCATCTCTAAGTAGGACATGGTTAGAATGTGGAACTTGCAACCACAGTAGGCGGTTGAGGCAAACAACATAAATACACATAGGAGGAAGGTGATACACACAAATGAAAAAGTAATTGAAGGACACACTGATAGGGTGAGGTGAGGTAGGGTAGGAGGAGGCTCATGTAGAGGGGTAGTATGGACCAGTTGGAGTAAAATGACCTTTTTCTGTGCTGCACATTTAATGTAATTGTATGAAAGAGGGAGAAAATTGGGCAAGACAAACATTTTCTGAAAAGGGTGTTCACCTTATCATAGAATTTACAGTGCAGGAGGCCATTCGGCCCATTGAGTCTGCACCAGTCCTCGGAAAGAGCACCCTACTTAAGCCCACACCTCAACGTTATCGGCGTAACCCAGTAACCCCACCTAACCTTTTTGGACATGAAGGGCAATTTATCATGGCCAATCCATCTAACCTGCACATCTTTGGACTTGTGGGAGGAAACCGGAGCACCCGGAGGAAACCCTCGCAGACACGGGAGAGCGTGCAGACTCCACACAGGCAGTGACCCAAGCCGGGAATCGAACCTAGGACCCTGGAGCTGTGAAGCAACAGTGCTAGCCACTGTGCTACCGTGCTAAACGGAGTCTTTCTTACTCACTCACGATTGGAATTTTAGCTTTTAAAAAACATATAAACACAGGAGATTCTGATCACGTGTTTGGAATAAGACCTCACCCATAGACAAACTAGGCCAGTAAAGGAGTGTGGGTTGAACCTACGTCTTGCTGAAGCATCCCACCATATGCACCAGCATCAAACAAGCAGGAAAATGACAGTGAGGCAAAGATCACATCAGCCTAGGGCCCTGACAAAGAGTCATCCAGACTCTAAATGTTAGCTCTGATCTTTCTCCACAGACGCTGTCAGACCTGCGGAGACTTTCCAGCATTTTCTGCTTTTGTTTCAGATTGCAGCATCCGCGGCAATTTGCTTTTAGCTTTGATCGCGCTGATTGATGGAACAGGTTTAAGGGGCCTTAGGGCACTGCTCCTGCTCCTGTTTCTTATATATCCTCAGCAAGGCTGCTGATTGCAGTGTTAAGGATTACAGTAAACCTAACATCGACCATTTGGACTGAATGGCTGTGTATATACATTCAACAAACTCCTTATATATGATTCTTTAGTTATTACTCTGTTGAATGAATATCGCCAATTGAAATCTCCCCACAACCTTTACCTCTTTTGTCACACTTTAAACGAAGGTGTGCTGTAAAACCTGTTTTTTCATACGCAGCTGCAGAGGAAACCTGTGTTTGAAGGGCTAAAACCACATCCTGTTCAGGATTAACTGTTTTAAGGACGTCCAGTTTATTTATATTAACCATCAGTGACTGAAACTTTTTGGGGGCTTTTTTTTCTCACTTTTCGGAAACTCAACGACATACAAATCTCCCCCTCAGTGTACTTCTCTTGATCTTCTTTGGTGCCTCTGTCTGTTTCTGTACACTTGTGCCTCTCACTGGCTTTGTCTCTCTCTCTCTCTCTCGTGTGTATCAGTCTGTGTTTCTCGCTGTTTCTTTGCATGTCTCTGTTTTCTCCATACCTGTTTGTAATTATCTTTCTCTTCTCTTTGTGTCCCTCTATATTTATGTCTCTTTCCTGTGAGCATGCCTCTTTGTTTACTACACTGTGTGTGTTTGCTTCCCGGTTTTGTGTTACTTGCCTGTTTCACATTTTGAAACGCTATTCCTTATTATAATTTATTTACTTTTCAATATTCAGTTGACTCATTAATATAGTTGCCTTTTTTATTCTTTGTTTTTAATTAATATTTCATTCTGTACTCTTATAGTTAAGGCCTATTTAAAATATTCCTCCTGTTCTCTGGCTGCTAATATGCCGAGAGCCTGATGAAATTAAGCTGCTGCATAGGATCAACTTAAGTGTGTGTTTATCCCCTCTCTCTTTTTAATTTTTTCGAGACAAAACCACAATCTGTTTCCCTAATGTACTGCTGGTGTTGGATAAGATCACTGTCTGCCTAGGATCATAAGTGCACATCAGCAAATTGCAGATGATCTTATCAGGGCTGGGTTGTGGTGTCGAATTTCAGATGAGATCACTTATTTTACATCACAAAGCACATCCCTAAAGCCTGCTCAGCATCAACTTCACGTTTCACAGACCTCTTTGTTCCTGGTCTGTGCAGCAAAGGCTGAGAAGCTCATTTCTTCTCTACATTCTGTGAGCAGCCACATTGGAGCCTGTGAGCGTCCCTAATGCCTGTGCTGTAAATGCTGCCTGACTCCTTCCTCACACAACAAAAAAGATCCAGTATACAACTGCGCTGCCTGTCAGGCATTTTTAAAAAAAAGTGGATTATGGTTAGGAGTTTAGAGACTCTCTTTGTATAAACACCCTATTGTACTCTGCTGTTTCCTGTGCTGTTGCAGTGGTGGAATGGAGAACCCGATCAAAATCAAAAGGACCGCCATCACGCTGGCTCAGAAAGTCCAGATCATCTTGAAGCTGAATGACCCCTCCTTCAAACAGAAGGAGATTGCCCGGGAGTATGGGCTGACCGCCTCTGCCATCTCCAAAATCGTTAAGAAGAAAGAGGAGATTCTGGAGGAATGGCTGCGTGGGGGGAACCTGGAGCGCAAGCGAAAGCGCGAGGGGAAGAACCAGACCATCGACGATGCCTTGCTCAGCTGGTTCTGGACCGCCAGCAAGGAGAAAGGCCCGATTTCGGGGCCGGTGCTGATGGCCAAAGCCAAGGCCCTTGCCGAGGAAATGGGGATCGAGTTCAAGCCCACCAACGGGTGGCTGTGCCGTTGGAAAAACCGCAACAACCTGGCCTACAAGCGGGCGCCGAAGGATAAGAGCGAATTCAGAGGGACAGGCGACCAGTGGACTGGTACGATATTTAATTTTGCTGATCACCCCCAATGTTTCTGAAAAGTTGTCACTACTCCATTCACACACCTTCACATTGCTCTTTCCTCGCACATGGATCAATAACAATGACCACGGTGGAAAAATCTGGTTCGCTGCACAGCTTTTAGGTCATGTTAACCTCAGTCACCGCTCGATAGGATATCATGTTTTCATGTACACCTCTAAATATCAGATTACAAATTTGTAGGGCATGAAGTTGGAATGAAGGCAGGTGGGTTTGGTTTACATTGCGATGGAACTGTAAAATCTAACCTCCGATTCCTTTCTGCAGCCGCATGATATAGCAATGTGTTTAGTACATGTAGGAACCTCCACTTAATACAGTTCCCCTCACCCCATCTATTCCTCGCTCCCTCATGTATTTATTTAACTTCCACTTCAATAAATCTGCAATTTTCTTCCACCACTCCATATTGTACTAAGTTCCACAAACTCACTACTCTCTGAGAAAAAGAGTTTCACTTAAATCCGCTGATGTATTTACTAGTGACTATCTGAGATATACGGGGTGGGATTCTCCAGAATTGGCGGGGCGGCCCGTACCGTCGCCAAGAGCGGCGCGAACCACTCAGGCGTTGGGCCGCCCGGAAGTTGCGGAATCCTCCGCACTTCCGGGGCCTCGGCCGGCTGGAGGGATTGGCGCCGCGCCAACTGGCGCCAAAGAACCACCGCCGTGTTTCCTGCGCATGTGCAGGGCGTTTCTTCTCCCCACCGACCATGGCGGAGTCTTACAGAAGCAGACGCGGAGACAAAGAGTGCCCCCATGTCATAGGCCTGCCCGCAGATCGGGGGCCCCGATCTCGGGCCAGGCCAGCGGATCCCCCTGCGCCCCCCCCCCCTCGAGGACTCCGCAAGCCGCCCTCCAAGCCAGGTCCTGCCGGGATGGACCATGTCTATTTCACGCCGGCGGGACTGGCCGAAAACGGGTGACCGCTCGGCCCATCGGGGCTCGGATAATTGCCAGGGGGGCCCCTGCGAACGGCCCCCGACCGGCGCGGCGCGATCCCCGCCCCTGCCTGAAAACCAGCGCCGGAGAATTCTGCGATTCTCCGATCCGGCGGGGGGGGGGGGGGCGGTCAGAGAATCCCGCCCATGGTTCTGATCTCTCTGACTCTTCGCAGCGGGAACCATGGCGGCCAGGCCCACTTAGTCGTGGGAGAGGCCTCGTGTCGCTCTCCCGGCAGTGGGAAAACCTTCCCTGATTACGTTTGGAAGGAACTGACACAGGGGGCGAAATTCTCCCCCAACGGCGGGATGCCCACCGACTGGCGCCAAAGCCGGCGCAAATCAGACGGGCATCGCGCCGGCAAAAAGGTGCGGAAGTCTCCGCATCTTTGGCGGCCTAGCCCCAACATTGAGGGGCTAGGCCGACGCCGGAGGGATTTCCGCCCCGCCAGCTGGCGGAAATGGCGTTTGTTGCCCCGCCAGCTGGCGCGGAAATGCGGCGCATGCGCGGGAGCATCAGCGGCCGCTGTCAGTTTCCCCGCGCATGCGCGGGAGCGTCAGCGGCCGCCGAAAGTTTCCCGCGCATGCGCAGTGGGGAGAGTCTCTTCCGCCTCCGCCATGGTGGAGGCCGTAGCGGAGGCGGAAGGGAAAGAGTGCCCCCACGGCACTGGCCCGCCCACAGATCGGTGGGCCCCGATCGCGGGCCAGGCCACCGTGGGGGCACCCCCCGGGGTCAGATCGCCCCGCGCCCCCCCCCAGGACCCCGGAGCCCGCCCACGCTGCCTGGTCCCGCCGGTAAATACCAGGTTTGATTTACGTCGGCGGGACAGGCAGTTTCTGGGCGGGACTTCGGCCCATCCGGGCCGGAGAATCCAGCGGGGGGTCCCGCCAACCGGCGCGGCTGGATTCCCGCCCCCGCCCAATCTCCGGGAGCGGAGACTTCGGCGGGGGCGGGGGCGGGATTCACGGCGGCCAACGGCCATTCTCCGACCCCCCGCCGGGGGGTCGGAGAATGACGCCCAGGATTCACAGCCACCACTGATGGGATGTTTTTTTCATATTTTCTTTCCAATTAAGGGGCAATTTAGCGTGGCCAATCCACCTACCCTGCACATCTCTGGGTTGTGGGGGTGAGACCCACGCAAACATGGGGAGAATGTGCAAACTCCACACGGACAATGACCCTGAGCCGGGACAGTGCCAACGTGTTGCGCTGATCGGATGTTAATTAGGCTCATTAATGAGCCATTTGACACCCATTCATTGATTAAATGGAGGTTGCACAGGTCTCCTGCACCCTTGGAAGGCTGCCCAGAAAAACCTGTCGGGTTTGCCAGCGGCCTCCCCGAGGAGAGGGGGGGGGGTTCCCTGTTATCAGGCAATCTGTCTCTGATTGAGGTGGCCAGTATCAGACAGAGAGGTGGCTGCTGGAAGCCAATCCCCCCCTCCCGGTCTTGCCTCTGACCCTGACCCCGAGACCCCTCCCCCGCCCCCCTCTCCCAATCCCAAATCACAGCTCTTACCCCAAAACCTGCATCATGCTTTTATTCACCTGTGGTTTGGGGTCTTTCCACTATCGCAGGCCTCGAGTGTGTGCAGTTCCACCAGCTGCCACCGCTCGCTCAGGCACTGACGGCATGAGGATCTGCAGACCTCTGATAGGCCAACATCTCTCGGTGGGGGGGGGCAGGAGATAGGGAAAGCCTGATGGCAGCCAATCTGCTGCATGAAGGGCACTTGATTCCGTTAGGCCATCCTGACAGAACTAATGGGTTCCACCGGTTCTCCTACCAGTGAGTGACACCCCCATCGGCCTGACAATTTCCCAGCCCTTGTTCTTGTCCACAGATCCCGACACTGACTTTCTGCACTATACAATTGTTGTATTACAAGATTGCATTATGTCTACACCATCTTGCACAGTTTCACACACTCACTGCGTTAGAGGCCAGAGATATGCTTCAGCAGCAATTTCTTTCTCTTCCAATTTTTACCTGCTTTTGTGAATGTGTTAACTTTGCTGGGACAGGTTTTCAAGTGTGCTGGCATCTCACCCAACTGCCCATTCTTCATCATCAGTGAGTGTGGGTGGTGAACATTAGCCAGCTAGTCTCTCACATGGGGCTGCACAGCCAAATCCAACCCTGCCACCCACATACCTGTCACCAGCGGGTTGCCAACGAATGATCAGTAGTGGCATTCTCCAGCTAGCATTCCCCAGCTAACTTTCCCCTTCCTTCCAGAAGGGGAATTGCATTGTCCTGTCAACCCAGCTAACTCATCCAAACTAGGGATGAAACTTTGAATGTTGCTGGCTCTGTGCGGCTTATTTACATGATCAGTTCAGTTGGCAGCTCAGCCACTTTGAAGCATAACATTTTTATAGGGAGAGAATGGATGGAGGGTACTTCCCACAAGGTAAACCCTACCAATCAGATCGGGCAGACCAGTGCAATTACCAATAACGCTAGCCGAATGATAATGATCACTTACACTTTTATTTGACATGTGCGATTGACACTGAAATATCAAAGGGCAGCACGGTAGCACAGTGGTTGGCACAGTTGCTTCATAGCGCTAGGGTCCCAGGTTCGATTCCCGGTTTGAGTCACTGTCTATGCGGTGTCTGCACGTTCTCCCCGTGTCTGCGTGGGTTTCCTCCGGGTGCTCCGGTTTCCTCCCACAAGTCCCGAAAGACGTGCAGGTTAGGTGAATTGGACATTCTGAATTCTCCCTCAGTGTACCCGAACACGCGCCGGAGTGTGGCGACTAGGGGATTTTCACAGTAACTTCATTGCAGTGTTAATGTAAGCCTACTTGTGACAATAATAAAGGTTATTATTAAAATATGGGGCGGGATTTTCCGACCAATCCGCTGCGTGTTTTTCGGCACCATTTCCCATTGATTCACCTCTCGTCGCCGGGAAACGCGTGCAGCGTCAGTGGGACTGGAATATCCCGCCAGCGTGAATAGCCGGTAATTTCGGCTCATGATCCAGTAAGAATTTTAGCAAGGCCAGGGCAACAGAGCAAATGTGAAGAAGTCTCCCACGATGGGTCAGTTGGTGCAAGAACATTCTATCATTCACTTATCAGCCATTGGTCAATGGGTAGCACACTTGCCTCTAGGTCAGAAGGTCATGGGTTCAAGTTCCACTCCAGAGACTGGAGCGGAAAATCCAGGCTGCTGATCCCATTGCCGGTACTGAGGGAGCTCTGGACAATGAGAGGGGCAGTCTTAGGATGAGACAGTAAATATGTCTGTCCTTATCGTTCAGCCACTGCAAAGTAAGCGGAACTTGGATGTGGGAGCAGAGTTGTTGATGAGTTGATGTTTATAGCGGGTGCAAGGTGGGAAGTCCAGCCAAGAGCGTACTGGAATGGCCAGACTGGAAATGACAGGCATGAATGAGGATTCCAGAAAGAATCCAAGCAGAGGCCGAGATGGGTGATGAAATGTACATGGCCACAAATTTTATTCATATTCCAAGCAGCTACATCACTTTTCTTTTTTTTTTTAAATTTTAGAGTACCCAAATCATTTTTTCCAATTAAGGGGCGCGATCAATCCACCTACCCTGCACATCTTTGGGTTGTGGGGGCCAAACAGGTGCAAACACGGGGAGAATGTGCAAACTCCACACCGACAGTGACCCAGAGCCGGGATCGAACCTGGGACCTCGGCGCCGTGAGGCAGCAGTGCTAACCACTGCACCACCGTGCCGCCCTGCTACATCACTTTTCAAGAACTAACTCTCTTCTTTGCTGATCATGACCCTCTCTTTCCCGGTCGCAGTAACATAGATGTCAATCTGGGAGGAAACCAAGAGCTGAACACTGTGTGATTACAAAGGAAACCAATAGCAACCAAGGAATTTGGGGGAAATAGGTTGGAAGACACGTTGAACAAGTTAAAAACTGAGTCAGGACAGCACAAAGCCATGGCGAGAAGTCTCTCTCGCCAGAAAATGTCAATGAACAGGTTTTCTTTTATAAATTTAGAGTACCCAATTCATTTTTACCAATTAAGGGGCAATTTAGCGTGGCCAATCCACCTAACCTGCACATCATTGGGTTGTGGGGGTGAAACCCACGCAAACACGGGGAGAATGTGCAAACTCCACACTGACAGTGACCCAGAGCCGGATTCGAACCTGGGACCTCGGCGTCGTGAGGCAACAGGGCTAACCCACTGTGCCACCGTGCTGCCCTCAATGAACAGGTTTGAGGGATCATCGCATAATCATTTAATTCCAGGTGTTCATGTATCGTTGGTCCATCTCACTCATCTTGGACTCTGTGTATAAACCACTTGCCTCTAACCATTCTTTCCTGGCTCAATGGTTGCACTCCGAGTCAGGACGTTATGGGTTCAAGTCCCACAACAGAGATTTGAACATGTAATCCAGGCTGACCCGGGAGGGAGGGAGGGAGGGAGGGAGGGGGGGGGCGGGGGGCCTCTCCATCAGAAGCCCCTGGCACTGTCACCGCCAAGGTGCCCGGGTGGTACTGCAAAGTCGACAGGAGCACTGTCAGGGTGGCAGTGCAAGATAGCCCGGGTGCCAAGATGGCACTGCCAAGGGTCAGGGCCTAAGCGGGGGGCCATTGGCATGAAAGGAGGGTGGAGGGGGTATGAAAGGTGAGGGTGAAGGGTGGAGTATCTGAAGAGGGAGGGCCCAGGGGTCCCACAGCGCGATGTCATCACTCGGGGGGGGGGGGGGTTATGCCCATATGTGTGGGTGCGACATTGCCAATGGGTAGGGGGCCCACAAGCTCACTTCGAGATCAGAGCACCCTTTCAAAATGTTGGCCTGATCTCTGAGGAGCTGGTCTGGCCAGCAAGTTCAGCTCCCCAGTGATGTAAATAATTCTTGTGTGGGCTAAACTGGTGAGAAAATCCCCAGAGCCCAAAAGGTGACTGAAAGTGTGGTTCGATAGCGGTGGGGAACTCGCCGTCAGAAATCTCCCAGCAAAATCTGTCACAAATGACATGTGTTGTGGGTCAGTTTTATAATGCTCCTGTGAAGTTTTATTACCTTACAGGCGCTATATACATTATTCCTGCAGTGTGGAAGGTGTGTCACAAGACAACAATCATGGTTGTGTTTCTCCTCTAGGTTAGAATTAGAAACATTAGCACACTAAGAACTGCAAACATTCCCGAGGAAAACAGCCGAGAATCCTGGGATGAGAAGGTGGCCCCAGGATGAGCGATTGAGTAGAATGTTTATGTTCTCTGGTGTTTAGGAGAAATGACAGATTATCGAACTGAAATGGATAAATGCTGAAAGGCTGTTTCCCCTGGTTGATGAGTCAAGAACTAACGGTCAGGAAAAGAGGTTGACCACTTAGAGCGGAGTTGAAGAGAAACCTCTTCACTCAAAGCATCGTGAATCTTTGTAATTCTCCACCCCGGAGAGCTGTGGAGCTCATTCAATGAGTATGTTCAAGACTGAGATCAATGGATCTTTGGAGACCAAGGACATTCAGGCATGTGGCAATAAGGCAGGAAAGTGGAGTTGAGGTAGAAGATCAGGCATGGATTTATTGAACGGCTGGCCGGCTCTAAGAACAGGTTGTATGATTTATTTTCGTTCTATTTCTTAAGTTCTTAACAGAAGATAAAATTTTACTTAGGGATTTTTATGAGAAATATTCACCGGGTCCATTTCTGTTTTGAGTACACACCAGGGACTGACTGAATGAGTTTAAATGTGCTACACAAGTCAACCCAATTCAGACTTACATTTGCCTTTGTCAGTGAATTGCCAACTAAAGCGTTTGTTCCTTTTTAATGAAAACCGCCTTTTATTTCGAGCAAAAAATAATTCCCAAATTTTGTAGCGCATTCAGGCTTTCTCACAAACAAAGATTAAAAGAAATAGTCTTTGAGTTATTTAAAATAAATAAAAATTTAGAGTACCCAATTCTTTTTTTTTCCAATTAAGGGACAATTTGGCGTGGCCAATCCACTTAACCTTCACACCTTTTGGGTTGTGGGGGTGAAACCCACGCAGACACGGGTAGATGGTACATACTCCACACGGACAGTGACCCTGAGCCGGGATTCAAACCCGGGTCCTCAGCGCTGTAGGCAGCAGTGCTAACCACTGTGCCACCGTTCTGCCCCGTCTTTGAGTTATTAAAAATGAGCTGTGATCCCAATGTCATATTTACGGCTGACATTGAATTAGATACTCTGCAACTGCAAGTCAAAAGATTGCAAGTGTATACCTAGTTATAGAGAGCAACCTTCAAGGAGGTCTCTGTTCTGAAATAAAACCTTGAAAATGGACAAGGCAGTCATATCCACAGCTAACCAGATACAGAAAAACATCTACAACGACACAAAGAGCAAAAGGCAATCGGCGGAATTTACCGGCTATCCCACGCCGACGCACTGGTTTCCCGGCGACGAGAGGTGCTGTCACCGGGAAATCCCCCGGTAGCTCCCGCTGGCGGGCCGCCTCCGCTACTGAAAAACACGCGGCAGGATGGTGTATAAATCCCGCCCAACAAACATGCAAATTTGCAGCTGTGATTTGTACTTTGCAACACTGGCTACACCTCAAAAGTACTTCACCAGCTCTAAAACACGTCGAGACATCCTGAGGTTGTGAAACGGTACCATATAAATAAGGGTTATTTCCTTTTTTAAAAAACAATCAGATTTGGGGATGCATTACAACCTAATCTTAACACTGCAGGGGGCAGCATGTGGCACAGTGGTTAGCACTGGGACTGCGGTGCTGAAGACCCGGGTTCGAATCCCGGCCCTGGGTCACTGTCCGTGTAGAGTTTGCACATTCTCCCTGTGTCTGTGTGGGTTTCACCACAAAGATTAGGTGGGTTGGCCACGCTAAATTGTCCCTAAAATTGGAAAAGAATTGGGTACTCTAAATTTTTTTAAAAACCAGTGTCTATGGGTGAATGGTCTGGTCAATTTCATTCTTGTATTTAAATCCCTGTGTGGCCTCATCTCTTCACCTTTACAACCTCTCCAGCCCTTCAAACCTCAGAGATGTCTGCATTACTCCAACCCAGGCCTTTTGCTCATTCTTGATTCCCTCACCCCATCATTGATGGCCATGCCTTTAGATGCCTAGACTCTAACCTCTGCAATTCCTTCCTTAAACCTCAATTTACTTCACGCCGCTGAGGACCTCGGCCCCATGTCACTGTCCGTGTGGAGTTTATGTGGGTCTCACCCCCACAACCCAAAGATGTGCAGAGAAGGTGGATTGGCCACGCTAAATTGCCCCTTAATTGGGGAAAAAAAAAATTACTCTAAATTTATTTTAAAAAACCTTAGTTTAGCTCAGTTGGCTGGGCGGCTGGTTTGTGATGTGGAGCGAGGCCTACAGCGCAGGTTCAATTCCCCGTACCGGCAGAAGTTATTCATGAAGGCCCCGCCTTCTCAACCTTGCCCCTCGCCTGAGGTGTGGAGATCCTCAGGTTAAGTCAGCCTTCCCTTTCAAAGGGCCATGGCGACTTTTCTTACTTTACGCACAAAAGAGATGAAGTCCGTGATTGCATGCTAATAAAACCTATGATACAGCCTGGCTGGTTTTCACACCTCAGGGAAGAGATACAGGATTTTCTCTGGAAGACTGTGATCTCTACCGCTTTGATTATGTTAACATGTTTCAATGGTGAAGGCATTCAGTTTGTATCTTTTGACTCACAGGAAGACCAGGCATGGTTCAAAAGCACTGTATGTGTTTAAGTACTGCACATCTGTCTGTGTTTAAGTACTGCACATCAGGATCAAGGTAGTGTAATGTTAAATGATGCAGCTTATTTAAACATTTCAGTACATTTGCAAAATATTTTTGTATCTACGGGTAGTCTCTGAGTCATGGACTTGAACACAAAATTAAGGTTGATATTCCCAAAATCGAAGGAGTGCTGTACTGTTGGAGGTGTCATCTTTCAAACGAATGTCAAAGATTATACTGACAGATTTATGTAGGGTAGGGATTTTAAGGGTCATGACAGATCAGGCTGGAAAGGCTGAATAACTTTCTCCTGTTCTATGTTCCAATCTTCAGCGTTCTCATCATTTGTCATCCTGGCTGACAACAACTCTACCCCCTCCCCCAATTCCATGAAATTAATGATCACAGCAAGTTTATCAAGCAATATTAAATCTTAAATTAAGAAACTTAGAGAAATGGAAAGTGGCTATAGGGCACAAGCCACCAAAATTAAAATGAGAGGAAATAAGTCAAGAGTGTCAAATTTCCCAAAGTTCCATTCTGTTGGTGAAAGTACATAAAAGTACAAACAAGTTACAACATGGATGCAGTCCATTCATCTCATCCAGTCCATGTTGATGTTTACCCTCCAGTCTTACAAACAGTCCCAATAACATCTATCCACCCTGTCCCCATATCCTTTCATCCTCTTCTCCTTCATCCAATCTTATCTTGCATGTTGACAGAACGTGCCTCAACCACTCAGTCTCTATGTGAGTTCCACAAACTCTTAATTTTCTGTGTTGAGGTTTTTCCTCTCTGTTTTAAATCTTACGTGTCATCTTCCATCAGCGGCCCTTCATTCTATGCCCTGTGTCCACTGGCCAGAATGAACCATCTCCTCTGTCCTGTTTCTTCATTATTTTAAACATTTCGATCACATAATTTCATGGAATTGCGACAGTGCAGAAGGAGGCCACCCGGCCCATTGAGTCTGCACCGACCCTCCGAAAAAACACCCCAGCCAAGCCCAATCCCCCGCCCCATTCCCCGTAACCCCACCCAACTTTGGACATTAAGGGACAATTCACCACGGCCATTCCACCTAGTCTGCACTTCTTTGGACTGTGGAGGGAACTAGGGCACCCGGAGGAGCCCCATGCAGACATGGGGAGTGTGTGCAAACTCCACACAGCCACCGGAGGTCAGAATCAAACCCGGGTCCTTGGCACAGAGAGGCAGCATGATGGTGGCATCATTAACCTTACAAGTACCGCATCTCGGTACTCGTACATCATTTGACTGGTCCTAATGAAGAACGCTCAATTTATCAAGTCTTTCTTTGTATTTATACATTCTGTGAATCTTTGCGTACCCAGTAAAGCCTCAATCTCCTTCCAATAGTGTGGAGCCAAAAACTGCAAACAGTGCTTTTAAAATATTGAAATAAATATTTTACAACATAGTAATAACACTGCAGCTTTTCAGTTCATGATTTCAACAAATAAACTGAACCCTGAACTAAGTGTGACTGATCATGAAATTTGACAGTTTTTGATTTAAAAACCAACACAGGATTCATAACGTTAAGTTCAGTCTCTATAAATGTTTTATGAGGTTACAAAATCAGCATCTTCGCATCAAGGCATACAAATGTCTCCAATTATTCTGCAAATTTTAATCCTCCAAAGATTGTGGCTATGTTATGAAAGCAATTTTGGTTTTGGAAAATCAGTATTTTCAGAAGATTTTAATTCACGAGATGCCGCACATTAAGGAAGAGAACAATAACTTGCTTTTATATGGCACCTTTAATGCACAGTCCTCCAATTCTGCCCTCCTGTACTTCTCTCATTTGGATCTTCTGCCATTGGCAGCTGTGCCTTGTTTTCAGATGCCTGGGCTCTAAACTCTGCAATTGCCTCCCAAAACCTCTCCACATCTCTCTTCTCTGAGACGTTCCTTAAAAACTACCTCTTTGCAAAGCGTTTGGCTGCCTGTCCTAGTATCTCCTTATGTGGCATGTGTCGAATTTTGTTTGGTAATCACTCATGTGAAGCAACTTTGAATATTAAAGGGGCCAGTTGGTGTTGTTTGGGAGAGTGGGGGGAAAGTGAGGGTGAGAGCTATACCCGTGGTAGAATCCAGTGCGGTGCATTTGGCACTCACAGCCTGTTCCAACTTAGAACACATAACATATGCCCAAAGCAATGCGGTACTCGTAAGGTTAATGATGCCGCCAACATAGGCAAACAAAAGAGGATTTTTGTACAAGTTATCTATATTAAAAATCACACCCTGTTGTTTTTTTCTTCAGCTGATGAAGAAAAAAACCCACATTCTTTACAGATACAATCAAGTCCTGTTTAAGGTCACACTGAACATCAGTGAAATGGAAGTTGATCTTATCAGGGGATGAGGCAGTGGTTGGTACATTGGAGTGCAACCACAATGAGAATTCAATGTTAAATTGCTGCTTCACGCCACCAATGATCTTATCACAATTCAGCAGTACCGGGAATTGTACCACTTTCCATCGCCTTTCTTTGTAAAAGACTAGACTCTTTCGTGGCATTTTTCTTGTGCCGAGCAGGGCTGCTCTGTTCTCGATGTTGGGTATCTGAGAATGCCTCAGCGATTAGAAATCGGTAATGTGATCAAGCCAGCACAAGAGCTTCATTCAATCGTCTCCACTCAGACCACCCACTATCTCCTCTCCCTCAATATAATGTTTTAATCCTTGTAGGTTCTCATGTTTTGGGAATAATAAAATTAAATTCCATGTTCTTCCTCCCAACAAGAGGATGGCATTGTGACTGCGATTTACTAAACTACATGAACATCAGTGAAATAGCTGAGAATTAAAATTATAGTCACAGGCTGGAGCAGGAGAACAATAATTGGCTTAACCCTCGCAGCACAACATGTTCTTTATAAGATAGAATCAGAGAATGAAACAGCATAGAAGGGGGCCATTTGCCCCACAGAGCTGTCTAATTAGTCCTTCTCTACTGCTCTTTTGCCGTTATCCTGTATATTTTTTTCCTTTCAAATATTTACTAAATTCCGTTTTGCAAGTTATTACCGAATCTGTTCCACGGCACTTTTATAACAACCTGCTGCATAAAACAATGTTTCTTCATGTTGCCTCTGGTTCTTTTGCCAATCGCTTAAATTGTGTTCTCCGGCTTTTGACCTTTCTGCCTTTGTAAACAGTTTCTCCTCATTTACTCAATAAATCCGTACATGATTTTGAACACCTCTATCAAATCACCGCGGCACGGTAACACAGTGGTTAGCACTGTTGCTTCACAGCGCCAGGGTCCCAGGTTTGATTCCCGGCTTGGGTCACTGTCTGTGCGGAGTCTGCCCGTGTCTGCGTGGGTTTCATCCGGGTGCTCCGGTTTCCTCCCGCAAGTCCCGAAAGACATGCTGCTGTTCGGAAATTTGGACATTCTGAATTCTCCCTCAGTGTACCCGAACAGGCGCCGGAATGTGGCGACTAGGGGCTTTTCACAGTAACTTCATTGCAGTGTTAATGTAAGCCTACTTGTGACAATAAAGATTATTTAAAAAAAAGAAACGATTCCAGTATTTCCAATCCTTCAGGCCTGATGCTAATAAATTTATTCTGCACCCCTCTTCAAGCCCTTGAAATCCTTCCTAAAATTGAACACAATACTTCAGAAGTCTGGGGATTAATACTTATCCGGCCGTGCTAATATTTCCCCCCACCTTCTCTGGAAAACAATGAATCATGCTAGGCCACAATTGCACAGGTAACAGCTGCCCTCTGTCAGCTGCCCAACCAGCCATTCTTCCTGACAGAATGGGCAGCACGGTAGCACAAGTGGATAGCACTGTGGCTTCACAGCGCCAGGGTCCCAGGTTCGATTCCCCGCTGGGTCACTGTCTGTGCGGAGTCTGCACGTTCTCCCCGTGTCTGCGTGGGTTTCCTCCGGCTGCTCCGGTTTCCTCCCACAGTCCAAAGACGTGCAGGTTAGGTGGATTGGCCGTGATAAATTGTTCCTGAGTGTCCAAAAAGGTTAGGAGGGGTTATTGGGTTATGGGGATAGGGTGGAAGTGAGGGCTTAAGTGGGTCGGTGCAGACTCGATGGGCCGAATGACCTCCTTCTGCACTGTATGTTCTATGAATCTGGATCATATGCGGGTGTTTGGGGAAACTATTTACTCATGTATTACACAAAGCCAATCTTGTCCTTGTCCAATTTCTAGAGACAGAGGGTGGGATTCTCCGTTTCCCGATGTGGATATCGTAATCCCCGATTGGGCGGAGATTCCACTCTGACACCCAAATCGGGGCTGCCGCCTGTTTGATGCCGGTCAGCCATGCTCCGTCCTCTCCGAAATGGCATAATCGCACCGCGCACCGTTGCAATGACATTGGCGCATCATCGGCAGGCCCTCCCACGATTCTCCGCCCCCGATGGCTGGAGTTCCCGACCCACGGGTCATGTGTGGTCTCAGCGGTCAGTATCCTGGCGTGGCAGCTGCGACTGTGTCCAGCGCCGCCACACTTGCCCGGGATCTGTGCGGTTGGCTGGGGCGGCTTCCGCGAGGGCTGGGGGAACTGGTGGGGGGTGGCCTGTGGGGTCGTGGATGGCGGGCCGGGTCCGCACGCAGCCGTGCTATGTTGTACGATACGACCGTTGCAGGTTGTCACTGTGCACATGCACGGCCAGGGACCCGGCCACTGCTAGCCGCTCACCGGTCCCAGAATCGATGAAGGGTCGGCACCGATTTTTTCATTGTAGAACTCCTGCGATTTCTCCGTTCCATCACTGTTGATAACAGTGCTCCAAACATATTTTATTTGCCATTTTGTCTGGTAAACCTTTTCTTCTCTCCAGACTCCTCACTGGGTTCAATTTCAATCATCCCCTACCTACTCCATTCAGCCAAATGAACAGTGAGAGCTTCAACAATGAATGTCAGCAGGAAATTTGACCACAGAAGCATCACAGCCAAGACAGTTAAGGTGGCAGGGGTGAAGTCCCCTAAAAATAATCACCAAAGTACTCTGAACAAGCGGTTGGCCAAGTAGCCTTTCTTTGCTTCTATTCCGAACATTGTTCACTGTTACTGTTTGATTTATTTTTCGCTCTATAAAATAATGTCCTTAAAATACAGAAAAACACGAATTATTGCAGATGTAAAGGGAATGAGTTATGAGGAAAGATTTGAAAATAAAGCTCTGTCGCCATAGTCAAAAGAGAGGGTGGTTGAGGAGAACCAGTTGAAGTATTAAATGGCTTAGATAAAGGAAATCCTAAATATCACTTTACAATATGGCAGGATGATAGAAGCAAAGGTCAAATTTGTAACTCGGGAAAAATAAATTTAGGCAAGATTGCAGAAGGATTGGGCCTGATAAATGGCTGGAATAATCAGCCAGGCTGTGCAGTAAAGGCAGGCGCACAAATCATGATTGAATGCTAAGGGGGCGGAGTAGAGGGAAGAGTAATATCTTGGACTTTAACAATGACAAGACTCCGTTTTTAAAAGGAGCCTGTTAAAATTTCCCCTTTAGTGTTTTGGCTAGTAGTCTGATTGGACTGCTTGAATTATTCATCCTCATCAATGTCTTAGTTATATTCAGCCTCCATATTCAAATGCTTTCTTGTTGACTTCCCACCTTGCACCCTTGAGTTCATTCTATTCGAAACTCTGCTGACTATATCCTAACTTGCACCAAGTCAAGGTCATCCCTTACCCCTGTGGTTGCCGACCTACACTGACTCCCAGGTTGTCAGTCTTGATTTTAAAATTCTTATCCTTTATCCTTATTTTCAAATCTCTCCTTGATTTCATCCCTTGCTATCTCTGTCAATCCCAACCCACAGCCCTCCCGAGACCTCTGCGCTCCTCCAATTTTGGTTTCTTGCAGGTCCTCATTTTCTTTGTTCACCCACGCCTTAGCTGCCTGGGTCCTAAATTTTAGAAATCCCTCCTTAAACTTCTCCATCTCTCCTCTCCTTTAAAGACACTTATTAAAAGCAAGCTTTTGGCCGTCCCAAATATTTCTATATGTGTCTTGCTGTCAAATTATGTTTAAAGTTCCTGTCAAGTGCCTTGCATTATTTTACTATAGCAAAGATCCAGTGGTGTGGTGGTATTGTCACTGGATTAGTAATCCAGAGACCCAGGGAAATGCTCTGGGGACCCAGGTTCGAATCCCACCACGGAGTACGGTGAAATTTGAATTCAATAAAATCTGGAATTAAAAGTTTAATGGTGACAATTAAACCCATTATCGATTGTCATAAAAACCCATCTGGTTCATCAATGTCCTTTAGGGAAGGAAATCTGCCGTCCTTACCTGGTCTGGCCTACACATGACTCCACACCCGCAGCAATGTGGTTAAATCTTAAATGTCCTCAGGGATGGGCATTAAATGCTGACCCAGCGACGCCCACATCCCAGGAACAAATAATTTTTAAAATGCAAGATGTTTTGGTGATAAGCAAGGTGATTTACAGAAAATTTGGTGATTTCCATTATCTATGTGAGCAATCATTCCAAAGGAACAGGAGCATAACACGTTAACTGGAATCAGGAGCCGGCGGTGGGGGAAGTGGGGTTGTTGTTGGAACAGGGGTTATCATAGTGGAGCCCAATTCTATCCCCCACCTCACAGAGCAACATGTGAAAGTGCATGAACCAATCAGGAGCTAGGACCTGCCGGTGTTATCCCTTCCAGCAAATGTCCTGCCCAAAAGTAGCTCACTCCGAACAGACCAGAGTTTGAACCAGGGCCGCACTGGATCCACACAGCTCAGCTGTACACTTTGTGAAGTAATTAGGCTAGATGGGACGGAAGTTAACACATGGGCTCGGTTCTCCGTAGCCCGGCGTCAAAATCGTCAGAATGAATTCCAACGCCGGAATCGGAGCCGACGACAGTTTGACGCCATGAGTCATGCTCCACCCCTTCCAAACCAGCATCATCATGACGTGCGTCGTGGGTCATCGGCCGGCCCACCCGTAATGCCGAATGGGCCGAGTTCCCGATGGCGTGGGCCATGTGTGGTCCCAGCAGTTGGGAATCCGGCGTGCCGGCTGCGGACAGTGTCTAGCGCCGCCACACTCGTCCGGGATCCGTGCTTCTGGCCGTGGGCTTCTGCTGGGGCTGGGGGGAGTGAAGGTGTTGGCCAGGGGGCGGGCTGCCATTGGCATGTTTTACGGCATGACCGGTGCAGGTCGTCAGCCCTGCGCATTGGCGGCCCGGGACCCGTCCATTCCCCGGCCGTTTGTGGCACAATCCACGGGGGTTTCACATGGCGTCAGCTCTAGCCCCTCCCCAGTATCGGAATCGGCGAGGGGTTCACGCCAATTTTCCTGTCGCGAACCTCCCGTGGATTCTCCATTCGCACCACCACATAGCCTCAGAAACGGAGAATCCAGCCCATGATATTTTTTCCATTGCTGAAAATTACACCAGGTTATTCTTGACCACACATCTCTCATTAGGCTCTGCTTGTGTTCTTTAAATGCAAGTTTGTAAGCTTCACCACATTTTTACTGAAACATACAGATCAAACGATTCAGGTCTTCTTATCCAGAGTTATTAGGTTTTTAAGTTGATCCAACTGTACGTTGCGTTAAAAATAAGTGATTTTTAACAGAGAGCCTCCACATGCGCGCTACCCCCCTACATGCGACACCAGAAGTCTCCCAATGCCTTAAACTTAACTGAAGCATAACTTTCCTACTTTTGTATTCAATTCCCCTTACAAAAAGTGATAACGTTTTATCACTTTCCTAATTTTTTTGCTGTACCCGAATCCCAGCCTTTTGCGATTCATGCACTAGGACACCTCTGCAACTAAGAGCTCTGTGTCAATGTTTAACGATGAAATAGGTCGATACGACCTACATTCTGTGGATCCTTGTCCAGTAACAAGATTGGCAGGAGTCATGAGACATTGAGGTGCGAGTGACCATATCAAAAATATTGTTGACCAGCAATCAGTTGGGCTATACAAATGATAACTTCTAAAGGCAAGGAATTTGAGCGTGGGTAACAGCAGAATCCACAGAGGGGAATATCAAAGCGTCCAATCAGTATAGCACCCTCATTGGGGAAGCAGGTTAGTTCTTCAACCAATAGCCAGTTCCATCTGTGATCCAAGCCATTGAAGTCTGGTCCATCTAACATTTAAAGCCATGACAGATTGCAGACATTCTCCTCTAAAATACACAGTTTGTGCCTTTGCTGAACCAGGAAGAGACATTTTCCCAGACGTGGTTACCTAAGCCGTATTGTGTGGTAACTATTGACTGGATTTGACCTATAGAGTTACTAAAATTGGATGTTGCTTGGGAAAAGGGATGTCTCATGTGAGTTCAGGAAACGTGGACATGTTTTGGGAACAAGGTAACTTCAGATAAAACAGTTATAAATGTTTTATTGAAAATTTTTCCCCAAACAACAATTTTTCCCCTCTTACAAAGCAAACGCAACAATAACAATACAGAAATTTTAAACAATACACAAGTAACAAAACCCCTTTATCTTTGACCTAAACTAAACCCCCCCTCCCCCTGGGTTGCTGCTGCTGGTCATCTGTCTTCCCTCTAACGTTCCCCTAGGTAGTCGAGAAATGGCTGCCACCGCCTGGTGAACCCTTGAGCCGATCCTCTCAGGGCAAACTTTATCTGCTCCAGTTTAATGAACCCCGCCATATCATTTACCCAGGTCTCCAGTCCGGGGGGTTTCGCCTCCTTCCACATGAGTAGGATCCTGCGCCGGGCTACTAGGGACGCAAAGGCCACAACGTCGGCCTCTTTCGCCTCCTGCACTCCCGGCTCTTCCGCAACTCCAAATAGAGCTAACCCCCAGCCTGGTTTGACCCGGGCCTTCACCACCCGCGAAATCACTCCCGTCACTCCCTTCCAATACCCTTCCAGTGCCGGGCATGCCCAAAACATATGTGCGTGGTTTGCCGGGCTCCCGCCACACCTCCCACATTTGTCCTCCACTCCAAAGAACCTGCTCAATCTTGCTCCCGTTATGTGTGCTCTATGTAGCACCTTAAATTGAATCAGGCTAAGCCTGGCGCATGAGGAAGAGGAATTTACCCTGCTTAGGGCATCAGCCCACATACCCTCCTCTATCTCCTCCCCTAGTTCTTCTTCCCACTTTCCTTTTAGTTCGCCCACCGACTCCTCCCCCTCTTCCCTCATCTCTCGGTAAATCTCTGACACCTTGCCCTCTCCGACCCACACCCCTGAAAGCACCCTGTCCTGTATCCCCTGCGTCGGGAGCAATGGAAATTCCCTCACCTGTTGTCTAGTAAATGCCCTCACCTGCATATATCTCAAGAAATTTCCCCAGATAAAACAGTTATTTAGTTATTCATATACTCAGCTGTCATAGTGTATATTAATCTTTTGTCATGTGATTTTTTCTTTTACTTTAATAAATATCCTTTATTAATTGTCTACACAAAGACTGGACTGGTGTACATTGGGTTCCTCATATTATTCCAAACAAATATGCACCACTATTAACCAAGTGTTCAAGTTACCCTTCAGGAGGGGCGGCACGGTGGGGCAGTGGTTAGCACTGCTGCCTACCGCACTGAGGACCCGGGTTTGAATGCCGGCCCTGGGTCACTGTCCGTGAGGGGTTTGCACATTCTCCCCGTGTCTACCCCCACAACCCAAAGATGTGCTGGTTAGGTGGATTGGCCACGATAAATTTCCCCTTAATCGGAAAACAATAATTGGGTATTCTAAATTTATTTTTAAAATGTTATCCTTCAGGGTTTTCAGACACTCGCGCAGGTAACATCAGCGGGGTTCTTAACTAACCACTTACCACATACTTGCCAAACAGCTAACTCCTTCCCCTTTAATAGAGGAAGGACCAATTCCTATAGGGTGAAAAAGTTAGAAAAAGCAAAGGAAAGGAGCACTTTGTCATTGAACTCCCCCAAACTCCCAGCTATGTACTCAGTTGCCAAGCTACACTTATTTGCAAGGCTTCACTAAGAACCTCAGAATTTATAGTGAACTGAACAGGAGCTGGAACAGCCAGATTCAACAATTTAGCTAATTAACTACTCAGCTCGCTCAGCAGTGTTTATCCCATTTAAAGCTGGAAAAAATAAACTGACTCAATTTACAAAGTACTTTTCAGTTACTGCTAATTATAGACAACTAGATTTTTCAAGAAAAAGATTAACACTTTATTCTCCTCCATTCATCACACTCCCTGGTCCCTGGAGAGGGAGCAGGCGGGGTCCACAGGCACCATCGAGGCCTTCCATGCCGGTGGACACCGCAGGGTTAGAGGTACTTTACTGACCCCCTTAACTGCACTCTGATTGATGTTTGACAAGTTTCCGTTGCTCTTTGTTTTGTTTGGGCAGTGCCCATATCAGGAGCGGCCTCTTTTCATTTATCCTTAAGTTTGTTTCTTTTAGTCTTTTAGGCTGATGGGCTCAAATTGGTTAACACTGCCAGGTTTGCACACAGTTCAGAAGCTGCACTTGTTTGAAGACTTGCAATAGATTTACAAAACCATAGAAAATGCCAATTGAGTTACCAAATTGCACACAGAGAGCTGTTTTCAGCAAGAGTCATCGCTATCACACTAGAGAACAATTTGGAAGGGGCGGTGAAAACACAAATATTATGGTGTATATGTACTGGCCATTTCAGGATTCCCTGCCTCTGTGCCTCCATTACTCTACCTACAAGGTGGGCAGTTTGTCCCAGATTACTATGCAGAGGGAACAGCAATACAACCACTGGATGAAGCAGAGGAAGATTCCCATGACCAGTCTGCAGAGGGAGCTGAGCAGGAGGAGCATGACCCACAGTTTTATACAGGTGAGTCTTATTGCACCCAAACAAGGTTGGGTGGATTAATCCAATGACAACACCCAGCTCCAAAATGATAAGTTTTTAAGTTTCAAATGAAAATTGTTAACTCAGTAGCTGTAGGACTGGATTCTCTGTTTCAGGGGCTATGTCCCCATGCCGGCGTGAAAACGGTGGCCTTTCGAAGGGCCACAGATTCACAGCCTAGCAGGGGACTAGGAGGCAGCTATTGTGGAGCTCCCAGCTCTAGATACGGCCCCCCGCACTTCCGGGTCGGAGGCCGCGCTGTGCTCCACTGCGGACCGCGGAAACAGTGCCCCCGATCGGCCACTCGCCTGACCCAGACTGTCCGCACAATAAAAGCCCAGTCCCGAATGAGGCCCTCCGATCGGCCCTCCCTTGACTGTGGCAGCGGCGGACTGAGTCACGGTGGGACCACATCAGAAATACGCCGTCGGGGCTTCGGCATGTCGGGGGTGGAGAATAGTGGGGCGGGCCTCAAGCAATGGCCGCAGGTGGTGGATGCGCGGCGTACTCCCCCAGTACACCGCTTTTCAGGGGGTGGTGAATCACGGAACCGGCGGCGGTACCGATTTCATGCGTGAAGCTGGATTCTTTGCCCCGGAGAAGAACGCGATTTTGGAGTTGGGTGTGGAAAATCCAGCCCGTAATTGTCGGGATAAGTGTGCATTTCATTGCAGTAAGACAAAATAATGTTTGTATGAAAGAGGAATTCTGCATGGTACAGAAATAAATGAGGGAGTTGGAATACTGATGGATATGTGGGTGAATGCTCAATGTGGCACTGAGACATATCAGCACAGGGGGGTCTTATATTCAATCTCATTCTATATAGGACCGAGCTAAACAGTCCAAGGAAGTCCCAAATTCACTCTGTTGTGAGTTGTGAGCTACTTGGCTTTAGTGCGTCTCAATGCTCCTGTTGAGTGTTGAACATTTGTGATGCCTCCCCTCACTGGCTTTACAATGAGGACCAGCCAGGGGAAAGAGCTTTCCCATTCCTATCTGGGCAAATCTCAGAGCAAAGGGATTTTCCAGCAGGTATAATTTTTAATAACAGGAGTCTTTTCAGCCCCTCAAGACCCATTTCCAAATCTAGCCCAGGGATTCTTGAGGCCTACTGTAAGCAGCCCAGTTATTGCCCTGGCTGAGACCAGGTAACCGGGATGGAGAGTTATGTGGATGGGAGCATGTTCGAGCGCAGCATGAATTCCAACACAAATTGCTTGGCCGAATGACCTGCTTCAGTGTTGTGTGTATATATATATATATATATATATTATATATATATATATATTTTAATTTAGAGTACCCAATTCATTTTTTCCAATTAAGAGGCAATTTAGCGTGGCCAATCCACCTACTCTGCACATCTTTGGGTTGTGGGGGCGAAACCCACGCAAACACGGGGGAATGTGCAAATTCCACACGGGCAGTGACCCAGAGCCGGGATCGAACCTGGGATCGCGGCGCCGTGAGGCTGCAGTGCTAACCACTGTGCCACCGTGCTGCTCTCAGTGTTGTATATTTGATAGGCCTGTACACATACTGTTCACAATGGGGAGGAGCACAGGAAGAGGAAAAGGACACGCAGCCCTTCTAAGCTATTTCACCATTCAATTGGAATATGGTTTATCTTTATCTTAACTCTATCTATATACCTTGCTCTGCAACCTCTAATTCTGTTTGGAGATTTTCAGTTGAGCCCCAGCCTCCACAGTCTTTTGGAAGACCGGGTTCCAGATTTTCACAACACTTTGTGTGTAACAGTGCCTCCTGACATCAATCCTGAAAGGCCTGGCTCAAATTATTTTGGTGATTTGTGATTGTCTGGTGCCAAGAGGAATGTGCCTCCATTTACCTTCTGCTTTATTTGGCTGAGGTTTGAACACTGATCTACCTGTGGGCAGATTTAAATCCTGCTGCACCTTACAGTACGACTGCTAATAGACCCTTTCTCGTTCCAGGAGCTACTGTGTTTCCGCCAGTGCCTAGTGGTCAGTGTGGGCCATGGCAGGCAATGGGGGTTGGGTCTACGGACAGCTCCTCTGACGAGTTGCCTGCAGCACACCCCTTGGTCCAGCAAGATGTAGTCGCTCAGCATAAACCCAAACGAATCAAGCAAGAGGAGGTCTCCATGCAATCAGGCCACCACTGCCAGTTTTATACAGGTAAGTGCTGCTGAAGGAAAGATTGCTGAAAGCAGCTAGAACACAAGACTGAGCTCTCATCGTCTCCTTTGCTGATAATAAAGAAATTGCCTGGAATTTATGGGGCAGAAAGAGACCACTTAGCCCAATTTTTAAAATATTTATTTTTACAAATTTAGTGTACAAAATTCTTTTTTTTTCCCAATTAAGGGGCAATTTAGCGTGGCCAATCCCCCTAACCTGCACATCTTTGGGTTGTGGGGGTGAAACCCACGCAACACGGGGAGAATGTGCAAATTCCACTCGGACAGTGACCTGGGGCCGGGATCGAACCCGGGTCGTCAGCGCCACGAGGCAGCAGTGCTAACCGCTGTGCCACCCTGCCCCCCACGTCAGTTAGCCCAATTAATTTGTGAGTAGTTAATTTTAAATCTGAGATTGGTTATTTTTTGTTAAGCAAAGGTATTAAGGAATATGGGCCAACGGGAGGTATATTGAGTTAGGCCACAGGCCAGCCATGGTCTCATTGAATGGCGGCGAAGGCTCGAGGGGCTGAATGGCCTCCTCCTGTTCCTATGTTCCTAGAATGAGCAAGAGTATGCGATAGTGAGAATGACTGAACAAGTGGAAGTATGAACATGTGTGTGTGTGTGAGAGAGGGAGGGAGGGTGAGCGAGCGTACATGTAGCAGCACACTCACACCGTGATTAAATAATCAACCTTTACCTTTGATTCCACAAGTGACTGCTAACATAAACCCAGAGCAAGCAAAATACTAAAACCCCCAGCCCCTCCAATATCTGCATTAGGCTTTAATAAATTGAATTTTGTTCTGTGGACCTCACTATTTTGATTTTTGCAGCAAGAGACAAGGTGGAGGAACAGCAGCAGACAGTAAACTAGTTTAATTTGCTTCTAATTCCAATAAATGCCTCTTATTGGCAGCACTCCTTCCATCTCCTGTAAATACAGTGGACACATTTTATGGAACATCACTGGCACCCGTCTCTTCCTCAGTCACTCCATCATCAGACATTGTGCAAGACACAAAGAGATAAATTTCCCAACTGGGCTGTGCGATCAGTACACATGCCTTTTAAATGGAGAAAAATAGGTACTCAGGAGTGTTTATAAGGCATTAATCTAATCGGGGCTTGGGGGTGTCAAAAGACATCTCGAAACAGCAGAGGAAAGCAAGACCAGTTTATAACAGTTATCTGAACTCTCAGATTAGATTAGATGGCTTGTAATCACTCTGAAATCGGCTACTGTTTTTGAATATATTGTTTCAATTTTATTTGAGGTAAGGGAAATGGCTCGGTTCTAAGTCAGTTTCTGTGCCAGTGAATCCTTTTTGTTAATGCAGAATGATATTGGCAATAAATCATTAACGATTGCAATGTTATCACTGCAAATTTAATCAAGAAATAATGCAACAATTTTTCACCTACATCTCCTCCCACCCGCCCCCACACATACACACATACATTTACATCGCCAGTAAAGCACACAGGGTAGAAAGGTTCCAGATTCAATTCCTGGCCTGTACTAAGTTAGTTATTCATTGGCAGCAGCAAAGTGTTACAATTGTTTTCAATGGTCCTGGGTTAGTGGGGAGAAAATTGACCAGGGTGCATGCTCCTGATTACGATGTGACAATCACGGTTGTGAATGAACGTGTGAGCATTAGGGAATCACCATGATTCAGTTTGTCTGTGACCTGTAATGCTCTTGCAGTTGAATAGCCTACCCACACTTTCTAGGTTGGGCTCTGAAGAATAGCCAATCTGAACCAATACCGTGAGCAAGTATAGGTGAAGAGACAGAAGGACATAGGAATAGGAGGCCATTCAGCCCGCCATTCAATACGGTCATGGTTGATCAGACATTTCAATGCCTTTTACACCCACTATCCCCATGCCAATTGGAAGTGGGGTAAAAGTATTGTGTACCATTAGCTATACAGAACTGGACCATTCCAAGTTTACTCTCTCCTCTGGGTCTTCAATAACATTTAACAAAACTTGATAAGAGATATTTCAAGTTTATTTCAAAATATGTCCCTGAGGGATCAAGATTGGATGAGAAGAAAATGAACAGGTTGGAAGGAAATATAAGGGCTTAGGAGGGAGGGAGAAGAAAAGGGAGAGAGGAATCAAGGGAAAGGAGGAAGGAATTCAAAAAAGGAAACGGATGGGTGAAAAGGAAGAGACAAAATAGAAGAAGAGGAAGAGATGGATGAAAGGAAGAGAGGGATGTAAAGAAAAGGAAGATGGGACAGGGAGAAGTCTGGAGGGAAGGAAAGTGAGAAAAGGTAGGATGAAGCAACTGGAAAGAAGGAGGAAAAGAAAAGGAAGGAAAGAGAAGAAAAAGGGAAGAACTGACGAAGATATTCCTGATTTGCATCGCCCTATTATTGGTGATCCTGTCTTCAGCTGCCTAGCCCCAAAGCTCTGGAATTTCCTTCCTAAACCTTCCTACCTCCTTCAACAGTCCTTAAAATGTATCTCTTTGATCAAGTGTTTGGTCACTTGTCCTAACCTCTCCTTATGTAGCTCAGTGTCGAAACACATAGAGGGTTAGACAGGGGAATGTTGGAAGGATGTTTGCAGTCATGGGAGAGTGTAGGACCAGTAGACATAGTCGCAGAATAAGGGGTTGCTCATTTAAGTCAAGATTTGAGTAGAAATTTCTTCTCTCAAAGAGTGAAGAATCTTTGGAATTCTTTACCCAGGAATCTGTGGAAGGTTGAGTCCTTGAACATTAGCCCTGAAATTAATCAGTCGGGGAATTTAGGGTTACGGAAATAAGGCCGGAAAGTGGACTCAGTGAGTGTTAGATCAGCCATTATCTTATTAAATGGCAGAACAGGGTTGAAGGGCTGAATGGCTTACTCCTGTTCCTATTTCTTATGGTCTTATTTGGTAACCTTTCTGTTAAGTGCTTTGGGACATTTTATTGTGTTAAAGGTGCTATAAATGCAAGTTATTGTTGATGCAACATCACTACATGCAAATGCTTATATTCATTCCTTTTGACCTTCATTTTCCCAGCACCATTAGATCTGAGAAGTCAACGAGAGATACCTGGCACCTCAAACGAAACTCCAGCAATAGGCAGCCAGAGCAAGGGAGAGCGAGATCAGACAGAGAATTCTTGCAGCCATGCCTATCAGCTTTACAAAGGTAAGAGTTTCCCTTTTAACAAGGAAATAATTGGCAGGTGAGACTTTGGCCTTTGTCTAAAATACGTGGCACAAGTGATATCAGGTGTTAAAAACTCTACTGGTCCCAGGCCTTACAGGACTTGGATCAGGATGAGCAGTAATTACTGCTCAGTGACTTGTCGCACACAGGCTAAAGGAGGGGTCGGACATTTCAGCCGGAATCTTCCTGGCCCTTTAGAGACAGATTTGGAGTACGAAGGTGGTGCTGGGAAAGCATTGGAAAACCCCGTCGGGATAGCATCCCAATGCTGTGCCATCTCAAAGTGAGTTTCCTCGGGCTGGCTATTTAACTTCCTTTTTCATTCATTTGTACCGGAGATCAAAAGTAAAAGTTAACCGAAAATGCCTCCCTTCATGGCTCACAAGTCATAGGGTGGTGAGGTGTGACATAGGCCCATATCTTCCTCAGAGTGGCAATCACTGATGGATTGCTACTCTGGAGGGACTTACCCTCGTTGAAAGGGGTGGTTGAGGGGTAAAAAAAATAAAAAGGATAAGGGTCTTTTATTCAGGTGGATGTCTTCCAGTTAGTTTCTTTCCCAAGGTTAGGCCTTCAGTTGGGTATTTTCTTCTCCTCCAGCTAGTAATGGTCTTCATTGCGGACTTAGAGAGACAGCAAGCAACCGGCAGCAGAGAGAGGGAGAAAACACAACTTCTCTTTTTTGAGGGTCTCGAGGCTTTAGCAGGTTCTCTCTGGAAATAAAACACCTGGCAGGAACCAATCGCTGACTGTTGTCAGGTCGCACACTGTTCCTGGCCAACCCGCCGGTTGACAATTAGCCAATCAAACCTACATCCTCCAAAACCGGTTCCTTAGATTCACTCAGCACTGACGGGTCTGACCTCTCCTCTCCAAACATAAAAAGCTGGGAACACAATGTTCCGACAAGCAGGCTCTTTCAGATAGGGTTTTCTGCTTCCATGCACATTCTGATTATGGGTCCACGGACCACAAATAATAAAAATGAAATAAAAGAAATGGGAACAAAGGAAATAAACAGGAAGGACTCTTACAGCACACCAATAATTAATCAGTGTGCACGAACAAACTCCTTACTTTCAGAGTTAGTTCATGATCAGGGAGATTTACTACATGTTTGGTGGTTTTATAAATTGCGCTGCCAAACTGCTTTGGCTGAAGTGAATTTACAGTGCAGGCGTCTTTCAAGGAAGTATTGTTTATGATGCAGTCATCTATTGAGGCAATTTAGCAGCACAAAAGGATCAAATTTTAAAAGTGAAAGGAATCTTTAGGCCAAGCACAGTGTAGGGCATGGTGCACATTAGTAACCCTATTCCCAAACTGTTCCATCTCATCTTCCATAAACATTCGCTCGATCATGGGACTGTGTCTCACTTTAGCATTGTTAATATGCTTGGAGATGAACTATGGCACAACCTTGGGTCTTATACACTCTCGGGAGAAATTCAATTTGACAGCTTACCTGTTCTTAGCCTCCCCATAAGCCAAACTTATTTTTGGAGGATTTATTATTGGTTCATTGAACTTTCAAAAGTTTGTAGCAATCACCCAATTTTTTTTGTTTCTACCAAACGTTCCTTCAGATCAACAGTTTACCTCAGACTCATCAGACACCTCATCTGATGAAGGCACTTTGACACAGCCCACGATTCATCGGGTAGCAAGCACCCATCACTCTATAAAACGAGTCAAGGAAGAGGAGAGTCCTCAACAGACTGGCCACAGTTACTCATTCTGCAGAGGTGAGACCTTCCTATCTTTGATCTTCTCTCCCTGTAATCAGAGAAGCCCAGCCTAGCCCTAACGCACCATAATCATAAGCTCAAAATATGATCTTCATGAATTTGGTTAGGCCCATTTCAGTACTTGAGGAGTGTCAACTTAGTTGGAGGAATTGGAACAAGGAGTGGGGAAGAGCTGGCCTCAGATTTGGGAGGTGACAAGGAAAGAAGAGACTGTGGGTTTGAAAGGGAGTGGGGACCAGCCACGATTCTAGCTAGCTTGCAGATCCAGGAGTTTAATGAGGTGAAGAGACCAAATGCCAGTCTTGTGGATGAGATTGGAGAGGGCAAAGGGGGGACAAAAAATTGGAGTCAAATGGGGAGAGGTTTGGCTTGTGATCACGAAGATGGAAGGCAGCAGAGGCAACTGAGTGATTTGTCTCTTCTCATGTTGACAAGGAAATTCATACGGTTTGGGAACTTGTTAGATGTGAGGGTGCAGTAGGGGGTTGAAAGAGATGGCAAAAGATAAAAGGAACCTTGATTATCTTTGCTACATCATCTTGTATGCCTACCTGAGACAATGCCTGGGGTTTAATGCCTCATACAAAAAGGGGCACCTCCAATAATTTTACATTCCATCAGTAGTCCATTGAAGTTTCAGCTTAGACATTGTGATCAAGTCTCTGCACTGGGGTTCCACATGCTTTTGACTCAGAAGAAAGACTGCCCTCTCTAAACCAAAGCTTAGATAGCTAAATAGAGGGATTGATAACTATATAGTAAGGATTGCAACACACTAATGTTCACAATGTTAAGTTTATGGAAAGGAAAACTGAGCCCAGATCCCCACTCATGCTTTCCAATGACCTCTAGCAAAACCTGTGGGAATCCGGATGTCTTGGGATTTGGCTGAAATTGACAACACTCATTGTCCCACTCAAAAATGAAGAGTTGGTAATTTGGACTGGGTAGCAGAGGACTGCTGATGCCTGTGAAACAGGACCTCAGAAAGAGTTTGGAGAGGACACGGAAAGAGAAGAAACCAGGAAAGGTAAACTTTCAGTTAAGATTTACTGCAAGTCACCGCTGTTGAAGGAAAAATATCGGTAAGAAGAGCAGCATTTCATCTGTCTGTAGACAATTACAATTCAAAAGCAATTGTGTTCCATCTGACAGGGCCGGGAGAGTTGCCAGATCACAGGCACAAACCATGCCCCTCAGACAATCCCTCGGATGAGATCATGAGGATCAAGACCCCAATTTATCGCACAATTGCTGGGCGCAACAGGCATGAGTGGATATTGCAAGAGGAAGGGTCCCTGCCCAAAGCTCATCAGAGCAAAAGCATTCCTTCTTACAAAGGTACAGTCACTGTACAGATCCACTTATTGCAAACTGGAATCTTTCTCTGGTGCTCAGTGGTAGCACTCTTGCTTCTGAATCAACTTTGTGGGTTCAAGTTCGCCCTGGATACCAATTGCAGGGTAGATTGCGAAAGACGCATGATAAATCCGAGTCTTTCTTTTCTTTCTAAAGCCATACCCAAGTGACCAGGATCCTGGAGCCTAATATTTTCCTTTCTGTGGTTTACAAAATACAACAAACTGAATGATATTTAAGCATTAGCTTGACTCGGTAGTACTGCGTGTGTGTCAGTAGCCTTCCTCCAAGCAAATAATCAAAAATGGAGCAAGTATTCTGGATTGATGTTCCAATGTAGTATATTGGGGCAATACCATGGTTTGGTGTGAGGGGGTGGGGGCTGTAGCTAATAATAGGGAAGAAGAGGCTCAAATTATCTTTGCTTTTTAGTATGGTCCTGTAGTAGGCATTCTTTATAAAATATTTATGGGATGAATTGCCACCCGTGCTGAAAGATTATTGTTGATACCCAAAGAAAAGAAAGAAAACTTGCATGTTTCACAGGTTGGAGATGTGCCAAAAGGCTTTACAGCCAGTGAAGTACTTTTAAAGTGTTGTAATATAGGAAATGAGGCAGTCAATTTGTGCACAGTAAGCTCAAACAGGAAGTTGATAATGATTGGAAAACATTTTAATGTTGATTGGATAAATATTGGCCAGAGAAACTCCTTTACATTGCTTCAAAATAGTGGAATCTTTTGCAACCACCTTAGAGAGAAAATGGGGCTTTAGGTTAACATAGAGTCTTTCAAGTGGGTCTTGAACCTACAACCTTCCGACTGAGACACAAAGGTGCTACTCATTTAGCCATGGGTTCACTAGCAAAGACTGGCCTCATTGATCAGATTGTAGCCACAGCCTACATCCAAGGAACTGTGCCTAGGCATTAATCGGCAGCACTGAGTCAGGAGTGGAGAAGAGAAAAATAAAACCTTTTTTCTTGCGTTATTCTTTCTCTCAGGAAAGCAGACTCTGGCACAAGTGCTTCAGCAGTTGGGGGCTCAGCTTCCCTCACGAGGTTCATACAGTGAGCTCCCAGGGTCACACTCTTTCGATCCAGGGGCAGACCTTTCTCACAACCAATATGGAGGGCAAGCGAGGGATGACTCCATGTCCAAGAAGAGAAGTCAGTTTCACAAAGGTACATTCATGTGGCAAGAGTTTCAATGAACACAAAGTTCTCACTCCCTCAATGAGTGACAGAATTTCCAGCCAGCAACATACACACCCATAACAAATCCACCCCGTTCACCCATCAGCCACTGTGCTCTCTGATCTACGCTGACACCTGATCTGGCAAAGCCTCAACTTGAAAATTCTCATCCATATATCAAAATTTCTCCCCTCCTATTTCTGTAACTTTCCCAACCCTCTGTGCTCCTCCAATTTTGGACCCTTGCACCATATAAATACTGTGCCTGCAAGAGCAGATCAGAGGCTGAGAGTCCTGCTGCATCTAATTCACTCGCTGGCTCTGCAAAGCCTGTCCACCATCTACAAGGCACAAGTCAGGAGTGGGATGGAAACTCTCTACTTGCCTGGATGAGTGCAGCTCCAACAACACTCAAAGATGTTCGAGACCATACAGGTCAAAGCAGCCCCACTTAATTCACACCCCATCCACAAACATTCACTCCCTCCACCACCAATGAACAGTAGCAGCAGTGGGTACTATCTACAAGATGCACTGCAGGAATTCACCAAGGTTCCTTAGACAGCACCTTCCAAACCCAGAACCACTATCATCTAGAAGGACAAGGGCAGCAGACACATGGGAACACCATCACCTGGAGGTTCCCTTCCAAGTCACTCACCTTCCTGACTTGTAAATTTATTGCCATTCCTTCACAGTCATTGGGTATCTTGGAACGCCCCCCCCTAACAGCACTGTGGGTACACCTACACCACATGGACTGTGGCGTTTTAAGAAGACGTCTCACCACCACCTTCTCAAGGGCAATTAGTGATGGGCAATAAATGCTAATCTAGCCAACAATCTCCACCTCCCATGAATGAATAAAAAAAGTTCCAATTCACAATGCTCTATGAATGGTGGCCATGCCTTACGTTCTGGATATTCCTCCCTAACCCCTTCACTTCTTTACCTTGCTGTTCAAAACCTTATGCTTTGTTCAAGCTTTGGTTACCTCTCCAAATATTTCTTTATGTAGTTCAGTGTCAGATTTTATTTGCTAACGGTCCTGTGAAGCACCTTATGATGTTTTACTTTGTTAAAAGTGCTATATAAATGCAAGTGGTTGTTGTGTCATTTTAACTCAGGCATCAAATGTATTTGTGGGCATGAAGCATCGTACAAACACAGTGCTGACTGGACAGTCTACCATTCTTAGCAAATCCACAGTGGTCCAGACCCAGATGGCTCAATCTGGTCACCAGTGGGCAAGAACCAGAAAAACTGCTGGGTCGTCATAAAAGCCCAACAGGTTCATTAATGTCCTTCAGGGAAGTAACCTGCCACCCCTACCTAGTCTTGCCTGGACACGACTCCAGTCCATGTTGCATGGCTGATTTTCTCTTCCAGGAGTGGGTAGTAAATGTGGCTTTCTCAGAATCATCCAAATACTGAAAACAAATAATCCATGTTCAATTTCTAGTCAGTGCTGAGTTAGCTTATGAAATAATCAAAAACGCTAATAGCCTTTATGTCGAGGCTGCTGGAATAGGTGGAGAAGCTGTGCTAAAGTTGTAAAAACCTTAGTCAGACCCTATCTGGAGAACTGAATTCAGTTTAGAGCACTGCCTCTCAGGACAGATACATGCCTTCATTGGTGGGCTATAGGGCAGATTCAACAGAATTATATTGGGATTTAAAGAGTTATGGGGATGATTACATAAACTTGGATTGTATTCACTTGAATTTGAAATGTTGACGAGTGATCTAATTGAACGTTTTAAATTAAGAAAAGGATATGATAGGACGGATACAGATAAACAATTTCCTCTGATGGGGAAATCCAGAACAAGGGCACATAACCTTAAAGTTAGAACCAAACCATTCAGGAGCGATGTCAAGAAGCATTTCTTCACACAAAGGGTCGGGAATTCTGGAATTCTCTCCCCCAAAAGACTGTGGATGTTGGGGGTCAAGACTTTTTAAAAATTAATTTAGTATACCCAATTCATTTTTTGCAATTAAGGGGCAATTTAGCGTGGCCAATCCACCTAGTCTGCACATCTTTGGGTTGTGGGGGCAAAACCCACGCAAACACGGGGAGAATGTGCAAACTCCACACGGGCAGTGACCCAGAGCCAGGATCGAACCTGGGACCTCGGCGCCGTGAGGCTCCAGTGCTACCACTGCGCTACCGTGCTGCCCTTTGAGGGTCAGGACTGAGAGCAACAGATTTTTGCTAGGTAAGGGTATTAAGGGTATTAACTCCTTTGAGCCAGAGTTGAACCTAGAATCATAGAACTTACAGTGCAGAAGGAGGCTATTCGGCCCATCGAGTCGCCACTGGCCCTTGGAAAGAGTACCCTACCTAAGCCCACACCTCCACCCTATCCCCACACCTCCACCCTATCCCCACAATTCCACCCTATCCCCATAACCCCACCTAACCTTTTTTGGATACTAAGGGGCAATTTAGCATAGTCAATCCATCTAACCTGCACATCTTTGGACTGTGGGAGGAGACCGGAGCACCCGGAGGAAACCCACACAGACACGGGGAGAACGTGCAGACTCTGCACAGACAGTGACCCAAGCCGCAAATCGAACCTGGGACCCTGGAGCTGTGAAGCAACTCTTTCCAGTTTGCGCAGAGGTCACCCAGTACAAGAATAGGTAGTCCAGTGTAGTCTCCTGAATTAAATTTGATCACATGGGCAGTGGCAGGAGATGGGTTGGGGGAAGCTGGAAAGACATTTTCCAAATTATTTTTTTTCCCTTTAATGGTTTTGAGCTTTTCACCTTTGGAGGATTATACAGTGGGTGGGGAGTGTCTACATGGGGCATCACACCTGTATGGAACAGGCCTGATGGATCAATAGGTATTTTCATATGCATGTTCCTGTCGTAACCTATTTAAAATGAATGGGTTACCTTCAGTGTTAATAAAGCTACAATCACAAAAAACTAAGCGTAATGGTCCAGGCTCAAAGATAAAGAATGGTTTAGGCACAGTGACACAGTGGTTAGCACTGCTGCCTCCCCACAGCGCCAGGGACCCGGGTTCAATTCTGGCTTTGGGTGTTTATGCGGTGTTTGTACATTCTCCCCGTGTCTGTGTGGGTTTCCTCCGGGTGCTCCGTTTCCTCCCACAGATCAAAGATGTGCAGATTAGGTGGAGTGGCCATGATCAATGTGTGGGGTTATGAGGATAGGGTGGGGTGGTGGGCCTAGATAGTGCCTTTTAGAGGGTCGGTGCAGACTCGATGGGCCAAATGGCCTCCTTCTGCACTGTATAAAAATTGGAGACAAGGCACACAAAACCTATAGCCATCACGAGGCAGAATCCCTACGAAAGTTTAACTGTATGTATGTTTCATTCTGTTTCAACACTTCAGGTGAGAATAGCAACACAGGAGGCCTGCACTCTGCCAAAAGAGGTACAGCTGAAACTGAGGTGCAACAGGAATGCCATAAAAAAGCTGAGCTAGCTGCAACGTCCGCTCTTCGCAATGTGTATTTTGCAGCCAAAGAGATGATCCCCAATTCCTCAACAGAAGCTCTGAATGAGTTGTGCATGATTCAAGGTCTCACTGACCTCTCTGGACTTCACTCAGACAAGCTCATCTCCTGCAATGAGTCAGCTGAGGAATTTCAGCAGGCCATCGCTGAAGTGACAGATGAAGGAATCCTGAAAAGGGCACAGTCCAGTAACTGTTTCAGCATCTTGATCGATGAGTCCGAAGACTGTTTCACAGAGCCATGTTTGTTCCTGTACCTTCGAATCATCGAGCACGTTTCAGGAGGGTATGAACCCAAAACATACTTCTTGGCAATCAAAAAACTACGGGAAGAGGTCACGGCAGATAAGATCACAGCAGAGTTGGTCGGCGTGCTCAAAGAGAAAGATTTAGACATGAAACAGATGTGTGGATTTGCAATTGATGGCTCTGCTGTCACAGCTGAATGCAAGAACGGTGTAGTCACTCAGTTAAAGGCACAGGCACCTGGGCTCTTATCCATTCATTGTATTGCTCATCGATTAGCGCTCAGCAGTGTGTCTGCTGCAGATACTGTCCCTTACCTGGTGAAGTACCAACAAACTCTCGACTCTGTTTATAAACACTTTGTCAATTTGTCCAAGAACAGGGATGGTCTTGAGGCTATGCAGAAAATACTGAGAGACACGCACAAACAGAGCAGCCCTTTCAAGGATATCTTTCCATCCAGGTGGCTGACAGTAAGAGCATCGGTTGAAGCTGTAATCCGCAACTTTGGCAACCTGGTTTCGGCACTCCAGAACAGTCAGTCGGCCAGAGGTGTCGGCCTGGCAAAGACCATGTGCACCTACAAATTTTTGCATTGTAGTCACTTTTTGGCTGACATTCTCCATCAACTGTTCATTCTGTGTAAAAGTTACCAGACCTCCAACATTGACTTCTCAATTGTACACCCCCTGCTGAAATCGACAGTCACCACGATTAATAAGTTGAGTGCCGAAAGGACCGGCGAGATGCTCAAGAACCTCCTCGCTGCACTGCCACCCAACATATGGGATGACAGCCTCTCTGACTGTTCCTTTATGTTTCAGAATCACCGGATAAAAGGAGGCCAGCACCAGAGGACAGAAGCAGAAAGCACCTGTCGTACTTTCCTCGAAAATCTCACACGAGACCTTCAGGCCAGGTTTTCGGAATCCAAAGATGCAATCACCATGACAGCGATGACTGCCATATTCGACCCCGCGCATGCTTCGGACTCCAAGAATAGGCACATTCAAACCGTGACTGATTACCTGTCCTCACTTTCTGACGAGAGCGACAAAGACGATTTTGAGATGAGCTGCAAACAGGAGCTGGTCAGCTTCATGAACTTTGTAGAGTCACAGCCTGGTGTTCAGGCGCTCACCAGCACCAAGGACGTGTGCAAGCTTGCACTCAAGCAGAAACTGATGTTTCCCATGGTCAGTTCACTGGCGGCACGATACCTGGCTTTGCCAATTCCCACTGCAGATCTGCTGGGCGCGTTCAGCAGACAACACGTGTTGAGGACCAAACTTGGAAACTCACTGACCAGCAAGTCGCTGGAGAACCTGATCAAAATCTCAATCCAAGGTCCTCCAATCAAGGAGTTCAACTTTGCAGCTGCCTATTCCAAGTGGGCATCTAGCAGAGCCAACAGGTCACAGCAGCAAAAGAGTTAAAGGTTTGCAGAGACTGTAATTGCGCTGGTTCTTGTTTTTTTTAATTGTTTATTATCAGCAAGAAAGGACGGATAGCCTGCCTGCAGGCAAAACCTTAGAATAAAACAAATACAACTTCTCACTGAAAGGAGAACTTCCTAGTAGTCGAAATGTACAGAAAATGCTGGATAAACCCAGCAGGTCTGGCAGTATTTGTGGAGAGGGAAACTGAGTTAACGCTTTGAGCCCAGGCTTGAAACATTAACTCTGTTCCTCCCTTCACAGACCTGCTGAGTTTATCCAGCATTTTCTGTATTTCTTTCAGATTTCTACCATCTGCAGTATTTTGTTTTTAAATTTAGAGTACCTAATTTATTTTTTTCCAATTAAGGGGCAATTTAGCGTGGCCAGTCCACCCAATCGGCACATCTTTGGGTTGTGGGGGTGAAACCCATGCGGACACGGGGAGAATGTGCAAACTCCACACCGAGAGTGACCCAGGGCCAGGATTCAAACCCGGGTCCTCAGCGTCGCAGTCCCAGTGCTAACCACTGTGTTGCATGCCGACACCCATCTGCAGTATTTTGCTTTTATTTATAGAAACTCTGGAGCTCCGGTCCCCCGTGTTTCTTGGCGGCGCGCCATTCGCTGGTGGCGGAATTCTATACTCCCGCCGCTTGTCAATGGGATTTCCCAGTGTAGCCACCATTCGTCGCCGGGAAACCCATGGGTGGGGGTGAAATGCCGGCGGGAAAAGTGAATTGCCGCAGCTGGGGAATTCTGTCTTCCAGCCCTATAGTCTGACCAAAAACCTTTCCTCTCCTCCTTTTCCATTTGTTTCTGAGTCGATACTATTGACAATGAACTGTATAGATTTCCCATCTCTGATAATATTGTTCCCTCTCAGCCCCCATGCCCATTCCTGGAGCAGCAACAGAGTGACTCCTACAACAAGTTCCCTTTAAAGAAAGAAAATGAGGTGCAGTGGTAGCACTGCTGCCTCACGGCGCCGAGGTCCCAGGTTCAATCCCGGCCCTGGGTCACTGTCCGTGTGGAGTTTGCACATTCTCCCCGTGTCTGCGTGGGTTCCGCCTCCACAACCAAAGGGTGTGCAGGGTAGGTGGACTGGCCACGCTAAAATTGCCCCTTAATTGGAAAAAATGAATTGGGTACTCTTCAATTTATATTTTTAAAAATAAAATAAAATAAAGAAAATGCTTGCAGTTATAAGCCGGCCGTTACACATTTTTCAGAAACACCTGTGTCTCAAACAACAAACTGCTCTGTAGTGCAATGCCTGCTCTTAGGGGGTGTCTAACTATTTTGCAGACAGGAAGATCCCCAAAACAGGAATGAATCTTTGATGTTCGTCAAGTTAGAAAAGCTCCCCAGGAAAATAGATTTGAGTAATTTAATGCCAATATTTATTTTTTGCAAAAGTTCCTGGTTTCTAATTTTATTAGCCCTTTCCTTTGTTAGGCCTCCTTGCGTTACACACGTGCCTTCTCCCTCAGATGCGATAAGGAAGAAGACAGAGAGACAACTAACACACTGATGAAAAAGGCCTGGATCAGCAGGGTTGCCGCCTCTGGGTCGTGTACTCCTGGAGGTGTCAATGCATGGCCTCCTGATTCCATGGCCTCCTGGCCCCATCCCGGAATTCCCCCATTGGTCATCCAACATGCCCAACAGCAAGTTGAAAAACAAACTCTTCATTGCCCATTTTGAAGCTGCCTGCCAATCAAACAAGCCTCTTTTCCCCCCATCAACAATACTTTTCTAATTCTTAACATGCGATAAGAGATTGCAGAAGAGATTTACCAGGATTTGCCTGGTATGGAGGGCATTAGCTATGAGGAGAGGTTGAATAAACTTGGTGTGTTCTCACTGGAACAAAGGAGGTTGAGGGGCGACCTGATAGAGGGCTATACAATTATGAGGGGCATAGACAGAGTGGATTGTCAGAGACTTTTTCCCAGGGTAGAGGGGTCAATTACTAGGGGGCATAGGTTTAAGGTGCGAGGGGCAAGGTTTAGAGGAGATGTACGAGGTAAGTCTTTTACACAGAGGGTAGTGGGTGCCTGGAACTCGCTGCCGGAGGAGGTGGTGGAAGCAGGGACGATAGTGACGAATACATGAAGAGGATGAGAATAGAGGGATACGGACCCCGGAAATGTAGAAGATTGTTGTTCAGATGGGCAGCTTGGTCAGCGGAGGCTTAGAGGGCTGGAGGACTTGTTCCTGTGCTGTACTTTTCTTTGTTCTTTGTTAAATAAATAATGTTTAAAGGAAATTACTATTTTAAATTCCCCTTTGATTTTTGTCCGAGGATCACTCTCAGCAAAGTTGATTAATATTCAAAGTTCCTGGAAAGTGGGCTACCCTAGTCAACACTCACAGACTGCAGTTGGCAAAATTTCCTATATACCACGGTTACCTGTCACATCTTCCAGTTGTGACATGGAGGGGCGGAGCTGTGCTAAGAGAGACAACAGTGTCCCTCAAAGTGCTGCGGCAAGGCACAGTTTAAAAAATATATATTTTATTCAAATTTTTCGGCCAAACAAAACAATACAAAGGTTTTCCTTTTTACAACAATAAAACAATATAAATAACAGTGGCCGTTTTAACAAATAAATAAATAATATATAAACTAAATGGCAACTGCCATAACAGAGATAATAACTCTCCAAAAATAAAATCAAACAATCCATTATACATAACCTAGTACAAATATCTATACAAAAACACCCCTGAGGACCCCCCCCCCGGGTTGCTGCTGTTACCTTCCCATTTCCTTTATCGTTCTGCGAGGTAGTCAATGAACGGTTGCCACCTCCTGGTGAACCCTTGAGCCGAACCCCTTAGTGCGAACTTTATCAGTTCTAGTTTTATAAACCCTACCATGTCATTTATCCAGGTCTCCACGCCCAGGGGTTTGGCTTCCTTCCACATAAGCAATATCCTTCGCCGGGCTACTGGGAAGCAAAGGCCAAGACATCAGCCTCTTTCGCCTCCTGCACTCCCGGCTCTTCTGCAACCCCGAATATAGCCAACCCCCAGCCTGGCTCGACCCGGACCCCCACCACCTTCGAAAGCACCTTTGCCACCCCCACCCAGAACCCCTGCAGTGCCGGACATGACCAAAACATGTGGGTGTGGTTTGCTGGGCTTTTCGAGCATCTCCCACACCTATCCTCGACCCCGAAAAATTTACTGAGCCTTGCTCCGGTCATATGCGCCCTGTGTAAAACCTTGAATTGTATCAGGCTTAGCCTGGCGCACGAGGACGACGAGTTTACCCTACGTAGGGCATCAGCCCACAGCCCCTCCTCAATCTCTTCCCCCAGCTCTTCTTCCCATTTCCCCTTCAGCTCATCCACCATGATCTCCCCCTCGTCCCTCATTTCCTGTATATATCCGACACCCTACCATCCCTCACCCATGTCCCTGAGATCACTCTATCCTGAATCTCCTGCGTCGGGAGCTGCGGGAATTCCCTCACCTGCTGCCTCGCAAAAGCCCTCAGTTGCATGTATCGAAATTCATTCCCTTGGGGCAACCCATATTTTTCCGTCAGCACTCCCAGACTCGCAAACGTCCCATCTACGAACAGATCTCTCAGTTGCACAACCCCAGCTCTCTGCCATGCTCCAAATCCCTCATCCATTCTTCCCGGGGCAAACCTATGGTTATTTCTTATCGGGGACCGCACCGAGGCTCCCGTCCTTCCCCTATGTCGTCTCCACTGCCCCCAAATTTTTAGCGTTGCCACCACCACTGGACTTGTGGTATATTTCTTCGGGGAGAACGGCAACGGCGCCGTCACCATTGCTTGTAGGCTGGTTCCTTTGCAGGACGCCATCTCCAATCTCTTCCACGCCGCTCCCTCCCCTTCTCCCATCCACTTACACATCATTGAGATATTGGCGGCCCAGTAGTATTCACTTAGGCTCGGTAGTGCCAGCCCCCCCAACCCTGCTACATAGAACATAGAACATAGAAAACATAGAACATAGAAAATACAGCACAGAACAGGCCCTTCGGCCCACGATGTTGTGCCGAACCTTTGTCCTAGATTAATCATAGATTATCATTGAATTTACAGTGCAGAAGGAGGCCATTCGGCCCTTTGAGTCTGCACCGGCTCTTGGAAAGAGCACCCTACCCAAACTCAACACCTTCACCCAACACCAAGGGCAATTTGGACATTAAGGGCAATTTATCATTGGCCAATTCACCTAACCTGCACATCTTTGGATTGTGGGAGGAAACCGGAGCACCCGGAGGAAACCCACGCAGACACGGGGAGGACGTGCAGACTCCGCACAGTCAGTGACCCAAGCCGGAATCAAACCTACGCTGCAAGAACCCCCTCCTCACTCTCGGGGTCTTCCCGGCCCACACAAAACTCATGACACTTTTCTCAATTTTCTTGAAAAAAGCCTTCTTGACCATCACCGGAAGGCACTGAAACACAAAAAGGAATCTCGGGAGGACTACCATTTTGACCGCCTGCACCCTACCCACCAGTGACAGGGGCACCATGTCCCATCTCTTAAAATCCTCCTCCATCTGTTCCACCAATCTTGCTAAATTAAGCCTATGTAAGGTTCCCCAACTCCTGGCTATCTGAATCCCTAAGTACCGGAAATCTCTTGTTACCTTCCTCAGCGATAAGTCATCTATTCCCCTGCTCTGCTCCCCCGGATGCACCACAAAGAACTCACTCTTCCCCATATTCAATTTGTACCCCGAAAATTCCCCAAACTCCCTGAGTGTCTGCATTATCTCCGGCATCCCCTCCACTGGGTCCGCAACATACAGCAATAAATCATCTGCATACAAAGATACCCGGTGTTCTTCTCCTCCCCTGAGTACTCCCCTCCACTTCCTGGAGCCCCTCAGTGCTATGGCCAAGGGCTCAATCGCCAATGCAAACAGTAACGGAGACAGGGGACACCCCTGCCTCGTCCCTCTATGAAGACGGAAGTATTCAGACCTCTGTCTGTTCGTGACCACGCTCGCCACCGGGGCCCTATACAGCAGCTGTACCCATCCAATAAACCCTTCTCCAAAACCAAATCTCCTCAGCACCTCCCACAGATAATCACACTCCACTCTGTCGAATGCTTTCTCGGCGTCCATCGCCACCACTATCTCCGCCTCCCCCTCTGGTGGGGGCATCATCATTACCCCTAGCAACCTCCGTATGTTCGTGTTCAGCTGTCTCCCCTTAACGAACCCAGTTTGATCCTCGTGGACCACCCCCGGGACACAGTCCTCTATCCTCGTCGCCATCACCTTGGCCAGGAGCTTAGCATCTACATTTAAAAGGGAAATTGGCCTGTAGGACCCACACTACAGCGGGTCTTTTTCCTTCTTCAAAAGGAGCGATATCGTTGCCTCCGACATAGTCGGGGGCAGCTGCCCCCTTTCCCTGGCCTCATTAAAGGTTCTCGTCAAAAGCGGGGCCAGTAGGTCCATATATTTCCTATAACATTCCACCGGGAATCCGTCCGGTCCCGGGGCCTTCCCCGCCTGCATGCTCCCAATCCCTTTTACCACCTCCTCCATCTCAATCTGTGCTCCCAGTCCCGCCCTCTCCTGCTCCTCCACCTTAGGGAATTCCAGCTGATCCAAGAAACACATCATTCCCTCTTTCCCTTCCAGGGGCTGAGCCTTATATAACCTCTCATAAAATGCCTTGAACACCCCGTTTACTCTCTCCGCTCCCCGTTCCATCTCTCCCTCCTCATCTCTCACCCCACCTATCTCCCTCGCTGCTCCCCTCTTCCTCAATTGGTGGGCCAGTAGCCGACTCACCTTCTCTGCATACTCATACTGTACACCCTGTGCCCTCCTCCACTGTGCCTCTGCCTTACCCGTGGTCAGCAGGTCAAATTCCACATGTAGCCTTTGTCTTTCCCTGTACAGTCCCTCCTCCGGTGCCTCCGCATATTGCCTGTCCACACTCAAAAGTTCTTTCAACAATCGCTCCCTTTCTTTACCCTCTTGCTTCCTTTTATGTGCCCTTATGGATATCAGTTCCCCTCTAACCACCGCCTTCAACGCCTCCCAGACCACTCCCACCTGAACCTCTCCATTGTCATTAAGCTCCAAGTACCTTTCGATGCACCCCCTCACCCTTAAACATACCCCCTCATCCGCCAATAAGCCCATATCCATTCTCCAGAGTGGGCGCTGTTCTCTTTCCTCTCCTACCTCCAGGTCTACCCAATGTGGAGCGTGGTCTGAAATGGCTATGGGGTATATTCCGTCCCTGTCACCTTCGGAATCAGTGCCCTTCCCAAGACAAAAAAGTCTATCCGTGAGTATACTTTGTGAACATGGGAGAAAAATGAGAACTCCTTACTCCTAGGCCTACTAAATCTCCAGGGGTCTACCCCTCCCATCTGCTCCATGAAGTCCTTGAGCACCTTGGCCGCTGCCGGCCTCCTCCCGGTCCTGGACCTCGACCGGTCCAGCCCTGATCAAGCACCGTATTGAAGTCTCCCCCCCATTACCAACTTTCCCGCCTCCTGGTCCGGGATACGTCCCAACATACGCCTCATAAAATTTGCATCATCCCAGTTCGGGGCGTATACGTTCACCAGAACCACCGCCTCCCCTTGCAATCTGCCACTCACCATCACATATCTACCCCCACTATCCGCCACTATGGTCTTTGCCACATACAGTACCCGTTTCCCCACTAAGATAGCCAACCCCCTGTTCTTCGCATCTAAACCCGAATGAAACACCTGCCCCACCCATCCTTTACGTAGTCTGACCTGGTCTATCAGTTTCAGATGCGTCTCCTGCAACATAACCACATCTGCCTTTAATTTCTTTAGGTGTGCGAGTACCCGTGCCCTTTTAATCGGCCCGTTCAGCCCTCTCACGTTCCACGTGATCAGCCGGGTTGGGGGGCTCTTTACCCCCCACCCCTTGTCGACTAGCCATCCCCTTTTTTAACCCAGCTCCTCACCCGGTTCCCACGTACCCGTATAGCCCCCCGACGGCGCCCTCCCGCCTCGACCACCCCATCCCATAACAGCTCCCCCTTCTCCTTAGCAGCAGCAACCCAGTTAACCGCCCCCCCTCCGCTAGATCCCCCTCTAGCGTAGTTGCACCCCCCATGTTGCTCCCAGAAGTCAGCGAACTCTGGCTGACCTCGGCTTCCCCCCTTGTCCTCGGCCCCCACTGTGCGAGGCCCCCTCCTTCCTGCGTCCCTCTTTCCGCCATAATTACCATAGCGCGAGAACAAAGCCCGCGTTTCCCACTCGGCCCCGCCCCTAATGGCCGGCGCCCACAGTTCCTCATACTCTCTCTCCCCCCCCCCCCACCCCCCCCCCCCCCCCAACATGCGGAAGAGAGAAAAGTTACAGGATCACAAAATTAACAAATTGAAAAATCAGCCCCCCGCCTTTTCTCGCCCCACATAATCACCCCACCACTTTGTCCCCAAAGCTCTTTCTCTCGCCAGACTATTCCAGCTTCTCGTCCACAATGAATGTCCACGCCTCTTCTGCCGTCTCAAAGTAGTGGTGCTTCCCTTGGTGTGTGACCCACAGTCTCGCCGGTTGTAACATTCCAAACTGGATCTTCTTTTTGTGAAGCACCGCCTTAGCCCGATTAAAACTTGCCCTCCTTCTCGCCACCTCTGCACTCCAATCCTGGTATACACGGATCGCCGCGTTCTCCCACCTACAGCTCCGAGTTTTCTTTGCCCATCTGAGGACCGTCTCTCTGTCATTGTAGCGGAGAAACCTCACCACTATAGCTCGAGGTATTTCTCCGGCCTTCGGTCTTCGCGCCAGAACTCGATAAGCTCCCTCCACCTCCAAAGGGCCCGTCGGGGTCTCCGATCCCATTAGCGAGTGAAGCATCGTGCTCACATATGTCCCGACGTCCGCCCCTTCTGCGCCTTCGGGAAGACCCAGGACTCTTAAATTCTTCCTCCTCGAATTATTCTCCAGTACTTCCAACCTTTCCACACACCTTTTGTGTTGTGCCTCGTGCGTCTCTGTCTTCACTACCAGGCCCTGTATTTCATCCTCATTCTCCGCAGCCTTTGCCTTCACGACCCGAAGCTCCAGCTCTTGGGTCCTCTGCTCCTCCTTTAGCCCTTCAATCGCCTGTAATATCGGGGCCAACAGCTCCTTCTTCAGCTCTTCCACACAGCGCCGCAGGAACTCTTGTTGGTCCGGGTACCATAACAAACGGCCACCTTCCGACGGCATCTTGCTTTGAGCTTCCCTTCCTTGCCGCTGTTCCAGAGGATCTTCTGCAATCCGGCCGCTATCCTCCCCTTTTTCCATGCGTGTCCGGGGGGATTCCCTTCTGGTTTACCGCACAGTGTTTTTGGCCGTTTAAATTGCCGTTGGGGCTCCTATTAAGAGCCCAAAAGTCCGTTCCAACGGGAGCTGCCGAAACGTGCAACTTAGCTGGTCATTGCCGCACCCGGAAGTCGCGGCAAGGCACAGTTGACTGTCACTGTGCAACCGTTTGAAGGACGAATGGTATGGAGCTGTTCATTCAGGTTGAGGGAGACAACATTTCCTGACATACACTTCTAGCAGGGGTCACTGCACAGCGATTCTGAATAAGGGATCCCTGGCTAATACTTCCCCTTCCCACCTTAGCCTGACCAAGTGTAACTATCCAGCTGCTGCCACAACCAAGAAATATTAAACTACGACAACGCCCTTGTTCACCTTTAAATATTATTGAACGACAGCACCTTTCATGTGGAGATGGGCTTTAGAGTGGTTTCACAGGTCGGCGCAACATCGAGGGCCGAAGGGCCTGTACTGCGCTGTAATGTTCTATGACTTCAGGATGTTCCAAAGTGCTTTACAGCCAATAAAGTCACTGCTGTAATGTAGGAATGCAACAGACAATTTGTGCACAGCAAGCTCCCACAAACAGTAATGTTATCCTTAATCTTCAAATAAATGAAGATAATCTGTTTTAGTGAAGTTAGTTGAGGATAAGTATTGGCCAAGATAATTGAATCATCGAGTTTACAGTGAAGGAGGCCATTCGGCCCATCGAGTATGCATCGGCCCCTAGAAAGAGCATCCTACCCAAGCTCACACTTCCACCCTTTCCACCTAACCCAGTAACCCCACCCAACCATTACGCACACTAAGGGTAATTTAGCACGGCCACTCCCCCTAACCTGCACATCTTTGGACTGTGGGAGGAAACCGGAGCACCCGGAGGAAACCCACGCACACACGGGGAGAACGTGCACAACCAAGCCAGGAATCGAACCTGGGACCCTGGAGCTGTGAAGCAACTGTGCTAACCACTGTGCAATGGAAGAATTCCCCTGCTCTTGTTCAAAACAGTGCTGCGAGTTCTTTTATATTCACCGAAGAGAACAGAGGAGACCTTGCTTTATCTCATCCACAGTACCTCCACCAGTGTAGCGTTCCCTCAGTACTACACGTGAGAATCAGTCTAAATGATCGACTCAAGTCTCTGGAATCTTTAACACTCTTTTCTGTCTGATTAATTTAAACAAATCAAATGTTCTGATGAGTCTGAAGCATTTATTCAAATTGCGAATTCTAATCAAATACACCTCATAATTGCTAGTGTTTTAAAAAATCCAGGAAAGATATCTTTAAGCTGTTACCTAATTTATATACTAGTATTTCACAAGTTACAAGTTCACAAGTGGGCAGCACGGTAGCACAAGTGGATAGCACTGTGACTTCACAGCTCCAGGGTCCCAGGTTTGATTCCCCGCTGGGTCACTGGCTGTGCGGAGTCTGCACGTTCTCCCCGTGTCTGCGTGGGTTTCCTCCGGGCGCTCCGGTTTCCTCCCACAGTCCAAAGACGTGCAGGTTAGGTGGATTGGCCATGATAAATTGCCCTGAGTGACCAAAAGGGTTAAGAGGGGTTATTGGGTTACGGGGATAGGGTGGAAATGAGGGCTTAAGTGGGTCGGTGCAGACTCGATGGGCTGAATGGCCTCCTTCTGCACTGTGTGTTCTATATCTATGTTGTTCAAGTATACTAAAGGGTTTTGAGGGAAATAGAATGCTGCATTAAGTTGGTCCACTACCTTTTTATAATCTGGGCTGTATCAACCTCACAGGGCGCAATCTGACGGAAAAGTTTCAAGTGGCAGGTTTTGTTGGGAGTTTCACCCTGGTGGGGGGATGGGTGTCTCAGGTCTCAGCGGGGCCACCACGCCATCCTCTGGATCACGTGTTCCAGTTCCTGGGGCAATCCTAGCCCGCTAGCCCCACCGACCACTCATAACTCCCACTGACTATGCAGGCCTCTGGCCACGAGGCTGAAGGCTATTGCTAATCGGAATTAGCAACCGTAGTTAAGTGAGCACTTCTCACCTCCCAAGTGGATGTGGGTGGTCGGGGCATGCAGCATGTGGGAGTTGTTGCCTCGCATCCCAATCAGACCGTGATGCCTGGACACTGCGGGAGGCAACGTGGCGGACGCAGCAGCCAACATCCCAACATCCAGGGGCTGGGCCCCAGCACCGGGGACATTTCGGCGACCAGAGGCACGTGCAGGTTTGGGTAATGTTACATGCAGCTGCCTGGGCTACAGGGTGTGGAGTCCGGTATACAGGGCCCCCTGCTGGGGCGGAGGGAGTGTGCGCTGCAATTGTCGGATGGCAGAAGATGTGGGAGGGGGAGGGAGCAATGGGGTAATAGGAGGGGAGCAATGGCAGAATGGGGGAGGCTGGGGGTGCAGGGAGGTGGGGAGTGGAGGCATTCAGGACCTCCATGTTAGGGGAGATGGGGCATGGGAATGGTGCTCAGTCCTCATTCATAGAATCCCTACAGTGCAGAAGGCCATTCGGTCCACCGAGTCTGCACTGACCCATCGAAAGACCACCCCACCGCGGCCCAATCCCCTGCCTTATTCCATTGTGGAAGAAAACGCCAGAGGCGTCATATTGGTCGAGGTCAATGATTTTTAATAATTTACACGTGTCCCCAACTGCCCCAATCTCCCGATGGTGCCGGCCCACTCTCCCCACCCCTCCAAGATCCTCCCCACACCCTCACAATGCATCCAACCCCATCTCATCCTCGGCTATGTCCACATGGGACTGGGACACCTTCCCTAGCGACCGCGCCAAGCTCTGGAGGGCCTCCTGAGACTGGGACATTCTGCATAACATCTCATCAAGGTACACCTGGTACTGGACATGCTGTTGAGGTGCTCAGCCATGGCCGTCACCGACTGAGCCACGCTTTGGTCATTTTTACTCATGCTGCCGATGTCCTTCACCGGGCTCTCCACTGTGGTCGCCACCGTAGCAGTGTTGGCGTCAGTGTCACGCATTGCCGGGGCCATCTCCTGCACCCGTAGCCTCTGGGGCTCCTCCAATCGGCTACGGACCTGCTGGAAGGTGGCTGACATCCCCCTCTGAATCCGCACCCTAGCATCTGCATCAGCTCCGGGTAAACGTGGTCCAGAGGCTCAGCATCTGACTGGGACCCAGCTGGGTCCTGGGATCCAGCAGACCTCCGACTGCTGTCGTGTCTGGGCGCTCCTGCCTCCACCTGATGCGCACCAGCAACTGTGTGGTGCTCACCAGAATGTGCCCCAGAAGCATATCCAGTACTGTTGCTCTGCGAGGTGTTTGTCTCTGCGCTGGTGGAGGGTGGAGATGAAAGCTGTGACGCATTGATGGTGGGCATCCTCAGAGCTCTCTTCCAAGACGTTCTCATTGAGAGGGGGGGAAGAGAGAGAGAGAGAGAGAGAGAGAGAGAACCACCACCCGGATGTGCCGGCACCGTCGCTGCGAATCCTGCGACGGAATGAACATGTGGATCAGTCTGTATGGCATTAGCAACTCACGTGTGACAGTTCACCTGGGTGGAGCCCTGTGGATGCTCACCTCTGTGCCGTACGCCAACCTCTGCGTTGGTGGCAGATCTACCCTCGGCCACACCCCCGACCCCCAGGGGGTGAGAAGATGTCCAGCACCCCACCACCCGCCTGGGCCCTCTCCCATCTGTTGTGAGCCAACGTCTCCTGCGGGGACAGAGAAGGGGCATCATTAGCCGCACACATTGTTCATCACGTATGTGGGGGGAGGGGGGCGTTTGGGTAGGAGCTGTCTGCGGGGGGACGGGAGAGTTTGTGGGGGGAGTATGGAGGGCAATGGGGAGTATGGGAGGGGAATGGGGAGAGGGGAAATGGGGGATATGGGGATGGGGGATATGGTAGGGGGGGGGGCGGCGTGGGCAGCACTGCTGGACATGTGTGGGCCGGGGCATGGAACGGTACTGGTGGGGACGGTGCCAATCACATTCCCGTAAGGGGGGAGGGCAAACTCACCCAGTGTTGACAATGGCTGGTGTCAGGAATGGAAGGCCGTGCTTCAGATGAAGGTATACTGCTGAGGACAGCCTGAAGGGAACCTCAATGTAAATTGAAGCTGCCTTGATCTGCAGAAAGACATCTTTCACCTGATGAGTTCAAAATTCATTCAAAAATGTGAAACTTTTCTTGGCTTGCCAAGTCATCCTCTGCTTCCGTTTTGATTTTCCCTGATGCATTCCACTCCACAGAGTTAATGGCCGGGGATGATCCAACCCCAGGTATCTCCCACTGCCTGGCAACTGGGTTGTAGTAGATCTGGCTGACTTTCTACAGAAGACACTGCAACAATTTTGATTAGCAGCATTGCAGAGTGAAATTGAGAACTCGCGACTCAGTATTACTATTACTGGGAGAGTTCCAGAAATCTATCAGTCTGAAGACCAGGTGCATGAGATGTAGACAGGCCCTGCCAACAACCTGATTTTTTGTGAAAATATTATTTATCTTTGATTTTGCCTTGTGCTGAAGATTTACATAAACAGCAAACTCTGCAGTCAGCTCCCCCTGATGGCTCAATAGGGAAATGCCTCAACATGACATGGGACTGAGTCAGCCCAAACCAAATGCCCCAAATTGTAACCCTGCTATCCCCAAAAGATTGAGAATTCCATTAAGGACACATTAAGAGGAAAATATAAAAACCACCTCAAAAGGCATCATTACTCCCGGTGCTCTCCATTTTATCAGAAGCTTGGAATAGGCAAAGGATGGGGGCGACCACAGTCATTCCTATATAACCAGACTGCAAAGTAATGCTGGCAGAGACCTATCCAGGATTGGCATGTGATGACAACTTTATATTTAAATGTAGCACATATCTCTAATCACTACCCCAGAATACTGAAGGAGGCTGGAGAGGAAATTGCTGAGGCCTTGACAGAAATCTTTGGATCCTCGCTGTCTTCAGGGGATGTCCCGGAGGACTGGAGAATAGCCAATGTTGTTCCTCTGTTTAAGAAGGGTAGCAAGAATAATCCCTGGAACTACAGGCCGGTGAGCTTTACTTCAGTGGTAGGGAAATTACTGGAGAGAATTCTTCGAGACAGGATCTACTCCCATTTGGAAGCAAATGGACGTATTAGTGAGAGGCAGCACGGTTTTGTGAAGGGGAGGTCGTGTCTCACTAACTTGATAGAGTTTTTCGAGGAGGTCACTAAGATGATTGATGCAGGTAGGGCAGTAGATGTTGTCTATATGGACTTCAGTAAGGCCTTTGACAAGGTCCCTCATGGTAGACTAGTACAAAAGGTGAAGTCACACGGGATCAGGGGTGAGCTGGCAAGGTGGATACAGAACTGGCTAGGCCATAGAAGGCAGAGAGTAGCAATGGAGGGATGCTTTTCTAATTGGAGGGCTGTGACCAGTGGTGTTCCACAGGGATCAGTGCTGGGACCTTTGCTCTTTGTAGTATATATAAATGATTTGGAGGAAAATGTAACTGGTCTGAATAGTAAGTTTGCAGACGACACAAAGGTTGGTGGAATTGCGGATAGCGATGAGGACTGTCGGAGGATACAGCAGGATTTAGATTGTCTGGAGACTTGGGCGGAGAGATGGCAGATGGAGTTTAATCCGGACAAATGTGAGGTAATGCATTTTGGAAGGTCTAATGCAGGTAGGGAATATACAGTGAATGGTAGAACCCTCAAGAGTATTGAAAGTCAAAGAGATCTAGGAGTACAGGTCCACAGGTCATTGAAAGGGGCAACACAGGTGGAGAAGGTAGTCAAGAAGGCATACGGCATGCTTGCCTTCATTGGCCGGGGCATTGAGTATAAGAATTGGCAAGTCATGTTGCAGCTGTATAGAACCTTAGTTAGGCCACACTTGGAGTATAGTGTTCAATTCTGGTCGCCACACTACCAGAAAGATGTGGAGGCTTTGGAGAGGGTGCAGAAGAGATTTACCAGAATGTTGCCTGGTATGGAGGGCATTAGCTATGAGGAGCGATTGAATAAACTCGGTTTGTTCTCACTGGAACGAAGGAGGTTGAGGGGAGACCTGATAGAGGTATACAAAATTATGAGGGGCATAGACAGAGTGGATAGTCAGAGGCTTTTCCCCAGGGTAGAGGGGTCAATTACTAGGGGGCATAGGTTTAAGGTGAGAGGGGCAAGGTTTAGAGTAGATGTACGAGGCAAGTTTTTTACGCAGAGGGTAGTGGGTGCCTGGAACTCGCTACCGGAGGAGGTAGTGGAAGCAGGGACGATAGGGACATTTAAGGGGCATCTTGACAAATATATGAATAGGATGGGAATAGAAGGATACGGACCCAGGAAGTGTAGACGATTGTAGTTTAGTCGGGCAGCATGGTCGGCACGGGCTTGGAGGGCCGAAGGGCCTGTTCCTGTGCTGAACATTTCTTTGTTCTTTGTTCACTGTGTTTCAGAGCCTCCAAAGAAGGCTCCACAGATAGTGGTTCTGATTTCTTGATTTGGAGAGCCCTCTCTCACATAGAGACACATTCCCCCCACTGCTAAACACCAGAGAGAAGTTACCATTGGGTTCAGTTTAGTGACAAGCTGGGCTTCTACTGGAGATCAGTCAGCTAAACAAGTGTGGTCTAACAACATCAAACCTAAAATTTTAACATGATGCAGCATAGAAAAGTATTCAGTCCTTCATTTCTGTGCTAGCTCTTTGACAGCATTATCCAATTAATCCCACTCCTCGGCTCTGTCCCATAACCCCGTGATTTTTTCTTAATTCAAGGATTGCTCCAATTCTCTTTTCACAGTAAGTCCATTGCAGTTTTAATGTAAGCCTACATGTGACACTAATAAAGATTATTGTTCTTATTATTGAATGTGCTGCCACCACCCTTTCCAGCAACACATTACAGTTCACAACAACTCACTACATTAAAAAAATCAATCCTCATCACCTTTTGCCAATCACCTTAAATTGGTGTTCTCTGTTGCGCAGCACAGTGGGCAGCACAGTGGTTAGCACTGCTGCCTCACGGCGCCGAGGACCCGGGTTCGATCCCGGCTCTGGGTCACTGTCCGTATGGAGTTTGCACATTCTCCCCGTGTTTACATGGGTTTCCCCCCCACAACCCAAAGATGTGCAGGGTAGGTGGATTGGCCACGCTAAATTGCCCCTTAATTGGAAAAAATTAATTGGCTACTCTAAATTTAGAAAAAAAAAATTGGTGTTCTCTGTAAGCGACCTTTCTACTCGAAACAGCTACTCCTTCATATCAAAATCCTTCATAATCGCTATTAAAAAGAAATGCTTCACCTTCTCTAGTCTAAGCAGAAAACCTCAGGCTATTAGCTTCTACACTTATCTGGAGTCCCGCAACTCAAAAGCATTAATAGATATCCTACAGCTTGACCACCCAGGGACCATCTGATCTGTTACAACGTTGTTTTGCATGTCTATCTGGATCCGAGTAGAATTAATTCCATCCACCAGTGTAGTCCAGGTATCATTAATAACCCAGACAGGTAATCAATTGTAAAACCTGCCCTGGAGTGCTTTAGTCTGCTTCGTAGATTATTATAGCACAGAAGGAGGCAATACAGCCCATCGCATCTGTGCCAGCTCTTTGGCAGAATTATCAAATTAGGCCCACCCTTCTGTTATATCCTGCAACCTTGTAAACTTTTCCAAAATACCTGCTCGGCTCAAAGTACCAAGATTACTGAGTCTACCACTTGCTACCTGCTGGGTCACAGTGCAGCCAACTCCCCCCCCAAAGCAGCATGTTTACCTTCCCACCTCACCCACTGCAAAATGGGGACAGTCACTAGTTGGTCGGGGTGAGATTCATTTAACAAGCAGTGGAACAAAAATGCTAAAGGATCATCTTTTCAGCAGTATACTTCTCCTTTCTACCCATTTCCTATATCTAGGGGCAACTGACAGAATAGAATCCACACCATTTGGTTTAATTTGTGCCTTTCATGCCCTCAGGATTCTCAAAGCGCTTCACAGCTAATTAAGCACTTTAAAAAAATAGATTTAGAGCACCCAATTCATTTTTCCAATTAAGGGGCAATTCAGCATGGCCAATCCACTACCCTGCACATCTTTGGGTTGTGGGAGTGAAATACATGCAAACACGGGGAGAATGTGCAAACTCCACATGGACAGTGACCCGGGGCCGGGATCGAACCTGGGACCTCGGCGTAATTAAGCACTTTTGAGGTGTAGTCATATTTGTGGTAATTTAAGGGCAGTACGGTGGCGCAGTGGTTAGCACTGCTGCCTCACGACACCGAGGACCTGGGTTCGATCCCGGCCCCGGGTCACTGTCCGTGTGGAGTTTGCACATTCTCCTGATGTCTGGGTGGGGCTCACCCCCACAACCCAAAGGTGTGCAGGCTAGGATTGGCCACGTTAAATTGCCCCAAATTGGAAAAAAAACCACTGTGGTAATTGAGGAAATGCAGCAGCCAATTTGTGCAGAACAGGACCCCACAAACAACAATGTGACTATGACCAGATAATCTTTTTTTTGAAGGATAAATAATGGTCTGGCCATGGGAGAGTTCCCCTGCTCTATTCTGAAATGGTGCAAATGGATATTTAACCCACCGGAGAGGGCAAATGGGGTCTCGGTTTAATGGCTCATCCAAAGGCTGGTGCCTTCGATTCGCTCATCATTGCAGTGAAATAACAGCCTTTTGGGTGAAGTAGCGACCATAACTTTGGAATTGTACCTCAGGAAGGGTCAGCAGGAAGAGGGATGAAATAAAAATGAAAAGACAGGTGCTTCAAAGCCATAGACATATTAGTTGCAGATCAGTAGTGCTCACAGAGTATCTGCCATCCCGATTAACGCTATTGTGAGCACTGAAGCTGGCATTTTCTCACAGTAATTAGGAAAGTTTCACAGGATCCTTAAAAAATGGAAGATGCTTAAAGTCTTGTTGTTGAGTTGCTGTCTGGAATGGAAAAGCTATTTTAAAAGAAAGCTGATGGTCTCTGTGAGGCTGTGACACTGCAGCTGGGATTCATTTCAGACAGTCTGGCTTTCAAGTGGGTTGTCTGGAAAGTCCAATTGTAAACTGCTCACTGAAGGTTCAGTCCTTAATTAAGAGATATTTCCTCTTTCTCCACTTACTTTCAGACTGTATTATGTGGAGGGATGAACTATGAGAGACTTCAGTTTCATGGAACGACTGGAGAAACTGGGATTGTTCTCCTTAAAGCAACAAAATTTAAAGAAAGATTTAAAAGAGGTGTTCAAAATTATGAGTGGCTTTGACAAGAGTAAATGACAAGAAACTGTTGCTACTGACAGGAGGGGCAGTAACTAGAGAATACACATTTCATAGATATTGCTGAAAGAACCAGAGGAGAGTTGAGGAAGATGTTTTTTTAAAGAATGTAGTAAATTATAATGATCTGGAATTCACTGCCTGAAAGGGTGGTGGAATAGCGTCTTTCAAGAAAGGGAACTGGATATAAACTTAACAAGGAAACAAATTGAAGAGCTGTGGTGAAGGAGCAGGGGGTGAGTCGATTTGAATAGCTCTTTAAAGCACAACTAAATGGTCTCCTGTGTTGTGCAATTCTGTGATTCAGTTAGGATTAATGAAAACCTGAAATGACTTGCATTTCTAGAGCATCTTTAACAAAAGTCCCAAGATGCTGTACATGAACGTTATCAAACAAAATTTGGCACCAAACTACAGGAGGAGATTTCAAGACAGGTGACCGAACCATAGGTCAAAGATTTGAAGGAGCATCTTAAAGGAGGAAAAGGAGAGAGGCTTGCCAAGTGCAAATTAGCTGCTGCGTTTCCTACAACAGCGACTACATTTCAAAAGTATTTACAAACATGCAAAATAGGCAAAGTTGGCCATTCAGCAACTCAAGCCTGCTCTGCCATTCAATAAGATCATGCCTGACCTGTAAGTGTTTCAAGTTCCATATTCCCATTAAATCCTGATGGGACTGGTCAGGCTAGATGCGGGAAGAATGTTCCCGATGTTGGGGACGTCCAGAACTAGGGGTCACAGCCTAAGAATAAGGGGTCAGCCATTCAGGACTGAGATGAGGAAGAACTTCTTCTCTCAGAGAGTTGGGAACTTGTAGAACTCGCTCCCACAGAAAGCTGTTGGGGCCGGTTCATTGGATATATTCAAGAGGGAGCTGGACGTGACCCTTGCGGCTAATGGGATCAGGGGGTATGGAGAGAAAGCGGGAGTGGGATACTGAATTTGCATGTCTGCCATGATATTGACTGGTGGTGCAGGCTCGAGGGGCCGAATGGTCGATTCCTGCACCTATTTTCTATGTAATTCCCGATAACCTTTGATTCTCTGGCTTAACAAGAATCTACTCACCTCTGCCTTAAAAATATTCAATGACCCCACTTCCAACGTCACACAGCCCTCTGAGAAAAGATTATTTAAAAATGATCAATAAAATTATTATTGTGGTGGCAGTGGTTAGCACTGCTGCCTCACAGTGCCAGGGATCTGGGTTCGATTCTGGCCTTGGGTGACTATGTGAAGTTTGCACATTCCCTCCTAGTCTGTGAGGGATTCCTCCAGGTGCGCCGGTTTCTTCCCACAGCCCAAATATGTGCAGGTTAGGTGAATTGGCCATGCTAAATTGCCCTGAGTGTCCAGGGATGTACAGGTTAGGTTACGGGGATTGGGCTGGGTAGTGGGCCTAGGTGGGATGATCTTCCAGAGAGTCGGAGCAGACTTGATGGGCCGATTGGCCTCCTTCTGCACTGTAGGAATTCTATGGTTCTATTCTATTTTAGCTCTGTCCTATAAGGGTGTCCCCTAATGTTAATACAGTGGCCCCTTGGTCTGAACTCACCCACAAGAAACATCCTTTCCACATAAGACGATTCAGGATCTTATATACTTCAATCAAGTCACCCCTCACTCTTCTAAACTCCATTGGAAACAAGCCCTGCCTGTCTAACCTTTCCTCACAAGATAACCCGCTCATTCCAGGTATCAATCTAGTAAACTTCCTCTGAACCACCTCCAATGCATTTACATCCTTCCTTAAATAAGGAAACTGCACACAGTATTCCAGATATGGTCTCACCAATGCCCTGTATAACTGATGTATGTCATGGTTAACCAATTTATTAGAGTTCCTTGAAGGAGTAACGTGTGCTGTGGATAAAGGGAAACCTGTAGACATGGGCAGAATTCTCCGGTCTCCGACTCCAAAATCGCATTCTGCGATCGGCTGGAGAATCCCCGTTTGCGACAAAAGCAGGGGCAGCGCCGCTTTCGCGATGCTCCCCCCCTGCAAAGCGGCGTACTCCGCCATATCGACGGCCTCAGGACGTTACCTGAGGTCCTCCCCCAATGCTCTGCCCCCGACCGGCCGAGTTCCCGAAGGCGTGGGTCTCTCATGCTATTTTGTTGTCGGGAACTCGGCATGGCGACTGTGGACTCAGTCCAGCGCTGTCACAGTCGGGGAAGAGCCAATCCGAGGGCAGGGGGTGCTTTGGCAGCGGGCACTGTTGAGGGGTGATCCAGGGGTCGCGAGCCTGGCCAAAACAGGGGCACTATTTCGCAGGCTGTGTCCACGCGCGGCCGGTGCCATGTTGCACAGGGCGGCCGCTGCAGGCGGCCAGGCGCACGGACCTGGCAATCGCTCCAGGCGTGTCGGCAGCTAGAGCCGGGTGCTGTACGCTGCGTGCCTGCAAGCCTTCCACTGTTCCCACGCTGGCATCTGGACATAATCTGACAATCAGAGGATCCAGCCCATTGTACTTGTATTTCCGGAAAATAAAAACTCATGGTGCAGAGGATAACATATTAACATGGATGGAAGATTGGCTGGCTGGCAGTAAACGGACAGTATGCATAAGTGAGTCACAAAGGGGCAGCACGGTGCCGCAGTGGTTAGCTCTGCTGCCTCACGGTGCCGAGGTCCCAGGTTCGATCCCAGCTCTGGGTCACTGTCCGTGTGGAGTTTGCACATTCTTCCCATGTTTGCGTGGGTCTCGCCCCCACAACGCAAAGATGTGCTGGGTAGGTGGATTGGCCTCGCTAAATTGCCCCTTAATTGGAAAAAATGAATTAGGTACTCTTAAATTTGAAATAAAATACACCACGTAAATGAGTCACAAAAACAGACTCGAAACGTTCGCTCCCTTTTCTCTCCACAGAGGCTGTCAGACCTGCTGAGATTGTCCAGTATTTTCTGTTTCAGATTCCAGCATCCGCAGTAATTTGCTTTTATCTGACATGCATAAATGGATCTTTGTGTGATGGACAGGGTGTGAGGAGTGGGATCCCCCAAGGGTCTGTGCTGGGGACTCAGCTTTTTACAATTCACATCAATGACTTAGATGAGGGGAATGAAGGCCTGGGAGCTAAATTTGCAGCTGACACAAAGATAGGTAGCAAAGTATGTCGTGAAGACACCAACTTTGCAGGTGACTGAGTGGACAAAATTCCAAATTCCTCCTGTAATGAAGTCTGGCATTCTATTGGCCCTCTTGATTCTGTGCTGTACCTGCATATTAACTGTATGTGACTCATGCATGGGAACACCTCGGAATTCTGCAGTCGTTATCCATTCAAGTAAAACTTATTCTTCCTGCCAAAATGAACAACTTCACATTTTTCTCACCTTATACTCCCATCTGCCAGAACTTTGCAATACATAAATGCAAATCTTTCTTTTTCACACCCCTTCTGGTTGCTAGTTACAGATTAGTAATTAGCTGACATTCACCTGGGGAAACTGAACACTGGAAGAAAAGTGGGAAAATAGTTTATTGCTTTGGATTTGATGACAAAACTCATGGGGCAGGTATTCCAGAGGCCAGGGATAGTATGGAATCATCGAATCCCTACAGTGCAGAAGGAGGCAATTCGGCCCATTGAGTCTGCACCGACTCTCTGAAAGAGCGCCCTAACCTAGGCCCACTCCCCTATCCCTGTAATCCCACCTATCCTTTGGATACTAAGGGGCAATTTAGCACGGCCAATCCACCTCACCTGCACATCTTTGGACTGTGAGAGGAAACCAGAGCTCCCAGAAGAAACCCACAGGGAGAAAGTGCAAAGTCCACACAGACAGTCACCTAAGGTCGGAATTGAACCCGGGTCCCTGGCTCTGTGAGGCAGCAGTGCTAACCATTGTGCCACCGTGGACAGGGTAAATTGTCCAGTTGGAAAATTCCTCATTGGTGCTTCAGCCAGCTTTATATAAAAAAAGAAACATTTGGATTCCTTGGTCTTTCACGTGCAACTGAAAGGCTTTTAATCAGGGTCACTGATTTACAGGAATGGGATAAATTCAAATTTGTACTTCAATTACACAGGATTCTAGGATTTTTAAATTGGTATTCTGGGGCAAGAATTTCATTATTCCATGAAAATTTAAAACCAATGATCTTGCTTCTAAAATAGATCCTGATGAAAGGCTTTCCCCCAAATCATGAACCTGTTTTGTTTTTCAGATCGGACGTGCCTTTCCTGCGTTATTTTGTTATTTCTGATTTCCAGCATTTGCAGTTTGGTTACACTTGATTTTCTTGTTCCCAGTTATAGAACCGTGAATCTTTTATTGCAGTTATTTTTGTTCCTGTTACAAATTTCTCTCAAAATGGTAGATGCTAGCGGGTTCTCCCCCCCCCCCCCCCGTGATTTTTTAAATAAATGATTTCAGATTGTGGCCGAACGTTGTAGATTAACGCTGTGTATCCTGTGGTTGCATCTTTAGTTTCCCGGCTTCCCATTCCATTCTAAAAATGGGACTGCCTTGTCTTACCGTTTTATTTTGTATAATTGACATGAACCGCAACCCCCACATGACCACCACTTGCCCATCCCCCCTCCCAATCCTTGGGCAAAAAGCCAGAAATCCCAATCTCCATGGCAACTGTGTCAAGTACAGAGTACACAGCGAAAGGAATTCACCTACTGCGAAACATCACTGCCAGTTTGACATCTGAAGCAGCTTCCTGTCGACTGTGCGCTGCAGGAAGAAAGTATCGGTGGCATTGCACACACATGTTCTGTAAATGTGAATTAAAGTCAGAGGTAAGCCCCAATTCTACCCTATTAATAGCTTGTATGAGGAAACTGAGCTCCACGGATAACAAGACACATGTGTACTATACTTGTGGAATCACCAAGTCATTGCTTGGAGCAGTCATTCTCTTGTTGATAGCAAGCTTGTTCCTGAGTCAGAGTATTGTGTGTTCAATCCCCAATCCAAGACTTGAGAGCACAAATCTCAGACTGTTACTGCAGCGCAGTATTGAGGGAATGCTGCATTGTTGGAGGTGCTGGCCTTCAGGTTAGTTGTAAACCCGAAGCCTGCTCAGGTGGATGTTAAATGTCCTTTGCACAATTCAATAAAAGGTAGACTTCTCCACTGTCCATTCTCGCCAAAACACAAAATATACGGCCCTTCACATAACTGCTGAATGTGAGATCTTGCTGTACACAAAATGGCTGCCGAGTTTCTACATAATAGGTGGTTAGCACTGTTGCTTCTCGGCGGCAGGGTCCCAGGTTCGATTCCCGGCTTGGGTCACTGTCTGTGCGGAGTCTGCACGTTCCCCCCGTGTCTGCGTGGGTTTCCTCCGGGCGCTCCGGTTTCCTCCCGCAAGTCCCAAAAGACATGCTGTGAGGTGAATTGGACATTCTGAATTCTCCCTCTGTGTACCCGAGCAGGCACCGGAGTGTGGCGACTAGGGACTTTTCACAGTAACTTCATTGCAGTGTTCATGTAAACCTACTTGTGACAATAAAGATCATTATTATATTTAAAAATAATTAATTGTACCTGAAGTGCTGACAACATTCCACAGAGCAGCAGTCACAGGTCTCAGAGGTAGCATGGCTACGAGTTGCCAACCCTCCAGGTTTGCCCTGGAGTCTACAGAAATTAAAGGTTGGACGGCAAGTTAAGTGACCAAGGAGAAAACTTATTTGGATATTGAAATACAAATTATGTTTTTTTTCACATTTTCTTTGAACATTTTAATGTTCATTGATTACAAAAATATTGGAAATGGGGCAAGGAAAAAGGCAGTTTTACTGACAAGAGAGCATTGTTTCAAAAACATTATTTCACAGAATTAAGCATTGTAGCTGGTCAGCATTGTTTTTTAAACGCATTTTATTCAAACTTGTATCAAAGTAGGTTACAGCAGGTAAACATCCCGGGAAACATTCTTCCCAACAATCAACGATACAGTTTGTACGGATTTTTCTCCTTTTTTACCCCCCCCCCCACTCCAGCGACGTTCAGCTCCTCAAACACAGTCACAAACATCCCCCACCTTTTCTTTTCTCAAACTCCCCTGCTGAGCCCCTTAACTCATACTTTATCTTCTCTAATCACAGGAAGTCGTACAGGTCACCCAACCACGCTGCTACCCCCGGTGGCGATGCCGACCGCCACTCCAGCAAAATTCATCACCGTGCAATCAGAGAGGCGACGGCCACGACATCGGCCTTCCTCCTCTCCATGAGCTCCGGCTTCTCTGAAACCCCAAATATCGTCACCAAAGGGTCCGGGTCCACTCCCTCCTCCACTATCCTGGCTAAGTCCGTGAACACTCCCGCCCAGAATCGTCCCAATTTTTCACAACCCCAAAACATGTGCGCATGATTCGCTGGCCCCGCCCACACCTCTCACACTCATCCTCCACCCCCTGAAAGAACCGAGTCATATGCACCCTGTGCACCACCTTAAACTGTATCAGGCTCATCCTGGCACAGGAGGAGGTCCCATTTACCCTTCGCAGTGCCTCACTCCATACTCCCCAATTGACCTCCATTCCAAACTCCGCTTCCCATTTCTCCTTGATCTTCACCACCCGCTCGCCTCCCTGCTCCCCCAGCCACTTATATATATTCCCAGTTCTTCCCTCCTCTTCCACATCCGGAAACAGCAGTCGCTCCAGCAGGGTGTATCCCGGCAATCTAGGGAACCCCTTCCAGACCTTTCGTGCAAAGTCCCTAACTTGTAGATACCTGAACTCACTACCCCTCGGCAGCTCTACCCTCTCCCTTAGCTCCTCCAGACTGGTGAACCGTTCCTCCACATACAAATCCCTCACCTACCCCCCCCCCCCCCCCCCACCCCCCACCCCCCACCCCGGCCCAAACCCATGATTCTCGCACAGCGGCGTTAGCACCGACATCCCTTCCACCCTAAAATGTCTCCTCAGCTAATTCCATATCTTCACCGTGGACTGCACCACTGGGCTCCCTGAATACCTACTCGGAGCCATTGGCAATGCTGCCGTCACCATAGCCCTCAAACTAGGCCCCTTACAAGATTCCTCCTCCATCCTAACCCACTCTACCCCTTCTCCTTCACACCACCGCCGCACCTTGTCCACATTCGCCGCCCAATAATAATGAAGCAAGTTTGGCAATGCCATCCCCCACCCCCCTGCTGCCTCTGCCTCTTGTAGCAGGGTCCTCTCCACCCTCGGCACATTCCCCGCCCATACAAAGTCAGAGATGATTGTGTCCACTTTCCAAAAAAAAGGCCTTTGGTATAAAGATCGGGAGAGCCTGAAAGATAAACAAGAACCTCGGCAGAATATTCATTTTCACCACTTGGACCGTCCCCGCCAATGTTGAGTGCAGTGTATCCCACCTCTTAAGATCCTCCCTGGCCTCCTCCCCCAGCTTCGTTAAGTTCCACTTATGGAGCCCCGTCCATTCCCTCGCTACCTGAATCCCCAAGTACCTAAACCTATCCCTCGCTACCGTAAATGGCATCCCCCCTAAATTAGCCCGCTGTGCCAGCTCATTCACCGGGAATACCTCGCTTTTCCCTATTCAGCTTGTATCCCAAGAACCCACCAAACCTCCCAGCAGGCCCATAATCCTTCCCACACTCTCCAACGGATCCGAAACATTCAGCAAGAGCTCATCGGCATAGAGCGACACCTGATGCTCCCTCTGTCCCTCATTATCCCCTGCCACTCTGCCGACCCCCTGAAAGCCATTGCCAATGGCTCTGTGGCCAGCGCAAACAGCAGCGGCGACAGCGGGCACCCCTGCCTTGTACCCCTGCGTAAGTCAAAGCTTTGTGAGCTCATATCGTTCGTCCTCACCCTCGCTCTTGGCGCCACATACAGCAACCGCACCCATGCCCCAAATCTCAGCCCAAACCCAAACCTTCCCAAAACTTCGAACAAGTACCGCCACTCCACCTGATCAAATGCTTTCTCCGCGTACATGGACACCACCACCTCCATTACCAGAGCCCCCGACGGATTCATCACCACATTCAACAGCGTCTTATATTACTCGCGAGCTGCCTGCCCTTCACGAAACCTGTTTGATCTTCTGCAACCACCCCCGGGACACGATCCTCCATCCTCCCCGCCAACAACTTAGCCAATACTTTCACATCCGTGTTCAATACTGATATGGGTCGATACGACCCACAATCCACCGGATCCTTCCCTTTTTTGGGGATTAGTGTGATTACTGCCTGCTTCATTGTCTCCGGCAACTCCCCCTTCTCCAGCGCTTCATTAAACGCCCCCAAAAGATGTGGTGCCAGGTCCGCCGCAAATTCCTTATAAAATTCTGCCGGGTACCCATCCGGCCCAGGGGCCTTCCCCGACTTCATACCCCTGATACTATCCAGCACCTTCCTCAGCCCCAGGGGCTCCTCCAACACCTGCCTCTTTGCTTCCTCCACCTGGGGAAATTCCAGCTCGTCCAGAAACCACCCCATGTCCCCCTCCTCTCCTCCTGGGTCTGCCTCATAAAGTCTCTGGTAATACTCTCTAAATGCCTCATTTATCTTCCCTGGCTCTGACACCACATCCCCAGCCCGGATTTTCAATATTTCCCTGGACGCAGCCTGCCTCCGCAGCTGGTGCACCAGTATGTGGCTCGCCTTCTCCCCATACTCGTATTGCATCCCTCTTGCCCTACACAGTTGCCCTACCGCCCTCCCCGTTGTCAGCCTGTCAAATTGCCCCTGCAACTTTTTCCTCCTCGCCAATCACTCCAAGGTGGGCATCCTCGAATATTCCCTGTCCACCTCCATTATCTCGCTCACTCGACGGTCATGTTCCGCCCTCCTTTCCTTATTCGCACGAACCGTAAATTAGATAATTTCTCCCCGGACCACTGCCTTCAGTGCTTCCCAAAAAATGCCCGCGGTCACCTCCCCATTCTGATTGAACTCCACATAATCCCTAATCGCCAACCGCACCGTATCACAAAAACCTCCATCCGCCAACAACCCCGAGTCAAACCTCCACCCCGGCCTCTACTCTCGTCCCGTACTGAACCGAATATCCAGCCAGTGGGGTGCATGGTCCAAGATAACTATCCCCGCATACTCTGCCCCCTCCACCGTAACCAAAATCTCCCAACTCACTACAAAGTAATCAATCCTCAAATACACCTTATAGACGTGTGAAAAGGAATACTTGATGTACCATCAATTGATGACAGACGAGGAGTCGGGAGAAAAAGGGTGGCTTTAATCAGCTTAAAGCCACCTGCTGGCAGCCGGTCCCAGAATGAGGGCAGGGCTGGAGGTTGGCCACCTTTATACGAGGGGAGGAGCCACAGGCAGAGCCAGCAGAGACAAGCCCAGGTATCTAACAGGACAATACAATAGTGGTTTACCACGATATTCCCTTCCCCCTGGGTTCTGAAATCGCCATGGATCCACCATACCCATCCTCTCCATAAACCCCCCCAGCTCCCTTGCCATCCGTACCCATCGACCTGGGGCTCGATCTGTCCTCCCTCAGCTCCAGGACACAGTTAAAATCTCCTCCCATGATCAACTGGTACGTGGCCAAATCCGGGATTGCTGCCAGCAACCCCCTCATAAAACCCACATCATCCCAATTTGGGGCATACACATTTACCAACACTACCGGTGCCCCTTCCAATACCCCGCTCACAATCACATATCTCCCACCTGGATCCCTCACCTCCTTCGCACTCACTAATCCCATTTTTTGCTCATTAAAATCACCACACCCCTCGCTTTCAAATCAAACCCCGAGTGAAAAACCTGCCCAACCCACCCTTCCTTAACCTAACCTGGTCCTTCACATGGGGGGGGGTGTCTCCTGCAGAAAGACAACCCCCACTTTCAAGCTCCTGAGGTGCGCGAACACCCGCGACCTTTTAACCGGCCCATTCAGTCCCCGGACGTTCCACGTTACCAACCTTACCGGAGGCTTGCACCTCCAATCCCCTCTACCGTCTGTCATCTTCCCCACTTAACTCCTGCCCCTTTAATTCCACTCTGTACCTTGCCCATCCCAGATGGCCCCTTTCTTCGCCCTTGACCTTGTCATCTCTCACCCCCTGCCGCGTCGCCGAAACCTCCCCCCACCCCGCTTTTCCCCCTTACCCTTCTTCCCCCCCCCCACTTCCCCTCTCCCCCCAGCCACCCCTCTTGGCCTTCTCCCCCACCACCTCACTTCCGTTCACCAGCACATCCCAAGCATTGTCCACTCAGCTCTGCCCCAGGTCAGCATTTTTATTGCCCATCCTTAATTTCCCTCAAAAGAGGTGGTGGTGAGCTGCCTTCTTCAGCCACTGCTGTCCGTGTGGTGTAGGTACACTCACAGTGCTGTAAGGGAGGGTGTTGCAGGATTTTCACCCAGAGGCAGTGAAGGAGCGGCGATATATTTCCAAGTCAGGATGGTGAATGACTTTGAGGGGAACTTGCAGGTGCTGGTGTTCCCATCCATTTGCTGCCCTTGTCCTTCAGGTGGAGGAGGCTGTGGGTTTGGGAAATGCTGCTGAAGGAGCCTCGGTGAGTTGCTGCAGTGTATCTTGTGGATGATACATATTGCCGCCCGTGGTGGAAAGAGAGGATGATGGGGATGGTGGGCGGGTACAAATCAAACGGGCTACTTTGTCCTGGATGGTGTCACGCTTCTCGAATGTTGTTAGAGCTGCGGTCATCCAGGCAATATTCCACCACACTCCTCATCGATGGTGGGCAGACTTTGGGGAGTTAGGAGAGGCCGAGATGGATCATTCACTTGGCACTTCCGGCTGAAGATTGTTGCGAATGCTTCAGCCATATCTTTTGCATTGATGTGCTTGCCCCCCCCCCCCGCATGACCTGAAACCTGTCACTGCTGCTCTTTGGAATGTCTTCAGCACTTCAGGCATAATTCATTATTACTTTTTAAAATAAATTTAGAGTACCCAATTATTTTTTTCCAATTAAGGGGCAATTTAGCGTGGCCAATCCACCTACCCTGCACATCTTTGGGTTGTGGGGACGAAACCCACGCAGACACGGGGAGAATGTGCAAACTCCACACAGACAGTGACCCAGGGCCGGGATCAAACCTGGGACCTCGCGCCGTGAGGCAGCAGTGCTAACCACTGCGCCACTGTGCCGCCCAGAATTAATTATTTTTAAATTTAGTTACCTGTTATGTAATTGCCAGTGTTGTAGCTGTACTGGAACGGCTCAGCTAGGGGTACGGCCAGTTCTGGAGCACCATTCTTCAGTACCACTGCCAGAATATTGTCAAGGCCCACAGCCTTTTCAGTATCCAGTGTCTTCAGCAGTTTTTTGATACCATGTGGGGTGAATCGAATTGGCTGAAGACTCACATCTGTGATGCTGGGGACCTCCGGAGGAGACCGAGACGGATCATCCACTCGGCACTTCTGGCTGAAGATTGTTGCGAATGCTTCAGCCTTGTCTTTTGCACTGGTATGCTGGGCTCCCCCGTCATTGCGAAGATGGTGATACTTATGAAGCCTTCTCCTCCTGTTAGCTGTTTAATTGCCCACCACCATTCACAACTGGATGTGGCAGGACTGCAGGACTTAGATCTGATCCATTGGTTGTGGAATCGCTTAACTCTGTCTCTCACTTGTTGCTTGTGTTGTTTGACACGCAAGTAGTCCTGTGTTGTAGCTTCACCAGGTTGACACCTCATTTTTAGGTATGTCTGGTGCTGTTCCTGGCAAGTCTCCTGCACTCTTTCTTAAACCAGGCTCCACCCCAGCTTCATGGTAACGGTAGAGAGGTCATGAGGCTACACTTTGTAGTTGAATACAATGGTGCTCCTGTTGATAGCCCAAAGTGAATTATGGATTCCCAGTTTTGAGCTGCTAGATCTGATTGAAATCTATCCCATTCAGCACGATGATGGTGCCACACAATACACTGTGAAGGTGGGACTTGGCTTCCACAAAGACTTTGCAGTGGTCACTCCCACAATCAAGGACAGATGCATCTATTTTTTTAAATAAATTTAGAGTACCCAATTCGTTTTTTCAAATTAAGGGGCAATTTAGCATGTTCAATTCACCTACCTTGCACATCTTTGGGTTGTGGGGGCGAAACCCACGCAAACACGGGGAGAATGTGCAAACTCCACCGGGACAGTGACCCTACACATGGATCTACGACAGGTAGATTGGTGAGGAGGTCAACAAAGGTTTTTCCTCTTGCTAGTTCCCTCACCATCTGCCGCTGAGCCAGTCTTGTAGCTATGCTCTTGAGAACTTGGCCACCTCGGTCAGTGGTGGGGCAACTGAGCCACTTTTGCAGAGTATACCTATGTCAGGCTAGTCTGTGGGACACCTCTTCCAATTTTGCCACAAGCCCCAGCTGTTAGTAAGGAAGACTTTGCAGGGTTGACAGGACTGGTTTGCCGTTGTCATTTCCAGTGCCTAGGTCAATGCCTGGCACTCCGTCCAGTTTCATTATTTTTAGACGTTTTAGTGCCTTCCCAGGTCATTTCAGTGGGCAGTTAAGAGTCAACCACATTGCTGTGGATCACATAAAAGACAAACCAGGTCAGGATATTAGTCTAGTTTAGTAAACTTTCTCTGAACTGCTTCCAACACAGTTGCATCTTTCCTTAAACAAGGAGACTGATACTGTCCACAATGTTTCAGCTGTGGTCTCACCAATGCCCTGTTCAACTGAAACATAACCTCCCTAAATTTGTAACCAATTCCCCTAATTACTTGCTGTACCTGTATGCCAGCCTTTCATGATTCATGCACGAGGATACCCAGACCCCTTTGCACCTCAGAGCTCTGCAATCTTTCACCATTTAGACAAAAGCTTATTTTTTATTCTTCAGGCCAAAATAGATAATTTCACATTTACACGCATGTTACTCCATTTGCGATATCTTTGCCCACTCACAAAACCTAACTCTGTCCCTGTGAGGCCTCCTTACGCCCTCTTCACAATTTACTTTCCTACCTTTGTCATAAGCTTCAGTTCATGATTCCAGACCACTAGCATCTTCTCAAGGGCAATTAGGAATGGGCATTAAATTCTTGGCTTTGCCAGTAACTGTCACATTCAGCGAATGAATAAAGAGACAATAGGTACCTGTGTGATCACCTGTGTATCAACTCTGCACTCAGATTAATAACTTGATTAAAGACAAACAGAAATGTTAAACTGTTGCTCAAAGTTTCAAACAGAATGATTTTTTTTTTAAAAACGCACAACTATTTTTCGCAAGCTGCAATGGTTTAAAACAGCAAAGAAACAACCTTTATAGGGGAGCTTGCATCCTGTTGCTGTGAGCATCAGGCTGTGATGCCAGATTCCGCCACAAGATGGTGCCCAAAACAGCAAATAAAATTATTGGAAACTTCATTCACATCAGATTAACTTCAGAGTCTTGAAATTATTTTTTATAAACGCGAGCGTAATGAAAATAGGTTTGAGAGGTCATACAGCAATACACCCTCCTGCAGCTGAATTAGTAACAGTGCAATTAAAGAGGATGGTTATATTCTGAAATGTAGCAGTGGTGCTGTAACAGAAGCAGAAGAGCTGATCCCTGAAAAGGGTGATTGGGGGGAGGTGTTGAGGGGGTAGGAGAGCGGGGGTGAGGGGGTAGGAGACAAGGGGGAGGGGGAGGAGAGGGGCGTTGAGGGGGTAGGACAGGGGGGGTGAGGGGGTAGGAGGGGGTTTGAGGGGGTAGGACAGGGGGGGTGAGGGGGTAGGAGGGGGTGAGTGGGTAGGAGGGGGGTACAAGAGGGGGTGAGGGGGTAGGAGCGGGGGGGTGAGGGGGTAGGAGCGGGGGGGTGAGGGGGTAGGAGAGGGGGGGTGAGGGGGTAGGAGAGGGGGGTGAGGGGGTAGGAGAGGGGGGCTGTGAGGGGGTAGGAGAGGGGGGGCTGTGAGGGGGTAGGAGAGGGCAGGAGAGGAGGTGGGGGGGGTGAGGGGTAGGAGAGGGAGGGTGAGGGGGTAGGAGAGGGGGGTGAGGGTGTAGGAGGGGGGTGAGGGGTAGGAGAGGGGAGGGTGAGGGGGTAGGTGAGGGGGATCAGGGGGGACGAGAGGAAGATTGAGGGGGTGAGAGAGGGGTGTAAGGGGGAAGGAGAAGGGGGCTGAGGGGATAGGAGAGGGGAGTGAGGGGGTAGGAGACTGGGGGTGAGGGGGTAGGAGACTGGGGGTGAGGCGGTAGGAGACTGGGGGTGAGGGGTTCGGAAAGGGAGGGGTGAGGGGGTAGGAGAGGGGGGTGAGGGGGTAGGGGACAGGGGTGAGCGGGAGGAGAGGGGGCTTGAGGGGGTAGGAAGGGGGGTGAGGGGGTAGGAGAGGGGGCTGAGGGGGTAGGAGAGAGTGTGTGTGGGGGTATGGGAGAGGGGTGAGGGGTAGGACGGGGGGTGAGGGGTAGGACAGGGGGGTGAGGGGGTGGGAGAGGGGGGGTGAGGGGGTAGGAGAGGGGCGTGAGGGGGTAGGAGAGGGAGTGTGAGGGGTAGGAGAGGGGGGTGAGGGGGTAGGAGAGGGGGGGTGAGGGGTAGGATGGGGGTTTGAGGGGGTAGGAGAGCAGGGGTGAGGGGGTAGGTGAGGGGGATGAGGGGGGAAGATAGGGGGGTTGAGGGGGTGGGAGAGGGGGGTGAGGGGGTAGGCGAGGGGGGTACGAGAGGGGGGTGAGGGGGTAGGAGAGGGAGTGTGAGGGGGTAGGAGAAGGAGTGTGAGGGGGTAGGAGAGGGGGGTGAGGGGGTAGGAGGGGGGTGAGGGGTAGGAGAGGGGAGGGTGAGGAGGTAGGAGAGGGGGGGTGAGGGGGTAGGCGAGGGGGGTGAGGGGTAGGATGGGGGTTTGAGAGGGTAAGAGAGCAGGGGTGAGGGGGTAGGTGAGGGGGAAAGAGAGGGGGGTTGAGGGGGTAGGAAAGGGGGTGAATGGGGAGGAGAGGGGGAGGAGGGGGGAGGAGAGGTGGTGAAGGAAGTGTAAGGGATGGTAATCCCCCAGGAAGGGAGCAGTAATCTGGGTCAGTACCAAAGCAGCACCATTCAGTATCAGCAGAGTATTGATCGGATTGGACTGGATTTGTTGATTGTCATGTGTACCGAGGTACAGTGAAAAGTATTTTTCTGCGAGCAGCTCAACAGATCATTAAGTACATGAGAAGAAAAGGAAATAAAAGAAAATACATAATAGGGCAACACAACATATACAATGTAACTACATAAGCACTGGCATCGGATGAAGCATACAGGGTGTAGTGTTAATGAGGTCAGTCCATAAGAGGGTCGTTTAGGAGTCTGGTGACAGTGGGGAAGAAGCTGTTTTTGAGTCTGTTCGTGCGTGTTCTCAGACTTCTGTATCTCCTGCCCGAAGGGAGAAGTTGGAAGAGTGAGTAAGCGGGTGGGAGGGATCTTTGGTTGTGACTGTCTGTCAGCCCATTACACAGCGCCTCCCAATGTTCCTGGATTCCAGTGGAGCAGCCAACCAAGGGAACGCCCTAAGTAGTAGCGGGTCGGCACTATTCAGACTAATACCCACTTCCCTGGGGATCTGGGACAGAATCAACATCAAGCAAATGCCCCAAGACAGTTCAGGGCCAAAGAATTCAGTCTCCAAATAAAATATTCAGCATGTGTTCACTTCAAATGAAGGTAATCTGAGCAGGATCTGCCGATTTAAAATAACTGTCATCAGTCAGTCAGCACTCCCACCTTCTCACCCACAGGTTTATTTGAAAACCTCTGCGAGTGCTTTGCGATGTTTTACCACATCCAATTATGAGGTTAACTTATGAGAGCAGGAGAAGGCAGCTCAGCTTCAAACAGTTATGGAAATATTAGGGCTGCTAGAGGAGGTTTTTCTTCACACAAAGAGTCATTAACACACGGGATGAACTTCAACAAGATAGAGTGAGGAACAAATCCTGGGTTTATTTAAGGAATGATTGATTGTTGCACAAATGGGCAATATAGGGGGAGCGCATTAATGGAAAGGTTTCTAAGTGTGGTAGCGAGCGGGAACTGCCGCCAGCTTCCCGACGCTCAGATCAGCGAGGCCATCACCACTCTAAAATGTTAATTGTTCCACTTAATGAGGCCCTACGGCGTTCACTGCAAATGATGGTCCTGTCGGCTATCATCCCCACCCTTCACCAGGCAGAGACACACAAATCATTGGGCAACGATAGTGGATAAACATCTGGGACACATTCTGGTGAGCACCACATAGTTGCTGGAGCACGTCAGGTGGAGGCAGGAGCGCCCGGGCGAGTCACTGTCGGAGGGCTGCTGGATCCCAGGACCCAGCTGGGTCCCAGTCAGATGCTGAGCCTCTGGACCACGTTTACCCGGAGCTGATGCAGACTCTCGGGTGCAGCTGTGAGATTCAGAGGGGAATGTTAGTGACCATCCAACAGGTCCATAGCCAATTGGTGCTCAGAGGCTATGGGCACAGAAGATAGCCCTGGCACTGCTAGGGTGGTGACCGCAGTGGAGAGCCTGATGCAGGACGTTGGCAGCATGAGTGGAGATGTCCAAAGCATGGCTCAGTCGGTGACGGCCATGGCTGAGCACCTCAAAGAGCCTGTCCCCAGGGGGTGTCACCCAGTACCAGGTACACTTGAGCTGAGGCGCTGCAGGACATGTCCCACTCTCAGATGGGCATAGCTGAGGCGCCACAGAGCATATCCCGGTCACTGGGGAACGTGTCCCAGTCACAGGTAGGCATTGCCAGGGTGCTCCAGAGCATGGCCCAGTCACTGAGCAGCATCGCTCCCCCCCTCCCCTCCCAAGACCCAGCCCACTGCCAACGCTGCGTCTCGGAGTCAGTACCTGGAACAGGCCGGCACGGCGAGACATGTGCCGCCGGCAAGTGGGCCGGGGCCCTCCGGCCCCAGAGAACACCCGCTAGGGGCATTGAAGGCAATGGGACGTGGTAGGAAGCAGACACCCTCCCCTCTGATGTGTATCCTGTGAACAGAGCATGGATCGAGGATCACGGGGGGGGGGGGAAATCGTTGACCTCGAGCAATGTGACGCTTCTGGTGCTTACTTCCGCAATGCGGGCTGAGCACCAATCCCCTGCCACTTACCCACCCATTTGACCATCCCGTCTATACCTTCCTGTAACCCAAGACACTCAACCTCACTGTTAACCACCCGGCGACCTTTGTGTCATCTGCAAACTTACTGATCCTACCCCCCACATAGTCATCTGTGTTGTTTATATAAATGACGAATAATAGGGGACCCAGCACAGATCCCTGTGGGACGCCACTGGATACTGACTTCCAGTCACTAAAGCAGCCGTCTGTCATCACCCTGTCTCCTACAAAGAAGCCAATTTTGAATCCACCTGATCAAGCAACCCTGTAACCCATGTGCATTTGCCTTCTTTATAAGTCTCCCGTGTGGGACCTTATCATATAAAATCCATATAAACTACATCAACTACACCACCCTCATCTACACACCTGGTCACCTCCTCAAAACAATTCAATCAAATTTGTTAGGCATGACCTCCCTCTGACAAAGCCATGCTGACTATTCCTGATCAAACCTTGCCTCTCCAAGTGGAGATAGATTCTCTCCTTCAGAACATTCTCCCTACCACTGCCGTGAGACTCACTGGTCTGTAGTTCCCTGGCTTATCTCTACAGCCTTTCTTAAATATATTCTTTATAAGTTGTAACCTAACTTTATAATGTGTCTCATCAAACCATGACTCTCCTGCAACGGCGGTGTCATACCTGCTCGAGTGAAACTTTGGTGCTTCATTAGCACTTGAATTCTGAGATGGCGCCGGAGTGCGGCACTCTCTACGAGCTCTCCCGTACAGGTCCTATAACTTTTATAACTGTTATTTTTAGAATGCTCGAAGTATTCATGTATGGAGCGACCTGCCTGGACTGTATGCAGAATACATTTCACTATACCTCAGTATATGTGACAATAAATCAATCAAACAATAAATAGTGAAACCACATTAGTTGTTCTCCAATCCTTTGGCACCTCCCCCATGGCTAGGGAGGAATTAAAAATTTGTGTCAAAGCCCCTGCAATCTCCTCCCTCGCCTCCCACAACAGCCTGGGAAACAATTCATCTGGACCTGGAGATTTGTCCACTTTCAAGCCTGCAACACCTCCAATACCTTGTCACTCCCTATGACAGTTTGCTCAAGAACCTCACAGTCTCTCTCCCTGAGTTCCATACCTACATCCTCATTCTCTTGGGTGAAGACAGATGTGAAGTATCCGTTCAACACCCTACTAATGTCCTCTGGCTCCATCCACAGATTGCCCCCTTGGTCTCTAACGGGCCCTACTCTTTCCCTGGTTATCCTCTTCCCAGTGATATACTTATAGAATATTTTGGGATTTTCCCTACTTTTACCAGCCAAAGCTTTCCCATATCCCTCTTAGCTCTCCTAATTGCTTTCTTACGCTCCATCCTGCGCTTTCTGTACTCCACTAATTCCTCCGCTGATTTGCTCCCTTTGTACTTGCTAAAAGCCTTTCGTTTCCTTCTCATCATAACCTGAATATCTCTGGTCATCCATGGTTCTCTGGGCTTGTTACTCCTTCCTATTACCCAGGAGGGAACATATTGGGCCTGTACCCTCCCCATTTCATCTTTGAACGCTACCCCCCCCCCCTCCCCCCCCCCCCCCCACCACCACCACCACCACCACTGCTCTTTTGCAGGTTACCCCACAAGTAACTCTTCTCAGCCTACCTTGGCCAGATCCTGCCTTATTTTACTGAAATCCGCTCTTCCCCAATCCAAAACCTTTTTATGCAACCTGTCTATTTCTTTGTCCATAACAATCTTAAATTGTACCATGTTGTGGTCGCTATTACTAAAATGCTCCCAAACCTTCACCTCAACCACCTGCCCGGCTTCATTCATTCCCCAGAATTAGATCTGGCACTGCACTGTCCCTTGTTGGACCCTCTACATGTTGACATAAAAAAGTTTCCCTGTATACATTTTAAGAACTCCACTTCATCTAAGCCCTAACTGTTGGTATCATTATTGGTATCCACGAATCCTTGATGTGCATGTTGGGTGGTGGTGGGGGGACATGTTTGGACTGAGCAATGACCCCCCCTGTGATTCACTTGCCTGCCATCACTCTGTCTCAGCTCTGTCTGGGCTGGTTTAGCACAGTGGGCTACACAGCTGGCTTGTAATGCAGAACAAGGCCAGCAGCGCGGGTTCAATTCCCGTTCCGGCCTCCCCGAACAGGCGCTGGAATGTGGCGACTAGGGGCTTTTCACAGTAACTTCATTGAAGCCGACTTGTGACAATAAGCGATTATTATTATTTATTTTATTATTACAAGGACAATAATTGAAATACTGGAAATCTGTTTATTTGCAGCGAATTAAATTGTGTCACAGAGGGGAGGAACTGGGAATAAAAGCAAGGGGCAAATTGTTAACCAACATTTCTCAGCAACGCCGCTTAAATCAAATATCATTACATTCCTCATCCTGCACTTACTTTTCTAGAAACTGCTGCAAACCCTGTCGTCTCCTCTCTATTCCTTCACTGTCGTTAACTTGGAAAAATGGTTTCTTGCCTGGAAGCTCTGGAAGAGGTCTGCGAAAATAAAAGCCAACAGGGAATTCTGAACATTTTGGCAAAGGAGAGCGCAGCAATCATTAATATAAGAATGACCTTCCCAAACAATCAGGCAATAAATGACTGAGGCGAGAGGTGGAGTCACTAAAAATGCAATTCGGAAAGGATGTTTGAATTCTAAAACGAAAAAAGGTTTGACAGAAGCAGGAGAGCTGGACTAAAAAATGAGCCAGGTTTGGGGGAGGGAGGAAAAAGGTAGTTGCAATTTGGTTCAGCGCCAAGTCTAGTGAAGTAGAAGAATCGACAGGGTTTTCATAGACTGTGAACATCCTTGAGCTCAATGCAGAGTGCCGCCTGGTAAGTGCAAATCATGAATGGAATTGGAATTGTGGGTTCAAAGTTTATAGCAGAGACTTGAACACATGTTACAAAACGAGCAGTGCCAGTACTGAGGGGGTGCCGCACTGTTGGAAGTGTTGACTTTTGGGTGAGACATTAAGCCGAGACACCATTTGCCTTCTCAGGTGGATGGACAATATTTTACAGCCCTGCTAAATGAGCCACAGCTGGCTCCATGAGGTATCAAATGAGTTGGCCTCTCACCTTCAGCTCAAATTCCAGTGGGGGAGGGGCAGCACGGTGGCGCAGTGGTTAGCACTGCTGCCTCACGGCACCGAGGTCCCAGGTTCGACCCCGGTTCTGGGTCACTGTCCGTGTGGAGTTTGCACATTCTCCCCGTGTCTGCGTGGGTTTTGCCCCCACAACCCAAAGATGTGCAGGTTAGGTGGATTGGCCACGCTAAATTGCCCCTTCATTGGAAAAAATTAATTGGGTACTTTAAATTTATATTTTAAAAAACTCCAGTGGGGTCAGTAGTGCTCAGCAGGTCTGATGCCAAAATTATTCCCTGGATAGCATGCCCTGTCTTTTTAGGGGACCCAGTTTCCAAATCATCCATCGTTCGATGTGTAGCTCAGTGCTCTTAATTCTAGTGCTCTGTGCATGGTGGTTAGGAGTTGCATTCGGATCAGTACTTACACCAACCCAGCATTCTTCTGGAGCCTGCGCCTCAGCCACACAAACTCACGATATCGTCTCCGCACACAGGAGGTCTTTACAGTAAAAGCCTTGCTATTTGTCTGAAAGAGAACAGCAAATGGCCTTTCAGTAATCTGCACTCCCTCCCCCAAAGAATCAGAAAATAATATACATAGAAACAGAAAGAGGAGGAGACCATTCAGCCCTTCCAGCCTGCTCCCCATTCATTATGATCATGGCTCATCATACAGTTCAATACTCTGATCTCACCTTCTCCCCATACCCCTTGACCCCTTTAGCCCCAAGAGCTCAATCTAATTCCTTCTTAAAATTACACAACTGTGGGAGTGAATTCCACAGATTCACCGCTCTCTGGGTGAAGACATTTCTCCTCACCTCAGTCCTAAAAGGTTAACTCCTTATCCTCAAACTAGTTCTGGACACCCCCCACCATCGGGAACATTCTTTCTGAATCTCCCCGTCTAATCCGGTTAGAATTTTATAAGTTTCTATAAGATCCCCTCTCACTCTTCTGAACTCCAATGATTATAATCCTAACTTAGTCTCTCCACATATGACAGTCCCGCCATCCCAGGAATCAGTCTGGTAAACCTTCGCTGCTCTCCCTCCATAGCAAGAACATCCTTCCTCAGATAAGGAGACCAAAACTGCTCACAATACTCCAGGTGTGACCTCATCAATGCCCTATACAATTGCAGTAAAACATCTCTATTCCTATACTCCAATCCTCTCGCTATGAAGGCCAATATACCATTTGCCTTCTTTGCTGCCTGCTGTACCTGCGCGCTTACTTTCAGCAACTGAGGCACGAGGACACCAAGATCTCCCTGAGTATCCGCCTCTCTCAATTTACACCCATTCAAATACTAATTTGCATTCCTATTTTTGCTACTGAAGCGGATAACCTCACATTTATCCAGATTCTACTGCATCTGCCGTGCATGTGCCCACTCACTCAGTTTGTCCAAATCCTGCTGAAATATCTCTGCATCCTCCTCACAGCTCACCCTCCCACACAACTTTGTATCATCTGCAAATTTGGAAATACTACATTTAGTTCCCTCATCCAAATCATTAATATATAATGTGAACAGTTGGGGTCCTAGCACAGATCCCTGCCACGAATCATTGCCTGCCATTTGGAAAAAGATCAATTTATTCCAACCTTTTGCTTCCTATCTGCTAACCAGCTTTCTATCCATCTCAGGACACAACCTATGTGGGATGGCACGGTGGCACAGTGGTTAGCACTGCTGCCTCACGGCGTAAGGAGCCGGGTTCAATCCCTGCCCCAGGTCACTGTCCGTATGGGGTTTGCACATTCTCCCCAAGTCTGCGTGGGTCTCACCCCCACAACCCAAAAAGACATGCAGGGTAGGTGAATTGGCCCTTAATTGGAAAAAAAAGAATCGGGTACTCTAAATTTATATTTTTATAAAAGCAATCTGCTATGTGAGACCTTGTCGAAAACCTTCTGAAAGTCTAAATAAACCACATCTACCGGTTCTCCCTGGTCAACTCCACTAGTTATATCTATAGTGAGAAAGAGGTCATTTGTCCATTCAGCCTGTGCTAACGCTATTAAAAAGTTAACCAATTAAATCCACTCCCCTGTTCTTGCCATATAACCCTGCAAATCTTTCCCCTTCAAGCATTTATTCAATTATTTTACCCTTTAAGTTGGAGATGAGGATTTTTTTCTCTCAGATGGTTGTGTATCTATGGAATTCTCGGCCTCAAAGAGCTGTGGAGGCTATGTCATTGAATCTATTCAAAGCTGAGAAAGACAGATCCTTGAACTATATTGGAGTCAAGAGTTATGTAAAAGAGGGAGGAATGTGCAGGTGAGGCCATGGTGTTATTGAATGACACAACAGGCCAAGGGAGCCATATGGCCGGCTCCTGATCTGTTTTCTTATGTCCTTATGTTTAAGTCCCTTTTGAAAGTTATTATTGAATCTGCTTCCACCATCCTTTCAGGCAGCGCATACCAGATCACAACAACCTGGTTTTACACAGCATAAAAATTCCCCTCAAGTCGCCTCTCGTTCTTTTGACAATTACAGTGTGGCACTAAGCACCCTTACAGAGTCAGATAGCTTCATATTCAATCCTGAGTCTGTACTGATTCATCTGAACTAAACTAGGGCAGGGCTGGGGCACAACAATAGCCACAACACCACTAGCCTGTGGGGCAAGGAAAACCAGCCACGGCGCTTGCTCCTGATCACCGTCCAATGACGCCTGTTTGGATGTGCGCATGTGTGGGAATGACGGGATCGGACTACATGTGCCACTCCTACCCTACGGACAAAAATCCGATGAACGCTCATTGCCACATCTGGCAAACTGCTATTCAGCTGAAGTGCTGGTGCTACTTACCAATTATGGCAATGTGCCACGCAAGTCAGCACATTCACAGAGGGTAACAGGGAGGCCAGGAGGTTGAGTTGTGGAGTCGAGACAAACAATTTCAGTCCCAGTTTAAAAATAAATAAATTTAGAGTACCCAAATTCATTTTTTCCAATTAAGGGGCAATTTAGCATGGCCAATCCACCTACCTTGCACATCTTTGGGTTGTGGGGGCGAAACCCACGCAAACACGGGGAGAATGTGCAAACTCCACACGGACAGTGTCCCAGAGCCGGGATCAAACCTGGGACCTCGGCGCTGTGAGGCTGCAGTGCTAACCCACTGCGCCACCGTGCTGCCCCAGTTCCAGTTTTACTGAGCCTTTGTATGCAGAGATCAGAGCAAGGTTACTGAGAATGATACCAATTGGACATAGAAGCACTCATGGTGCAGAGAAGCAGGATATTGCTGAGAAGAGTTCCCATCAGAGGCCCAGAGGAGAAAGAATACCTAAGTGTCTCATCTCTGCACTCCATTTGTTTGCCTGCCTGTGACCAATTGGCAGCATGGTTGCAGCAATTTGCACTTTGGGCCAGCCTGTTAACATGCGAGTGTGATTGATGAAAGGCCAGGATTGGTGTGAGAGGATTGCAGGGAAATGGAAACCGAAGTCATCCAAGCCCTTTAGTCTGTTCTGCCCTTCAATCAGATCATCAGGAGCTGTACTCAGCTCCACTTCCCGAACTTTGCTCCATATTCTTTGATATCTTCACCTACTTGAAATACATCGATCTCAGCCTTAAAATTTCAATTGACAACAACATTCACAGACTTTTCTCTGCAGGGAGGAGGGTGGGGAGGATCCCCACCACTGTGTGTGTGGAACAACTCCTTCCTGGTTTCATTCCTAAATAGCCCAGCTCTAACTTTTAAGACTGTGCCCCCTTGCTCTTGATTCTCAGACTTAAGTTTGGATTGTGGCCCTGTTGGGAGCACAGTTACCTCTGAGTCAGAAGGTTTCTGGTTCAAGTCTCACTCCAGGACTTGAACATAACAAGGTAGGCTGATAGTCCAGCGCAATACTGAGGGATTGCTGCACTGCTGGTATCGTCATCTTTAGGGAGAGACTGTGGCACAGTTGGAGTGTCACTGGACTAGTAATCTAAAGGCCCAATGAAACTATGATTGACTGTCCTAAAGAACCATCAGGTTCACTCAAGGAAATCTGCTGTCCTTACCTGGTCTGGTCTACATGTGACTCCAGATCCACAGAAATGTGGTCGACTCTTAACTGCCCTCGGAAATGGCCTCGGAAGCCAATCAATTCAAGGGCAATTAGGTATCGGTAAAAATACATTTTAAAAATCTACCATATCAGGTCCCTTTGACATTTTAAGCACTTGAATCACATCCAAGCAAATAACACACACCATACTTACGTAAAGGAATATATTATAATCCACGTACGAACTCCAGGAACTCTGGTCTTGTATTCTTGGATCCTGCACTCGCACAGTGATGAATTCCTACCAAAAACATTTCAGTCTTCAACACATCACAAACCGAATGACTTTGTAAATTACCCCCTCCCCCCTTCCCCTTCTATAACATCCCCCATTTCCACTCCTGCCTCAGTTCACCTGCTGCTGAAACCATCCTCCATGCTTTTGTTGGTTTTTAAACTCAACTATTCCAATGCCCCTCTGGCAGTTGTGACGCCTCCTTTAAACTTGAACTCATTTAAAACTCTGCTGCCTGTATCCTCACTCGCACCATCTCATTAGCCCATGAAAAATGAAAATGAAAATCACTTATTGTCACAAGTAGCCTTCAAATGAAGTCACTGTGAAAAGCCCCTAGTTGCCACATTCCAGCGTCTGTTCGGGGAGGCTGGTAGGGGAATTGAACCCGTGCTGCTGGCCTTGTTCTGCTTTACAAGCCAGCTGTTTAGCCCAATGTGCTAAACCAGCCCCACACTACCTGTGTGCCCATCATGCCTGTGCTCACTGACCAACACGGGCTCAAAATCTGGCAACATCCCAATTTTAAAATTCTCACCATTGTTTTCCGATGGCTCCTTGGCCATGACGTCACCCTATCTCTTTAACCTCCGCCAGCTCCCAGAACCACAACCCTCCAACAACTCTGTGCCCCACCATTTCTGCCTTCTTTTGTATTCTTGCTTTCTGTCACTCCACTCAGCTGTTTGGGCCTAAGACTCTGTAATTCAGTTCCTATACCCCTCTGCCCCCCTCTCTCTCTCTTCCTCTAAGACACTTTTTAAAACCTATCCCACTGACCACTGTCCTGATAGCTTCTCCTACGGCTCGTGTCCAAATTTAATTGATAACAGCCCTGTGAAGCACTTGGGAGTGTTTTATTGAATTAAAGGTATGAAATAAACACAAGTCCTAGTAGGAGATCGAAAAAATGCAATGAATATGGCCTTTGTGATAACTGCTTTCAAAAATATTCCTCACTTACTGCTCAGGTTTTGTGCCATTCTCCAATTGAGAGAAACTGCACTGTCAATGCTGCTCTCTAACCTGGCGGCTAGGATCTGTGCTAAAGCCAGAGAATACTGCATATACTCAGCAGAATAGGCAGCATTTGTAGAGAGAGTTAATTTTTCAGGTTGATGTCCTTTCATTGGAAAGTTTCTGGTGAAAGATCATCATTTTGAAACATTGGGTGTGATCTACCGGCCACATTGCGCCTGAAATTCAGCTCGCTGCGGCCGGTAAATGCCGGGAGACCCCACTTCCGGGATCTACCCGGCTCGCGATGCCTCGCGAGATCTAACACGATCTCACGAGACGTCACAATATGAATCCCGCCCATTGTGGGTGGGATCACGTTTTGGCAAATCTGCATATTAGAGCGAGACAGCTAGTCTCACTCTAATATGCAATTCCCTGAGGTAACCGAGGCATTGGTATCTATCCCCTTCGCCTCAGTGGCCTTGGGCAAGCGCTGTTCAGTACTGGTCCCCACAAACAGCGACCAGGTGGAACGGCACTCATGTGTGTCGCTGAGGGGTTCAGAGGCCCCCAGGTGCTTGCCCTCTTGGCAGGATGCCATCCTGGCACTGCTAGTGCCAGCCTAGCACCCTGGCACTGGCAGGAGTGCCAAGCTGCCATTTATTTTAGTGATGAGGATTTGGCCCAGGGGTGCCATGTGCAAATGAGCTGGAGTACGGGTGGGGGCCTCCCTGAGGAGCCCCTAATAGGTGAGTTGGGTCTTTAGGGGAGGTCCGGGAGTCGTGTCGGGGGCTCGAGAGGTCTCTTCCTGCATTAAGGATTTCTAGTGAGGGAATTCCCCACAAACTGGCACCTCAGAGGAAATTTTAAATTTGTTTATTAATCTTGCCATTTTTTCTAATTTCATCCTCCTTGTAATCAGCGTTTTTTACAACAACTAAAAATGTGGAGCAAGTCTTGTCAACTTAAGAAATTGCATTTTCAGCACTTAAAATACTGAATTACTTTTTCAATCTAAATCTGAAAGTCATAGAAACCCTACAGTGCAGAAGGAGGCCATTAGGCCCAGCGAGTCTGTACCGACCCCCTGAATCAGCACCCTACCTGGGATCAGGCCTCACCCTATCCCCATCGCCCCATCTAACCTTTGTAATGTAATGTAATAATCTTTATTGCCACAAGTAGGCTTACATTAACACTGCAATGAAGTTACTGTGAAAAGCCCCTAGTCGCCACACTCCGGCGCCTGTTTGGGTACACGGAGGGAGAATTCAGAATGTCCAAATTACCTAACAGCGTGTCTTTCGGGACTTGTTGCAGGAAACCGGAGCACCCGGAGGAAACCCACGCAGACACGGGGAGAACATGAAGACTCCGCACAGACAGTGACCCAAGCCGGGAATCGAATCTGGCACCCTGATGCTGTGAAGCAACAGTGCTAACCACTGTGCTACCGTGCCGCCCACTGCTACCTTTTGGACACTAAGGGGCAATTTAGCTCGGCCAATCCACCTCACCTGCATATTTGGCAGGTAGGATCAAGGAAAACCCAAAAGCTTTCTATAGGTATGTCAGGAATAAAAGAATGACTAGGGTAAGAGTAGGGCCAGTCAAGCACAGGGGTGGGAAGTTGTGTGTGGAGTCTGAAGAGATAGGCGAGATACTAAATGAATATTTTTCGTCAGTATTCACTCAGGAAAAAGAGAATGTTGTGGAGGAGAATGCGGAGACCCAGGCTATTAGAATAGATGGCATTGAGGTACGTTGGGAAGAGGTGTTGGCAATTCTGGACAGGCTGAAAATAGATAAGTCCCGGGGGCCTGATGGGATTTATCCTAGGATTCTCTGGGAAGCCAGGGAAGAGATTGTTGAGCCTTTGGCTTTGATTTTTATGTCATCATTGGCTACAGGAATAGTGCCAGAGGACTGGAGGATAGCAAATGTGGTCCCTTTGTTCAAGAAGGGGAGTAGAGACAACCCCGGCAACTATAGACCGGTGAGCCTCACGTCTGTTGTGGGTAAAGTCTTGGAGGGGATTATAAGAGACAAGATTTATAATCATCTAGATAGGAATAATATGATTAGGGATAGTCAGCATGGCTTTGTGAAGGGTAGGTCATGCCTCACAAACCTTATCGAGTTCTTTGAGAAGGTGACTGAACAGGTAGACGAGGGTAGAGCAGTTGATGTGGTGTATATGGATTTCAGTAAAGCGTTTGATAAGGTTCCCCACGGTAGGCTATTGCAGAAAGTACGGAGGCTGGGGATTGAGGGTGATTTAGAGATGTGGATCAGAAATTGGCTAGCTGAAAGAAGACAGAGGGTGGTGGTTGATGGGAAATGTTCAGAATGGAGTTCAGTTACAAGTGGCGTACCACAAGGATCTGTTCTGGGGCCGTTGCTGTTTGTCATTTTTCTAAATGACCTAGAGGAGGGCACAGAAGGGTGGGTGACTAAATTTGCAGACGACACTAAAGTCGGTGGTGTTGTCGACAGTGCGGAAGGATGTTGCAGGTTACAGAGGGACATAAATAAGCTGCAGAGCTGGGCTGAGAGGTGGCAAATGGAGTTTAATGTAGAGAAGTGTGGGGTGATTCACTTTGGAAGGAATAACAGGAATGCGGAATATTTGGTTAATGGTAAAATTCTTGGAAGTGTGGATGAGCAGAGGGATCTCGGTGTCCATGTACATAGATCCCTGAAAGTTGCCACCCAGGTTGATAGGGTTGTGAAGAAGGCCTATGGTGTGTTGGCCTTTATTGGTAAAGGGATTGAGTTCCGGAGTCGTGAGGTATTGTTGCAGCTGTACAAAACTCTGGTACGGCCGCATTTGGAGTATTGCGTACAGTTCTGGTCACCTCATTATAGTAAGGACGTGGAAGCTTTGGAACGGGTGCAGAGGAGATTTACCAGGATGTTGCCTGGTATGGAGGGAAAATCTTATGAGGAAAGGCTGATGGACTTGAGGTTGTTTTCGTTAGAGAGAAGAAGGTTAAGAGGAGACTTAATAGAGGCATACAAAATGATCAGAGGGTTAGATAGGGTGGACAGTGAGAGCCTTCTCCCGCGGATGGAAATAGCTAGCACGAGGGGACATAGCCTTAAACTGAGGGGTAATAGATATAGGACAGAGGTCAGAGGTAGGTACTTTACGCAAAGAGTGGTGAGGCCGTGGAATGCCCTACCTGCAACAGTAGTGAACTCGCCAACATTGAGGGCATTTAAAAGTTTATTGGATAAGCATATGGATGATCCTGGCATAGTGTAGGTTAGATGGCTTTTGTTTTTTGACTTCCCATGTCGGTGCAACATCGTGGGCCGAAGGGCCTGTACTGCGCTGTATTGTTCTATGTTCTATGTTCTATCTTTGAATTTTTGAAGAGTAATTAAAGATTACACAACAGAATTTACCAATGCAAGTTATTAGGAGTCTGCCTTACTGCTTACTGGGAGATCACAGATAACAACATATAATGGGCAGAAAATGTGAGCCTTGCACTCATGATTTCCTGATTTGCACTAATATGTGAGGCTCCCCATTGACGGGGGACAATTTCCGACTTGGCCATAAAGAGACAACTTTGAAACTGCAACTAACTCTTGGACTGGGCAGTGTATCATTCGGAGTGGATTGAAACGAGACCAGCCCCTCTTTCACTATTTCCCATGTCCTTGTGGGTTATATGCAAAGTGAAACAACAATCAGGATATTTGTTGAAACAAATTATTTGAAAAAAAATTACAATTAAAACAAAGAAAGCAGAAATTTGCGAATAAAATGTAACTAAAATTTGGACACAAAGAAAGTAAACTTTTTTTTGAAGATAACAGATCGAATCAGACTGACCTTGAGAAACTGATGAGACCAAAACTGCAACTACTTCCAGGACTGAAGTGGTATTGCCATCAGTCTCATGTGCATGAAAAAACATTTACTCAAGAGAATTTAAATCACAAATTAAGAGGCATTCTGATTTCACATGCGGCTTGTGCTAAATCTTAATGCTGGATTGCTGGAGCTAGGGCTTGGCAGGGTTTGCAGCTTCAGGGGTGGAGATCGGAAAAGTACAAAATTAGAGTGGATCTTGAATGTAACCCTGCAGAATCACGTGGTTTTCCTGTAAACTAAACACTTATCGACAAGTAACTTTTATTGTGGGTGTTTAAATGCATCTATGCTATTCACCTCAACTACTCCGTGGTAGCAAGCTCTGGGTACCTTATTGGATTTTTTTTTTTTTAAAAACAAATTTTATTCAAACTTTTATCAAAGTAGGTTACAGCAAATAAACACCCCGGGAAACATTCTTCCCAACAATCAACGATACAGTTTGTACAGATTTTTCTCCTTTTCACCCCCCCCCCCCCCCCCATCACCCACCACCTCACGACGAACAGCTCCTCAAACACGGTCACAAACATCCCCCACTTTTTCTCAAACTCCCCTGCTGAGCCCCTTAACTCATACTTTATCTTCTCTAACCGCAGGAAGTCATACAGGTCACCCAACCATGCTGCTACCCCCGGTGGTGATGCCGACCGCCACTCCAGCAAACTTCGTCACCGTGCAATCAGAGAGGCAAAGGCCAAGACATCGGCCTTCCTCCTCTCCATGAGCTCCGGCTTCTCTGAAACCCCAAATATCGCCACCAAAGGGTCCGGGTCCACTCCCTCCTCCACTATCCTGGCTAAGACCGCGAGCACTCCCGCCCAGAATCTTCCCAATTTTTCACAACCCCAAAACATGTGCGCATGATTCGCTGGCCCCCGCCCACACCTCTCACACTCATCTGCTACCCCCTGAAAGAACCCACTCATTCTCGCCCGAGTCATATGCACCCTGTGCACCTTAAACTGTATCAGGCTCATCCTTGCACAAGAGGAGGTCCCGTTTACCCTTCGCAGTGCCTCACTCCATACTCCCCAATTCATCTCCATTCCCAACTCCGTTTCCCATTTCTCCTTGATCTTCACCACCCGCTCGCCTCCCTGCTCCCCCAGCTACTTATATATATCCCCAATTCTTCCCTCCTCTTCCATATCCGGAAGCAACAGTCTCTCCAGCAGGGTGTATCCCGGCAATCTAGGGAACCCCTTCCAGACCTTTCGTGCAAAGTCCCTAACTTGTAGATACCTGAACTCACTACCCCTCGGAGCTCTACCCTCTCCCTTAGCTCCTCCAGACTGGTGAACCCTTCCTCCAAATACAATTCCCTCACCTTGACCAGCCCCACTTCCCTCCACCTCCTGTATACACTGTGCATCCCCCCCCCCCCCCCGGCTCAAACCCATGATTCTCGCACAGCGGCGTTAGCACCGACATCCCTTCCACCCTAAAATGCCTCCTCAGCTAATTCCATATCTTCACCGTGGACTGCACCACTGGGCTCCCTGAATACCTTCTCGGAGCCATTGGCAATGCTGCTGTCACCATAGCCCTCAAACTAGACCCCTTACAAGATTCCTCCTCCATCCCAACCCACTCTATCCCATCTCCTGCCCACCACCACCGCATCTTGTCCACATTCGCCGCCCAATAATAATGAAGCAAGTTTGGCAACGCCAACCCCCCCTGCTGCCTCTGCCTCTGTCTCTGTAGCAGGGTCCTCCCCACCCTCGGCACCTTCCCCGCCCATACAAAGTCAGAGATGATTGTGTCCACTTTCCGAAAAGAGGCCTTTGGTATAAAGATCAGGACAGCCTGAAAAAACCTTGGCAGAATATTCATTTTCACCACTTGGACCCTCTCCGCCAATGTTAAGTGCAGTTAAGTGCGACACCTGATGCTCCTTCTGTCCCTCATTATCCCCTGCCACTCTGCCGACCCCCTGAAAGCCATTGCCAATGGCTCTGTGGCCAGCGCAAACAGCAGCGGCGACAGCGGGCACCCCTGCCTCGTACCCCTGCGTAAGTCAAAGCTTTGTGAGCTCATATCGTTCGTCCTCACTCTCGCTCTTGGCGCCACATACAGCAACCGCACCCATGCCACAAATCTTGGCCCAAACCCAAACCTTCCCAAAACTTCGAACAAGTACCGCCACTCCACCCGATCAAATGCTTTCTCCGCCTCCATGGACACCACCACCTCCGGTATCAGAGCTCTCGACGGATTCATCACCACATTCAACAGCCGTCTTATATTACTCGCGAGCTGCCTGCCCTTCATGAAGCCTGTTTGATCTTCTGCAACCACCCCCGGGACAGAATCCTCCATCCTCCCCGCCAACAATTTAGCCAATACTTTCACATCCATGTTCAATAATGATATGGGTCTATACGACCCACAATCCACCGGATCCTTCCCTTTTTGGGGGATTAGTGTGATTACTGCCTGCTTCATCATCTCCGGCAACTCCCCCTTCTCCGGCGCTTCATTAAATGCCCCCAACAGATGTGGTGCCAGGTCCGCCGCAAATTCCTTATAAAATTCTGCCGGGTACCCATCCGGCCCAGGGGCCTTCCCCGACTTCATACCCCTGATACTATCCAGCACCTTCCTCAGCCCCAGGGGCTCCTCCAACACCTGCCTCTTTGCTTCCTCCACCTGGGGAAATTCCAGCTCGTCCAGAAATCGCCCCATGTCCCCCTCCTCTCCTCCTGGGTCTGCCTCATAAAGTCTCTGGTAATACTCTCTAAATGCCTCATTTATCTTCCCTGGCTCTGACACCACACCCCCAGCCCGGATCTTCAATATTTCCCTGGACGCACCATGCGTCCGCAGCTGGTGCGCCAGTATGCGGCTCGCCTTCTCCCCATACTCGTACTGCACCCCTCTTTCCCTACGCAGTTGCCCTACCTCCCTCCCCGTTGTCAGCCTGTCAAATTGCCCCTGCAACTTTTTCCTCCTCGCCAATCCCTCCACGGTGGGCACCCTCGAATATTCCCTGTCCACCTCCACTATCTCGCTCACTAGACGGTCATGTTCCACCCTCCTTTCCTTATTCGCACGAACCGTAAATGAGATAATTTCTCCCCGGACCACTGCCTTCAGTACTTCCCCAAAAATGCCCGCGGTCACCTCCCCATTCTGATTGAACTGCACATAATCCCTAATCGCCAACCGCACCGTATCACATAAACCTCCATCTGCCAACAACCCCGAGTCAAACCTCCACCCCGGCCTCTGCTCTCGTCCCGTACTGAACTGAATATCCAGCCAGTGGGGTGCCTGGTCCGAGATAACTATCCCCGCATACTCTGCCCCCTCCACCCCAACCAAAATCTCACGACTCACTACAAAGTAATCAATCCTCAAATACACATTTTTGACGTGTGAAAAGAAGGAATACTCCCTTCCCCCTGGGTTCTGAAAGCGCCATGGATCCACCATACCCATCCTCTCCATAAACCCCCCCAGCTCCCTTGCCATTCATACCCATCGACCTGGGGCTCGATCTATCCACCCTCAGCTCCAGGACACAGTTAAAATCGCCTCCCATGATCAACTGGTACGTGGCCAAATCCGTGATTGCTGCCAGCAACCCCCTCATAAAACCCACATCATCCCAATTTGGGGCATACACATTTACCAACACTACCGGTGCCCCTTCCAATACCCCGCTCACAATCACATATCTCCCACCTGGATCCCTCACCTCCTTCGCACTCACGAATCCCATTTTTTTGCTCATTAAAATCATCACACCCCTCGATTTCAAATCAAACCCCGAGTGAAAAACCTGCCCGACCCACCCCTTCCTTAACCTAACCTGGTCCTTCACACGGGGGGGGGGTGTCTCCTGCAGAAAGACCACCCCCGCTTTCAAGCACCTGAGGTGCGCGAACACCCGCGACCTTTTAACCCGCCCATTCAGTCCCCGGACGTTCCACGTTACCAACCTTACCGGAGGCTTGCACCTCCAATCCCCTCTACCGTCCGTCATCTTCCCCAGTTAACTCCTGTCCCTTTAATTCCACTCTGTACCTAGCCCATCCCAGATGGCCGCTTTCTTCGCCCTTGACCATGTCACCTCTCACCCCCTGCCGCGTCACGGAAACCCCCCCCCCCCCCCCGCTTTTCCCCTTCCTCCTCCCCAACTTCCCCTTTCCCCCCTCCCCCGGCCACCCCTCTTGGCCTTCTCCCCCACCACCTCACTTCCGTTCACCAGCATAACCTGACCTTATTGGATTTATTGGTTACCATCTTATATTCACGATCCCTAATTCTAGACTCCCCAACCGGTGGAAACAGGGGTGGCACGGTGGCACAGTGGTTAGCACTGCTGCCTCACAGCGCCAGAGACCCGGGTTCAATTCCGGCCTTGGGTCACTGTCTGTGCGGAGTCTGCACGTTCTCCCCGTGTCTGCGTGGGTTTCCTCCGGGTGCTCCGGTTTCCTCCCACAGTCCAAAGAAGTGCAGGTTAGGTGGATTGGACATGCTAAATTGTCCCTTAGTGTCCAAAGAATGTGTAGGTTAGGTGGGGTTACGGGGATATGGGCGGGGGTGTGGGCCTGGGGAGTGTACTCTTTCGGAGGGTCGGTGTAGACTGGATGGGCTGAATGGCCTCCTTTTGCACTGTAGGGATTCTATGGAAACGTCTTTTTTATGTCTACCCTATCAAATCCTTTCACAAGCTGAAAGTAGGTCACCCTCAACCTTTTCTTTTCTAAAGAAAGAGCCCCGGTCTGTTCGTGTTTTTTTACTGTTAAATAGCTTTCAGACACTTACTATCTGGTTTACTAATGAAGAATATAGAACATAGAACATACAGTGCAGAAGGAGGCCATTCGGTCCATCGAGTCTGCACCGACCCATTTAAGCCCTCACTTCCTCCCTATCCCCGTAACCCAATAACCCCTCCTACCCTTTTTGGACTCTAAGGGCAATTTATCATGGCCAATCCACCTAACTGCACGTCTTTGGACTGTGGGAGGAAACCGGAGCACCCGGAGGAAACCCACGCACACACGGGGAGAACGTGCAGATTCCGCACAGACAGTGACCCAGCGGGGAATCAAACCTGGGACCCTGGAGCTGTGAAGCCACAGTGCTAACCACTATGCTACCGTGCTGCCACTCAGATGTGGTACTGGAGAACAAACAGCAGGAATTTCAGGAATTATTCCTACCTCTTCTTCTTGCTCTTTCATCATTTTGTTTTCAGTTGAAGAATTGTAGCACCATCTGTCAGGGCACAGACTCACAAATTAAACAGAGACAATTTTTACATCGACACTACAAGCTCTTGGCGTTCTCGACAATTTTAGAATAACGCTGAGCAAAACACAATTAAAATGCACTCAGTTGAAATAAATCTATCACTGAAACCATCTTTGTAAATCTCCAACCCCGATCTCAAACAGGAGCTTCATTACAAAGATCGACAGCCCATTGTATCGCTGAGTTGGAATATTTTGGTTGACTGGAGTCTGTGTTTGGTTAGTTACTCTCAGCCCAGTCAGCAGTTGAGTGGTGACAATTAGCTCCAACTCCCTCAGGGTAAGGTATGGGGATGTTGAGGATTCAGATGGGGTTGCTGATCCTGAAGTTTTGAGTTGTGCAGGAAAGGGTAGCCGCGTATGGAGTGTTGAGGAGCGGATTGAGGAGAGTTATGACAAGCACCCCCACTCCTCCCTAAAACATCTGCAGCGAATGTCCTGCTTACATTTGTTTAGAATGATGAATGCCTGGGTTTTATAGATTTCATAGAATTTACAGTGCAGAAGGAGACCATTCAGCCCATTGAGTCTGCACCGGCTCTTGGAAAGAGCACCCCACCCAAGCCCACCCCTCCACCCTATCCCCATAACCCAGTAACCCCACCCAACACTAAGGACAATTTTGGACACTAAGGGCAATTCATCATGGCCAATCCGCCTGACCTGCACATCTTTGGACTGTGGGAGGAAACCGGAGCACCCGGAGGAAACCCACGCACACACGGGGATGATGTGCAGACTCCGCACAGACAGTGATCCAAGCCGGGAATCGAACCTGGGACCCTGGAGCTGTGAAGCAATTGTGCTAACCACTATGCTACCGTGCTGCCCAGTTGGATGAGGCACTGATGCGTATATAGAACCTGTGTTGGAATCAAAGTCCAGACCTCCAGAAGGGAAAGAGGAGAAAAATAGAGCAATTCCCCCTATTTCAAAGAGAGATTCAGATTCCCAATAATCTTTGTGTGAAATATATGCCCCTGATTTCGTTTCTGAATGGCTTTTGAGGTCATCATAATTCTAATTTTAAGGCTATGCCCCCTTGCTGTTAATTTCCCCACCCGAGGTAACAGTTTGTCTGCATCTACCGTATCAAATATTAACATTGTAAGCGCCTCGATCAGATCACCCCTTAAACTTCTAAACTCAAGCGAATACAAGACAGGGTTATGCAACTTGTCCTCAAAATTTAACCCTTTCAACCAGGGGTTCCCCAACTGTGGGTCACGGAGTGGGGTTGCAGGATGAGCAATTGGGGCTGCGATTCCCAGTGCAGCATTGGTGGCTGTGGAGCGGAAACTTAGATTTGATAGTCCTGCGATCAGCTGTGACTTCCTTCAAAATGTGTGGGGTTTTTTTACCTATGGGCATAGCCCAATCCATGAGCTTTGAAGCCCAATCGCTGACACCAACGGAGCCTGCAAAATGGTGAGTGGAGCCTGCAAAATGGTGAGTGTCTTAGTTGTTGTTTGTGCTTGTATCCCTGCTGTGTGAATCACCACACCCCATCCCACATTCCTCCTCTCTCCCCCAACCCCCACACATTCCTCCTCTCTCCCCAAACCCCCACCCCACACATTCCTCCTCTCTCCCCAAACCCCCACCCCACGCATTCCTCCTCTCTCCCCAAACCCCCACCCCACGCATTCCTCCTCTCTCCCCAAACCCCCACCCCACACATTCCTCCTCTCTCCCCAAACCCCCACCCCACGCATTCGTCCTCTCCCCCAACCCCCACGCCACACATTCCTTCTCTCTCCCCAAACCCCCACCCCACACATTCCTCCTCTCCCCCAAACCCCCACCCCACACATTCCTCCTCTCCCCAAACCCCCACCCCACACATTCGTCCTCTCCCCCAACCCCCACGCCACACATTCCTTCTCTCTCCCCAAACCCCCATCCCACATTCCTCCTCTCCCCCAAACCCCCACCCCACACATTCCTCCTCTCCCCAAACCCCCACCCCACGCATTCGTCCTCTCCCCCAACTCCCACCCCATGCATACCTCCTCTCCCCAAACCCCCACCCCACACATTCCTCCTCTCTCCCCAAACCCCCACCCCACACATTCCTCCTCTCCCCAAACCCCCACCCCCACACATTCCTCCTCTCTCCCCCCATCCTGCCACACCATCAGTGTCCCCCTCCCCCCCACCTCCCATTTTTCCCTCTGGGGTTGCACCAAATCGGAAGTATTAAAATAGGGTTGCAGCAGAAAAAGCATTTGAGAAGCACTGCCCTAAACTCCAGTATCATTCTGCTGAAAACCGGTGCTAACTGCACAAGACCCGCAGAAGCAATGTCAGGTCACAGATAAAAGTACAAATCTGAAAAAGAAACCATGAGGATATTTTTCATTCTCTACATTCCTTGAGCTTAAACAATGATACTCTTACTTTATGCAACACCAACCAGTAACGGTGACTTAGATACATAAGCAGCCGTTACATCTCATCTGCAGGTGTCCAATTTAATGTTTCCCCAACTAGCAGTGTTGCAGATGGTATTCCAGTCACTAGGTTACTACCCAGAGTTGTAGCAGCTGAGCTCTCACCTCACTTCATCTGAGTGACACTGACAGGCAGCAGCAAGTACAAGCCCTGCATAAAACCAGCACAAAGTTCAGCTTTGCTTACTTCTAACGTGTTATCTCACAACCTGCAGACTGGATATAGAAGTGGAGGCCATGCACAACAGACTGATAAAGCGTAAGCCTGCTTCCCACACATCACAGTTGATAAAGATTCATCATTCTCAGAAAATATCCCTGGCCCATTAGATTATTTGACTGGGACTTCTGTAAACATGCTACAGCTGGTCTCGGCACTACAGAGTTCAGGCAAAATGGTGGATTGTGGATGGGCAGGGAAGATATCAGGGATTGTTGCTTCAACAAAAGCTGTGTTTTTGGGTGAGCGGATACTGGGCGGAATCCTCTAATCCCACGTTTTACGACGGTGTGAACGGGCCGAGCCGAGGACTAATTCTGGTCCCTACAGGGGGCCAGCACGGCACTGGAGCGGCTTCCCATCCCGGCACGAACTGGGCACCGCGGGACCCGCGCACGCGCAGTGGCCTCCTTCAATGTGCCGGCCCGACACAACATGGCGCAGGGCTACAGGGGCCGGCGCATAGGAATGGAGGCCCCCAGCCAGAGAGGCCGGCCCGCTGATCGGTGGGTCCCGATCGCGGGCCAGGCCACATCGGAGGCCCCCCCCCACTTCCCCAGGGAGTTGTCCTGGCTCCCTGCCTGGGCAATACCTCCATTTTAAAATTCACATTTTCCAAATCCCATCATAGCCTCACTTCTCTCCATCTCTGTATCCTCCTCAACGCCGCAATCCTCCAGCATCTCTGCACTCCTCCAAGTCTAGCCTCTTGAGTGTCCTCGATTTCCCTCAACTTTCCATTGACGGCTGCGCCTTCAGATATCTGGGCTCTAAGTTCCAGAATTTGTGGCCCAAACATCTCCCCCTTTGCAATGGTCATTAAAACCTACCTCTTTCACCAAGCATTTGATCACCTGTCCTAGTATCTCCTTATGTGGCCCAGTGTCAGATTTAGTTTGATAACGTGAAGCATCTTGGGATGTTTTATATTAAAGACACAATGTAAATGCAAGTTTTTCTTCATTTTGTTCACAGCCCATTTTATATCTCTCCTGATTTTTAATTTGAAACTTAAACTGCAGGATGATGCAGAACAAAGTTGATTCAGCATCACACATTTTACATGATCACACAAAGTTGAGATTTATCACTAGCTGAGACAGATTCTGACTCAGTTGGGGAGTCTTCCACAGCCTGTCAACACACATCGTCCAGGTTTATACAGAAAGATCACTTGGTCAACGTACCACACATTGATGATACCCAGAAAATTATAACCAAACTAGAGCCAGCAACATCAGGGGCGGGATTCTCCGACCCCCCGCCGGGGTCTGCACTGCACTGTCTCCCACTCTCACTCCCCTCACTGTCTCCCACTCTCACTCCCCTCACTGTCTCCCACTCTCACTCCCCTCACTGTCTCCCACTCTCACTCCCCGCACTGTCTCCCACTCCCCCACCCTGCACTGTCTCCCACTCTCACTCCCCTCACTGTCTCCCACTCTCACTCCCCGCACTGTCTCCCACTCCCCCACCCTGCACTGTCTCCCACTCCCCCACCCTGCACTGTCTCCCACTCTCACTCCCCTCACTGTCTCCCACTCTCACTCCCCGCACTGTCTCCCACTCCCCCACCCTGCACTGTCTCCCACTCCCCCACCCTGCACTGTCTCCCACTCTCACTCCCCTCACTGTCTCCCACTCCCCCACCCTGCACTGTCTCCCACTCTCATTCCCCTCACTGTCTCCCACTCCCCCACCCTGCACTGTCTCCCACTCCCCGCACTGTCTCCCACTCTCACTCCCCTCACTGTCTCCCACTCTCACTCCCCGCACTGTCTCCCACTCTCACTCCCCGCACTGTCTCCCACTCTCACTCCCCGCACTGTCTCCCACTCCCCCACCCTGCACGGTCTCCCACTCCCCCACCCTGCACTGTCTCCCACTCTCACTCCCCTCACTGTCTCCCACTCTCACTCCCCTCACTGGCTCCCACTCTCACTCCCCTCACTGTCTCCCACTCCCCCACCCTGCACTGTCTCCCACTCCCCCACCCTGCACTGTCTCCCACTCTCACTCCCCTCACTGGCTCCCACTCTCACTCCCCTCACTGTCTCCCACTCTCACTCCCCGCACTGTCTCCCACTCCCCCACCCTGCACTGTCTCCCACTCCCCCACCCTGCACTGTCTCCCACTCTCACTCCCCTCACTGTCTCCCACTCTCACTCCCCGCACTGTCTCCCACTCCCCCACCCTGCACTGTCTCCCACTCCCCCACCCTGCACTGTCTCCCACTCTCACTCCCCTCACTGTCTCCCACTCTCACTCCCCTCACTGGCTCCCACTCCCCCACCCTGCACTGTCTCCCACTCCCCCACCCTGCACTGTCTCCCACTCTCACTCCCCTTACTGTCTCCCACTCTCACTCCCTTCACTGTCTCCCACTCTCACTCCCCGCACTGTCTCCCACTCTCACTCCCCTCACTGTCTCCCACTCTCATTCCCCGCACTGTCTCCCACTCCCCCACCCTGCACTGTCTCCCACTCCCCCACCCTGCACTGTCTCCCACTCTCACTCCCCGCACTGTCTCCCACTCTCACTCCCCGCACTGTCTCCCACTCCCCTCACTGTCGCCCACTCTCACTCTCCTCACTGTCTCCCACTCCCCCACCCTGCACTGTCTCCCACTCTCACTCCCCTCAGTGTCTCCCACTCCCCCACCCTGCACTGTCTCCCACTCTCACTCCCCTCACTGTCTCCCACTCTCACTCCCCTCACTGTCTCCCACTCTCATTCCCCTCACCGTCTCCCACTCTCATTCCCCGCACTGTCTCCCACTCTCACTCCCCTCACTGTCTCCCACTCTCACTCCCCTCACTGTCTCCCACTCCCCCACCCTGCACTGTCTCCCACTCTCACCCACCGCACTGTCTCGCACTCTCACCCCCCGCACTGTCTCCCACTCTCACTCCCCTCACTGTCTCCCACTCCCCCACCCTGCACTGTCTCCCACTCCCCGCACTGTCTCCCACTCTCACTCCCCTCACTGTCTCCCACTCTCACTCCCCGCACTGTCTCCCACTCTCATTCCCCTCACTGTCTCCCACTCTCATTCCCCGCACTGTCTCCCACTCTCACTCCCCTCACTGTCTCCCACTCTCACTCCCCTCACTGTCTCCCACTCCCCCACCCTGCACTGTCTCCCACTCTCACCCACCGCACTGTCTCGCACTCTCACCCCCCGCACTGTCTCCCACTCTCACTCCCCTCACTGTCTCCCACTCCCCCACCCTGCACTGTCTCCCACTCCCCGCACTGTCTCCCACTCTCACTCCCCTCACTGTCTCCCACTCTCACTCCCCGCACTGTCTCCCACTCTCACTCCCCGCACTGTCTCCCACTCCCCCACCCTGCACTGTCTCCCACTCCCCCACCCTGCACTGTCTCCCACTCTCACTCCCCTCACTGTCTCCCACTCTCACTCCCCTCACTGGCTCCCACTCTCACTCCCCTCACTGTCTCCCACTCTCACTCCCCGCACTGTCTCCCACTCCCCCACCCTGCACTGTCTCCCACTCCCCCACCCTGCACTGTCTCCCACTCTCACTCCCCTCACTGTCTCCCACTCTCACTCCCCGCACTGTCTCCCACTCCACCACCCTGCACTGTCTCCCACTCCCCCACCCTGCACTGTCTCCCACTCTCACTCCCCTCACTGGCTCCCACTCCCCCACCCTGCACTGTCTCCCACTCCCCCACCCTGCACTGTCTCCCACTCTCACTCCCCTTACTGTCTCCCACTCTCACTCCCTTCACTGTCTCCCACTCTCACTCCCCGCACTGTCTCCCACTCTCACTCCCCTCACTGTCTCCCAACCTCATTCCCCGCACTGTCTCCCACTCCCCCACCCTGCACTGTCTCCCACTCCCCCACCCTGCACTGTCTCCCACTCTCACTCCCCTCACTGTCTCCCACTCCCCCACCCCTCACTGTCTCCCACTCTCACTCCCCGCACTGTCTCCCACTCTCACTCCCCGCACTGTCTCCCACTCCCCTCACTGTCGCCCACTCTCACTCTCCTCACTGTCTCCCACTCCCCCACCCTGCACTGTCTCCCACTCTCACTCCCCTCAGTGTCTCCCACTCCCCCACCCTGCACTGTCTCCCACTCTCACTCCCCTCACTGTCTCCCACTCTCACTCCCCTCACTGTCTCCCACTCTCATTCCCCTCACTGTCTCCCACTCTCATTCCCCGCACTGTCTCCCACTCTCACTCCCCTCACTGTCTCCCACTCTCACTCCCCTCACTGTCTCCCACTCCCCCACCCTGCACTGTCTCCCACTCTCACCCACCGCACTGTCTCCCACTCTCACCCCCCGCACTGTCTCCCACTCCCCGCACTATCTCCCACTCCCCCACCCTGCACTGTCTCCCACTCCCCTCACTGTCTCCCACTCTCATTCCCCGCACTGTCTCCCACTCTCACTCCCCTCACTGTCTCCCACTCTCACTCCCCTCACTGTCTCCCACTCCCCCATCCCGCACTATCTCCCACTCTCACTCCCCTCACTGTCTCCCACTCTCACTCCCCTCACTGTCTCCCACTCCCCCACCCCTCACTGTCTCCCACTCTCACTCCCCGCACTGTCTCCCACTCTCACTCCCCGCACTGTCTCCCACTCCCCTCACTGTCGCCCACTCTCACTCTCCTCACTGTCTCCCACTCCCCCACCCTGCACTGTCTCCCACTCTCACTCCCCTCAGTGTCTCCCACTCCCCCACCCTGCACTGTCTCCCACTCTCACTCCCCTCACTGTCTCCCACTCTCACTCCCCTCACTGTCTCCCACTCTCATTCCCCTCACTGTCTCCCACTCTCATTCCCCGCACTGTCTCCCACTCTCACTCCCCTCACTGTCTCCCACTCTCACTCCCCTCACTGTCTCCCACTCCCCCACCCTGCACTGTCTCCCACTCTCACCCACCGCACTGTCTCGCACTCTCACCCCCCGCACTGTCTCCCACTCTCACTCCCCGCACTATCTCCCACTCCCCCACCCTGCACTGTCTCCCACTCCCCTCACTGTCTCCCACTCTCATTCCCCGCACTGTCTCCCACTCTCACTCCCCTCACTGTCTCCTACTCTCACTCCCCTCACTGACTCCTACTCCCCCACCCCGCACTGTCTCCCACTCTCACTCCCCTCACTGTCTCCCACTCTCACTCCCCTCACTGTCTCCCACTCCCCCTCCCTGCACTGTCTCCCACTCCCCCACCCCGCACTGTCTCCAACTCCCCCACCCCGCACTGTCTCCCACTCCCCCACCCCGCACTGTCTCCCACTCTCACTCCCCTCACTGTCTCCCACTCCCCCTCCCTGCACTGTCTCCCACTCTCACTCCCTTCACTGTCTCCCACTCTCACTCCCCTCACTGTCTCCCACTCCCCCACCCTGCACTGTCTCCCACTCTCACTCCCCTCACTGTCTCCCACTCTCACTCCCCTCACTGTCTCCCACTCTCACTCCCTTCACTGTCTCCCACTCTCACTCCCCGCACTGTCTCCCACTCTCACTCCCCTCACTGTCTCCCACTCTCACTCCCTTCACTGTCTCCCACTCTCACTCCCCTCACTGTCTCCCACTCTCACTCCCCTCACTGTCTCCCACTCCCCGCACTGTCTCCCACTCTCTCTCCCTTCACTGTCTCCCACTCCCCTCACTGTCTCCCACTCTCACTCCCCTCACTGTCTCCCACTCCCACTCCCCTCACTGTCTCCCACTCTCACTCCCCTCACTGTCTCCCACTCTCACTCCCCGCACTGTCTCCCACTCTCACTCCCCTCACTGTCTCCCACTCTCACTCCCTTCACTGTCTCCCACTCTCACTCCCCGCACTGTCTCCCACTCTCACTCCCCTCACTGTCTCCCACTCTCACTCCCCGCACTGTCTCCCACTCCCCCACCCTGCACTGTCTCCCACTCCCCCACCCTGCACTGTCTCCCACTCTCACTCCCCTCACTGTCTCCCACTCTCACTCCCCTCACTGTCTCCCACTCCCCCTCCCTGCACTGTCTCCTACTCCCCCACCCCGCACTGTCTCCAACTCCCCCAACCCGCACTGTCTCCCACTCCCCCACCCCGCACTGTCTCCCACTCTCACTCCCCTCACTGTCTCCCACTCCCCCTCCCTGCACTGTCTCCCACTCCCTTCACTGTCTCCCACTCTCACTCCCCTCACTGTCTCCCACTCCCCCACCCTGCACTGTCTCCCACTCTCACTCCCCTCACTGTCTCCCACTCTCACTCCCTTCACTGTCTCCCACTCTCACTCCCCGCACTGTCTCCCACTCTCACTCCCCTCACTGTCTCCCACTCTCACTCCCTTCACTGTCTCCCACTCTCACTCCCCTCACTGTCTCCCACTCTCACTCCCCTCGCTGTCTCCCACTCCCCGCACTGTCTCCCACTCTCCTCACTGTCTCCCACTCTCTCTCCCTTCACTGTCTCCCACTCCCCTCACTGTCTCCCACTCTCACTCCCCTCACTGTCTCCCACTCCCACTCCCCTCACTGTCTCCCACTCTCACTCCCCGAACTGTCTCCCAATCTCACTCCCCGCACTGTCTCCCACTCTCACTCCCCTCACTGTCTCCCACTCTCACTCCCTTCACTGTCTCCCACTCTCACTCCCCGCACTGTCTCAAACTCTCACTCCCCTCACTGTCTCCCACTCTCACTCCCCTCACTGTCTCCCACTCCCCGCACTGTCTCCCACTCTCACTCCCCTCACTGTCTCCCACTCTCACTCCCTTCACTGTCTCCCACTCCCCTCACTGTCTCCCACTCTCACTCCCCTCACTGTCTCCCACTCTCACTCCCCTCACTGTCTCCCACTCTCACTCCCCGCACTGTCTCCCACTCTCACTCCCCGCACTGTCTCCCACTCTCACTCCCCGCACTGTCTCCCACTCTCACTCCCCGCACTGTCTCCCACTCTCACTCCCCGCACTGTCTCCCACTCCCCTGACTGTCTCCCACTCTCACTCCCCTCACTGTCTCCCACTCTCACTCACCGCACTGTCTCCCACTCCCCTCACTGTCTCCCACTGTCACTCCCCTCACTGTCTCCCACTCTCATTCCCCTCACTGTCTCCCACTCTCATTCCCCGCACTGTCTCCCACTCTCACTCCCCTCACTGTCTCCCACTCTCACTCCCCTCACTGTCTCCCACTCCCCCACCCTGCACTGTCTCCCACTCTCACCCACCGCACTGTCTCCCACTCTCACTCCCCGCACTATCTCCCACTCCCCCACCCTGCACTGTCTCCCACTCCCCTCACTGTCTCCCACTCTCATTCCCCGCACTGTCTCCCACTCTCACTCCCCTCACTGTCTCCCACTCTCACTCCCCTCACTGTCTCCCACTCCCCCACCCCGCACTGTCTCCCACTCTCACTCCCCTCACTGTCTCCCACTCTCACTCCCCTTACTGTCTCCCACTCTCACTCCCTTCACTGTCTCCCACTCTCACTCCCCGCACTGTCTCCCACTCTCACTCCCCTCACTGTCTCCCACTCTCATTCCCCGCACTGTCTCCCACTCCCCCACCCTGCACTGTCTCCCACTCCCCCACCCTGCACTGTCTCCCACTCTCACTCCCCTCACTGTCTCCCACTCCCCCACCCCTCACTGTCTCCCACTCTCACTCCCCGCACTGTCTCCCACTCTCACTCCCCGCACTGTCTCCCACTCTCACTCCCCGCACTGTCTCCCACTCCCCTCACTGTCGCCCACTCTCACTCTCCTCACTGTCTCCCACTCCCCCACCCTGCACTGTCTCCCACTCTCACTCCCCTCAGTGTCTCCCACTCCCCCACCCTGCACTGTCTCCCACTCTCACTCCCCTCACTGTCTCCCACTCTCACTCCCCTCACTGTCTCCCACTCTCATTCCCCTCACTGTCTCCCACTCTCATTCCCCGCACTGTCTCCCACTCTCACTCCCCTCACTGTCTCCCACTCTCACTCCCCTCACTGTCTCCCACTCCCCCACCCTGCACTGTCTCCCACTCTCACCCACCGCACTGTCTCGCACTCTCACCCCCCGCACTGTCTCCCACTCTCACTCCCCGCACTATCTCCCACTCCCCCACCCTGCACTGTCTCCCACTCCCCTCACTGTCTCCCACTCTCATTCCCCGCACTGTCTCCCACTCTCACTCCCCTCACTGTCTCCCACTCTCACTCCCCTCACTGTCTCCTACTCCCCCACCCCGCACTGTCTCCCACTCTCACTCCCCTCACTGTCTCCCACTCTCACTCCCCTCACTGTCTCCCACTCCCCCTCCCTGCACTGTCTCCCACTCCCCCACCCCGCACTGTCTCCAACTCCCCCACCCCGCACTGTCTCCCACTCCCCCACCCCGCACTGTCTCCCACTCTCACTCCCCTCACTGTCTCCCACTCCCCCTCCCTGCACTGTCTCCCACTCTCACTCCCTTCACTGTCTCCCACTCTCACTCCCCTCACTGTCTCCCACTCCCCCACCCTGCACTGTCTCCCACTCTCACTCCCCTCACTGTCTCCCACTCTCACTCCCCTCACTGTCTCCCACTCTCACTCCCTTCACTGTCTCCCACTCTCACTCCCCGCACTGTCTCCCACTCTCACTCCCCTCACTGTCTCCCACTCTCACTCCCTTCACTGTCTCCCACTCTCACTCCCCTCACTGTCTCCCACTCTCACTCCCCTCGCTGTCTCCCACTCCCCGCACTGTCTCCCACTCTCTCTCCCTTCACTGTCTCCCACTCCCCTCACTGTCTCCCACTCTCACTCCCCTCACTGTCTCCCACTCCCACTCCCCTCACTGTCTCCCACTCTCACTCCCCTCACTGTCTCCCACTCTCACTCCCCGCACTGTCTCCCACTCTCACTCCCCTCACTGTCTCCCACTCTCACTCCCTTCACTGTCTCCCACTCTCACTCCCCGCACTGTCTCCCACTCTCACTCCCCTCACTGTCTCCCACTCTCACTCCCCGCACTGTCTCCCACTCCCCCACCCTGCACTGTCTCCCACTCCCCCACCCTGCACTGTCTCCCACTCTCACTCCCCTCACTGTCTCCCACTCTCACTCCCCTCACTGTCTCCCACTCCCCCTCCCTGCACTGTCTCCTACTCCCCCACCCCGCACTGTCTCCAACTCCCCCAACCCGCACTGTCTCCCACTCCCCCACCCCGCACTGTCTCCCACTCTCACTCCCCTCACTGTCTCCCACTCCCCCTCCCTGCACTGTCTCCCACTCCCTTCACTGTCTCCCACTCTCACTCCCCTCACTGTCTCCCACTCCCCCACCCTGCACTGTCTCCCACTCTCACTCCCCTCACTGTCTCCCACTCTCACTCCCTTCACTGTCTCCCACTCTCACTCCCCGCACTGTCTCCCACTCTCACTCCCCTCACTGTCTCCCACTCTCACTCCCTTCACTGTCTCCCACTCTCACTCCCCTCACTGTCTCCCACTCTCACTCCCCTCGCTGTCTCCCACTCCCCGCACTGTCTCCCACTCTCCTCACTGTCTCCCACTCTCTCTCCCTTCACTGTCTCCCACTCCCCTCACTGTCTCCCACTCTCACTCCCCTCACTGTCTCCCACTCCCACTCCCCTCACTGTCTCCCACTCTCACTCCCCGAACTGTCTCCCAATCTCACTCCCCGCACTGTCTCCCACTCTCACTCCCCTCACTGTCTCCCACTCTCACTCCCTTCACTGTCTCCCACTCTCACTCCCCGCACTGTCTCCCACTCTCACTCCCCTCACTGTCTCCCACTCTCACTCCCCTCACTGTCTCCCACTCCCCGCACTGTCTCCCACTCTCACTCCCCTCACTGTCTCCCACTCTCACTCCCTTCACTGTCTCCCACTCCCCTCACTGTCTCCCACTCTCACTCCCCTCACTGTCTCCCACTCTCACTCCCCTCACTGTCTCCCACTCTCACTCCCCGCACTGTCTCCCACTCTCACTCCCCGCACTGTCTCCCACTCTCACTCCCCGCACTGTCTCCCACTCTCACTCCCCGCACTGTCTCCCACTCTCACTCCCCGCACTGTCTCCCACTCCCCTGACTGTCTCCCACTCTCACTCCCCTCACTGTCTCCCACTCTCACTCCCCGCACTGTCTCCCACTCCCCTCACTGTCTCCCACTGTCACTCCCCTCACTGTCTCCCACTCTCATTCCCCTCACTGTCTCCCACTCTCATTCCCCGCACTGTCTCCCACTCTCACTCCCCTCACTGTCTCCCACTCTCACTCCCCTCACTGTCTCCCACTCCCCCACCCTGCACTGTCTCCCACTCTCACCCACCGCACTGTCTCCCACTCTCACTCCCCGCACTATCTCCCACTCCCCCACCCTGCACTGTCTCCCACTCCCCTCACTGTCTCCCACTCTCATTCCCCGCACTGTCTCCCACTCTCACTCCCCTCACTGTCTCCCACTCTCACTCCCCTCACTGTCTCCCACTCCCCCACCCCGCACTGTCTCCCACTCTCACTCCCCTCACTGTCTCCCACTCTCACTCCCCTTACTGTCTCCCACTCTCACTCCCTTCACTGTCTCCCACTCTCACTCCCCGCACTGTCTCCCACTCTCACTCCCCTCACTGTCTCCCACTCTCATTCCCCGCACTGTCTCCCACTCCCCCACCCTGCACTGTCTCCCACTCCCCCACCCTGCACTGTCTCCCACTCTCACTCCCCTCACTGTCTCCCACTCCCCCACCCCTCACTGTCTCCCACTCTCACTCCCCGCACTGTCTCCCACTCTCACTCCCCGCACTGTCTCCCACTCCCCTCACTGTCGCCCACTCTCACTCTCCTCACTGTCTCCCACTCCCCCACCCTGCACTGTCTCCCACTCTCACTCCCCTCAGTGTCTCCCACTCCCCCACCCTGCACTGTCTCCCACTCTCACTCCCCTCACTGTCTCCCACTCTCACTCCCCTCACCGTCTCCCACTCTCATTCCCCTCACTGTCTCCCACTCTCATTCCCCGCACTGTCTCCCACTCCCACTCCCCTCACTGTCTCCCACTCTCACTCCCCTCACTGTCTCCCACTCCCCCACCCTGCACTGTCTCCCACTCTCACCCACCGCACTGTCTCGCACTCTCACCCCCCGCACTGTCTCCCACTCTCACTCCCCGCACTATCTCCCACTCCCCCACCCTGCACTGTCTCCCACTCCCCTCACTGTCTCCCACTCTCATTCCCCGCACTGTCTCCCACTCTCACTCCCCTCACTGTCTCCCACTCTCACTCCCCTCACTGTCTCCCACTCCCCCACCCCTCACTGTCTCCCACTCTCACTCCCCTCACTGTCTCCCACTCCCACTCCCCTCACTGTCTCCCACTCCCCCTCCCTGCACTGTCTCCCACTCCCCCACCCCGCACTGTCTCCAACTCCCCCACCCCGCACTGTCTCCCACTCCCCCACCCCGCACTGTCTCCCACTCTCACTCCCCTCACTGTCTCCCACTCCCCCTCCCTGCACTGTCTCCCACTCTCACTCCCTTCACTGTCTCCCACTCTCACTCCCCTCACTGTCTCCCACTCCCCCACCCTGCACTGTCTCCCACTCTCACTCCCCTCACTGTCTCCCACTCTCACTCCCCTCACTGTCTCCCACTCTCACTCCCTTCACTGTCTCCCACTCTCACTCCCCGCACTGTCTCCCACTCTCACTCCCCTCACTGTCTCCCACTCTCACTCCCTTCACTGTCTCCCACTCTCACTCCCCTCAGTGTCTCCCACTCTCACTCCCCTCGCTGTCTCCCACTCCCCGCACTGTCTCCCACTCTCCTCACTGTCTCCCACTCTCTCTCCCTTCACTGTCTCCCACTCCCCTCACTGTCTCCCACTCTCACTCCCCTCACTGTCTCCCACTCCCACTCCCCTCACTGTCTCCCACTCTCACTCCCCTCGCTGTCTCCCACTCTCACTCCCCGCACTGTCTCCCACTCTCACTCCCCTCACTGTCTCCCACTCTCACTCCCTTCACTGTCTCCCACTCTCACTCCCCGCACTGTCTCCCACTCTCACTCCCCTCACTGTCTCCCACTCTCACTCCCCGCACTGTCTCCCACTCCCCCACCCTGCACTGTCTCCCACTCCCCCACCCTGCACTGTCTCCCACTCTCACTCCCCTCACTGTCTCCCACTCTCACTCCCCTCACTGTCTCCCACTCCCCCTCCCTGCACTGTCTCCTACTCCCCCACCCCGCACTGTCTCCAACTCCCCCACCCCGCACTGTCTCCCACTCCCCCACCCCGCACTGTCTCCCACTCTCACTCCCCTCACTGTCTCCCACTCCCCCTCCCTGCACTGTCTCCCACTCCCTTCACTGTCTCCCACTCTCACTCCCCTCACTGTCTCCCACTCCCCCACCCTGCACTGTCTCCCACTCTCACTCCCCTCACTGTCTCCCACTCTCACTCCCTTCACTGTCTCCCACTCTCACTCCCCGCACTGTCTCCCACTCTCACTCCCTTCACTGTCTCCCACTCTCACTCCCCTCACTGTCTCCCACTCTCACTCCCCTCGCTGTCTCCCACTCCCCGCACTGTCTCCCACTCTCCTCACTGTCTCCCACTCTCTCTCCCTTCACTGTCTCCCACTCCCCTCACTGTCTCCCACTCTCACTCCCCTCACTGTCTCCCACTCCCACTCCCCTCACTGTCTCCCACTCTCACTCCCCTCACTGTCTCCCACTCTCACTCCCCGCACTGTCTCCCACTCTCACTCCCTTCACTGTCTCCCACTCTCACTCCCCGCACTGTCTCCCACTCTCACTCCCCGCACTGTCTCCCACTCTCACTCCCCTCACTGTCTCCCACTCCCCGCACTGTCTCCCACTCTCACTCCCCTCACTGTCTCCCACTCTCACTCCCTTCACTGTCTCCCACTCCCCTCACTGTCTCCCACTCTCACTCCCCTCACTGTCTCCCACTCTCACTCCCCTCACTGTCTCCCACTCTCACTCCCCGCACTGTCTCCCACTCTCACTCCCCTCACTGTCTCCCACTCTCACTCCCCGCACTGTCTCCCACTCTCACTCCCCGCACTGTCTCCCACTCTCACTCCCCTCACTGTCTCCCACTCCCCTCACTGTCTCCCACTCTCACTCCCCTCACTGTCTCCCACTCTCACTCCCCTCACTGTCTCCCACTCTCACTCCCCTCACTGTCTCCCACTCCCACTCCCCTCACTGTCTCCCACTCTCACTCCCCTCACTGTCTCCCACTCTCACTCCCCGCACTGTCTCCCACTCTCACTCCCCTCACTGTCTCCCACTCTCACTCCCTTCACTGTCTCCCACTCTCACTCCCCGCACTGTCTCCCACTCTCACTCCCCGCACTGTCTCCCACTCTCACTCCCCTCACTGTCTCCCACTCCCCGCACTGTCTCCCACTCTCACTCCCCTCACTGTCTCCCACTCTCACTCCCTTCACTGTCTCCCACTCCCCTCACTGTCTCCCACTCTCACTCCCCTCACTGTCTCCCACTCTCACTCCCCTCACTGTCTCCCACTCTCACTCCCCGCACTGTCTCCCACTCTCACTCCCCGCACTGTCTCCCACTCTCACTCCCCGCACTGTCTCCCACTCTCACTCCCCGCACTGTCTCCCACTCTCACTCCCCGCACTGTCTCCCACTCTCACTCCCCGCACTGTCTCCCACTCCCCTCACTGTCTCCCACTCTCACTCCCCTCACTGTCTCCCACTCTCACTCCCCGCACTGTCTCCCACTCCCCTCACTGTCTCCCACTCTCACTCCCCTCACTGTCTCCCACTCTCATTCCCCTCACTGTCTCCCACTCTCATTCCCCGCACTGTCTCCCACTCTCATTCCCCGCACTGTCTCCCACTCTCATTCCCCGCACTGTCTCCCACTCTCACTCCCCTCACTGTCTCCCACTCTCACTCCCCTCACTGTCTCCCACTCTCACTCCCCTCACTGTCTCCCACTCCCCCACCCTGCACTGTCTCCCACTCTCACCCACCGCACTGTCTCGCACTCTCACCCCCCGCACTGTCTCCCACTCTCACTCCCCGCACTATCTCCCACTCCCCCACCCTGCACTGTCTCCCACTCCCCTCACTGTCTCCCACTCTCATTCCCCGCACTGTCTCCCACTCTCACTCCCCTCACTGTCTCCCACTCTCACTCCCCTCACAGTCTCCCACTCTCACTCCCCTCACTGTCTCCCACTCCCCCACCCCGCACTGTCTCCCACTCTCACTCCCCTCACTGTCTCCCACTCTCACTCCCCTCACTGTCTCCCACTCCCCCTCCCTGCACTGTCTCCCACTCCCCCACACCGCACTGTCTCCAACTCCCCCACCCCGCACTGTCTCCCACTCCCCCACCCCGCACTGTCTCCCACTCTCACTCCCCTCACTGTCTCCCACTCCCCCTCCCTGCACTGTCTCCCACTCCCTTCACTGTCTCCCACTCTCACTCCCCTCACTGTCTCCCACTCCCCCACCCTGCACTGTCTCCCACTCTCACTCCCCTCACTGTCTCCCACTCTCACTCCCCTCACTGTCTCCCACTCTCACTCCCTTCACTGTCTCCCACTCTCACTCCCCGCACTGTCTCCCACTCTCACTCCCCTCACTGTCTCCCACTCTCACTCCCTTCACTGTCTCCCACTCTCACTCCCTTCACTGTCTCCCACTCTCACTCCCCTCACTGTCTCCCACTCTCACTCCCCTCGCTGTCTCCCACTCCCCGCACTGTCTCCCACTCTCCTCACTGTCTCCCACTCTCTCTCCCTTCACTGTCTCCCACTCCCCTCACTGTCTCCCACTCTCACTCCCCTCACTGTCTCCCACTCCCCTCACTGTCTCCCACTCTCACTCCCCTCACTGTCTCCCACTCTCACTCCCCGCACTGTCTCCCACTCTCACTCCCCTCACTGTCTCCCACTCTCACTCCCTTCACTGTCTCCCACTCTCACTCCCCGCACTGTCTCCCACTCTCACTCCCCTCACTGTCTCCCACTCTCACTCTACCGCACTGTCTCCCACTCCCCCACCCTGCACTGTCTCCCACTCCCCCACCCTGCACTGTCTCCCACTCTCACTCCCCTCACTGTCTCCCACTCCCCCTCCCTGCACTGTCTCCCACTCACCCTCCCTGCACTGTCTCCTACTCCCCCACCCCGCACTGTCTCCAACTCCCCCACCCCGCACTGTCTCCCACTCCCCCACCCCGCACTGTCTCCCACTCTCACTCCCCTCACTGTCTCCCACTCCCCCTCCCTGCACTGTCTCCCACTCTCACTCCCCTCACTGTCTCCCACTCTCACTCCCCTCACTGTCTCCCACTCTCACTCCCCTCACTGTCTCCCACTCTCACTCCACTCACTGTCTCCCACTCTCACTCCCCTCACTGTCTCCCACTCTCACTCCCCTCACTGTCTCCCACTCTCATTCCCCTCACTGTCTCCCACTCTCATTCCCCGCACTGTCTCCCACTCTCACTCCCCTCACTGTCTCCCACTCTCACTCCACTCACTGTCTCCCACTCTCACTCCCCTCACTGTCTCCCACTCCCCTCACTGACAGAACAACCCCAACAATATAATTCCTAAAACATAGACTTGTCGAACAAAAACACCCCCCCCTCCCCCCCCTTAGCATTCAATAGCAACCAGCTCCCCAAAGTGCCTAATAAACAAACCCCCAAGATTGTTGAACCCCTCCTTCACTCTACCTCAGCTGAAACCTCACCTTCTCCAGGGTCAGAAACCCCAGCAGGTCCCCCCACCACTCCGAGGCACAGGGCGGAGAGACTGACCACCACCCCAACAAGACCCGCCTAAGAACGATCAGTGAGGCGAAGGCTAAAACGTCTGCCCCCGTTACCGCCTGCAACTCTGGTCGGTCCGACATCCCGAAAATGGCTTCTAGGGGACCAGGCTCCACATCCATGTGCAAAACCCCGCTAGATAGTGTTAAATAACTCCCGCCAATACCTTTCCAGCTTCGGGCAGGGCCAAAACATATGACCATGGTTTGTGGGCCCCTCCCACATTACTCACAAACATCCACCATCCACTCAAACGGCTGGCTCATCTTTGATTTTGTGAGGTGCGTCCTATACACAATCTTCAATTGCATCAGCCCCAAGCTCACGCACGAGGTTGAGACATTTACCCTCTGCAGCAACTCACACCACAGTCCGTCTTCCATCGCCCTCCCCCAGCTCTTTTTCCCACTTCATCTCCCCCCCACAGGACACCCTATTTTCCTCCACGATCCTCCCATAAATCACCAATACAGCCCGCTTGTCCCCCCCCCGACAGTACCGCCTCCAACAGCAAGGAGGCCAGCGTTATCGGGAAGGTCGGGAAATCCTTCCTTGCAAAGTCTCGAATGTGCAGGTACCTAAACCCTTCCCCCTGCAACAACCCGTACTTCTCTCCCAGCTCCTCCAAGCTCACAAATCGTTCCCCAAGAAACAGATCCTTCATTTCATTAATCCCCTCTCGTCCTAGACTTGAAACCAGCTGGGATCGGAAGAGTATTGTACATATTATTACTTTGCAATAAAACTTTTTCTCCATTCGCCTCGGACTCGTCTGTGGTCACTAAATCACCATTGCTTCTTTTGCCCATTTTTCCCATCACCTTAAATCAGTGTCCTCTGATTCTCGATCCTTCCAGGTACAGTAAGTTTCTCTTTATCTACTCTGTCCACTCCCCTCACAACCTTGAACACCTCTATCAAATCCCTTCAAATAAGAGCAAATGTGGCCATACAGTCCCTCAAGCCTGTACCACCGTTCAATACGATCATGCTGATCTGATCTTGGCCTTAACTGCACATCACTGTTCGTTTCCCATAAATCATGAAGTAGTAACTAGTAACACCACGCTTGTGAGTTTTCAAAGCCTGCAGTTTGTTGGGAGATTGTTAGGATAAGAGTTGGCAGAGTTCCATGTTTGTGATTATATAGACAATTACAGGTCAGCCCTTTAAACAGCGAATTTTTGTTAAAATTCCAAAAGAAAGTGGTTTCATAGAATCATAGAATTATAGAATTTACAGTGCAGAAGACCATTCGGCCCATCGAGTCTGCACCGGCCCTTGGAAAGAGCACCCCACTCAAGCACACACCTCCTCCACCCCATCCCCTTAACCCAGTGTAGCCATCTGAGATGACCACCTGCAAAGGACCATGGGAATTATGGCCATTATGGCCAACCCAGGACTCAGACAGATGCAGAGCTTCTGTGTATTTACAACCCAGGTAGCTAGATTTGATCGAAACCCCCGCTCATTTGCATTCTAATGGCCCATCTCCCCAGAACAATAGGACTCCAATCAAGAAACCGATACAGCCACAGACTGATTGGCGTCACTCCCTTTACTCAGAGAGCCCAACTGCCAAGGTCAATGACCGCTAAGGACCCGCCCAGCCACCCGCCCCCTTATTGGCCTAAATCGAAGGCAGTGATCGAAGCCCTGTCGAATTATTGGGTCCAAGATTAAGGACCGCCCCAAAGAGTGTAAAACCCTAGAGGGATAAAAGGGGACACAGCCATGTGTTCGGTCTCCTTTGAATCCGGCCTGTGCCAGCCCAACTGCAGCATAATGACCTGACAGCCAAGTTCAAGACCAACAATCGCTACATGACGGATGAGCCCAGCAGAGACAGAGCCACTTCTTCAAACCAGCCACGTGATCCAGATAAAGGCCTTATCCACTTGCACAGTGCCGGTCGCCTGAAGTTAAGTATAGGTTAATGTAGTTGATAGGTGTAGTTTAACTTGTAGTATATTGTGCTTGCATGTCGAAGTAACCCTTGTTTGTAAATAAACCATCTTTGAACTTGAACTGACTAACTGGTTGTGTGGTCATTTTACTGATATACGGGAAAGCCTTGTGGTTCAGTAAGATAAATAGAAACATCCACAGTATTGGCGACGCTGTTGGGACATAACATCATATCATAAAAAGAGCCTCAGTATCATATTGGTGACTCTAAAGAGCAACATTATTATAGTATTCCATTAAATTGGCAACACCAGTAACCTCAATTAACCTTTTTGGTCACTAAGGGCAATTTATCATGGCCAATCCACCTAACCCGCACATCTTTGGACTGGGGGAGGAAACCGGAGCACCCGGAGGAAACCCACGCACACACGGGGAGAACGTGCAGACTCCGCACAGACAGTGACCCAAGCCGGGAATCAAACCTGGGACCCTGGAGCTGTGAAGCAACTGTGCTAACCACTGATTTCACACTGATAGTGCCAGGAGACCAGTCTAGATAGCTGATACATCAAGATTACCGAAACACCCTGGGTTAATATTGTACAGTTAATTCCACAATAACCTACTCCCAGCGAGCAAGCCCTTCACAAGGAGCTGTAGATCTGAAACAGTAAAATTGACTTTCCAACCTGCATTTTCTGTGAGCATGCTTTCCGCTGCAAACCTGCAGGATGAGCTCTTTTGTAAATCTGCTCCTTCAGTTGTTGCGCTCAGCCACTTCTCCCAGTCAGCTCGCTTGGCACTGACATTTGCTATATAAACAGGTTTTTAAAAATGACACTATTAGCTTACCATTTTCAAATGTTTTTGTTTAAACTGCAAAAACAAACAACCATTAATGTTGCATCTACATGCTTGAGCCTGTTTTTTTAAACCATCAGCATCACCTGATATATTCAGGTACAGAAATACTGACATTACTGAAAAGTCAATAGCTCTTTTCTCATGGGCATCAGGTCACAGGGAGACGATTTCCACAATTCTCGGAACTGTATAAATTACAGATAGTCACCGAATAAAGACACCAACTAAAAATCAGTTGTTGCCCACCCAGTGACTCAGCAAGTGGATTCAGTGAATATAGAGCTGGAAAATCCCAGGTGTGACGCTGAGTCCTTTCCTGAGCTCACTGATCTCAGGGGGAGCACCTGTGCAAGTTGGGATCAGCTAAGATGCACCCCACTCCAGTATGGTTAAACAGCCACTGTCGTGATCTTACAAGCGGATTAGCTGCTTAGAGGAGAGAACTATGTCACAGCTCAAAGTGAAATCTCTCACAATAGGATTTAAAAAAAAACAAATCTGCTATGGGATTGAGTAGTTGAGGTTCAAATACCACCTTTCAACTGTGGGATTTCAGTTCAAATCAATTTTCTCTGTTAGCTGGCTTAAGAATCAATGGTCAATCTCAATCCAGTGACCAATTGACCTAACTGCAAAACTGGCTTTTGATTTGGTTCTAATAAGAACATAAGAAATAGGAGCAGGAGTCAGCCATTTAGTGGCAATGATATCCTGGGCCATCCTCCTGCTCAAAGTGGCATCTATTTTTGGTTGGCAAATGAGGTTGACATTGGGTTCCACCAGATCTTACTGATTCACAGAGTGCAGGAGGCGGCTATTTGGCTCATTGAGGATTCTACCTAATCCCACTCCCCTGCCATATCCCATGACCTTGTACATTCTTTATTTTCAGATAGCAATCCAATTCCATTTTGAATATCTCGATCAAACCTATCACCCTCTTAGGAAGTTTGTTCAAATCTCCAACCACCCACTGGGTGAAAATTAATTTCCTCACATCACTTCTACTCCTTTGCCAATTATTCTCAATCTGTGACTCTAACTCTTGGTGTTCTCTTGAATGGGAACAGTCTCCCACTATTTATACTGTCCATACCCCTCAGGGTCTTGAATAGCTATATCAAGTCTCCTCTCAGCCTTCTTTTCTCCAAGGAAACCAGTCCCTACCTGTCAATCTATCTTCATAGCTACAGCTTTTTAGCCCTGGAATCATTCTTCTGAATCTCCTTTTGGTCTTTCCAATGCCTTCACATTCTTCCTCAAGTATGTTGCCCAGAACTTGACAAAGTCTCCAGATGCAGCCTAACTATTGTTTTATACAAGTTCAATTTGATCTCCTTACTCTTGTACTCAATGTCCCTATTAACAAAGCCGAAGATACCATATGCCAAATTAACTGGTCTCAACATGCACTGCCATCTTCAATTACTTATGTACTGTACACCAAGGTTCCTCTGTTCCTACACCTCCTTTAGAGTTTTTCCGTTTATTTTATGTTGTCTCTCTGTATTCTTCCTGCCAAAATGAATCACCTCAAATTCCTCTGCACTAAACTTAATCTGCCATTTGTCTGCCCGATCCACCAATGTATCTATGGCCTTTTGAAGTCCAAGGCTATCCTCATCACAGTTGACAATGCCTCCAATCTGTGGGTCACATGCAACTTTTGAAATCATGTGCTGAACAGCACAGTCCAGGTCATTATTATATATCAAGAAGAGCAAGGCTCCCAACAATGATCCCAGGGGAACACCGCTACAAACCCTCCTCCAATCCTGAATAACACCCATTTATCACTGCTATGTGGTTCCTGTCACTCAGTCAATTTCTTGTCCAAGTGCCGACTTTTCCTTATTCCATGAGCTAGAATTTTGCTCACAGTCTGTTGTGTGGCACCAGTATCAAATATCTTTTTAAAATCCATATACACCACATCAACAGTGTTGACTTTATCAACCTTCTCTGTTACCTCCTCAAAAAGCTCCAGTAAATCAGTTAAACATGTTTTTCCTTGATGAATCAATGTTGTCTTTCCTTAATTATCCTGCACTTGTCTAAGTGACTTTCAATTTTGTCGGAAATATCGTTTCCAGAAGTTTCCCTACCACCAAAGTCAAATTGGCAGGTCTGTAGTTGCTGACATTATCCTTGCACCCTTTTTTGAACAAGAGTGTAACATTCACAATTCTCCAGTCCTCCCGTGCCAACCCTGTGTCTGAAGAAGATTATCATCAGTGCCTCTAAATTTTCCACTCTCACTTCCCTCAGTACCCTTGGGTGCATCTCATCTGGTCCTGGTACACCCCCATGAAGGCCACGGTTCCCCGTAACCTCCCCGTTTCCTACTGATGTCATTGGTCCCAATGTGGACCATGATTTCTGGCTGTTAACCTCCCCAAAAGAATGTCTTGGAGCTGCTCTGTGACAATCTTGGCCCTGGCACCAGAGGCAACATACTATCTTGGACTTATGTCTACGGCCACAAAAACACTTGTCTGCTACCCTAACTATGGAATTCCCACCACTACTGCACTCTCACTCTTCTTCCTCCCTTCCTCTGCAGCTGAGTCACTCATGGTGCCACAAACTTGGTTCTTGCTAAAGTCCTGTGAGGAACCATCTTGCCCACAAGTATCCAAAATGGAAAAGCTGTTAGAGAGAGAGGTTGGCCTCAGCAGATTCCTGCACCACATGCCTGTTTCTCTCAGATACTCAGGCAATCACCCATTCCCTCTCGGCCTGTGTAGCTGCCTCTTAAATGTACTCTCCATGTAATCCTTAGCCTTGCGGATGCCCCACAGTGTTTCCAGCTATTGCTTCAATTTCCTGCGTGACCCACGTCCCACAGGATGCACGTTCCACATAGCCGAGCTGCATCCTTAAACTTCGTATGATATAACACACGGTCACTCATCAATTGTCTCCTCTGTGCCTAGTCCGGGAAGGTTTATACTTGCAAACCAATCAACTTTCATGGTTCCTCTGATGTAATTTTTAGATTTACCTCCTTTCTAAACTGAAGTCTCCGCCACTCTCTGTGCCTTGGTGATCTCACCAAGCATCATTTGAGGAGGGGGTTCCACCAATAAAGAGCATGAGAGACCCAGCTAAAAGTGAAATCATTCAGAAGTGAATTCTAAAGTGAAATCCTGAGCAAGCCCATAAGAAGCCCACCAATACCATTGCATTTGGGTTGGTTTAGCACAGTGGGCTAAACAGCTGGCTTGTAATGCAGAACAATGCCAGCAGCGCGGCTTCAATTCCCGTACCAGCCTCCCCAGAATGTGGCAACTAGGGGCTTTTCACAGTAACTTCATTGAAGCTTACTTGTGACAATAAGTGATTATTATTATCATTTATCAAAACTTGATCCCAAATTCATACTCCAACTCCCTGATTTAGATTGACTCCATCTGACTAAGAGCTTTATTGCCAGGGGAGCATGAATCCACTCCTTAAAAAAGCAGTGTATGCGCTGATCTACTTGTGGCTTCCCATGACCAGTGGGCACTGCAAGGCATTTGGGAGACAAGTGACAACATTATTAAGTTGCCTTTTATTATTTGATTCTTTTTTCTATTAATTGTGTCCATCTAAAAAGGGGACAGTTTTGTTTGATGACTCGAGGGCAACCCAGTGCCTCCTCCAGGGATTTATTCAAAAAGGTCAAATGGACTGCAGCGGTTCAAGAAGGCAGCTGATCACTCTCTTTTCAAGGACTATTAGGGAAGGACAACAAATCCTTGCTAGTGACACCCACATCCAGCACGGTTTAATTCCCGTACCAGCCTCCCCGAACAGGTGCCGGAATGTGGCGACTAGGAGCTTTTCACATTAACTTCATTTGAAGCCTACTTGTGACAATAAGCGATTTTCATTTCATTTCATTTGAAAGAGTGTGAGTGGTTTGGACTGCATTATCCCTCTTTTACAATTTTAAAGGGGTTGCTCCTCATGTTGCTGATCTTTGGTCACCCAGTGTGGATGGAAGAGTGTGCAGGAAGGTCAGAGAACTTTCTTGCAGTGTGCTCCTAGGCCTGGCAATTGGGACTTGTTCATTCTGCCTTCATTGGCTATCTTCCGCAGCCACGTCGAGGGGGAGCATGGTATCTACTGGTACACTTAAGCTTTCTGAGACCAGCGGGTACTGCAGTGTCTATATAGCATCATGAAGACATCAAACTACATTATAAATTGTTGTCATTCATGTTAGTTCTTTTAATATTTCAAAGGATCGCTGACATTTATTGCCTATTCCTAATTTGGAACTTACTGCTTGGCGCCCTTTAAAATGAGAAACCTTACAAAGGTTGCATTTATAGCACCTTTAACATAGTTAAAATATCTCAAGATGTTTCACAGGACCATAGAGTCGACACACTTGATCACAAGACACACAGGGACAGGCGACCAAAAGCTCATTCAAAGACATATGTTTGAGGGAAGGTGTTAAAGGAAGAGACAGTGGTGGAGCATTCTAGGGAGTTCCAGAACTTGGGCTGTTAGCTGAAGACACAGTGCCAATGGTGGGCAGCACGGTAGCACAAATGGATAGCATTGTGGCTTCACAGCGCCAGGGTCCCAGGTTCGATTCCCTGCTGGGTCACTGTCTGTACAGAGTCTGCACGTTCTCCCCACGTCTGCGTGGGTTTCCTCCGGGTGCTCCGGTTTCCTCCCACAGTCCAAAGACGTGCAGGTTAGGTGGATTGGTCATGCTAAATTGCCCTTAGTGTCCAAAAAGGTTAAGAGGGGTTATTGGGTTAAGGGGATAGGGTGAAAGTGAGGGCTTAAGTGGGTCGGTGCTGACTCGATGGGCCAAATGGCCTCCTTCTGCACTGTATGTTCTATGTCTAATTAAAACCAGTGATGCTCAAGGGGCCACAAGTCCCGAAAGACATGTCGTTAGGTAACTTGGACATTCTAAATTCTCCCTCTGCATACCCGAACAGGCGCAGAATGTGGCGACTAGGGGATTTTCACAGTAACTTCATTGCAGTGTTAATGTAAGCCTACTTGTGACAATAATGAAGATCATTATTAAGAGAAATCTCTTGAAGGGCTGTGGATGATTACAGAGATAGCGAGGGGTGAATCCATGGAGGGATTTGAAAAGAAGGATAAGAATTTTAAAATCCAGGTGCTGCTAGATGATGAAGGGGCGGCACAGTTGCTTCACTGCTCCAGGATCGTAGGTTCGATTCCCGGCTTGGGTCACTGTCTGTGCGGAGTCTGCACGTTCTCCCCGTGGGTTTCCTCCCACTGTCCAAAGATGTGCTGGTTAGGTGGATTGGCAATGATAAATTGTGCATAGTGAGAGAAAGAGAATATTTGGATTATTAAATGTATTAAATGAATAACAGACTAAAAGACTAACACAGGCTTGTGGAAAAGTACTGCTTGGACAAGGAAACAGATGCACATGAGGAAGTGGAAATAATGGAGAAGTAGGTATAGCATTAACAGAAGAAATAATAATAGGTCTGAATGTTGAGCAAGATAGATTGGGGAAGGCTTAGCAAAATAGAAGAGTGGACAGTCTTAAAGACATAAACAAGTCACTGAGGCCACGCAAATGTCCAAGGGAACCACCCACTGGACAGAAAAAGTACGTTAACGTGAACATATAATGTATGATGAAGCGTGAATACTGACATATAATGTATGATGAAGCGTGAATACTGACATATAATGTATGATGAAGGCGTATAAGGAAGAATGTGAACCTCAGTGAAACCTGATCCAATCAGGAGGAGAGGGCAGGAGAATGATAAACGAATAAAGTGTATATAAACAGACGAAACAAGCTATTTGGTGTGCTCCTGTCTAGGAGGCACCCGACTCTGCAGACTTGTATAAGGATAAATAAAACTAACTTGCTTCTAGTGTTTTTGTCCTCAGTGTCAGTGATTGTGAGCACACATTCAAATCTCACAATAGTGACCAAAAAGGGTAAGGTAAGGCGGGGTTGCTGGGTAGTGGGGTGGAGGTCTTGGCTTAGGTACGATGCTCTTTCCAAGGGCTGGTGCAGGCTCGATGGGCCGAATGGCCTCCTTCTGCACTGCAAAGTCTACGAAGCAGAGGAGGTGGGCAAGAGGTGATTGATTCCTCTTGATGATGTTATGATCCTAATCGACAGAAGCGAACCACCTGCAGTCACTCAATGCCAGGCCAGACCCCCCCCCCCCCCCCCACCCACCCCCCCACACACACACACTAATATTTCTGCCACAATAAATAACAGGGGTGGTAAAGCAGCCAGTGCAAACGGGGCGGGTTTGTTTTTGCAGCAGGCCCGCTGCTGGAGCGGGAGAATTTACCTGAGGCCGGTGGTTCCGGAGGTGCAGCGGCGGCAGCTTCCCCCCCCACTACTCCGGGTCCGCCTCCTCCCCGCTCCGGCTGCTCCCCGCACTCCCGCACCTCAGTTCCCCCCCCGGCAGCCACCATCTTCAGCGGCAACATGGGTAAAGCCTTTCCGCTCTCTCTCATGTCTAAATCCATGTTAGATAGATCCCCCACCCCCTCGGGGTTGTGTGTTCTGTGTTTGAAGCGGGCGGTGGAGGTTGTTTGGAGGGGGAAGGGGGAGAGTGTGTGTGGGGGAGGGGGTGCAGGCCGGCCTCGGGCTTTATTGTGTGTCGGGGTTTTTGTGCCGAGCCCTGAGCCTAGGCCGCAGCCTCACTCGGGTATCACTGACTGGGCCCCCGGTCGCGGTGGTGAGGGGGGCCCGCGGCGGAAACCCGGGGTTCTCACCCCCGCCATTCGCATTTTCAATAAATGTTTATTTTATCATCTAAAAACTTGCTTTGGTCCGCGCGCATGCGCGTTGGCCGTGCAGGCAGATAAAGGCGGAATGCTCAGCCGCGGTGTGACTTATGCAGCTGGTGTTCGGTGCATTTCCACGCCCGGTGCATTGCCATCCCTTTGCGATGCTTTGATTTTCTAAACCCGGGCTATGGGTTTTTTTTTCTTTCAGTTCCAGATTTTTCAAATTGGTTTCTGCCGCGCGCGCGATCTGTAGTCGCGGCGGTGTTTTAAGCGGCCACCCATGCGCAGTAAATCAGTCTTTTCCGAAGCGGGTCGGCCGATCGGCGGGCGCAGGGTGATTGGCGGGGAGGGGAACCTTGAGGGAAGCCCGCGCGGACTCGCTTCGGACTCTGATGGACCGCTGTTGGGAGCCGGCGCCGAGCGGTGGGGACTACAACTCCCGGCGTCCCCCGCGGCAGCCGCCATGTTGGAATGTCCCGCGTCTGCGCGCTTGCTTGGCTCCGGCTCTGAGGGTCGCTGTTGGGAGCCGGCGCCGAGCGGCGGGAACTACAACTCCCGGCGCCCCCCTGCGGCCGCCGCCATGTTGGAATGTCCCGCGCCTGCGCGCTAGCCGCGCTCGGTCACCCGTGGCGGGTTGTGAACAAGCCTTTTGTTTGTGTACATTTCTTTTAAATTTTACCAAACAATTTGAATAACAATTTTTTTTTGCGAGATTTCTTTTCTAAGACATAATAATCGTGGGATTTGAAGACGGTTTAAAATATAATTGTTCCTTTTTGTTAAAGGTACGGATTTGCATTTCAAACGTTACCTTTTTAAAGTTGCAAACACCACCTGCAGCTTAACGGGTACTCGGTACATTGAACTAGAAAAACATATATGCACTTCACTGATTCCCCCTTTAAGGCGTCAGTCAGTTGTCTCAGTGGGTGGCATTCTGGCCTCTGAAGTCAGGAGGTTGTGGGTTCAAGCCCCACTCCAGGGAGTTGGGTAGAGAATCGTGGGCGACCCTCTAATATAGAAATGCTGTTTGAGGTGTGATCCTTTCGGTGAGATATTAAACGGCGACCCTGTCTGTTCTCGGGATTGGATTTTAAGGATCCTGTGCAGGACAATATTTATCCCTCCACCAATATCTCCGAAAGCAAAGTGGACAAAATGTAAGTGGACAGTTAATCTGTGAGAGCAAGAACCACAATTGTTTGAAATTTGAAATGTCATAAATATATACATGATCTGGTGGAGGGAGAAATGGTTAGGTAAACTATCACATTTTGTTGTGGTGCGGGCAGCACCATTAATTGTTTTTATAAATAGAGTACCCAATTATTATTTTTCCAATGAAGGGGCAATTTAGCGTGGCCAATCCACCTAACTTGCGCATCTTTGGATTGTGGGGGTGAAACCCACGCAGACATGGGGAGAACGTGCAAACTCCACATGGACAGTGACCCAGGGCTGGGATTCAAACCCGGGTGCTTAGCGCCACGGTCCCAGTGGATCAGCACAATTAATTATATATTATGCTGTGCTGTGAATCATGCGTTTTTTAGTGCATGACCTGACCCACAACACAACACATGGAAGGAAGAGAGCGCCTTAGGTGCACCCTTGTTGCCCTAGAGGCTTGGCAGCAGGTACTCTTCAACTGGTGCCAAAATATACTGCACCTTTCACAAACTCCTAATTGCAAAGCACTTTCCAGCCAATTGAGTAGATTTCAAAGTCTAGTCACTGCTGTAATTTAGGAAATGCAGCAACTAATTCCCACTAACAACAATATGAGAATGGTCAGATAATCTTCATTGATATTTGTTGAAGGATAAATATTGGTCAGGAGACCAGGGAAAACTCGCTTGCTTTTCCAAATTGCCCCTCTGAGAGGGCTGGTGGCACCTCAGTTATATATCTTATCCAAAAGGTGTCACGTCCAACAGTGCAGGGAGGCAGGTCTGGAATCAACCCCCCCCTCATCCCTCGGCATGCCTTGAAGTGTCAGCCTGGATGAGCGGGATTTCAATCCATGATCTTTTGATAAGATGAGAATGCTGCCAGTTGTGAGACAGTTGACCCTTTAATCAAAGCTTTTGGTAACTAACCCGCAACAGAGTAACCTGCTTTTGATCTGCTCAGTGAGGTGATGCACCCAAGTTGCTGTGCTTTCATGTTGTTTAAGTAGAATACTCGGTGAACATGTTGCCAGGATACAGTGGAATGTACCACGTTATTTATGAGTGCTGTGAAACGTGCTCTGATGCAGCACAGGATTATATCGAAACCACTATTTTGGTTGGTACTGTCTATAACATTAACTGGAGTTCAGCTGTGAAGAATGAACCTGAAACTAAAATAACCTCCACAAAAACTAAATGTGCAAAAAGAAAATGATCCCTCCAAGGAGAAGCTAAGGAGAGTGAGCGATAATTTTTAATGAGAAATCTTGCTGCAGAGCAGTGGGATTCTGGTCAAAGTAAAGCTGCTTTTTATACTGGTGCTGTTTTAATTCAGATTCCAGGAGATCTGAATTTGTGAAGCTGATTTCCAAGGGTACAAAATACCTGATTCCCTTATCCTGGTACCAGACTCATATGAGTCTATGATCGGAGTGCGAAGGGTTGGAGCAATTTGTCTATGATAAGTAGATCGGAGTGCGAAGGTTTAGAGCAATGTTTAGTAGTGTAAAGAGACTCGTGACACAGACAAGTTATAATGGAGACTGAAACTGCATCAAAATAAATCTGTGCGTGTGTGCCTTAGTTAGGTTATACCCCTGGGTTATTCATGAAGGCCTGCCTTCTCAATATTGCCCCTTGCCTGAGGTGTGGTGATCCTCAGGTTAAATAACCCCCCCCCCCCCCCAAAGACAAAGCAGCCTATATTCATCTGGGGGGACTATGGCAACTTATCACTAGGAGCTGGTTTCAGTTGACTGTGACTCGAGCTGTTTATAAGAACTTATTTTCCTTGTGTCACCAGACTGCATTTCACAAGTTTCACCTCACGGTTGAGGGGGGGTTGATTCCAGACCTGCCTCCCTGCACTTCTACCCCAACAGCTGCAAATTATGAATAGTTAAAATGGACTACAGGCTGTAAATTCCTGCCAACTAGCCTGAGGCTAAGCTATATTGCAGGTTTTGCATGACAACACATTGGATGTGTGAGTGTCCGGTTTGCAATCTTTCCTGGGACAGTGAGACCACTTTCCTCTTGTATCGTCTTAGCTGCTGCAGTTTCTCCCTGCTTCAGTCAGCATCTCCCATGTGTCTGCACTGACTTTCAAGAATCGTCTGTCTCAAGCTAAACAGACAATCTTGATGAAATGAAAATCGCTTATTGTCACAAGTAGGCTTCAAATGAAGTTACTGTGAAAAGTCCCTAGTCGCCACATAGAGGGAGGCTGGTCAGTTTTTAAAAACTGGTTTGGGCAGCCGAGGGGGAAGGAGTTCTCCTTCTACTCACACGTGCATAAAGTGTACTGCCGGATTGATTTCTTTATTTTGAGCAGGGCCTTGCTGGCTGTGGTGGTGGACCCGTGGTACTCGGCGATCACAATCTCAGACCATGCTCCGCACTGGGTTGACCTGCAAGTTAGTAAAGACAGTAATCAGCACCCGCACTGGAGGTTGGATGTGGGACTTTTGGCAGATGAAGGTGTGTGTGAGCGGCTGAGGAAATATATTCAGAGCTACCTGCAGGTCAATGACACTGGGGAAATTTCAGCAGCGGTGGTGTGGGAAGCACTGAAGGTGGTGGTCAGGGGGGAGCCGATTTTGATCCGGGCCCATAGGGAGAAGGTGGGCAGGGCAGAGGTAGACTGACTGATAAAGGAGATACTACAGATTGATGGGTATGCGGAGACCCCAGAGGCAGGGCTTTTAAGGGCGGTACAGGTGGAGTTTAGCTTGCTGACCACAGGGAGGGCAGTGGAGCAGCTGAGAAAGGCGAGGGGGGCGATCGACGAACATGGAGAGAAGGCTAGCAGAATGCTTGCACAGCAGCTTAGGAAGAGGGAGGCAGCTAGGGAGATGGGGAAAGTAAAGGACGGAGATGGGAACCTGGTTGGTGATTCAGAAGGGGCGAATAAGGCGTTTAAGGATTTATATTGTAGGCTGTACAGGTTGGAAACCCCTGTGGGGCCGGAGGGGATGAGGCACTTCTTGGAGGGGCTGAATTTCCCAAAGGTGGACGGGGAGTGGGCAGAAGGGCTGGGGGCTCCGATCGGAAGAGAGAGTGGAGGGTCTGAAGGCCATGCAGTCGGGTAAAGCCCCGGGGCCGGACGGGTACCCGTAGAGTTCTATAAAAAGTTCTCTGGGTGGGGGTCCAGGTGACCAGGAGCTGGGGGGCCCTGCATAGGCTTAACTTTACAAGGCTGGTGGAGCAAATGGAGGAGGAGTTCAAGAGGTGGGACGCGTTGCCGCTGTCCCTGGCGGGTAGGGTGCAGTCAATCAAAATGACGGTGCTCCCAAGGTTTTTGTTCCTGTTCCAGTGCCTCCCCGTGTTTATCCCGAAGGATTTTTTCAGGTGGGTTAACAGGAGTATAATGGGGTTTGTGTGGGCGCGAGGGACTCCGAGGGTGAGAAGGGTGTTCCTGGAGCGGAGTAGAGATAGGGGGGGCTGGCGCTGCCCAACCTCTGGGGGTACTACTGGGCCGCCAATGCGACAATGGTGCGCAAGTGGGTGATGGAGGGGGCTGCATGGAAGAGGCTGGAGACGGCGTCCTGTGTGGGTACGAGTCTGGGGGCGCTGGCAACGGCGCCGCTGCCGCTCCCTCCAAGGAGGTATACCACGAGCCCGGTGGTGGTGGCGGCCCTCAAAATTTGGGGGCAGTGGAGGCGGCATAGGGGGGAAGTTAGGGCCTCGGCGTGGACCCCATTACGGGGGAACCACTGGTTCGCCCCAGGAAGAACAGGTGGAGGGTTTTCGGGGTGGCACAGGGCAGGCATCCGAAAGTTGGGGGACCTGTTTGTGGACGGGAAGTTCGCGAGCTTGGGTGAGCTGGAGGAGAAGTACGGGCTCCCCCCCCCCCCCCCCCCCCCCCCCGGGGAACACCTTCAGGTACTTACAGGTAAGGGCGTTTGCCAGACGGCAGGTGGTGGAATTCCCATGGCTACTGCCACACACAGTACAGGACAAGGTGCTCTCGGGGGGGTGGGTGGGAGTGGGGAAGATCTCGGAAACTTACCAGGTGATGCAGGAGGAGGAGGAGGCCTCTGTGGTGGAGTTGAAAGGTAAGTGGGAGGAGGAGTTGGGAGAGGAGATCGAAGAGGGGACGTGGGCAGATGCCCTAGGGAGGGTGAATTCTTCCTCTTCATGCACGAGGCTCAGCCCCATACAGTTTAAGGTGCTGCACAGGGCACACATGACCGGGACAAGGATGAGCAGGTTCTTTGGGTGTGAGGACAGGTGTGTTAGGTGCTCAGGGAGCCCAGCAAATCACGCCCATATGTTCTGGGCATGCCCAGCGCTGGAGCAATTTTGGAAGGGCGTAGCGAGGACGGTGTCAAGGGTGGTAGGATCCAGGGTCAAACCGGGCTGGGGGCTCGCAACCGGGCTGGGGGCTCGCAATATTTGGGGTGGCAGAGGAGCCGGGAGTGCAGGAGGCGAAAGAGGCCGGAATTCTGGCCCTTGCGTCCCTGGTAGCCCGGCGAAGGATTCTCCTTCAGTGGAAAGATACGAGGCCCCCAAGCGTGGAATCCTGGATCAGCGATATGGCAGGGTTCATTAAATTGGAGAGGGTGAAATTCGCCTTGAGAGGGTCGGTACAAGGGTTCTTTAGGCGGTGGCAACCGTTCTTAGACTTTCTGGCAGAACGATAGACATTGGTCAATGGCAGCAGCAGCTCGGGGGGGGGGGGGGGGGTTTACTTTATTTTTGTTTGTTATTTACACTGGAGGGTCTGAGGGGGTGTATACACCTGTTGTCTTTAGTCGGGGTGTTAATGTTAATTTATTATTTAGGTACGGGGGGAGGGGTTTGGGGGGTTGCTTTTTTAGATTGTGTTTTGTACTTAACCCTGTTGGGTTCTTTTTTCTTTCTCATTTTGTTATTGATATTTTATGAAAACCTTTAATAAAAATTATTTTTTTTAAAAAAAAGTTCTCTGGGATATTGGGGCCGGTGTTGATGAGGATGTTCAATGAGGCAAGGGAAAGAGAGGTGCTGCCCCCGACGATGTCACAGGCAACAATTTCGCTGATTCTTAAGCGGGACAAGAACCCGGAGCTGTGTGGGTCCGACAGGCCGATCTCCCTGTTAAATGTGGATGCCAAGTTGCTGGCCAAAATCTTGTCCTCCAGGATTGAGGACTGTGTTCCAGACGTTATTGGGGAGGACCAGACGGGGTTTGGTAAGGGTAGGCAGCTGGTAGCCAAAGTAAGAAAGCTGTTAAATGTGATCATGATGCCCCCGGAAGGTAGGGAGGTGGAGGTAGTGATCGCAATGGATGCAGAAAAGGCTTTTGATCGGGTAGAATGGGAGACTATCTGTGGGAGGTACTGGGACGGTTCGGATTCGGGCGGGGCTTTATCGACTGGGTCAGGTTGCTGTATCAGGCTCCTGTGGCAAGTGTACAGGAGAATAGGACTACATCGGACTATTTTAGACTGCACCGGGGGACGAGACAGGGATGTCCCCTCTCCCCACTGTTGTTTGCGCTGGCTATAGAGCCGTTGGCAATTTTACTGAGTGCCTCGAGGGGCTGGAGAGGACTGGTCTGGGGGGGGTGGAGGAGCACAGGGTTGCGCTCTATGCGGATGACCTGCTTCTGTACGTCTCGGACCCAATAGAGTGGATGGAAGAAATCATGAGGGCTTTCGGGGAATTTGGCCGGTTTCCGGGGTATAAGCTCAATATGGGAAAGAGTGAGATGTATGTGGTCCAGGCGAGGGGACAGGGGAGGTGACTGGGAGAGCTGCCGTTTAGATTAGTAAAGGGAAGCTAGGTATCCAAGTAGCGTGTGAATGGGACCAGCTGCATAAATTGAATCTGGCCTGGCTGGTGGACCAAATGAATGACTATTTTCGGAGATGGGTCGCGCTTCCATTGTCTCTGGGTGGGAGGGTGCAAACAGTGAAGATGACGGTCCTCCCGAGATTCCTATTTGTATTTCCGTGTCTCCCCATCTTTATTCCGCGGTCCTTTTTTAAGCGGGTCAACAGAGTGATCATGGGCTTTGTCTGGGCGGGCAAGACCCTGCGAGTAAGGAAGGTAATGCTTGAGCAGAGTCGGGGAGAGGGCAGGCTGGCAATGCCAAACTTTAGCAACTATTACTGGGCGGCGAATATAGCCATGATCAGGAAGTGAAGTGGGGGGGGGGGGGGGGTGGGTGGTCGTCATGGGTGCGCATGGAGGCGGTTTCATGTAAGGGCACCAGTTTGGGGGCGTTGGTAACTGCGCCTCTACCGTTCCCGCCGGCACTGTACTCCACCAGTCCATTGATGGTGGCGGCCCTGAGAGTTTGGGGCCAGTGGAGGAGACATGTGGGAGCAGTGCGAGCATTGGTTTGGGCTCCAATCTGTGATAATTACCGGTTTGCCCCGAGGAGTATGGACGGGGGGTTCCAGATATGGCGGGGAGCAGGGATTGAGAGGATGGGGGATATGTTCATAGAGGGGAGCTTTCCGAGTGAGGGCGTTGGAGGAAAAGTTTGGGTTGGCGAGGGGGAAACAAATTCAGGTATCTGCAGGTGTGGGACTTCCTACGTAAACAGGTGTCAACCTTCCTGCTCCTACCGCTAAGGGGGATTCAGGACAGGGTAGTTTCCAGAGGGTGGGTAGGAGAAGGGAGCATCTCGGACATTTACAAGGAACTTATGGGGTCAGAGGAGACGCAGACCGAGGAGCTGAAGCGCAAGTGGGAGGAGGAGCTGGGAGGAGAGATAGAGGATGGTCTATGGGCAGACGCGTTGAGTAGAGTCAACATGTCCGCAACATGTGCCAGGCTCAGCTTGATACAATTTAAGGTGGTTCACCGGGCTCACATGACAGTGGCCCGTAGGGGGTCAATAAGGGTGGGACCTGTACGAGAGGTAAAGGGCTTTTGCACTATGTTTATGGTTTCATGGTTATTATACTGAAAATACCTCAATAAAATGTTTATTTAAAAAAATGTAAGTCTACCTGTGACACTAATAAAGATTATTATTATTATAATAAATAACTGTCCTCTCTTGGCCAGCTTAGGAGCAGGAGTAGGCCATTCAGCCCTTCGAGCTCCTAACTACTGTGAAATCTGTAGCCTATGTTTCTTGTCTGATAATGAATATTGATCCGGGAATACATTTCTTCATCTCAGGCCTATTAGATACAAGTTTACTGGTCAAAAGCTTGGTTGACTGTCTTGAGTGTGTAGGGGGCAGAGGAATAAGAGTTATCTTTTCTTTGACATTGTGAATGGAGCCAGCAATTGTTCTTTCCTTGATTCATTCTTAGGCCTCCTTTTGCACTGTAAATTCTATTCTATGTGGGGATAGCTGGCAGAGGTGAATTCCACATCCTACTCGTCAATAAGCAGTTTGATGCAGTTGAAAGAGGTTTTATTTGTATATCACCTTTCATTTAAAAAAAATAAATTTAGAGTACTCAATGCATTTTTTCCAATTAAGGGGCAATTCAGCGTGGCCAATCCACCTCGCCTGCACATCTTTGGGTTGTGGGGGCGAAACCCACGCAAACACGGGGAGAATGTGCAAACTCCACACGGACAGTAACCCAGAGCCGGGATTGAACCTGAGACCTCGGCAGCGTGAGGCAGCAATGCTAACCACTGCGCCACCGTGCTGCCCATATATCACCTTTCATGACCTCGATGTCCAAAGGCAAGGTGGCACAGTGGTTGGCACTGCTGCCTCATAGCGCCAGGGACCCATGTTCAATTCCAGCCTTGAGTGATTGTGTGGAGTTTGCATGTTCTCCCCATGTCAGCATGGGTTTTCTCCCACAGTGCAAAGATGTGCAGATAAGATGGATTGGCCATCTAAATTGCCCCTTAGTGTCCAGCGATAGGTTGGGGTGGATGGGCGGGATGTGGACCAGGGTAGAGAGCTCTTTCGGAGAGTGTACAAACTCGATGGGCCAGATGGCCTCCTTCTGCACCATAGGGAATGTATGTTAAAAGTGCATCACAGCCAGCCAATTAAGTCACAATGTAGGAAACGGGTAGCTTGCAGTAAGGTCCCATAAACAGCAATATGCTAAAGATCAGGTGGGTCTCTTTTAGTGATATTGATTGAGAGATAAATATTGGCAAAAACCCATCCACTTTTTAAAACATTGCCATGGGATCCTTTGTGCCCATCTGAAAGGCAGCCAAAAGCAAATTACTGCGGATTGGAATCTGAAACAAAAGCAAAATATACTGGACAATCTCAGCAGGTCTGACAGCGTCTGAGGAGAGAGCAGGAGCTAACGTTTCAAATCTCGATGACTTGCTTCTGTCCTCAACATCTTCATCTATCTCCACCTGTCACTGGCCCCCTATCCTGCTGCACTGCTCCACCCGCCCCCCCCCCACACACACAAAATACAGTATAAATCTGACCCCATTTCCAGTTCACTCTAGCCCTGACAAAACTCCAGCCCCATCACACAACTCTACATCAACGACTGGTGCCACTTCATGTTCCCATCTGGACCTGGAAAAATTTATTTCGCTTCCAATTTCCATCCCTCTATCACCTTCACATGGTCCATATCCGACACTTCCCTTCCCTTGCTTCACCCTTCTATTTCAATTTCTGGGTATGGACTGTCCACTCGTATCCATTACAAACCCACCGACTCCCACAGCTACGTCAACTACAGCTCTTCACACCCCACATCCTTTAAGGACTCCATCCCATTCTCTCAGTTCCTTCACCTCCTTTGCACCTGTTCTGATGATGCCACTTTCCAAATTGGTGCTGTCGACATGTCTTCATTCTTCCTTAATCGTGCTTCCCACTCGCTGTTGTCGACAGGGCTCTCAACAGTGTCCGACCCAACTCCCACACCTCTGCCCTCACTCCCTCTCCTCCCTCTCAAGAACCAAGTTAGGGTCACCCCCCTTGACCTCACTTTTCACCTCACAAGCCTCCACATTCAAAGAATCATCCTCCACCAGTTCTGCCAACTCCAGCATGATGCCACCAACAAACACCTCTTCCCCTCACTCCCCCTGTCAGCATTTCACAGGGACCGTTCCCTCCAGGATACCCTGGTCCACTTCATCACCCTCTTCCCACGGCACCTTCCTATGCAATCGGAGAAGGTGTGACACCTGCTCACCATCTCAGGCCCTGAACACACTTTTTTCAACTGAGGCAGTGCTTCACGTGCACTTCCTTCAATCTGGTCTATTACATTCACTGATCCCAGTGCGGTTGACTCTACATTGTAACTGAAATGCAGCAACTGATATTACTATCTCTCAGTAATGCAGTGAAGCAGCAGCATAGATTATTGGCTCAAGTCTTCAGTCGGACCTGAACCCACGGATTTTTGATGATTAAGATATTTGGACCTATGATTACCCCGTCTGTCTCCTACGCCCACCAGGTTCCATCAGTGACACAGGGTCGGCACGGGAAGTCTGGAACAGTTTCTCCATGGAATGATTCCTGTGTTGCAAACATAAACCTGGGCAAAGATTTAAACAATTGAACTTTCAGTATAATGCTTGAAAACCACATCAGTCTAAATGAAGATGTGAAAACACCCAGTAAATGTACCAGAATCAATCAAAATGACAACTGAAAACTAAAATGGGCAGACAGAAGACGAGGTGCAATTCCCCTCCACACCAACACTGCTGGGCAGGAACACAGTGCAACATGGAAGGTGGCCAGTGAGCTCAAGGCTAATGGTACTTTTTAAAAATAGCTTTAGGAAAAAATTGCTTTAACACTTTCATGTAAACTTGTTGCATAATATTAAAGCAACTTTGAAACCACAATGTGCCAAATGACATCTTCTAACCAGACCAGCAATTTAAATACCAACCATTTACAACAGTTAAACCTCTCCGGAACAGCTGTGGGAGAGTTTAAGCAGAAGGAGGTTGGCATCTTCTGAAAGGTCAGACCAGGAACAGAGGGGAGTCAGAAAAACGCAGTAGGCAGGTACAGAAAACAGTCAGAACAGTAAATTGAATGTTGTCTTTTGGGGTTAGGAAAGTGCAAATAATGCTCCAGCTGTACAGATTCTTGGTTAGACCCTGTGTGGAGTGCTGTTCGTCAACACACAGTAAGGAGGTATGGAATAAGCAAAATACCGTGGATGATGGAATCTGAAACAAGAACAGAGGATGCTGGAAAATCGCAGTGGGTCTGATGGCATCTATTAGGAGAGAAAGAGTTAAAGTTTTGAGTCCTTTGATTCTCGGTCAGAACTGAAGGGAGGGAGAATGTTTTTGAGCTGTAGAATCTTCAACAGAAGTAACAACTGAAGAACAAAAGACATCTGGCCTGGTGCGAGGGGCGGGGGGTTGCTTTGATTTGATTTATTATTGTCACATGTATTAGTAGACAGTGAATAGTATTGTTTCTTGCATGCTGTACAAACAATGTGTACCGTACATAGGGAAGGAAGGAGAGACTGCAGAATATACAGTTATAGCAAGGTGTAGAGAAAAGATCAACTTAATACGAGGTAGGTCCATTCAAAAGTCTGATGGCAGTCGGGAAGAAGCTGTTCTTGAGTCGGTTGGTCCGTGACCTCAAACTTTGCTATCTTTTTCCTGACGGAAGAAGGTATGTCCGGGGTGCGTGGGGTTCTTAATTATGCTGGCTGCCTTTCCGAGGCAGCGGGAATTATAGATCGAGTCAATGGATGGGAGGCTGGTTTGCGTGATGGATTGAGCTACAATCACAACCTTTTGTAGCTTCCTGCAGTCTTGGGCAGAGCAGGCTCCATACCAAGCTGTGATACAACCAGAAAGAATGCTTTCTATGGTGCATCTGTAGAAGTTGGTGAGAGTCGTAGCTGACATGCCAAATTTCCTTCGTCTTCTGAGAAAGTAGAGTCGTTGGTGAGCTATCTTAACTATAGTGTCGGCATGGGGGGACCAGGACAGGTTGTTGGTGATCTGGACACCTAAAAACTTGAAGCTCTCGACCCTTTCTACTTTGTTCCCATTGGTGTAGGCAGGGGCATGTTCTTCACTACGCTTCCTGAAGTCGATGACAATCTCCTTCATTTTGTTGACATTGAGGGAGAGATTATTGTCATCGCACCAGTTCACCAGATTCTCTATCTCATTCCTGTACTCTGTCGCGTCATTGTTTGAAATCCGACCCACTACGGTGGTATCAGCAAATTTGAAAATCGAGTTGGAGGAGAATTTAGCCACACAGTCATAGGTGTATAAGGAATATAGTAGGGGGCTGAGGACACGCCTTGTGGGGCACCGATGTTGAGGATGATCATGGAGAAGGTGTTGTTGCCTATCCTTACTGATTGTGGCCTGTGGGTTGGAAAGTTCAGGATCCAGTCGCAGAGGGAGGAGCTGTAGTCGATAAATGTGAGTCTGACATAGGTGTCTTTGTTATCTAAGTGTTCCAGGGTAGAGTGCAGGGCCATGGAGATGGCGTCTGCTGTGGACCTGTTGCAGCGGTAGGCGAACTGTAGTGGATCAAGACCATGCGGGAGGCTGGAGTTGATTCGTGCCATGACTAACCTCTCGAAGCACTTCATAATGATGGATGTCAGGGCCACTGGACGATAGTCATTAAGGCACGCTGCTTGTTTTTTTTTGGTACAGGGATGATGGTCATCTTCTTGAAGCAGATAGGGATCTCATTGTTGTAAAGAGAGGTTGAAGATGTCTGCGAATACCCCCGCCAGCTGATCCGCGCAAGACCTGAGGGCTGTCCGGGTACCCCATCCGGGCCAGTGGCTTTCCGTGGGTTGACCTTCGAGAAGACTGCTCTGATGTCTGCAGTGGTGATCTCAGATACAAGTTCATCCAAGGCTTCTGGGGTGGAGGGCTCGCTCTTGCTGACCTCTTGCTCAAAGCGTGCATAGAATGCGTTGAGCACATCAGGGAGGGGTGCGTTGGAGCTGGTGATTTTACATGCCTTCATCTTGTAGCCCGTTATGTCTTGCAGACCTTGCCATAGACGGCGGGGATCCGTGTGGCTGGCCTGGGACTCGAGCTTGGTCCGGTACTGTCTTTTGGCATCTTTGATGGATTTCTTTAGATCATATCTCGCTTTCTTGTATAGGTCAGGGTCATCTGACTTGAACGCCTCAGACCTAGACTTCAGCAAGCAGTGGATATCCCTGTTCAGCCAGGGTTTCCGGTTTGGAAACACACGGATTTGCTTCTTTGGCACACAGAATTTCTTTGAGACAATATATTTATGGTATATATTTATAAAGGGGTTTAAGATGGAGGAGAAAGGATACAATCTAATGCTGCCAATTCAACATTATGTTCTGAGGGATGCAACAGGCCCAACCAGAAGATCTCATGCTGCTCCTCCAGATTGCACTAGACTTCGCTGCAGTTTTGCAGCACGCCAAGGACACAGATGTGGGAATGAGAGCAAGGTGCCGAGTTAAAATGGCAAGAAACAAGAAGGTTTGGGTCATGCTTGCGGACTGGGACTCGTGCGGCACGGTGGCGCAGTGGTTAACACTGCTGCCTCATGGCGCTGAGGACCCAGGTTTGACCCTGGCCCCAGGTCACTGTCCTTGTGGAGTTTGCACATTCGCCCCGTGTCTGCGTTGGTCTCGCCCCCACAATCCAAAAAGATGTGCAGGGTAGGTGAATTGGCTGTGCTAAATTGCCCCTCAATAGGAAAAAAAATAATCTGGTACTCTAAATTTATTTTTAGAAAATGTTTGCGGACTGAGCGAAGGTGTTCTACAAAGCAGTCACCCAGTCTCTGTTTAGTCTCCTCAGTGTAGATGAGACGGCCCTGGGAGCAGCGTAAGTGAAATGCTGTTTAACCTGAAGGGAGTGCTTGGGGGCCTTGAATTATGACGTAAAGGGGCAGGTGTTGCACCTTCTGTGATTGCAAGGGAAGGGGATCGGAAGTTGAGCATGTTGGAGTGGACCAGGATGTGGCGGAGGGAGCGCTCCCAGTGGAATGCTGACAAGGGTGAGGGGAAGGTGTGTTTCATGGTAGCATCCTGCTGGGCTTGCTGGAAATGACAGAGGATGATCCCTTTCAAGCAGAGGTTGCGGGGGGCAGGGGGGGGGGGGGGGGGGGGCTAAAGACGAGGGGACCCTAACCTCTGGGTCTGGGAGGGAGAGGGGTGGAAGGGTTGGAAACGGGTCTAACCAGTTTGAATGCCCAATTAACCACAGGTGGGAAAACCTTGGTTAAGGAATAAGCAGACATGTCAGAAGCACCATTTTCTTTTTTTTTATTAAATATTTTATTGAAAATTTTTGGTCAACCAACACAGTACATTGTGCATCCTTTACACAATATTATAACAACACAAATAACAATGACCTATTTTATAAACAAAAAATGAATAAATAATAAATAACAAAAATGAAAACTAGCCCTAATTGGCAACTGCCTTGTCACAAGTAACACTCTCCAAAAATATAATTTAACAGTCCAATATATAATTATCTGTAGCAACGACCTATACATACTATACAGTATATATTAACAACCCTGAGAGTCCTTCTGGTTCCTCCTCCCCCCCCCCCCCCCCCCCCCCCCGATCCTGGGCTGCTGCTGCTGCCTTCTTTTTCCCATTCCGTCTATCTTTCTGCGAGGTATTCGACGAACGGTTGCCACCGCCTGGTGAACCCTTGAGCCGACCCCCTCAGGACGAACTTAATCCGCTCTAGCTTTATAAACCCCGCCATGTCATTTATCCAGGTCTCCACCCCCGGGGGCTTGGCTTCTTTCCACATTAGCAATATCCTGCGCCGGGCTACTAGGGACGCAAAGGCCAAAACATCGGCCTCTCTCGCCTCCTGCACTCCCGGCTCTTGTGCAACCCCAAATATAGCCAACCCCCAGCTTGGTTCGACCCGGACCCCCACTACTTTTGAAAGCACCTTTGTCACCCCCATCCAAAACCCCTGTAGTGCCGGGCATGACCAAAACATATGGGTATGATTCGCTGGGCTTCTCGAGCACCTCGCACACCTATCCTCCACCCCAAAAAATTTACTGAGCCGTGCTCCAGTCATATGTGCCCTGTGTAATACCTTAAACTGAATCAGGCTTAGCCTGGCACACGAGGACGAGTTTACCCTGCTTAGGGCATCTGCCCACAGCCCCTCCTCGATCTCCTCCCCCAGCTCTTCTTCCCATTTCCCTTTTAGTTCATCTACCATAGTCTCCCCTTCGTCCCTCATTTCCCTATATATATCTGACACCTTACCATCCCCCACCCATGTCTTTGAGATCACTCTGTCCTGCACCTCTTGTGTCCGGGAGCTGCGGGAATTCCCTCACCTGTTGCCTCGCAAAAGCCCTCAGTTGCATATACCTGAATGCATTCCCTTGGGGCAACCCATATTTCTCGGTCAGCGCTCCCAGACTCGCGAACTTCCCATCCACAAACAGATCTTTCAGTTGCATTATTCCTGCTCTTTGCCACATTCCATATCCCCCATCCATTCCCCCCGGGGCAAACCTATGGTTGTTTCTTATCGGGGACCCCCCCAAGGCTCCAGTCTTTCCCCTATGCCGTCTCCACTGTCCCCAAATCTTCAGTGTAGCCACCACCACCGGGCTTGTGGTGTAGTTCCTCGGTGAGAACGGCAATGGGGCTGTCACCATAGCCTGTAGGCTAGTCCCCCTACAGGACGCCCTCTCTAATCTCTTCCACGCCGCTCCCTCCTCCTCTCCCATCCACTTACTCACCATTGAAATATTAGCGGCCGGGGTTCCGGGTGCGGCGATGACCAGCTGAGTCGCACGTTTCGGCAGCTCCCTGTGAAACGGACTTTTGGGCTCTTGATAGGAGCCCCAACGGCAATTTTAACGGCTGAAAACACCGTGCGGTAAACCAGAAGGGTGTTCCCCCTGGACACGGATGGAAAAAGGAGAGGAAAGTGGCCGGATTGCAGCGGATCCTTTGGAACAACGGCAAGGAAGGCAAGCAGAAACCAAGATGGCGTCGGAAGGTGGCAGTTTCATATGGGGCCCTGAACAACAAGTGTTTTTGAAACGCTGCGTGGAGGAGATAAAAAAGGAAATGAAGAAAGAGTTGTTGGCCCCGATATTACAGGCGATTGAAGGGCTGAAAGAGGAACAAAAGACCCAGGAGCAGGAGCTTCGGGTCGTGAAGGCGAAAGCAGCAGAGAATGAAAACGACATACAGGGCCTGGTGGTGAAGTCGGAGATACAGGAGGCACACCAGAAACGATCTGTGGAGAGGTTGGAGGCACTGGAAAATAACGCAAGGAGGAACAACTTGAGGATTCTTGGCCTTCCTGAAGGTGTGGAGGGGGCGGACGTCGGGGCATATGTGAGCACGATGCTGCACTCGTTAATGGGAGTGGAGGCCCCGACGGGTCCGTTGGAGGTGGAGGGAGCATACCGAGTTATGGTGCGAGGACCGAGAGCAGGAGAAGCTCCCAGAGCCATAGTGGTGAGATTTCTCCGTTTTAAGGATAGAGAAATGGTCCTTAGATGGGCGAAGAAAACTCGGTGTAGTAAATGGGAGAACGCGGTGATCCGCGTCTATCAAGATTGGAGTGCGGAGGTGGCGAGAAGGAGGGCGAGCTTTAATCGGGCCAAAGCGGTACTTCACAAAAAAAAGATAAAGTTTGGAATGCTGCAACCGGCAAGACTGTGGGTCACATATCAAGGGAGGCACCACTACTTTGAGACGGCGGATGAAGCGTGGACTTTTATTGTAGAAGAAAAATTGGAATGATTGGACTACGAAAATGAACGTTTGGACAAAGTGGTGGGACGAGTGGGGGGGGGCGAAGAGGGATTGTATGATTAATCCTGCGGTATGGTAACTTTTCTTTCTCCCACAGGTGGTGATGGGGGGAGGTGGGGAGGGAGAGGAGATGGGGCGTTGGCCATGGGAGGCGGGGCCGAGGGAGAGGCGCGGGCTTGGTTCCCGCGCTATGATAATTATGGCGGGAATAGAGAAGCAGGAAGGAGGGGGCGCCGCACGGGGCGAGCCGTGATCACGGGGGGAAGCCGAGGTCAGCCAGAGTTTGCTGACTTCTGGGAGCAACATGGGGGGAGTAATTACGCTAGCGGGGGGTCTAGCGGGGGGGGGGGGGGAGGGGGGAATTACTGGGTTGCTGCTGCTGGGGAAAGGGGGGAGTGGGTGCGGGAAAGGATGGGCGGGGGGGCACCGTCTGGGAGAAATACAGCCGCGTGGGAACTGGGCGAGAAGCTGGAAAAAGATGATGGCTAACCGGCAAGGGGGGGGGGTGGGAAGCCCCCCAACTCGGCAGATCACGTGGAACGTGAGGGGGCTTAACGGGCCGATAAAGAGGGCACGAGTACTCGCACACCTTAAGAAACTTAAAGCAGATGTGGTCATGTTACAGGAAACGCACCTGAAACTGATAGATCAGGTTAGGTTGCGCAAAGGATGGGTAGGGCAGGTGTTCCATTCGGGGCTGGATGCGAAAAACAGGGGGGTGGCTATATTAGTGGGGAAGCGGGTAATGTTCGAGGCAAAGACTATAGTGGCGGATAACGGGGGCAGATACGTGATGGTGAGTGGCAAATTACAGGGAGAGATGGTGGTGTTGGTAAACGTGTATGCCCCGAATTGGGACGATGCCAATTTTATGAGGCGAATGCTAGGACGCATCCCAGACCTAGAGACCGGAAAGCTGATAATGGGGGGAGACTTTAACACGGTGTTGGAACCAAGGCTGGATAGGTCGAAGTCCAGGACTGGTAGGAGGCCGGCAGCAGCCAAGGTGCTTAAGGATTTTATGGAGCAGATGGGAGGGGTGGACCCGTGGAGATTCAGTAGACCTAGGAGTAAGGAGTTCTCGTTTTTCTCCTATGTCCATAAAGTCTATTCACGCATAGACTTTTTTGTGTTGGGTAGGGCATTGATCCCGAGGGTGAGGGGAACGGAATATACGGCTATAGCCATTTCGGATCATGCCCCACACTGGGTAGACTTGGAGATAGGGGAGGAAACAAGAGGGCGTCCACCCTGGAGAATGGATATGGGACTAATGGCGGATGAGGGGGTGTGCTTAAGGGTGAGGGGATGCATTGAAAAGTACTTGGAACTCAATGACAATGGGGAGGTTCAGGTGGGAGTGGTCTGGGAGGCGTTGAAGGCGGTGGTTAGGGGGGAGCTGATATCAATAAGGACACATAAAGGGAAGCAGGAGAGTAAGGAACGGGAGCGGTTGTTGCAAGAACTTTTGAGGGTGGACAGACAGTATGCGGAAGCACCGGAGGAGGGACTGTATAGGGAAAGGCAAAGGCTGCATGTGGAATTTGACTTGCTGACCACAGGCACTGCAGAGGCACAATGGAGGAAGGCGCAGGGTGTCCAGTATGAATATGGAGAGAAGGCGAGCAGATTGCTGGCACACCAATTGAGGAAAAGGGGAGCAGCGAGGGAAATAGGGGGGGTGAGAGACGAAGATGGAGAGACGGAGCGGGGAGCGGAGAGAGTGAATGAAGTGTTTAAGACATTTTATAAAAAATTGTATGAAGCTCAACCCCCGGATGGGAGGGAGAGAATGATGGAGTTTTTGGATCGGCTGGAAATTCCCAAGTCGGAAGAGCAGGAAAGGATGGGATTGGGAGCACAGATCACGGTAGAAGAAGTGGTGAAAGGAATTAGGAACATGCAGACGGGAAAGGCCCCGGGACCGGACGGATTCCCAGTTGAATTTTACAGAAAATATTTGGACTTGCTCGCCCCGCTACTGACGAGGACCTTCAACGAGGCAAAGGAAAGGGGACAACTGCCCCCGACTATGTCAGAAGCAACGATATCGCTTCTTTTAAAGAAGGAAAAGGATCCGCTACAATGCGGGTCCTACAGACCAATCTCCCTCCTCAATGTAGATGCCAAGGTCTTGGCCAAGGTAATGGCAATGAGAATAGAGGAATGTGTCCCGGGGGTGGTTCATGAGGACCAAACTGGGTTTGTGAAGGGGAGACAGCTGAACACGAACATACGGAGGTTGTTAGGGGTAATGATGATGGCCCCACCAGAGGGTGAAACGGAGATAGTAGTGGCGATGGATGCCGAGAAAGCATTTGATAGAGTGGAGTGGGATTATCTGTGGGAGGTGTTGAGGAGATTTGGGTTCGGAGAGGGGTATGTTAGATGGGTGCAGCTGTTGTATAGGGCCCCAGTGGCGAGTGTGGTCACGAATGGACGGGGATCGGCATATTTTCGGCTCCATAGAGGGACAAGGCAGGGATGTCCTCTGTCCCCATTAATGTTTGCACTGGCGATTGAGCCCCTGGCGATAGCGCTGAGAGGTTCCAAGGGATGGAGGGGAATACTTAGGGGAGGAGAAGAACACCGGGTATCTTTATATGCGGATGATCTGCTACTATATGTGGCGGATCCAGCGGAGGGGATGCCAGAAATAATGCGGATACTTGGGGAGTTTGGGGATTTTTCAGGGTATAAATTGAACATGGGAAAGAGTGAGCTGTTTGTGGTGCATCCAGGGGAGCAGAGTAGAGAAATAGAAGACCTACCGTTGAAGGTAACAAGAGACTTTCGTTACCTGGGGATCCAGATAGCTAAGAATTGGGGCACATTGCACAGGCTAAATTTGACGCGGTTGGTGGAACAGATGGAGGAAGATTTCAAGAGATGGGACATGGTAGCATTGTCAATGGCAGGGAGGGTGCAGGCAGTTAAGATGGTGGTCCTCCCGAGATTCCTTTTTGTGTTTCAGTGTCTCCCGGTGGTGATCACGAAGGCTTTTTTCAAAAGGATAGAAAAGAGTATTATGGGTTTTGTTTGGGCCGGGAAGACTCCGAGAGTGAGGAAGGGATTCTTACAGCGTAGTAGGGATAGGGGGGGGCTGGCACTACCGAGCCTAAGTGAGTATTATTGGGCCGCTAATATTTCAATGGTGAGTAAGTGGATGGGAGAGGAGGAAGGAGCGGCGTGGAAGAGATTAGAGAGGGCGTCCTGTAGGGGGACCAGCCTGCAGGCTATGGTGACAGCCCCATTGCCGTTCTCACCAAGGAACTATACCACGAGTCCGGTGGTGGTAGCTACACTGAAGATTTGGGGACAGTGGAGACGACATAGGGGAAAGACCGGAGCACTGGGGGGGTCCCCGATAAGAAACAACCATAGGTTTGCCCCGGGGGGAATGGATGGGGGATATGGAATGTGGCAAAGAGCAGGTATAACGCAATTGAAAGATCTATTTGTGGATGGGAAGTTTGCGAGTCTGGGAGCGCTGACCGAGAAATATGGGTTGCCCCAAGGGAATGCATTCAGGTACATGCAATTGAGGGCTTTTGCGAGGCAGCAGGTGAGGGAATTCCCGCAGCTCCCGACACAAGAGGTGCAGGACAGAGTCATCTCAAAGAAATGGGTGGGGGACGGTAAGGTGTCGGATATATATAGGGAAATGAGAGACGAAGGGGAGACTATGATGGACGAACTAAAAGGGAAATGGGAAGAAGAGCTAGGGGAGGAGATTGAGGAGGGAATGTGGGCAGATGCCCTAAACAGGATAAACTCGTCGTCCTCGTGCGCCAGGCTAAGCCTGATTCAGTTTAAGGTATTACACAGGGCACATATGACTGGAACACGGCTCAGTAAATTTTTTGGGGTGGAGGATAGGTGTGCGAGGTGCTCGAGAAGCCCAGCGAATCATACCCATATGTTTTGGTCATGCCCGGCACTACAGGGGTTTTGGATGGGGGTGACAAAGGTGCTTTCGAAAGTAGTAGGAGTCCGGGTCGAACCAAGCTGGGGGTTGGCTATATTTGGGGTTGCACAAGAGCCGGGAGTGCAGGAGGCGAAAGAGGCCGATGTTTTGGCCTTTGCGTCCCTAGTAGCCCGGCGCAGAATATTGCTAATGTGGAAAGAAGCCAAGCCCCCGGGGGTGGAGACCTGGATAAATGATATGGCGGGGTTCATAAAGTTAGAGCGGATTAAGTTCGTCCTAAGGGGGTCGGCTCAAGGGTTTACTAGGCGGTGGCAACCGTTCGTCGAATATCTTGTGGAAAGATAGATAGGGGAGAACAAAGAAGGCAGCAGCAGCAGCCCAGGACTTGGGGGGTGGGGGGTGGGGGGGTGGGGGGGGGGGGGGTGGCCTGAGACAAGGCAGTTGCCAATTAGGGCTAGTTTTTATTTTTTGTTATTTAATATTTATTTATTTGTTGTTGTTTTCTTTTGTTCTTGTTTAAATAAAAAAGGTCATTATTATCTGTATTGTTATAATGTTGTGTAAAGGATGCACAATGTACTGTGTTGGTTGACCAAAAATTTTCAATAAAATATTATTTTTTAAAAAAAAGAAATATTAGCGGCCCAATAATACTCACTTAGGCTTTCCCTAAGGCCTAGAAAGGCCCCCCCTTTCCCTACTACGCTGCAAAAATCCCTTCCTCACTCTCGGGGTCTTCCCGGCCCACACAAAACTCATGATACTCTTCTCTATCCTTTTGAAAAAAGCCTTCGTGATCACCACCGGGAGGCACTGAAACACAAAGAGGAATCTCGGGAGGACCACCATCTTAACCGCCTGCACCCTCCCTGCCAGTGACAGGGATACCATATCCCATCTCTTGAAATCCTCCTCCATCTGTTCCACCAACCGCGTTAAATTTAACCTATGCAATGTGCCCCAATTCTTAGCTATCTGGATCCCCAGGTAACGAAAGTCCCTTGTTACCTTCCTCAACGGTAGGTCCTCTATTTCTCTACTCTGCTCCCCTGGATGCACCACAAACAACTCACTTTTCCCCATGTTCAATTTATACCCTGAAAAATCCCCAAACTCCCCAAGTATCCGCATTATTTCTGGCATCCCCTCCGCCGGGTCCGCCACGTATAGTAGCAAATCGTCCGCATACAAAGATACCCGGTGTTCTTCTCCTCCCCTAAGTACTCCCCTCCACTTCTTGGAACCCCTCAACGCTATCGCCAGGGGCTCAATCGCCAGTGCAAACAATAATGGGGACAGAGGGCATCCCTGCCTTGTCCCTCTATGGAGCCGAAAATATGCAGATCCCCGTCCATTCGTGACCACGCTCGCCACTGGGGCCCTATACAACAGCTGCACCCATCTAACATACCCCTCTCCAAAACCAAATCTCCTCAACACCTCCCACAAATAATCCCACTCCACTCTATCAAATGCTTTCTCGGCATCCATCGCCACTACTATCTCCGTTTCTCCCTCTGGTGGGGCCATCATCATTACCCCTAACAACCTCCGTATATTCGTGTTCAGCTGTCTCCCCTTCACAAACCCAGTTTGGTCCTCGTGGACCACCCCCGGGACACATTCCTCTATTCTCATTGCCATTACCTTGGCCAGGACCTTGGCATCTACATTTAGGAGGGAAGTAGGTCTATAGTACCCGCATTGTAGCGGGTCCTTTTCCTTCTTTAAGAGAAGCGATATCGTTGCTTCAGACATAGTCGGGGGCAGTTGTCCCCTTTCCTTTGCCTCATTAAAGGTCCTCGTCAGTACCGGGGCGAGCAAGTCCACATATTTTCTATAGAATTCGACTGGGAATCCATCCGGTCCCGGGGCCTTTCCCGCCTGCATGCTCCTAATTCCTTTCACCACTTCTTCTACCTCGATCTGTGCTCCCAGTCCCACCCTTTCCTGCTCTTCCACCTTGGGAAATTCCAGCCGATCCAAGAAGCCCATCATTCTCTCCCTCCCATCCGGGGGTTGAGCTTCATACAATTTTTTATAAAATGTCTTGAACACTCCATTCACTCTCTCCGCTCCCCGCTCCATCTCTCCTTCCTCATCCCTCACTCCCCCTATTTCCCTCGCTGCTCCCCTTTTCCTCAATTGGTGTGCCAGCAACCTGCTCGCCTTCTCCCCATATTCGTACTGTACACCCTGTGCCTTCCTCCATTGTGCCTCTGCAGTGCCTGTAGTCAGCAAGTCAAATTCTACATGTAGCCTTTGCCTTTCCCTGTACAGTCCCTCCTCCGGTGCTTCCGCATATTGTCTGTCCACCCTCAAAAGTTCTTGCAGCAACCGCTCCCGTTCCTTACTCTCCTGCTTCCCTTTATGTGCCCTTATTGATATCAGCTCCCCTCTAACCACCGCCTTCAACGCCTCCCAGACCACTCCCACCTGGACCTCCCCATTATCATTGAGTTCCAAGTACTTTTCAATGCACCCCCTCACCCTTAGACACACCCCCTCATCTGCCATTGGCATCATCCCAGTTCGGGGCATATACGTTTACCAAAACCACCGTCTCCCCCTGTAGTTTGCCACTCACCATCACGTATCTGCCCCCGTTATCCGCCACTATAGTCTTTGCCTCGAACATTACCCGCTTCCCCACTAATATAGCCACCCCCCTGTTTTTCGCATCTAGCTCCGAATGGAACACCTGCCCCACCCATCCTTTGCGTAGCCTAACCTGGTCTATCAGTTTCAGGTGCGTTTCCTGTAACATAACCACATCTGCCTTAAGTTTCTTAAGGTGTGCGAGTACCCGTGCCCTCTTTATCGGCCCGTTCAGCCCTCTCACGTTCCACGTGATCAGCCGAGTTGGGGGACTTCCTACCCACCCCCCCCCCCCCTTGTCGATTAGCCATCACCTTTTTCCAGCTCCTCACCCGGTTCCCACGCAGCTGTATCTCCCCCAGGCGGTGCCCCCCCCGCCCATCCTCTCCCATACCAGCTCCCCCCTCTCCCCAGCAGCAGCAACCCAGTAATTCCCCCCTCCCACCCCCCCCCCCCCGCTAGCGTAATTACTCCCCCCATGGTGCTCCCAGAAGTCAGCAAACTCTGGCTGACCTCGGCTTCCCCCCGTGACCTCGACTCGCACCGTGCGACGCCCCCTCCTTCCTGCTTCTCTCTTCCCGCCATGATTATCATAGCGCGGGAACCAAGCCCGCGCTTCTCCCTTGGCCCCGCCCCCAATGGCCAACGCCCCATCTCCTCCACCTCCCCTCCTCCCCCCATCACCACCTGTGGGAGAGAGAAAAGTTACCACATCGCAGGATTAGTACATAAAACCCCTCTTTGCCCCCACATTCGCCCCATCACTTTGTTCGAACGTTCTTTTTAATAACCCACTCATTCCAGTTTTTCTTCCACAATAAAAGTCCACGCTTCATCCGCCGTCTCAAAGTAGTGGTGCCTCCCTCGATATGTGACCCACAGTCTTGCCAGTTGCAGCATTCCAAATTTTATCTTCTTTTTATGAAGCACCGCCTTGGCCCGATTAAAGCTCGCCCTCCTTCTCGCCACCTCCGCACTCCAGTCTTGATAAACGCGGATCACCGCGTTCTGCCATTTACTGCTCCGAGTTTTCTTCGCCCATCTAAGGACCATTTCTCTATCCTTAAAACGGAGGAATCTCACCACTATGGCTCTGGGAATTTCTCCTGCTCTCGGTCCTCGCGCCATCACTCGGTATGCTCCCTCCACCTCCAACGGACCCGCCGGGGCCTCCGCTCCCATTAACGAGTGCAGCATCGTGCTCACATATGCCCCGACGTCCGCTCCCTCCACACCTTCAGGAAGACCAAGAATCCTCAGGTTGTTCCTCCTTGCGTTGTTTTCCAGTGCCTCCAACCTTTCCACACATCGTTTCTGATGTGCCTCCTGCGTCTCCGTCTTCACCACCAGGCCCTGTATGCCGTCCTCATTCTCGGCTGCCTTTGCCTTCACGACCCGAAGCTCCCGGTCCTGGGTCTTTTGTTCCTCCTTTAGCCCTTCGATCGCCTGTAGTATTGGGGCCAACAGCTCTTTCTTCATTTCCTTTTTGATCTCTTCCACACAGCATTTCAAGAACTCTTGTTGTTCAGGGCCCCATGTTAAACTGCCACCTTCCGACGCCATCTTGGTTTTTGCTTGCCTTCCTTGCCGCTGCTCCAAAGGATCCGCTGCAATCTGGCCACTTTCTCCTCCTTTTTCCATCCGTATCCAGGGGGGATTCCCTTCTGGTTTACAGCACAGTGTTTTTAACCGTCAAAATTGCCGTTGGGGCTCCTATCAAGAGCCCAAAAGTCCGTTTCACAGGGAGCTGCCGAAACGTGCGACTCAGCTGGTCATCGCCGCACCCGGAAGTCCTCAGAAGCACCATTTTCGATGGTGACGTAATCAGAACACGTGTAACGGAGGTGGAGAAACTGGGAGAATAGGATGGAGTCTCCAGGGAGCGGGGTGTGAAGAGCTGCAGTCAAGGTAGCTGGGAGTCGGTGGGTTGAGGTATTTGCCTTGGGGGTGCAGTATTGATTCACTAGTATGGTGCAGAGAATCAGAGGGTTAAATAATAAGACCATAATATCTTGGAGCAGAATTAGGCCATTCAGCCCATCGAGTCTGTTCTGCCATTCGATCATGGCTGATAATTTTTCTCATCCCCATTCTCCTGCCTTCTCCCCATAACCCCATATCCCCTTATTAATCAAGAACCTATATACCTCTGTCTTAAAGACACTCAGTGACTTGGTCTCCACAGCCTTCAGTGGCAATGAGTTCCACAGAGTCACCACCCCCTCCCTGGCTGAAGAAATTCCTCCTGATCTCAGTTTTAAAGAATCATCCCATCAGTCTGAGGCTGTGCCCTCACGTTCTCGTCTCTCCTACTAGTGGAAATATCTTCTCCACGTCCGCTCTATCCAGGCCTCTCAGTATCTGCAAGTTTCAATGAGATATCCTATCATCCTTCTAAACTCCATTGAGTACAGATCCAGAATCCTCAACCGCACATATGACAAGCTCTTTATTTGTGGAATCGTTCTTATGAACCTCCTCTGGACCCCCTGCAAGGCCAACATAGCCGTCCTTTGACCCATCAACGAGGATATCCAAGATATTTTCTTGGGGTTGATGTGCAGGTATAAAGATGACTTTTTCCCAGCTTTTTTTTAATAACTTGATATTGGTTGAATTTTTAGAAGTCACAGCTACCAGTGCTCTGTCACAATCTTACGTAACAGTGGTTACAATGTGATCACTTACTCTGCAAGATCAGCATTGGCTGTTCTGCACACAAGCTCACTGATTTAGCTCACTAATTTGTTACTAACCTGACTGAATCTAACTGCTCTACATTCCAGCAAATTGCTGTTTAAATGGAATGCAGTCTTGACTAGGAATGCAAATAACACAGCATTTTAGCAGATTCCAGCTAATGTGGATTCTGCAAGAAGTTGAATATGTCAGCCAATACATGGACTTGGGAGCAACAGGAGTCTTGATTTAAAAGCAGGGACAGACAGCTACATAATACACATTGATCCCAATCACTCTCAGAAATGTATCTACAGCTGTGAGACTGGAATTCCCTGATCATCTCCATTCTGCATGGGCTTTGTGGTTTCACTATATGTGGTCCAAAAAAATCTGCAATTTGTCTTTATTCTGTAAATTGACTTTTTGAAACCTTGACTTGTTTCCTCTGAAATTTAAGCAGATTTTACTAATGTTTTATTACAATAGGAATTAAGATTGCTGTAGAGTGCAACTGTGAAGCTGATTGATGGGGAGGATGAATAGGAATCTACTCTGAATCGATTTTAGGGTTTGGCGTCGGATGCTGGCTGGTTCCAGTGACTGGCTGAAAGTAAAGGTGACCTGTAAATCTGGAACTTGCTGTTTCGTTTTCGGCATCGTCGACCATGCGATCTGTACGCAAACTGGGCTGTTAGACCAGCACAGTTTCACTCATTTACTGTAACTCTGACTGATGTTGAGATTCTGTTTCACCAGACTCCGGTGCTTGTCAAAGTCCTTTGTTTCAGAATTAGGGCTGCAAACAGGGGAGCAATTGATTTTTGTTCTAATATGCGCTGTTGTTAACTGAGGCACAGTCCAGATGTTGAGGGAAAGCTCTTTCTGTATTGTCCTGACAATGCTCCTTTAACTCTCTACACTGTCACACACTGTTACATATGTACAGTGCTTGCATTTATATTGCATCTTTAATGCATTAAGACACCTCTCAAGTTTCACCAGAAAACATTTGAAACCAAATCATGTACGGAGACACTAGGACAGAGTACCGAACATTTGGTTGAGGACTTGGGTTTTAAGAAGCATATTAAAGGAAGAGAGGACTTCCGGTGGTGGGTATGAAGGAGTAAGTCGCACATTTGGTGGCTCCCGCTCTGGTCGGACTTTTGGACCTTTTCCCCAGACTTTTTTCCGGTTTTAAACAGCAAATTCGAAGGCTGAGGCAATTGGGCACCGTTTCCACGTATCAGTGTATGGAGAAAAGGGCCGGAAGGGCAGAAACAAGAAGTTAGCCACGAGCTGTGTTGAAGCTGCAGCGGGAGACAGTATGGCTGAGGACCGGACCCCTGGGGTGGCAGCGCAGCGACCAACGGACTCGGTGATGCAGGCCAACCAGGATGGTTTTGCTAGGCAGAAGCGGGAATGTTTGGACCCGATTAAAGAATTAATCGATCGGCTGGAGAGCAGATTGGACGCCCAGGATCGGGTGATTCAGAAGGTTGAGAAGGCGCTGGCTGAACAGGAGGAGCATCAAACAGCGGTGGAGCTGGAGGTGGGGATTCTTCGGGAACAGCAGAAAAGGCTCCTGGAGAAGGTGGAGGACCTTGAGAACCGGTCCCGCCGGTAGAACGTAAGAATTGTCGGGCTCCCGGAGGGGGCTGAGGGAGCAGACGCTGGGGCATACGTAGCGGGTATGTTCGAAAAGCTGCTGGGGGAGGGGGCATTCCCCCGACGATTGGAGGTGGACAGGGCGTACCGAGCACTTGCTTGGAAGCCGCGAGCGGGGGACTCTCCGAGGGCAATGGTGGTGAGATTCCATAGGTTCCTGGACAAGGAATGCATTCTTCGGTGGGCCAAGCGAACACGGGGTTGCAAGTGGGACAACAGCATCCTGCGGGTGTACCAGGACCTGAGCGTGGAGGTGGCGAGGAAGAGGGCAGGCTTTAACCAAGTCAAGTCTATTTTCTTCAAGAAGCAGGTGAAGTCGGTCTGCTGTATCTGGCGCGTCTTTGGGTCACGCATGAAGACCTTTATCACTATTTTGAGTCACCCGATGAGGCGCTGGACTTTGCTAAAAGAAAAGGACTGGTGGGGGTCTGAGGACTCTCAGACTTTGAGACAACTTGTTGGCCTATATTGGGGCCCTTTTTTCTGTTTTTTTCCCCCCCTGGGTTTTTAAGGTTTTGTTTTCATGTTTTTAAATTGGTTATGCCGTCTCTTATTGTTTCGTGTCTGTTTTTGGGGCTCTGTTTAAGAAAGAGAAAAGTCGATTTTTCGTTTTGGGGCTCTTTTTCTCGGTAGATGTTGGCAATGTCCCTTTTGTTTTCATTGATGTGCACTTTTGTGGGATGGAGACGTGCCTGTTTGAGTTTCGGTGGGTGGTGCTTTTTGTTTTTGTGTTTTCTTTGCTGTTGGGTGTTTGTTTGGGGATTGTTAGACGTGGGAGTTTGTTTATATGAGCGGGGGGAGGGGAGCAAGGGAACAATAGGTGGGAGATTTCATGGGGGCGGGGGTCATCAAGCTAGCTGGGTGAGCTAGCTCACGGAAGCACAGTGGGGGGGGGGAGGTGTGTATACCTTTAGTTTACTAGATGGGTTAGGTTTTAGAGTAGTGTTGCTTGGGGAGGGGGAGGGGGAAGGGACTTCAGTGAAGGGACACTGAGGAGGTCGAGGGTGGGGGCTGCTGTGGGGCAGGCCAGAGGAGGTGCGGCACAGGGGCTGGTGGCGGGCCCAAGCAAGGGGATGACTGATCGGCGGGGGCACTTTGTCCCCCAACTAGGCTGATCATCTGGAATGTTCGGGGGCTAAATGGGCCGGTAAAGAGGGCACATGTGTTTGCGCACCTGAGGGGACTGAAGGTGATCGTGGTAATGCTGCAGGAAACGCATCTTAGAGTAGTGGACCAGGTCAGGTTGAAGAAAGGCTGGATTAGTCAGGTTTTCCACTCGGGGCTGGATACAAAGACTAGACGGGTTGCGATCTTGGTTAACAAGCGGGTGACATTTGAGGTGGGAAGAATAGTCTCGGATGTGGGAGGTCGATATATCATGGTTAGTGGCAAGCTGCAGGGAATGAAGGTAGTGCTGGTCAATGTATATGTGCCAAATTGGGATGATGGTGATTTTATAAAGAGGGTGCTAGGGAAGATTCTGGACCTGGACTCGCACAAGCTGATTATGGGGGGGGCGGATTTTAATACGGTTATTGATCCCGGCCTGGATCGCTCATGCTCGAGAACGGGCAAGGTGCCAGCAATGGCAAAGGAGCTGAAAAGGTTCATGAAGCAGATGGGGGGGGAGATGGATCCATGGAGATTTAGGCAGCCGAGTGCGAAGGAATTTTCTTTTTACTCCCACGTACATTAGGTGTACTCCCGGATCGATTTCTTTGTCTTGGGTAGGGCCCTACTGGCTGGGGTGGTACACACGGGGTATTCGGCAATCACGATCTCGGACCATGCTCCGCACTGGGTGGACCTGCAGGTGAGTATGGATAGCAAGCAGCACCCGCAATGGAGGTTGGATGTAGGGCTGTTGGCGGACGAAGCGGTGTGCGCGAGGCTGAGGAAGTGCATGCTGAATTACCTGCAGGTAAATGATATGGGGGAGGTCGCCGCAGCGGTGGTCTGGGAAGCGTTGAAGGCAGTGGTGAGAGGAGAGCTGATCTCGATCTGGGCTCACAGGGACAGGACGGATAGGGCAAAAACGGACCGACTGTTAAAAGAAATTCTACGAGTTGATAGGAGATATGTGGAGGCAGGGCTTTTAAGGGAGCGCCGGAGGCTACAGGCGGAATTTGGTTTGTTAATCACAGGGGGGGGGGTGCAGTGGAACAGCTTAGAAAGACAAAGATTTACGAGCACGGTGAGAAGGCCAGAAGGATGCTTGCACAGCAGCTCAGAAAGAGGGAGGCAGCTAGGGAAATAGGGAAAGTTATTGACGGGGATGGGAACTTAGTTGGGGACTCGACGGGGGTGAGCAAGGCCTTTCGGGACTTTTATAGCATATAGGTCGGAACCCCCTGCAGGGCCGGAGGGGATGAGGCACTTTTTGGAGGGGCTGACTTTTTCGAAGGTGGATGTGGAGCTGGTAGAAGGGCTGGGGGCCCCGATCAGGCTGGAGGAGATAGTGGAGGGTCTGAAGGCCATGCAATCGGGTAAGGCCCCGGGATCGGACGGGTACCCAGCCGAGTTCTATAAAATGTTCTCCGGAATATTGGGGCCGGTGCTGATGAAGGTCTTTAACGAGGCTAGGGAAAGAGGGGTCCTGCCCCAGACGATGTCACAGGCCATGATCTCGCTCATCCTGAAACGGGACAAGGACCCGGAGCTATGTGGGTCTTACAGGCCAATTTCCTTGTTGAACGTGGATGCCAAACTTCTGGCCAAAATTTTGTCCTCCAGGATTGAGGACTGTGTACCAGACGTTATTGTGGAGGATCAGGCGGGGTTCGTTAAGGGTAGGCAGCTGGTGGCCAATGTAAGAAGGCTGTTAAATGTGATCATAATGTCCCCGGAAAGTCGGGAGGTGGAGGTAGTGGTCGCAATGGATGCGGAATTTTGACCGGGTTGAATGGGATTATTTATGGGAGGCTCTGGGGCGGTTCAGTTTTGGGAGGGGCTTTATTGACTGGGTTAGGTTGCTGTACCGGTCTCCGGTTGCAAGTGTACAGACAAACAGGACGATTTCGGACTATTTCAGACTGCACCGGGGGATGAGACCGTGATGCCCCCTCTCCCCACTGCTGTTTGCGCTGGCGATAGAGCCGCTGGCAATTGCTCTGAGGGCATCAAGGGGCTGGTCCGGGGGGTGGTGGAGCAGAGTCTCGCTGTATGCGGATGACCTACTGTTGTATGTCTCAAGACGCAATGGAGGGGATGGAAGAAATTATGGGAATTTTGGGGGAATTTGGCAGATTTTCGGGGTATAAGCTCAATATGTGGAAGAGCGAGATGGTTGTGTTCCAGGTGAGCGGTCAGGAGAGGCAACTGGGGGAACTGCCGTTCAGAGTGGTAGGGGACAGTTTCAGGTACCTGGGTATCCAAGTGGCGAGGGATTGGGACCGGCTACATAAACTGAACTTGGCCCGGCTGGTGGAGCAGATGAAGGCGGATTTCCGGAGATGGGATGCGCTTCCGTTGTCTCTGGCGGGCAGAGTTCAATCGGTAAAAATGACGGTCCTCCCGAGTGCGCATGGAGGCGGCTTCTTGTAAGGGCACAAGTCTGGGGGCGCTGGTAACAGCGCCTCTGCCATTACCGCCAGCGCGATACTCCACCAGTCCAGTGGTGGTGGCTGCCCTGAGAGTCTAGGAGCAGTGGAGGAGACATGTGGGAGCAGAGGGGGCATCGGTATGGTCCCCATTCTGCGATAATCACCGGTTTGCCCCGGGGAGGATGGACGGGGATTCCGAATTTGGCGGAGAGCGGGGATTGAGAGGATGGGGGACTTGTTTATAGAAGGAAGCTTCCCGAGTATAAGGGCGCTGGAGGAGAAGTTTGCATTGGCGGGGGGAAATGAATTTCGATATCTGCAGGTGCGGGACTTTCTGTGGAGGCAGGTACCAACCTTCCCACTCCTGCCGCTAAGGGGATTCAGGATAGGGTGGTCTCTAGAGGATGGCTAGGGGAGGGGAGCGTCTCCGACATATATAAAGAGCTTATGGGTTCGGAGGAGATGCAGACCGAGGAGCTGAAGCAAAAGTGGGAGGAGGAGCTGGGGGGAGAGTTAGAGGAGGGTCTTTGGGCAGACGCGTTGGGCAGGATCAACGCAACCGCAACATGTGCCAGGCTCAGCCTGATCCAATTTAAGGTCGTTCACCGGGCTCACATGACAGTGGCCCGGATGAGCAGATTCTTTGGGGTGGAGGACAGGTGTGCGAAGTGTGCAGGGGGACCAGCGAACCCTGTCCACATGTTCTGGGCATGCCCAAAACTGAGGGGATTTTGGCAGGGGTTTGCTGACACCATGTCCAAGGTATTAAATATGAGGGTGACAATGAGCAATGAGTCCAGAGGTGGCGATTTCTGGGGTGTCGCAAGATCCGGGAATCCAGGAGAAACAGGCAGGTGTTCTGGCCTTTGCTTCCCTGGTAGCCCGGAGGCGGATATTACTAGCATGGAGGGACTCGAAGCCCCCGAAATCAGAGACCTGGCTATCGGACATGGCTGGCTTCCTCTGCCTGGAGAAAATTAAGTTCGCCATGAGAGGGTCTCTGTTAGGGTTCGCCCGGAGGTGGCAACCATTCGTCGACTTTTCGCAGAAAATTAATCGTCAGCAGATGGGAGGGGGGGGGGGGGGGGGTTAGGCTAGCGTAGATTAGGGGGGTAAATAATGGTGGGACCTGTGGGAGAGGGAGGCGGTCGCCTCCATGTTAATATTTTCCTTATTATGTACATTGTTGATTTTGTTGCTGTTACAATGCCAAAGAAAGACCTCAATAAAATGTTTATTTAAGAAAAAAAGAAAGAGAGGGGCAGAGAATCAAGAGGTTTGGGGAAAAAAGAATCCTTGGGATAGCTGCCAATGGTGGAGCAATGAAAATCGGGATATGCAAGAGGTCCGAAGTGGATGAACACATATCCCAGACTGTTATAGAGCTGGAAGAAATGAATATACAAGGAGAGATAAGGCCATGGATGTGTTTGAAAACAAATGAGAATTTAAAATGATCAATTTTGCATATCCTGAGGTTATAGTTGGTACTCGGGTTATAGAGAATTCGTACAACCGTTTCATACTAACAGTTTGGAGGATTCTCTCCTTTTTAAAAAAATAACTTAAAGGGAGGGGGTTCAGATGGTGCATTCTGATTGGCAGAAGTCTTCATTTGCGTTGCTTGTCCAAATTCAAATCTAATTTTTTTTTTTTTTAAAAACAGCTTCCGCCTCCCTTCTCAATTTAAGACTGGACCCAATGGGGAAAAAACAAAACAAGAAAAAAGTGGAGGAGGTTCTAGAGGAGGAGGAGGAAGAGTACGTTGTGGAAAAAGTACTGGACAGGCGTATCGTAAAAGGAAAAGTGGAATATCTGCTGAAGTGGAAAGGATTTTCGGAGTGAGTGATTAACACACATTTTGTGCTGCCTTCAGTCGTGATCTGTGGCCTGCAGATTCACAGACTATTACCAGGGTCCCCAGGGATAGCTAACGTAAATTACATCCCGGCAGTTGGGTTAGGAATGAACGGCCATATATCCAAGATACGTTTCTCCCATTCCGCTTTCTCTCCAACCCCCCTTTCCCCGCCCTCAATTCCTCTTGGCTGCCCCACCCTCTATTCCTCTCTGCTCCTCTTCTCCCCCTTCCCCCCCCGCACACACACAAATACATTGGAGCATTGGTTCACTGATTTGCTTGTGGTTTCCCTGGTTGTGGGTGTAATGTCAGGAGAGTGGAGGCTAAATTCTTGGGATAATGGTGAGTCATGCTGAAGTAGGGGTAGAGAGTCTTGCTCTATTCATTGTCTGCTGTGTTTCAGCTGCACCACTTGCAGTGTAGGATGCTACACAGTAACTAACCACAGCCTGGCTTGTTTTGTTGGTATCTCACTACTGTGTTAAAGTAGGCATTTGATTTGCAAGTCTGATGTGTTCTGTGCTGAGGGAAGCTAGATGCAAAATGTAATATAGTCCCCAATATTTATTTACCCAAAGCACTGTATGAAATTTATCCCCTGCCATCTAACCAGTGTTTGTAAATCGGGTTAATCAGGTGTTTCAAGTTGCTGGTGTCCTGTGGTCTGTAAACCTGAATTATTTCCCAGTGACGACAACACATGGGAGCCTGAGGAGAACCTTGACTGTCCTGATCTCATCGCAGAGTTCTTACAGTCCCAGAAAATAGCACATGACGGCATAGATAAAACAGAGGGGCCTAAACGGAAAGCGGAGTCTGATACTGAAACTGAGGAAAATAAAAACAAGAAGAGGAGAGAGGAGGTCAGTGAATGTACTTCTTGCCTTCAATATTACCTGCTTTTCCATGTCCAGCACAGATCTGAGCCTTGAACTGAGAATGCATGGTGTTTATTGAAGAGTAAGGGCCTAGGAAAATCTTTCATGTTGCAAGGGATAAATAGCCCTTTGCTTTTGCTGTGATCTGAGGTTTTCTAAGTTTCCCTGGTGAGGAGAGTTAATCTATATCTGCCCATTCCCTCCAGTGGGTAGAATTATGAATCCATTCACTCTTCCATGCATGCCCCAGGGTTCCCGTCAAACCAATGTGCATGGTTTGGAATCAGACAGAAAAGTCTGAATTGTGTACCAAGAGAATAAACAAATTGTGGAGACACAGCTACTTAACAACTGTCCCTTAGTGAGAAGCTAACTCATAACTTCAGGGGAGAGGAAGAGTAACCACACTGTCTTGGTTGAGATGCTCAGTAATAACTCTTGGCAATGAAAGATTGAATCCTCTGGCGACCAGATCCTGACTGTTTTGGAGTATCAGGTCACCGTTTATTGGCCCAGTCAATAAGCTCTGGGATTCACCAGATAACTCTTGTGGGCTGTGGTGATCCTCGCCCCCTTGTATTAGGCAAACCTGACTCTGTGGATTTCTTTGTTTGCCACAGTGATAATACATCGTATCTCCACCTCTCACTCAGCCCCTGTTTGAGGTCTAATGTGTTTCTCTTGCAGCAGGAGAAACCAAGGGGTTTTGCCAGAGCACTGGAACCAGAGCGTATTATTGGGGCAACAGACTCGAGTGGAGAGCTCATGTTCCTCATGAAGTGGTAAGTTCCAGCTTTTGATTTATTTTAAACATTTTTTGCAACCTCACTGAACAAAGTTACTGTGCCAAGAGGCTAAAAAAATCTCATTCTATGGGTAGGGATGGGATGGGTCCATAAAACTGCACCTAACTAGCACTAAATTAGCAACACAAGAACCAAAGTGAGGAGAGAAATCCAGATGGACTCATACAACATAGAAGGCTGTTCAGCCTGTAGTGCCTGCGCTGACTCTTTGAAGAGTTAGTCCCACTTCTCTGCTCTTTCTATAGCCCTGCAGCTTTTTCCTCTTTGGGAAGATGATTGAAGGGAGATTGCCCTTCATCACCTGGGCCATTACTGGCTCGTGACCTGGAACGATCACAAAGCAGTAACTAAATAAGTCACCTAGATGTGAGAAGTCGATGTGAATTTAATTGATCTTGTCGGGTGCGTTGTGTAACTGCAGACGCCAGACCAAGTTGAATAAAGTTTGTTTCTAACAACAAACCTTGTTTGGTTTACTTTCTCCATTCAGGAAAAATTCTGATGAAGCTGATTTGGTTCCGGCAAAAGAGGCTAATGTCAAATGCCCCCAGGTGGTTATTTCATTTTATGAGGAGCGTCTGACATGGCATTCATACCCATCTGAAGAGGAAGAAAAGAAGGAAGAAAAGTAACCAAGGGAGAGGAGCCCACGCACCTCCCGTTTACAACTTTACAAGACGAGAAAATAACCCCGACTTTTCCGAAAGTGATTTTCAGTTGTACAGGTGTATAGTTCTCCGGGTGTACCTTTTCTCAATCCTTTCAGACCCATATCATTGTCAGCGTTTGTGAGGGGATGGGACAGGTTGTGTTTTTAAATGCAGCATGATTTTTTTTTTCCTCCAGGTTTTGGATAACAACGGATTGTAGAAGCCAGTGAATTATAGATTAGTTACCTTGGCTTGTAGCGTAGGGTTTGAGTCTTTGAAGGGGAAAGGAGTCCATAGGAGCTGATGTGCCATTAAATAGTAACCTCTTTTAATATGACACGGCAGTTTTGTTTGAAATTCATTTCCCCTCACCCCACCCTTTTCCTTCGTTCCAGATCTGAAGGTCAGCTTGGGTAGAATTTCTCTGACTGGTGTCTTGGGTGGTATGGCAACCATTTTACAACGCCCAAATGGTTATAAGAGTTGCATTTGCAACTTGGTTTTGGGGGGGGGGATTCAGTGGCTCCTGATTGTGAGTATCCTGCCATTAGGAGCCTCCTTTGATGCCGGCTCTTCTCCCCCCCCCCTTCACATAGAAGCACCAAGACCTCTGCAGAGAAGCGGAGGAACACCAGATGACAAGGGGACGATGTGATATTAAGCTAACCAGTGGGAGGTGCAGTCATTTACGCAGCCTGCCTCCCCTGGACTTTTGTCTTTGTTAGGTAGTGTTTCAGTTGTAGTAACTCTCCTCTTGTTGGGCCAGTGCAGGCTGCTTCACAATGAAATGATAAACCTCAGTTAGTGGGACAGGCATTCTTAAAGGGTCAAATTCTTGCGATCGCTGATTGCCTAAGATAGAGTCTTTTGCACAGAGCAGCTCACTGTTCTTGCATCCAAGTGGCATTAATTTTTTATTTGATTTTTGTATCAATACCTGCTCATCCTTGTAACTTCCACTGCCTAGTGATGGAATCAGGGGGCTGCCCAAGACAGGAATGCAGGCATGTAGCACAGACAAGATTGCAGAAGGACACGGCAGTTTTGGGACAGAGAAGAGGCAAGTCTGTTTTTTTGGGTGTGGGGCTTTTTTGTGGTCGGGTAGAGATTTACACCTGAAGCATTACCTCATGTGCCTTTCAGCATTTTCTGCTCATTACACGTGGGTCATGATGGTGCAAGTTGAGATTCCAACAAAGACCCCACAGTGCAGCAACATATTCCTCACCATCCCTGGACCAATGACTTTTGAAGATGTGCATTCCAGTGCTGATAATTCTATCTTGATTTCCAGACAGTTGCACAGAACATGGTACTGTGTGGCTAGAGGTTATCCAGTTCATTGGCTAGCAGGGAGCACGAGACTACATACTAGAAAAGGCAATGCTCACTCTGAAAATGTTGGCCAACACCCCATGGACCATTTTCATTATCAACTCAGTTGCTTCTGATTGGTGAAGCCTCATCCGGTATTTTATCTGTTCAACCTTTCTGGGTAGAGGAGGAGGGGGAACTTGTGAAGTAGATACGTGAGCACAGCATTAGGTCACAGATTTAAATCTGCTCCCTTTCCTGAGATATTGATCTTGGGGACATCACAGTCATGGGGGGGGGGGGGAAGAAAGAGAGTTAGAATTTATCAAACCAAAAAACCCAAGGCTGCCTATTTCCCCTGCAAGATTGTGATTCTTATTTGAATACTAACCATGTTTTGTTGTTTTGGGGAAGGGGAGAAAGTCTATTGTCCAATATAATCCATGTACTGTAGGCTTGGAACAGGAATATGGCTGCTTTTCCCATGATGGCCCCTCCCAACTGGCTGGAACGTCAGCAATCCAACACTGTCCTGATGCAGAGAAAGTATTGTTTCCAGAAAGTGTTCTTGTGTTACTGAAGTAAGACTGATTATGTTTTCATTTGTAATCTTTTTTAAATGTGATTTGTGGGGGGTGATGCGGGTATGTTTGTCTGAAGTATTTGTGGAAGGAAATATATAAGCATGAAAACTGAAGTATTAGTGCCACTTTCCTAATTTTCATACATTGCAGCTCGTTGTCCGATTCACAACTTAATCATCGATGTCTTTTAGAGGGGGAGAACTGATTTTAGCTGGTTTTAAAGGATCTGTTTTTTGTAGAATTCCTATTAAGTATTGTGATAACCGCTCCTGCAACACCAGTGTTGTTTAACAGGCACGCAAATATTGTGTAATAAAACAGGAAAAACACTAGCATCACTTGAATGTCGTTTTTTTGTAACTGTTAAGTGAGAGGATGTTGGAAATACTGGGTCAAACAGCATTGGTGGAGAAACTGTTAACAATCAGGTCAGCGATTCCTTTACACAACTGCCCTACAGAGTGTTTTGAGGCCATTTTTGTTTCACATTTCAGTATTTTGTTTTTAAAAAATTTTTTAGACTACCCAATTAATTTGTTCCAATTAAGGGGCAATTTTAGCGTGGCCAATCCACCTCCCCTGCACAGTTTGGGGAGCGAAATCCACACAAACAGGGGGAGGATGTGCAAACTCCAGACAGTGACCTGGAGCCAGGATCGAACCTGGGACCTCGGCGCCGTGAGGCAGCAGTGCTCGCCACTGTGCTGCCCCTGGATTTTGCTTTGTTGAATTGTTTTAATGGGATTAGTGGGGGGGGGGGGGAATTAAGACTTCAAGTGAGGAGTTCAATATGTGGCCGCTATCTCTGGGTAGTGTTAAAACAGGCATAACCTCCCCCTACTGGTCATTATGCAATAGTTTTTAGAAGTGGATATTGAGGACTGGACCAGGTTCATGTGTGGAAAGATTTGACTCCTACAAATGGAAGAAAATGTCTGCAGTGATAAACTCATAGAACCACAGATTTCCCATGTAGTGCAAACACACAGTTGAGGTTTTGAAAATCTGATGCAAAAGGAAACTATTCCAGCTGGTGATCCTGTTCGAATCCCATCGAGCAGAATTATAAGACCATAAGAAATAGAAGCAAAGTTAAGCCACTCGGCCCATCGAGTCTGCTCCGCCAATCAATCATGGCTGATATTTTTCTCGTCCCCATTCTCCTGCCTCCTTCTGATAACCCCTGATCCCCTTATTGATCAAGAACCTATCTATCACTGTATTAAAGACACTTGGTGATTTGGCCTCCACAGCCTTCTGCAGCAAAGAGTTCCACAGATTCACCACCCTCTGGCTAAAAATTCCTCCTCATCTGTTTTAAAGGATCGTTTTAAATCCCGTCTGAGATGGTGTCCTCTGCTTCTAGTTTTTCCTAGAAATGGAAACATCCTCTCCACGTCCACTCTCTATCCAGGCCTTGCAGAATCCTGTAAGTTTCAGGAAGATCCCCCCTCATCCTTCTAAACTCCAACGAGTACAGACCCAGAGTCCTCAACCGTTCCTCATACGACAAGTTCTTCATTCCTCATTCTTGTGAACCTCCTCTGGACCCTTTCCAAGGCCAGCACATCCTTCTTTAGATACGGGGCCCAAAACTGCTCACAATACTCCAAATGGGGTATGACCAGAGCCTTTTAGTCTCAGAAGTACATCCCTGCTCTTGTATTCTAGCCCTCTCAACATGAATGCTAACATTGCATTTGCCTTAACTGCCAACTGAACCTGCATGTTAACCTTAGAGAATCGTGAACAAGGACTCCCAAGTCCCTTTGTGCTTCTGCTTTCTGAAGCATTTCCCCATTTAGAAAATAGTCAATGCTAAATTCCTCCTTCCAAAGTGCATAACCTCATACTTTTCATTTGCCACTTCATTGCCCACTCTCCGAGCCTGTCCAAATTCTTCTGCAGCCCCCTTACTTCCTCAATACTACCTGTCCCTCTACAGATTGTTGTATCATCTGCAACTTAGCAACAGGGCCTTCAGTTCCTTCTCCCAAATGTATATTGTGAAAAGTTGTGGTCCCAGCACCGACCCTGGAGGCACACCGTCATCGGCTGCCATCCTGATTCTGGGTTATCAGTATTCTGGCCATAGTTTATTTTTCCCTTCAAACACACTAGCACTGCTGCCTCAGTGCCAGGCACCTGGGTTCAATTCCGACCTTGGGCGACTGTCCTCCTTTTGCATATCCTCCCCATGCCTGCGTGGGTTGCGTCCGGGTGCTCTGGTTTCCTCTCACAGTCCAAAGATGTGCAGGTTGGGAGTTTGGCCACACTAAATTGTCCCTTTGTGTCCAAAGGTTGGGTGGGGGAAGTGGGCCTAGGTAGGGTGTTCTTTCAGAGGGTTGGTAAAGACTCGATGGGCTGAATGGCCTCCTGCTGCACTCTCAGGATTCTATGATTACACCTTGTCAAGTTACTTCATTGTTGTTTATGTGTTTCCTACAAACAGCACTCGCAGCCAATAAAATACTGGTGTAAGATGTCGATGTTCTGACTCAGTCACAAGAGGCTATAGACACCAGTCTTTCTCTTTGTTATATTAGATTAGTTGCATTCCAGCACGTGTAATTGTGAATTCTGTTCTGAATTGATCCATCTCTTACATTTACTGTTACCTCTCACTGGACAGCGTAGAGAGCTTCAGCCCATCGTCTGTACAGCATAGATGGCGTTCAGCCCATCCAAGTCCTGGCCAGCTTTCTGCAGTGCAATGCAAGCAGTCCTCTCTGGTGGGACAGGACATACCCAGGGAAGGTAACAGGTGTCTCGGAGATGTTATGTATGATTTGGTCAGAATATTGATGACATTCTGTTGCTCAAATAGAATGCTGGACTGCTCTCCCCTCCCAATTTTGTAGAAGGATTGATCACTTCATTTCCCAACATGCACATGTCTGATTTTGATCATGTCCGGGTGGACAAACTCCCAACATCCCCCATCCAGGGTTTACATTTTTCTACCCCGAGGCAGAGGTGAACATTATGTTCAGAGCAAGAGGGAAAGAGAATTAAACAGCAACATCCAGTAAAATGAAATAATTAGCCTGGAAAACATGTGGAAAATAGAACTAATTTATTGAATTTCCCTCCCCAAACAATCCTGGTTTGCTGCAAGTTTCCACGTAAAGAAAAATATACAGATTTGAGAGCAAGATTCCCTGCCAAGCCAAGAAAAAAAACTCAAGACATTTGTTACAGGCAACATTAGATATCTGCACAAATCTGACAGGAAACTAAAACAATAAAATAGGAAAGACTCCATCATCCATAACTTCAAGTACAAAAAAACAGGTGATATTACTGGTTATTCTGCAGTGGCCTGTAGAAGTATACATAGGTGAGGGAAACCATCTCACACAGCTGGGAGAACAAGGCTCTTCAGTAACCTCTTTGAAGAAAATGTTATTGAGTAAGTGCCATTAGAACTAACCAGAAATGCAGAGTCAGGAGTCAGCTTTAACCATGATTTCAGTTTCTACAAACAGCCTGCCCCTCGGCAATCAACACCTGGGAACAATAGTGGACCAATGTTGTTCCTGAGCACGGAACCTTGCAATTGTATGATGAGCGAATATCCTAATCCAACAGACAGTGTTGCACGGACCTGACCAGATTAGGAGCTCACAGCATACAATTTGGTGTTCAGAACCTTGATTGTTTCATTTTGAAGTGAGGCGAGTCAGAACATATCTAAAGAGTTTGAAATCTGCTCCTGGTACAGGGACAATAAAGGTTGGCACACAGGCCAGTAGGCAGGCAGATCGAATGCAGTAACATGGTTGTCGGCTTGTCTCCATCTCCCAGGTACTGGACCTGTTCACTCTTACAATTGTGAGCCTTGTGAAGCCTTTTTCTGTTTGTAGGATTCGCTGAAGATTTGCCTGCCCACCACCTATACTCTTCCACTAGAAAGAGCTAGAAACAGTTAACTCAATGCAAACTTTGTCCCAAAATAAACTCACCCACCTCAACACTGAACAGCCACAACACAAGGAAGTCTTATTAAAAAAAACATATCTTCATTTAAGTTTTTATTAAAGTTCATGAGTTTTGTGACTTGTCTTACTAACAAGATGCCTTTAAGGGGAAGCTAGATAAACACACAGGAGAAAGAAATTGAAGGATATGACATTGTGACATGAAACAGTGCATGAACCAGTTTCTATGCTGCATGTTCTATGTAAGTCCATAAATTGCAGCAGGGATTTTAACCTGTGCTCCTCACTCGTGTCTTACACCAGCCTGGTAGCAGTGAAAGTTGTGCAATGCATCAGGCAGGAGGATTTGGGAAAGCAGAATTCCAGCCTAGGATTGCATTGCCAATTTCTGCTTGACATGGTCCAGCTCAGTGATTAGATCAGCGCAGTCAGGGGAAATAGATTCTGACTGTCTGGAAGAACCAAATAGGTACCCTCAATTAGTTTGCTGACTGCAAACATAAATCTGCCTTCGGGCGAGCAAAAATGCAGTCGCGTCAAATTTAAAATAGCAGCAGCAGAGGGAGCCCAAGTTTGATTAAAAAGGTCCCTGTAATGGACTGTTCAACTGCTTTCTTTAAACTGCAACACAGTATTTACATTTGCAAAACACCCCCTGCCACACTAGAAGCAGCTCAGGATTATCACACTATTCTACCCCTGGCTTGAATCACATTCTGACCACCAGGATCAGAAGTGGGAGCTGAAAGACTGAGCACTCGGTGCAAGCATCTTCGTCAACAATGCAAGAACTCACTTGAAATTAGCTGTACAATTAAAAATGCAAATTTACACAAGTGAGACGGTTCCCTGTAGATAAATCGATAATGTTGGTTATGACTTCAAATCTATTCACTTGTTATCTTTGTACACAGACACACTAATGAAGGGAAAGTTAAGCATCTTGGAAATGCTACACTTAACATGGAGTAAGATAACACAAGACAATGGAAAACTGCAGCGACACCTGACCCAAGCCTAGCCATAATTTCTTGACATCCACTGGAAACTGATTAAAGGAGAATAAACTGGAGGCTGATGACATTTCTGTTAACTTGTCTGTTACAAGTCTCTTTTCTTACTAGTTACCTGTTAGTCTTGGCAAAGTGGGAGGAGCTGAACTTGACATCCAGAACCTCAGATACCTGAAAATGGCAGAGTGTCTCGGTTGATTATTGCATCACAACCGAATGTGCCATGCAGTAGTGGCAAGGCCAGTGAGACTATATAATGGCTCGTAGTCAATACTGGAGCGTGGGTGCATCAACAGCCAGTGTACACTGAGCTTTAGCCTCTTTATCTGGAGTATGAATAACATGAGCAGCAGCCAAAAGCCAGTTCTTAAAAAATCTCCATACTATCCACAGTCGATCAGAATGGTCACAGAATGCAGGGTTCATTCAACATCAACACCAGAACAGGTCAACTTCAGAGGTGTGGGGTGGGAGGATTCAGCTCTGCCATGCAACCAGAACCAGAGAACATCCCACCAAACCCTTGCACAAGTGTACACATCGTGCCGGACACAACATCCTTTCATTCTAAATTAGCCTCTCCTCCATATTACCTCATTTGTTTTCCCAATCAGGAAACTGTGGAGATTACCAACAGGGAACATTTCAATTTGGAAACCAAGCTTTTGTTTTCTGCATTCTTTAGATCACATCATGTTACTGCCCTGAGCTAGTTAGTTTGATATCACACAGTTTATGATCAAAAGTATAAAAAGGTTTTCATTCTGCAAAGCAACAATTCTTGCATTATTTGAGTAATAACTGGACTGAACTGCATTCAGATTGCTTGGTCTGTGATGAGCCTGGAAGTTGTCTGGACACTTCTGTTTGTGCAGGGTGCCTCCTCCATTAGAGATATTAAACCAGGGCAGCACGGTGACGCAGTGGTAGCACTGCAGTCTCACAGCGCCGAGGTCCCAGGTTCGATCCCGGCTCTGGGTCACTGTCTGTGTGGAGTTTACACATTCTCCCAGTGTTTGTGTGGGTTTTGCCCCCACAACCCAAAGATGTGCAGGGCAGGTGGATTGGCCACGCTAAATTGCCCCTTAATTAGAAAAATGAATTGGGTACTCTAAATTTTATTTTGTTCTCCGTTAAAACAACGGAGTTTTCTAACCCGAATGGATTAGTATTCAGACAGATCAGGCTACAACTGCCAGGACGTAAAATCAGGAAGGACAAATAAAACTGACCAAGCATTCATTGCTATCGATTTTCCTTTGCAAGTTTGTAAAATGTGAAGAAACTGATTGCTGCACTAGAGCTAATTAGTCTAGAAATCCCACACCCACTCTAATCCCAGTATAGCACATTTCAAAAACAATCCGTATCTTAAATAATGAATGGGTCAAGGAATCTGAGGGCTGCTTCACACTTGTTGATCCCCATGTGGTGACGACCTGGCTGCAGCAGAGGCAAGGAACCATGCCAAGAATGCATATGAGCCAAGCATACACGGAAATCTGGCAACGCCAGGACTTACAAGCACACACCAAACAGTGGTCTGACAGCATGTTAACTGCTGCACTTCGAATCCATAAAAGGGAGAGGTGCACTGAAGGTTAATAACGTCAACACATTTGGGGCACAAAAATTGGGATCTCAAGATAGCTACTATCTCCCCACTAACTCACTGCACACTGAGTAAAGGAAAGAGGGAATACAGCCCCCCTCAACACAAACATCTCCAGATTTCAGCTGCATCTATCTCGGGGAAAGTGAAGGACGGCCCATAATGCTCCTTGCCATCACCGCTTTATAGTGTCATTGAGAAAAGCCTAGGAACAGGCTCTCTTACCCCAACCCACCCTCAGCTAACACTCTTCCTTCCCCCTTTCCACACAACACCCTTCACCACCAGAAAATACCAGGTGTTGGGAAGAACGCTAAAGGAGGAAGGTGACAACAAATAAATCCATCTTTCTTAATACATCACACATTGTAATTCCAGTGGCCACATGGTCTTCTGTTCACAGTATTCCTGTCTTGTTCTTTGATAAGTTAAATAACCTGTACCTTAGCAGCACCATGCATTAGCAAGCATTCAGCAGCTTTAGGTCTCAAGTTCCAATGGTTAGTTATCCTGTCTCAGACAGGGTAAACTGAGGGGTCGTGGAAGGGAAGCCCAGATGGTGGGGCAAGTATGGTAACAATCATCTAGGCCCCCACCTCAATTAAGTGTTCTGAAACAGCCTCTTGACCAAGTGAAAGGTGTTAAACAGGCATTTCTGCTCAGCTGCCCCAGCGTTTGTGGGGAGTGCAAGGCAATGATTGAAAATTAAAGCACACCTTAGTCCCAGGCTATATAACAGAAATAAAACTAAATGTGCAAGGCTTGACATTTGCACTTAATAAATAGTGCCATTGCGGCAAGGACTCAAAATGAATCGCCTCTTAAAAACATGCTAGAGATATAGCACTGGCAAAAATTAATCCCTGTGGAGCAAGGTCATACTCAGAATGGCAGGCCCGATATTCTCATAGCAGCACAGTGTCTACGATACAACTGTATTGTATCCAAATCATCTGTATCAATAACTGTTACCATTTAGATTTCAGCATATCCAGCTACTTTATTTAGAAGTTAAAACTTTTAAATAAAAAAATTGCCTGTGAACAAAACCCCCTTAGTTCACACATCAAGTCCTTCGATTAAAAATGGAAATATTCAAGTAACAACTGGACGCATAGCGTCAGGTTTGTGTCTGTAAACTGTGGAGCAGTGGGAATTATTTTTAATCCTCATTTGTTTTGCTGAGTAGTTACCCACAGCCGAGGTGTCTCAATCAGAGAGAGAGAACAAACTTCTCAGCTGCTAAATCCCAAGTTCTTCAACCCCTCCCTCCAAGCAGACACACACAAGCGGCACACACCTATTCTTCCCAAGGGACACAACAGGGGTGCAAAGTCACTTGCTCATTCTCAGGCTGTGGTCAAAAGCAAATTACCAACTCAATACATAAAGCTCTGTCACCGACCCTCCTGGGATACTCTTCCATCCTAACTGACCTGCAGCTGTCAGATTTGCGAGATATTTTCAAATACGAGAAGGTGCGAATTGTCAGTTAACTATTTGTAAAAGTCAGTGGCAGCTTTCTGAGGCACTGCCTCTCGCTGAGTCCCTTTCTCTAGTTCAGTTCAAAGCCATACACCAGGGCTGACCGTGGATTTCACTTCTTCTTGTTGTTCTTCTTCTTATCAGGTTTTCCTTGCTGAGAGATTAAAGCCCGAGGCATGACCAGTACACTGCCATCGTTTGTGTACTGGAGAGAGTATTGGCTCGGGCAGTAAGGCCTTCCCTCCTCGTCCCTCAGACGGTCAAAGACCTGTTGGTAAAGCTCCTGCAATTTCTGCTTCATCTGGCGCAAGGACTTGACAAACTCCACTTTCTCCTTTAGCAACCTGGCCTTCTGTTTCTTCAGGTGATCCACATCATGGTCCAGGTTAAGAATGGTGTCTAGCTTCCTCTTACGACAGTTCTGGGCCGCCAGTTTGTTCTTCCCACGCCGCCTGATGTCACGGATGAGGGTCAGCTGGGCATCAGTGAGCTGATACTTGGACAGGAGCTCATTAAACTCGTCGACAGGCGAGTTGATGATCTTGTCATTGGAAAGTGGGATCTTAAGTACCCTGGCCCTGCGCTCATCACGGCCCAGGTGTATATCCATGCGACTGGAATGGGTTTCCTTTATTACTGCTTTCTTTCCAGGACTGGGGTAGTACTGTTGATTGGAGTCAGAAGCACCAGGGGGCAGGTTATAAGTATGGTTGTGGTTGACTTGATCCAAGTAAGGCAACGAGTGGAAATAACTGGGATTCTGGTAACTCATTCGACAGAATTTGCTGTACTCTGGCTGATAGCCTCCCACTGCACCCTCTCTCTCGGGCTCTTCAGAGTCCGCAGTTTCCGAATCGGTGCTATAGCCAACTGCCCCTTCCTGGTAGAACGAGGAAGAGGAGGAGGAGGAGGAGGATTCAGAGCTGCTCGGAGAAACAGGACTGTGGCTTGAATCAAGAGAAAGGCCAGAATCAGAGTCCAGCTCTTCCTCAATCTGGGTGGCCAACATTGGACCAAAACCTTCTTCCATGGCCAAATCCATCAAGCTGATCTCGTCAAACATCGCCTCATCCAGCAGGCTAGATAGAGGGTCAGGCAAGCTGGAGCCAGAAGTCTCATTGCTGGTTCCATTAATCGGAGGGGGGAAAAGCATCCCTGTAAAGTTGGTGGAGCCAAAGGTGGCATCAAAGTTGGTGGAATTGGTGGATGCCAGTCGTTGGAGTCTGGGACAGCTCTCCACAGAAGGGTTCTCCAAGTTTGGATTAAAGAAGGATGGGAAGTCCTGACCACATAGAGGCAAGGTGGCATCATGGAGACTTACATCTTGATTGATGGCTGTGACTGGAGTTTGGTTGTAGTTTGTGGGCACGTCAGCGCTGCCATTCCCAGAGTCATTATTGTATGATGACGTTACACTGTTGGTCACTTCCATATCCTGTAAATGATCAAAATATGATTTAAAAAGTTGGCTACAATTATTTCTACTGCTTACACTGCTGAGGAGCACAACCATGGCAATCTGTTATCATGCCCCTATCATCCATGCTCAATAGCTGATAGGCCACTGCGAAACAGTTGATACAAGCCAGAGAACGGAGAAGAATGAACCTGGACACTTCTTTCAGTTTGCTTCCCTCAATCCTTGAGGAGGAAGCATTCAATTTTAGCTCAACAGCCCCCCCAATGAACAGGTCCTACCAAACCATATTGCATTGGGTGCAACAGTTAGACCCAATGCAAGTCTAACTAGCCTAACGTTTTAGCATGGTTCCATAAGAATTTGGGTGCCCTCTGTTACCTTGTCAAATGACCATCCCCTCTGTACACACTGAGACAGTGAATGATGACAGGCTATTTGACTCACTTTAGGTCCAACCTGGCCTCACTTGACGCACACCTCGCCCACATATGCACTATATCCACATATTTCTGGAAAGCAGAAACTCCCTAGTCCAAGGAGCAGAGAGCAGTATGGCTAATGCATCAGCCATTCAGACATTGCAATCATACATTCCTGGCTATGCTTCACTCAGCAGCATATTTTATCCGCAAAGCCATGGACAATTAATGTCAAACACTGCTTTAGGGTTGAATTATACCTCAAGATTTTTGCATCAAACGGGAATGTTAATTGTGAAACCCCCTCCTCAACACCAACCAAAGCATCTATACCTGCACACATTGACGCAGAGCAAAAGAAACCATGCGCACAGTTCAGAACATGCTCACCTGTAGCTCCATGAGGGACAGGAGGTCCTGCCACTGTTGTTCTAAGTCTAAAGAAGTCTCTGGCCTCAAGAGAGGAGGAAGAAGGGTCATCTGTGAGCCTGCAGTCAGACTGTCGCTGGTGCTGGGCAGAGCATTGTCTGAAGCCTCATTCAGCACTGAGGATATTGCTGTTGGAAACTGATAACAGAAGACATGAAATTCAGTCTTTTGCCGTGCCCCATCAACATATCTCAGGTTGTTCCTATACAACAAGTGTGCACAGAGTGTGACGCTTGCCTCAATGGAGGTGCTGGATTGCTAAATGATTTGCTACATTCAGCATGGCAGCGAGTGGCTGCACCTCACAACTGAGATTTACAGTCACAGTCAGCTTAGTGTTAGGTTACATTGCACAGACACCTATCTTTAGCTGGGTGACCACAGAGTATAATGTAAGGATTAAAGCTATGTCTTGCTTGATAAAATTTACATGATTATACAATGATTACTCTCTGTGATAACTCAGCTAAGAGAAGCAGAGTCGCAGTGCCCAATTAGATGAAGCACGTCACGGGCGGCACGCTGGCAGTGGTTAGCACTGCTGCCTCACAGCATCGAGGACCCGGGTTCGATCCCCGCCCCAGGTCTCTGCCTGTGTGGAGGTGGCACATTTTCTCCGCATCCGCGTGGGACTCACCCCAACACAAAGATGTGCACGGTAGGTGGATTGGCTACGCTAAATTATCCCTTAATTGGAATTTGTTTTTTTTATAAGATGAAGTACGTCAATGGACCCAACTAAAATTTGTGAACACACACACACTGGAATATATATATCGTGATAGAGCTACAAGGCTAATCTGCAGAATCTAGTTAAATAGTTGATAGCCACTTGCTAACATTGAACAAGGATGACCTGAGCTATTCCAAACTTTGATCATTTAAACAATTCCAGGGCTTTTTGCCTCAAGTATCTTGAGTGGAAATTGGTTGTGAGTTCATCACACTGACAAACTTCCTGATGCCCGCTTCCTCATCCCTTCTATTTTAACCCGTGACTCTGACCCTATTATCCACACCCACACCTCCCAATCCCAGAATTCACCCTGAATGACCACCATGGTTTAGTTCAAAGCACTATTCTGGATTTACCTTTCCCTTACTGTTTACAGGGACCTGAAAACCCACCCACCTTCTAGTGTCGATGAACAATCCAAGGTTTTCTTCAAATTTTCCTCATGAATCAACCCTTTGATGCCTAGCCCCAGTTTCTGGCTCTTACCTGCAAGCTCTAATTCCTGGTCTCCATCACAGACTGCTCCTTCCAAAACCATATACAACCTACACGAGGCAATCTAGATCCAATGATGGCGGCTTTATAGTTACTGCCAGGAATCAAAATAAAAATTCACATCTAACTTGGGTGGAGTGTTTGTGGTATAATTGCCCACGGTTCTAGGTTAAAACCAGACATACCATTGCCATGATTCACTGACTCACTTACCTCAGAATCCTGGCCAAAAGAAAACGTTTCATCCAGAAGCCTCAAGCACTCCTCAAAGGAAGGTGCCGTCTGCTCCACTAGCTCCGGCACCTGGCAAAACAACATCAGATCTGATTTTTTTTTTTTTTTTATAAATATATTTTATTCAAAATTTTTGGCCAATCATGACAGTACATTGTGTATCCTTTACACAGTAATATAACAATATAAATAACAATGGCCAATTTTAAGCAAGAAATAAATAATATATAAACAACATCAAAATTAAAAAACAAAACTAAATGGCAACTGCCTTGTCCCAAATAAATACTCTCCAAAAATACAATTCAACAGTCCAATATACAATTACCTATAACAACAACCTATACATATTATACTTATACACTAACATCCGAGAGTCCTTCTGGTTCATTCTTGAGCGAATGAATGGCCTTTTTCTGTTGTGTGCAAAATGGCAGCCATATTTGCATTTCAACGCAATGGGGAGGCAGTGGCGTAGTAGTATAATAATAATCTTTATTGTCACAAGTAGGCTTACATTAACACTACAATGAAGTTACTGTGAAAATCCCCTAGTCGCCACACTCCGGCGCCTGTTCAAGTACACTGAGGGAGAACTCAGAATGTCCAAATTATCTAACAGCACGTCTTTCGGGTCTTGTGGGAGGGAACCGGAGCACCCGGAGGAAACCCAGGCAGACACGGGGAGAACGTGCAGACTCCACACAGACAGTGACCCAAGCCGGGAATCGAACCTGGGGCCCTGGAGCTGTGAGGCAACAGTGCTAACCACTGTGCTACCGAGCCGCCCATTATCACTGTACTAGTAATCCAGAGACTCAGAGTCATGCTCTGGGGACCCGGGTTCAAATCCCCCCATGGCAGATGGTGAAATTTGAATTCAATAAAAATCCGGAATTAAAAATCTAAAAAAAAAAGTGATCATGAAACCATTGTGAATTGTCGTTAAAAACCCATCTGGTTCACTAATGTCCTTTAGGGAAGGAAATCTGCCGCCCTGACCTGGTCTGGCCTACATGTGACTCCATTCCCACAGCAATGTGGTTGACTCTTAACTGCCCTCAGGGATGGGCAATAAATGCTGACCCAGCGACGCCCACATCCCAGGAACAAATAAAAAAAACACAGGTTTGCCAGAGGTGAGAAAACATTATATAAATGCTACATCATTGTATGTTAGGAAAGGGTCAACACGAGTAGATAGCCAACATTAAAGGCTAGAGTGCAGGCACCATGGGTTTTGTGCATTTATGCAACTTTTAAAAAGCACGGTTGCTAATCATTTTTTATATCCTGTGGTTTTATTTTATAAACATTTTATTGAGATATTCATGGTTTTACAACAACAACAAAATAAACAATGTACATGAATTTATAAACATAGTGCAAAAGCCTTCTTCCTCCCTTTCAGATCCCACCTTTACTAACCCCCTCCTCTAAACTAATCTAACCCCCAGCGCCCCCCCCCCCCCTTCTGCTGATGGTTAATTTTCCGCAAAGAAGTCGACGAACGGTTGCCACCTCCGGGCGAACCCTCTCAAGGCGAACTTGATTTTCTCCAAACAGAGAAAGCTAGCCATGTCAGTTAGCCAGGTCTCCGACTTCGGGGGCTTGGAGTCCCTCCAGGCTAATAGAATCCGTCTCCGGGCTACCAGGGAAGCAAAGGCTAGAACATCTGCCTCTTTCTCCTCCTGGATTCCCGGGTCTTCCGACACTCCGAAAATCGCCACCTCTGGACTCGGTGCCACCCTTGTTTTTAACACCTTGGACATGACCTCGCAAACCCCTGCCACAATACCCCAAGCTTCAGGCATGCCCAGAACATATGGACATGGTTCGCTGACCCTTGCGCACCTATCTTCTACCCCAAAGAACCTGCTCATCTGGGCCGCTGTTGTGTGGGCCCGGTGAACGACCTTAAATTGTATCAGGCTGAGCCTGGCACATGTTGTGGACGTGTTGACTATACTCAATGTGTCCACCCAGAGACCATCCTCTATCTCTCCTCCTCACTCCTCTTCCCACTTGCGTTTCAACTCCTCGGTCTGCGTCTCCTCTGACCCCATGAGTTCCTTGTAAGTGTCAGAAACCCTCCCTTCTCCCATCCACACTCTAGAAACTACCCTGTCCTGTATCCCCCTTGGTGTAGGAGCGGGAAGGTTGAGGCCTGCCTACGTAGGAAGTCCCGCACCTGCAGGTACCTAAATTCATTTCCCCTCGCTAATTCAAATTTCTCCTCCAGCTCCCTCATGCTAGAAAAGCTCCCCTCTTTAAACATATCCCCCATCCTCTCAATCCCTGCTCTCTGCCATCTCCGAAACTCTCCATCCATCCTTCCCGGGGCGAACCGGTGATTATTACAGATTGGAGACCACACCGATGCTCCCTCTGCTCCCACATGCCTCCTCCATTGCCCCCAGACCCTCATGGCCGCCACCACCACGGGGCTTGTGGAGTACCATGCCGGCGGGAACGGCAGAGGCGCAGTTACCAACGTCCCCAAACTGGTGCCCTTGCATGAAGCTGCCTCAACACGCAACCACACTGACCCTCCCCCCCACCACCCACTTCCTGATCATGGCTATATTTGCCGCCCAATAATAATTACTATAGTTCGGCAGCACCAGCCTGCCCTCCCCCCAGCTGCTCTCCAGCATCCCCTTTTTAACTCGCGGCGTCTTACCCATACAAAGCCAGTGATTACCTTATTGACCCGTTTAAAAAAGGGCCGTGGAATAAAGATGGGGGGACACTGAAACACAAACAGGAATCTCGGGAGGACCGTCATTTTCACCATCTGCACCCTCCCAGCCAGTGACAACGGGAGTGCGTCCCACCTCAGAAAATCGTCCTTCATTTGGTCTACTAACCGGGCCAAATTTAACTTGTGTAGCCGTTCCAATTCCCGTGCCACCTGGATGCCTAGGTACCGAAAGTTTCCCCCTACCACCCGAAACGGCAGCTCCCCCAATCGCCTCCAATGGGTAACCATCCGGCCCCGGGGTTTTACCCGACTGCATGGTCTTCAGACCTCCTGCTATCTCTTTCAACCCGATCTGGGGCTCCCAGCCCTTCTACCCAACGCCCACCCCCCCTCCCCCCCCGCCCCCGACTTTCGGGAAATTCAGCCCCCCTAAAAAGTGCCTCATCCCCTCCGGCCCAGCTGGGGGGTTCCGATCCATACAGCCGACTGTAAAACTCCTTGAATGCTTTATTCACCCCTGCTGAGTCTCCAACAAGGTTCCCGTCCCAGTCCTTTACTTGCCCAATCTCCCTGGCTGCCTCTCTCTTTCTAAACTGCTGCGCGAGCATTCTATTCTGCTGCCTTTCTCCCCCATGCTCATAGATCGCCCCCCCCCCCCCCCCCCCCCCCCCCCTCACCTGCTTTATCGCCCTCCCTGTAGTTAACAAGCCAAACTCTGTCTGTAGCCTCCGTCGTTCCCTTAAAAGCCTGCCTCTGGGGTCTCCGCATACCTCCTGTTGACCTGCAATATCACCTTTATCAGTCGGTCCGTCTCTGCTCTGTCTGCCTTCTCCCTATGGGCCCGTATCGAGATCAGCTCCCCTCTAACCACCGCCTTCAATGCCTCCCAGACCACCGGCGCCGAAACTTCACCCGTGTCGTTGACTTACAGGTAATTTTGAATACATTTCCACAGCCACCCGCACACCTCTCCGTCATTAAAAGTCCCACGTCCAGCTTCCAGTGCGGGCGCTGGCTACTCTCCCTGCTAACCTGCAGGTCAACCCAGTGCGGGGCATGATCTGAGATTGTGATCGCCGAATACCCCGTGTCCACTACCCCCGTCAGTAGAGCCCTGTACAAAATTAAAAAAGTCAATCCGGGAGTACACTTTATGCACGTGTGAGTAGAAGGAAAAATCTTTCACTCACGGCTGCCCAAATCTCCACGGGTCCTTCCCCCCCCCCCCCCCCCCCCCCCCCAAAAAAATCTGCTCCATAAACCCCTTTAGCTCCTTTGCCATTGCTGGCACCCCCTGCCTGTCATTTGAGCTCGACCGGTCTAACCCAGGATCATAACTGTGTTCAAGTCCCCTCCCATGACCGACTTATGCGTATCTAGGTCTGGGATCTTCCCCAGCATCCGCTTTATAAACTCCACATTATCCCAATTTGGCGCGTCCCCCAGACCATAATTTACCGGCCTCCCTACGTCCGCAACTATTCCTCCCCCCTCAAATACCACTCGCTTATTAATCAGCATCGCGACCCCTCTAGTCTTCGAGTCCAGCCCCGAGTGAAAAAACCTGTCCGACCCATCCCTTCCTTAATCGGATCTGATCAGTTACTCTAAGGTGCGTCTCCTGTAGCATTCCCAAGTCCGCCTTCAGTCCTCACAAATGCGCAAACAAGCGTGCCCTCTTAACCGGCCCATTTAGTCCTCCTACGTTCCAGGTGATCAGCCTAATTGGGTGGGCTCGTCGTCGCCCCCCCGATCTGCCATCACCTTTCTTGGGCCAGTCTCCAGCCTGTGCCCCCACATCCGCCGCCCCGCCCCCAGGCCGCCTCCGCCCCGACCTCCTTTCTGTCCCACAGCAAATGTCCCTCCCCAGTCAGCAGGACATTTCCCCCCCCAGTAACAGCACTATGTAAACCGACCCCTTCGACAAGCATAACATCTGCTCACCCCCCCACTGCGCTTCGTGAGCGAGCCCACCCAGCTAGCTTGGTGACCCCCGCCCATGGTGCCAGACATTCTCCCACCTTTGTTCCCTCTCACCCCCCCAGTAATCCCAGCACAATTGCCCTAAAAAAACACACGATAAACAAAGAAAAGATCAAACAGAAGATCCAGCATCTAACAAACAGACCCTCCATTCCCCCATCAGTGCAACGGTAAACTTGAACTCACTCAGCTCTGCAACAAGCTCCAAATCAATACAGAAGGTATTGCAAATAACATCCCCCCCCCCCCCCAAAAAAGAGAAAAAAACAAGAAACTTTTTTTAACATGAGCGCTGCAGCATAGTTCAAAGTCCTGTCCGCCACTAGTCCTTTCCTTCTAGCGAAGTCCATCGCTTCCTCGGGCGACTCAAAATAAAATGTTTCTCCTCACATGTGACCCAGAGACGGGCCGGATACAGCAGTCCAAACTTCACCTTTTTCTTAAAAAGGGTCGCCTTTATCTGATTGAACCCCGCTCTTTTCCTGGCCACCTCCGCTCTCCGATCCTGATAGATCCGCAGGATACTGTTCTCCCACTTACAACTCCGTGTCTGCCTGGCCCACCGTAAAATACTCTCCTTGTCCAAGTACCTGTGGAATCTCACCACCATCGTTGCTGCCCCCCCCCCCCCCACCCCACCCCCCCACTCGTGGCTTCCCTGCGAGCACTCTGTGAGCCCTGTCCACCTCCAAGGGTCGGGAGAACGTCCCATCCCCCAGCAACTTCTCGAACATGCCCGCTATGTATGCCCCAGCATCCGCTCCTTCGGACCTCTCCGGGAGACCGACGATTCTCAAGTTCTGCCGGCGGGACCTATTCTCTCGGTCCTCCACCTTCTCCAGGAGCCTTTTCTGCTGGTTTCTCAACATCCCCACCTCCAACTCCACCGCAGTTTGATGTTCCGCCTGCTCAGCCAGCGCCTTCTCTACTTTCTGGATCGCACAATCTTGGGCATTCAATCTAAGTTCCAGCCGCGCAATCGATTCTTTAATCGGGTCCAAGCATTCCTGCTTCTGCTTGGCGAAGCCCTCCTGAATAAACTGCATCAGCTGCTCCATTGACCGCTGGGTCGACAAGCCAGGACTCCGGTCATCCGCCATGCTTCCTCCCGCTACAGCTTTGGTCTATGTTGTTCAGTGCTACAATGGGTGGCATCCCATTAGGGCAGGCACGTAGCAGTGCATTTGTACCAAGTTATAAAATGAATGATTAAAGTCTGTATTGTAGATACTAAGGCAGCATATTCAATTTCCATAGTAGTCAGACTGAAGTTCTTCCTATACCCTTAAAGAAGCATTCGAATCATTAAACATTACTGAAGCACAACACTTCTGTGTAGAATCTTTCACATACTCAACATTTGGAATGGACTTGGATTTATAAAACCACTTAAGAGACACAGCTTTCCACATTGTCAGCTGTTTTCACTTCCTACCACACAAAGTCCTCACCCAAACTTAAAATTCAAGAGGGAGTCGTGAGAAGGCAGGTTCAACATTGCATCAAATACAATATATCCCCATTTAGAAACATAGAAAATAGGAGGAGGCCATTCGGCCCTTCGAGCCTGCTCCGTCATTCATTATGATCACGGCTGATCATCCAACTCAATAGTCTAATCCCGCTTTCCCCCATTTCCTCTGCTTCCCCTTCACCCCAAGTGCTATATCTAACTGCTTCTTGAAAACATACAATGTTTTGGCCTCAACTACTTCCTGTGGTAACAGATTCCACAGCCTCACCACTCTCTGGGTGAAGTAATTTCTCATCTCTGTCCTAAATGGTCTATGCCATATCTTAAAGTCATGAAACTAGAAGGATGTCCTGGTTCCTATACTCCTACCTCAACAGCTACAGATGTACCCCAGTCTGTCATCTTCAAGCATCTTAAAAGTGCCATTGTCTCTCATACAGATTAGGTATGAAAAACATTCCTGAGGTACACTGGGTTAGAACAACCTGACCATTCAGTCCTTCACCCCCATTACTGCCTAGCAGAATAGTATTGCATTTGCTTTAAATGATTCAACAATGGGATGAGTTATAATGTTTTCTGGTACACTGAAGTTAGCCAGTATGGTGGAAGAAGTTGTTAAATCTTTGATTTTAAAATAAATGGTCTTGTGACTTTCATGATCTTAGGACATCCCAAAGTGCTTGACATTTTGAAGTATTGGAGAAAACACAGCAACCAATTTGCACATAGCGGGGTCCCAAAACAACAAGGTGGTGACCAGATTTTAGCTGTTGATTGTGGAGACTGGTGAGAATTTGCCTATTATTCTTCAAAGTAGTGTCAGATCTTTTACTTGACAAAAATTGGTTTAATGTCTCATTCGAAAGATGGCACCTCCAATATTTCAGCATTGCCTAGATTTTGTACTTTAGTCTCCAGAGTGGGAGTTGTTGAGCTCACAACCTTCTGATTTAGAGGCGAGAATGCTGCCTATTGAGCCAGCTATCATTCTCCACATAGAACCACTGATCACAGCATTCACCACAGCAATAGCATGTTCGCATAGACAGAGGAACTGGTTTCGGGAAAAAACATTAATTTTCTATCAGTTATAACTCCCATCTATAATCAAGCTATTAGACTGTAACAGTAAAACATGCGTACAACAAGATTGTTTGGCTCAGTGACTATACAATCAGGTAATCTAACATTCCATTTATCGCGGTGGGGGGGGTGGAGAGAGAGAGTGGGGGAGAGAGAGAGAGGGGGGGAGAGAGAGTGAGAGAGAGGAGGAGAGAGAATCTGGAATGAAAAGCCTAATCGACCATTGTCATTTGTCGGAAAAACCCCATCTGATTCACTAATGTCCTTTAGGGAAGGAAATCTGTCATCCTTACCTGGTTTGACCGACGTGACTCCAGATCCACAGCAATGTGGTTGACTCTTAAATGTCCTCAGGGATGGGCACATCCCATGAACGAATAAAAAAAATATTGAATCAAGACCCTTCCATTCCTTAAGTGTGTGAAGGACAAACATGGATGGAATTTCCATTTGCAGCTTGTACCTTGCCACGTGGCCTCTTTGAAGCTCCCTTTTTTATTTAGCATTGTGGAGAAAAGCCAAGTGCAATTAAACTCTAATGCAAACAGTCCAAGACATGTTCTGAACATTCCATTTTCATGCCTCCCAGTGGTCCAGCTGACGAATGTGATATAAAATAGTTACTTTAGAGATATTAGTTACTGTAATGTAGAGATAGGCCAGTCTCATTCTGGTGAGTTCACAGACAAAGGATTTCAGACCGCATGGCAAAGCAAGGAGGAGGTGTGTCCACCAAAGGAGGAGAAAAGGATGCTGGGTAATAAGGGGGCCAGAGGAAGGGATGAGAAGTGAGCCAATCAGAATGTATGACAAGGTCAGGAGGGGTATAGGATGACCTATGGGAATCGTGTATGTGAAACTTGATACCATTTGAATTTATTTGCAGAAATCCCTTTGTCTCTTTGTTCATTCGCTTTCCGGGGTGTAGGAGACTCGATGTGTCCTATGCCTCTATGAAATGAATCAGGCTTGCAAGTCAAATAAAATAACTAATGTTGTACCTGCAAATCCATCTCGACTTTTATTGAGGCCAGACTGACGGGTAAAGAAATTTGTATTTTGTCACAGCCATTGGGAGTGTTAGCATGCAGATTAAAAGGAAGCTTTCAATATATAAGCTTTACTTAAGCAAAAATATTGGGATTGGATGATTGAGAAAACGTGAAACTAGATGTCTATACCTGGCCAGTCACACTGCCTTGCAATGCTGTCTAGACTAAGATGCTGTATGGCAAAGCTTAAGGCTTGTAACTGAGCAGTACAGCTTGAAACCGTTCAGGAAACACCCAAATCACAGGAAAGACAAATTTTGGTAGTGGATGCAGGACTTCGAGTTATATGGAAATACTGGAGAAGTTGGGATCACTCTCCTTAAGGGGACATATGATGGGTGTTACTGGCAGGAGTGTCAGGAAGGAAGTTGCAGATTTAAGTTAATTGGTCAGGGAACCTCAAAGGGAATGAATACCATTTTTGAAACTCTGAGTTATGATGATTTAGAATGTGTTGTCTGAAAAGGCAGTGAAAGCAGCATCAGTTGTAAGTTTCAAAAAGGAAGTGGGAAGTGGATAAATGCTTGATCAGGGAAAATATTCCAGGGCTATGGGGAAAGGTGCACGGGAGTGAGGCTAATTTAATAACTCTTTCAAAAAGCTGGCACAGGCAATGGGCTGAATAGCCACCTCTGTGCTGTGATTCCATCACCATCCAGAATTAGATAGCAGGTTAAACTACCCATCCTGAGCCATGAAGCAGTACCTGATCGGGAACGCTTTCTCCTGTCTCCCCATCCACTTGAACAGGGCCCTGCAGCAATCCACTCCTCCCATTTCCATCTTTCTCTTCATTCTTCTCGCTCGGCTCCTCCTCTTGCTCGTTCTCCTTCTGTCTGTAATTGTAGTCGAAAACTTCTCTCCCAGCGCCCAGATCTATGTCCTGCTTCCACAGGATATCAATTAGGTCAATGTCCTAGAACCAAAGAATTCAAATAACTCCATCTGTATCAAACATTTATTTCAGCAAGAAAGCAAGACACTTTCATCGTCAGTTGCAAAACAAACATCTCAAAGTGAAACAGCGGCATTTCTAATAACCCCACCCTCCCCTGACAGGAGCAAGGAGGCAATGGTTCAATTTCCACTGGTGGGCACTAAAATACTGAACATAGGAACAAGAGGAAGCCAATCAGCCCCTCAGACCGTTCCAGCATTCAATTCGATCATGGCTCTTCTATATCTTAATCTATATTCCCCATTGGTTCTGTAACCCATAATAGCCTGGTTTAAACTCAGTTATGGAACTTTCTATTCAAACCAAAACAGACACTGCATCTGAAGAATGGCAACAGATGCTGGAACCTTTGGAGTGCGCATGACTCTTCTTCAGACATCTATCCACACAGCTAGTTTCAGTAAAACACTGCTGGTTACACACTTTTGCCAGAGAATGCATGGTAGCCCAGAAGGTTTGGTACTGGACTAGCATCCTGGCATATTGCAAAATGGAGTTCAATAAATTTGAGAATTTGACCATGAAAGCTACCATTATTTAAATTGAAGAAACAGCTACTTGACGGATGTCTTTCATGGATGGGAAACGGCTATCCCGATCCAGTCTGATTCCAGCTGCACACTACTTGCTTGATTTTTAAAGCACTTTGGTCACCAAGGATGAATAAGCAGAGTATTGGCAGAACTGAAGCAAAATACTGAGGATGCTGAGAATCAAACAAAAAGAGAAACGGGGCTGGTTTAGCACACTGGGCTAAATCGCTGGCTTTTAAAGCAGACCAAGGCAGGCCAGCAGCACGGTTCAATTCCCGTACCAGCCTCCCCGAACAGGCGCCGGAATGTGGCGACTAGGGGCTTTTCACAGTAACTTCATTGAAGCCTACTCGTGACAATAAGCGATTTTCATTTTCATTTCATTTCATTTTCAAAATGCTGGAAATGCACAGCAGGCAGCAGTGTGGAGAGGAACATTGTTAATTTTTCAGGTCGGTGACCCTCTAACAAAGGACAAGACCTGTAAAAAGGCTAGGACCTCTTATTTCTTTCCCTGTAGATACTGCCTGACCAGAGAATGACCAGAATTTTATGTTTTTACTGACTTGTCAATGCTGCTAATATCTCAGGAACAAAACAACATTTTTTTTAAGAGGGCGATGTGCCCAGCTGTCAGTAGAAATCATAGAATCAACAGTGCGGAAGGAGCCATTCGGCCCATCGAGTCTGTACCAGCTCTTGGAAAGAGCACCGTACTTAAGCCCACACCTTTACCTTAATCCCACCTAATCTAAGGGCAATTTAGCACAGCCAATCCACCTAACCTGCAAATCTTTGGACTGTGGGAGGAAACCGGAGCACCCGGAGGAAACCCACTCAGGGAGAACATGCAGATTCTGCAGACAGTGACCCAAGCCGGGAATCGAACCTGGGACCCTGGAGTCGTGAAGCAAATGTGCTAACCACTGTGCTACCGTGCTGCCCAGCTGTGTGGAAAGGATCTGAAGTTTACAAACCTACTTTGAAAGAGTATCAACGGGAAAGGAAGAGAGGCAGAGGCATGGAAAAAAGGAGATCTCTTTATTAAGAATATTCTCCCACTGCCTTGAAGGGAAAAAAAGCTAATTTGATATTTTATCAACAATTTACTTTCCAGATATTGAATATCTCTGGATCAGTCACAAACTCACTGAATAAGATTAGCAGGGTAGAGGAAAAGGGGCAAAAAAATTGGGTCTAAAATGACAGCTCTCCAAAGAACTCCAATTTTCCTCCCATTCACACATGTCGGAGTAGACAGAACCAATTCTAATGCTTTTTCTCCCTTTTTAACACTGCCACATTTGGGTGTGTTTAAAATCAATTATTCGGCTTCTGTATTTCAAATTCCAGACAGCAGCTTTGAGAAAGGCATAAAACTGAGATTAGTTATAGAAGCTCCAGTCAGATACAATAATGGCAATAATGTTTGATTTACCGCCACTTCCCTCTATCGCCTGCCCGCATCATATAGTGGTACCAACACTGATTGACATATGGGGGCAATGAGCTGCAGCAAAGACACAGAGAGAGACACAGGTGGAGGAACAGAGGGAGAGGGAGAGACTGGGGGGGCCCCCGAGACGGGGGAGAGACTGGGGGTGGAGAAGAGAGAGGGGGGGAGACGGGCAGTCGGAGAGGGAGAGGGGGAGACGGGCAGTCGGAGAGGGAGAGGGGGAGACGGGCAGTCGGAGAGGGAGAGGGGGAGACGGGCAGTCGGAGAGGGAGAGGGGGAGACGGGCAGTCGGAGAGGGAGAGGGGGAGACGGGCAGTCGGAGAGGGAGAGGGGGAGACGGGCAGTCGGAGAGGGAGAGGGGGAGACGGGCAGTCGGAGAGGGAGAGGGGGAGACGGGACAGACGGAGAGACGGGGACAGACGGAGGGGGGGAGACAGACGGAGGGGGGGGGAGACAGACGGAGGGGGGGGAGACAGACGGAGGGGGGGGAGACAGACGGAGGGGGGGGAGACAGACGGAGGGGGGGAGACAGACGGAGGGGGGGGAGACAGACGGAGGGGGGGGAGACAGACGGAGGGGGGGGAGACAGACGGAGGGGGGGGAGACAGACGGAGGGGGGGGAGACAGACGGAGGGGGGGGAGACAGACGGAGGGGGGGGAGACAGACGGAGGGGGGGGAGACAGACGGAGGGGGGGGAGACAGACGGAGGGGGGGGAGACAGACGGAGGGGGGGGAGACAGACGGAGGGGGGGGAGACAGACGGAGGGGGGGGAGACAGACGGAGGGGGGGGAGACAGACGGAGGGGGGGGACACAGACGGAGGGGGGGACACAGACGGAGGGGGGGACACAGACGGAGGGGGGGACACAGACGGAGGGGGGGACACAGACGGAGGGGGGGACACAGACGGAGGGGGGGACACAGACGGAGGGGGGGACACAGACGGAGGGGGGGACACAGACGGAGGGGGGGACACAGACGGAGGGGGGGACACAGACGGAGGGGGGGACACAGACGGAGGGGGGGACACAGACGGAGGGGGGGACACAGACGGAGGGGGGGACACAGACGGAGGGGGGGACACAGACGGAGGGGGGGACACAGACGGAGGGGGGGACACAGACGGAGGGGGGGGACACAGACGGAGGGGGGGACACAGACGGAGGGGGGGACACAGACGGAGGGGGGGACACAGACGGAGGGGGGGACACAGACGGAGGGGGGGACACAGACGGAGGGGGGGACACAGACGGAGGGGGGGACACAGACGGAGGGGGGGACACAGACGGAGGGGGGGACACAGACGGAGGGGGGGACACAGACGGAGGGGGGGACAGGCGGAGGGGGGGACAGGCGGAGAGGGGGACAGGCGGAGAGGGAGACAGACGGAAAGGGAGACAGACGGAAAGGGAGACAGACGGAAAGGGAGACAGACGGAAAGGGAGACAGACGGAAAGGGAGACAGACGGAAAGGGAGACAGACGGAAAGGGAGACAGACGGAAAGGGAGACAGACGGAAAGGGAGACAGACGGAAAGGGAGACAGACGGAAAGGGAGACAGACGGAAAGGGAGACAGACGGAAAGGGAGACAGACAGACTCGGGCAAGAGAGAGAGAGAGTTGGGGGGAGAGTGAGAGAGATGGGGTGGGGGGCGAAGAGAGGGAAAGAGAGAGAGAGACAGAGAGAGAGAGAGAGAGAGAGAGAGACAGAGGGATGGAGAGGGCGAGGAAGGAAGGACACTCAGAATATCAATTGTGCAGTATCAAATTTAGCCTGTTAACTCTCCAGTGAAGTGTGTTGTGCTGTTTTATCATGGAATCCTTACAGTACAGGAGGCGGCTATTCGGCCCATTGTGTCTGCATCGGCACTCTAAAAGAGCAGCCTACCTATGCCCAATCCTCCACCCTATTCCCATAGCCCCACCTAGGGGCAATTTAGCATAGCTAATGGTTCTTAGTCCAGATCAGAAGAAATCAGGATTCAATAACAGTTTCTGCCTGTTAAAAAAAAAGTTTTATTTTCTAAAAACAGGTTTTCCTGGGACATCAAGCACCAAATTCACTGGAAAATGCCAGTTTTCTCTACCCAGTCACAATCAAACAGTCACAACTCTGGTAGACGCCAGTGAATTCAGTGACGGCGACTCAGTTTATGATTAAATATTAGGCTTTGAAACCAACTTGTAAGTGGAACAAGAAAGGATGACTGCTTTTAGCAGACTCCCATGTCAGCCTATTGGTCTCAATCACAGCTTGGCTGATCAGAGGCCTCAGCCCAGTCTGGATGTGGACAGCTGACACATTTAATTAAACTTAGAAGCGTGGTCAATTCAGAGAAAAATGGCTGCTTAAAACAGCAGGCTGTTTAGATCAAGGTGACCTCTGAAGAAAATCAGCGGCGACTTTACAGAGTCAATAGTTGAACTTTAAAAGCTGCAATGCACTCATCACCTGTTTTAAATATGAAGTTGTTTTAAACACTGTGCAGTAAAATTTAAATAATCCAGCTCACAGAAACAGCTCGAGATGATTCCTTCTGCCTCGTACGAAGGAATGGCAAAAATATTTGAATTTTTCAGTACCCGTTTCATCTTCAGCACCTCCTCCTGTCCTCATAGATAACGGGTCATAGCTATTTTTGACTTTACATAAGCTCTGTTATTCTGGCAGTCAGCCTGTTCTAGAATGCTGCAATGAGTTAGGCAGCTGGTCATCCCTTTGCACTCAGAGGAGAAAGGAGCAGGGGGAGCAGTCTGTCTGGACTGGCTCAATTGTGGAACTGTAGCAGGGAGTCTATTAGTAATTGGACATAATTCACATTTATCTACTTTTATCCATCTTGGTTCTGTCATCCAACTTAAATCACTGTCCACATTCGAGCTTTGCAAAGTCCCACACCCGCTTCTCAAAGGGTTGAGAATTTGTGCTTGATTTCTAGAGAGGGAATTTTATTGAGTTAAAGGGAGCAACATGACCCGCTTTTATTCTCCTCCCGCCTCCACTCCCCAACCATTTCCCCTTTAAATTAAACATGAAATTTGCACTAATCATATCAACTTTCCAACAACTCCTCTGGTGAGAGTTATCACACTGTACCAAACTCCCATCAACCAAAGTAACATTTCCATTTTAAGAGCTGGATCAACTGAGCTACTCGACCAATTGCACCTCAAACTGCTCCAAGTATGAAAGTGTAACAAGATGGACGTGAATATTCAACCCATCACTAACAGCACAATCTACCACTCACCAGCCAGGGCAGGAACCAAGTCTCTTCTGTGGAGAGAAACTGAGTTAGCGTTTCATCGTCAACCTTAACATTAATGCTGTTTCTCTCCACAGGTGCTACCTGACCAGCTGAGTGGACCCAGCACTTTTTATTTTAATTTCAGACTTCTAGCATCCACATTATTTTGCTTTTAACTAAGTTCCTTCTATTCCCACTAGTGAGGGTGTGCAATTCCATCCTGATGCCGAGAAACCTAAGCCGGGAAGCAGCAGAGAAGGATCTCAGGTCCCATCTGTGTGAAGCTAGTCAATCGCAACCAGGATGTTGGTTCAGGAGCAATGGACATGAGGGGGCATAATTGACCTCCGCCGCAGTCAAGTCTGCTGTCACATCTTTAATACTTGGGGTGAATTAACTTTTGCTTGTGTCTTGGCCTTTTGGCTAAGATCAAGTGTAGTATCAGCTCTGCCTTTTGCTTCAGATTTGGTATGTCTCTCTTGTGGGGACCATAAATTGGATTCAATTTGAATTGGTTTTTGGAGCAGGCAAGGAGCTGGATTAGGGGTTCGCCCCTGTCCACACTCTGAGCCCTGGCTTTGTAACTCAAAAAGAGTTTTAAAAAACTTTTGCTTGTGGAAGTAGCAAAGAGTGACAAGTGTTTCACCGACCCATATCACAGGCCAAAGGCAGTTCGGGTGAAAATAATTGGCCAGAGGAAAAGAAATTGTTGGGGGAAAAAATTCAAGTTGTGAGTGGCACCGTGGCGCAGTGGTTAGCTCAATTTTAATAAGTTAATTAATTTAACTGCTGCCTACGGCGCTGAGGACCCGGGTTCGACGATCCCGGCCCCGGGTCTCTGTCAGTGTAGAGTTTGCACATTCTCCCCGTGTCTGCATGTCTCACCCCCACAACCCAAAAGGTGTGGTTAGGTGGATTGGCCCCGCTAAATTGCCCCTTAATTGAAATAAAATAATTGGGTACTCTAAATTTAAAAAAAAAGAAAAATGCAAGTTGTAATTACTACTGCAATCATTCCACATGAGAGAAGAATGCAAGTCAGAATGTGCTTATGAGAAATAAACTATGGGACATTAGTCCAATCAGAGACAAAGTAAATTAGTTACCACTAGACAAAACTACTGCCTCAAATTACAGATACAACCCATATCTATTGAACAGAAAATCCACAAATATGATGTAACATAGGGTAGAATCACCAGAATCCAACAACTATCACAGTCCCATCATGAATTAAAGCCTAGCAGCAATCCCTCTGGTTATCCCATAGTTTGAACCTCAACATTTTAATCTGGTGGTCCATCCAATGATCCGTGCAGAGCCTTGGAGGTAGCACTACGATTCCAGAGCGCTCAAGCTGAAGAGGCACTTCGTTTCCAGCTCTTGGCCACATCTGGCAGATCCTGCTGGGCAATGTGTATGCAGGGACATGACCTACATACAAATTAGGAGCAGGGGTAGGTCACTCGGCCCTTCAGGCCTGCTCCTCTATTCAAGATGATCATGGCTAATCTGATTTTAACTTCAATTTCACATTCCTGCCCACCCCCGATACTTTCACCCCTTGCTTAACTAGAATCTATCTACTTCTGCCTTTAAAATATTCAAATACTCTGCCTCCACCACATTTTGAGGAAGGGAGTTCCAAAGAATCATGATTCGCATAAAAAGAATTTCCTTTTCTTGTAAATGAGCAACCCTTTATTTTTAAACAGTGACCCCCTAGTTCCAGATTCTCCCACAAAAGGAAACATCCTCTCCACATCCACCCCGTCAAGTCCCCTCAGGATTTTAAATGTTTCAATCAAGTCACCTCTTACTCTTCCAAACACCAGCAAATACAAGCCTAGCCTGTTCAACCTTTCATCATAAGACAACCCACCTGTATCAAATATTAATGTAGTAAACCTTCTCTGAGCTGCTTGCAATGCATTTACATCTTTTCTTAAAAAGGTGACCAATACGGTGCACAGTACTCCAGCTGTGGTCTCTCCAATGCCCTGTACAACTGAAGCGTAACCTCCCTACTTTTGTACTCAATTCCTCTCACAATAAACAATAACATTCTATTATATTTGCGAATTACTTGCTATATCCGTATATAACCTTTCGCGATTCATGCACTAGGACAGCCAGATCCCTCAGCAATCTCTCACTATTTAGATAACATGCTTCTTTTTTTATACTTCCTGCCAAAATGGACAATTTCACTTTTTCTCACATTATACTCCATTTGCCAGACCTTTCCCCACTCACCTAATCTACCTATATCCTTTTGTAACCTCATGTCCTTTACACAACTTACATTCCTGCCTATCTTTAGATCATCAACAAATTTAGTGGTCTCTTCATCCATATCATTTATATAATGATCTCACCTTACATGAGTGAACTCTGACAGTCTGAGCTCAGGCAAATACAATGGTCAACTCCAGTGATGTATCAGGAGTTCAGTATTATATCCCAATGTGAGGGAAGAGGAGGTGAATGGCCATAAACTTCAAGTTTCCATACATTATTCTGCCTAGGGCATGTACAAAGCAATAACAAAACATTGGATTCAGATGCTGATGAAATGAACTGCCAACAAAGTTCATTTTGTCACAAGTCAGACTAAGTTCACAAAGTTAAACAAATAGCATAAAAGAGTGGATGTGGCAAGATGCTTCCCCTTGAGGGAGAATCTAAAACTAGAGATCACTGTTAAAAACAGTCCTGTTGAGAATGCAGCACTGTTCCACTGGTAACAGGTCCTAATTAAACGGGCATTTGTAACAGGCATTGATCAAGTTAATTGAACAAGTAGATTCCACACCATAAAATCATTGGGAATATTACAGATCACCACAGTATGCTCATTTGTTGGGCATTTATTGAAAACCCAACAAGCTACACTACAACATCAACCCAATGAAGTTAATACCTTATTTACTAGTGAGCAGCTGGAGTGGTGCAACCTATCCAATTCAGACACCAGGGATAGTCACCTGGCCTAACACAATGGAAACTGCTGGTTTGACAATGTACAACACTTTTCTGGAGGGGAAATGGAATAAAAAGGGATAAATAAATGTTCCCTCAAAATATAGATATGAAATAATCTCCTGCAAGGTCAGAGATATTGATATTATTTTTCTCCTTTTGCGCACTCACTTGGTTTGGATTTGGTCAAATGCCCAGACCAAACAAGCTCACAGATTGAAAGACAAGAAATCTTGGTCCAAAGGTGTAGCGCTAGCTAGTAAACAAACTCCAATTTAATAGCATTAAATCAACTGCTCTTTGAAGAAAGAATACCCATTATGGAAAAGGGAGGACAGGAAATCATGAAATGAATGTCAATGCCTAGAAATGCTATACACACACAATTGCTTAAAGAAAATTAGCCAACTCTGTTGTGAACACACTGTGTTCATGCTGCTGGAGTCTTCTGGTCTGAGTACATGTGCCAGGTCTGTTAACACAATGAAAACCCCCCAAAAAACAGTGCAACATGTCCTGGCCAATATTTATCACACAGACAACACCCAAAACTTTGGCCTGTTACTTCCTCGGAGTAGCAATCAAGCGGCAGATTACCACTCTGTACGGACTTATGATTGAATTCCAAAATGCCTGTGTCATCGATCACCCTGACTCAGGCTGGATGAGACTGAAGAAGCAACGGTCAATAGCTCCAGCAGCAAAGGGCAAAAGGAGTGGAGTAAAGGGCAAAAGGAGTGGAGCAAAGGAGGATAGGTCCTCTTTTTATAGCACTAGTTGGGTGGTGCCAGGTCAGAGAGAGTTTGGGGTGTGTTGGGAAAGGATTTGGCCCAAGTCAGGGGTGGGTAGCCCCCAAATCCTACGCTGAGGAGCAAGAAAGCTATGTCTCATGATGATTTGTAATTTATGGAATTGCTGTTTTTGGGAGCTGACTGTGAACAAATTTACTGCCACACTTCCCACATAACACGCTCTTTTCACTTCAAAAATACTTCATTGGCTGTAAAGCATTCAGATGGCATCCAGAGATCAGGATGAAGTGTTAAATAAATCTAAGCCTTTCTTTTCATTTAAACAGTTTGTGGACCATAAAGGCTGGCTTTACAGAAATCAACACCAGTAAGCTCATTCAGGATCTTCTTGTCATGATGATATGTACAGGTCATCCTGCAGTGCCAATGAATGTAGATGGCTTTGAGCACCAGCTGGGCTGTCCTTTACTAGGGACCACCCAGGACTCGACAAGATTGCAGAAGACACCGCCAGAATGATATACCCCATCACCACCCTACCCACAACAAGATTTCACACATCTTGGGCCTGTGGTGACTGTTCTCGCCAAGCCCAGCAGCAAATCCCAAGAGATCCTCCTTCAGAATTTAATTGGATCTTTTTGTGGCAATTAATTATCCCAGACATGCAAGTTTGAGCATTTGGTTCCTTGCTCGAGATGAGTTACAGCTCATTCTCCAAAAATATTTCCCAAAATATTCAGCTCAAAGTTCAATCCCTGCAACAAAACTAAAGTTACTGCAATGCCAAAATACAAAGTATTCGCTAGAATGGTTTACGCAAACCACTTTCACTCAGGTACACATGGGCTCATGAGATGCAATACAATTCAGAATCCGTGTCAACGTGGTGGAGTTCTGACTAATTTTCGTATCAAAGTCTGGAAATGCTTAGGTCTTAATACTCTTTATTTTGGGGGTGACCAGCAAGGTTATTTAACTGTTCAGTCAACAGAGCTTTTAACTAGCCCCTCCCTTCCTACTTCTCAATCAGTTCCTGTAGAGGTTAATGGACTGCTGTAGACTCCTCTGGCGGGTGTCACAACACCAGTCAGGAACAGTAGAGAAGTGAAGAGAAAACCGAGACAACAGCATAATACCAATAATTATCTTCCTGTGTTACATATCTGCTTGAACCCCCCTCAACACTCAGCTGAATGGTAAAGATTAAAGATTAAGCCCAACAGTTCTAGGTCCATGAAAATTCTGTCATTTAGTAGGCGCAAGGATTGTTTAGCAGTCAATCACATACTCAGTTGGCAGCTCATTTGTTTTATATAATTAGTGTACAAGGCATGATTTTCAGTAATAGTTATTTATAGGACAAATACACAGACACAGGCTCCTGTATTTTATTATGCCAAGACAATCAGAACTCAAACTGAACAAGCAGTGCCTTCACCGCCAGTTTGTAATCATCCCCATACAGACCCATCAAACTGGGTGCCATACACGGACCCTCCAGAGAGAGGTAGAGCAGAATACTGTTGGATGAAGGAGGGGACAGAGAAGGATAATAGAGACTGAAAATATGTATGCTTGCAAGCATACCTTATAAAATGCCATGGACTGTTTTATGATGTTCAGGACATTATATAAATGTCAGTTGTTGTTGTAGTGGTTAATATAAAGGAAATAAAACTTGCATTTATATCGCGTTTTTCATGTTCTGGATGATTTAAATTGCTTTGCAGCCAATAAAAGTACTTTTGAAATGCAGTTGTAGTCATGATGCAATGAAATAGGATCAGTAGTGCCAGCCTGCTGTGGTAACAGCAACAAAGCCCAGATTGGAGTGTCGAGCGAGATAATGTTACAAACGGAGGGGCAGATGCTCTCAGGTTCAGGTTAAAGTCCCCTCCATTAGAGGCAAGAGGTAAGATTAGGAGTGTGACACTTGTGGAGGGAAAGTGAGAAAGAAGAATGGAGGAGCAAGAAACAAAATGGAGAAAGTCTTCCAACAGAGTAGCAACAATCTCATAGTGCTTTGTAATGACTCGACAATGCACAATCCCTAATTTAACCCAAAAAGCAGTCATGAAGGGCCATGTTTGTCAGACTTTCAATATATCCAACAATCCACACCCAAATTAGAACATACATTTATATAAAGTCTTTAACATAATAAAATGTCCCAAGGTGCTTAACAGACAAAATTTGACACCGAGACACATAAGGAGATTAGGACAAATGACTAAAAGCTTTATCAAAGTGGTAGGTTTTAAGGAATATCTTAAAAATAGAGGAAAGAGGGGAAGAAAGGCAGAGAGGTGTAGAGAGGGTATTTCCAAGTAACATTTGTGTCACACAAGTGCCGGGCAATAACCTTCTTTAACATGAGAGAATCTAACCAACTCCTTTTGACATTAACATCACTGGATCTCCCACTATCAACATCCTCGAGGTTGCCAAAGCGGCACGGTAGCACAATGGTTAGCACTGTTGCTTCACAGCACCAGCGTCCCAGGTTCAATTCCCGCTTTGGTCACTGTCTGTGCGGAGTCTGTATGTTCTCCCGGTTTCTGCATGGGTTTCCTCCGGGTGCTCCTGTTTCCTCCCACAAGCCCCGAAAGACATGCTGTTAGGTGAATTGGACATTCTGAATTCTCCCGGCATACCTGAACAGGCGCCGGAATGTGGTGACTCGGGCTTTTCACAGTAACTTCATTGCAGTGTTAAGGTAAGCCTACTTGTAACAATAATAAAGATTATTATTGACTTCCCCAAAAGCTAAACCAGTCATATAAATATTGTGGCTACAGGAGCAGGTCAGAGGCTGGGAATTCTGCAGTAACTTGCTTCATACTCCCCAAAGCCTGTCCACCACCTACAAGGCACAAGTCAGGTGTGTGATGGAATACTCTCCACTTGCCTGTGTGCAGTTCCTTTTTTTAAAATAAATTTAGAGTACCCAATTCATTTTTTTTCCAATTAAGGGGCAATTTAAGGGGCCACCGTGCTGCCCTCCTGTGTGCAGTTCCAACAAAACTCAAGAAGTTCAACATCATCCAGGACAAAACAGCCCTTCTGATTGGCACCCCACCCACTACCTTAAACATTCACTCCCTCCACCAGTAATGCAGAAGTGTGTATCATCTAGAAGACGCACTGCAGTAACTTACTAAGCGGTCTTCAACAGTACCTTCCAAGACAAGGCGTCTACCACCAAAAGGACAAGGGCAGCAGATGTACAAGAATACCTGACCTGCAAGTTCCCTCCAAGCCACATACAATCCTGACTTGGAACTATATTGCCGTTCCTTCACTATTGCTAGGTCAAAAGCCTGGATTTCCCTGCCTAACAGCATTCTGGGTGTACCTACACCACATGGTCTGCAACAGTCCAAGAGGCAGCTCACCACCATCTTAAGGGCAATGTGGAATGGGCAGTAAAGCTAGCCTAGCCAGCAACGCCCTGTAAACAAATAACATTTCAGAGCTGAAGGTGTGGCCACCGATGAGTGATTAAAATCGGGAATCCACTGAAACCAGAATCAGCAGAGCAGAGATCTTGGTGGTTGTAGGGCAAAAGAAGATTTGAGGTAGCGAAGGCGCGGCCATGGAGAGATTTGTAAACAAAGATGACAATTTAAAATTGAGCTTTGCTTGATCAAGGGCTGATGTAGATTGAAGAGCAACGGAAAAGATTGGTGAGCAGATTTGGTGTAGGTTAGGACACAAGCAGCAAGGTTTTCAATGACCTGAAGTTTGCAGAGATGTAGAATAGAAAGGAGACATAAGCTAGCAGGAAATGATAACCTTGACTTGTGCTACAAGTCAATACAGATATAAAGACCGAGTACACGCTTGGTTTATAGGAAACAAGTAAATACACTGCCTCAGGACTCACTGCTAAGACTGTGCGTGAAGCAATTTTCAGCGAAGCACCCAGTCATCTTGTGCCTCCTATACAAGTCGATAAAAGATGCAGCCTCACCGTTAATACTGCTGTTCAAGAGTGGAGTGTGAATTGAAGACATGGGAGACTCCTGGATTCCCACCCCCCAAAAAAAGTCTGCAGAATCCATGTTAAAGCAGATAACTGGTTAATTATTAACCCATGCATTGCCTTCAATCTGAACATAAAGCTTAAAAGCACCCTAGGAGTCCTTCCCATGGGAACGCAAAGCAGGCGGCAAAGGTAATAAATTATCCCAGAAATATTGGATTGGATTTGTTTATTGTCACATGTACCGAGGTGCAGTGAAAAGTATTTTTCTGCATGCAGCTCAAACAGATCATTTGTACATGAAAATAAAGTACCTAATGGGGAAAGGTTAGTGATAGTGTTAGAATTAAGTTTTAAGAGATTAGTACGATTATAGGAGATGTAAAAAGAGGATCTGTGTGAGAGTTCGCAGAGAGTCACCACGCTCTGGGCTATCTTGGTATAAATATTACCAGAGCAGCAGTAAAAAGGACATTGATGCTACCCTTGCATCATTTTACTGGCTCAAGGTCTACAGTAACCACATGTCATAAAATGTACATTGGCTGTAAAGTGTTTTGGAAAAGGGCTATAGAAATGCTCGTCTTCCTTTACTGAACAAACTTGAGATAACTTTCAGCTTCTCCAAGCTTCGGACTGGGTGCTTGAACCATATTGTACTGTTCTATCTATTGGCTGTTCATATTCAAGCCTAGTTCAGAGTAGAATTAGAAGCAATGTTTGGTCCATCAATGTGCAAAGGATGTTGGTAAAAAGGAAATTCCAGGTCTTAGGAAATTAGTTCAAATGCAATTTTTAAAAATATGCTTCATGAATAATCATTAACTCCCTCTCCATCTTAACAATGCAAGATATCAGTGGGCCCTACAGTCTGATGAGGCGACAACACTCTTTGGTCCCAGTATTCAGGTTTAAGTCCTGGAGTTTTTAAAAGTTGAGGTTACTCACACTACAGCTCACCCCAGTGCCAAAATTGAAATTAAAATCCCAAACCAAACAGATTGATATAAAGGGTAACTAATTAAAACAGCATCTGTAACAACAGATATATTGACTCATGGCCTCCACGAGCGTGGTTCTGAGATTTTCAGACCTGTAAACAGCCGACCAAGTACACACCTGCCCAACAGCAAAGTCACAACAAGACTGGACATCGGTCTCTGACTCAAGCACAGCAATCAACTAACTCCAGTATGCCTCCCATGTCCAGTTATGTGCAGCAGATAAGAACAGTAGTTGTGTGTGGAAATCCCCATGAAATCCTGATGACAGAAATAGGCCTGCTCCAGATGGAGTTACTGACATGCATGGGTGAACTTCCATCACACGATATTGGAACGAACAGTTATTTTTAATCAGTCCAGGAACAAAATGTTGTTGATGATATGGAGTCTTTCTTTCTGAACAGCACATGACTGGCAGCTGCTTGACCTCAACTATTTAAAAACAGATGTACAGGGGGAAAAACCATGACCAGCCTCATTAAAGTCACCACAGGAACAAAAAGCCAGTTTGCATGATTTTCATTCCAACCCCCGCTTCAGCCCATAACAGGAAAGTGAAACAAATATTTTCCCCCTCCAACTCTTTCCAATTTCCTCCCTTATCCAAGATGTTGGATTCTTACTGGGGTAAAGTCCCAGAGGTACCAGCTGCCCTGAGATCTATAACCAAGATCTGGCATATCAATATGACACAATTTTGAAGATCAGTTCTCCCTGGTACCCTGATTAATATTTAACCCTCAGCCATTAATTTAAGCCCACATTATCTGGTCTCATTGCTGTTTTGGGACCTTGCTGTGCACAAATTAAGTGCCACATTTCCTTTACAGCACTAAGTTATATTTGGCTGTAAATCACTTTGGGACATCCCAAGATAGTCAAAGGCACTAGAAATATATTTTGTTTTTAACTGATGCATAAACCCATAAAGCATAAATTTTGGAGGGGCTATCAGAGGTGCGCTCAATACCCACAATCACGAGCAGCATTCAGGAGCGGGAATTCAACCTGATTTTGCTCTCCCTAATCAAGTTCAATATGACCATGGTTTACATCACTTCAAAGAGATCAGGAATAGAATCTGGACCAATATCCAGTTTTGGCAAAACATTCTCTCAACAGTGGAAGCACTATGCAGCAGACTGGCCCAGCCCAGCCCTGACCACCACGCTTCATTAATCCAGACTCACTGAGAGTGTGGCATTGCTTAGTGAGGCAGCCACTGACCAACACCCAACTTCAGAGAAACAGAAAGGCAACTGTAAATACTAATAGTATTTTAATACTATTAAAGACATTGTATAAATAGAAGTAATAGTTGTTCAGATGCTGGGCTCATGTACAACCTCAGCTTTTTGATCAGTGTCTTACAACGGGTAGATGATTTTTTTGAGAGAGAATAAATACTAAGCAGACGAGGTCCAAATGTACTCTCACACAATTATGCTAGCTTTACACTTAAGAAAAACATGGGAACCAACCAAACTTTACATTGCATTGGGGGAAAACGGGTTAAAAAACAAATTAAATGCTGACCCCAGATGAGCTGGGGGAAGGGGGTGGATCGGGAATATTTACAGGTGGTTGGTGGAGACGGAGAAGGTGCCAGTGGAGGGTATAAAGCAAAAATGGGAGGAGGAACTGGGGATTGGATGGGGGGCTTGGAGTGAAATAATGCACCAGATCAATTCAACCTTGTCTTGAACTAGGATGAGCCTGATACAGTTAAAGGTGGTGTGTGGGGCTCATTGGATTCTGGCCCATATGAATGGGCTTTATTTACATGTGTACCGAGGTACAGTGAAAAGTATTGTTCTACTTACAGTCCAGGCAGATCGTTCGATAAAACATACTATAAATAACAGTGTAAAAGATGTAGAAAGAGGATCTGTAGGGGAGAGCTCAGATAGAGTCATCACACTCCGGCACCATCTTGGAATGTTTTTTTTAAATTTAAATCCAGCTGCAGCCTAGTTTTCCCCCCCCCTTTTTTTGATCTTAGTCCTGCATCATTGCCTTTGGCTCCTCCCTTCTCTCGGTTCTCCTCCTCTGCTCATCCAGCCGCTGCTGTTGGACATCTCCAGGGGTTTTCTCCCTGTTCCTAGCATCTGCACTGTCGCTCCTCCAGCCCCCGGGCCTGGCCTGCTGCTGCTAGGGGAAGCTGGGCCGCTTCCCTGGTGAGTGAAGGTGTTACAGGCGGCTTCACTGCCCCTGGCTGCTGTGTTTCGCTTCCTTCCATCGTATCCGGGCCTGGTTGTGCCAACCCTACCCCTGCCCAGCTGGACTGTTTCCCCACCAGCAGCAACATCAGCAGCCTCGTTGACATGGGTCTGTTGTTGCCTCATCCGCAGCCTTTCCTAGAGCGCCACCATGAATCCTGCTCTTTCGGAGCTGTTTCTTTTACAGCCTCCCTCACTGTCCAGAATATCTGCATCGCCGGCTCGGCTTCATTAGCCTCTCGCCGTCTCCGGCCGATCCTACAGTCCTTTGGCCGGGTCTCCAGCCCCACTCTGGCCGTGGTTCAGTCCCTCATTCACTCTCTCCAGCCGCCATGAAGGTGGAAAATGTATTCCATGAGCAATTCATCCACATCCCATGAATGAATAAAAAGAAAACCACAAATGTAAAATTCACTGGAATGACAGAGGTTGAAGGACGACCTGATAGAAGTCTACAAGATGAGGGGCATGGACAGAGTGGATAGGCAGAAGCTTTTTCCCCGGGTGGAAGAGTCAATTACTTTGGGGGGAGGGCATAGGTTTAAGGTGCGAGGGGCAAGGTTTAAAGGATATGTACGAGCAAGTTTTTTTTGTTTTGTCTTTTACAGAGGGTGATGGCAGCCTAGAATTTGCTGTCGGGGGAGGTAGTGGGCACAGTTATGATAGTGACTTTAAAGAGGCATCTTGACAAATACATAGGATGGGAATAGAGGGATATGGTCCCCGGAAGGGTAGGGGTTTTTATTTCAGACATGGTCACTGCAGGCTTGGAGGGCCGAAGGGCCTGTTCCTGTGCTGTAATTTTCTTTTTACCTGTAATGAAAAGATGGAGGGGAAAACCCCCAGGACCAGATGATTTCCATCCAGGGTTTTAAAATGAAATAGGTGAGGACACTAAACATTCCCTATAATTATAATATTCCAAAGTTCTCTAGATTTGAGAACTGTTTCTTTCGATTGGAAAACTGCATGTTACTCGTTTTTTTAGAAAATGCAAGGAATAAAATTAAAGTCCAGTTTATCTAACATCTGTTCTGGGGAAATTACTAGAGTCTGTAATTAGGGTAACTGAACACCTTGCAAATTTTTAGTTAATCAGAGCGGGCCAGCATGGATTTGTAAAGAGTAGATCATGCCTGACAAATCTGATGCCTTTATATCTAGAGAACTGAAATACAAGAGGATAGAAATCACACTTCAGCTATACAATTCCCTGGTTAGACCACACCTAGAATACGGTTACCAGTTCTAGGCACCTCACCGTAGAAAAGTTATTCTGGCCTTGGAGGGAGTACAGCATATTTATTGGAATGATACCTGGTCTTCGTGGAGAAAATTACACAAATTTGATTGCATTCCCTGGCATGCAGATGGTTAAGGAGCAATTTGATCAGTTTTCAAGATAAAAGGGCAACAAATAGGACAGATAGAAACCATTTCCACTGCTTTCAGAGTAAGCCTGGAAGAAAGTTTGAGTCAAACCTTTCAGGAATGTAATTAGGAAATGTTTCTTCTGGTAAAGGGTAGCAGGAATTTGCAACACTTCCACAAGCAGCAACTGATGCTAAATAATTTGCAAATGTTAAATCTCAGTTTGATAAAACTTTTGTTAACCCAAAGGTATGAAGAGATGGAGTTGGGCCTTGGTCTCACTGAAACGTGGAACAGGCTTGAGGGGCTGTCAATAAATCATTGACGTCTATGATCACACTTTAAATATCCACATATCCTTCTTGTGTATCTGATTTAATTCATAAACCCACAGCGAAGACTACACCTGGAACAACTGGCATTTTCCACAGAACCCTGCGGCTATCTGGCTGGTACAGCAACAGGTACAAGTCATCCTGACAGGTTATAACTCGGTTAAACATTGAAATAGCTCACCTCCAGAAACAATCCCACACTGCAATCGGTGCACTTTCTCCTCAAGTTAGTGTTACATGAATCACAGCATGATTGCATCAGTAAAATAACAGAGCATTTTGTATTTATGTAGCACCTTTGGTAAAACATCCCCCCAAAAACTTCACAAGTGCATTTTCAGACAAAATTTAACACAGAGCCACAACAAAATACAAGAAAAGATGACCCCCAAAACGGGGGCAAATAGGTAGTGCGGTGATATGCATCACTGTAAATACACAAGGGGTTAATGCAAATACACTAAGACTAGGTAAACACTAGAGGGAGCACCAGAGACATCATGACACATTCAACCAATAGGTCAGTAAGATAGAACACGACCAATGGGCAGTCAAGACACACCCAGAGGTGACACTACCACAAGGGGGTTACCCATATAAAAGGACATGACACACATGCTCTTTCTCTTTCCATAGGCGACACTCAGAGAGACAGGGGCAGATCAGGAAGCATCACACCCACCGCATGGATTACAGCAGACTGGTTAGTTAGATTGAGTTACTATAGCAAGATCAGCAGGAGAGTCGAACTCAAATAGGAGAATTGTTAACTGTTCAATAAATGTGTTAAACCCATCTCCAAATCTGAACCTTCCTTTGTCAGAGTATACATCAAGTAAGCAGCTTATGCTACATGAAGAAGCATAACACAACATGGTACCAGTTAGTGCTTGTTAAATCTACATAGTTCAACTCAAAATCCGTGACTACCAGCAACAGCACCCAGGCAAGATGTTCGAGATTCCGGTTCTACAGCAGCTCAGGTACCACGGCAATCTCAGTGCAAACTGGCGTGCGTTCAGGCAGAGATTCGAGATCTACCTGGCAGCATCCGACCTAGATGGCATGGCGGATGCAGAGAAAATAAAGCTTCTGCTCACTACTGCGGGTGCAAGAGCAGCAGAAATCTTCAAGACCTTCAAGTACTCCAAAGGGCAAGACCAGAGAGACTTCCAGCCAGTCCTGGAAAAGTTTCAAACATACTGCACGTCTCCTCACAGAGAACACAAAGACTCCACAGCGAGACCACTGCACGACTCCACATAGGGAACGATGCCCGCCACCACAGAGAGAGCGGTACAAGCCTCCACAGCGGGCTCGTTGACAGACTCCACGATGGAAGTAATGCAAGACTCCACAGCGCAGCCCTTGCATGAACAAGACCATGAAGGTCTAGCAACCTCATCTGAGCAACCAGCAGCAGACGATGCAAGTCTACCACGCTCAAGTGAACAGCAAGAAGACTATGACAGTCTACCACTCTCACGTGAACAACAAAGCGACTATGACAGTCCACCCAGCTAATGTGAGCCACCAGAAGAAGACTGTGACAGTCTACCCAGCTCATTTAACCGACAAGACGATACAGAAGGTCTTCCCACTGTATGGGAGACAAGTGACGAAGGCTTCCCAATTCCCATACAAGATGTGCAACATGACAGCGAGACTGACTGTCATCCGCTAGTATGTACAGAGGCACTCGACGATCAAAATGAGGTTACGAGTGACTCCAGTGACACCACGCTAATTCAAACCTCATCCACTTGAGCCTCTCCACAAGAAAACACATTCCTGAACGTTTTGACTCCGGACGGGGAGCATCAAGACACCTCAGATGATTTAAGTGACACCTCAGCTGATTCAAGTGAACCTGAAATGACTCCGGACGGGGAGCATCGACAAGCCAAAGATGATTCTAGTGAACCGGACATGACTCCAGACGGGGAGTGCCGAGGAATCAGAGACGGCACGCTCAATGAAACAGCAGATGCCACAAAGGACACTGACACAAGTAACTTTGTGAAGGACTCGAATTCTCCACTCGCTGTGGTCATTGAGTGCAACAAACACAACAACAAAACCTACGAAAACAACAACAAAGACAACAACAAGAAGCGCACCAAAGGCACCAACGGCAACAACAATGACGACAAAGACAACAACACTGGAACAACGACTGGTACGACTCTGCACCTGCAGGACAATGTAACAGCACAGCTCCTCACACTGGCAAGAGTACAGCCATGCCATGGCATGACAGCCAATCTCACCGATTCAAGTTTGCTCCACCACAAACGAGCAAACCTGCTTTCAAGGCAGATGAGTTTGCTCCACTACGAACACACAAACCAGCTTTCAAGGCAGATGACATACTGCATCAATATCGCAATCACAAGAAACAGTACAGGTTGGACGACACAGACTACATACTGCATCACTACCACAAGCATAGAAAAAAAAAAGAGTCCAAATCAGACAACAAAGTGATTTGACCGCTTCTTGGTTCCTTAAGCATAGGGACAATGACGCCGTTCATAAGGACATGCCACCATCAACATCACCACTTCATCGACAAAACAAGAAAGCCACTCGACCGTATAAATTCATAACCTTTGGGCTCGTACATATTATTTGGTATTGTATAATCATCACTGTCATCATGACTTGTACATGTCATCACTTATCTACCTATTTTGTTCAATTTTCTTTAACACTGTACAGAAAGTATGTAACATGAAAAAAGGGGGGGATGTGGTGATATGCATCACTGTAAATACACAAGGGGTTAATGCAAATACACTAAGACCAGGTAAACACCAGAGGGAGCACCAGAGACATCATGACACACAGACATTCAACCAATAGGTCAGTAAGATAGGACATGATCAATGGGCAGTCAAGACACACCCAGAGGTGACACTACCACAAAGGGGCTACCCATATAAAAGGGCAGGGCACACATGAACTTTCTTTCCATAGGCGTCACTCAGAGAGACAGGGGCAGATCAGGAAGCATCACACCCACCGCATGGATTAGAGAAGACTGGTTAGATTGAGCTATTATAGCAAGATCAGCAGGAGAGTCGAACTCAAGTAGGAGAATTGTTAACTGTTCAATAAATGTGTTAAACCTATCTCCAAGTCTGAACCTTCCTTTGTCAGAGTATACATCAAGGAAGCAGCTTATGCTACATGAAGAAGCATAACACAACAGGTAGATTGTAACGGTTGTCTTAAAGTAAGAAAAAGGGATAAAGAGGTTTAGGGAAGGAATTCCAGACTTTAGTCTCTGCAGCTGAAAGCATGACTGCCGATGATGGGATAATGAAAGTCTGGATGTGCAAGTGTCAGAATTGAAGGAGCGCGGGCAGCACGGTGGCGCAGTGGGTTAACCCTCACGGCGCCAAGGTCCCAGGTTCGATGCCGGCTCTGGGTCACTGTCCGTGTGGAGTTTGCACATTCTCCACGTGTTTGCGTGGGTTTTGCCCCCACAACCCAAAGATGTGCAGGGTAGGTGGATTGGCCACGCTAAATTGTCCCTTAATTGGAAAAAAATTTATTGGGTACTCTAAATTTTTAGAAAAAGAATTGAAGGAGCGCAGCAATCACGTGAGTTACAAAGTCTGGAGGTTACAGAGATAGAAAGGGGTCATGGCCATAGGAGGGATCTAGAAACAATAAGCATTGTCTGATATAAAAGCAACTTGGGAAAGACACCATAGGGTGAACAGAACTGCTGAACTGCACCCAAGCAAGAATCAGTGCTTTGAGGACACGAGGGGAAGACAATGTGAAAGAGAATGTGCTTCAGGTGTAGTCAAACAGAAATTCTGGTTGATCCACTTCATTTTTATATATATATATCCTGTTAGTTATCACAATAAAAGAAAGGTGCTGCAATAGGTGCAGACTTCCTGGAACCATTATAATCCATGAGCAATTTTGCAAGATTTCGCAAAAACTCCGAGACAGAAACAGATTAAGGGTTAAGGAACTCTCACGCACTGTCTGACTTCATTTTTTAAAAATTATTTCATGGGAAGTGGGCATTGCTGTCATATGTAGGCCAGGCCAGGTCCGGACAGCAGATTTCCTTCCCTGAAGGACATTAATGAATCAGGTGGGTTATGGCAATCAACAACAGTTTCATAGTCATCGTAAAACTTTCAATTCCAATGGTGGGATTCGAACCTTGGTCCCCAAGAATCCAAACTCTCAGTAACCCAGTAATTTATCCATGTAGCAGACACTGAATGAAAGCAGTTCCTGCCTTCAGTGGCCAGAGGCCAAATACATGCATGGTGCACAGCCAGTTCTTGATCTCTGCAATACAAGAGTGGAGGTTTTGGGGGGGGGGGGGGTCAGCTGTTGTGCAACTCAAGCACCTGGTTACAAAACAGCACTGGGCAGAGTTCCACAGCCCTGATAATGTGTTGTCGTGCATGTGACGGACAGGCAACAAGAGAACTCTTTTGGTTGTCTAACCAACTATTCCAGTTTGAGCTTTGAAATCAGTGCCAGATTAACAGTAAAAGGTGGAACGAAGCATTCATGGCTAATGAAATACAAAAGAAAGAAACATAAGTTATGCTACAATTGTACAGTATAAAATGCCAGTTAGACCACACCTTTGGAAGGATATATTGGCCTTGGAGAGGGTGTGGTGCAGGTTTAGCAGATGATACCCAGCATAGAGTTAAATAATGAGAACAGGTTGGAAAGGCTAGGCTTGTATTTGCTCAAGATGAAGGCTAACATTCCATTATCCTTGAATATATAATTACCGTAAGAATTTCAATGAAAGGATTCAATGGGGTGGATACAGAGAAATAACTTCTGTGGGGAGTCCAACACAAGGAGAAAAACCTTAAATTAGAGCTAGTCTGTTCAGGAAAACATCTCTTCACACAAAAGGATAGTGTAAATCTGGAAACCCTGCTCCAAAAACCCTGCTCAGGCTGGGGTAAATTAAATTGAAAGAAATTGAAATTGATTTTTTGTTAGGCAAGGATATTAAGGTGGAAAAGGTACTTGCGATACAGTCCAGATCGGCCAAAACTAATTGAGCAGAACAGGCTCGGGGGTTGATTAGTCCACTCATGTTCCTGGGTGGAACCTGTGTGACTTGGTGACCTTTTTAAAAAAAAATTTTGAGCACCCAATTATTTTTTTTTCCAATTAAGGGGCAATTTAGCATGGCCAATCCACCTACCCCGCACATCTTTTGGGTTGTGGGGGTGAAACCCACGCAGACATGGGGAGAATGTGCAAACTCCACACGGACAGTGACCCAGGGCCAGAATTCGAATGCGGGTCCTCAGCACCACAGTCCCAGTGCTAATCACTGCACCACATGCCGTCCCCAATTTCCCCATTTATTTTGCATTATTATACTATTTTTATTTCTTGGACTCATAATTTGAATGTGCCTTTGGCAGTGGACTCAAGCTAAGGCAGCCTGCTCGTCAGGACAGTATGTTCCAGGATTTGCTTTTTTGGAGAGGAAAATACAGACTCGTTGGCACCAAGGGAATCTTAAGAACCAGCTTTGGAACAAGTTGGTTTGATCGGCTGGCTGGCAACTTGTGAGTTGGCCATGGACGGTGTTCTGGCTGACAACAGTCAGTGATTGGGTCCTGCGTGATGCATCTGCGAGAGCTGGGCAGAGGTGATGAGACCTTCATTGAAGGACTCTCTCTTTCTCTCTGATGTAAAGAACAGCCTTTTTGTTCTAAAACCAGTGAGTGCCTGACACATCTTTACTATATTGTTGAAATTATCTTCAAAGAAAGTAGACAACCTTGCCAGAGAAAACCCTCTCAAGCCTAGAAGGAAGAAGCATCAAAGCAAAATCTTGAACTCCTGAAAGACATGAACTGAAAATCATCATAGTGCATCAGAGATCTTTTATCCTTTTTATTTTATAATTACTTTTCTTCCCTTACCCTCTATGTTGTCGGTGTGTATGTGACAGAGAGTTGGAATAGAGGGGTTGGGTATGGGTATTAGGTAGTCAGTTACATTTTTGTCAGTTTAATTATGCTACTGTTAAATAATAAAAGGTTATTTCTGTTAAATTTACAAACCTGGTGACTGCAGTTTATTGGGCTCAGCCAAGGTCATAGAAACATAGAAAATAGGAGATCAATCGGACCTTCGAACCTGCGCCACCATTCATTATGATCATGGCTGATCATCCAACTCAATAGCCTAATCCCGCTTCCCTCCACCCATATTCTTTATTCCCCCTTAACCCCAAGTGTTATATCCAAGTGCTTCTTGAAAACATTTTTTTTCCGTTAAAGTGCCCAAGTCTTTTTTTTTCCAATTAAGGTCCAATTTAGTGTGACCAATCCACCTACCTGCACGTCTTTGGGATCTGGGGGTGAGACCAACGCAAACACCGGGAGAATGTTGCTTCTTGAAAACATACAATGTTTTGGCCTCAACTACATCCTGTGGTAACAAGTTCCACAGGTTCACCACTCTCTGGGTGAAGAAATTTCTCCTCATCTCTGTTCTAAATGGTCTACCCCGTATCCTCAGACTGTGACCCCTGGTTCTGAACACACCCACCATCGGGAACATCCTTCCGGCATCTACCCTGTCCAGTCCTGTTAGAATTTTATAGGTTTCTATGAAATCCCCCCCCTCATTCTTCTGAACTCCAGCCAATACAATCCTAACCGATTCAATCGCTCCTCGTAAGTCAGTGCCGCCATCCCAGGAAACAGTCTGGTAAACTATCGCTGCATTCCCTCTAGAGCAAAAATATCTTTCCTCAGATAAGACCAAAACTGATTAAAATATTCCAGTATAATTGCAGCAAGACATCCCTGCTCCTGCATTCAAATCTTCTCACAGTGAAGGTTAACATACCATTTGCCTTCTTTAACGCCTGCTCCACCTGCATGCTTACCTTGTGACTGGTGTACGAGGACACCCAGGCCTAATTGCACATTCCCCTCTCTCCTAATTTATGGCCATTCACATAATAGTCTGCCTTCTTGTTTTTGCTACCAAAGTGGATAACCTCACATTTTTCCAATTATACAGCATCTGCCATTCATTTGCCCACCCATTCACTCAACTTGTCCAAATCACACTGAAGAATCTCTGCATCCTCCTCACAGTTCACCCTCCCACCCAACTTGGTGTCATCTGCAAATTTGGAGCTATTACGCTGAGATCCCTCATCTAAATCATTAATATATATTGTGAATAGCTGGGGTCCCAGCATCGATTCCTGCGGTACCCCACTAGTCACTGCCTGCCAATTTGAAAAAAAAACATTAATTCCTACTCTTTGTTTCCTGTCTGCCAACCAGTTTTCTATCCATCTCAATACACTATCCCAAATCCCATGCGGGCTAATTTTACACGCTAATCTCTTATGTGAAACTTTGTCAAAATTCCCTGAAAGTCCAAATATACCACATCCACTGGCTCTCCCTCATCAATTCTACCAGTTACATCCTCGAAGAATTCCAGTAGATTGGTCATGCATGATTTCTCCTTCATAAATCCCTGTGATTCTGTCCGATCCTGACACTGTTTTCTAAGTGCTCTGCTATAAAATCTTTGATAATGGATTCTAGCATTTTCTCCACTACCAACGTCTATAATTTCCTGTTTTCTTTCTACCTCCATTTTTAAATAATGGAGTTACATTAGCTACCGTCCAATCTGCAGGAACTGTTCCAGTCCATAGAATTCTGGAAGATGACCACCCATTCGTCCACTATTTCTAGAGCCACTTCCTTAAGTACGCTAGGATGGAGATTATCAGGTCCTGAGGATTTATCAGCTTTCAATCCACCAATTTCCACACCATTTCTCTACTAATATTGATCTCCTTCAGTTCCTCCCTCTCACTAAACTCTGCATTCCCCAACATTTCTGGTATCTTATTTGTGTCCTCATTTGTGAAGACAGAACCAAAGTATGTGTCTAGTTGTTTAGCCATTTATTTGTCTCCTATTATACATTCCCCTGTTGTCTTCACCAATCTTTTTATCTTCATGTACCTAAAGAAACTTCCCTGCAAGTTTACTCTCGTACTCTTATTTTCTTCTTAATCAATCCTTCGCTCCTTCTTTGCTGACTTGTAAACTGCTCCCAATCCTCAGATCTGTTTTTTTGGGGGGCAAATTTTGTCCTTGGATTGAATACTATCTCCAATTTCCCTTGTAAGCCATGGATTGGCCACCTTTCCTGTTTAAAATTTGTGTCAGACAGGAATAAACAATTGTCGCAGTTCCCCATGAACTCCTGAATGTTTGCCATGCCTATCCACTATCATGCCTTTAAGTAAAGTTCCCCAATCAATCATAGCCAACTCACGCCTCATATCATTGTAGTTTCCTTTCTTAATATTCAGGACCCAGGTCTCAGAATCAACTACTTCACTCTCCATCTTGATGAAAAATTCTATCATATTATGGTCTTCAGATATTTAAAAATAACATCTAATTTCACTGGTGTTGTGACACCTTGTCAAGTGGGGCTGGAATTGATCACGCATTAGTTGAGGGGGGTCGTGACACCAGGCAATGTAGCACTGAGGGAGAAGAGAGGTGTGGTTTCCAATTGATACATTAAACTTAAGATCCTATCTGCCCTCTCAGTTGGGCACGAAATGTTCCCATGGCACTATTTTGAAGAATGTTCCTTCATTTCCTGGCTAATATTTATCCCTCAATCGACATTGTTGATAAAACTAATCTGGAATTTATCAGGTTCCTCTAATCCAGCAATAACTTGCATTTACACAGCACCATTAATGTAACAAAGTGCCCCTATTGTCAAATATGCATCCGACACAAACATATAGGGAAATATTGAGACAGGCGATTAAACTTATGGTCAAATTGGTGGGATTTAAGAAATGTCTTACAGGAAGAGAGGGGTAGAGAGGAGTAGGTTTAGAGAGAGAATTCTAAATCTCAGGAGTTGAAGGACCACAGAGATCGAAGGACTTATGTAATTACAGTAATAGGGAGGGCAAGACCCTGGAAAAATTTGAACACTAGGATGAGAATTTTAAAATTGAGGCTCAATAGAAGTCAGAATTTCTGCCTGACCATCTCCCCTTCACCCGTGATCTTCAGTAAAGCTGCTGGCTTCTACTCATGACCTGCACAGCAGCTGTGGGAAGTAGGATGGAATTCAGTGTTTGTCATGTTCCTTCGTGGTGTCCAGTTTAGAAACAACTTGTGTTTATAGATACATATATATATATATATATATATATATATATATATATATATAATATATATATATATATATATATATATATATAGAACCTCTAACCTCATAACATCCCACAGTACTTGAGGCAAGGTAAACAAACAGACAGGCATGTAGGAAAGGTGACCAAAGTTGTAGATCTCCAGCTAACTTTACAGTGGGAAAGAGGATGACAAGGTCAGAGATAAGGGAGGCAAATGAATGGAGAATCTGCAATGGCTTATGGTAAAATAGAATGGGTGGAATGTGGCAGCAGGAAAAGTGTGGGGATGAAGACAGAAAAGACACTGGCCAGAATCAAAAGAGGAATCATCATTTCACAACATTGGGAAGAGGGTCCTACAAAGATAGGGTGGAAATAAAAATTCAAAGTGTTGAATAACCGAGAGCAAATTGGGGCTGGCAAGGAGGCTGAAGGAGCAAACCAGGAGAAGAGGAATGCATTTTACATATATAGACAGGCAAGGAGTGCAGGGAGAATAGTGCAGCAGATTTTTAAGACGTTCATTCACAGGATGTGGGCATTGCCAGCATTTATTGCCCATTCCCAACTGCCTTTAGATGGAGGTGCCAAGCTGACTTCTTGAACTGCTGAAGTCCATGTGGTGTAGGTAAGCCCACCGTGCTGTTGGGAAGAGAGTTCCAAGATTTTGACCCAGCAATAGCGAAGGAATGCCAATATATTTCCAAGTCAGGGTGGTGTGTGGCTTGGAAGGGAACTTCCAGGTGGTGGTGTCACCATGCTCTTGTCCTTCTAGATGGTAGTGGTTGTGGGTTTGAAAGGTGCTGCCTAAGGAACCTTAATGAGTTGCTGCAGTGCATCCTGTACATGGTAAATACTGCTACTGCTGTGAAGGGAGTGAATGTTTGTGGATGGGGTACCAATCAAGCTGCCTGCTTTATCTTGGATTATGCCACGCTTCTTTTTTTAAAAATATAAATTTAGAGTACCCAATTCATTTTTTCCAATTAAGGAGCAATTTAGCGAGGCCGATCCACTTACCCTGCACATCTTTTGGGTTGTGGGGGTGAAACCCGCACAAACACAGGGAGAATGTGCAGACTCCACACGGAAAGTGAACCAGGGCCGGGATAGAACCCGAGACCTCGGCACCGTGAGGTTGCAGGGCTCACCACTGCGCCAGTGCTGCCCCTGTGCCAAGCTTCTTGAGTGCTGTTGAAGCTGCACTCATCTAGACAAGTGAAATCAGTCCATCACTCTCCTGACTTGTACTTTCTGGCTGGTGGACAGGCTTTGGAGCCAAGAGGAATGTTACTCTCTGCAGAATTCCCAGCTTCTGACCTGCTCTTGTACCCAACAGTATTTATATGTCCAATACACTTTCTGATCAATGGTAACTGCCAGGATGTCAATAGTGCAGGATTCAGTCATGCCAATGCCATTGAATGTCATTGGGGCAATGGTCAGATTAATTTGTGTTGGAGACGGTCGTTGCGAGCACTTGTGGGGCACAAATGTTACTTGCCACTTGTCAGCCCAACTGAGCCGGATTGTCCAGGTCTTGTTGCATATGGGCACAGACTGCTTCAGTATGAGTTGCAAATGGTAAACATTGTGCAATGATCAGCGAACATCCCTATTTCTGACTTTATGATGAAAGATCATTGATGAAGCTGCTGAAGATGGTTGGGAGAAGGACACTACCCAGAGGAATCCCTGCAGTGATGTCCTGGAGCTGACATGAGTGATTGCCAAGAACTACAGCCATCTTCCTTTGTGCCAAGTAGGACTCTAACCAGTGGAGTTTCCCCACTTCCAATTCCCATTGACCCAGTTTTGCTTGGGCTCCTTGATGCCACACTCAAATGCTACCTTGATGTCAAGGACACTCACCCTCACCTCAGATGTTCAGGTCTTTAGTCCATGTTTGAACCAAGGATATAATGTGGCCAGGAGCTGAATGACCTGGCAGGACCCAAATTGAATGTCAGCGGGCAGGTTATTCCTAAGTAAGTGTCACTTGATAGCACTGTTGATGACACCTTCCATCACTTTACTGATAATCAGGAGTAGACTGATAAGAGTGGTTATTGTCTGGGTTGGATTTTCCCCATTTTTGTGTACAAGACAAAACCTGTGCAACTTTCTACATTGCCCGGTAAAGGGAACTGCTTGGCTAGGGGCACAGCAAATTCTGAAGCACAAGTTCTGAAGCACAAGTCTTCTGTGCTATTGCCAGCTTTTGCAGCATGGAATGAATCAAATTGGCTGAAGTCTGGCATCTGATGCTGGGGACCTTTGGAGGAGGTTGGGGTGGATCATCTGCACTTCTGGCTGAAGATTGTTGCAAATGTGCAAACTCCCCTCAGCACTGAAGATGCAGGTGAAGGTTTCAGTGGGGAAGGATCAAATTACAACGGTAAAAAGCTGTCACTGGGTAGCACTCTCCCAAGTCGGAAGGTTGTGGATTTGAGTCCCACTCCAAGTTGGGAGTACAAAATTCAAGGCTGCCTGTGCAGTAGAGAGGACACTGTAAAGTTAGAGATGCCATCTTTTGGCCAAGTCATTAAATGGAGGCTCAGATCTGTCCTCTCAGTTAGATATAAAAGATCACAGATTAAAAGTAGCAATGGAATTATTCCCAGCATCCTTGCCAATATATATCCTGTCATCCAACATGACAAGAACAGATCACTTGCTCATTATTTGTTGCTTGTGGGAGCTAGCTGTGCAAATTTGTTGCCATATTTCTTAAATTTCAAGAATGGCTAAACTTCAAGGTGGTACTTCATTGGACTTAAAGCAGTGTCCAATAGTTATGAAAGGTGCCATATAAATGTAAGTCTTATTTTAAAATGTGGCATTGATTTATTTTTATTAATTTACAGAATGTAGGCATTGCTGCCCATTGATGGTGGAGAAAGTAAAAATGGTTCATTTAGTGAAATTCGTCATAGCCCCAGAGGATCATACTTTTGAGAGAGAGAGAACGGATTGTTGGTGATTTAACCTGATGATCACCACACCTCAGGCGAGGGGCAAGGTTGAGAAGATGAGGCCTTCATGGATAACCTCAGACGATACAGGAATTGAACCCACGCTGTTGGTGTCTCTCTGCATCACAAACCAGTCATCAAGCCAACTGAGCTAACCGACCCCAGGAAAGTAAGGAACATTGATGAGAATGAACTATTCCAGTATTCATTAAGTGAAAGGGCTTCTTAAAGAGAAAGAACTGATAATGGAACGCAGCAGTCCTGCAGCTTCAGTTTCTACCTCCTCCCATTTACTTTCCCTTTCTTGTGGGGAAGTAAATGCCCTCCACTTGGTAAAGGTTCACAACAGAACTGAAACCAGGAGGTCATAGTGAATTACAAGTGCAAGCATGTTTCATCACTGCATCCTGCTGTAAACATGTTTGACTGTAAATGTCCCTCATGTCATGTGAGTACCTTTAAGAAATGGGTGTTTACTACTGCAGTGATGTCAGAGAGTAGGTGGAGCTGGGCTGGCTGTCAGCTTTTTACTTTTGTTTTAGGCTATTTGCTGCAGGGTGTGTTTTAGTTTTGTTTTCAGTGTTGGAGCTGAAGCCAGACAGAGCAGGTGTACTGCTGTTCTCTCTGCCATCAAAAGACTTGATCATTTGGTGAATTCAGAATTATAAATGTTTTCAGTAATGACTTTAACCTTCCGATAAAGGTTTTGTTTTTAAGTCGTATGGATGTTAAAAAGGAAAGCTTAAAGGTTTACTTAGTGTTGTGGTCTTTGGGGGTTGTATTTGAATTAATGGTTGCTAAGATGATCACTGTTTGTTTTAAAAAAGGTTAACTTGAGTTCATAGAATAAACATGGTTTTGCTTTTAAAAAAAGTTTCCATTTCTGCTGTCCCACACCTGTAGAGTGAGCTGTGTGCTCCCCATACCACAATCTATTAAAAGTTGTGGGTCAGGTGAACTCCATGATACACTTTGGGGTTCTCTAAACCCTGGCCCAGAACACTCGAGTAATGTTATTTAGGATTGTCACCCTCAGCATGAAGCAGTTGTTCCCCAAGATTGATTTACATTAGGATTCATTTTAAAACACTTGGAGGAATAATAGACTTTTGAGTTACATGCTACCTTAATTGTCAGAATATCTACTTTTCAACGAGCAATATGATCAGGGAACCGGGTTAAAGTTGCCAAAGCAACTTTAGGATGTTTAATCAATACTGGCAGCAAACCGGGTTCTAACACTAATAACAGTGGTGCTCTTTTAGTGGCATACACAAAAAACGTTTCCAACCAGGACTCCTTCTCTGCTTCACCCAGTCTCCACATTCAGCACATACAAATTTAAGACTGCATAATCAATAACCTGCATACACCTACGACTACCAAATAGAGCCCTCCCTATTCTTGAAGCTTTGGCCCCTTCCAATGGTTCCATTCCACTGAGACAACTGAGTTGGTACATCATTCAAATGGCCATGATCCAAAAACCACCCAACCAGGGAGCGCTGGCAAGATGTGCAATCTAAAAGAAGCATCACCGCTTTCAAACCTTGGACTGACCTACCAGATATTCGTGAACAGCAACATCGCTGGTTGATTTACCTCAATAGTCTAATTAACCCATCATACCCTGTACTTGCCGACCTACATTGGCTTATGGTCCCACAAAATGAGGCAATTTTAAAATCAATCGATGGCCTCATTCCACCCAATCGCTGTACCCTTCTCAAGTGACAGCCTTTCAGATCTGTCTCTTTCCCCACTATTGACAACCATGCCCCGAGCTGTTCAAATTGCAGAATGATAATATCTACATATGCTGCATTTTTTTTATTTTGAGGTTGGGTTATCTGTCATTCTGCAGATACAAGTTCCTGAGCAGCCATTTTAATGAAGCCCTGCCCAGTAACCCAGCTAGAAGCTCGCCACCGTGAGGTTTACTTCCTTTAATTAGCAATGTTGTGAAACCATCACAAACTTAAGGTGGCGCATATTATTTTGCTAAATTTGAGATTAAATGTCATACTTCAGCAAGTTGCGATCTGATCGTGGGAAGAGAGTGGTCGAGCAATTCTGGCTTTCATTGAAAGAAAGCACGTGCAGGTTACCTTTCCACTTACAAGGGTGGAGTTTCAATTTTGCTTTTTTCGCAGGAGTCTCAACTGAAAGTTCTCTTTTTCTAGTTATGTGGTTAGGCTTAGCCACCGAGTTAAAAGGAGATATGCATTAGGTTTAAAATACCTCCTTTGTCAACTCGCTGCTCATTGGCAATCCTACAGCCCCCAGGTTCTCCTCGACCTGCTCGGAGGAACCATCGCCTCTGTTGTTGGTGTCCGGATCGGTCACCTCGTTCACCCCACTCGGGTTGTCCAAGGGCAGGTTGGGCTGCGAGGAGGCCACCGAGCTGTCCGCTTCCCGGCTGCCGCCGCCGCTGTTGCTGCTGTGCACCAGCCAGGCACTGAGCTCGGTCGTGGGCACCAGCAGCCTGTCCAGGCCCCTCACGTCGTTCAGCAGCCTCCTGGCTGTGAAGTAATAGTCCAAGTCCACGCTCTTGGGGTGAAGGTCGTAGCCGTCCAGCGTGTTCCTCCAGTTGTGGAACTGAGTCTGGGTGTAGGCCGAGCTCTGGCCCAGGATAATCTCGCGGAACGGGGGGAGCTGAGCATTGAGATAGGAGTCAATGTCCACCCGGACCCCCATCAGACTCAGAAGGATGGTGAACTGGATCAGACCCTCTGTGAAATACTTCTTCAGGGGGAGCATCTTCCCTCCCCAAATGAGTCAAGTGGTTTGTGTGAAGGGGGGGGGGGATTCCCCGGTTAACGGCCGGGAGGGGGGGTTAATTCCCCGATTAACGGCCTCTCCTCTCACCCCGACTTCCAAAGAGACAAAAAAACCACAAAGAAACTTCTGGTAAGTGCCAGCCCCCAGCCCGGCTCCGAGTTCCTCAGCGGGGGAATCACTTCCTCTTTCCTGCCGCTACCCCGCCTCTTGTTGTTCGCTGCCCTGCCCCGTCCAAACGTGCCGAAGGGAAAGTTGCTCCACGAGCGGCCGAGTGGGTCGACTCCGGCCCCAGGCTGCCAGCCTGACTAGGCCCCGGAGACGCGGACGCTCTTCCGCCGGTCAGGCAGCGGTGGTTGTTGCCCGGGGGGGGGGGGGGGGGGGGGTGTTGTTCTGTCTCCACGCGCCGGCCGGTTGGTTTGTTGTGACTCCCGCTGCCGGCTGCACACACGCTAAACTTCAACTGGTGACCAGAGGGAGCGGCAGAAGGCACGCATGCGCCGCCACTCCCTCGTCGCCCCGCGCCTACTCCTGATTGACGCGCCGGCCGGCCAATCGCGCGCCGCCTCGTCAAATCATTCGGCGCCGCCCCATCCCGGCGGACCAATGGGCGGGGCGCGCTGGGGGCGGGGCCTGTTACAATGCGGCAAGGCGGTTTAGGCCCAGGCGCCGGCTAGCAGTAAGCGGGCGCTCGCTCCTTTCTTCACTGTCTCGCCTTTTGTTTTGGAGGAGCCGGGATAGGCTCTGCTGCGCTCGAAGCGCCTGCTTAAGCAATGAACAGTCTGTGGGCCGCGGGTGACTCCGTTATCAGGGGCTGGGCTCGGTTTAGCGGCCGCTCCTTCCCCATCCCCCCTCCCTCAGCCTGCAGGCACCGCCATGACTTGCAGATTCGGGGTGGAGGGGGTGCGGCTGCGCACTGTGGCTGGACTCCGCGAAGCTGGGGACCCAGCCGCTGCCATGTGACGCGGAGCGTTGTCAGGAAGGCGGCCATTTTGGAGCGGGGAATTCCGCCTTCACCCCATTGCGGTGCCAACACTCCAAGTAGTTGGGCCGGACTCCAAAGGATTGAAATCTTAATCTCCAGGACACTACTCTGGACGGGAACTCTGGTTCTTAAAGCAGAGATGGAAATTCTGAAGTGTTGAAAGAGTAAATAACAAAATAAATAGTAGTAATCCATATGGTCCTTCAAGACAGCTCCATTCAATAAGATCATGGCTAATCTATCTCAACTCCACTTTCCCCATATCTTCACTTTCCTGTGGTCTTTGTGGTTCTACTCTGAGGATGGTTGGCGTAGTGTTCACAAAGACCTCTACTAGCTTTTGAACAAAGCTAAAGATTTATTTACACTACTTAATTGGATTTGACAATTACTTGTCAAACCCAATAGAAGTACCTTCTATATAATGAACAGTTGATAAGAAACATACAGCTACACTAATACAATAACTATGATCTGCTCTCACTCACGCTATCTTTTGAATGATGTGGAGATGCCGGCGTTGGACTGGGGTGAGCACAGTAAGATGTCTTACAACACCAGGTTAAAGTCCAGCAGGTTTGTTTCGATGTCACTAGCTTTCGGAGCGCTGCTCCTTCCTCAGGTGAACGAAGAGATAAGTTCCAGAAACATATATAGACAGATTCAAAGATGCCAGACAATGCTTGGAATGCGAGCATTAGCAGGTGATTAATTCTTTACAGATCCAGAGATGGGGTAACCCCAGGTTAAAGAGGTGTGAATTGTGTCAAGCCAGGACAGTTGGTAGGATTTCGCAGGCCAGATGGTGGGGGATGAATGTAATGCGACATGAATCCCAGGTCCCGGTTGAGGCCGCACTCGTGTGCGGAACCTGGCTATAAGCTTCTGCTCGGCGATTCTGCGTTGTCGCGCGTCCTGAAGGCCGCCTTGGAGAACGCTTACCCGGAGATCAGAGGCTGAATGCCCTTGACTGCTGAAGTGTTCCCTGACTGGAAGGGAACATTTCTGCCTGGTGATTGTCGCGCGATGTCCGTTCATTCGTTGTCGCAGCGTCTGCATGGTCTCGCCAATGTACCACGCTTCGGGACATCCTTTCCTGCAGCGTATGAGGTAGACATCTTTTGAATAGTCGAGTATTGTGTGCAGTTCTGGTCACCACTATAGGATGGATGTGGAAGCATTGGAAAGGGTGCAAAGGAGATGTACCAGATGCTGCGTGGTTTGCAGGATAGGTCTTATGAGGAAAGGTTGAGGGAGCTAGGGCTTTTCTCTTTGGAGCGGAGGAGGATGAGAGGTGACTTAATAGAGGTTTATAAGATGATGAGGGGGATAGATAGAGTGTACAAACAAAAGAACAAGAACAAAGAAATGTACAGCACAGGAACAGGCCCTCCAAGCCCGAGCCGACCATGCTGCCCGACTAAACTACAATCTTCTACACTTCCTGGGTCCGTATCCCTCTATTCCCATCCTATTCATGTATTTGTCAAGATGCCCCTTAAATGTCACTATTGTCCCTGCTTCCACCACCTCCTCCGGTAGCGGGTTTGAGGCACCCACTACCCTCTGTGTAAAACACTTGCCTCGTACATCTACTCTAAACCTTGCCCCTCTCACCTTAAACCTATGCCCCCTAGTAATTGATCCCTCTACCCTAGGGAAAAGCCTCTGACTATCCACTCTGTCTATGCCCCTCATAATTTTGTAGACCTCTATCAGGTCGCCCCTCAACCTCCTTCGTTCCAGTGAGAACAAACCTAGTTTATTCAACCGCTCCTCATAGCTAATGCCCTCCATACCAGGCAACATTCTGGTAAATCTCTTCTGCACCCTCTCTAAAGCCTCCACATCCTTCTGGTAGTGTGGCGACCAGAATTGAACACTACTCCAAGTGTGGCCTAACTAAGGTTCTATACAGCTGCAACATGACTTGCCAATTCTTATACTCAAGTGCCCGGCCAATGAAGGCAAGCATGCCGTATGCCTTCTTGACTACTTTCTCCACCTGTGGTGCCCCTTTCAGTGACCTGTGGACCTGTACTCCTAGATCTCTTTGACTTTCAATACTCTTGAGGGTTCTACTATTCACTGTATATTCCCTACCTGCATAGACCTTCCAAAATGCATTACCTCACATTTGTCCGGATTAAACTCCATCTGCCATCTCTCCGCCCAAGTCTCCAAACAATCTAAATCCTGCTGTATCCTCTGACAGTCCTCATCGCTATCCGCAATTCCACCAACCTTTGTGTCGTCTGCAAACTTACTAATCAGACCAGTTACATTTTCCTCCAAATCATTTATATATACTACAAACAGCAAAGGTCCCAGCACTGATCCCTGTGGAACACCACTGGTCACAGCCCTCCAATTAGAAAAGCATCCTTCCATTGCTACTCTCTGCCTTCTATGACCTAGCCAGTTCTGTATCCACCTTGCCAGCTCACCCCTGATCCCGTGTGACTTCACCTTTTGTACTAGTCTACTATGAGGGACCTTGTCAAAGGCCTTACTGAAGTCCATATAGACAACATCCACTGCCCTACCTGCATCAATCATCTTTGTGACCTCCTCGAAAAACTCTATCAAGTTAGTGAGACACGACCTCCCCTTCACAAAACCATGCTGCCTCTCACTAATACGTCCATTTGCTTCCAAATGGGAGTAGATCCTGTCTCGAAGAATTCTCTCCAGTAATTTCCCTACCTCTGAAGTAAGGCTCACCGGCCTGTAGTTCCCTGGATTATCCTTGCTACCCTTCTTAAACAGAGGAACAACATTGGCTATTCTCCAGTCCTCCAGAACATCACCTGAAGACAGTGAGGATCCAAAGATTTCTGTCAAGGCCTCAGCAATTTCCTCTCCAGCCTCCTTCAGTATTCTGGGGTAGATCCCATCAGGCCCTGGGGACTTAGCTACCTTAATATTTTTTAAGACACCCAACGCCTCGTCTTTTTGGATCTCAGTGTGACCCAGGCTATCTACACACCCTTCTCCAGACTCAACATCTACCAATTTCTTCTCTTTGGTGAATACTGATGCAAAGTATTCATTTAGTACCTCGCCCATTTCCTCTGGCTCCACGTATAGATTCCCTTACCTATCCTTCAGTGGGCCATCCCTTTCCCTGGCTACCCTCTTGCTTTTTATGTACGTTCAGAGTATACTTTCAGAGACTATTTCCTCGGGTGGATGTAGCTGTTACAAGGGGGCATAACTATAAGGTTCAGGGTGGGAGATATAGGAGGGATGTCCGAGGTAGGTTCTTTACTCAGAGAGTGGTTAGGGTGAGTCGACACTTTAGGAACTTTCAAGCGGTTATTGGATACGCACATGGAGCACACCAGAATGACAGGGAGTGGGATAGCTTGACCTTGGTTTCGGACAATGCTCGGCACAACATCGAGGGCCTGTTCTGTGCTGTACTGTTCTATGTTCCCAACCTCACCCAGAAGGCTTATTTATATAATTCTGCATCTAGCTCCCTCTTGTGGCTGATTTGGACATAACATTAACCCTTACAGTTCTGCATTTATCGTAATGTCACATTTCCTTGGTATCAAAAAATCTATCAACTTCTGTCTTGAATGTGTTCAACAACTGAGCCTACCCTCTGTGGAGAAATATTCATTTTCACCACTTGGACCCTCCCCGCCAATGTTAAGTGCAGTGTATCCCACCTCTTAAGATCCTCCCTGGCCTCCACCAGCTTTGTTAAGTTCCACTTATGGAGCCTTGTCCATTCCCTCGCTACCTGAATCCCCAAGTATCTAAACCTATCCCTCGCTACCGTAAATGGCATCCTCCCTAAATTAGCCCGCTGTGCCAGCTCATTCACCGGGAATACCTCGCTTTTCCCTACATTCAGCTTGGATCCCGAGAACCCTCCAAACCTCCCCAACAGGCCCATAATCATTCTCATACTCTCCAATGGATCCGAAACATACAGCAAGAGGTCATCGGCATAGAGCGTCACCCGATGCTCCCTCTGTCCCCTCATTATCCCCTGCCACTCTGCCGACCCCCTGAGAGCCATCGCCAATGGCTGTATGGCCAACGCAAACAGCAGCGGCGACAGCGGGCACCCCTGCCTCGTACCTCTGTGTAAGTCAAAGCTTTGTGAGCTCATATCATTCGTCCTCACCCTCGCTCTTAGCACCACATACAGCAACCGCACCCATGCCACAAATCTCGGCACAAACCCAAAGCTTCCCAAAACTTTGAATTTGTACCGTCACTCCACCCGATCAAATGCTTTCTCCGCGTACATGGACACCACCACCTCCGGTATCAGAGCTCTCGACGGATTCATCACCACATTCAACAGCGTCTTACATTACTCGCGAGCTGCCTGCCCTTCACAAAGCCTGTTTGATCTTCTGCAACCAGCCCTGTGGCACAATCCTCCATCCTCCCCGCCAGCAACTTAGCCAATACTTTCACATCAATGTTTAATAATGATATGGGTCTATACGACCCACATTCCACCGGATCCTTCCCTTTTTGGGGGATTAGTGTGATTACTGCCTGCCTCATCGTCTCCGGCAACTCCCCCATCTCCAGCGCTTCATTAAACGCCCCCAAAAGATGTGGTGCCAGGTCCGCCGCAAATTCCTTATAAAATTCTGCCGGGTACCCATCCGGCCCAGGGGCCTTCCCCGACTTCATACCCCTGATACTATCCAGCACCTCCCTCAGCCCCAGGGGCTCCTCCAACGCCTGCCTCTCTGCTTCCTCCACCTGGGGAAATTCCAGCTCGTCCAGAAACCGCCCCATGTCCCCCTCCTCTCCTCCTGGGTCTGCCTCATAAAGTCCCTGGTAATACTCTCTAAATGCCTCATTTATCTTCCCTGGCTCTGACACCACATCCCCAGTCCGGATCTTCAATATTTCCCTGGACGCAGCCTGCCTCCGCAGCTGGTGCACCAGCATGCGGCTCGCCTTCTCCCCATACTCATATTGCACCCCTCTTGACAAAACTGAGTGTCTTATTAGTTTTTTTCCAGAGGGCAGTTGCACTGGGTAAAGAGGTAGATTTCCTTTCCTGAAGGACATTAATGAACCAGATGGGTTTTTCAACAATCCAGTATTTCATGTTTCCTATTACTGATGTCAGCTTTTCTCATCCCTGGTTCATTTAATTAACTTAATTTAATTTCTGCAGTTGCCAAGGTTTGATTTCAACTCATGTCTCTGGATCATTGGTTCAGGTCTTTGGATTAATCCAATAACATTACTACTATGCCAAACTATCAACTCAAACATATGTTCCCATCCCAACTGTTGGGATGGGAATCGTACCCATGATTCTCGCACAGCGGCGTTAGCACCGACATCCCTTCCACCCTAAAATGTCTCCTCAGCTAATTCCATATCTTCACCGTGGACTGCACCACTGGGCTCCCTGAATACCTTCTCGGAGCCATTGGCAATGCTGCCGTCACTAGACCCCTCACAAGATTCCTCCTCCATCCTAACCCACTCCACCCCTTCTCCTTCCCACCACCGCCGATGACCTCTTGCTGTATGTTTCGGATCCGTTGGAGAGTATGGGAATGATTATGGGCCTGTTGGGGAGGTTTGGAGGGTTCTCGGGATCCAAGCTGAATGTAGGGAAAAGCGAGGTATTCCCGGTGAATGAGCTGGCACAGCGGGCTAATTTAGGGGGGATGCCATTTACGGTAGCGAGGGATAGGTTTAGGTATTTGGGGATTCAGGTAGCGAGGGAATGGACGGGGCTCCATAAGTGGAACTTAACAAAGCTGGTGGAGGAGGCCAGGGAGGTTCTTAAGAGTTGGGATACACTACACTTAACGTTGGCGGGGAGGGTCCAAGTGGTGAAAATGAATATTCTGCCGAGGTTTTTTCAGGCTCTCCCGATCTTTATACCAAAGGCCTTTTTTCGGAAAGTGGACACAATCATCTCTGACTTTGTATGGGCGGGGAAGGTGCCGAGGGTGGGGAGGACCCTGCTACAGAGGCAGCAGGGGGGGTTGGTGTTGCTAAACTTGCTTCATTATTATTGGGTGGCGAATGTGGACAAGGTGCGGCGGTGGTGTGAAGGAGAAGGGGTAGAGTGGGTTAGAATGGAGGAGGAATCTTGTAAGGGGCCTAGTTTGAGGGCTATGGTGACGGCAGCGTTGCCAATGGCTCCGAGAAGGTATTCAGGGAGCCCAGTGGTGCAGTCCACGGTGAAGATATGGAATCAGCTGAGGAGACATTTTAGGGTGGAAGGGATGTCGGTGCTAACGCTGCTGTGCGAGAATCATGGGTTTGAGCCGGGGGGGGGGATGGATAGTGTATACAGGAGGTGGAGGGAAGTGAGGCTGGTCAAGGTGAGGGATTTGTATTTGGAGGAAGGGTTCGCCAGTCTGGAGGAGCTAAGGGAGAGGGTAGAGTGTCGAGGGGTCGTGAGTTCAGGTATCTACAGGTTAGGGACTTTGCACGAAAGGTCTGGAAGGGGTTCCCTAGATTGCTGGGATACACCCTGCTGGAGCGACTGCTGCTTCCGGATGTGGAAGGGAAGGGAAGAATTGGGGATATCTCTAAGTGGCTGGGGGAGCGGGTGGTGAAGATCAAGGAGAAATGGGAAGCGGAGTTGGGAATGGAGATCAATTGAGGAGTATGGAGTGAGGCACTGCGAAGGGTAAACGGGACCTCCTCTTGTGCCAGGATGAGCCTGATACAGTTTAAGTTGGTGCACAGGGTGCATATGACTCTGGCGAGAATGAGTGGGTTCTTTCAGGGGGTAGCAGATGAGTGTGGGAGGTGTGGGTGAGGGCCAGCGAATTATGCGCACATGTTTTGGGGTTATGAAAAATTGGGAAGATTCTGGGCGGGAGTGTTCACGGTCTTAGCCAGGATAGTGGAGGAGGGAGTGGACCCGGACCCTTTGGTGGCGATATTTGGGGTTTCAGAGAAGCCGGAGCTCATGGAGAGGAGGAAGGCCGATGTCGTGGCCTTCGCCTCTCTGATTGCACGGTGACAAATTTTGCTGGAGTGGCGGTCGGAATCGCCACCAGGGGTAGTAACATGGTTGGGTGACCTGTATGACTTCCTGCGGTTAGAGAAGATAAAGTATGAGTTAAGGGGCTCAGCAGGGGAGTTTGAGAAAAGGTGGGGGATGTTTGTGACTGTGTTTGAGGAGCTGTTCGTCGCAGGGGGGTTGGGGGGGGGGGGGGGGGGGGTGATGGGGAGGGGGGCGTGAAAAAGGAGAAAAATCTGTACAAACTGTATAGTTGATTGTTGGGAATAATGTTTCCCGGGGTGTTCATTTGCTGTAACCTACTTTGATACAAGTTTGAATAAAATGCGTTTTTAAAAAACAGACACTCAGTTTTGTTCAAGGAGCTGGCAGTTAGGCATTGCCAGTAATGTCCAATCCTAAAAATGAACAAAATCAATGAAATGTGATTGACCATTCCAGACATAACATAAGGAAACTTATGAAGGAGGTTAATGTGACCTAGAGATCTGTATTTATAGATTGGTTAAAATCTCGTAGGCAGGTACAGAAAAATGAAACGGCTGATGAAATGCTGGCCTTTTATATTTGGAGGACGAGCATACAAGAAGGTGGAGTTCTTTGACAAAGTAACATGCTGTGGATAAAAGGGAACTGGTGGATAGACTGTGTTTAGATTTTCAAAAGGCATTTGATAAGGTGCCACATCAAAGGTCATTGCGAAAAATAAAAGTTCAAGGTGTGGATAGAAGATTAGCTAGCTAACAGGAAACAGTTGGCAGAAATTAGTCTTTTGCTAATTGGTAGGATATAAAGAGTGGTGTGCCACAGAGATCAATACTGGGGCCTCAACTCTTTACAATTAATGTAGGAAAGTAAATTGTGAAGAAGGCTAAATAAAGGGATATAGATAGGTGAATGGGAGAAGATCTCGCAAATGGGGTATAAAGTGAGCAAACCTGAAACTGCCCATTTTGACAAGAATAAACAAGAAGCCTGGTATAGAACATAGAACATAGAAAATACAGCACAGAACAGGCCCTTCGGCCCACAATGTTGTGCCGAATCTTTGTCCTAGATTAATCATAGATTATCATTGAATTTACAGTGCAGGAGGCCACCCGGCCCCCCGAGTCCGCACCGGCTCCCGGAAAGAGCCCCCCACCCAAACTCAACACCTCCACCCAACACCAAGGGCAATTTTGGACACTAAGGGCAATTTATCATGGCCAATCCACCTAACCTGCACATCTTTGGACTGTGGGAGGAAACCGGAGCACCCGGAGGAAACCCACGCACACACGGGGAGGACGTGCAGACTCCGCACAGACAGCGATCCAAGCCGGAATCGAACCTGGGACCCTGGAGCTGTGAAGCAATTGTGCTATCCACAAGGCTACCGTGCTGCCCTTAAGAACAAATAAATCTACACTATATCATTTTACCATAATCCATGTACCTATCCAATAGCTGCTTGAAGGTCCCTAATGTTTCTGACTCAACTACTTCCACAGGCAGTGCATTCCATGCCCCCACTACTCTCTGGGATATAAATGATGAGAAATTGCAGAGTTCTGTGATTCAGAGGGACCTGGGTGTCCTAGGGCATGAAATACCAAGGGTTAGTATGCAGATAGAGTAAGTAATTTGGAAGGCTAATAGAATTTATAGTTTATTGTGAGGGGGATTGATTACAAAAGTAGGGAGGTTATTCTTCAGTTGTACAGGACATATGGAGGACTGTATACTGTATGGGGTTCCTTATTTAAGGAAATATATAAATGCGTGAGAAGCAGTTCGGAGAAGGTTTACTAGATTAATACCTGGAATGAATGGGTTGTTTTATGAGGAAAGGGTGGACTGGCAAGGCTTGTATTCACTGGATTTAGATGAGTGGTTAAAACATAGAATCCAGAGCGATCCTGACAGGGTGGATGTGGTGAGGATGTTTCCCATTGTGGGAGAATCTGGAATTCATGGTCATTGTTTAAAAATAAGGATGTCAGACATTTAAGACAGAGATGAGGAGAATTTATTTCTCTCAAAAGGCAGTGAAAGCAGAGTCTTTGAATGATTTTAAGGCAGAACTAGATAGATTCTTGATTAACAAAGTTTATCGGGATACACAGGAATGAGTGTTTGAGGTTACAATCAGATGAGCCGTGGATGGCGGAATAGGCTCTAATTTGTGTGTCTGTACGTAAAAAGGTATAAGGCACATTTAAACTATGCAAAGACTTGGTTGAACAACTTCTGGAGTATTGTGAGCAGTTCGAAACGCCGCACCTTAGGAAGAATATATTGACCTTGGAAGGAGTACAGTGTAGATGTACCAGATTGTTAGATGTACTCCAAGAGTTAGAGTACGAGGAGGGGCTATACACACTAGGGCTGTATTCCCCACAATTTAGACGGTTCAGGTGGAATTCAACATACAAAGGGGAGCTGATAGGGTAAATATAGGGAAACTATTTTCACTGGTTGAGAAATGTAGGATTATAGGCCTAGGCTTCATAGGATCCTGGCAGAACCCAAACTGAGCGTAAATGAGCAGGTTATTGCTGAGCAAGTGCTGCTTGATAGCACTGTTGATGATCCCTTCCATCACTTCACTGATGAGTGAGAGTAGATTGATGGGGCAGTAATTGGCAGGGTTGAATTTGTTCCATTTTGTTAGTATAGAACTTGCGCGTGTAATTTTTCACATTGCCTGGCAGCGGCCAATAGTGTATCGGCACTGGAACAGCTTGGATAGGGGGTTCGCAAGTTTCATAGATTATCATAGAATTTACAGTGCAGAAGGAGGCCATTCGGCCCATCGAGTCTGCACCGGCTCTTGGAAAGAGTACCCTACCCAAGGTCCACACCTCCACCCTATCCCCATAACCCAGTAACTCCACCCAACACTAAGGGCAATTTTGGACACTTAAGGGCAATTTAGCATGGCCAATCCACCTTACCTGCACATCTTTGGACTGTGGGAGGAAACCGGAGCACCCGGAGGAAACCCACGCACACACGGGGAGGATGTGCAGACTCTGCACAGACAGTGTCCCAAGCCGGAATCGAACCTGGGACCCTGGAGCTGTGAAGCAATTGTGCTATCCACAATGCTACCGTGCTGCCCAGTTGGATGAGTTCTGGAGCTCAAGTCTCTAGTAGTATTGCTGGAATATTGTCAGTGCCCATAGTGCCTTCAGCCTTTTCTGGATATCTTACGGAGTGAATCAAATTAGCTGTAGACAGGCTGATGCTGAGGACCTCCAGAGGAGGCAGAGAAGGGTTATACACTTGGCAGTTCTGGGTGAGGATTGTTGCAAATGCGTTAACCTTATCTTTTTACACTGATGATCTGTGCTCTCAATGAGGATGGGAATATTTGTGGAGCCTTCTCCTCCAGAGAGTTGCTTAATTGTACACCACCATTCATGAACGGATGTGGCACGGCTGCAGAGCTTGGTTCTGGTCTGATGGCCATGGAATCGCTTAGCTCTGTCTGTCGCTGTTTGGCAGGCAAATAGTCCTGTGTTGTAGCTTTATCAGGTTGACACCTCATTTTTAGGTGTGACTGGTGCTTCTCTTGGAATGCCCTCCTGCACTCTTCATTTTGAGTTAACTCACAGATCAGCCATGATCCGACTGGACCACAGAACATGTTTGAGTGGCTAAATACACTACTCCTGTTGCTATCTGGAATGCACTGTCCGAGAGGACAATGGAATCAGATCCCATAGGCGGGATTCTCTGCCCCGCCGCCGCGCCACATTTCTGACTCAACCCGCCGGCAGGATTCATCGTTACGCCTGCCGGTCAATGAGGTTTCCCATTGTGGGGCAGCCCCATGCCGTCGGGAAACCCCGGGCTACCAGCAAAACGGAGCATCCCGCCGGCGGAGAATCCAGCCCCATATATTCAAAAAACAATTGGATAAATAATTGCAAGGAAATAAAAAAATTACAGAGCTATGGGGAAGGAGTGGGATGAATTGGATAGCTCTTTCAAAGGACCCCACAGGCATAATGGGCCGAATGTCCTCCTTCCACGTTGTCTCACACGAAGACACTATTAAAAAATTGGATGACAATTGTTTTTTCATTTTTTATTAATAGAAATATAGAAGATGGGAGAGAACTTGATTAACAATTGGGGTAACAATTAATCTTTTTGCATTCTAATTGGCCACAAATAGCAAGAATGGACAATTGTGAGGCACCAAACGAGGGTTGGCACCAGAGGGGCTACGCCCAATATGGAGTCAGCGGCATACAAAATTAGAAGGAACAAAAGTCTTGATAAAAAATGGATCTTTTTAATTGAGTTATAAGTCTGGGATCCATTGAGTTCCAAGAATGTACTTGAATAAAATTATAACCCCAGCCAGAAAAAAAGTTGGAATATTACTCATTAAAATCATTTGTATCAATGAAGCTGACTCTGCGGAACTGTGAAAGAAAGAACTTCCATTTATAAAGCATCTTTCATAGCCCGTGGACATCCCAAGTGTGCATAACAGGCAGTGAAGTACTTTCTGAAGTGTAATCACTGTTGTAAGAAACATAGCAGACAATTCACACTTAGCAATATGATAAATGACCAAACAATCTGTTTTAGTGATGTTGGCTGAGGGATAATTATTGACGAGGACTCTGAGAGAATGTTCCTGCTCTTTAAATGGTGACATGGATCTTTGGAGGACAGACAGGACTTTGTTTCACTGTCTTATCCTTTAGACAACAATCATTTCTTCAAAGGAGCCATATAATAAAGACTGAAAATTTGCCATTTTACATTTCCTTAATGTTTCAAATAATCACAACCTACAACTTCAAATTGGCTGATGCGAAGCTGTGAAATTATTTAGTTCATCCTCCACAGTAAGTGATTTTAAATTATAACTGAAACAAACTGAGACACAAATCTTTCTTACCTTTTTCTATATCCCACTTCTGATTTACATATGGCTTGAAGCAGTGAAAAGACAGAAAAACTTTCTTTTACAGCACATAAAATTAGATTTCTTACATGATATCCTTTTATAAATCATTACCTTCCTGCCAGGCAACCTCACCCATGTGAAGTACAAGGAACGATCATGGGATTCCAACAGTGTGCCAGGGAACTGCACCTTGAACTATTAAGGCCATTTTAGAAAGCACGGGATACCTGAGCAATATTTTATTCTTGGCTCTGAATATTTTGTTGAATTATGGGGCAGCACGGTACGCAGTGGTAGCACTGCAGTCTCACGGCGCCGAGGTCCCAGGTTCGATCCCGGATCTGGGTCACTGTCCATGTGAGTTTGCACATTCTCCCCGTGTTTGCGTGGGTTTCACCCCCACAACCCAAAGATGTGCAGGCTAGGTGGATTGAACATGCTAAATTGCCCCTTAATTAGAAAAAATAAATTGGGTACTCTAAATTTAAAAACAAAAAATATTTTGTTGAATTATTACTGCAGAACCAATTGTCTACAAAGAATACGGCATGTTGGCACAGCAGTTAGCACTGCTGCCTCACAGCACCAGGGACCCGGGTTCAATTCCGGCCTTGGGTGTCTGTGTGAAGTTTGCACTTTCTCCCTGTGTTTGTGTGGGTTTCCTCCGGGTGCTCCAGTTTCCTCCGGTTCAAAGATGTGCAGGTTAGGTGGACTGGCCATTCTGAATTGTCCTAAAGGTTAGCTGGGGTTACGGGGATAAGGTGGGGGCTGGGACCTAGATAGGGTGCCCTTGCAGAGGGTGGGTGAAGGCTAGATGGGCCGAATGGCCTCCTTCTGCACTGTATGGATTCGAATGATTCTATGAATGAGGTTCATTGCAATTCTTTTTTTTATAAATTTAGAGTACCCAATTCATTTTTTCCAATTAAGGGGCAATTTAGCGTGGCCAATCCACCTAACCTGCTCAGCTTTGGGTTGTGGGGGCGAAACCCACACAAACACGGGGAGAATGTGCAAACTCCACACAGACAGTGACCCAGAGCCGGGATCGAACCTGGGACCTCGGCGCGTGAGGCCGCAGTGCTAACCCACTGCACCACCGTGCTGCCCTTGTTCATTGCAATTCTGTACAGAAAGAGTGAGGAAGAGCGGTTTGATCATTGAGATTCTTTATAATGGGAGTGGGTTCAGTCCATTCGGATTCTGTCCAGAATTGGACTCTGTAACTCCCTCACACAATCGGTAAAACCCTTTCACGATTGACCATTGTAACTCTCATACAATTGGTTTCAGCAGATCCCCCAGATATGTTTAGAGCATTCACTGCTCCGAATGAATTCAAGACTTGTAGGATCTTAGTCCCTTAATTTTAGCACTTGAAACACAATATAGTGAAAAACAAATGCTGATGTTTGCTGCTGAATGCACATCAGGTAATAAAACCTCCACCCACCCTGTTGCCATTACTGCTAAGGCCAGATTGGAAGTTGTGTCCAAGACTGGAGAATGTGCCATCAGGTAAATCCTTTTCACAATGGCAAAACCCAGCAACTTCCCAATGGCAGCAAGTTCCCCAAGCGCTCATGGGCCATTAGTTAGATCTGAAGGTGTGCATATGTGCGCCCAACACTGACTTTAGCTACAGGACGTGCAGTTAGGTTAACTGCTGGCCTCATCACTTGCAATCCATGGAATGTGTGTCCATAATTGCCCAATTTGTAATGCCAGGGGGTGGAAGGCTCCAATTGAGGAGCAGTGTATATTCATAAAATCTGTGAATTAGTCAAACCTGGGAAATGAAAGGTGAACGCAAGCAGGAAGAGTCTCATTAAGGTGTCACTTGTGGCTTAGCAGGTAGCATACCTGTCTCTGAATCAAAAGGTTATGAGTTCAAGTCCTGTAGAGAAGTGATCTAGATAGACACTTTGATTCAGTACTAAGGAAGACCTCGACTGTCAGTTAGTGTGATGTCTCAGATGTGAATTAGTGTTGTAGCCATTATGAATAACCCAAGCCACAAGTTCAGATCAAACCATGGTAGTATGAGATTGAATGCAGTTTGTCAAGATCCCAGACCAGACCACAACATTTGTTAGGATACCGGTAAAGAACCCCAAACACCTTTTTTTTTAAATTGTAGAACTGTGAGAAAAGGATACTTTGCTCCAGGAGTGGTTCCACTGGCCAGTCGGTATCTTTTATATTTAAAATTTTTATTCTTAACACAGGATTAAACACATCACAGAAAATAGCTTTTTAATTAACAATTAATGTGGGAGGGGGCAGACTGGGTCAGGTGAGAGGAGGAGTCTTGTAAGGGAAGGAGCTGGAATGCTCTGGTGACGGCCCCGTTGCCACTTGCTCTGAGGGGGTACACAGATGGTGGAGTCTTGCCTAAAAATCTGGAGCCAGCTGAGGAGGCACTTAAACTGGGGCACATGTCGGTGTTGATGCCATTGTGTGGGAACCATAGGTTCGTGCCAGGTGGGATGGATGGGATGTATGGCCGGTGGAGGGAAGAGGAGCGGCTGCGGGTCAGGGATATGTTTGCGGAGGGGAAGTTTGCTGGGCTACAGGAGTTGCGGGAGAGGTTTGAGTTACCAAGGGGAAGTGAGCTTGGTATTGGCAGGTGCAGAACCTTGTGCATAAGGAGCTGCCTTCGTTCCCTCAGGTACCAAAGTATACGCTTCTGGAGAATGTGCTGCTCCCGGATGAGGTGGGGGTGGCAGGATTGGGGATATGTAAGGGTGACTGGGAGAGCAGGGCAAGCCATTAGTGAAAAGGATCAAGTGGAAATGGGAGAAGAGGTTTGGGAGGGAGATAGGATGGGGACTTTGGTGTGAGGTAATGCACCAGGGAACTCAACCTCATCCTGCACAAGAATGAGTCTGATACGATTTAAGGTGGTGCACAGGGTCCACATGACTCGGACTCAGATGAGTGGGTGTTTTCCGGGGGAGCAGACGGGTGTGAGGGGGCCGGCGAATCATGCTCATATGTTCAGGGGGTGTGAGGAGTAGGAGAATTTTTGGGAGGCGGTGTTTAGGACTGTACAGAGGATTGTTGGGGTTGAGGTGAAGCCGGACCCTATGGTGGCCATCTTTGGGCTGTTGGAGGAACCGGATCTGCTGGAGAGAAAGGGCGTTGATGTCATGGCCTTCGCCTCTCTGGTTGCCCGATGACAGATACTCCTGAATTGGAGTCAGCTTTGCCACCAGCAGTCGTAAATTCCTCAGGTTGTAGAAAATCAAATTTGCCTTAAGAGGGTCAGAGGAGGGGCAGCACGGTGGCGCAGTGGTTAGCACTGCTGTCTCACGGCGTCGAGGTCCCAGGTTCGATCCCGGCGCTGGGTCACTGTCCGTGTGGAGTTTGCACATTCTCCCCGTGTTTGCGTGGGTTTCACCCCCACAACCCAAAGATATGCAGGGTAGGTGGATTGGCCACGCTAAATTGCCCCTTAATTGGAAAAAATGAATTGGGCACGCTAAATTTTAAAAGAAAAAAGAAGGTCAGAGGAGAGCTTTGAGGGATTCATAGAATTTACAGTGCAGAAGGAGGCCATTCGGCCCATCGAGTCTGCACCGGCTCTTGGAAAGAGCACCCTACCCAAAGTCAACACCTCCACCCTATCCCCATAACCCAGTAACCCCACCCAACACTAAGGGCAATTTTGGACACTAAGGGCAATTTATCATGGCCAATCCACCTAACCTGCACATCTTTGGACTGTGGGAGGAAACCGGAGCACCCGGAGGAAACCCACGCACACACGGGGAGGACGTGCAGACTCCACACAGACAGTGACCCAAGCCGGAATCAAACCTGGGACCCTGGAGCTGTGAAGCAATTGTTCTATCCACAAGGCTACCGTGCTGCCCCTGGTGAATGCCGTTCATGGTTATATTTGAGGAGCTGTTTGTCGTGGGGGAGGGGGATTAAAAGGGGAAAAATTTACAAACTGTAAACTTTGGATGCTAAGCTTGTGTAATTTTGGTGAATGTGTTTGGAATAAAATAACCTTAAAAAAAATTTTTTTTAAATAAAAGGAAACTTTTTATTGTTAACTTATACCTTCCATATCTCTAATGAAGCAAAGTCCATCACAGGTCAAAAACACTTATAAAATAAAGTTAGCAAACACAGGGTTACTTGCTGTACACTTGTGTAGACCTTTCTTGGAAAGACTGCTTGAAGAGAGAGAGCAATCCTTTTAGAAAACAGCCTGCAGATCCTTCTGTTTGTGTCAGACTACTGCTTAACCTGACAGCCTTTGTAAAAAAAAACCTGCTCAGCTTAAAGCTCTTCACAGACTACCACCCTATATAAAACTGCCTGCTACACACCTAGCAACTCCCATTAATGGCATAATCTTTATCTCACTCAGATCACCTAACCTGCTCACCTAAATCTAAACACAATGGGGTGGATTCTCCATCGGCGGGATGCTCCGTTTTGCCGGCAGCCCGGGGGTTTCCCTACAGCGTGGGGCTGCCCCACAATGGGAAACCCCATTGACCAGCCAGCTAATGGAACATCCCGCCAGCGGGGTAAACTTGAAATGTGGTGCGGCGGGACGGAGATCCAGCCCAATGTTTCAAATGATCTACTCTCCAGGGAATCACAGGCAATCATAACAAAATTCAATTCGGCCTCTCTTTGTAAACAAATACCTGGTCAGAATGAATGATCTCACTTTTACAACATCTTAATTGCACTTTTTGCAGACACACCACCCAACTGTAGGTTAAACCAGGAGTTTTTAAAAATAATACTGCAACAGATATATATAGCTTTACCCAGACTTTTACTAACATTACTGCAATATATAAAAATTCCTACATTCATCACACCTCCCCCTAAACAAAATGAATATGCAAAGATGGCTTCATTTTCCAAAGCCTTTTAATTTTAAACACTGCACATTACTAAACACCACAAATATGATATAAGGTACATATCCTATTATATGTAGGCATGCAAATTTGAATATTAGTACAATCCATTTCAGTCTTTGTTTTCCAACTTCGAACATTCCATCCTTTCATCTCAAAGTCGTGATAAAGCATCTGCAGTCACATTTTCTCTTCCTGCTACATATATCATTTTCAACTGAAATTGTTCCAGCAATAAACTCCACCTAAACAGTCTTGCATTCTGATCTTTAAACTGCTCCAGAAACATTAATGGATATGGTCTGTGTACAATTGTCTCGATAAATTGTTAGCAACGTAAATGTCAAAATGTTGCAACGTCAATACCAAACTCAATTTCTTCTTTTCGATGATTGAATATTTCATTTGATGAATATTTAGTGTTCTGGGAAAAAAATGACCAACAGGTCTTTCTACCCTTTCGTCATCTTCTTGTAACAGTACAGCACCAACGGCGACATCGCTTGCTTCATTTGCCACCTTAAATTGCTTGGCATAATTCGCTGTCGCTAACGCTGATGCGGTGGTTAACACAGTTTTCAGATTGTCAAACGTCTCCTGACATTCTGACGCCCAATTAAATTTCCTGTGCTTTTTCAGACGTTCAGTCTGGTGGAGCAACCACACTGCTGAAATTTGACACATGCCCAGAAATCTCAAAACGTCCCATCTCGTGAGGGTATTGGGAACTCCCCAACAGCTTTCATTTTCATATTCTGTGGGGCAATCTGACCATATCCAATAGTGCGGCCTCAGAATGTGACTTGGGTTTTCGCAAATTCACTCATAGCAAAATTTGCCAGCAAGCCAGCTTCCTTGATTGAACAAGACCTTTAAATGTTCCAAATGCTCCTTCCACGTGTAATGGAACATCACCAGATCGCCGATTGGGCAGCATGGTAGCACAGTGGTTAGCACAGTTGCTTCACAACTCCAGGGACCCTGGTTCGATTATTGGCTTGGGTCATTGTCTGTGTGGAGTCTGCACGTTCTCCCCGTGTCTCCGTGGGTTTCCTCCGGGTGCTCCGGTTTCCCCCTACAGTCCAAAAATGTGTGGGTTAGGTGGATTGGCCATGATAAATTGCCCTTAGTGTCCAAAAAGGTTGGGTGGGGTTATTGGGTTACTGGGATAGGGTGGAGATGTGTGTCATAATATGCACCCATGCACATCATGAGGTAAAAACAGGCAGTGACAGACACCCAGGTTAGCCAATCAACATACAGGACAGAACACAACCAATCGCCAGACAGAACACCAGAGGGGGGCTTCCAAACTATAAAACACACGAGGCATCAGCACTCCGCCTCTTTCCATTGGTGACAATTGTAGTGACAGTCAGGGTGTATATATCAGGCAGCACCTTCTACACGTGGATCAGAGATAGCCTGGTCTAGTAAGTTAGAGTTAGTACACTTAGAGTAGTAGAGTGTCAGCTGTGTGCATTGTTACAGAAGTTCAATAAATCGTATTGAACCAACGCCTACGTTTGGTGAATGCTTTACAGTTCATCTGCATCCTGTTGCAGTCCGTGTTACCCCCAGGGTGAATAACACGACAGTGTGGGGATAGGGCGTAGGGTGGGGGTGTGGGCTTGGTAGGGTGCTCTTTCCAAGGGCCGGTGCAGATTCGATGGACCAAATGGCCTCCTTCTGCACTGTAAATTCTATGATTCTATGATGTAAACTACAATTCTTTAATCCAGAAATGACCTTGTTGGTTAGCTTTTGGAATGGGCTGCTGGCGCATTCTTCATTCCAAATGGCAAGATTTTATACTGATATTGACCATTTGGCTTCCTTGGCACTTTCTGATAAACGTACTTGCCAGTAACCTTTATTTATTTTATTTTATTTTTTAAATTTAAAGTACCCAATTGTTTTTTTTCCAATTAAGGGGTAATTTTGCATGGCCAATCCGAAGCAGACACCCCCAGTACAGACTTTGGAGTTGTAAGGTTGTTGCTGTGATGGAGAGTGGCTGCTGCTGCAGCACGGTAGCCTTGTGGATAGCACAATTGCTTCACAGCTCCAGGGTCCCAGGTTCGATTCCAGCTTAGGTCACTGTCTGTGCGGAGTCTGCACATCCTTCCCGTGCGTGCGTGGGTTTCCTTCGGGTGCTCCGGTTTCCTCCCACAGTCCAAAGATGTGCAGGTTAGGTGGATTGACCATGATAAATTGCCTTTAGTGTCCAAAATTGCCCTTAGTGTTGGGTGGGGTTACTGGGTTATGGGAACGGGGTGGCAGTGTTGACCTTGGGTAGGGTGCTCTTTCCAAGAGCCGGTGCAGACTCGATGGGCCGAATGGCCTCCTTCTGCACTGTAAATTCTATGATAATCTCTCTCTCTGCTGCTGCTGCTCTCTCTCTCTCTCTCTCTCTCTCTGCTGCTACTTCTCTCTCTCTGCTGCTGCTCTCTCTCTCTGCTGCTGCTCTCTCTCTCTGCTGCTGTTGCTGCTCGCTCTCTCTCTCTGTGCTGCTGCTGTCTCTCTGCTGCTGTTGCTGCTCTCTCTCTGTCTGCTGCTGCACTCTCTCTGTTGCTGCTGCTGCTCTCTCTCTGTCTGCTGCTGCTCTCTCTCTGCTGCTGTTGCTGCTGCTGCTCTCTCTTTGTCTGCTGCTGCTCTCTCTCTGCTGCTGCTCTCTCTCTGTCTGCTGCTGCTCTCTCTCTCTCTCTCTCTCTGCTGCGGTTGCTCAGTTTGCTGCTTGTTTCCAGTGCTGGCTGCTGTTGAGCTGCCTGGAGGAAGGAGAAGTGAGGGAAGGAAGGAGAGAGGAGAGAAGAACAACAAGGAGGCGACTGCAAAATCATGGTGGGAGTAAAGTCCTTTGGATTGCTTGTTTGCTGGTCCCAGGTATAAGGCCCCAACCGGCCCAGTTCTCCCAACTATCGACAACCGCCTTCGGCAAGGAAGAAGCTTCCTTATTCCACCCGGTGTGCTGGCTCCAGGACGGGAGGGATCCAGTGGACAGTGTGTTTGCTGAGCCCCTCCCGGGGTGAAGGGAGGAGGCCGTGTCCACTGGGTGGTCGTTCCAGGGGAACACGGACTGTGTTTCTGCTGAGCCCTACCTCGGCCGAAGACCTCGCAAACCAGCGCCACTTACCGCAGTATGGCCAACCTAGGGTGGGAGCATGGACTGTGTTTCTGCCGGACCCCATCCCAGGCTGAGGATCTGCCGACACTCCCCAAACCTCCCACCCTCCAGCTTCACTGGAGTCTCCCAACTCAGGCACCAATCCATCCACTGTGCCCCACCCTCCTGTGTCGCTATCCTCCTCCTCCCGCTGTGTCCCTTGCTCTCTCTTCCCTTCCTTTCCTCATTCCTCCTCATACCATCCTAGGGGGAGAATATATTGTTGCACCTTGCTCTTCCCCTAACCCCTCCCACATAGTCTATTACCAATCAACTTCGACACGACAAAGCCCACATTGGGGTGGGCGTGGCACTTGCCCTGTGGCCACTCCGCAAGCCAGTGGCTGGGCCGACCAGAGCCACCTATGCGGGGGTGGTGGCCCCTTCGGCCTCCACCAGTCCCGTACCCCGCCATCCTTCCAGTTGCTAACCAGGAAACTGGGGGTGAAGTGCTACGCTCACCCCGCCGTCACCATAGAGGCGTGCGTTCAGCTCCCCGGATATTGTCGCCACCTCTCGTATGTACGGAAAGGTCGTGTTTTTCCTGAGTACTGAGCGGGCGGTCCACCTCGTCTTGAAAAGGGGCTCATGGTGGGTGGGACCTACATGGCGGTGGACCCTCCTGAGGTCACCGCCGAGAGGATTATCCGTTCCAATATCCCACCCTACCCCCGACGGAACTCTTCCTCCCCCCCACCTCCAACGACTGGGGGAAGTACATTGTGAGGTGGTGCTGCTCCCTCTCGGCCTTAAGGATGCCACCCTCAGGCACATCTACTCCCTCCAGCACGAGGCTTTCATCTGCCTGGCCTGGGAGGAGGTATTAGAGCAGAGTTTCGAAGACTCCCATCACGGGGAGGCTTTCCGTAGATTCTGGTCTGCGGATGGCGTGCGGTGCCACACCTACAAGAAGGTTGGGCATCTGCGAAAGAACTGCCCCGCCTCTAAGGTGGCCACAGCTGGCCCCCTCCCCCTCCACTGACATTACTACCCCACCCCCACGAGGTGCCTATCAACCAATCGGCTGCCAACGTGGAGGAGGCAGAGCATCCGCAAGGCCGCACGGCCTGTAAGAAGGTGAGGCGGTGATCAGCCCCAGATACCCCTGACCCGAGTTCGGGGGCTACTGAACAATCTTGTCCCAGGGACACGCCCCCTTATCCGGGGCTCATTGGAACCTCAGCATCAGATACTGGGCCCAGTGTCGCCACAACATGGGTCAATAAAGGGCGGTGGCGGTGATGAAAAAGATGACATCCCTGGGGGCAGAGTGTCGAGAGAAGAGGGCTGATGCGAGGATGGAGGTTTCCACGGGGTAGGCCACCCACCGATGGGGCACCACTCCTTGGAGGGGGAGGAGAAAAACATCATAAACCCCCCCCCCGGTGCGGAGAGAGTGGCACCCTGACCCCTGCCCCTTGACATCACACCCCAACCCGTAAGAAAAGGTGAAACATATATTCACCCCTGAGCTGTCGCAGCCCCCGAGCAGGATGCCTCGGTGCGGGGTGCGAGCGAGACCCCCAAGCAGGACGCCTCGGGGCCGGGTGCGAGCAGGACCCCCAAGCAGGACGCCTCGGCAGGACCCCCAAGCAGGACGCCTCGGGGCCGGGTGCGAGCGGGACCCCCAAGCAGGACGCCTCGGGGCCGGGTGCGAGCGGGACCCCCAAGCAGGACGCCTCGGGGCCGGGTGCGAGTGGGACCCTTGAGGGCTCCTTTCGCCTGGTGTAACTTTGCACCGAGAGCCGTTCGTATTCACGACACTGGAGGGCAGCGGCGACTCCCTGACCACAGGGTCATTGGGCAGTGGTGGCATGGCCCCTCCCCCCCTCCCTCTGTGGAAGGAACGGGGGATGATTCTAAGTCCATCTGCAGCGAGGCGGTGGTCTCCCTCGTGCCAGGCACCGAGTCGGCCCTCATCCCCCAGGGGAACTCCGGGATTTTCTATATGCAATCCGCGGTCACCAAAACCGAGTGCTGCTAGCCCTCGACTGGTGGTGGGACATTAACTCTTCCCGTGCCTACATTAAGGCGGCGGGAGACGCGGACAGAATCGAGCAGCGCTGGTTGAAGTTTTTTGTCACCGGATGAAGAGGGAATGGAGGAGCCCGCGCTCCTCTGCTCCCTCCGAGCACTGAAAAGGTGCCGGTGGAGGTGGCAATTTACTGCTGACATGAAGGTGACCATAGCCAGCCTCAACATCAACGGCAGCAGTAGGTTCCAGAACATCCCACTCCTCTGGCACGGGAAGCATGCGGGCGTGCTTCCTGCAGGAAAACCCCAACGCTCCAGCAGACAAAGCCACGTGGAGACACCTGACCTCACCCTGTTTTAGTAGGGTGGCTGTCTTGTTGGCCCCACATTTCAGCTGAAGCTTTTGGGGTTAAGGAGCCAGTGCCAGGCGGGTTGCTGCACCTGATGGTCCGCAAGGGGGTCGAGGTACTTCACTTTGTGAATGTCTTCGCTCCCCAGGCTGGCCAGCAGCAGATGACGTTCTTCGAGCCAGTGTCCACTCATCTTGGCACCATTGCCACAGGCGAGTGCAGCGTCCGTGGGGGGGGGGATTTTAATTGCACTCTCGGGGCAAAGGGACGCCTCTCCCCCGGTGCAGCTCTCCCGCGGGGGTGAAGTTAAGGTATCTAGTCGGGTTCTGTGACTTGGTGGACGTCTGGCGCACTCTCCATCCTGACTCCAGCGTCTTCACTTTGTGAGGCCTGGGGTCGGAGCGTCCAGAATCGACCGCCTCGCCATTTCCAGAGCGTACCTGCCCCGCCTCCGGTGACCTCTATGCAGCAGGAGCCGTGCTCAGACCACTGTCTGGTGTGGGCGGGACTCGCCATGTCTCTCGCTCAGTCGCGGTCCGCGGACTGCCATTTTAACAACCTGCTGCTGGAGGACGAGCGGTTCCTGGGCTCATTTTGTCGCTTCTGGACCGGCTGGAGAAGGAAGCGGGGAGGCTTCCCCTCCTTGAGGCTGTGGTGGGACATGGGCAAGACTCATGTGCGTACCTTTTGTCAGGAGTATACGAGGGGGTGAACAAAGAGGTGGATATCCAGGATCGATGAGTTGGAGAAGGAGGTGCTCGACCTGGACTCACGTCTCGGTCAGCCCGATGAGAACCCGGCCCTGCGGCTGGTGTACAGAGAGAAGAAGGACGCGCAACTTGTCGGGTCACACGGTGCATACGTAAGGTCGTGGATCCAGATCCTCACGGACATGGACCGCGATTCCCCCTTCTTCTACTCGCTGGAAAAAAGGCACAGGGTCCGTCAGCAGCTCCTTACGCCGGGTCCCTCATCTCAGATTGGAGGAGGTGAGGGCCCAAATCCGAAACTTCTACAGTGTCCTTTTCTCTCCGGATCCACCCAGCGAGGATTCTTGCAGAGTTCTGTGGGAGGACCTGCCACAGGTCGGCCCGGAGGGCGCCAGTAGGCTTGATACCCCTATAACCCTGGGCAGCTGACCGCTGCCCTCGACAGCCTGTCCATGGGCAAAACCCCAGGGCTGGGCGGGCTGACCGAGGAGTTCTTTAGGGCGTTCTGGACGTCCTGGGGAGTGAATACGCAGGAGTCCCCGGGGAAAGTATCGCAACCGGAGGATGCCTCATTATCATTACCTTGTTGCCAAACAGGGGGGATCTCCGCCACCTTAAAAACTGGCATCCGGTCTCCCTCCTCAGCACGGACTACAAGATCTGCGCTAAGGTGATGTGCTTGTGCCGTGGCACCGTGCTAGACCACATGATCCTCCCTGACCAATCCTACAAGGTCCCGGACCGTACAATCCACAACAACATCCACCTGGTTCGGGACCTGGTCCATCATCCCCAGAGGGCTGGTGTGTCGAGCCCCTTCCTGTCCCTTGATCAGGAGACCCCTCCCCCTGACTTTGTCACGGAGATCCAGAGAATGCTTGTAGAGTTCTTCTGGGACAAGAGACTGCACTGGGTCGCTGCTGAGGTTCTGAGTCTCCCGCTGAGGGGAGGCGGCCAGGCGCTGGTGTGCCATTGCACCCAGGAGGCCACCTTCCGCCTTCAAACCCTGCAGTGATACCTTTACGTTGAGCCCCCTCCACGATGGTGTGGCATGGCGACGTATTTCTTCCACCAGGTGCACAGCCTGAATTATGACATACAGCTCCTGTTCATGGATCTGCAGGGTCTTTATTACCCTCTGCAGGCGCTGTCCATGACTTGCTCAAAGTCTGGAACGTGGTCGTCTAACGTTGCACTCCCTCGCGACGGGTGTTATCCCGTTTGGGCGAAGCCCTACCCAGACGGAATTCCACATTGGCCCCAGACCCCAAAACCTCCCTTGGGGGCTGGTGCCCCACAATCTTAGCTGCCTCGCAGAAATGCCCTCTGTGCCTTTTTGCTTTGCGCGGAGGGGTTTCCTGTACGGTCTGCTGCTGCACACCCTTCACTTCCTTACCATCGCCCGGACACACCTTCTTGCCATCTGGTGGTAGAGGTCCCTACTGCAGGTCCTTTTTTTTGAAAAATATTTTAATTCTCCATTCTCACATTTTCTTCAGAATTTACCCCCCACCAACAAACAGTAAACGGTAACGAATACAATGTCAATCCCCTTATCAACAACAATCCCATCCTCTCACCTACCCCTAAATAAGGGCCCACCTGACAATATAAGCATCAAATAAAACTAAACCTCCCAAGGAGGAAAGAAGGAAAAAAGAAAAAGGAATCAGGAATCGCCTAAGGTCACCATTGACATATACAGTCCACCCCCCAACCTCCCCCCCCCCTAATATTCAACGCCATCCAATCCCCGAAAGAGTACCATGAATGACACCCATGAATTGTAGACACCCCGCCCCACCCCACCCCCTCCCAGGCTCCTCCCCTCTACTTCCTCTTGTCAACTCCTCCCCCCAACTTTTCACCCCGGCTAGACTCACCGAAACCTGTTCTACCAGGCTCTGATGGCCGCAGCCCCTCCCCCACCTCACACCCGTTCACTGGCCAGCGTGGAGACCCTCGCCCGGGTCTCCTTCCCCCTTGCCCGGTCCCAGGAAAACCAAGAAATCCCCTTTAGCACACATCCCAGCATACACACCCAAGCCCCAAAGAACCATCTTTGCAAGTGAAAGTCCCAACTCTTCCCTTGTCCAAATATATACAGCGTCGACTCATTTAGTACATACACCAATGTGCAGTGAAAAAATAAAGTTATATGAGGCTACATCGGTACACGACCCGCTCTCAGTCCCATTTCTCAGTTCTGCCACAGTCCTTCTGCCTTCACAAACTCCTCCGCCGCTTCCGCCTTCCCAAAATAAAAGATCGTGGATTTGTAGGTCACCCTCAACTTAGCTGGATATACTATGCCGCACTGCACCTTGCTGATGTACAGTGCCTTCTTCACCCGGCTGAAGGCAGCCCGCCTCCTCGCCAGCTCCACCGTAAAGTCCTGGTATATGCGTATACCAGCTCCAGCCCACTGCACCACCCGCTTCTGCTTTGCCCAGAACAGGACTTTCTCCTTCACGCTGTACCTACGGAAACACACAGTCTTGGCGGCTCACTCGCCTTTGGTATAGGCCTCCACGACCGATGAGTCCAATGCAGTTTGTATCGAGAGGGATCGTCCCCCTCCCCCAATAGTCCGCCAACATCATGGCAAAATACTCTGTCGGCCTCGGGCCTTCCACCCCTTCGGGGAGACCCAAGATCCTCAGATTCTGTCGCCTGGATCTGTTTTCCAGGTCTTCCATTTTGGCTTGCGGACCCTCGTTGGTCTCTGTCACCCTCCTTCCCCATCGAGGTGAGTTGATCACTGTGCTGCGATAATGCCTCTTCCACTTCCTTCAGTGTCTCACCTTGCTCCCGCACCTCCGCCGCTGCGCTCGATACCGCGCCCCCCTCACCGGGGCAATCGCCTCCTCCACCAGCACTTCCAATACCGCCCCCATCTCCTTCTTCATCGCTTCCATGTGCTTTGTGAACTGTTTTTCAAGTTCCACAACCATCACTTTGGTCATTTCTTCTGCTGTGAGCGATGCGGCCTCCCCTGGTGCTCCAGCCTCCGCTTTCCTCACAGTTCCTGCGCTGACTTTTCCACTCACCGGCGGACTTTCATTAACCCCCTTTTTCATGGCCGTTTTTCTCCCAAACTTGGACATTTCTCCTCCCTGTGCCTTCTTACAGCATTTTCAGCCTCCGTTGCCCCTGGGACCGGGCATTAAAACCCCCAAATTTCTATTCCCAAGCGGGAGCCCTCCAGTGTGCGGCTGCCTCCCGCCCGCCGTCACCGGAAGTCCCCCACTGGAGGTCCTTCTATGGAGAGTTCTCCCGCAAAATCTTTGGGACCTGGGGTGGAGGGTGTTGAATGCAGCAGTGCTGTACAATCACCGATTGCACTGGTTCATGGAATCCCAAGAAAACTGCCATTTTTGCGGCCTTGTGGAGTCCATGGACCACGTCTATGTTCCATGTTATGGGCTGCACCCCCTTTTCACTTTTTTGCCAAATCTTTTGTTGAAATTTTGTTTCCACTTCAGCTTCACGCTCCTGATCTAAGGGCACCCGATGCGGAGAGGGGCAGGGAAGGCGGAGGACCTCCTCGTGAATCTGCTCCTGGGCCTGGCGAAGCGCGGCATTTATAGGTCCAGGCAGCGGGCGACCGAGGGGGTCCTCCAACCAGACTGTCTGCCCCTCTTCTTCGGCTACCTTCACGGCCGATATCCCTAGAAAGGGAGCATGCAGTGTCCACGGGTACCATCGAGGCCTTCTGTGCCCGGTGGGCACCGCAGGGGTAGGGGTGCTTTATTTGCACTCTCATTTGATGTTCTTAAGTTTCCGTTGATCTTTGTTACATTCGGGCCGTGCCCCTGACAGGAGCAGCCTTTTTGTTTTGTCCCTAAGTTTGTTTCCTTTCTTCTATTTTGTTGGTGGATCTCAAAAGAGTGGCCAATCCACCTACCCTGCACATCTTTGGATTGTGGGTATGAGGCCCACGCAAACACAGGGAGAATGTGAAAACTCCACAAGGATTGTAGCCCGAGGCTGGGATCGAACCCAGGTCCTCAGCGCTATGAGGCAGCAGTGCTAACCACTGTGCCACCGTGCTGCCTTCAGGTCACTGATTTTCCTCCGGAAGGTAATTCAGTAATTTATCCCAATTTCTTATCATTTTGTCATTGTCCAATCTAATTTGAGGAATTATCAAATTCTGAATCATCTGGATTTATCTTTTGATAACTAAAACTTAAAAGCTTTTTTTTAACCTTACAAGGCCCTCCAATTGCTAAGCAATGCACAAATACCACAGCTGGCCTATTTATTCTTCACAATGTAGCCCTCTGTAAGCACAATAGAAACACAGTTTGAACTTAACCAACCCCCACACATGCAAACACCTTTATCCAGCATGAATCTAACTTTAGGTTTTACCCTTCAAGGCACAGAAACATTACATTAAATCCACTTAAAGCTATACCTTATTTCTAATGTTTGCCAGCACATTATAAATCCCTTAGAACTATCTTACTTTTCCTAACAAATGAACATAGACGATCAAAAACAAAACAACAAAATACCTGTGAAACTTTCAAGAAAAGAAGAGATGATTACCCAATGATATTTTGGAAGGACTGTCTACTTTCTGTAGGCAGTGGTAAGAAAGCCACACTTCTCTCTGATTGGGGCTGCTCCACTCAGGGCAATGGGAAGAACTTCTGATGTGGAGACAAGGCAGCACCATCTTCTGTAATGGGACAAATTTCAACAATGAAATGAAGACAAATTTCCTGCAGAGAAATAACGAGGAGGCAAAATTGATGTACAGGATTCTGCAGCTTCAGAAGAGCTTCTGTGCTGACATACAGCTCCAGAGGGAAGAAGACTTTCAGCTAATACTGGCTTAACTTTCAGGCCTGGAAGATACAAACACTTTGGCAATATGAAGCTCTGTGGACTCTGACATGAAATCAGACAAGATATTTTCTCTGGACAATGAGAGATAGACTAGGTTCAGTGGAACAAAGATGTGAATGTTGCTCAGGCACTAAAACCACAGCTAGCTGACAAAAGGCAACAGTGGTTTCATCTGGCAGGATAGAGCCTGGAAAACTGGACCAACCTCTAAGGCCTCGTCCTCCAACAGATCACTCAGCGTTACAACAGCTTCTGGCTCATCACTGTCTTCTGGATAGAGCCATTACAGGTCAAGCAGATCTTTATGCAGATTGTACGGTCCGCTGCACTGCCTTCTGCACCTGCTAACTCTGGCCTAATTTCATGAAGAACTGAGACATTCATAACCTCCACCCGGGGTCTAGTGGATGATGTCTCGGCGAAAGAGATAATTTACTACTGATTAAATAAAGCTCAGCTGCTGTAGACTGTCTTTCCACTACTTCGAAATAAAAGTTTGAAGAATATCCCATGAATTATATTGAGTTATTCAAATGCTGTTTTTTCTAGGATCCTGAGAAATATGCCAACATCACCACTTATACAGTGAATTTAAACAATGAATGGTAGAACCCTCAAGAGTATTGAAAGTCAGAGAGATCCAGGTGTACAGGTCCACAGGTCACTGAAAGGGGCAACACAGGTGGAGAAGGTAGTCAAGAAGGCATACGGCATGCTTGCCTTCATTGGCCGGAGCATTGAGTATAAGAATTGGCAAGTCATGTTGCAGCTGTATAGAACCTTAGTTAGGCCACACTTGGAGTATAGTGTTCAATTCTGGTCGCCACACTACCAGAAGGGTGTGGAGGCTTTAGAGAGGGTGCAGAAGAGATTTACCAGAATGTTGCCTGGTATGGAGGGCATTAGCTATGAGGAGCGGTTGAATAAACTCGGTTTGTTCTCACTGGGACGAAGGAGGTTGAGGGGCGACTTGATAGAGGTCTACAAAATTATGAGGGGCATAGACAGAGTGGATAGTCAGAGGTTTTTCCCCGGGGTAGAGGGGTCAATTACTAGGGGGCATAGGTTTAAGGTGAGAGGGGCAAGGTTTAGAGGAGATGTACGAGGCAAGTTTTTTACGCAGAGGGTAGTGGGTGCCTGGAACTCGCTACCGGAGGAGGTGGTGGAAGCAGGGACGATAGTGACATTTAAGGGGCATCTTGACAAATACATGAATAGGATGGGAATAGAGGGATACGGACCCAGGAAGTGTAGAAGATTTTAGTTTAGTCGGGCAGCATGGTCGGCACGGGCTTGGAGGGCCGAAGGGCCTGTTCCTGTGCTGTACATTTCTTTGTTCTTAATAAGGCCGTGTGTTCACTGTGGAGAACAAAGAAAGAGTCGATAATACATTGTACCTTGTAACAAAGAAAAGCAATAATCCTGTTCTTACGGAAGGTCTGTGCCACCTGGACCTTGTAATTTGATGTCTGATAGATGAAGGGACATTGGCTGAAGCCAGTTCAGATCATCTGCTAATAATGTATTTTGACATTGAGTCTCCATTGCTGCCACCCCATTCTGAGATGATCCTTCTTATCTGTACTCTAGGCATGGTTTTTGGTTGCAGGACAGACTATAGTCATACTCTGGTACTTGCTTAACACTTGTTTATTTGTATTTGTACTACATATAAACAGGTTACAATGTAGGTAAGTTGCTATCACATAATAATAATAATCTTTATTATTGTCACAAGTAGGCTTACATTAACACTGCAATGAGGTTACTGTGAAAATCCCCTAGTCGCCACATTCCGGCGCCTGTTTGGGTACACGGAGGGAGAATTCAGAATGTCCAATTCACCAAACAAGCACGTCTTTCTGGACTTATGGGAGGAAACTGGAGCGTATGACTGACCGATGTCAGTGATACCTTATCATGTATGTCTTACATTAGAACATCCCATCTGTAAATCCTTTATACTACAATCACAACTTTCTAACTCAGAAATGAGCATGTTATCCACTGAAACCCAGCTGTGCAAGAGAGTTCCTCAATATAGGGATCCCTCAGCCAATGCTGGTAATCTACCTCATTGCCGTGAGCTTGTTGTGCACAGACTTGCTTTTATCAAAAATAATTACACTTCAAAAGTAGTTAACTGGCTGTTTAAAAAAAAAGCGTTGGGAATTTTAAGGACGTGATAAACCAGTTCATCATGTAAATAGGCTCTATTTAAAGGAAATTGAGCAAGCCTTGTTAACTCCAGCAGGTCTGGCAGAGATTGGTTCCCTCAGTGACTAGAAGGCTCCCAATTATTGGCTGAGATTTACCGTTGGGGCGTCAATGCATCGTAATGAAAAGGCATTGATCCTGTTTGAGTTGTAATTATTTCAAATGATATGCCTCCCTTTCACTTGTTTCTTCATGAATAAATAGAACAGCATTGTCGCTCTGCAATGCGTCATTTCAATGGGAGCAACAAGTGGACTGTTGCTTGGCAACCCTCTCAGTAGGTTGGAGGGCTTTCTCGGAATCCCAGTATTTACAGTAAGGTTTTACCTCAAGATGAGACTCTGCACGATTTGCAGCATCAACTGGGAGGATGAAAAAAGGACTTGTATTTCTACAGTATCTTCCTCTGTAGTCTCTAAGGATCTATCTTTGGCCTCCATCCTCTTTCTCATCCATATGCTGCCATTCATCTGGCAACGCAGGTCGATAGAGTGGTCAAGGAGGCATACAGCATGCTTGCCTTCATCGGATGGGGTATTGAGTACAAGAGTCGGCAGGTCATGTTACAGTTGTATAGGACTTTGGTTAGGCCACATTTGGAATACTGTGTGCAGTTCTGGTCGCCACATTACCAGAAGGATGTGGATGCTTTAGAGAGGGTGCAGACGAGGTTCACCAGGATGTTGCCTGGTATGGAGGGTGCTAGCTATGAAGAAAGGCTGAGTAGATTAGGATTGTTTTCATTGGAAAGACGGAGGTTGAGGGGGGACCTGATTGAGGTCTACAAAATGATGAGAGGTATGGACAGGGTGGATAGCAACAAGCTTTTTCCAAGAGTGGGGGTGACAATTACAAGGGGTCACGATTTCAAGGTGAGAGGGGGAAAGTTTAAGGGAGATGTGCGTGGAAAGTTTTTTACGCAGAGGGTGGTGGGTGCCTGGAATGCTTTGCCAGCGGAGGTGGTAGAGGCGGGCACGATAGCATCATTTAAGATGCATCTAGGCAGATATATGAATGGGCGGGGAACAGAGGGAAGTAGATCCTTGGAAAATAGAAGACAGATTTAGATAAAGGATCTGGATCGCCACAGACTGGGAGGGCTGACTGGAGATTTGACTATTCCAATGCACAGGCCTCCATGTTCTACCTCTGGGATCTCCTTCAGCTATACACCCTCTCAAATCGCTGCACTCCCTGAATTCTGGCTCCTTGAGCATCCCTGATTTTAATCGCTCCACCGGTGGTGGCTGTGCCTTCAGCTGCCGAGGCCTGAAGCTGTGGAATTCCCTGCTAAAACCTTCCACCTCTTGTTCCTCCTTTAAGATGCAGCTTAAATCTATCTCTTTGACCAAGCCTATCTATCCTAATCTCTCATTATGTGACTCTATGGCACATTCTGTTTGGTAAGCTCCCGTGCAGAGCATTGGGATGCTATACTATGCTACAGATGCTGTTTAAATCAGGGTTATTGTTAATGTTGATTCATTGATAAATATTGACCAGGTCTGGGGAGAACACCTGTGTCCCTCTTCAAAATTCTGGCATGGAATTTTTACATCAATGGGGCTTAGTTTATCATTACATCAGAAAAATGGCACGTCAGACAGGATACACTTCCGCAGTATTCCGCCCCCTGTGTGTGAGGCTAGTCTTTATGTTCAAATCGGTCAATCCGCAACCTTCAGACTTGGAGAGTGAGCTTGACTGACATGGTGCAATTCACTTCCTTGGTTTCAAGTTCCTGCTCCAAGTGTAATATATATTCTGATTAACCAATTTGAATGTTCAGTACACTGAATAGAGAGAAGCCATTGGAGAATTCCATTCAGATTCAACAGTGTTTGAAAATATTATCCTTTATATGTAAAATCTGGATTTGTGTTCCATGTTTTGTTCAGACTAAATCATTATATAAATAAGTTAAATAAGTAAGATGACTACAGTATAGAGGATTGCCAACAATCTGTTTCTATATGAATTTTATAGAACCCTGAGCCATGTTGATACATGTTACAGTAATTTTGTTCTCATCATGTACATCAGTGTTGATGAGTGGAGAGCTCTTTCCAACCTTGCTACCTATCATTAATATTAAGCACTGCCCTGGCAAAAGCACCAAACCTTTCCTGAATGTCTCTCCTCATTCACGCATAATCCCACAATACAGTGTTTATCGTAAGGTTTCTGATGTTTGAGGAAGAAAGAGCTTGCATTAGTACTATTCGTGAACTCAGAATGTTCAACATCACCAATTAAGTACTTTTTGAAGTGTAATGTCGGGAACACAGCAGCCAACGCTCACACATCAAGGTCCCCACACACAGCAATCTTATAATAACCAGATAATCTAACTTTAGTAATGTTGATTAAAGAATAAATATTAATAATATTATCCAGGACACCAGGACATCCCTTCTCTTTTTCAAGGTAGTGTCATGGGGATGTTTGACCTCCAATGAGTGGGCAGACAGGGCCTCGCTTTACCTGAAAGATGCACCTCTGGCAGTGCAGTATTCTAGTGCAGTATCAACAGATCGTGGAGTGGGACTTCAATTCACAACCTTCTGACTCAGAGGCGAGAGTGTCACTCACCGAGTCACAGATGACATGTGTCTTGCTGCTGAGAAGAGATTTGTCAGAGTTTGATTCACTGCATCTGAATATTCCTCCTTTCTCAAAGAGAGGAGCATTAATGTTCTGTACTCCCCATCTTATCAACTGGCTGTACCAGTTAAACCAATGTTTTTTAAACTTCATTTACGGGATGTGGACATGGTTGGCTAGGCCAGCAATAATTGCCCATCCCTAATTTCCCTTGAGAAGGTGCTGGTGAGCTGCCTTCTTGAACCGCTGGAGTACAACACAGGAGCAATATTGTAAGTTTGAGACTTAAGTAGGGTAAAATACAGGGATGTTTACTCTGCCTGGACGTGTACTGCATGACCTGAGAGTGCTTAATTCTAGCACGTGTGGAAAAAATAAAATGTGTCCAATTCACAGCACCAACGTCCTTCGTTACAATGAAGAAAACATGCACGAGGAGAAAAAGGCAACAATGTTATCATTATCCATCAAACAGTGTTGCTATTTGGCTGATTTTGAATACACTCCTTCAAATGATCGAATTGATGTTCGAAACTTTCACTGACACTGATCAGTGAGGGTACTACTCTGTGTTCCTTTCACTGAGTAATGTTACATTTTCAGTTTTGTTCTTGTGAAAGCAAAGTACTGTGGATGCTGGAAATGTGAAATAAAAACAGAGACTGCTGGCAACATGCAGCAGGTCTGGCAGTATCTGTGGGGTGGAAAACAGAGTTAATGGGCGGGATTCTCCGTTACCTGACCCCGGAATCGTGTTCGGTGATTGGGCGGAGAATTGATTCTGATGCCGGATTCGGGGCCGGCGCCGGTTTGCGACTCTCCACCCCTTCCAAACCGGCGTCATCGTGATGCAAGCCGCACGCTCCTCATCGGCCAGCCCGCCCTCGATGCTCCGCCCCCGATGGACCGAGTTCCCGACGGCGCGGGACACGTGTGGTCCGAGCCGGCGTGCCAGCTGCGGACTGTGTCCAGTGCCGCCACACCCGGCCAGAATCCGTGCCACTAGCCGGGGGGACGTCCGCTAGGGCTGGGGGGACTGGTGGGGGGTGGCCAGGGGTTGGATGTGGGGTCGCGGTTTGCGGGTTAGGTTACGAGCATGGCCGGCGCCATGTTGTACGGCGCAGCCGGTGCAGGTAATCAGCCATGCGCATGCGCAGCCCGGGACCCAGCCATTCTCTGGCCAGTTTTGGCACGTGTTATGGGCCAGAGTTTAGAGAACCCCAAAGTGTATCATGGAGTTCACCCCACGACTTTCAATAGATTGTGGTATGGGGAGCACAAGGCCCACTCTACAGGTGTGGTACAGCAGAAATGGAAAAGTATTTTTTAAAGCAGAACAGTGTTTATTCTATTTACTCAAGTTAACCTTTTTAAAACAAACAGTGAACACCTTAGCAACCATTAATTCAAATACAACCCCAAAGAATACAACACTAAGTAATTTGTAAGCTGTCCTTTTAACATCCAGAAGACTTTTTAAAAAAACTTTAAACAGAAGCACATCAGGTTAAAGTCACTACTGAGAGCAGTTATTACTTTTAAATCACCAAAGGATCAATTTACATTCTTTAGATTACAGAGAGAGACTCTAATACACCTTCTGGCTGTGCCTGCAGCTATCCAGCTCTGAAAACAAAACTAAAACACACCCTGCAGCAAACAGCCTAAAATGAAAGTTAAAAGCTGACAGGCAGCCCAGCTCTACCCACTCTCTGACATCACTGCAGTAATAAACACCCATTTCTTAAAGGTACTCTCACTACAGATATTCATATACACACCCATTTATAAACACCCATTTCTTAAAGATACTTTCACATGACACACAGGCGGCGGGCATTTCACGCAGCGCTGGTACTAGCCCCTCACCAGTATCGGAATCGGTGAGGGGTTCGCACCAATTAGCTGGGCGTGAAATACCACAGGTCCCACAACAGCATCAGCAGAAATGGAGAATTCCGCTCCATGTTTCAAGTCTGTGACCTTTCATTAGAATCTTTCTGACGAATACCCCAGCACCATTTTCATGAACCTGATGGGAGATGTGGGGGTGAATTATCTGACCTCCCTGCAGTGATTTTCTTATGGCGGGCAGGCAGCACGCCGCTCACCAGCGGCGGGATCCTCTAGTCCCGTGGCTGTCAATGGGACTTCCCATTGATCCCGCCCCACGCCGTTGGGAAACCCACGGGCAGGTGCGCCGTCAGCGGTACCAGAGGAACCCGCCTGTGTGAACAGCTGGAGAATTCCAGCCGGGATTCTTGAATGCAGGTGGTATTGATGGTGTGTTGCTGGGACCAGGGTGTTGATTAGCTGATACAGACTTTTCCTAAATGGGAGTTACATTAAACAACGATATTCCAAAGCAGGCCAACCAATGCAAGACAACTGAGCACCAGTAACACAGTACATTCTGTCTTCAGTGAAAAGAGAGAGTGGACATCACCCCAGCTGGCCAGAGACTGAAACATGATTTCCACCCTGTTTATTGAGGCGTCGCCCTCAACAGAACCCTCACGTCACCTGGTGGACAGCAGCCCACCAAGACTGCAGAAAAAATTAAAATGCACAACAACATTCTCAGTAAAGTGTCAGTACCTCATGGGGAACACAGCCAACACCCATCTTGCCATCACTCACTCAACTGCAAAATACTGTGCCCCAGTATGGCACCAATCTACCGACACCAAATTTATTGATGTGCAACTCAACTCAACAGTGGTACTCTTTCACCAACCAGAATAACATTGTTGTCCCCCCCCCCCCCCACATCAGGAAGGCAATTGTAACAGGCAAACTGTTATAATCCTTGGCCAGACTCCAGGACGTGAGGAGAGATCCAGTTAGAGATGAATAACTTTTTGTTTCAAGTACATAGGACTGGATTTTCTTACCCCGTCTGCTGCAAGATCGCCACTGGCGGGATGTGGACCAGGTAAAGGTCCATTGACCTTGGGTGGGAATTTCCAATTGCCAGGCAGGCATGGCCAGAGAATCCCACTCATAAAGGTTGAGAGTAAAGACACTTACTAAATGAATAAAGCCACAAGATTCCACCGGATTGGAACAAACAAAATATACTTTACTGTACAAGTTTAGAGAGATTCAGCAATTTACAATATCGATCTTATAGTGCTACAACACCCTGGGTGAGCGTGCGATCAATTCCAGCCCCAGTTGACCAAAAGTCGCAATACAATTGAGTTAAAGAATAATTTTTAGAAAAATACCAGAGGTCTTTGGCCCTTGGCTGCCCAATAATTATAGTCACCAGGTTTGTAAATGTAAATACAATTACGGTTTATTTCTAAGAAGAATTATAGTGAAATATGCAGCAAATTCAACTGATTAGCTATCATCTAATTCCTAATTCCCACCTTAACTTCCCCCCACCCTCTACGCACACAATGGACAGACAAACACAGAAGAGAGACGAGGGGTGTAAAGACAATGATATGTAAAAGATAAGAGTCTTTCTGTAAGATGGTTGTTTCTGGCACACTGTCCAAACCAGGCTATCAGGTCGGCATTTCTGCTTTCCAGTCTCTAATGGTTTCACTGTAGATTCATTCATATCTCAGAGAGAGGGAGAGAGGGTCCTTTCCCCTGACTGTCTTGGATCCAAAACTGAGCTTCTTTGGACTCTGAAAATCATTCCACTCGAGTAGGACCCCACCTGTTACCCGACAGAATAAGACATTTTGGCCAATTCATTAGCCACCAGCCAATCAATCAAACCGAGTCCCACCGCATCTCTCGGGTGACGAAACTTCTGAGTTCTCCTGTTCGAACATTAGCAGCATCATATGCTATGTTGCAACTTGTTGAATTTCTCATTATCTCTGCTGCTTGACATAAAGATGCATGTCCATTAAACATCCATGGGTCAACAATGCTAACAGCAAAAATAAAGAAAGGGGAAATAAGGAAATTAACAGGAAGGACCATTACAATAGTCTAACATTCAGGGTTAGTATGAGGTACATGGGAATTAACAGATGAGCCGTGGTTGGGCACCCCACACGACACAATAGATGCCAGATGCAATGACAAACAGGTTCCACGGATTTCTGAAAAAGACATTTGTCACATTATGAGCCAGCCAATCTCACTGAAATTTCATTTTCCTCACGTTTTTCCAATCTCCACACTTGAAGATCACGCCTTGGATTTCTCTCCAGAAGATGCTCCCTCTCTGATGTCCACAGCAACGATCCATATCGCAAGGTTTCAAATTGCCTTCGGAGATTCTTTTTCCCAGATCTCTGAGTACATTCAAACTTTACCCTCCACGCACAACTTTGGATCTTCGGCTGTGCCAAGCAGAACACCACTCATCCAAAGAGTTTCCCTTGTCCCAGCAGCCAACAGCACGGAGTCACCAACCTTCAGCTGCCATCTTGGATCTTCAGGCCTTCTCTTGAGCCTACTTTGCTCAAAGCCTTCTCCCTGCAGTTCTTTCTTTAATTTGTACCCTATGACTCTGCTCCTTTCTTTTAACTTAACTTAAAAGGACCTATTTCAGTCCTCTATCTTTTATCTCTTGCCTGGAATTTCCTTTTGGGACCTCTTGCTTTCCACCTCCCTGGTTTGAGGTTTTCCCAGTCCTCCTGTTGTATCTTCCTCTCTGAGACACCTACCCAGTGCTCTGTATCAGGTAATCTTTTTTTTTTACAAATTTACAGTATCCAATTATTATATTTTCCCAATTAAGGGACAATTTAGCACGGCCAATCCACCTACCCTGCATATTTTTGGGGTTTGTAGCCATCTTGAATGGCCATGTCCCAATTACAAAATGGACACTTGCAAAGACTGCAGGGAAAATTGGACAATGCTAAGAAACAAGCAGGTGCAAGCTCTGTCTGTTGATTAGAACCTTAAACGCTCAGACAGGACAGAAACTACCAAACGATTTACATACTAATGAGCCATCTCCGGGGACAAAAGGGAAACATTTAGATACACAATGTTAGGACAGACTCCCCGGCGCCAGAAGAAGCTAAGACAAAGCTGACTGACAGTCACCAGGACACGCCCAGCGATCAGGGTACCACCCCTCTATTGGAGGAAAATAGATACCGGTGATTGGGAATGACCCAATTAGTTGAGGCCAAGTTCAAGGCCCGGACAAAAGAGCGCGAAGCCCTTTTGGGTATAAAAGGTATCCCCCAAGGGAGAATCTTTCTCCTCTCCTTTGGCCTTGGCTCTCACCGAAGAGAGAGACCTGCCTAGCAGCTACAGCAGACCAAGTAAGTCCCAAGTCAACGCACGCTATGAGATAGACGCTCCTAGTTGCTACCCTGTAAACAGCTCAACCCAGCAGCCTCAGAACCGAGCAACGGCCATTGTTCCTCTGACTGAGTGGGCACCCGAAGCTAAGTATAGGCTTTAGTAATAGTGGTAGTTTAGTTTGTAGAGTTTATGCATGAGTAGATTTGACTGTGTGTAAATAAATGAGCATTGCTTTTGAACTTACTAACTGGTGTATCGAGTCATTGATCATATTCGGTTCAGAATCTTGTGGCGGTGTCGAAAGATACCTGGCGACTCTTGAGCAAACGTGATTAAATAGAGCCAAATTAAGAACCAACCAAAAGTTAGCAACATGTTGTGGGGGTGAAACCCATGCAGGCATGGGGAGAATGTGCAAACTCCACACGGACAGTGACTCAGGGCCAGGATTGAACCCGGGTCCTCGGCACCGTGAGGCGGTAGTGCTAACCACTGCACCACCGTGCCGCCCTCTGTATCAGGTAATCTGACCTGCATTTTGTAGTCTGGAAAGTAAGTTGACGTTTCATCACAAAGCTACTGGAAAAGATTTACTCTAACTCAAGCCTGTCATTATTCACTGACCTCCTCATTGACCAGCAGTAAACCTTCCCTCGAGCCACCCTATGTTTAAACACATCACACTGAGGAGTAAAGCTGAGGACCAATGGAAGAAGGGTTGACAGGTCAAAATGTCCATCATAACCACTTCTTACCATCAACACCACTGCTCTTCTAATTGGCTTTGGTCTCCCACGGTGACAGTGGGCCCTTTTAAGCCACTTCCTGACTGGCCATGGTCTCTGTGCAGCCGTCCAACATCAGTCTAAACAATGACTCATGTTGTTGAGGAGAGTCTGCTGATTAAACTTGAAGGCTGACTTAAAGAACTCCATCTAGCCACTGACACGACTATTGATTGGCTCCTGACTATGTATATGCTAAATAAATAAATGAAATTCTCATGAATCTATAATGTATCCTTTAAAAGCCAATTATCTTTCCTGAGGTGCAATGCCCAGAACTTAATGTGATACTCCACATGTGGTCTGATCAAGGCCTTGATTAAAATATGTAATCAGAAAGGAAGAGATCACAGTTATGTATTTTTAATATGTATTCCTTCATGGGATGTGAGCAGTGCTGGCTGGGCCAGCATTTATTGGCCATCCCTAATTGCCCTTGAGAAGGTTGTGATGAGCTTCTTGAAACGTTGCAGTTCACCATTGTAGGTACACCCACAATGCAGTTAGGGAGGGAGTATCAGGGTTCTGACTCAGTGACAGTGAGGTAATGATGATATATTTCCAAGTCAGGATGGTGAGTGACTTGGGAGAAGGTGTTAGTAAGTGTGATGAATGTGATAAATTGTTATATTTTATATTTTTTGAAGGAATATTATTTAAACCTGGGGTAAGGTGCATACAGACAGTATGACTGCAAGAGCTGCGATTAAGATGTTGTAAAAGTGAAATAATCATTGATTTGCAAGTGAAGTATTCTGCTAATAGAACTTGAGAACCATTTACTTGTTTACTGATAGCTAGCTAATGCGATATTGTTTAGGTTTGAAGGACCCCTGGGGATAGATAATTTATGAGGGGTATTGTGTTTGGTCCTAGCTTAATAAGTCAAGGAACACCTTGTAAGAAGAGACCAAGGAAAGCCTTATGCTTCAGGTACAGATGATGTAGTTAATGGGAGGAGCCAGGTCTGATGGAAAAGGCAGTTGGTCCTAGAACTCTTATCCGAACAGAGGTGTTTCAGTTTGGTCCTGAAAGGTTCTCGCTCCAAAGATTCTGCAAAGAGAAAACAAGTACAAAGGACAAAGAACAATACAGCACAGGAACTGGCCCTTCGGCCCTACAAGCCTGTACCAGTCATGATACCACCTTTGGCCAAAACCCTCAGTACTTCCTAGTGCCGTATCCCTCTATACCCATCCTATCCTGGTAGCGTGGCGTCCAGGATTGAGCGCAATATTCCAAGTGCAATATTCCAAGTGTGGCCTTACCAAGGTTCTATACAACTGTCGGATGACTTGCCAGTTTTTATACTCGATGCCCCATCCAATGAAGGCAAGCATTCTGTATGCTTTCTTGACTACCTTGTCCACTTACTTGCGTTGCCGCTTTCAAAGATCTGTGGACCTGCACACCCAGATCTCTCTGACTTTCTATATTCCTAAGAGTTTTGCCACTTACAGTGTATTTCCCCTCTATGTTAGACCTACCAAAATGCATTACCTCACATTTGTCTGGATTAAACTCCATTTGCCATTTCTCTGCCCAAGTCTCCAACCTATCAATGTCCTGCTGTATCCTCTGACAATTCTCCATAACCTTAGTGTCATCTGCAAACTTATTAATCAGACAAGCAGGTATACAATTTACAGTGCAGAAGGATGCCAATTGGCCATTGAGTCTGCATCGGCCCTTGGAAAGAGCACGCTACTTAAGCCCACACCTCCACCCTATCCCCGTAACCCAGTAACCCTACCTAACCTTTTGGTCACCAAGGGACAACTTAGCATGGCCAATCCATCTAACCTGCACATCTTTGGACTATGGGAGGAAACCGGAGCACCCAGACACGGGGAGAACGTGCAGACTCCGCACAGTCACCCAAGGCCGGAATTGAACTTGGGACCCTGGAGCTGTGAGGCAGCAGTGCTAACCACTGTGCCACACAAATACATTCATCTACACTGGGCTTTCAAAACTTCTACCTAAAGCTATTAATTTAATCACTGATTAAATGCATGCAGGCACCGCTTAGATTCAAACTCAGAGACCACAGGCGGGATTCTCCATGATCGGCGCGAAGGCCCGACGCCAGCGTCAAAAAGGGTGTGAACCACTCTGACATCGGGCCGACCGGAAGTAGCGGAGTTCTCCGCATGTTTGGGGGCTAGGCTGGCGCTGGAGGGATTAGCGCCCTGCCAGCCGGTGCCGAAGGGACTGCGCGAGTTAGCGCATGCGTAGAACCGCCGGCGTGGTTCCGCGCATGCGCAGACCGGCCGGCGTATTCTGGCGCATGCGCAGGTGGTTCTCTTCTCCACGCCGGCCATGGCGGAGCCCTACAGGGTCCGGCGCAGAAGGAAGAAGTGCCCCCAGGGCACAGGCTCGGCCACAGATCGGTGGGCCCCGTTCGCGGGCCAGGCCACCGTGGGGGCTCCCCCGGGGTCGGATCCCCCCGCGCCCCTCCCGAGGACCGCACCAGCCAACCTTCCTGCCAGGTCCCGCCGTGTGGGACCATGGCCAATCCACGCCGGCGGGACTGGCCAAAAACAGGTGGCTGCTCGGCCCATCGGGGCCCGGAGAATTGCCGGGGGGGGGGCCGCTACAAACGGCCCCCATCCAGCGTGGCGAGATCCCCACCCCCACCCGAAAACCGACGCCGGAGAATACGGCAGCCAGCGGCGAGGCGGGATTCACGCTGCCCCCCGGGGATTCTCCTAGCCGGCGGGGGGTCGGAGAATCCCGCCCCATACCTTTACCACACAAGCACTTTAACCATCTAAGCCACGGTACCAACCTGCTGGCTGCTGTTCTAATAAAATAGAGACCTGGTTGTTAACTTTATTCATGAGTGGTATTTGAACTATATTGGTTTGCTTTTGTGGAATATAGTGACAGGTTTAGGAAGTAACTTAAGGTTTTCTCTTTCACTTAAGAAGTGTTGTGACTGTTAACATAGAACATACAGTGCAGAAGGAAGCCATTGGGCTCATTGAGTCTGCTCGGACCCACTTAAGCCCTCACTTCCACCCTATCCCCGTAACCTAATAATCCCTGCTAACCTTTTTTTGGTCACTAAGGGAAATTTATCATGGCCAATCCATCTAACCTGCACGTCTTTGTGGGAGGAAACCGGAGCACCCGGAGGAAACCCACGCAGACACGGGGAGAACGTGCAGGCTGCGCACAGACAGTGACCCAGCGGGGAATCGAACCTGGGACCCTGGCGCTGTGAAGCCATAGTGCTATCCACTTGTGCTACTGTGCTGCCCCTATAAAGGTAACTGTAAAGATATTTCTTTGTTGCTAATGTGGTTAATTCTGTGATTAAATTAAAGTTTGTTTCCACATAAAAGATACCGATTGGGCAGTGTTATCACTCCTGGGGTGCAGCAACATTTCCTCAGAGTTTTACAAATTGAAAATAGTTGAGTTCTTGTCCGGGATCCTAACAGTAGCCCCTTTCATGACCTCAGTCTATGTCAAAGTGTTTTGCGGTACTTTCAATAAAGTCTAATCATTGTCATAATGTCAGAATCAGCTGTTGTACAAATGCAAATTGGTGAGGAATATTAAGCCTGTAAATTACACTGTGCGATATTATGCTCCAAATAGTTAATGTGTTTCCATCAATCCTTTGTCATTTGTTTTAAAAAGCAGTGTTCGTCCATGTCTGTCAAGTGTTCTTAGGACAACTCCCAGACGTTGCTGTGAACATGGAAACTGGCCTGACTGTTTTCTATTGGTCACTTGCACAAAAGTCTCTTACCTCCAGATTTTCTGACTTCTGAATCAGACCACCATATCTGCCCCACCTTGTGAAGTTGCAGACCTCATCACGCACACTGGCAGCCGAAACAACCCCTAAAGACACGTGAGCTGAATTCGAGTCAAACCCAGCCCTGGGAGATTACAGGTCAGGGTGACTCCATCATGACTGTGAGCTTATGAGCTGGAAAGCACAAGGAGGATAGTCAGCACTGAGAGCAGCCAAAGAGCCAACGAGTAGTGTTCTGATTTCGGGTGGCAGTAGAGAAGGGTGGCGAACATCCTTGTGGCTAAGGAGCATTTAATCGGAAACATCTCCACAGCATTTGCTTAACAGAGGCAGAAAAATGGTGAGGGGCTCTTGAAACTGCTGTGGTTTATCCCACAGATTAAAAGCCCAGCTGGAGAAAAGTGGAATTCCTTTGGATTTTTCATAATAACAATAAATCTTTATTGTCACAAGTAGGCTTCCATTAACACTGCAATGAAGTTACTGTGAAAATCCCCTAGTCGCCACATTCCGGCGCCTGTTCAGGTACTCAGAGGGAGAATTCAGAATGTCCAATTCACCTAACAACACGTCTTTCGGGACTTGTGGGAGGAAACCGGAGCACCTGGAGGAAACCCACGCAGACACGGGGAGAACGTGCAGACTCTGCACAGACAGCGACCCAGCGGGGAATCGAACCTGGGACCCTGGAGCTGTGAAGCAACTGTGCTAACCACTGCGCTACCGTGCTGCCTGAACATTGCAGGAACAAACTAGTCATCCAAAAGGCAATCACGTAAGAATAAGAATTAGAAGGAAGAGTCGGCCACTCGGTCCTTCAGCCTTGCTCTCCCATTCAACAAGATCATGGCTGATTGTAACCTCAACCCCACATTCCTGCCCACCCCCTCTTTTACCCTCTTGTTAATCAAGAATCTACCTAACTTCGCCTTAAAAATATTCAAAATTCTGCTTCCACTGCCTTTTGAGAAGGAGAATTCCAGAGATTCACGACCATTTGTGAGAAATTAATTCTCATCACCTCTGTCTTAAATGGGCGAACCTTTATTTTTAAACAGTAACCCCGTAGTTCTAGATTCTCCGACAAGAGGGGACATCCTGTCCATATCTACCCTGTCACTACCCCTCAGGATCTATAAGGTTTTGATCAAATCACCACTTACTCTTCGAAACGCTAGTGGATACAAAGCTAGCCTGTCCAGCCTTTCCTCATAAAACAACTTACCCATTTCTGGTATTAAACTGGTAAACCCTCTCTGAACTGCTTCTAACGAATTCACATCTTTCCTTAAATAAGGAGGCCGAACAGGCGCCGGAATGTGGCGACTAGGGACTTTTCACAGTAACTTCATTTGAAGCCTACTTGTGACAATAAGCGATTTTCATTTAAAATACTGTACACAATACTCCAGATGTGGTCTCACCTATGCCCTGTATAACTGAAGCATAACCTCCCTACTTCTGTCATCAATTTCCTCACAATAAACAAGAACATTCTATTTGCTTTCCTAATTATTTGCTGTACCTGTGCACTAGTCTGTTGTGATTCATGCACTAAAACACCCAGATCCCTCTGCATCTCAGAGCTCTGCAGTCTCTCAACATTTCAATAATATTCTTCCTTTTTATTCTTCCTGCCAAAATGGACAATTTCACATTTTAAAAAAATAATTTAAAGTACCCAATTTTTTTCCCCCAATTAGGGGCAATTTAGCGTGGCCAATCCAACTACCCTGCACGTCTTTGGGTTGTGGGGGTGAGACCCACGCAGACACAGGGAGAATGTGCAAATTCCACACGGACAGTGACCCAGGGCCGGGATTGAACCCGGCTCCTTGGCCCGGTGAGGCAGCAGTGCTAACCACTGTGCCACCATGCTGCCCGGACAATTTCACATTTACCCACATTATGTTCCATTTGCCAGATCTTTGCCTACTCACCTAACCTATCTAAAGTCCCTTTGTCGCCTCCTTATGTCCTCTTCCCAATGTACTTTCCTACCTATCTTTCTGCCTGCAAATTTTTAAAAAAAGTATATTTATTGAAGTTTTATATAATAGCAATAACAATATAACAAACAATCAACCAACGAAGATCTAAGGGTACAAGGCGACACGGTGGCGCAGTGGTTAGCACTGCTGCCTCACGGCACCGAGGACCCGGGTCCGATCCTGGCCCCGGGTCACTGTCCGTGTGGAGTTTGCACATTCTCCCCATGTCTGCGTTTGGTTGCAGACGGCGATGGGCCCGGTCTAATTCTGTGGGGGGCTATGAACACACGTCACCAGCCATCTTGCAAAACAGGCCCAAAAAATATTCAGCAGGGGTGTGGCCCTCAATCCCCTCCGGCAACCCCACAATGCAAACGTTCTGCCTCCTGGATCTGTTATCCAAGTCACTCAGTTTGGCCTTATTACATTCGACCACCGAAGTAAGATCGGCCTCGAGAGAGATGATCTGATCACTGTGGCCTGTTAATGCCACCTCAATGCCTTTAATTGTTGCTCCATGAACCTCGATGGTCTTAGTTGTGCTTTCCAAGACCAAATGAATAGGGGCCAAGGCCTCTTCAATCGATCTTTTAAAATCTACTGCTAAACTGTGTTTCTCTAGTTCACTCGCAAAAATGCTAACGAGATCCTCGGCCATTAGTGAAGTGGTCAGAAAGAGAACTCACCTCCGCCATCTTACTTCCAGAAGAATCTTGCAAGGTTTCAGAATCCTTCTTAGTTTTGTCTCTCCTGGACATCTCAGAAAAGTTGAAGTATTATTCCACTAAATTATAAGGGTTTTTGAAAAGTTAACTGTTTGTGGCACCAGAAAAGAGGGCAAAACGATCCAGCGAGAGCCACCTCATAGACATCCAGCCCTTACATCGCGCCACTGGAAGTCTGTCAGCAAATTTAGGAACCATACCCTTCAGCCCCTTCTTCCAAGTCACTTATATAAATTGTAAAAAGATGGGGCCCCAGGGCGGCACGGTGGCGTAGTGGTTAGCACTGCTGCCTACGGCGCTGAGGACCTGGGTTCGATCCCGGCCCGGGTCACTGTCTGTGTGGAGTTTGCACATTCTCCCCGTGTCTGCGTGGGATCCTCCTCTCCATCAACTTATCCTCCTGAGGTGATGGTCCATATAAATAATCCCCAATCCCCTAAAATAATTCCTAGCTGATCTCTCTCTCCTCTCTGGCTTCCAGCTCCTATCTCGCACAACAACCCATGTCAAATAGTGCATTGCTGAAAACAGGCCAGCGAACATGGGGTTGTTGGCTGAACGGGACCTGATGTGAGTTAAATTTTCAACAAGTTCAAATTTAAGGAGGGACATTTAGTCGTCATGGAGGAGTCCCGGAAAGGAGAGTCAAAAAATAGTTTATTTCCAAAAGGAAAGTATTTCCAAGTACCAGTCTGAGTTGGGATTCTCGACAGCTCAGCTCCTAACGGGGCCGGCTTTTATGGCAATGAATCAACGCGCCTGCTGATGGGCCTCTGCCCCTGAGCGGGGGAAGCTCGTCCTCCACAAGACTCGCGAGGAGATTTATCAGGTTGTACCAGTGGATCTCGCGGGGGTTATCACAGTGCGTTCATTTTTAATGTCTAAATTTGTTGTCATTCAGTTGTTGATTATTGTCACATGGCTGACGTCCTTCTCCTCGACATTTCAATAAAACTATATATAGATGAGTATAAAATGCTCATGTATAATTCAGGAGTGCAAAGACCAGATGTAATGAACTATTTTTTGAGCTATGGACAACCTTTATTTCCAGAACATGCCTCATTATTCTGGAATTAACATTTGGACTGATGAATGTTAATAGAAAGTTAAAAGAAGATCAAATTGAGGGCAGCACGGTGGCGCAGTGGTTAGCACCGCTGCCTCACGGGGCCGCACGGTGGCACAGTGGTTAGCTCTGCTGCTTCATGGCGCCGAGGTCCCAGGTTCGATCCCAGCTCTGGGTCACTGTCCGTGTGGAGTTTGCACATTCTCCCTGTGTCTGCGTGGGTTTTGCCCCCACAACCCAAAGATGTGCAGGTTAGGTGGATTGGCCACGCTAAGTTGCCCCATAATTGGAAAAAATGATTTGGGTACTCTAAATTTATTTTTTTTAAAAGGTCAAAAGGCAAAAATTGTTATTCATTTCCGTTACATACCAGTGACAGATTTGCTAGGGCAAGCCTTTTTTAATCTGTCAAATTTTTTGTTCCTTATCCAATAGCATCCACTCTCTAGAAGCATTTGCAAACCTTCATGGTCTCACCAAAGGTCCATTCATCATAGGTCAGTAGAGTGGTGGGGGGTCACTGACAGTTTTGCTCCGCTCCTCACTCAACACTGACACACAAAATTTACAGTAGAGACAACTGGAGTGGGAACCCTTTCTGAATTGCATCTCTTTAGCTTGGAGACATGGAAGCTAGCTTTACTGCCCCTTATACTGCCCCATCTTGGACTGGACTGATCCTCCTGGTTGATGGGGTTCAGTAGGAGGTGCAATTACTGACAGGGATATTTGGAAGGGCTTGATTACCAATCCATTATTTTCTACTCCCATTTTTCCACCTCAGCTCCATCCCACTCCTGAAATTCACAATCAATCTATCGATTGTGAATAACATGCAGGTTGCCAGTCAGACAGGAATCAAAGAGAAGGAATTTTTCAAATTGGCAGACTGATGCACGATCAATGACCACTAAAGGAGGTTGTATTCCAACAGAAGGCTTTAATAAGCTAGATGTTTCCCCCAGCAGCTCAGGTACAGAAAGAAGGCTGCTGGGGCGGCACGGGATCTTATACCCCGCCTTGCAGGGCGGAGCTACCATACAGCTTGACCAATTGGAAAAATACAATATCTACCAATGGTGTTCCAGCATTACCAGGTACTGTAATACCTCTACACAGACTACCACACACACATTTACTAATGGGGTACCACAGGGATCAGTGCTGGAACCCAGCCATTCACAATATATATTAATGATTTAGATGAGGGAACAAAATGCCACATCTCCAAATTTGCAGATTTATGCACGATCAATGACCACGAAAGTGAGGTTGTAGTCCAACTGAAGGCTTTAATAAGCTAGATGTTTCCCCCAGCAGCTCAGGTACAGAATGAAGGCTGCTGGGGCGGTACTGGTTCTTATACCCCGCCTAGCAGGGCGGAGCTATCATACATTCTAACTAATAGAAAGCATAATTTCCACCAATGGTGCTTTAGCCTATCAGGTACCGTAATACCTATAATACCACATTCACCCCCTGTTAAAAAAGAGTCCGGCGGGGGTGGTGGCCTGAACTACAAAACATGGCAACGTGGTATAATTAGTTATGGAGGTACCGTAATACCTCCGTACAGTGTTTAGTAATTATTTACAATTCTGATAGCTATGTACATTTGATGGTTTATATTTACAGTTTACAATTAAAATGAAGCAATCAGTCGATCGGGGGCCCTGGTTGTCCTCTGTGATCGTTGGAGCTTCGGTGGTGACTCCGATGGAGGCTCGGGCGTCTGTGACTCTGGGAGCGTGGCTTCGATCTCAATGGCAGCTTTGGCACCCCTAGACGGCGCTGGTGGGGAAAATGGTTAACCTGGGAAGGGAGCGCCTGCGGGGGGCGTCGGTGGGTAGGGGGGCCTAGACGGGGCCGGCGGAAGGACCGATCCTCCTGTAAGGTGCTGCGGTGGAGGGGAGGGTGGGACTGGTGGCTGGGATGTGCGTGGGGTTCCGGTGGGTGGCAGGTCCCGTAGGGAGACCGTATCTTGTCAGCCACGTAGGCGTACTGGAGGTTAGCATGGAGCAGATGGACCCTCTCGACCAACGGTTCTGACTTGTGCGCCCGCACGTGTTTTCGGAGCAGGATGAGTCCGGGTACTGCCAGCCAGGTCGGGAGCGAGGTCCCAGAGGAGGACTTCCTAGGGAAGACAAGGAGGCGTTTGTGAGGTATCTGATTGGTGGTCGTACAAAGCAGTGACCGGATGGAGTGGAGGGCATCCCGGAGGACTTCTTGCCAGCGGGAGACTGGGAGGTTCCTGGACCGTAGGACCAGTAGGACGGTCTTCTAGACCGTTCCGTTCTCCCTCTCTACCTGTCCGTTACCCCGGGGGTTGTAACTGGTCATCCTGCTCAAGGCGATGCCCTTGCTGAGCAGGAATTGACGCAGTTCGTCGCTCCTAAAGGAGGACCCCCTATCACTGTGTATGTAAGTGGGGAACCTGAACAGTGCAAAGATGCTGTGGAGGGCCTTGATGATGGTGGTTGCGGTCATGTCGGGGCAGGGGATGGCGAATGGGAACCGGGAGTACTCGGCAATCATGTTCAGGAAGTATGTGTTGCGGTCGGTCGAGGGGAGGGGGCCTTTGAAGTCCATGCTGAGGCATTCAAAGGGACGGGAAGTCTTTATCAGGTGCGCTTTCTCTGGTCGGTAGAAGTGCAGTTTGCACTCCGCGCAGATTTGGCAGTCCCTGGTGGCTGTCCTGACCTCCCTGATGGAGTAGGGCAGGTTGCGGGTCTTGACAAAATGGAAAAAGCGAGTGACCCCCCGTGTGGCAGAGGTCCTCGTGGAGGGATCAGAGTCGGTCCACTTGTGCGGTGGCACATGTGCGGCGGGACTGGGCGTCAGGAGGCTCGTTTAGCTTCCCGGGACGATACAAGATCTCGTAGTTGTAGGTGGAGAATTCGATCCTCCACCGCAAGATCTTATCGTTTTTTATCTTGCCCCGCTGTACATTATCGAACATGAAAGCAACCGACCGTTGGTCCGTGAGGAGAGTGAATCTCCTGCCGGCCAGGTAATGCCTCTAATGTCGTACAGCTTCTACTATGGCCTGGGCCTCCTTTTCGACTGAGGAGTGGCGGATTTCGGAAGCATGGAGGGTACGGGAGAAGAAGGCCACGGGTCTGCCCGCTTGGTTGAGGGTGGCCGCCAGAGCTACGTCGGACGCATCGCTCTCGACCTGAAAGGGGAGGGACTCGTCGATGGCGTGCATCGTGGCCTTTGCAATGTCTGCTTTGATGCAGCTGAAGGCCTGGTGGGCCTCTATCGACAGGGGAAAAGCTGTGGATTGGATCAGGGGATGGGCCTTGTCCGCGTAGTTGGGGACCCACTGGGCGTAGTAGCTAAAAAACCCGAGGCAGTGCTTCAGGGCCTTGGAGCAGTGAGGGAGGAGGAACTCCATAAGGGGGCGCATGCGTTCAGGGTCGGGGCCTATAACTCCACTTCGCACTACGTAGCCGGGGATGGCTAGGCGATCGGTGCTAAACACGCATTTATCCTTGTTGTATGTAAGGTTAAAGATTTTAGCGGTCTGGAGAACTTTTCGGTGGTTGGTGTCGTGGTCCTGCTGGTCGTGGCCGCAGATGGTGACATTATCGAGATACGGGAATGTTGCCCGTAAACCGAACCGGTCAACCATTCGGTCCATCTCGCGCTGAAAGACCTAGGCCCCATTGGTGACACCGAAGGGAACCCTTAAGAAGTGATAGAGCCGCCCATCTGCCTCGAAGGCAGTGTATTTGCGGTCACTAGAGCGGATGGGAGCTGGTGGTAGGTGGACTTGAGATCCACCGTGGAGAAGACCTTGTTATGCGCAATCCTGTTTACCAGGTCGGATATGTGGGGGAGAGGGTACACATCCAGCTGCGTAAACCTGTTGATGGTCTGACTGTAGTCGATGACCATCCTATGCTTCTCCCCGGTCTTTACCACCACTACTTGAGCTCTCCAGGGGCTGTTACTGGCTTCAATGACCCCTTCCCTCAGTAGCCTTTGGACCTTTGACCTAATAAAGATCCGATCCTGGGCACTGTACCGTCTGCTCCTGGTGGCGATGGGTTTGCAATCCGGAGTGAGGTTCGCAAACAGGGAAGGCGGGTCAACCTTAAGGGTCGCGAGGCCGCAGACAGTACGGGGGGGTATAGGGCCGCCGAATTTGAAGGTCAAACTTTGAAGGTTACACTGGAAGTCTAAACCGAGGAGTGTAGCCGCGCAGAGGTGGGGAAGGACGTAGAGACGGAAATTTTTGAACTCCCTTTCCTGGACTGTGAGGTTTGCAACACAAAACCCCTTTATCTCCACTGAAAGTGAACCGAAGCCAGGGAGATTTTTTGATTAATGGGGTGGATGAGGAGAGAACAGCGCCGTGTCAGGGTGTTTGAGGCTCTCCGTGCTCCCACAGTCGATTAGGCAGGACGTCTCGTGCCCGTTGATGAATACGGTCATCGTAGCAGTTGAGAGTGTTCGAGGCCGAGACTGATGCAGAGTCACCGAGGCTAATCGCAGCAGTTGAGAGTTCTCTTTGGGCAGTGTGTGGTCAGCCGAGCTGGGGTCCTGGGGGTTCATCCAAGATGGCGGCTCCCATTGGTTGCACATGGCTGGGGGTGCACAAAATGGTGGAGCCCATCCCTCCAATGTGGCGTCCGTGGAACAAGATGGCGGTGCCCGGGGTCCGCACGTGGCCCTGGAATATGAAGATGGCAGCGACCGCTGGCCGCACGGGGCCCGTGGAGAAGTTAGTGCTTGCGGTCCGCATTCGCCACTGGAGACTGCGGCAACCACACGGGCCTGGCATACCCCCACGAAATGGCCCTTTTTGCCGCATCCCTTGCAGGTGGATGCGCGGGCCAGGCAGTGCTGGCAGGGGTGCTTGGCCTGCCCGCAAAAGTAGCAGCGGGGCCCCTCGGGGTTGCCAGGCCGCCTTGCAACGCAGGCCTGTGGGGTAATGGGGGACGTCTCGGGGTCGGCCGCGGAGGGGTTCCACGCTGCCCAGGGGGCTGCCGTGCGGTCGGGAACGTAAGCGCGGGCGTTCCTGGAGGCCACGTCCAGGGAGCCTGCAAGGGCCCGTGCCTCCCTGAGACCCAGGGTGTCCTTTTCTAACAGACGCTGGCAGATTTGTGAAGATAGCATACCTGCCGCAAAAACGTCCCCGACTAAGAGTTCTGTGTGTTCGCTTGCCGAAACATGTGGGCAGCTGCAGCTTCTTCCCAACACCAGGAGTGCGCGGTAGAATTCCTCCAGCGATTCCCCATGGGTTTGTTGCCTTGTTGCAAGCAGGTGCTGGACGTAGACCTGGTTTACCGGGCGAATATAGTGTCCTTTTAGCAGCTCTATTGCTGCATCGAAGTCTTCCGCTTCCTCAATGAGGGTGTAAATCTCCGGGCTCACCCTTGAGTGCAGGACCTGCAGTTTCTGCTCTCCCGTGGGTGCGTTTTCGCCCGTCCCGAGATACCCTTTAAAACACGCCAGCCAGTGCTTAAAGATTGCTGCTGAGTTCGCCGCGTGGGGGCTGAGTTGCAGACACTCCAGCTTGATTCGGAGCTCCATCCTTTCTTCTTAAAAAAACTAGCTTATTAAATTGATAAACGATCAATGACCACTAAAGCGAGGTTGTAGTCCAACTGAAGGCTTTAATAAGCTAGATGTTTCCACCAGCAGCTCAGGTACAGGCGGCACTGGTTCTTATACCCCGCCTAGCAGGGCGGAGCTATCATACATTCTAACCAATAAAAAGCGTACAGTTTCCACCAATGGTGCTTTAGCCTATCAGGTACTGTAATACCTATAATACCACACAGATGACACCAGGTTGGGTGGGAGGGTGAGCTGTGAGGTGGATGCAGAGATCCTTCAGTGTGATTTGGACAAGTTGAGTGAGTGGGCAAATGAATGGCAGATGCTGTATAATTTGGATAAATGCGAGGTTATCCACTTTGGTAGCATAAAGCAGGAAGGCAGACTATTATCTGGATGGCCATAAATTAGGAGAGGGGAATGTGCAATGAGACCTGGTTGTCCTCATACACCAGTCACTGAAGGTAAGCATGCAGGTGGAGCAGGCGGTTAGGAAGGCAAATGGTACGCTGGCCTTCATTGCGAGAGGATTCGACTACAGGAGCAGGGATGTGTTGCTGCAATTATACAGGAGCCACACCTGGAATATTGTGGACAGTTTTGGTCTTATCTGAGGAAAGATATTTTTGCTCTAGAGGGAATGCAGCGATAGTTTACCAGACTGTTTCCTGGGATGGCGGCACTGACGTACGAGGAGCGATTGAATCGGTTAGGATTGTATTGGCTGGAGTTCAGTGGAATGAGGGGATCTTCATAGAAACCTATAAAATTCTAACAGGACTGGACAGGGTAGATGCAGGAAGGATGTTCCCGATGGTGGGTGTGTTCAGAACCAGGGGTCACAGTCTGAGGATACGGGGTAGACCATTTAGAACAGAGATGAGGAGACATTTCTTCACCCAGAGAGTGGTGAGCCTGTGGAATTTGTTAGGAAGTAGGAAGTAGTTGAGTCCAAAACATGGGTGGCACGGCGGTAGCATTGTTGCTTCACGGCACCAGGGTCCCAGGGTCCCAGGTTCGATTCCCAGCTTGGGCAACTGCCTGCATGTTCTCCCCGTGTCTGCGTGGGTTTCCTCCGGGTGCTCCGGTTTCCTCCCACAAGTCCCAAAAGACGTGCAGTTAGGTGAATTGGACATTCAGAATTCTCCCTCTGTCTACCCGAACAGGCGCCGGAAAGTGGCGACTAGGGGCTTTTCACAGTAACTTCATTGCGGTGTTAATGTAAGCCTAATTGAAATGAAATGAAAATCGCTTATTGTCACAAGTAGGCTTCAAATGAAGTTACTGTGAAAAGCCCCTAGTCGCCACATTCCAGCGCCTGTTCGGGGAGGCTGGTACGGGAATTGAACCGTGCTGCTGGCCTGCCTTGGTCTGCTTTAAAAGCCAGCTATTTAGCCCAGTGTGCTAAACCAGTCCCTGTGATACTTGTGACACTAATAAAGATTATTATTGTATGATTTCAAGAAGCAGTTAGATACAGCACCTCGGGTGAAGGGATAAGGGGGAAAGGGGGATTACGCTATTGAGTTGGACAATCAGCTATGATCATAATAAATGGTGAAGCAGGCTCGAAGGGCCGAATGGACTCCTCGTCCTCCTATTTTTCTATTCTGTTTGTGCAGCACGTGTAATGTATACTGTGAATGTGGTCAGTGCATTCTAACCCCGAAACACAATTGGAATGGAGAAAATAAGAGGGAGGAATTTGAGTCCAACCACATGAGAACACGCAATTGCAGGAGCTGGGAGTCATCCAGAATCCCGTCATACACCGTTGCAGCCTAAATAAACCCTCCTATGGCGAGGGAGCCAGTCACAGAGGCTGGGAGTGGAAGCAAGATTTGTCCACGTCGGCACTACCACAACATGGATCCCTCGGCACTGGTACGGTGTGTAACATTTGCAGCATTTTTCTTCCCCTCTTTAGGTCATGTCAGTATCGGTGGATGGTGCCTGTGGCGAAGTGGCCTGTGAGCAAGGTGAAATCAACATCGCTGTCCAGACTGCTTCTTTCCTCGCAGAATTGGCTAAGATTTATTTAGCTGACATTTTTCACATACCAGTTTGCACAGCAGACTCCGGACAGGCGCGACCCTGTAACAAACCCTAACCAGATTTCTTCCGACCAGAATCCGTGGCTAAGTTGTTTGTAAAATAAAACTAAAAGCTAGTTCAGTAAAATGAAACTAAACGGGCTGCCAGTTCCTCAATCCTCAGATTGTACGTGTGTTTGGGGGGGGGGGGGGGGGGGGCGGAGGGCGGAAACAAAATTAAGGTGTAAAAGTTGCAACAGCGTGTGTCAAATGTTAGGATTTTTGATTTGCTGGATGAGTTCGGAAGTTGTGCAAGTCCAGACCAGGCTACTTTTGCTGAAACGCATTCATGTCGATATCGTGTTGAAATGCAAAGTAAACGTCTGGGAAAAAGAGTTTCATTCCGACCACAAAAATGTGGTTATTCCTGTCTTCCCTTGAGGATCCGCCGTGCAGAGGTCTCCCAAGCCGAAGGTTCTGTCATACACTCCGGCTCTGTAACTGAGAAAAGTCAGTGCATGACAGAACTTTGTTTTGGAAAGACCCCAACTACAAACTAAAACCAAGCGAACTGGCTAAAAACTGCAAACTTCCCAGCTGTTAAACAGAAGGCAACGTTTACCATTATATATATAAAGATTTTTAAAGTAAAATGTTGTTGATAATCGTGTGTTACTTTTATTTACACGTGTATAAATGAAAAGGTTAACTTGGTGACGTTTGCTACCTGATTTTTAAAAATGTGTATATATACAGAACATTCGTGGTTACAAAGTTTATTACTTTAACAGCTGAGGGTGTTCAGAAGTTTGAGTGAAGTTTGAAAATTTTACTCGATGTTTTTTTTTATTGTTGAGATGTCTGTGTGAATTTATGATCTTCTGAGTCAATCTGTAATGTGGCGTTAGCAGAGACACGTGTAGCTTCCGGGCAGTCTTGTGTGGGTCGGTGTGAATTGCAGGGAACATTATGAGAAGCAGCCATTCAAAACAGCATCACATCAGACTTTCCAAGAAGGTCTGACCAAGTTGCTTTTCAACAAAATATACCGAGCGCCCTTCAAATCTGATTTATTTATTTTAGAATAACAGCTCAAAAGGGAACGGAGGGAGAATATCTTTTTTTTTTAATGTTGCCGATTTAAGTTCATTGCCAAGTTAACACTAACCGGACAACTATTTGCACGTGTAACCGTCAGTGACATATTTTGAGAAGCCAGAAGAATTTAATAATAAATACAGATGCCAACGAGTTGCAGGCAGTGTTGAAATTTGGGGCAGAATTTAGAGAATGCAATATCTGTTATATTTGAAGTCTGTAGCAAATACAACTCCATCTGTAGCAAAGTGGAGTATCCTTATGTACAAATAGTTTCAAAATTAATGTCAGTCACATGCAGCAGGGCTGACAGGACCCAGACATTCTGGCTGTGAAGTGTCTGATGCTTATACGCCTCCTGAAAACATTAACTCGTTTAAAAATAAAATGTGCATTTTGGCAGTCTATGCATTTTAATAACTAGCATTTTATATGGTGCCTTTTTAAAATTTAGCAAACCACTCCATGTCACACTAGCAGTGACACTGGACAAAACAGTTGATAGTAAGCCACAAAGGGAGAGATTAGGACAGATGACTAAAAGCTTGGTCACAGGAGGATCTGAAAGAAGGGGAGAGGAGCCAAGAGGTTTAGGGAAGAGATTCCAGAGCTTGGTGCCTAGATAGTTGAAGGTGTAGCCACAACGATGAAGGGATTAAAATTGGGGATGCATCAGAGGCCAGAATTGGAGGAGCACAGGGAATTTTGAAGGCTCTGGGGCCAAAGGAGGTTATAAACGTAGGGAGAGATTTGAAAACAAGATGAGAGTTTAAAATATGTGTTTTCAAGACCGTTGCTTCAACAGCCAGCTGGAGGCAACACTGGCACCCTGTCAGATAGAGGTGATTGGCAGACTGTTGGGTTCTGGATGAAAAGTGGTTTGCTCCAAATCACTTTGTTTCTCTTGCCCAGAGAGATTAATCTTGGAGAGACATTGACCAGACCACCTTTAACAATAGATGCTGAGTGACACACTCTTATCTTTCCAGTACTTCAAATTTCGAGTATCTGCAAGTTTTAATTTTTTTTTTTCTGCACTCACCACCTTATGACACAGGCAGAACCCTGAGATACAGCATCCTAACGTTCTGAGTCCCCAGTGCTGTGCAATACTAAGATCATGTCCGTACGCAATCGATAGGAAAAAGCCTATACCATAGGCCCGTGCAGACACGATAGGCCAGAGGGTCTCTTTCTGTGCTGTAAAACTCTGACTTTATGAAATCCCATCTAGCAGACATGTACAGACTTCGTCATAGTTTTGTAAATGTTGAATGGATTCTGCTGTGTAGGAGCGGTAGTTAGTGTGGTTTATTACATTGCTTATTTCCTTCAGTGATTAACACCCTTTAGTGGGACGACAGCCTTGTTAAGTCAAATGAAGTCCTTTGTTTTACAATGAGAGCAATATCCATGTGATCACTGAACATGGGTCTCCCATGTGTGACTGTAAAAGCCTTGTTTGAGTGTTCTGCTAAACTGTTCTTGAGTGAGGATTCATTTAACTGTAGATTATCCACATCGGAACAGGAAAAATAAATGTCAGAATGACCTGTTAATCTTTACACCCTGGCCTTCTGGTTAGCTGCGTAACATATGTTATGTCAGTTTTCAGCCAACCTTTTAAAACAAAACATTGCTCCCACATTCAGAAAGACTTGCTTTTCACAACTTCCAAACATCCCAAAGCACTTTACTATTAACTGTTACTTTAAAGTGTGGGAATACAGGACAGGGAATTCTGGAGGTGATCAGTAAATTCCCACCAAGAACACTGGAGGGAACTTCCCTTCTCCACTTCAGTTAATGCCATGCAATCTGTCCACCTGTCTTGAGAAGGCGGACAGAGCCTCGGTTCAATGTCACAGCTGAAAGATTGCACCTCAGACAGTGCAGCACGCCCTCAATACTGGGGGTGTTGCCCAGATGTTGTGCTCATGTCTTCTGGAGTGAACTTAAAACCTTGACCTTTTGCTCCGAGATGGGAAGGCCGCTGCTGTCTACAAGTGGGATCACCATAGGGTCTGCTGATCACCTGAGTAAAGGTTCGGTAAGGAGCAAGCGTGCACCATACTTCAGTGAAGCACGATAAACCCACCAAGTGGGCACAGCCCGAAGCTCATGTGCTTCTGGTGTCCTGTCCCCACTTCCCCCTGTCTTTGACTCTTTCATTAGTGTTGCTTTGAACTGATTGCTTTGTCAACCAGGCCTTGAAAGTTGTCTTTGATTCTTTTGGTGCATTACTCTCCCCTCTCCTTTCTCTTCTGTCTGTGGAGCGGCTATTAAACATGTTTGCTTTTCATGGTTTACAGTTTCTGAAGGACACCACCACTGGGAACCTCTCCCTTACTGTATAATTACATCCCATTTATATCACAGAATTTGTGCCATTTTAGGGAGCTATTCTAAGAAGCTACTAAACCGAGATGTGTGCATAATTGTCTCTATGCTGTGATTGATTGTGACTTTAATGCTGACCTCGTGGTGGGATGGGTTGGGTGGGGGAGGGAAGCAGTTAAAATGAGGAATATCTTGTCGCTTTCCCCTCCCCACTGCCATCCCACAGATTTCCAACATTAATCTTCCCCCTTTGAACAGACAAGTGGGACAACTTGATGAGATCCATGTCCTGCTTGACAACTTTTGTTTGGAACTTGAGCATGGGTAGGTGGGGGAACAGTAACAGGTTCATACTGCATCACCAGGCCAGACCTGCCAGGAGGGGGATTGGGTGCCACGGAAAGCACTGGCGGGTAAGTTTTTAATTTTTATGTTATCTGCCCTTGTGGGATTGGGGGTGTTGCACTGAACCTCACAAACCTGTGCCCCCCAACACCATCATAATTTATTTCCATTCACCTGAGAGGGCAAATGGGGCCTCAGTTTAACGTCTGATCTGAAAGACAGCAGCTCTGACAGTGCGGAACTCCGTCAGTAGCACACTGGAGTGTCAGCAGAGATTCTAGGCACACCTCTGAGTGAAACTGAAGCCCATATCTGCTGACTCTGACGGTGCCACAGAGAAGCGAGAGTGACACTGACATGGTTAGACGGAGGAGTACTGCCTGTCGCACACATACTCTCCTCGGCCAGTTTCCAGGTCCCTTGCTGGGTCCTGGGACAGAGATTAGCATGGGACATAAATAGAGCAGCAGGTAGATTCACCCGGGCAATTTAACCCACACCCTGTGAATGTTACAATGGGCAATGACAGCAACTCGAACCGTGTCAGGAACGGGCAGCTCTAACCCACTTTAAAAACAATGAAGCACCTGTCATGGACCTGGGTGAAAATGTCTGTTCTTTGTCTTTCCCTTGTCTTGTGGTTTTAGGAGCCTTCTCTCTACACTGTCAAAGCAATCATCATCCTGGACAATGATGGGGAGCGCCTGCATGCCAAGGTAACTCCCAAAATGTAGAAGTTTGATAAAGCTGTTGTTTCCTTAGTAACATCCATTGGAATGATTCTCTCTCTCTCTCTTTCTCTCTCTGCTTCTCTTATTCTGTCGCTCCACAGTATTATGACAATGCCTATCCTTCCACCAAAGAACAGAGGAATTTTGAAAAGAATATTTTCAGCAAGACGCATAAAAATGACAGTAAGTGTGTCTATCCTTCTTTACCAGTGCCATGTTAAGTTTGCTATTAAGCTCTCTCTGTCTCTGCCACCACTCTCTTCCCCCCCCCCTCCTCCTACTGCTCGGGGTGGATCTGTGCCTGGTTCTGTGTGGGACACAACCTCACAGCCAAACCCAATCCTGATCTCATGCCGATTCCTTTCAGTTCCGGACCCTGTATCTCAGGAAGGATATATTGGTCTGGGAGGCAGTGCAGCACAGATTCGCTAGAATAATACCAGGGTTAAATTATGCGGACAGATTGCCTAAACTCGACTTGTATTCCTATGAGCATAGACAATTGAAGTGTTTGGGATGATTATAAGTCAAAGGGAAAAACTATTTCCTCTGATTTGGGAGTCCAGAACAAGAGCCGGGCAGTTCAGGAGTGATATCAGGAAGCACTTTATTCACACAGCAGGGAGTGGAAGTCGAATTCTCGCCCCAAAATATATTAAGGCTGGGGGATAATTAGATTTAAAATTTTCAATGTTAATAGACTTTTGTGGCATCAGTATTAAAGATTATGCCCCTCAAAGCATTCTTAAGTTATAGAAGAGTGAATTTTAGTTACTAAATGTGAGGAATGTAATAAAATACATGTGCATACAATCACACAGATTAGAACTAAGTGAATCCAAAAATAAGAAAAAAATAGATATATGAATCTGTCTTTGACCTGTCCGTGAAGATTAGATGGTGAAATACTGCGGCCATTTGTAATTGTGATTCCATTATCACTTCAGCAGTTGAGTAGTTGGTTTCGACATTCTAGCGTCCTGCAGTTTTGCTGAGAGGTTGTCCTGCTTACTTTTTAGCTGTGGCTGTCTTGACTTGCTTCAACGATCTGAGGGAGCAAGGCTTGTATTTGTCCGGGTCACTGTGTGGAGTTTGCACATTCTCCCTGTGTCTGCATGTGGGTCTCAACCCAAAGATGTGCAGGATAGGTGGATTGGCCACGTTAAATTGCCCCTTAATTTTAAACAATAATTCCTGCTGCTTCCATTATCTCCACAGGAGATGGCAATTCACATTTGCACTGCTTCTTAATTTCAAATGTCTCTGAGACAGGGTGTGGCAGACCTTTGTCTCTCTCTTAGTATCACCCATATTGGAGCAATTCAGACTGGCTGAATTTGCATTCTCAGAATTTACATCCCCAGCCATCTTTGGCATGTTCGTCCATTTTAATAACACATCTTGAGTTCAATATATCCATTTATAATTTGAGGATTTCCCCCCATTATCGTAACAGAACCACGGCAGGTAGCAATGCATTAAGAGACAAATTAGCTATGATCTGATTAAATGGCAAAACCATCTCAAAGGTCAGACTGACACAAAGGAGGAAGACAAAATGTCTCTGACTATCACTGGATGGAAATTAAGAGCAGACACCGTAACTGATTTCCCTCGCACTCTCCTTTAGACCGGGGGAATGAGATACATTTTAATGCTCAAAACACTGCCTGTCTGACATCAGCTGACTCCGCATCGGGCTAGTGATTGGGCACTGGTTTAAATGGCTCAGTACCTCACCGACTGGAGAATTGACCGACTGCCATTGGAGGGGAAGGGGAGAAGAGCACGGTAGCATAGTGGTTAGCACAATGGCTTCACAGCGCCTGGGTCTCCGGTTCGATTCCCAGCTTGGATCACTGTCTCTGCGGAGTCTGCATGTTCTCCCCGTGTCTGCGTGGGTTTCCTCCCACAGTCCAAAGATGTACGGGTTAGGTGGATTGGCTATGCTAAATTGCCCTTAGTGTCCCAAAAAGGTAAGGTGGGGTTAGGGTGAAGTGTGGGGATAGGGTGGAGGTGTGGGCTTAGGTAGGGCGCTCTTTCCAAGGGCGGGTGCAGACTCGATGGGCCGAATGGCCTCCTTCTGCACTGTAAATTCTGTGAAGAGGGGGGAAAGAGAGGAGTGATTGACAATTTTAGAAAATTTAATTTGAAAAAGAATCATTCTTTGAATGTAAGAATCACTGGTTAGCCCACCATTTCCTGCCCTTGAGAAGCTGCTACAGTGTGTGTCAGGATTCTCACGCTGCTGTTGGGCAGGGAGCTCCAGTAATGATGAAAGACCAGCTGGAGTTCTGTGTGCAGTTCTGGTCTCTACATTATAGGAAGCCAGCGATTGCATTAGAAAGGATGCAGAGGCGATTCACCAGGATGTTTGCCTGGGCTGGAGCTATGAAGAAAGGCTGGTTAGGTTAGGGCTGTTTCTTTAGAGCAGAGAAGACTGAGGGGGTCCTCATTGAGGTGTACAGAATGAAATGGAAATGAAAATCGCTTATTGTCACAAGTAGGCTTCAAATGAAGTTACTGTGAAAAGCCCCTAGTCGCCACATTCCGGCGCCTGTTCGGGGAGGCTGAATTGAGGGACATTGGGTAGATATGAAGAAACATTTCCCCTTCGTAGATGGAGCATAGATTTAAGGTAAGGAGCGGGAGTTTTAGAAGGGATTTGAGGAAACACATGACCCACATGACACACAGGCCCCTTTCTACGCTTAAAGCTCTAACTATAAAGGTGATTTGTTTTGGCGAGATTTGCAAGTGGGACCTGCAGGTGGTGGTGTTCCCATATGCCTGCTGACCTTGTCCTTCATGATGGTCGAGGTCACAGATTTGGCAGGTTCTGCAGAGGAAGCCTTGGTGAGTTGGTATAGTGTTTCTTGTGGACAAGCACGTGTGTGTGTGTGTGTGCAGTCACTGTGCACTGGTGATGGAAGGAGAGAATGTTTAAGGTGATGGATTGCATGCTGATCCAAATTGAATTGAAAACAGTTCAAAGTTACTGGTATCAGAAGGTCACAGATTTTGTGAGCTCAGTATATCGAGAACAGCTGGCTGATGCTCTGATATCAAGTGTATGTTTATTAAGAATTGACATGTGACTTGTAACTGAGATTATGCAATCCTTTGTTTAACAGTAGACGGAGTCAGATGCAATTCAGTGTGAGGGAAGTTTTGGTCATCCATTTTGGATTCAAGAAAGATAGATCAGAATATTTTCTAAATAGTGAGAAGTTCGAAACTGTAGGGCGGTGGAGAGATAATCTTTATTATTGTCACAAGTCGGCTTACATTAACACTGCAATGACGTTACTGTGAAAATCCCCTAGTCGCCACATTCCGGCGCCTGTTCGGGTACACAGAGGGAGAATTCAGAATGTCCAATTCACCTAACAGCACGTCTTTCGGGACTTGCGGGAGGAAACCGGAGCACCCGGAGGAAACTGGGAGAACCTGGAGATGCTGAACAGTGACCCAAGCCAGGAATCAAACCCGGATCCCTGGCGCTGTGAAGCAACAGTGCTAACCACTGTGTTGCCGTGAATCCCAATGAAATTCTGACATTCTCTGTCCTTTTCACTGAAACAGGTGAAATTGCATTCCTGGAGGGACTGACTGTGATCTATAAAAGTTCTGTTGATCTGTACTTCTACATCGTAGGCAATCCACAGGAAAATGAGGTAAAAACAAAATCCCTTCTTTTGTTCAATTTAATGAAACGCAGCAGATGTGTTGAGAAATGCTAGCAAGAGGTTCTTGCCTATTCGTTCTGACACTGCCTCCCATGGAACAGCTCGGAGCAACAATAGTAGGAGTCTTGCGGTAATCTCCTGCCACTTTTACAACTGGTACAAGGATTGTCATGAATTGGGGAGTGAAAATAAATATTTAGACTTTATGAAATTCCTGATTTCTGTAGAGTAATGAGCAGTTTTTAATGCTCGACACTTATTTCTTCCTATATTATTGTTAGATAGTAACAAGGAGTGGCAAAATAAAGTAGTGTCGGAGGCAACATCATTTAAAAGTAATATGGTTTGACAGTAATGTAGCAAGATGGAGTTAAGGGCAACAGTGTTACAGAGTGATGGCCTGCAGCAGAGATGACTGGGGTAGATTGTGACAGTGTGATGAACGGTTACTGCCTTATCATCGTGTACGGTGATGTCCCCTTTAAGACCGGGCTTGGAACCCTGGGGACTCCGCCTCTGGCTCCGCCCATCTGGGAGCCATACATAAAGGGCTGCCTCATGGTCTGTAACATTCAGCTCTCGTCTCTAGCTCTAGCATAGTTATTAGTCTAATAAAGCCTTCTTTACAGTTTAATCTCTAAGCGTCATTATTGAGGGTACCTCAATTTATTAGACTAAACTAGATTCAGGATGCACGCAGGCCTAAAACCAGAGAAGCTCAATCTGGAAGCACGAACGCCGGAGGCGAAGGAAATTTTTAAATACTGGCTGCGGTGCTTCGAGGCCTACCTGGACTCTGCAGAGACGCCCATCCTGGGGCCACGTAAGCTGCGTCTACTCCACGCCCAGGTGAGTCACACAATCTCCGCCACACTCGAAAAGGCGACGACTTATGAGGAAGCGATCGAGTTGCTCCGCAAGCGGTTTGTCAAACCCATCAATGAGGTGCACGCCCGGCATCTGCTCTCTACCTGCCGACAGCGCTCGGGGGAATCGCTCGACGAGTTTGTTGAAAAACTCACCGCGCTTGCCAGGGACTGTGACCATCAGGATGTGACTGGGGAAGTCCATATGAACCTGCACATTAGGGATGCTTTCGTGTCCGGCATCCGCTCGACCTACATCCGGCAGCGGCAAACGACCTCCAGGAGACGCTAACGCTCGCCTCCTCGCTGGAGGTGGCCCAACATAACTTGGGTACGTACCCCGCGGACTCTGCCAGCCCCCCCCCCCCCGAACTTCCTCAGACTCAACCGTATTACAGGCCTGCGCCACGCGGCGACCCGCTCACCATGGGGGCACACCATGCTACTTCTGCGGGCAGGGCCAGCACCCACGCCCACGCTGCCCAGCCCGCTCCGCGATCTGCAGCGACTGCAGGAAGAAAGGGCACTTTGCGAGGGTCTGCCTGGCCAGATCCAGGGGCCAGAAAAACAAAGAACAGCCGGCTCGAAAATCAGGCTCTCGGGCTCGCAATGCTGCTGCGCACCGACCCGACACGCCCTCTTCTGACGCATCATCAGCCTCGTGCGAATCATGGGAGTGGCCATCTTCTCGACCCGACACGCGCAGCCGGTGGCGCGGCCATTTTACGAGTCCGACTCGGCTGACGACTCCGACTTCCCGCGACTGGGTGCAATCACCCTCGATCAAACCCGGCCAAAACACCTGCAGAACTCCATGATGCAGGTCCAGGTCAACGGGCACGACACTGCATGCCTCTTCGACTCCGGGAGCACGGAGAGCTTTATCCACCCTGAAACGGTAAGGCGCTGCTCCCTACGCGCCCATCCCGCATCCCAAACCATAGCCCTCGCATCCGGGTCCCACTCGGTACAAATCACGGGGTACTGAATTGCGGATCTCTCGATCCAGGGTGCCAAATACACCCGTTTCAAATTTTATATCCTCCCTCACCTCTGTGCCCCCCTGCTGCTCGGACTGGATTTCCAGTGCAGCCACCGAAGCCTGACACTGAAGTTCGGCGGACCCTTGCCCCCCCTCACGGTGTGCTGCCTTGCGACACTGAAAGTCGCACCCCCCTCGCTATTCGCTAACCTCACTCCTGACTGTAAGCCCGTCGCCACCAGGAGCTGGCGCTACAGTGCCCAAGATATGGCGTTTATCAAGTCAGAGGTCCAGCGTTTACTGGGAGAGGGGGTCATCGAGGCCAGCAACAGCTCTTGGAGAGCGCAAGTGGTGGTAGTCCGGTCCGGGGAGAAGAAACGGATGGTCATGGATTATAGCCAGACCATAAACCGATTCACGCAGCTTGATGTGTACCCCCTTCCTCGCATCGTGGAAATGGTAAATCGGATCGCCCAATACCGAGTCTTTTCCACGGTCGACCTCAAATCCGCCTACCACCAGCTCCCCATCCGACCAAAAGACCGCCCCAATACTGCCTTCGAAGCAGCCGGCCGGCTCTTTAACTTCCTCAGGGTCCCCTTTGGTGTCACAAATGGGGCCTCCGCCTTTCAAAGGGCGATGGACCAAATGGTGAACCAGTACGGTTTGCGGGCTACATACCCGTACTTGGACAATGTCACCATCTGCGGCCATGATCAGCAGGACCATGACGCTAACCTCAAAGTTCCTCCAGACCGCCCGAGCCCTTAACCTGATCTATAACGAGGGCAAATGCGTTTTCCACACCACCCGGCTGGCCATCCTCGGCTATGTCGTGGAAGACAGGGTCCTAGGTCCCGACCCCGACCGCATGCGCCCCCTTAAGGAACTCCCTCTCCCCCGCAGCTTCAAGGCCCTCAAACGGTGCTTGGGGCTTTTCTCCTATTACGCCCAGTGGGTCCCCAAGTATGCGGACAAAGCCTGCCCACTCCTAAAGACCACCACTTATCCCCTCTCGGCGGAGGCTCAATTGGCCTTCAACTGCATCAAGGCCGCCATGTACGCGGTGGACGAAACCATCCCTTTCCAGGTAGAGAGCGATGCATCAGACATCGCCCTGGCTGCTACCCTCAATCAAGGAGGCAGACCAGTAGCGTTCTTCTCCCGAACCCTCACCGCCTCCGAGGTTCGACACTCTGCAGTCGAAAAGGAGGCACAAGCCATTGTGGAGGCTGTACGGCGCTGGAGCCACTACCTAGCCGGTAGGAGGTTTACCCTCGTCACCGACCAACGTTCAGTCGCCTATATGTTCGATAACACGCAACGGGGCAAAATAAAAAACAATAAAATTTTGAGGTGGAGGATCGAACTCTCCACCTACTCATCGATATCAAGTATCGTCCAGGGGAGCTCAACGAGCCCCCAGATGCCCTGTCCCGTGGCACATGCGCCAACACGCAGGAGGACCGCCTGCAAGCCATCCACAATGACCTCTGCCACCTGGGGGTTACCCGGCTCGTCCATTTCATCAAGTTCCGCAACCTACCTTACTCAACCAAGGAGGTCATGGCCATGGTCAGGGCCTGCCAAGTCTGTGCGGAGTGCAAACCGCACTTCTACCGGCCAGACAAGGTTCGGCTCGTGAAGGCCTCGGGCCCCTTTGAGCGACTGAGCGTGGACTTCAAGGGGCCCCTCCCGTCCACCAACCGTTATGCCTATTTCCTCACCGTGAACGATGAGTTCTCCCGTTTCCCATTCGCCATTCCCTGCCCCGACATGACCTCAGCCACGGTGATTAAGGCACTGCACAGCATCTTCACCCTGTTCGGTTTCCCCGCTTATATCCACAGCGACCGGGGTACATCGTTCATGAGCAATGAACTGCGTAAGTATCTGCTCAGCAAAGGCATCGCCTCGAGCAGAACGACCAGTTATAACCCACGGGGAAACGGGCAGGTGGAGAGGGAGAATGCAACAGTGTGCAAGGCTGTCCTTCTGGCCCTGCGGTCGAGAAATCTCCCAACCACCCGCTGGCAGGAGGTCCTACCCGATGCCCTACACTCCATTAGGTCACTCCTCTGCACGGCCACGAATGAGACCCCTCACAACCGATTGTTTCTCTTCCCCAGGAAGTCTACCTCCGGGGTCTCGCTTCCACCTTGGCTGATGGCTCCGGGACCTGTTCTTCTCCGGAGGCAAGCGAGGAGCCATAAAACGGACCCCCTAGTTGAAAAGGTCCGACTGCTCCACGCCAACCCCAGTTACGCCTACGTGGAGTACTCCGACGGCAGGCAAGATACGGTTTCCCTCCGGGGTCTGGCACCCGCTGGATCCTCCACCACAGATGCCCCTTCCCGCGCCGCACCCCTGCAGGACCCGTCGCCCCCTACAACACACCCCCTTCCGGCCCTACCACCTGTTGGTGAGCCCATATCGTGCACCCCCCTTTACACACCCCGCCGGCGCCGGCTCCACTCCCCCCGGCCCTGCCTAGTTCCTCTGCCCCGACCCGGACCGAAGCTCCGACCGCTGTGCTCCCGGATGTGCCCTCAACCGGGACGTCCGTGCCCGCCGCACCACCGCTCGAATTGAGGAGGACGATCCGGCCACCGAGACGGATGGACCTATGATGGCACTTCACCCCCGCCGGACTCCTTTTTAAACAGGGGGTGAATGTGATGAACGGTTACTGCCTTATCATCATGTAAGGTGATGTCCCCTTTAAGACCGGGCTTGGAACCCTGGGGACTCCGCCTCTGGCTCCGCCCATCTGGGAGCCATACATAAAGGGCTGCCTCATGGTCTGTAACAGTCAGCTCTCGTCTCTAGCTCTAGCATAGTTATTAGTCTAATAAAGCCTTCTTTACAGTTTAATCTCTAAGCGTCATTATTGAGGGTACCTCCGACAGTGTAAAACAGGTGAATGGGAGAAAGAAGCCTGAATGAGATCTTCCTGATTGAGTTCAGTGAAAATAAAAATAGGGAGCGATGTTAATTGGTCAGCTGATTCACTGTTGCCTCTTTCACATTGTTGCGCAAAACCTATCCCTGTGTATGAAAAAAAAATAATTTACAGGATTTGGGTGTTGCTGGCTGGCCAGCTTCTATTGCACAGCTCTAATTGCCCTTGAGAAGGTGGTGGTGAGCTGCTGCCTTGAACTGATGGAAGTTTAGGTACATCCACTGTGCTGCTAAGTTCCAGGATTTTGACCTGGCAACAGTGCGAAACTGTGATATATTTCCAAGTCAGGATGGTGAGTGACTTGGAGGGGAACCTCCAGGTTATAGCGTTCCCAGGTATCTGCTACCCTTCTCCTTCTCTATGGTAGCGGGTTTGGAAGGTGCTGCCTCAGGAGCCTTGGCGAGTTTGTGCAGTGCATCTTGTGGATGGCACACACGGCTGCTATTGTTCATCAGTAGCGGAGGGAGTGAATGTTTTTGGAAGGGGTAGCAATCGAATGGGCTGCTTAGTCCTGGATGGTGTTGAGCTTGAGTGTTGTTGGAGCTGCACTCATCCAGGGAAGTGTGGGGAGGCGGGGGGATTCTGGTCAATATTACTGAATGAGTCCTTAACCCTTTCATTGCTTTGTGCACAATTTAACCCACTTGCTTTAAGCAGGTGGTAATACCTGTTCAAAAATAATACATTTTAGAGTTCTGTACACTTAATACCTTGATTCTTAACCGTGCCAGGTGACACATGAGACAGACTAAGCACCAGCTTATTTCTGTTTCCATAGCGAGCTTTCCTCTAGAACAGGTCGCCAGCCCGTCGCTAGAGGCTATTGTTGGAGCAGTGCCACTCTGCATCAACATGGCTGACCAGGTGACCCTTGCTGCCTGTCACAGATACATTGGAAGGATTTACAGGTTGATAATCAACAAAACAAAGTACTGCAGATGCTAAAAACAGAAACTGCCGGGCAGGTCTGGTGGCCCCCGTGGAGTGAGAAACCGAGTTAATGTTTTGAATTCAATATGTCTCCTCTTCGGAGCCTGATAATCAACCTGTTCAGCCACATTACAAATGCACCTTCCTTGGGTATCATCCTTGGGTGGGACTCGAACACAGAGCGTCTGAGTCAGAGGCGCTACCCACTGTGCCTTGCCTCCTCCCAAACTAACACTATAGAGATTTCTAGCTTGGAGCAACAGGCCCATTTCTGTTGTTACACCTCATGTTCATCAATTATCTCCCCTCTTTCCTTTTAGATAACTCTTGCCCATTAATAGAATGTAATAAACACCAGTTCTTTCAGACATGGCACTTTTTAATTCTGTATCGATTCGCTGTTAACTTGCAGTGGGAGTTTGCTGCATATGTTGTATATTGTTTTACCAAGCAGTTGGCTTGGAATTCCAGAGACCTATTGTGCTACCAGTTGCTGGGATATGGAGAGGTTTCCACCTATCCCATGTCATTGATCTGACTCATTCTCAAATCCTGGGCTTAATCCTGGCACAATGGTTAGCACCGCGGTCTCACGGCACCGAGGACCCAGGTTCGATTTGGGCCGCAGGTCACTGTCCGTGTGGAGTTTGCACATTCTCCCTGTGTTTGCGTGGGTTTCACCCCCACAACCCAAAGATGTGCAGGGTAGGTGGATTGGCCACGCTAAATTGCCCCTTAATGAGAAAAAAAATTGAGCACTCTCACTCATTTAAGACCAATAAGGAGAAATATTTTTCTGAGGGCTAAGAGTCTTTGGAACTCACTCCCTCAGGTGATGGAAACAGAGGCTTTGTATATTTTTAAGGCAGAGGGGTGGATAGATTCTAAAGGGATGAAAGATTACCGGAGATTGGTGGGAATGTGGAGTTGAGGCTGCAATTAAATGAAAATGAAAATTGAAATGAAAATCGCTTATTGTCACAAGTAGGCTTCAATGAAGTTACTGTGAAAAGCCCCTAGTCGCCACATTCCGGCGCCTGTTCGGGGAGGCTGTTACGGGATCAGCCGTGATTTCATTGATTCACTCAGCAGCCTTGGAGTGGAGTGACCTACTTTGTATGTTCTTGATGTAAGAGGCGTTACATAGGTTCAGGATATTATTGCATCAGCATAGTTGTAGTTCATTGTGAAGTTTACTTCATTATAATATCATGGGCATAAATTAAATGTGTAACAGATTCTGTCTATTTACAGCTCATGTTAATGACTGTTCTCAATTGCCTGTTCGATTCTTTGAGCCAAATGCTACGGTAAGTGAGACTTTAAAAATCTTGTTGAAGTTGAACCTTTAACATGTGTAACTATAGTTCATTGAAAACATTCCCCCATTCCCTTCCCACCAAATTGATTTACCACCACCCTACTTTCGACCCACTCCCAACTCAGACCCTGTGTCCGGATGCATCAGACTGTTTCCAACTTTGGCCCACCCAGAGCTGAGCTTCTGAACCTATATCCACACCATGTATTCCAAAGGCGACTTGATTAGCTTATGTTTGGAAACTACATTACCCAGGGTTCCATGTTCAAGTGATGAATGTTAATGGCCCATCTCCAACAGTTGAATACCTTTTGGTGGTAGCCATAAGTGCCTTGCAAATGAGACAGGAGAAGTGAGTCCTTCACACTCCCCTGAAGTCGGCAGAATTTAAAATCATTATCTGGTATAAATCATATCATCATAACAGTTCTTTTTGATCCATTTTGTATTTTTCAGGAAAAATGTGGAAAAGAAATCTCTAATGGAGAATATGGATGGGGTTCTGCTGATCATGGATGAGATTGTGGATGGAGGGTGAGATGATTTTTACACATTTTGCATTTTTGTTTTCCAGATAAAGCCACATTCTTTGGAAATAGTTGACCGTTGGGGAGTTTTTGCCTATTTGCGGGTTGTTAATGAGGACATGTTGCATAAATACGGCTTGCTTGCCTTCTCTAAAACAATTAAAAGTGATCTAATTTAGGTACTTTAAAATAATAACAAGATTTGATCGGAAATGGTTCCTCTATCTACCCTATGGTGGCAGTCCAGAACAAGGGAGGTAAGAACCAGGCTGTTCAGAGGTGATGTCAGGCAGCACTTCACACAAAGTTGAGTGGAAATCTCCATTAACATGGCACTGAGTAACAGTGTGACTCCGAGGTACAGTCACTACATGGCACTGAGTAACAGTGTGACTCCAAGGTACAGTCAGTAACAGTGTGACTCCGAGATACAGTCACTACATGGCACTGAGTAACGGTGTGACTCCGAGGTACAGTCAGTAACAGTGTGACTCCGAGATACAGTCAGTAACATGGCACTGAGTAACAGTGTGACTCCGAGATACAGTCAGTGACATGGCACTGAGTAACAGTGTGACTCCGAGGTACAGTCAGTGACATGGCACTGAGTAACAGTGTGACTCCCGAGTAGAAGGATTACTGAGTTGCAGTGCGAGAGAGCTGAATTGACATTAGTCAGTCACAAACTCTGGCCATGTTTTTTATCCTGTGTTTTTACTTTGCTTCTACTCTTTTGACAGGGTCATTTTGGAGAGTGATCCCCAGCAGGTCATTCAGAAAGTGAATTTCCGGGTAAGTGTCTGTTCTAGAACATTCCTGTCATTCCACCCCCGCTTTTTGTGCTCTCTTGTTTGGGGCGACTATATCTTTACTCTTTTCTTTCTGTCCTTCTCTCTCCCTTTCCCTCTGCCAGACAGACACTGAATCAGCCTATGGCTTTGTTCTCTTTGACTATCTGACCAGCAGCGGGAACAGTGAAGACCAATGCCATCGGCCTCTGAATTAATGACGGGTAGTGCAGGTACAGGATGGTGTCTGGCCTCGTTGCATGCTGTAGCATGGAATTGCCTGTCAACTTGATGAGGGGTTTGCCTCTGATTGAAATGTCTTTATCTGGCTATTTACATACTAGCGCTAGCATTTGTGCATTTAGCTGATCTCGGCTGAGGAGACCAGGGAGGAAGTTGGAAAGTCATGAAGCTGGGGCGATGAAGTTGTACAGGGGGTACAAGAATGTGTTGTGCTGTAGAGCAATGCTTGCATTTCTGTACCAACATTGCCAATCTCCGGACTTCCTGGAGCACATTAAAGCCGATTGAATTTTCACTGTTGTAACGTAGGAAACACAGCAGTTAACTTGCACACGGCAAGCTCTCACAAATAGTACCATAGAATTTACAGTGCAGAAGGAGGCCATTCGGCCCATCGAGTCTGCACCGACTCTTGGAAAGAGCACCCCACCCAAGGTCCACACCTCCACCCTTTCCCCATAACCCAGTAACCCCACCCAACACTAAGGGCAATTTAGCATGGCCAATCCACCTAACCTGCACATCTTTGGACTGTGGGAGGAAACCGGAGCACCCGGAGGAAACCCCCGCACACACAGGGAGAACGTGCAGACTCCGCACAGACAGTGACCCAATCCGGGAATCGAATCTTTTTGTGCTCTCTTGTTGGGGCGACTATATCTTTACTCTTTTCTTTCTGTCCTTCTCTCTCCCTTTCCCTCTGCCAGACAGACACTGAATTTTCACTGTTGTAACGTAGGAAACACAGCAGTTAACTTGCACACGGCAAGCTTCTGGGACCCTGGAGCTGTGAAGCAATTGTGCTATCCACAATGCTACCGTGTTGCCCAAATGTGATACCAACCAGGTAATCTCCGACAGGATTTTCTGTTTCTGCCAGCAGTGAGCTTGGTGCTGGTGCGAGCGGAAAGGTCAGAGGCAAAGAGTCAAAGTCCTGGGGCGAAATTCTCCGGTATCAGCGCGATGTCCGCCGACTGGTGCCCAAAATGGCGCAAATCAGTCGGGCATCGCGCCGCCCCAAAGGTGCGGAATGCTCCGCATCTTTGGGGGCCGAGCCCTAACCTTGAGTGGCTAGGCTTGCGCCAGACAAATTTCCGCCCCGCCAGCTGGCGGAAGAGGCCTTTGGTGCCCCGCCAGCTGGCGCGGAAATGACATCTCCGGGCGGCGCATGCGCGGGAGCGTCAGCGGCCGCTCACGGCATTCCCGCGCATGCGCAGTGGAGGGAGTCTCTTCCGCCTCCGCCATGGTGGAGACCGTGGCGAAGGCGGAAGGGAAAGAGTGCCCCCCTGGCACAGGCCCGCCCGCGGATCGGTGGGCCCCGATCGCGGGCCAGGCCACCGTGGGGGCACCCCCCGGGGCCAGATCGTCCCACGCGCCCCCCCAGGACCACGGAGCCCGCCCGCGTCGCCTTGTCCCGCCGGTAAGGTAGGTGGTTTAATCTACGCCGGTGGGACAGGCATTTTAGCGGCGGGACTTCGGGCCGGAGAATCGCGGGGGGGGGGGGGGGTGCCAACCGGCGCGGCGCGATTCCCGCCCCCGCCGAATATCCGGTGCCGGAGACTACGGCAACCGGCGGGGGCGGAGAATCTCGCCCCTGTTGACTGGAAAACAGTTGGGAATTCTCCCCACTTTCACGGTGGGCAGGATTTCCTGTTGACCCACGATGAAAACCCCATCTGCCTCCAATTAGCATGTCTCGGATACTCATTGAAAACGCAACTCGCCGGAATTCCCCCCTGCCCACACTCCTCCTAATTACCTGCTGTGCCGGCGGGAAATGAGACCAGTCTGATTCACAACCTTGCATGCAGTGTGCAGGTGTCCACCCTCGCTTTGCTTGTGACTTTGAGGTGGGTGCAACATTTGGAGCCACCCTGCAACAGGGCGTCAGCGATGCCAGTGTTAGAACATAGAACATTACAGCGCAGTACAGGCCCTTCGGCCCTCGATGTTGTGCCGACCTGTGAAACCACTCTAAAGCCGATCTACACTATTCCCTTATCGTCCATATGTCTATCCAATGACCATTTCAATGCCCTTCGTGTTGGCGAGTCCACTACTGTTGCATTCCACACCCTTACTACTCTCTGAGTAAAGAATCTACCTCTGACATCTGTCCTATATCTATCTTCCCTCAATTTAAAGCTATGTCCCCTCGTGCTAGACATCACCATCCAAGGAAAAAGGCTCTCACTGTCCACCCTATCCAATCCTCTGATCATCTTGTATGGCTCAATTAAGTCACCTCTTAACCTTCTTCTCTCTAACGAAAACAGCCTCAAGTCCCTCAGCCTTTCCTCATAAGATCTTCCCTCCATACCAGGCAACATTCCAGTAAATCTCCTCTGCACCCTTTCCAATGCTTCCACATCCTTCCTATAATGCGGCGACCAGAATTGCACGCAATACTCCAAATGCGGCCGCACCAGAGTTTTGTACAGCTGCAACATGTCCTCATGGCTCCGAAACTCAATCCCTCTACCAATAAAAGATAACACACCGTACGCCTTCTTAACAACCCTCTCAACCTGGGTGGCAACTTTCAGGGATCTATGTACATGGACACCGAGATCTCTCTGCTCATCCACACTGCCAAGAATCTTACCATTAGCCCAGTACTCTGTCTTCCTGTTATTCCTTCCAAAATGAATCACCTCACACTTTTCTGCATTAAACTCCATTTGCCACCTCTCAGCCCAGCGCTGCAGCTTATCTATGTCCCTCTGTAACTTGTAACATCCTTCCGCACTGTCCACAATTCCACCGACTTTAGTGTCATTTGCAAATTTACTCACCCATCCTTCTATGCCCTCCTCCAGGTCATTTATAAAAATGTCAAACAGCAGTGGCCCCAAAACAGATCCTTGTGGTACACCACTAGTAACTGGACTCTAGTCTGAACACTTCCCATCAACCACCACCCTTTGTCTTCCTCCAGCTAGCCAATTTCTGATCCAAACTGCTAAATCACCCTGAATCCCATGCCTCCGTATTTTCTGCAGTAGCCTACCGTGGGGAACCTTATCAAACTTTACTGAAATCCATCAACTGCTTTACCCTCATCCACCTGTTTGGTCACCTTCTCAAAGAACTCAATACGGTTTGTGAGGTTGTGTTTGGGTTGCTCACTGTGGCTACTGGGTAGTCCAGGGTGAGTTGTGTGCTGCCGTCCTCGAGCCAGATTGCAGACATGGCGACTGGGAATGGGTAACGGACACATGAGGGTGAGGGTGGAATAACGGTGTTGTGGGAGCACAGTGGCAGGCAGAGAGATTGGGGTGTGGAAGCTGGAGCCTGCCGTGATACAGTGGCACATGGACATGGGGGGTGGATGGGATTTAGAAGAATGAGGGAATGTACACAGACTCTGGATTGGAGTGGCCGGGGGGGGGGGGCTCTGGAATGTCCAGACTGTAATTGGGCTGCTTGATTGCCCATTCCCGTTTACACACAACCAGAATTGTGCCATTCGTGTGTACCTACCTTCCATTAACAGACAAAAAGGTCATCTGACTGTAATAGGATAATGGCTGGTCATGCACGAATGTCTTGAAAGACCACGGGCGAGATTTTCCACCGGCGTGATTCTCTGTTTTGCCGGTGCCCGGGGGTTTCCCGACGGCGTGGGGCTGCCCCACAACGGGAAACCCCATTGACCTGCCGGGGTAACGGAGAATCCCGCCGGCAGGTCGGGGCAGAAATTTGGCGGGACGGAGAATCCCGCCCAATGGATGAATCACCTTGTGCATTCCCAAATGAGTTTAAGTCTGAATGGAACCATGTGACTCAGCATGAGTCCGGGCTAACAGTATTTTCCTTTGGGCAGCACGGTGGCGCAGTGGTTAGCACTCCAGCCTCACGGCACCGAGGTCCCAGGTTCAATCCCGGCTCTGGGTCACTGTCCGTGTGGAATTTGCACATTCTCCCCGTGCCTGCGTGGGTCTCACCCCCACAACCCAAAGATGTGCAGGGTAGATGGATTGGCCACGCTAAATTGGCCCTTAATTGGAAAACATGAATTGGGTATTCTGAAATTTATATGGAAAAAAAAAAACAGTATTCTCCTTCAGTCTGTTTAACCCTTAAATTGCATGCTACATTTTGGACCCCGTTTCTGGTCCCAATTTCCGAATATCTCCCACATCTTGACAACATGCAAGTTATCTTCCTGCTCCAGGGAGGGGCAAGAGCTTTTGTGCTCAGTGGGCATCAGGCATAGCTGGCATGCAGGGTGTAGTCCTTGCCTCACACTCTGGGGTAATGGGAATATCTGGCTTGGTACTCCGATGGGATGGTCATAGGAGGAATCTACAGCCTTTAAACGGAAAGCTTGTTTGTGGAGGAAGGTCATCTCTGTCACCATGCAACAGCCTCGATGGGGGTGGGTGAGGCCCGCATGGGGACAACAGTGATGGTTTCAGGGGCAAGGGCAGGAATCTCCACTACCATGATAATGGGGTCCAAGGTTTCTGGGGGAGGTGGTTCTCCCTGCATAACAAGAGGGTGGGGGAAGATTGAGCAACTCGAACACTGACAGAGGGAGGGTTGAAGCTGGTCTGGAAGTAGAAAAATGCCCTTTACATTATGTGAGATTCACACTGGAAATGTCATCCTCCAAGTGCCACTGAGGACGGATACAACTCAACAGAGTTTGACAAGATCCATCATAGAGCAGATCATCAGGATCCTAAAGATGTACTTCCAATGCTTGGACTGCTCTGCAGTAATCCCCACAGAGGGTATCCTGCCAGTGGTGCTGTGCCCTGCACAACCTGGCAAGGGCTTGAACTAGTACCAATGAAGACAGCTATTTGAAGACAGGTTAACGTTGCTGGTGACCCTTGAAGGCAATTGAGCACATAGAATCCACGGTGTCTTGGAAGCAATAAAAGTTTGGAATGCAATTTGCAATCACTTTCAATAAAGAGCTTGACACATCACCCTGAAATTACACACTGGGCAATTAACTTAAATTAATCAACTAGACATCACGGGAATGTGAGGCTCACAAAAAAAGGTGATTTTGGAGTGGGAGTTTAGTTCAACCTCACAATCTGAAGGTCCATAGATGCACATGAATGATGCATTCAAATGATACGGCCATTGCGGGAACAACAAATGTATTTACAATGGTGCATGATATAAACAGGAAGTGAATATCCATGAGCCGGAAGTGATATCAATGTTACTTAATCTTTCTAACCCTATTGCTACGGCTTGGGGAGGTCATGTCTGACAAATATGTTTGAGTTCTTTGAGGAGGTAACAAGGAAGTAACAAAGGAGAACAGGGGACGTGATTTATTTAGATTTCCAGAAGGCCTTTGGCAAGGTACCGCATAGGAGACTGTAAGAGCCCATGTTGTTAAGGGTAAGATCCTGGCATGGATAGAGGATTGGCTGACTGGCAGAAGGCAGAGAGTGGGGTTAAAGGGGTGTTTTTCAGAGTGGCAGCCGGTGACTGGTGGTGTGCGTCAGGGTCGGTTCTGGGACCACAACTTTTCACAATATACATTAATGATCTGGAAGAAGGAACTAAGGTGCTGTTGCTAAGTTTGCAGAAGATGCAATCTGCGGAACTCTTTGCTGTGGGGGCCAAATCACTGAGTTTTTAAGACGGGGCTGGAAAGGTTCTTGATTAATAAGGGGATCAGGGGTTATGGGGAGAAGGCAGGAGAATGGGGAGGAGAAAATATCAGCCATGATTGAATAGCGGAGCAGACTCGATGGGCCGAGTGGACTAATTCTGCTCCTGTGTGTTATGGTCCTATGGCAACGTCCTTGTGGAATCCTGACCTTTTCAGCAGGTGAAGGCGATCTGCTCACTGCTGTGCCCTGTTGACTTTAGTGACTGGTGGGAGGGCTCTACCTTTTGCGGGGAGGGTAGGGGGAGAGCAGGAGAAGGATCAGAGCTGGGGGGGGAGGGGGAAAGAGTCTCCAGGTTGGGTTGCGAGGGAAGCTGTGTCAGCGTGAGTAATTGGGGGGGGGGCAGCTGTATAGTTACCGCTGTGTTAGACTAGGTTTTTTCCTGTTTAACATTTCCTGGATAGCTAGTACATCGGAACCATCTGAAGCCTCTTGACTTGGAGTTGCACACGTTTTCAGAGGAACCTGGGAAGCAGGAGGATTGCCCGTTGGGAGTTCATACTTGGCGGGTGTTACTTGAGAGAAAATGAATGTATTGAGGTGCCTAGACTCTGGATTCTTGTAAAACACGCTGAGGTGTTTATTTTTTTTTTTAAATAATATTTTATTGAAAATTTTTGGTCAACCAACACAGTACATTGTGCATCCTTTACACAACATTGTAACAATACAGATAATAATGACCTTTTTAAATTTAAACAAAAACAACAAATAAATAAATATTAAATAACAAAAAATAAAAACTAGCCCTGATTGGCAACTGCCTTGTCTCAATCCACACCCCCCCCCCCCCAAAGTCCTGGGCCGCTGCTGCTGCCTTCTTTGTTCTCCCCTATCTATCTTTCCGCAAGATATTCGACGAACGGTTGCCACCGCCTAGTAAACCCTTGAGCCGACCCCCTTAGGACGAACTTAATCCGCTCTAACTTTATGAACCCCGCCATATCATTTATCCAGGTCTCCACCCCCGGGGGCTTGGCTTCTTTCCACATTAGCAATATTCTGCGCCGGGCTACTAGGGACGCAAAGGCCAAAACATCGGCCTCTTTCGCCTCCTGCACTCCCGGCTCTTGTGCAACCCCAAATATAGCCAACCCCCAGCTTGGTTCGACCCGGACTCCTACTACTTTCGAAAGCACCTTTGTCACCCCCATCCAAAACCCCTGTAGTGCCGGGCATGACCAAAACATATGGGTATGATTCGCTGGGCTTCTCGAGCACCTCGCACACCTATCCTCCACCCCAAAAAATTTACTGAGCCGTGTTCCAGTCATATGTGCCCTGTGTAATACCTTAAACTGAATCAGGCATAGCCTGGCGCACGAGGACGACGAGTTTACCCTGTTTAGGGCATCTGCCCACATCCCCTCCTCAATCTCCTCCCCTAGCTCTTCTTCCCATTTCCCTTTTAGTTCGTCCATCATAGTCTCCCCTTCGTCTCTCATTTCCCTATATATATACGACACCTTACCGTCCCCCACCCATTTCTTTGAGATGACTCTGTCCTGCACCTCTTGTGTCGGGAGCTGCGGGAATTCCCTCACCTGTTGCCTCGCAAAAGCCCTCAATTGCATGTACCTGAATGCATTCCCTTGGGGCAACCCATATTTCTCGGTCAGCGCTCCCAGACTCGCAAACTTCCCATCCACAAATAGATCTTTCAATTGCGTTATACCTGCTCTTTGCCACATTCCATATCCCCCATCCATTCCCCCCGGGGCAAACCTATGGTTGTTTCTTATCGGGGACCCCCCCAGTGCTCCGGTCTTTCCCCTATGTCGTCTCCACTGTCCCCAAATCTTCAGTGTAGCTACCACCACCGGACTCGTGGTATAGTTCCTTGGTGAGAACGGCAATGGGGCTGTCACCATAGCCTGCAGGCTGGTCCCCCTACAGGACGCCCTCTCTAATCTCTTCCACGCCGCTCCTTCCTCCTCTCCCATCCACTTACTCACCATTGAAATATTAGCGGCCCAATAATACTCACTTAGGCTCGGTAGTGCCAGCCCCCCCCTATCCCTACTACGCTGTAAGAATCCCTTCCTCACTCTCGGAGTCTTCCCGGCCCAAACAAAACCCATGATACTCTTTTCTATCCTTTTGAAAAAAGCCTTCGTGATCACCACCGGGAGACACTGAAACACAAAGAGGAATCTCGGGAGGACCACCATCTTAACCGCCTGCACCCTCCCTGCCATTGACAATGCTACCATATCCCATCTCTTGAAATCTTCCTCCATCTGTTCCACCAACCGCGTCAAATTTAGCCTGTGCAATGTGCCCCAATTCTTAGCTATCTGGATCCCCAGGTAACGAAAGTCTCTTGTTACCTTCCTCAACGGTAGGTCTTCTATTTCTCTACTCTGCTCCCCTGGATGCACCACAAACAGCTCACTCTTCCCCATGTTCAATTTATACCCTGAAAAATCCCCAAACTCCCCAAGTATCCGCATTATTTCTGGCATCCCCTCCGCTGGATCCGCCACATATAGTAGCAGATCATCCGCATATAAAGATACCCGGTGTTCTTCTCCTCCCCTAAGTATTCCCCTCCATCCCTTGGAACCTCTCAGCGCTATCGCCAGGGGCTCAATCGCCAGTGCAAACAGTAATGGGGACAGAGGACATCCCTGCCTTGTCCCTCTATGGAGCCGAAAATATGCCGATCCCCGTCCATTCGTGACCACACTCGCCACTGGGGCCCTATACAACAGCTGCACCCATCTAACATACCCCTCTCCGAACCCAAATCTCCTCAACACCTCCCACAGATAATCCCACTCCACTCTATCAAATGCTTTCTCAGCATCCATCGCCACTACTATCTCCGTTTCACCCTCTGGTGGGGCCATCATCATTACCCCTAACAACCTCCGTATGTTCGTGTTCAGCTGTCTCCCCTTCACAAACCCAGTTTGGTCCTCATGAACCACCCCCGGGACACATTCCTCTTTTCTCATTGCCATTACCTTGGCCAAGACCTTGGCATCTACATTGAGGAGGGAGATTGGTCTGTAGGACCCGCATTGTAGCGGATCCTTTTCCTTCTTTAAAAGAAGCGATATCGTTGCTTCTGACATAGTCGGGGGCAGTTGTCCCCTTTCCTTTGCCTCGTTAAAGGTCCTCGTCAGTAGCGGCGCGAGCAAGTCCAAATATTTTCTGTAAAATTCAACTGGGAATCCGTCCGGTCCCGGGGCCTTTCCCGTCTGCATGTTCCTAATTCCTTTCACCACTTCTTCTACCGTGATCTGTGCTCCCAATCCCATCCTTTCCTGCTCTTCCACCTTGGGAATTTCCAGCCGATCCAAAAACTCCATCATTCTCTCCCTCCCATCCGGGGGTTGAGCTTCATACAATTTTTTATAAAATGTCTTAAACACTTCATTCACTCTCTCCGCTCCCCGCTCCGTCTCTCCATCTTCGTCTCTCACCCCCCCTATTTCCCTCGCTGCTCCCCTTTTCCTCAATTGGTGTGCCAGCAATCTGCTCGCCTTCTCTCCATATTCATACTGTACACCCTGCGCCTTCCTCCATTGTGCCTCTGCAGTGCCTGTGGTCAGCAAGTCAAATTCCACATGCAGCCTTTGCCTTTCCCTATACAGTCCCTCCTCCGGTGCTTCCGCATACTGTCTGTCCACCCTCAAAAGTTCTTGCAACAACCGCTCCCGTTCCTTACTCTCCTGCTTCCCTTTATGTGTCCTTATTGATATCAGCTCCCCCCTAACCACCGCCTTCAACGCCTCCCAGACCACTCCCACCTGAACCTCCCCATTGTCATTGAGTTCCAAGTACTTTTCAATGCATCCCCTCACCCTTAAGCACACCCCCTCATCCGCCATTAGTCCCATGTCCATTCTCCAGGGTGGACGCCCTCTTGTTTCCTCCCCTATCTCCAAGTCTACCCAGTGTGGGGCATGATCCGAAATGGCTATAGCCGTATATTCCGTTCCCCTCACCCTCGGGATCAATGCCCTACCCAACACAAAAAAGTCTATGCGTGAATAGACTTTATGGACATAGGAGAAAAACGAGAACTCCTTACTCCTAGGTCTACTGAATCTCCACGGGTCCACCCCTCCCATCTGCTCCATAAAATCCTTAAGCACCTTGGCTGCTGCCGGCCTCCTACCAGTCCTGGACTTCGACCTATCCAGCCTTGGTTCCAACACCGTGTTAAAGTCTCCCCCCATTATCAGCTTTCCGGTCTCTAGGTCTGGGATGCGTCCTAGCATTCGCCTCATAAAATTGGCATCGTCCCAATTCGGGGCATACACGTTTACCAACACCACCATCTCTCCCTGTAATTTGCCACTCACCATCACGTATCTGCCCCCGTTATCCGCCACTATAGTCTTTGCCTCGAACATTACCCGCTTCCCCACTAATATAGCCACCCCCCTGTTTTTCGCATCCAGCCCCGAATGGAACACCTGCCCTACCCATCCTTTGCGCAACCTAACCTGATCTATCAGTTTCAGGTGCGTTTCCTGTAACATGACCACATCTGCTTTAAGTTTCTTAAGGTGTGCGAGTACTCGTGCCCTCTTTATCGGCCCGTTAAGCCCCCTCACGTTCCACGTGATCAGCCTAGTTGGGGGGCTTCCCACCCCCCCCCCCTTGCCGGTTAGCCATCATCTTTTTCCAGCTTCTCACCCAGTTCCCACGCAGCTGTATTTCTCCCAGACGGTGCCCCCCCGCCCATCCTTTCCCGTACCCACTCCCCCCTTTCCCCAGCAGCAGCAACCCAGTAATCCCCCCCCCCCCCCCCCACTAGACCCCCCGCTAGCGTAATTACTCCCCCCATGTTGCTCCCAGAAGTCAGCAAACTCTGGCTGACCTCGGCTTCCCCCCGTGATCACGGCTCACCCCGTGCGGCGCCCCCTCCTTCCTGCTTCTCTATTCCCGCCATAATTATCATAGCGCGGGAACCAAGCCCGCGCCTCTCCCTCGGCCCCGCCTCCCATGGCCAACGCCCCATCTCCTCTCCCTCCCCACCTCCCCCCATCACCACCTGTGGGAGAAAGAAAAGTTACCATACCGCAGGATTAATCATACAATCCCTCTTCGCCCCCCCCCCCCCACTCGTCCCACCACTTTGTCCAAACGTTCATTTTCGTAGTCCAATCATTCCAATTTTTCTTCTACAATAAAAGTCCACGCTTCATCCGCCGTCTCAAAGTAGTGGTGCCTCCCTTGATATGTGACCCACAGTCTTGCCGGTTGCAGCATTCCAAACTTTATCTTTTTTTTGTGAAGTACCGCTTTGGCCCGATTAAAGCTCGCCCTCCTTCTCGCCACCTCCGCACTCCAATCTTGATAGACGCGGATCACCGCGTTCTCCCATTTACTACACCGAGTTTTCTTCGCCCATCTAAGGACCATTTCTCTATCCTTAAAACGGAGAAATCTCACCACTATGGCTCTGGGAGCTTCTCCTGCTCTCGATCCTCGCACCACAACTCGGTATGCTCCCTCCACCTCCAACGGACCCGTCGGGGCCTCCACTCCCATTAACGAGTGCAGCATCGTGCTCACATATGCCCCGACGTCCGCCCCCTCCACACCTTCAGGAAGGCCAAGAATCCTCAAGTTGTTCCTCCTTGCGTTATTTTCCAGTGCCTCCAACCTCTCCACAGATCGTTCCTGGTGTGCCTCCTGTATCTCCGACTTCACCACCAGGCCCTGTATATCGTTTTCATTCTCTGCTGCTTTCGCCTTCACGACCCGAAGCTCCTGCTCCTGGGTCTTTTGTTCCTCTTTCAGCCCTTCAATCGCCTGTAATATCGGGGCCAACAACTCTTTCTTCATTTCCTTTTTTATCTCCTCCACGCAGCGTTTCAAAAACTCTTGTTGTTCAGGGCCCCATATGAAACTGCCACCTTCCGACGCCATCTTGGTTTCTGCTTGCCTTCCTTGCCGCTGCTCCAAAGGATCCGCTGCAATCCGGCCACTTTCCTCTCCTTTTTCCATCCGTGTCCAGGGGGAACACCCTTCTGGTTTACCGCACGGTGTTTTCAGCCGTTAAAATTGCCGTTGGGGCTCCTATCAAGAGCCCAAAAGTCCGTTTCACAGGGAGCTGCCGAAACGTGCAACTCAGCTGGTCATCGCCGCACCCGGAAGCCGCTGAGGTGTTTATTAAGGGTGTTGCTCAACACAATCAAAGATGGTGATCTGCCCCAGAGCACAGACGAACACTCTTGCTGACGTCACCACACATAAATCAGTAGGAACGTTTTCCCTGATCCGTAACTCTGGGCAATTCCCATGGAAACCTTGCTTTGAGACTTCTGAGAGGTCCCGTAGCTTATCTTCTGGGGCACATAGGGGGCTGGTTTAGCACAGGGCTAAAGAGCTGGCTTTTAAAGTAGGCCAGCAGCATGGTTCAATTCGCGTACCAGCCTCCCCGAACAGGCACCGGAATGTGGCAACTAGGGGCTATTCACAGTAACTTCATTTGAAGCCTACTTGTGACAATAAGCAATTTTCATTTCATTTTTTTCATCTGGTCTCTGACTATCCATTACCCAAAAGACCTCGGGCAAAATTCTTCGGAAACGGCGTGATGTCCGCTGAACGGGCGCCCAAAACGGCGCCAATCAGACGGGCATCGCGCCGCCCCAAAGGTGCGGAAGCATCTTTGGGGGCCGAGCCCCAACATTGAGGGGCCGACGCTGGAGGAATTTCCGCCCCGCCAGCTGGCGGAAACGGCCTTTGTTGCCCCGCCAGCTGGCGCGGAAATGACATCTCGGGGCAGCGCATGCGCGGGAGCGTCAGCGGCCGCAGACAGTTTCCCACGCATGCGCAGTGGAGGGAGTCTCTTCCGCCTCCGCCATGGTGGAGACCGTGGCGGAGGTGGAAGGGAAAGAGTGCCCCCACGGCACAGGCCCGCCCGCGGATCGGTGGGCCCCGATCGCGGGCCAGGCCACTGTGGGGGCACCCCCCGGGGTCAGATCGCCCCGCGCCCCCCCCCCCCGGAGCCCGCCCACGCCGCCTTGTCCCGCCGGTAAGGTAGGTGATTTAATTTATGCCGGCGGGACAGGCAATTTATCGGCGGGACTTCGGCCCATCCGGGCCGGAGAATCGAGCGTGGGGGGGGCCGCCAACCGGCGCGGCGCGATTCCCGCCCCCGCCGAATCGCCGGTGCCGGAGACTTCGGCAACCGGCGGGGGCGGGATTCACGCCAGCAACCGGCGATTCTCCGACCCAGCAGTGACTGAACCTTAACCTGCCCGGGCCCTAATTTTCAGACCTTCTTGCCGATGCCTCTCGTCCCTGAGTGCTTTTCAGCTATTTTAACACTTCTGCACCATCCAGAATTCCTAGCTATTTGTTTTTGAACATTATACCTGTAAGTTTATCTAATCCTCATCAGCACTGTTATTTCTGAGTTGCACAAATATGTAAGTTGGGAAAAGAGTGCATGGCAGAAAATCTTTTAAATGGGTAGGTAGAGAAATATGATTAATAAATGCCCTGTGCTGAAATAATTCAGGAGGAAACAGAGCTCCTGGTCATATGACATTCACCATCTCTTAACTATTTCCCAGCAGCAATCAATAAAGGAAGATTATTTATAACATCGTCCACATTTTCAGGTTTCCCCGAATCATTCTCTGTATTGACATATCCTGTTGCTTTATGAAAGTGGCAGTGGGCTGTCTTGAACTTGCTTCATAGCCACTGCCACTCTGCATTCCCTGGCCTTATCCTGCTTCACACTGTACCACTGAGAGTGAATGCTCCCTGGCTGACTCCTCCTGGCTCCCCAAGCCTTCCCACCTGGCTGCAGTCCCAGTATCAGCCTAAAGTTTTGCAACAGCAAGACATTCTGTGCTGTCTCGGCTCAGGTAACATTATCTCTCATTCACACATGTCCCAGCAGGTCTCCAGGCAGCTCTAACCCCCTTCCCAGGCCCCAAGCTGCACCCATCTCCCACACGCAGAGATTCAAATTCAGTCATTCTTAAAGTAGCAGCGAAGGTATACAGGGAAAGTCCAGCACATGCAGAAATGCTAAAATCTACATAAACACAGAATGTAGGGTCAGACAAGCTAGTGGTTGAAAATGAGAGAAAATCTGTAGAGTATTTGCGGGGGGTGGGGGGGTGGGGGGGGGGGGGGGGGGGGGGAGGCAAACTAACAGTACCAGGTAAAAAAATTAAAGTGGCACAGAAACAGCAACAAATCCCACCGGAGGTTTATTTTTATATGTGAGCAATGGGGATATGAAGGAAACCTTTATTTATGCAATGTGTGGTTAGGATTTGGAATGCGTTGCCTCATAGAGTGATGGAAGCAGATTTAATAGGAACTTTCAAAAGAGAATTTGGATTATACCTGGAGGAGAGAAAACTGCAGAGACATGGGGAGCAGGACTGACTGGGATGCCCTTTGAAAGAGCCGGGCACACAATGGGCCGAATGGCCTCCTATGCTAGGCGCTGTCACAATGTTTCGATAACCTCTCCATTTTCTCTTTTCCTCTCATTGTTCAGACTCCGTCTGTCAGGGGTTCGGGCACTTCTGTCAATGTCCCATTAAAATGTTCATTCTGAGCTGTGCCTCAGGTTGATACAACTCTCACCTGAGTCAGGACATTGTGGGTTCAAGTAACAACTCCGTAACTTGCGCACACAGAAATCTAAGGTGGCACGCCAGTGCTGAGGGAGTGCTGCACTGCCGGAGGTGCTGTCCTTCCAATGGAAGATTAGACAAAGGCCATACCTGCTCTATAGAGTGGATTTAAAAGGCTTTGAAGAACTGTAGGGCAGTTACCCCAGATTCCTGACCAATATTTATCCCTCATCACCATGGTAGCTCTTCAAAAATTAACTGACTGTTTATTTCATTGCTGTTGCTGTGCACAAGTTGTCTGGAGTGTTTCCTGTTTTGTCTTGCGTTCAGGGCCTGATGGGAATTCTTTGGGGTTTGCCTATTACCCTAAGAATGTTAACATAGACCATCATAAAAGCCATTCTTGTTTATTTATAGATCTATATATAAAAGTGCGGGCCAGATCGAACGGCCACCACACTGCACCCGTAAAGCAGCTCGCCGCGTGCAATGCGGCCGATAGAAGCCGGGAGACCCCGTTTCTGGGATCTACCCGACTCGCACTGCCTTACGAGATCTAACGCGAGACGTTGCGACGTGGGATCACGTTTTGACAAATCTGCATATTAAAGCGAGACGTGGGGCGGGATTCTCCCCTACCCGGCGGGGCGGGCAGTCCCGGCGCCGAGGAGTGGCGTGAACCACTCCGGCGTCGGGCCGCCTGGAAGGTGCGGTATCCTCCGCACCTTCAGGGGCCAGGCTGGCGCCGGCAGGGTTGGCGCTGCGCCAACCAGCGTGGAAGGGGCTTGACGCCGTGCCAACCGGCACCGAAGGGCCTACGCCAACCGGTACGAGTTGGCGCATGCGCGGGAGCGCCAGCGTGTGCTGGCGTCATCCCAGCGCATGCACGGGGGGGTTCATCTCCGCACCGGCCATGTCGGAGGTCCACAGCAGCCAGTGCGGAGAGAAAGAGTGCCCCCACGGCACAGGCCCACCCACGGATCGGTGGGCCCCGATCGCGGGCCAGGCCACCATGGGGGCACCCCCGGGGCCAGATGCCCCCGCACCTACCCGAGGACCCCGGAGGTCGCCCGCAGAGCCAGGTCCCGCCGGTAAGTACCAGGACTAATGTACGCCGGCGGACTGGCCCATCACGGGCAGTAGAATCGCCGGGGGTGGGGGCGCTGCCAGCGGTCGCTGACCAGCGCGCGCGATTCTCGCCCTGCCAAAACACCGGCGCCAGAGAATTTGGCAGCCGGCGGGGGCGGGATTCACACTGCCCCCCCCCCCCCCCGGCGATTCTCCAGCCCGGTTGGGGGGGTCGGAGAATCCCACCCCTAGTCTCACTTTAATGTGAGGTACCCGAGACATTGGGATCAATCCCCTTCACCTTGGGTGAGTGCCGTTCATACTGGTCTCCACAAACGGGGACCAGACGAAACTGCACTCGTGGTGGTCTCCCATGGAATCGGAGGACCCCAGGTGTATACCCTTTGGGCTGGCACACTGGCAGTGCCACCATAGTGCATTTTGGCTGGGGGGGGGGTTCGGGGTTCGCTTCGGGGGCTTCAATGACGTCCCGATCTCTCACTACACTGAGTTCCAGCGAGCAGAGCTCCTCAGAGCATAAAACGGGGCTATGTACAGTCTCGGCCGCGCATTCCCCGCTGAGGCCCCCTATCTAACTCGGGTGAAGTTGTATAGCCTTGTGTTTCACGGCGCTGTGAGCAACAGGAAACATGTGGCTAAACATTCTTGCTATGGGACTTTGTTCCCATTTAGTTAAATCCAACCCTATATCTCTGTACTCAATACGAGGTTGTACTTCTGCTTCGCACCAGATATCAGTCTCTTAGTCATGTGACGCTGAATCATAGTTACAGCAGCAGTTACATCAGTATCAGGTGCTCCTGATGTTAACCCTTTTCTCTACATCTCGCCCCAAGTCTTTATAAAAATTATATATGTCCTCCCCCCTCTCCGACTTCACAGGGATAGTCTCCATGGTGCGTTGATCAATCTCCCTGATTTGGTCCTGATTTTGCTTCAAGGTTGAGGATGCACTGCGCACTCTCTCATTGTTCAATATGAGTGCCTTCCACCTGGGTAGTTGTAAAGTTTCTACATGTTTCTGGTCCCGAGGTTCCATCGGTTTTCTTCCCGATGATTTTCTGTGGGTCAAACGTAATTCCTGAAACTTGCACAATATGGCCGAAGAATTTTATCATAGGCTTTGCAGATCATTGTCGTTTAATGTAAAGCCTATTTCCTCAAGGACTGTTCGTACACAGTGGTCATGTTCTTCCTTTGAACCATGTAAGAGAATGTGGTCCATCTGGCAGATTACTCTTTCCAGATCTGAGACCTCGTTATTTGGAGTGTCTGGGGTGCAGAATGTTCCCAATGGTAACCTGCTCCAATAATAACAACCAAATGGGGTGATAAATAGTTAGCAATCTGAATTCTTTGTCCAGAGAAAACCGCCAGAAACTGCTGTTAGCATCCAATTTTGTGTAGAGGGTACATTTTACTATTTGCCGAGACTTTCATCCACTGATGTCATTGGGTACATCTCACATTCTCAGGCGTTAAACACAGACTTATTCAAATTGAACCATTAAAGTTTGGTACTGTGACCATTTCAGAACACCACTGCATGGTTACTGGAGAGCCGACCCTTTGATGAAATATGTGTTCAATCTCGCTCTTGACTTTGAGTGGGTGAAGGCCCTTCCTCACTGTGGAGAACCATTTAGGCTTAGCATCTGCCCATGGGATTTCATGATATTCTGTTTTCATCTTTCCTAAGCCTGAAAACAGGGACGGAAATTCATTCCTGAATACCTCACTGGACTGCTCATTGGCAATTTCAACAACCTTGCAAGCGAGCCTCAGCTACAACATAGAGGGGTTCCACAATTTCTTTATCCATGTTTCTCAATCTTGCCAAATGTTGGTCTGTTATTTTCAGTGTTGTCCCTCCTGAACCTTGCAATTGGATGGGGTGTAGCTGTAATGTGGCCTTTTTAAGCTATTTTACTGAATCGGATAATACTGAAACACCTGCCCCAGTCTCTACCTTGAATTCTGTGGGGTGATCATCGACGTCTAACTTAATTCCCCAATAATTATCTTCTGTTTAATTAACTTCTCTTTAAGGATATATATATATTTTTCTGTGGCTCTTACAAATATTTAAATTTTATTGACAACTCAAGAATACAAAAGAATCAGCAACATGATGAAAACAGTCACGGAAATCGGTAATATGCCAAAAGCATTTATCTGTGACTCTTCCACTTCTTGGATTTTACTTAGTTTCATTGTTACCTCGTTTCATTGTAATCTCTTTCTTCCAATAAGCTATAGTAGCTTTGGATCTGCAGATTATTAAAATACCCTAACTTTCTACAGTTATGGCACTCGGCTCGCCTCGCTGTGAATTCTTCCCAGTTGTACAGGATTTTCCTCCTAACCCCGAGAGCATCTCGTGGGGTTTTGCTTCACTGAGCTTTTTCTTTTTGTCAGGCATATTGAATGGCTTTACTCTTTTCTCCAAGGGACAGCACTTTCTGCATGAACACTGCTCTGTTTAGCTTCTTAAGCCCAGTGACCTGCTATTTGTACAGCCTTGGAGAGCTAAATCTTCCCTTGTTTGGTTCCCTCATCTGATTTAGCGGTCTCTCAGTCTTCTCTTTTTGAATTTCTCTGGGTCTTTGCACTCTGTCTGCTGCCACCACGTTTTGGATAGAGCTCTTGAAAAATGGACAGAAAACATCAGAGTTTGGGGTCTAGATGGGTTTTAAAAAAAATATTTCACGGGATGCAGACATTACCGGCTACACGAGCATTTATTACCCATCCCCTAACTGTCCTCACGAAGGTGGCAGTGAGCTGCCTTCTTGAACCGCTGCGTTCCCGTGGTGTAGGTACACCCACAGTGCTGTTAGGGAGGGAGTTCCCGAATTTTGACCCAGTGACAGTGATATATTTAAAGGATGGTGAGAGGCTTGGAGGAGAACCATCAAATGGTGGTGTTCGCACGTATCTGCTGCCCTTTTCCTACTAGATGCTAGCGGTTGTAGGTTTGCAAGTTGCCATCTAAGGAGCCTCAGTGAGTTCCTGCAATGCATCTTGTACATGGTACACATGGCTGTTACTGCGGTTGGTGGTGGAGGGAATTAATGTTTGTGGATGGGCCAATCAAGTGGGCTGCTTGTTCTTGGATGATGCCAAGCTTCTTGAGTGTGGTTAGAGCTGCACTCATCAGGCACATGGAGAGTATTCCATCACAATTTTCGCTGTGCCTTGTAGATGTGGTCAGGCTTTGGGGAGTCAAGACATGAGTTACCCAGCGCTGGGGTTTGAACCTCTGACGTGCTCTGGTCTTCAGCCATTCCTTGCTATCATGTGGAGTGAATTAAATTGGCTGATCTGGTTGAAGATTGTAGTAAATTCTTTGGCCTTACCTCTTGCACTGATGTGCTGGGCTCCCCTTCATTGAGGATGGGGATATTTGTGGGGCCTCCTCCTCCAGTGAGTTGTTTAATTGTCCACCACCATTCACGGCTGGATGAAGCAGGACTTAGATCTGATCCATTGGTTGTGGAATGGCTTAGCTCCGTCGATCACTTGCTGCTTATGCTGATCGGCACCAAGTAGTAACTTCAGCAGGATGACACCTCATTTTTAGGTATGCTTTAGTGCTGCTCTTGGCATCTCTCCTGCACTTTTCATTGACCTGGTTGCCTTACCCTAAGAATGTTACCCTAGACTGTTATTGTGATACCCATTTGGGTTTATTTATAAATCTATATCGATCTCGATATTCTACACGAGGTTCTGCTACTGCTTCCAACCAGATCTGCCTCTTTGCCATGTTGTGGAGATGCCGGCGTTGGACTGGGGTGGGCACAGTAAGAAGTCTCACAACACCAGGTTAAAGCTCCGAAAGCTTCTGATTTCAAATAAACCCGTTGGACTTTAACCTGGTGGTGTGAGACAGCTTACTCTTAGTCATGTGACATTGCATCGTAGTTAAATCAGCAGTTACAGTCTCAGGTGATCTTGGTGTTGACCCGATTTCCTATATTTGCAACAGTGATCACACTCCAAAAATATTTAATTGGTTATCCAGCATTTTGGCACGTTCTGAGTTCATGAAAGGTGCTCATGAAACGTTGCCGCCTCTTGCATCAAATTCCTCCTGATTTCCACTGAACCTTTGCCCTTGTCTCTCCTCCAATTTTGAAAGGTGCAAAATGACCATCCCTGTGTTATGTTTGACATTGAAGTTTTAATGATTGACCAGGCTTCAGTCTTTTATTGAACCTCTGTACTCTATCCCTCCAGGTTGACGATACTCCTTTAACAGAGCAAAGTATGGCACAGGTAAGACACTGATGTGATGACACTCATTTACACACACCATCATTCAGATTGTTGCAACACTCCAACCCCCATCTCCTCTTGTTCATCACCGACCCTTAGATAATCTAGCAACATTAATTAAAAGATTTGTGATCAGGAATTGACCCTCAATCCGGGAGGCTGATGTGAGAAAGGGACAAGGATATCCTCTGGGTTAGACAGGTTTGGGGAGGGCAGTAGCAACGGACTTGAATTTCAAGAGCTGGTGACTGCTTGGAGAAATGAACAATTTCTGCTGTTACTTCACTGGGAATTTACTGGGAATCTTCTGCCAAGTTATGGGGGACAATACAGAGAAATCTCCCTTGGAAATTCCAGCTGTTGGGATTGAATGTTGGGAGACACCAGGGAAATTTGTGAGGAAGTCACATCCTTGATGAAGGAGTCACTGGGCACTCGGAAGGTGGCAGTAGATGGTCCGTAATTAAAAAGTGGATAAAGCAGAAACAAACCAGATTCATTAACCTCAGTCAAATCCATGCAAAATAAAGAAATTGATTATCAGGATTAAATTTGAGGATTATCTGCACAACATTACCCAGTTAACAGCAGTCAGCGCCCATTCAGAAACTTTGTGATGACTTTGCGGAAATGACGACCCACGTGGGAAACCCAATGACTTGAAGGTCACGGGTTAAATTGACAGGAGCGAGCAGGGGAGGCCATTCATCCTCTTAAACCTGTTCCTTGCTGATGTGTACCTCACTCCAATTAACGGCCGTGGTTAGCCATCAAGCCCAGTTTTGAAATTTTCAATTGACCTCCAGCCTGATCTGGGAGATTGGATCACAGATTTCATTCGCCTTTGTGGAAAGACGCACTTCCTGACATCACCTCTGAATGACCTGGTTCAAACGTTTTGCCAAAGCCCTCTTTCTAACTTTCCCATCGGAGGAAATAGTTTCTCCCGATCTACCTTGTAAACCTGCTTTCATCAATTTGAACACCTCAATTGGATTACCTTTAACCTTCTATTGGGAATATATATCTATAATCTATACTCCATTTTACCCTTACAGCCCCAATTTGGGTCTGTTGGAGATTTGTGATCCTTGCTGAGTTTGTTGGTTACATGGGACACCGATTCTAGGCTGATATCAGAAATCCCTTGAGAACACAGTCATTAATACATAGAATGGGAGCGGCATGTGGCGCAGCGGCTAGCACTGGGACTGCGGCGCTGAGGACCCGGGTTCGAATCCCGGCCCTGGGTCACTATCCGTGTGCAGTTTGCACATTCTCCCCGTGTCTGCGTGGGTTTCACCCCCACAACCCAAAGATGTGCAGGTTAGGTGGATTGGCCACGCTAAATTGCCCCTTAATTGAAACAAAAAAAAATAGTAATTGGGTATTCTAATTTAAAAACAAAAATTAATACATATAATGAAGTCATGGTAGGGGAATAGAGCCTCTCAAAGACAGATTGGGGCAATGATGGGGAGAACTCTAATCTTCCGTGAAAATTGAGCTCAACAGACCAGATCACCTCTCCCTTCTTGAATGACATTTATCAAGAATGAGACTCCACAATGTTCTATCTTTGTGAAATCTGTTCCATTGCATGGCGCATGGTGCACAGTGAATGCACAATCTCTGTTTTCTCAGTGTCTGTCTCTCTTGCATCTTTGTTTGAAACGGTCTGTGTTTTAAAAGCTAGGTGCTTTTCATCTTTGTTGCTTATGCACCATCGCTCTGCTTTCTGTTGAAGGGTCTTGGTGAGTTTGTGTGTGAGTTCATGTTCGGTCAGCATACAGCCAGGCTCAAAATTGATTTCCCTCCCTCAGTTGACACTCACTGTCTGGACTCGCACATCGAGGTTGCTCCTTTAACCATGGAACCAGCATCATGAGAAAATCTTCTGTGGAGGAGAGAGGCAGGAATGTTTTAGGAACAGGGGCGAGATTCTCCGACCCCCCACCGGGTCGGAGAATCGCCGGGGGCTGGCGTGAATCCCGCCCCCGTCGGTTGCCGAAGTCTCCGGCACCGGATATTCGGCGGGGGCGGGAATCGCGCCGCGCCAGTTGGCGGGCTCCCCCGCTCGATTCTCCGGCCTGGATGGGCCGAAGTCCCGCCGCTAAAATGCCTGTCCCGCCGGCGTAAATTAAACCACCTACCTTACTGGCGGGACAAGGCGGCGCGGGCGGGCTCCGGGGTCCTGGGGGGGGGGGTGCGGGGTGATCTGGCCCAGGGGGGTGCCCCCACGGTGGCCTGGCCTGTGCCTTGGGGGCACTCTTTCCCTTCCGCCTCCGCCACGGTCTCCACCATGGCGGAGGCAGAAGAGACTCCCTCCACTGCGCATGCGCGGGAATGCCGTCAGCGGCCGCTGACGCTCCCGCGCATGCGCCGCCCGGAGATGTCATTTCCGCGCCAGTTGGCGGGGCACCAAAGGCCTTTTCCGCCAATTTTCCGCGGAAATTCGCCCGGCGCGGGCCTAGCCCCTTAAGGTTGGGGCTCGGCCCCCAAAGATGCGGAGCATTCCGCACCTTTGGGGCGGCGCGATGCCCGTCTGATTTGCGCCGTTTTGGGCGCCAATCGGCGGACATCGCGCCGTTTCCGGAGAATTTTGCCCCAGATGTTAAAGTATTGACGCTCCGGAGAATAAAAGATAGCAGGAAATATTGACCACATGCTGTGATATTACTTTTGTTCATTTCTGAGAGGGGGAGGTTATTGAAACAAGAGGAGACTATTCAACCCTCGTGTCTGTTCGGCCACTCAATCAGTATATGATTTATTTGTATCTCAAGTCCGTAACCTGCTTTGCTCTGTATCCTTTTGAGGACCTTACCCCACAAACATCTATCACTCTCTGACTCAAAAGATCTAATTGATCCCCAGAACACGAGAGAGTTCCAGATTTCTATCACCCCAAGTGTGAGAGAAAGTGCTTCCTGATTTCCCTCTTGTTCTGGATTTCCCCCAAGGAGAAGAATACCATCCCTCAATCTATTAAACACAATAGATTTCATAGAATTTACAGAGCAGAAGGAGGCCATTCGGCCCATCGAGTCTGCACCGGCTCTTGGAAAGAGCTCCCTACCCAAGATCCTACAACCCTACAAGGATTACAAGCCCAGGTAACTCTGTTCCTCTGCACTGCTGGGTGAATGTGTGCGTGGAGAATGTGACTGCGAGTTCCAATCAAGTGTCTCCGTCTTGCCTGTGTAACAAATCTCCAGGAGGCTGGGAGTCACTAACAATGTAAGTCCCTCTGCCATCTGTATGTCTGCATTACATAAAGCACAGAACGGGACCCTTCAGTCTAACATTCCATGTTGGTGTTTGTTCCTCCCCAGCCTCTTCCCTCCTACTTCCTATCACCCTATCAGCATATACTTTGTTCCTTTCCCCTTCATGTTATCCAGCTTCCCTGCAACTGCATCTGTGCTGTTCACATCCACTGCTCCATGTGGTAGCAAGTTGTACATTCTCACCTCTCTCTGGGCAAGGACGTTTCTCCTCAATTCACATTGGAGTTAGTCATGATTAACTGATGTTGATGGCCCATGGTGTTGGATTCCCCAACATGTAAAAGCATTTTCTCTGTCTCTATATTATCAAAGGCTAAGGTTGACTGAGTGGCACCACAAGGAGCTAGAGCCCAGGAGGGGTGAATTCAGGGACATGCCCTGCGTTACCCAAGGGGCTGCATGATGGAGAAAATGAACTGGCGCTTTTTACACTGAGGATTCCCCAGAATGAGTGTGTGATCAGATCAATCTTTAAAATATAATATTCAGGTCTGTCACTGTATAACATTGGTACAGTACTGGGGGTCTGTCACTGTATAACACTGGTACAGTACTGGGGTCTGTCACTGTATAACATTGGTACAGTACTGGGGCCTGTCACTGTATAACACTGGTACAGTACTGGGGTCTGTCACTGTATAACATTGGTACAGTACTGGGGCCTGTCACTGTATAACATTGGTACAGTACTGGGGTCTGTCACTGTATAACATTGGTACAGTACTGGGGTCTGTCACTGTATAACACTGGTACAGTACTGGGGTCTGTCACTGTATAACATTGGTACAGTACTGGGGTCTGTCACTGTATAACATTGGTACAGTACTGGGGTCTGTCACTGTATAACATTGGTATAGTACTGGGGTCTGTCACTGTATAACATTGGTACAGTACTGGGGTCTGTCACTATAACATTGGTACAGTACTGGGGTCTGTCACTGTATAACATTGGTACAGAACTGGGGTCTGTCACTATAACATTGGTACAGTACTGGGGTCTGTCACTGTATAACATTGGTACAGTACTGGGGTCTGTCACTGTATAACATTGGTACAGTACTGGGGTCTGTCACTATAACATTGGTACAGTACTGGGGTCTGTCACTGTATAACATTGATACAGTACTGGGGTCTGTCACTGTATAACATTGATACAGTACTGGGGTCTGTCACTGTATCACATTGGTACAGTACTGGGGTCTGTCACTGTATAACATTGATACAGTACTGGGGTCTGTCACTGTATCACATTGGTACAGTACTGGGGTCTGTCACTGTATAACACTGGTACAGTACTGGGGTCTGTCACTGTATAACATTGGTACAGTACTGGGGTCTGTCACTGTATAACATTGATACAGTACTGGGGTCTGTCACTGTATAACACTGGTACAGTACTGGGGTCTGTCACTGTATAACATTGGTATAGTACTGGGGTCTGTCACTGTATAACATTGGTACAGTACTGGGGTCTGTCACTATAACATTGGTACAGTACTGGGGTCTGTCACTGTATAACATTGGTACAGTACTGGGGTCTGTCACTATAACATTGGTACAGTACTGGGGTCTGTCACTGTATAACATTGGTACAGTACTGGGGTCTGTCACTGTATAACATTGGTACAGTACTGGGGTCTGTCACTATAACATTGGTACAGTACTGGGGTCTGTCACTGTATAACATTGGTACAGTACTGGGGTCTGTCACTGTATAACATTGGTACAGTACTGGGGTCTGTCACTGTATAACATTGGTACAGTACTGGGGTCTGTCACTGTATCACATTGGTACAGTACTGGGGTCTGTCACTGTATCACATTGGTACAGTACTGGGGTCTGTCGCTGTATCACATTGATACAGTACTGGGGTCTGTCACTGTATAACATTGATACAGTACTGGGGCCTGTCGCTGTATAACATTGATACAGTACTGGGGTCTGTCACTGTATAACATTGGTACAGTACTGGGGTCTGTCGCTGTATAACATTGGTACAGTACTGGGGGTCTGTAACTGTATAACATTGGTACAGTACTGGGGTCTGTCGCTGTATAACATTGGTACAGTACTGGGGTCTGTCACTGTATAACATTGGTACAGTACTGGGGGTCTGTAACTGTATAACATTGATACAGTACTGGGGTCTGTCGCTGTATAACATTGGTACAGTACTGGGGGTCTGTAACTGTATAACATTGGTACAGTACTGGGGTCTGTCACTGTATAACATTGGTACAGTACTGGGGCCTGTCACTGTATAACATTGGTACAGTACTGGGGTCTGTCACTGTATAACATTGGTACAGTACTGGGGTCTGTCACTGTATAACACTGGTACAGTACTGGGGTCTGTCACTGTATAACATTGGTACACTACTGGGGTCTGTCGCTGTATAACATTGGTACAGTACTGGGGTCTGTCACTGCATAACACTGGTACAGTACTGGGGTCTGTCGCTGTATAACATTGGTACAGTACTGGGGTCTGTCACTGTATAACATTGGTACAGTACTGGGGTCTGTCACTGTATAACACTGGTACAGTACTAGGGTCTGTCACTGTATCACATTGGTACAGTACTGGGGTCTGTCACTGTATCACATTGGTACAGTACTGGGGTCTGTCACTGTATAACATTGGTACAGTACTGGGGTCTGTCACTGTATAACACTGGTACAGTACTGGGGTCTGTCACTGTATAACATTGGTACAGTACTGGGGTCTGTCACTATAACACTGGTACAGTACTGGGGTCTGTCACTGTATAACATTGATACAGTACTGGGGTCTGTCACTGTATCACATTGGTACAGTACTGGGGTCTGTCACTGTATAACATTGGTACAGTACTGGGGTCTGTCGCTGTATAACATTGGTACAGTACTGGGGTCTGTCACTATAACATTGGTACAGTACTGGGGTCTGTCACTGTATAACACTGGTACAGTACTGGGGTCTGTCGCTGTATAACATTGGTACAGTACTGGGGTCTGTCACTGTATAACATTGGTACAGTACTGGGGCCTGTCACTGTATAACATTGGTACAGTACTGGGGTCTGTCACTGTATAACATTGGTACAGTACTGGGGTCTGTCACTGTATAACATTGGTACAGTACTTGGGTCTGTCACTGTATCACATTGGTACAGTACTGGGGTCTGTCACTATAACATTGGTACAGTACTGGGGTCTGTCACTGTATAACATTGATACAGTACTGGGGTCTGTCACTGTATAACATTGGTACAGTACTGGGGTCTGTCACTGTGTAACATTGGTACAGTACTGGGGTCTGTCACTGTATAACATTGGTACAGTACTGGGGTCTGTCGCTGTATAACATTGATACAGTACTGGGGTCTGTCACTGTATAACATTGGCACAGTACTGGGGTCTGTCACTGTGTAACATTGGTACAGTACTGGGGTCTGTCACTGTATAACACTGGTACAGTACTGGGGTCTGTCACTGTATAACATTGGTACACTACTGGGGTCTGTCACTGTATAACACTGGTACAGTACTGGGGTCTGTCACTGAATAACATTGGTACAGTACTGGGGTCTGTCACTGTATAACATTGGTACAGTACTGGGGTCTGTCACTGTGTAACACTGGTACAGTACTGGGGTCTGTCACTGTATAACATTGGTACAGTACTGGGGTCTGTCACTGTATAACACTGGTACAGTACTGGGGTCTGTCACTGTATAACATTGGTACAGTACTGGGGTCTGTCACTGTATAACACTGGTACAGTACTGGGGTCTGTCACTGTGTAACACTGGTACAGTACTGGGGTCTGTCACTGTATAACATTGGTACAGTACTGGGGTCTGTCACTGTGTAACATTGGTACAGTACTGGGGTCTGACACTGTATAACATTGATACAGTACTGGGGTCTGTCACTGTATAACATTGGTACAGTACTGGGGTCTGTCACTGTATAACACTGGTACAGTACTGGGGTCTGTCACTGTATAACACTGGTACAGTACTGGGGCCTGTCACTGTATAACATTGATACAGTACTGGGGTCTGTCACTGTATAACATTGGTACAGTACTGGGGCCTGTCACTGTCTCACACTGGTACAGTACTGGGGCCTGTCACTGTATAACATTGATACAGTACTGGGGCCTGTCACTGTATAACATTGGTACAGTACTGGGGTCTGTCACTGTATAACACTGGTACAGTACTGGGGTCTGTCACTGTATAACATTGATACAGTACTGGGGCCTGTCACTGTATAACATTGGTACAGTACTGGGGCCTGTCACTGTATAACATTGGTACAGTACTGGGGCCTGTCACTGTATAACATTGGTACAGTACTGGGGCCTGTCACTGTATAACATTGATACAGTACTGGGGTCTGTCACTGTATAACATTGGTACAGTACTGGGGTCTGTCACTGTATCACATTGGTACAGTACTGGGGTCTGTCACTGTATAACATTGGTACAGTACTGGGGTCTGTCACTGTATAACATTGGTACAGTACTGGGGTCTGTCACTGTATCACACTGGTACAGTACTGGGGTCTGTCACTGTATAACATTGGTACAGTACTGGGGTCTGTCACTGTATAACATTGATACAGTACTGGGGTCTGTCACTGTATAACATTGGTACAGTACTGGGGTCTGTCACTGTATAACATTGGTACAGTACTGGGGTCTGTCACTGTATAACACTGGTACAGTACTGGGGTCTGTCACTGTATAACATTGGTACAGTACTGGGGTCTGTCACTGTATAACACTGGTACAGTACTGGGGCCTGTCACTGTATAACATTGATACAGTACTGGGGTCTGTCACTGTATAACATTGGTACAGTACTGGGGTCTGTCACTGTATAACACTGGTACAGTACTGGGGCATGTCACTGTATAACATTGATACAGTACTGGGGTCTCACTGTATAACATTGGTACAGTACTGGGGCCTGTTACTGTATAACATTGATACAGTACTGGGGCCTGTCACTGTATAACACTGGTACAGTACTGGGGTCTGTCGCTGTATAACATTGGTACAGTACTGGGGCCTGTCACTGTATAACATTGGCACAGTACTGGGGTCTGTCACTGTATAACACTGGTACAGTACTGGGGCCTGTCACTGTATAACATTGATACAGTACTGGGGTCTGTCACTGTATAACATTGGTACAGTACTGGGGTCTGTCACTGTATAACATTGGTACAGTACTGGGGTCTGTCACTGTATAACATTGGTACAGTACTGGGGTCTGTCACTGTATCACATTGGTACAGTACTGGGGTCTGTCACTGTATAACATTGGTACAGTACTGGGGTCTGTCACTGTATAACATTGGTACAGTACTGGGGTCTGTCACTGTATAACATTGGTACAGTACTGGGGTCTGTCACTGTATAACACTGGTACAGTACTGGGGTCTGTCACTGTATAACATTGGTACAGTACTGGGGTCTGTCACTGTATAACATTGATACAGTACTGGGGCCTGTCACTGTATAACATTGGTACAGTACTGGGGTCTGTCACTGTATAACATTGGTACAGTACTGGGGTCTGTCACTGTATAACACTGGTACAGTACTGGGGTCTGTCACTGTATAACATTGGTACACTACTGGGGTCTGTCGCTGTATAACATTGGTACAGTACTGGGGTCTGTCACTGCATAACACTGGTACAGTACTGGGGTCTGTCGCTGTATAACATTGGTACAGTACTGGGGTCTGTCACTGTATAACATTGGTACAGTACTGGGGTCTGTCACTGTATAACACTGGTACAGTACTAGGGTCTGTCACTGTATCACATTGGTACAGTACTGGGGTCTGTCACTGTATCACATTGGTACAGTACTGGGGTCTGTCACTGTATAACATTGGTACAGTACTGGGGTCTGTCACTGTATAACATTGGTACAGTACTGGGGTCTGTCACTGGGAGTGGGCAATGTTCAAGGGGAATGATTGAGATCATTAACATTGCTGTAATCTAAAATCTGTCATGTCTCTTGAGTCTTGGTGTATTCTTAGTATTTGTTTTCTGGTAAATAAACCCAGGGTTGATGGCGTACTTTCATCTTCCTGTCTCCATTACTCTCGTACTCTGCTAGGGTGCTAAAGAGGGAGCACTGGGTACAGACTAGAGGGATGTGAGTGGAGTGGGGGCTAAGGAGGGTGACAGAAATTCAGTTTAAAAGAGGATGAATATATTAATAACCGCCTGCTTTTTTCCCCCTTTTCTAGGTCCTACAGTCAGCAAAGGATCAGATCAAATGGTCACTGTTAAAATAAAACGAGAATCTTGCCTTTTTCCCTGCCTGCACTTCCCCCTCATGTCAAAGGCCATGAGACGAACCCAGATCTCTACTGTGACACGAAGATTTTGCAAATGCATTCGAGGAAGGCAGTCAGATCCGTCCAGATCTCGCCCACCCACTCATCATGCTGAATGCCTCTAGGACTTCGCTGCCAGTTTCCTTATGCGGGCACCCCTTTTGAGAAAAGAAAGAACTTGCATTTCTGTAGCACCTTTCACAACCTCAGGATGTCCCAGTGAAGTGCTTTTTTGAAGTGTAGCCACTATTGTAATGAGGAAGTGCGGCAGCCTATTTGGGCACAGTAAGATCCCACAATATGATAAATGACTGGATCATCTGTTGTGGGCTGAGTATTTTTTTTGTGTGAGGTTGGGGAACGCAGTTGATAATTACAGCCTGGAATCTTGGGTCGTTACCCGACAGTTTGCAGCTGTGGCTTAGCAGTCCCCCTTCCCCCATCTCTCGGTCTCTGACCCATGAGCTGATGGACACCTCACCTCCAGTGTCTGCTGAGCTGTCTGTGTAATCCTGGGGTAGACCGAGCAGCTGATCCCTATTCCCAATGATCTGAGCACAGATTCTGAACTTGATGAAGATTTGATAGGGTAGATGTAGAGATCTTTTCACTTCTGGGAAGCCCAGAACCACGAGTATAAATACAAAATAGTCATTCAACCCAGTGGGGAATTCCGGAGAAATGTCTTTACTCAGCGTGGTGAGTGGGACTCGCTACCACAGGGAGTAGTTGAGGTAAATAACGTAGATGCATTGAAGGGGGAAAAATGAAAACACATTTGGGAGAAAGGAATAGAAGCAATCCTGTTGGGATGAGGTGTAGTAGAGTGGGAAGAGTTTCATGCGGAGCAGTAACACTTGTCATGGACCAATTGGGCGGAATGGCCAGTTTTCATGCTGCACAATTACATTTGTGAACCTCCATCACCCTCTCCCCAAAACTACCTGTCGCCATAAACCATGTGGATTCAAGGTAGATAGTGCGCACCACTGACTCCTGAAGCAGGTACAGGAAGTGTTTGAGATTACCATGGGGTGATGGGTGGGAGAAGGGAAATTCTCAACAGGTCCCGACTTATGAAGACGCTCCTCCAGGATCAGTGTAATTGAACCCGAGCGTTTAAACACAGCACTTGTTCAGGGCCCTGGAGGGTCTGACATGAAGTGTGGCCTAAATCTCAAATGACAGCACGGTGGCGCAGTGGTTAGCACTGCTGCCTCACGGCGCCGAGGTCCCAGATTTGATCGCGGCTCTGGGTCACTGTCTTTGTGGAGTTTGCATGTTCTCCCCGTGTTTGCGTGGGTTTCGCCCCCACAACCCAAAGATGTGCAGGGTAGGTGGATTGGCCACGCTCAATTGCCTCTTAATTGGAAAAAAAATGAATTGGTTACTCTAAATTTTTTTTTTAAATCTCAAATGGAGGAATTGGACAAAGGTTTGGAAAGGAACAGTTTGTGGAGCTGTGCGAAAAGCACAGGGGCAAAGGGCCCAAGTGGATAGGCTGTACCAAGGAGAAATGCTGGGGGTGATTGGCCACAGTTGTGTTGTGAGATTCCATCATCTCCTGCCGCAGAATCTGCCTCGTGTAAAATCGCACAGGTGACCTTTCCACTCTGTGGTCAGATTTACAGATTAGTCCCGGAATCGGCAGGAACCAATGCTGAATCTCCCAGACACTGCTGTGAAAAAATACCTTGGGGGAAATATGAAGATATTTGTAATATTTCCCATTCACCAGTTAGGTAAATAATTGCAATGTTTATTAACGTATAACTACAATACAGAGGCTTACAGCCTCATGGCTGTGAGTCAGCTTCCAGGATCGAACTGACAGAGAAACCCCCCCTTGCTCGGGTGACACCCCCCCCCCCACACCCTGGTCACTGATTAGTTACCCGGCCACTTGATCCTCTCGGCCGATCACCCCATAAAGGGGACAAACACCACATTGCCCCCCTCTTTTACATCGATAATTAAGTTACTTAGACCCCACTAATTTAGAAAACACTCCACCCGGCATCTCCTCGGATACCAGTAACTCTGCTTCACCTGTTTACATGGAGATGACAGACTCGCCTGTCATGGGCTGGCTCGGTGCTTTACTGCTTCGACAGTCAGCAATGTTTCCTGCTAGCAACATGGTTTGAAGTGGCTCCTGGCTGCTGAGACAACTCTCGTCCTCGGCAAATTCGGAAACACCAGGCTTGCCGAGTGTGGACGGGTTCTACAGCACAGAAGGAATGTTGGCATTCTAGTCTCCAGGGTCACCCTAGGTTCGCTAGCTGCTCCACTTCTATCAATCCAGTTATCAACAAATCATTTAGGTACACGCCCACACGTGGCAGATCTTGCAATAGATTTTCCATTGTTCTTTGGGAAATAGCACATGCCAATGACACCCCAAAGGGTGGGCACGTATGCTGAAATGGACCTTTGTGCATGTTCATCCTAACATAATCTTGGGAAGCCTTATTTAACTCAACTTGCTGATATGAGTGGCTCATATTTAGCTTTGTATAAGACAGAGCTCTTGCTTAAAAATCGCTTTCCGTAAAAATCTTCAATCTTATGGATTAGATACTTATCTAACTTGGTAGCCTGATTAACTGTTAATTTGTCGTCTCCACAGATATGGATGGTCTCATCAGACTTTATCGCAGGGACTATAGATGCTGCCCACACCGTGAATTGAACTGGCTGGATAATACCCAGCTCTACCAATTTCTTTAATTTCATGTCCAGCCTTTCTCACAAGGCATATGGTACTCGTCTCACTGTAAAGAAACAATGGGTCCTCTGTACCTCTTAATTTTACCTAATTCGTCACAAAAAACAATCTCATGCTACTTCATTAACTCAGGCAGTCCTTCTTCCCATACTTGGAAGATCTTCATCCTTGAGCCAATCACGGCCCAAAGGACGTGGCCCTTGGTCTGACCCTATAATTATTAGGAGCTGAGTGGACTGCTGCTGATAGTTTACAGGTGCGGTGGTAGTAACCTTTTATCTTGGTGGCTTCTCCTGTATAAGTTGCTAGCTTTGCTGCGGCACCCCTCAAACTCAATGGCTGGACTCCTTGTGAAAATCAAATTGTGTGCTCTCCTATCATTGTGGAAGAGGCACCCTTGTCAACTGGACGGCACGGTAGCACAGTGGTTAGCACGGTTGCTTCACAGTGCCAGGGTCCCAGGTTCGTTTCCCGGTTTGGGCCACTGTCTGCGCAGAGTCTGCACGTTCTCCGGTTTCCTCCCACAAGTCCCGAAAGACGTGCTTGTTAGGTGAATTGGACATTCTGAATTCTCCCTCTGTGTACCTGAACAGGCGCCGGAATGTGGCAACTAGGGGTTTTTCACAGTAACTTCATTGCAGTGTTAATGTAAGCCTACTTGTGACACTAATAAAGATTATTATTATTTTGAGGGCCTACGGTTTACCAAAACATCACAGTGATGGGGGCTACTTGCCCGCTTTCACATTGAACAATGAGTGAACATTTAAATCCGTAGTACTGGACTCTTCAATATTCTACACTTGTATCATGAACTCTTACTGGGTAGACTTACTTTTACATCAGTGCCTTAAGTGACCTTTCCTGTGGCAGTGAAAAACATTCAACCTCTTTATATCAGCAGGCTTCAGGGAGTGATTTACCCCCCGCACCAGTAACTTTAGTTCAATCATAGACGATTGATTTTTTAAAAAATGATTTTTACGGGATGTGGGCTTTGGTTGCCCATCCCTAATTGCCCTCGAGAAGATGGGGGTGAGCTGCCTTCTTGAGCCGTTGCAGTCTATGTGGTGTAGGTACACACACAGTGGGGTGAAGCAGGGAGTTCCAGGATTTTGACCCAGTGACAATAAGAAATGGCGATATATTTCCAAGTCAGGGTAGTGAAGGAGTTGGAGGGGAACCTCCAGGTGGTGGGGTTCCCAGGTATCTGCTGCCCTTCTCTTTCTAGATGGTAGTGGTCGTGGGTTTGGAAGGTGCTGCCTAAGGAGCATTGGTGAGTTACTGCAGTGCATCTTGTAGGTGGTACACACGGCTGCTACTGCGCATTGGTGGTGGAGGTAGTGATTGCTTGTGGAAGGGGTGCCAATCAAGCGGGGCTGCTTTGTCCTGGATGATGTTGAGCTTCTTGAGTGTTGTTGGAGCTGCAGTCACTCTGGCAAGTGGAGAGTATTCCATCACACTCCTGACTTTGTCTTGTAGATGGTGGACATGCTTTGGGGAGTCAGGAGGTGAGTTACTTGCCACAGGATTCCGAGCCTGTGACCCGCTCTTGTAGTCACACTATTTATATAGTTGGGTCCAGATCAGTTTCTGGTCAATGGTAACCCCCAAGCTGTTGATTGTGGGGGGTTTCAGCGATAATCATGCCTTTGAATGTCAAGGGGCAATTGCTTGATTCTCTCTTATTGGAGATGGTCATTGCCTGGCACTTGTGTGGCATGAATGTTACTTGCCCCTCGTCAGCCCCGAGCCTGGATATTGTCCAGGTCTTGCTGCATTTGGACAGGGACTGCTTCAGAGTCTGAGGAGTTGCGAATGGCGCTGAACATTGTGCAGTCATCCGCAAACATCCCCACTTCTGACCTTATGATGGAAGGGAGGTCATTGATGAAGCAGCTGAAGATGGCTGGGCCGAGGACACGACCCTGAGGAACTCCTGCAGTGATGTCCTGGAGCTGAGATGATTAACCTTCAACCACCACAACCATCTTCCTTTGTTCCGGGTATGACTCCAACCAGCGGAGAGTTTTCCCCCTGATTCCCACTGAATCCAGTTTAGCTCGGGCTCCTTGATGCCACACTCGGTCAAATGCTGCCTTGATGTCGAGGGCAGTCACTCTCACCTCACCTCTGGAATTCACCTCTTTTGTCTATGTTGAACCAAGGCTGGAATGAGGTCAGGAGCTGAGTGACCCTGGCGGAACCCAAACTGAGATTCAGGAGCAGGTAATTACTAAGTAAGTGCTGCTTGATAGTACTGTTAATGACCAAATCTTTCACTCTATTCGTGGCTGCATTTTCTTCCCATTTTAAAATGGCATCTTTATTTATGGAGCCACTGCTGGCTATTTCCTGCCCTAACTGGTACATCGCACAATTTTGAGTGCTCTGAACTTCCTGTGTGCTCTTCTCAGTGCTCTCCATCACCAATCGTCAATACTGTCACCAGCGCAGCCCTAAAGTTTATATCTGCCTCTGCTAATAGCTTCCTTTGAATGGCCTCGTTATTTACCCCGCAAACTAAACGGTCCTGCAGCATAACGTTGAGAGTGGCACCAAGCAATCTGTCTTAACTTTCTATATAAGTTGCCATCGTTTCCTCAGTGACTCTCCAGATTGAGTTAAACTTAAATCGCTACAATATCACTGATGGCTTCGGGTAGGAGTGTGTTTTCTCAGTGAATGACTTGGAGTTGAGCATGCTTGGGGATGTGAGGCTGCATATTAAATTGTAGGCCTGGGATGCTCAGAAGGATTGCCGTTTTCTTCCCTTCCTGCTCTATTTCGGCGAACTGAAAAAAGTAGCCCAAACCTCCACAGAGGCATCGAAAGGAGCTTTCCGCCTGAATAAGGACACATCTGCAAACATTCCTCTGTTTCTCATTTCAATCTTAACTTCAACGTGATTTAATACTCACGATCTTGGGACTGCTAATTTTCCTTTTATCCTCATCGCCAGTGTAATATTTCCCGTTCACCAGTTAGGTAAATAACAGCAACATTTATTTACATATAACTATAATGCAGAGGTTTATGGCCTCGTGCTGTGAATCAGCTTCCAGAATCGAACTGATACAAAAATCCCAGCTTGCTAGTGTGACCTCCCTGATTGGTTACCCATGCCTCGTGACCCTCTCGGCAGATCTCCGCATATAGGGGACAAACACCACAATGTTAAAATTGATTTCCTATTGTTTGAACCACTTCCATTACAAAAAAGAATCAGGAGATTGGGGGGTGGGGGGGGGGGGGGGGAAGCTGATTGATTATGGTCAGGAATTGTCCAATCGCGTATCAATTCTCCAGTCAGTGTGGGAGGGTGGAACAATATGAAGAGGGACAGAGGGATCCGAATGCGGGAGGTTATTGACACAATCTCTAGAGTTGGGACAGCCCAGCATACACAAGCGTTGACTGGTGGTCAGGGCTGTTCACACGAGTGGGGACATGATGGGAGCTGGAGTGATGAGCAGAGGGTAATAATAATAATAATAAGAATTGCTTATTGTCACAAGTCGGCTTCAATGAAGTTACTGTGAAAAGCCCCTAGTCGCCACATTCCGGCGCCTGTTCGGGGAGGCTGGTAGGGGAATTGAACCCAAGCTGCTGGCATTGTTCTGCATTACAAGATATTTTTGTGAGATAAATGGTCAATTTGGTAAAATTCCTGCACCCTATTTAGGAGAAATGTACTTTGATCTGGAATGATTCAGCACCGGAGGAGGTTATTTGACTTCTTGGTAGATAAGTCCCATTGCCTGCTCTGTCCCCACAGCTCTACGCCCCCTCCCCCCGCATCCCCCCCCCCCCCCCCCCCCCCCCGACATATTTGGTCCTCCTTTTAAAGTTATTGTTGGATATGCTTCCACCACCCTTTCAGGCAGCACATTCCAGATCATCACAATGTTCAGACCTGAATTATTAAGGAAAGAGTGAGCGGGAAAAGAACATTTCCGTCTGTGCCGTCCCATCCTGATCCTCCAGCCGTGATTTCCGACAGCGTGCTCCAGTTCCCGATGTGAGCTCTCCTTCAGTGGAAAGTTCCCCATTGGAGGAGCAGGGTCAGAATTCTGCCACCCTCTCACTGTGGGCATGTCCTGCTGGGTGTCAGGCAATTCAGACAGACTGCCATTGCCAGCTGATGCTGCCACTCACAGGAGCAGTGTGTCCCCTCCAGTTGGCTTTGCGCCGAGTTCTCACACAGGGGAATGTGTCAGTAATTATCCCGATGTTTTTCACTGCAGTTGCACTGGGTAATGTTTTAATATGGAGCCGTTTGATACAACTACAAAAATCACCTTTCATTAAAGCAAAACCTTTTTAAAATTCTGTTTCAAATGACTCATCTTTCTATATATTTTCTCATTCCTCTTCTGTGTGACAGGAACAGGAGGAGGCCAAACAGCTGCTTTGGTCATTCAGTTAGTTCAGGACTGACTGGTATCAAAATTATTTACACTCATTTTTCCAGAACAATCAATTGTCATCTCCTGTCCTGACGTTCGGCCTCAATAGTTTTTTGGGGGAGTGTGTTCCAGATTGCCACCCCCCCTCTGTGAAGAAGAGCCTCCTGACATCATTCCCTGAAGGGCCTGGCTCTCATTTTAAAAAACTGCTTCCCACAACTTTCGGGACTCCCCTATCAGAGGAAATGTGACCTATGGAATCCTTTTAACATCTTAAACACCTCAATTAGGCGACCCCTCAACCGTCAATATCCCTCAAAATGCCAGCCTTGTCTGCGCTCGGACGGTAACCCACTTTAGGCCGGCTAACATTTGGGTGATTGTGCACTTGGGTCACTATATCCCCCTGAGGACAGAATACAGTGCCCAATGTTGGGGCGATTCAGCGGCATTGTTTTGCTCGCGGGAGAGGTCAAAACGAGAACCGTGCCAGGCGCCAAATTGGCCCACTCCCGGGATCTCGCTGCAGCGTGGCGAGAAGCCAATAACCACCGTTCAAGCCCTATTTCCGTACAATTAACGGGAGCCACCCCATATTCAATGGCCTCCCATCATTCAGCGGCCTTCCCAGCGAGTGGTCACGCTGGCGCCGATTAGTACTCCCGTTGAAAAACGTGAACTTATCGGAAGAGCTTCTGTGGGGAGCCGAGGAGGTGAGTAGCCATCTTCACTCAGTCAGTGAGCCCGGGGGCACTGGGCTAGTCGCCTCTTTGCTCGTTGGCGGGGGGGGGGGGGGGGGGGGGTCAGCTGGTGTGGTCTGCCATGGGAGGGGGGTCAGAGTTGTGGGGGGGGGAGGGGCAACTGTCCGTGGCTCCTCCGTGTACCCATTCCGGGGGCAACCCTTGTCCCTGCCCCACTGAACACCCTTAACCCCCACTGAGAGGCCTCTGGCTGTGCAGCTGAAGGTTATTACTGAATTGTCAATCCAAGTGGATTCCCGTGGGGTGGGTGGGCCATGAAGCATGTGGGAGCCATTGCCCAGCAGCCCAATCAGACCGTGATGCCTGGACACTGCAAGAGGCATGATCCGAACACCCAGGGGATGGGCCCCAGCACCGGGGATGGTGGGTGAGTGCAACAGGGAAGGGACCAGCGCCCGGTCCAGGTAACGTAACGGGAGGGTGTCAGGGGTCTGGAGTCCGGTGAGTGGGGAAGGCCCTCGCTGCAGCCAGGTGTGCGTGGGCAGGGCTTTCAGGTGCGGAGATCAATGGGGGAATGGAGGGTCCTGGGGTGGGAGCTACCACTGTTTGACAGTCTAACACCCTCTCCCAATTCCTTACAGATATTGAATGGTATAGACGGTATTTTGGACCCCGCAGAACATGCCCTAGTGGTGCTGCTGATAGGCCGGGTACTGGAGACATGGGCAGCAGCAACGTCGCCAGAGGCTCGAGGCAGCGGCCCATGTGCTGGACGCCGTCCCACACCCTGAGGACCCTGCTGCCCATCAGGCCAGGGTGAGACCCAGAGGGGAAGGCCCATGACAGGCCAGGGTCGCTGGTCTTTCAAGCAGATGACTTGTGTGCGGGGAGCCAGTGCCGCAGGAGGCTCCGCCTCAACAAGGCCATGTCGTTGTGGACTTGGCACCATGTGGAGGACAACGGCTCTCGGTGGCTGTCAATGTTAACCCTATTTTCTCTTTCCACTGTTTAACGTTATGATGCCTCCCTCTTAAGACGAAGATGAGAATTCTTTTCTCACATAGATAACTGGAGGCTGGGCATTGCAGTTATTCAAGGATGGATTATTTTATAAACAAGAAAGTCAGTGGTTATGAGGGGAGGGGGTCAGATGGCAAAGTGACCACAGGATTGAAGGGCCGAATGGCCTACTCCTGAGTGCTGTGTTTTTAATATCATAGAATTTACAGTGCAGAAGGAGGCCATTCGGCCCATCGAGTCTGCACCGGCTCTTTGAAAGAGCACCCTACCCTACCCCCACACCTCCACCCTAGCCCCATAACCCAGTAACCCCACCCAACACTAAGGGCAATTTTGGACACAAAGGGCAATTTATCATGGCCAATCCACCTTACCTGCACATCTTTGGACTGTGGGAGGAAACCGGAGCACCCGGAGGAAACCCATGCACACACTGGGATAACGTACAGACAGTGACCCAAGCCGGGAATCGAATCTGGGACCCTGGAGCTGTGAAGCAATTGTGCTATCCGCAATGCTACCGTGCTGCCCTGATATAATCCTCTGAATCTGTTGATTAGATTCTAGTCTGTAACTCACTCCTGCTTACCTGTAATTATATATATCTGCCCCCCCTCTCCCCAAAACACTTCCATTGATTCTGGTCCGTCCCAGGTATCTTTATTTGTATATTTACACCATGTGGTTAAGCTGTTCCTGGGTGAAATAGCTGCTGGAATTCTCTACCCGAGAACTGTGGAGGTTTAATTGAGTAAATTCAAGACTGAGATTGATATTTTTGGAAACTGGGAAGTAAAGTCGCCACAGTCCCAGATGACCATCGGCTGTTTTCCCATTTGAGGGGGAGAGCTGACCAGTGGTGGTTTAACCCGAGGATCACCACACCTCAGGCGAGGGGAAGGTTGAGAAGGCGGGCCCTTCATGAATAACCTCAGCCGATACGGGAAGGAACCTGCGCCATTGTCCTTGCTCTGCATCACGAACCAGCTATCCAGCCAACTGAGCTAAACCGGCCCCATAATGGGAATAGTGTGGGAATTATGGGTTTGGAGAAGTGCGGGGAGGTGTGGGGCTGGATTCTCCGCAGCCCCACTCACAAATCGCATTTAGCGCGGGAGCGGAGAATCAATTTTTGGGGGAACTACATCTTTGCAGCTGCCTCTGCGGTCTGTGTCCCCCTTGGCGCTCGGCGTGGCTGCTGGAAGTGCGGGGGCCGTATCCGCAGCTAAAGCTGCGTGAATTTTTTAATTGTTTTTTCCAAAAATATACTTTATTCATAAAATCTATCATAAGCATTACAGAACATTTCGAATTGTCTTGACTGTACATTTCCGTCAGAGCTACACATTCCCTTGACTTTCTTTCATTCAATTTTGATATTATTATACACATATCACTCTTTACGTTACAATTCCTTCTTAAATATTTACATTGTCATGTTTGTTTTATACATTGGAGTGTTGGTGGTCCAGACCGAGGGGGGTTTACACTGTTCCCCGCCCCTCGGTGTACAGTTGCTGGAAAGACCTTACACAGTGGTCTTTCCCCATTGCACCTTGGCAGCAGCTGCTCCAAGCTTGAGTGCGTCCCTCAGCACGTAGTCCTGGACCTTGGAATGTGCCAGTCTGCAACACTCGGTCGAGGACAATTCTTTGCACTGGAAGATCAGCAAGTTCCGGGCAGACCAAAGAGCGTCTTTCACCGAGTTGATGACCTTCCAGCAGCAGTTGATGTTTGTCTCGGTGTGTGTCCCTGGAAACAGTCCGTAGAGCACAGAGTCCTGTGAAATTACTCCGGCTCCCTGCTAGCCCCCTGCAGGGCATTGAATTATCTCAAACTTTCTTCAGGAATCTTCGGAGTGAAACGCCAGCATTTATACGTTGGCGTGGGGACATAGCCCCATTTTGGGAGAATCTAGCCCACGGTTTGTGGTTATTGAATGATGGAACTGGGTCAAAGGGTAAGTGACCACTTGCTGCTCCTATTTCTGAGGTTTAGGCTGTGCCAAGCGCTCTCACTCCGGGTTTATCTTTAATCGGCAGATAGTAAATGACTGCAGTGCCTTTAACTTTGCTCCGTGCCCGGGAGGGAATTTGCATCCCTCTTTCCCATTGGCCAGTCTGTATCAAGGGCGGGCACCTCGAGCCACCAATCAACGATCACCAGGCTATTGTGACGCCACCTGCTTAGCAAACGGCACCGCCCACATTATGCAAATACCGGAAAGGCGAGCCCCAATCAGAGCGGAGCACCAGGAATCATGCAGATAAAAGGCGGGGCTTAGCGGCAGGCGGGATGTGATTGGCCGTCATGGTGGGGAGGGGGCGTGGCATGCAAAAACACCTGATTATTCATGAGGCGGCGGTTGGATACATTGGGTGAAGTATCAGTTTATTAAAGGCGCCGTTCCTTCACCCTCCACACAACTTTCTGTGTCCAGAGCAAAGCGGATTTGCAGCTTGTTCTGCAGTTTGTGGCTGAGCCGCCTGCAGCCTCTGGTGCTGATCATTCTGAAATGTGGACCCAGCTGCTCTTTGCTGATTTCAGTGTTCCAGGTCCTCGGAGCCCCTCCCGGCTCAGTGGCAGTGATAATAACAAAGAACAAAGAAATGTACAGCACAGGAACAGGCCCTTCGGCCCTCCAAGCCCGTGCCGACCATACTGCCCGACTAAACTACAATCTTCTACACTTCCTGGGTCCGTATCCCTCTATTCCCATCCTATTCATGTATTTGTCAAGATGCCCCTTAAATGTCACTATCGTCCCTGCTTCCACCACCTCCTCCGGCAGCGAGTTCCAGGCACCCACTACCCTCTGCGTAAAAAACTTGCCTCGTACATCTACTCTAAACCTTGCCCCTCTCACCTTAAACCTATGCCCCCTAGTAATTGACCCCTCTACCCTGGGGAAAAGCCTCTGACTATCCACTCTGTCTATGCCCCTCATAATTTTGTATACCTCTATCAGGTCTCCCCTCAACCTCCTTCGTTCCAGTGAGAACAAACCGAGTTTATTCAACCGCTCCTCATAGCTAATGCCCTCCAACGCCGCCCTCCTTCTGGTGGCCACCCTTGTTGGCATCAATTGTGCCCAGATCCTCCGACACAGTGTCACTACACACTGAGGTCCTACCTGTCCCCGGTGTTGCGAAGGTCCCACCACATCGCTGCGGAATGTTCCACTAGTTGGACCACCTAGTTGTCCCTCATGAAAAAGTCTGTTTGGAAAAACATCTTTGACCACAAGTCTATCAGGCAGTGGTCTGCATGTAATGTCCTTGAGGCCCTGAAGGAACCATAGAATCCCTACAGTGCAAGGCCATTTGGTCCATCGAGTCTGCACCGATTCTCTGAAAGAGCACCCTACCTAGGCCCACTCCCCCGCCCTTTCCCTGTAACCTCACCTAACCTGCACATCTTTGGACACTAAGGGGCAATTTATCATGGGGAATTCACCTAACCGGCACATATTTGTGGGAAGAAACCGGAGCACCTGGAGGAAACCCACACAGATGTAGGGAGAACATGCATTTGACAAGGTCCATCATGGCAGGTTGGTGCAAAAGATTAAATCACACAGGATCAGGGATGAACTAGCTGGATGGATTCAGAACTGGTTTGGCCATAGAAGACAGAGGGTAGTAGTGGAAGGGAGTTTTTCCGAATGGAGGTTTGTAACTAGTGGTGTTCCGCAGGGATCAGTACTGCGACCTCTGCTGTTGTAATATATATAAATGACTTGGAAGAAAACGTAGCGGGTCTGATTAGCAAGTTTGCGGATAGTGATAGTAAGATTGCAGGAGTTGCGGATAGTGATGAAGATTGTCACAGAAACAGGGCAACACGGTGGCACAGTGGGTTAGCCCTGCAGCCTCACGGCGCCGAGGTCCCAGGTTCGATCCCGGCTCTGGGTCATGTCCGTGTGGAGTTTGCACATTCTCCCCGTGTCTGCGTGGGTTTCGCCCCCACAACACAAAGATGTGCAGGCTAGGTGGATTGACCACGCTAAATTGCCCCTCAATTGGAAAAAATGAATTGGGTACTCTCAATTTTAAAAAAAGATTGTCACAGCAAAGAGCAGGATATAGATAGGCTGTAAAATTGGGCGGAGAAATGGCAGATGGAATTTAACCCAGACAAATGTGAGGTGATGCATTTTGGTAGATCCAATTGAGATAGGAGCTATAAAATAAACGGCAGAACCATCAGGAGCATAGAGACACAGAGAGATCTGGGCGTGCAGGTCCACAGATCCTTAAAAGTGGCAGCACAGGTGGAAATGGTGGTAAAGAAAGCATACGGCATGCTTGCCTTCATTGGACTGGGCACCGAGTATAAAAGTTTGCAAATTATGTTACAGTTATATAGAACATTGGTTAGGCCACATTTGGAATACTGTGTCCAATTCTGGTCACCGCACTACCAGAAGGATGTGGAGGCTTTGGAGAGAGTACAGAAAAGGTTTACCAGGATGTTGCTAGTAAGGAAGGTATTAGCTATGAGGAGAGATTGAATAAACTGGGATTGTTCTTCCCAGAGAGACGGAGGCTGAGGGGCGACCTGATAGAAGTTTATAAAATTATGAGGGGTATAGATAGGGTGAACAGTTGGAGGCTTTTTCCCAGGACAGAAATGACAATTACAAGGGGGCACAAGTTCAAGGTGAGGGGCGATAGGTTCAGTAGAAATGTGCGGACACATTCCACGGTCCACAACTGTACGCTGAGAAACACACTCAGGCTTGGGGCAGCCGGCAAGGCTGAATGGGGAAAGGCCACCATGTAAGGCCTTTCAGCAAATGTACACCAAGGGGTTGGTAACCGAGTAAAACCTTTCAGTCTGTGTGCTTAATGCTAAGTGTATGTAACTATGCTGAAGCACTGCTGAGCGCAACATGACTGATGTAGGTAGTCTGAACAGAATTGTTCCCTCTAACAAAATTATTGAAATGTTTGTAATGTTCTCGTAACTGGATCAAAGCACCTCCAAGGCTCAGAGTGCATCTTGATCTTTAGAGAACATGTGAATATCAGTGCACTTTACTGTTATGATAATGTGAATGTTTGGTAATGTCTCTTTCTGTTATTTTATGAATAAAGTATATTTTTGTAAAAAGAAAAGTGACGATAGAAATAATATTGAGAAATAAAATGAAGGTGGACATCCAGAGGAAAAAAAATCCAATATTTTCCCGACCATTCAGAGTGTAGGGCGGGGGGTCTCAGAATGGCCTGTGTCACTCACACTGATCTCCGTTGTTTCAGGCGGACAGCCCCACCTACAGGCTATTCTTTGCCAAAACATCATTAATGTTACTAAAAGGTATTAGAAAGAATTCTGGGGGACAGAATACGTCTGCACTTAGACACAGATTTATCATGGGTGATCATTGGATTGGATTGGATTTGTTTATTGTCATGTGTACCGAGGTACAGTGAAAAGTATTTTTCTGCGAGCAGCTCAACAGATCATTAAGTACATGAGAAGAAAAGGGAATAAAAGAAAATACATAATAGGGCAACACAACATATACAATGTAACTACATAAGCACCGGCATCGGATGAAGCATACAGGGTATAGTGTTAATGAGGTCAGTCCATAAGAGGGTCATTTAGGAGTCTGGTGACAGTGGGGAAGAAGCTGTTTTTGAGTCTGTTCGTGCGTGTTCTCAGACTTCTGTATCTCCTGCCCGATGGAAGAAGTTGGAAGAGTGAGTAAGCCGGGTGGGAGGGATCTTTGATTATGCTGCCCGCTTTCCCCAGGCAGCGGGAAGTGTAGATGGAGTCAATGGATGAGAGGCAGGTTCGTGTGATGGACTGGGCGGTGTTCACGACTCTCTGAAGTTTCTTGCGGTCCTGGGCCGAGCAGTTGCCATACCAGGCTGTGATGCAGCCCGATAGGATGCTGTCTATGGTCAGCATGGATTTGTTAAGGAAAGGGTTTGACAAATTTAATCGAATATTTGAGGAGTTAGCCAGGAGTGCTGATGAGATTAATGCATTTGATATGATCTATATGGACTTTAGCAAGTCTTTTCATAAGGTCCCTCCTGGAAGACGGGTCAAGAGAGTGAGAAGGGCCGTGAGATCCAAGAGGCACATTGGACCCAGAATTGGCTGAGCAGAGTAGGGGGATGTTTCTGTGACTGTAAGTCTGTTTCCAGTGGAACTCCGCAGGGCTCGGTCCTTGCTCTTTGTGATGTACATTAATGATTTGGACTTAAATGTAGGGGGTACAATCAAGAGTTCGCAGATGCCACGGAAATTGGTAGGTGGTAAATAGTGAAGAGGATAGTCGTGGACCACAGGAGGACATCGACGGACTGGTCTGGTGGGCAGACCAGTGGAAACTAGAATCCAACCTGTAAAAGTGTGAGGTGATGCACATGGGGAGGGCGAACAAGGTAAAGGATTAGACTGTTCAAGGTGGGACCCAGGAAAGTACTGAAGATCAGAGGGACCTTGGAGTGCTTATCCACAGACCCATGAAGGTTGCAGGACAGGTAGAAAAGGTTGTTAAGGCTCATGGGTTATTTGCCTTAATTAGCCGAGAAATAAAATACAGGAGCAGGGAGGTCCTGCTGGAACTGTACAAAAAGCTGGTCAGGCCACAATTGGAATACTGAGTGTAGTTCTGGTCACCTCATTATAGAGATTCAACTGGAGAGGGTGCAGAGGAGATTTGCCAGGATGCTGCCTGGGCTGCGGCTATGAGGAGAGTTTGATAGACGGGGACTGTTTTCCTTGGAGCAGTGAAGGTTGAGAGGAAGGTTGATGAAGGTATGTGAGATTATGAGGGGCATAGATAGGGTGGATAAAAAGGAACTTTTTCCTTCAGTGGAAGGGTCAATGATCAAGGGTCAACGATCGAGGGGCAGAGCTTTAAGGTGAGGGGCAGAAGGCTAAGAGGGGAGTTGAGGAAACACCTTTTCACCCAGGAGGGTGGTGGGAATCTGGAACTCGCTGCCTGAAAGAGTGTTTGAGTCAGAAACTCTCGGAACATTTAGGAAGTATTTAGACATTTAGACATTCACTTGCACTGCCGTAACCTCCAGAGCTATGGGTCAAGCACAACTGGGGGGCAACTGTGCGCGGCACCACCATGCCAACCCTGCGGGAGGCAGCACCACACATGCAGCAGCCAACATCCGGACACTCAGGGGATGGAACACAGCTCCGGGGACATGTCCATGGCCGGAGGGTGGGTGAGTGCTTCGGGGAGGGGGAGATGCCGGGAGAGATGGTCCAAGTGTTTGAGGTTGGGCAGCATTGCGGAGGAACGTGACAGAGGCATCATACTGCTTCTGGTCAAGGATGTTTATTGCGTTTTACAATTTACCCCCTCCCTCGGTGCCCACAGTGATCCTCGATGGGCTTTGCCCTCCTCACTCTTCCACTACGTCCCCGTGTGTCTCCAGGATGCACATCTGTGGTGGAGACAGCCAGCTGCTGACCTCGTCCCGTGGCCTTCGATGCTCCTGGCGGGCATCCTCTGGGGGCCCCGAGGTCGGAGAGCCCCGGCTCGCTTGTCGGTGGCACAGCCGTGCCGCCCTGTCCCATGTGCTGGCTACGAGACGCGGACTCATCAGATGGGTGGAACTCGGGGAGCTGGTGGCCACTGTTGCCGCCCCATGGGACAGGTCCAGATTGGCACTCAGCGCCCCCTCCTCCCGCTCAGTGCCCATAGGGCCTTGGGGTTCACCTTGGGACGCAGGGGCAGCAGGTTTGAGCCCCGGGTATCCCTGCATCGTCTGGCTCTGCCAGCCCTGGTGGCTCCCCCTGGTCCGCACCATGATGTCGACGCCCTCAGCGATGCTCCTCAGTGACTGGGACATGCTCTGCTGCTCCTCGGCCTTGCCCATCTGAGAGTGGGACATGTCCCGCAGAATTTCATCAAGGTCAGCGAGTCGGACATTGTGCCGAGACCCTCAGCCATGGCCGTCACCGACTCCGTGACTCCTTGGACACCTTCACTCCTGGTGCCAACGTTGTGCCGCAGGCTCTCCACTGCGGTCGCCACCCTGGCAGTGTTGGCCTCGGTGACACGCATTGCTGCTGACATTTCCAGCGCCCGTAGCCTCTGGGTCTCCTCCAGGTGGCTATGGATCAGCTGGAGAGACGCTGACATCTCCCTCTGAGTGTCCCGGCCGCTCCCTAACGTCTCCATCAGCTCCGGAAATAACTCTTCCAGAGGCTCAGCATCAGGCTGGGACCCAGCTGGGTCCTGGGATCCCGCAGCCCTCCCACTGCTGTCCCGCCTGGGGGTTCCTGCCTCCACCTGATGTACAGCAGCAGCAGAAAGAATTGCTTTTAACAATGGCTTCAATCTTCCTGATATTTAATTGGAGGAAATTTCTGCTCATCCAATACTGGATGTCGGATAGGCAGTCAGAAAATTGAACAACTGTGGAGGAGTGGAGAGAGGTGGTAGTGAGGTATTTGCTTTATTAACCAGGACAGAGACACAGGGAGCACTCCCCCTGTGAGGTGTCTACCATTTAAATGTGGGTGTTGCTGTGTCAAGAATAATTTTACAACTGGGTAATGTGGCCATTCAGTTAATTAAATAAATGTAATCATTAACCAAATGGATCTATTACATGGAAAAATGGTCTTAATTGCTGACATTGGCACTAAGCTACTGGAGCGAATCTCCCCAACAGCCTGGAATAAAGTATTAAAGGGACAGGTCGTCCAATCCTTCCCCCATGTCAGTGGTTAGGGGGAGCTAAAGGAATAGGATCAAATAACAGGTGGAGGAAAGCTATCCTTTGTTAGAATATCAGCAGGCGATCAGCGAAGGCCGATTGCCTGGCAGGGCAAAGATTTTGTTTGCTTCTTCTCGGCGACAGAACACATCCGGAAACATTTCCAGGGTCACCAACAACTCTGGTTCTAGCTATTCCAAGAAAAGTAATCTCATGACACCCTGCCCCCATATCAACTAACCTTTATAAATATTTCTACAATTTATAGAGAATTGTTCAAAGAAATATAAACATTTTCATCATTCCCGTGCAGCCCACATCATTTATAGCTTCTGGCTTTGGTTGTAGCAGAATCTCTAAAGTAGTATTCCCTCAGTACTGACCCTCTGACAGTGCGGCACTCCCTCAGTACTGACCCTCTGACAGTGCGGCACTCCCTCAGTACTGACCCTCTGACAGTGCAGCACTCCCTCAGTACTGACCCTCTGACAGTGCAGCACTCCCTCAGTACTGACCCTCTGACAGTGCGGCGCTCCCTCAGTACTGACCCTCTGACAGTGCAGCACTCCCTCAGTACTGACCCTCTGACAGTGCAGCACTCCCTCAGTACTGACCCTCTGACAGTGCAGCATTCCCTCAGTACTGACCCTCTGACAGTGCAGCACTCCCTCAGTACTGACCCTCTGACAGTGCAGCACTCCCTCAGTACTGACCCTCTGACAGTGCAGCTCTCCCTCAGTACTGACCCTCTGACAGTGCGGCACTCCCTCAGTACTGACCCTCTTACAGTGCAGCACTCCCTCAGTACTGACCCTCTGACAGTGCGGCACTCCCTCAGTACTGACCCTCTGACAGTGCAGCACTCCCTCAGTACTGACCCTCTGACAGTGCGGTGCTCCCTCAGTACTGACCCTCTGACAGTGCAGCACTCCCTCAGTACTGAACCTCTGACAGTGCAGCACTCCCTCAGTACTGACCCTCTGACAGTGCAGCACTCCCTCAGTACTGACCCTCTGACAGTGCAGCTCTCCCTCAGTACTGACCCTCTGACAGTGCGGCACTCCCTCAGTACTGACCCTCTTACAGTGCAGCACTCCCTCAGTACTGACCCTCTGACAGTGCAGCACTCCCTCAGTACTGACCCTCTGACAGTGCGGTGCTCCCTCAGTACTGACCCTCTGACAGTGCAGCACTCCCTCAGTACTGAACCTCTGACAGTGCAGCACTCCCTCAGTACTGACCCTCTGACAGTGCGGTGCTCCCTCAGTACTGACCCTCTGACAGTGCGGCACTCCCTCAGTACTGACCCTCTGACAGTGCGGTGCTCCCTCAGTACTGACCCTCTGACAGTGCAGCACTCCCTCAGTACTGACCCTCTGACAGTGCGGTGCTCCCTCAGTACTGACCCTCTGACAGTGCTGCTCCCTCAGTACTGACCCTCTGACAGTGCGGCACTCCCTCAGTAATGACCCTCTGACAGTGCAGCTCTCCCTCAGTACTGACCCTCTGACAGTGCAGCACTCCCTCAGTACTGACCCTCTGACAGTGCAGCTCTCCCTCAGTACTGACCCTCTGACAGTGCAGCACTCCCTCAGTACTGACCCTCTGACAGTGCAGCACTCCCTCAGTACTGACCCTCTGACAGTGCAGCATTCCCTCAGTACTGACCCTCTGACAGTGCAGCACTCCCTCAGTACTGACCCTCTGACTGTGTGGCACTCCCTCAGTACTGACCCTCTGACAGTGCAGCTCTCCCTCAGTACTGACCCTCTGACAGTGCTGCACTCCCTCAGTACTGACCCTCTGACAGTGCAGCACTCCCTCAGTACTGACCCTCTGACAGTGCGGCACTCCCTCAGTACTGAGCCTCTGACAGTGCAGCACTCTCTCAGTACTGACCCTCTGACAGTGCAGCACTCCCTCAGTACTGACCCTCTGACAGTGCGGCACTCCCTCAGTACTGACCCTCTGACAGTGCGGCACTCCCTCAGTACTGACCCTCTGACAGTGCGGCACTCCCTCAGTACTGACCCTCTGACAGTGCGGCACTCCCTCAGTACTGACCCTCTGACAGTGCGGCACTCCCTCAGTACTGACCCTCTGACAGTGCAGCACTCCCTCAGTACTGACCCTCTGACAGTGCGGCACTCCCTCAGTACTGACCCTCTGACAGTGCAGCACTCCGTCAGTACTGACCCTCTGACAGTGCGGCACTCCCTCAGTACTGACCCTCTGACAGTGCAGCACTCCCTCAGTACTGACCCTCTGACAGTGCAGCTCTCCCTCAGTACTGACCCTCTGACAGTGCGGCACTCCCTCAGTACTGACCCTCTTACAGTGCAGCACTCCCTCAGTACTGACCCTCTGACAGTGCAGCACTCCCTCAGTACTGACCCTCTGACAGTGCGGTGCTCCCTCAGTACTGACCCTCTGACAGTGCAGCACTCCCTCAGTACTGAACCTCTGACAGTGCAGCACTCCCTCAGTACTGACCCTCTGACAGTGCGGTGCTCCCTCAGTACTAACCCTCTGACAGTGCGGCACTCCCTCAGTACTGACCCTCTGACAGTGCGGTGCTCCCTCAGTACTGACCCTCTGACAGTGCAGCACTCCCTCAGTACTGACCCTCTGACAGTGCGGTCCTCCCTCAGTACTGACCCTCTGACAGTGCTGCTCCCTCAGTACTGACCCTCTGACAGTGCGGCACTCCCTCAGTAATGACCCTCTGACAGTGCAGCTCTCCCTCAGTACTGACCCTCTGACAGTGCAGCACTCCCTCAGTACTGACCCTCTGACAGTGCAGCTCTCCCTCAGTACTGACCCTCTGACAGTGCAGCACTCCCTCAGTACTGACCCTCTGACAGTGCAGCATTCCCTCAGTACTGACCCTCTGACAGTGCAGCACTCCCTCAGTACTGACCCTCTGACTGTGTGGCACTCCCTCAGTACTGACCCTCTGACAGTGCAGCTCTCCCTCAGTACTGACCCTCTGACAGTGCTGCACTCCCTCAGTACTGACCCTCTGACAGTGCAGCACTCCCTCAGTACTGACCCTCTGACAGTGCGGCACTCCCTCAGTACTGAGCCTCTGACAGTGCAGCACTCTCTCAGTACTGACCCTCTGACAGTGCAGCACTCCCTCAGTACTGACCCTCTGACAGTGCAGCACTCCCTCAGTACTGACCCTCTGACAGTGCGGCACTCCCTCAGTACTGACCCTCTGACAGTGCGGCACTCCCTCAGTACTGTCCCTCTGACAGTGCGGCACTCCCTCAGTACTGACCCTCTGACAGTGCAGCACTCCCTCAGTACTGACCCTCTGACAGTGCAGCACTCCCTCAGTACTGACCCTCTGACAGTGCGGCACTCCCTCAGTACTGACCCTCTGACAGTGCAGCACTCCCTCAGTACTGACCCTCTGACAGTGCGGCACTCCCTCAGTACTGACCCTCTGACAGTGCAGCACTCCCTCAGTACTGACCCTCTGACAGTGCGGCACTCCCTCAGTATTGACCCTCTGACAGTGAGGCACTCCCTCAGTACTGACCCTCTGACAGTGCGGCACTCCCTCAGTACTGACCCTCTGACAGTGCAGCACTCCCTCAGTACTGACCCTCTGACAGCGCAGCACTCCCTCAGTACTGACCCTCTGACAGTGCAGCACTCCCTCAGTACTGACCCTTTGACAGTGCAGCACTCCCTCAGTACTAACCCTCTGACAGTGCAGCACTCCCTCAGTACTGACCCTCTGACAGTGCAGCACTCCCTCAGTGCTGACCCTCTGACAGTGCAGCACTCCCTCAGTACTGACCCTCTGACAGTGCGGCACTCCCTCAGTACTGACCCTCTGGCAATGCGGCACTCCCTCAGTACTGACCCTCTGGCAGTGCGGCACTCCCTCAGTACTGACCCTCTGGCATTGTGGCACTCCCTCAGTACTGACCCTCTGACAGTGCAGGACTCCCTCAGTACTGGCCCTCTGACAGTGCAGCACGTCCGCTCTCTCCCATTCTCCCTTACGTCTTTAGTGTATCAAAATCTATCTGTATCTTTATTAATTACTTCACCATTTCACTTCGTGAGACAAGTTAGGCTGCTTTACAGAAGTGTTATCAGATAAAATTTGACACCAAGGCACATAAACATATAATAAAGCAGTGACTTGGCCAAAGAGGTGAAGTTTAGGAAGTGTCTTAAATAGGGAGAGGGATAGAGGGAGAGCGGGAGGGAGGGAGAGTCCGCGAGAGGTTGGAAAGCATTTCGAAGGGAATTCCAGAACCTTGGCAGTTGAATAGCAGATGAATTAAAATCAGGGATCTGCAGTGGTCAGAAATGGAAGAGCACAGAAGCCTTGGAATGTTCTCGGGCTGGAGGAGATTACAGAGGAAGAGGGGGAGATACTATGGAGGATTTTGAAAATAGGGATGCGTGAATCGGTCAGCTGTATGTGATGGGACTTGTTGTAAGTTGAGGTAAGGGTTACAGCGTTTTGGGTGAACAGAATTCAGGCTCAATGGGTGCAGGTTCTACCCCGTTGCAAATGGGTCGGAAAGACCCTTTAACTTTGATCGCAGCTGACCCGAGAGAAGTCACTGCGAGGAAGGTGATCTGAAGCCCCCTCGGTGCTTCTTCTTTAATGAATGGATAGTGAGTGAGTCACAGCAGAGAGCAGCGTTTTCTCCCAGTAACATCCTTGCTTGGACAGAGGACTGACTAAACAGCAGAAAGGATAGAGTCAAGAGAAGTGAGTCTTTTTCTAGTTGGTAAGATGTAATTAATGGGGGCCACAGGGTTCGATCCTCGGGCCCCAACTGTTTACAATCTATATTAGTGACTTGGATACAGGGATAGAAGGTTCTGTAGCCAAATTTACAGATGACACTAAAATAGGTGGGATAGTAAGTTGCAATGAGGAAATAAGAAATTTACAAATGGACATGGATAGGTTAGGAGAGTGGGCCAAAATGTGGCAGATGGAGTTTAACATGGATAAATGTGAGGTCATCCATTTTGTTCGGAGGAATAAAAAGGCAAGTTATTATTTATACGGAGAGAAACTTCAGAGTGTTTCAGAGGGATCTGGGTATCCTTGTGCATGCATCGCAGAAAGTTAGTATGCAGATGCAGCAGGTAAGAAGGAAGGGAAATGGAATTTTGACATTCATTGCTAATGGAATTGGGTATAAAAGGTGTTGTTACTGTATAGGGCACTGGGGAGACCACACATCACTGCACACAGCTCGATCCCCTTGAGAAAGGACGTAAATGCATGAGAGGCAGTTCAGAGAAGGTTCACTAGATTGATTCCAGAGGTGAGGGGTTTGTCGTATGAAGAGAGATTGAGCAGTTTAGACCGATACTCTCCGGAACTTAGAAGAATAAGAGATCTAATTGAGGTTACAAGATGATAAAGGGGATTGACAGGGTAGATGTAGAGCGGATGTTTCCTCCCGTTGGACATTCAGGAACCAGAGCTGATCAGTTCAGGCTAAGGGGCGGCAGATTTAAAACAGAAATTAGGAGAAATTGCTTCACTCAAAATTCTCTACCACAGAGTCAGGTGGATGACGGAACATTAAACACATTTAAAGAGCAGATGGATAGGTTTCTAAGTGGTAGCGGGTTGAAGGGTTATAGGGAGCGGGCAGGAAAGTGGCGATGAGGCCGAGAGGAGATCAGCCATCATTGTATTCAATGGCGGAGTGGGCTAGAGGGGCTGAACGGTAGCACAGTGGTTAGCACTGTTGCTTCACAGCACCAGGGTCCCGGGTTCGATTCCCGGCTTGGGTCACTGTCTGTGCCGAGTCTGCACGTTCTCCCCGTGTCTGCGTGGGTTTCCTCCGGGTGCTCCGGTTTCCTCCCACAAGGTCCGAAAGACGTGCTGTTGGGTGAATTGGACATTCTGAATTCTCCCTCTGTGTACCCGAACAGGCGCCGGAGTGTGGCGACTAGGGGCTTTTCACAGTAACTTCATTGCAGTGTTAATGTAAACCTACTTGTGACAATAAAGATTATTAAATTTTAAGTTGCTGACTTCAGCTTCTAGTTCTCATGTTCTTGTGTCTGTCCCATCACTTTTAGTGAACTTGATCCAATAAAGAGTACTTTGGAGCCCTCCTCTGGTCAGCCGAAGTACTGCAGCACAGACAACCCAATGATGAATTCACAATTTGAGGGAATAGCACTCTAATCGTTATGTTGCTGGTCTAGTTATGCAGAAGCCTGGATTAATGATCTGGGGACATTTATTTAAATCATTTTTGGGATGTGAACATTGTTGGCAAAGCCAGCATTTATTGTCCATCCGTAATTGCCCTGGAGAAGGTGGTGGTGAGCTGCCTTCTTGAACCGCTGCAGTCCGTGTGGTGAAGGTACACCCAGAGTGCTGTTAGGGCTGAGGTTCAAGGATTTTGACCCAGCGACAGTGAAAGAACGGCAATATATTTCCAAATCAGGATGGTGAGTGACGCCGAGGGAAACTTGCAGGTGGTGGGGTTCCCATGTGTCTGCTGCCCTTGTCCTTCTAGATAGTGAAGATTGGCAGGTTTGGAAATTGCTGTTGAAGGAGTCTTGGTGACTTGTTGCAGTGGATCCTGTAGATGGTACACACGGCTGCTACTGTGCGCCGTTTGTGGAGGGCGTGAATGTTTAAGTTTAAACGATCAAGCGGGCTGCTTTGTCCTGGATGGTGTTGAGCTTCTTGAGTGTTGTTGGAGCTGCTCATCCAGGCAAATGGAGAGTATTCCATCACACTCCTGACTTGTGCCTTGTGAATGGTGGACAGGCTTTGGGGAGTCAGGAGGTGAGCTACTCTCCGCTGAATTTCCAATCTCTGAGCTGCTCTTGTAGCCACAGTATTCAGATGGCTGGGTCCAGGGCAGTTCCTGGTGAGTGAAAACCCTCAGGATATTGATAGTGAGGGATTCAGCCAGGGGTAAGGCCATTGAGTGTCAAGGGGAGATGGGTAGACTCTCTCATTGGAGATGGTTATTGCCTGGCACTTGTGTGGCATGAGTGTTACTTGCCACTTGTCGGCCCGAGCCTGGATATTGTCCTTGAGGGTGACAGGAATAGAGAGAAATGATAATGAGTTTAGATGAAGAAGGGTGAGAACATAAAGACCAGCGTGGATCAGTTGGGCTGAATGACCTGACTTGTGTTGTACACACTATGGAATATTTAGTGTTTATCTGTTCTCCTGTGTTTCCATGTAAACCTTTGTCACTCACTATGACACACGGTTAATGTGTCTCAGCAATTCTGTATAGTCCTAATTATGAAAATGTTAAAAAATTTAAAAATGTATTCGAATAAATTAATTTAAAAATGGAATTTAAATTTGATCATAAATATTACTCAGTCCTCATAGGGTTAAGTGTTACTATTGTGCTGAACTTCTGAATCAGTTCAGTCGCCACTCGGTTTCCTGCACCTTCCAATTATCACCACAGGGTGGTGCAAGAGGCCAGGAATCCTCACTGACTGAGAAAGCTGTGAAAATTCACTTCAGAGTGATCCATCCTCAGGTGGATGTGAAAGATCCTGTGGACTTTAGTGAGAAAAAGGGAATTTCTCCCAAGTGTCCTGGCCAATATTTACCTCTCAACCAACACCACTAAAACAGACAATCTGGCCATTTCTCACATTTCAGCTTCTGGGATCTTGCTCTGCGCAAATTGAGAGCTGTGTTATCCATATCGCAACAGTGAATACTCGGCAAAAGCAGTCCATTGGCTGGAAACTCCTTTGCGATTCCAAGAAGTTATGAAATCTGCAAATTATTTTCCTTTTTACAAGCCAGTAGATTTCAGGAGACATTGAGGAGCTGGGAAACCGGGAGACAGAGATGGTAATGAAGAGACGCGACTCAGGGAGAATGTTTGGGGGTTTATGTAGGATGGGGATATTTGGAGGAGCTCAGAGAAGATTTGATCCATAAGGAATTCAAGGACGTTTGCAAAGGTCAAACCTTCCGTCTCTCTGCCCCTTCCCCTTTTCTCATTTCACTCTGTAGCGAAGTCAATCAGAAACAATTTCCTCCATGCCGACAACCACAAATTGCATGTGGGTAAGGCCTGCAGCAGAGTGAAACACCCCTTGGTGGCTCAGTTGGTAGCAGTTGAGTCAGAGGTTTGTGGATTCAGGTTTCTTTCCAGGGATTTGCAGTGAGAAGACGGACAACAAATACTGGTCCAGCCCAGCGACACCCAGCCCAGCGACGCCCAGCCCAGAGACGCCTTGCCCCCTGAAAGAATAAAGAGAAAAGATGACACCAGTAACAGATAATCTGATCATTGCTGTCTGTGGGAAGTTGCTCTGCACAAATTTGATCATGCATTTTCATCAATACAGCTGACTACACATCAGAAAGTACTTTGATGAGTGCAAACAGCTTTGACATATCCTGAGCTCGTACCAGGTGCTACATAAATGAAAGCTGTTGTTGTCATTGTTGTTGTCATAGCCCCGCTCGGAGCAGATTATCTGCGAATGATTGGGATGGTGTTGACCAACTGCCTGTAGGATTGCTGTGGAGTTTTTACCTTTATTTCCCCACACACTCTGTCCCAGCTACTGAGCACTCTGTAATGAGATCCTTCTGGATATCTGTCCTCAGATTGCCTTTCCCCAGATTATCCTTGTGCAATCTTGCCCAGGTTTAACCTGTGCACAAGACAAGACTTTCCTATTGTATTTACTGCTCCGAGCGATCCTATTCAGCAGATTTACCTACGTCATGCTCTTTGATGCCTTTTGCGATCCAGCCATTGCAGTCAGATTTCACTACAGTGGCACGGTTTCACCCTGGTTAGCACGGTTACTTCACAGCGCAGGGTCCCAGGTTCGATTCCCCGCTGGATCACTGTCTGTGCGGAGTCTGCACGTCCTCCCCGTGTGTGCGTGGGTTTCCTCTGGGTGCTCCGGTTTCCTCCCACAGTCCAAAGATGTGCAGGTTAGGTGGGGTTATGAAGTTATGGGGATAGGTCGGGGGAATGGACCTAGGTAGGGTGCTCTTTCAGATGCTCAGTGCAGACGCGATGGGCCGAATGGCCTCCTCCTGCACTGTGGGAATTCTATGGTTCTATTCTATGATTCTCAATCAAACCCGTCCAGTTACCGCCCCATCAGTCTACTCTCCATCATCAGCAAAGTGAAGGAAGGAGTCATCAACAGAGCTATCAAGCGGCACTTACTCAGCAATAACCTGCTCACGGACGCTCAGTTTGGGTTCCGCCAGGGTCACTCAGCTCCTGACCTCATTACAGCCTTGGTTCAAACATGGACAAAAGAGCTGAATGCCAGAGGTGAGGTGAGAGTGACTGCCCTCGACATCAAGGCAGCATTTGACAAAACTGGAGTCAATGGGAATCAGGGGCAAGTTCTCCACTGGTTGGAGTCACACAAAGGAGGATTATTGAGGTCAATCACCTCAGTCCCGGGACATCACTGCAGGAGTTCCTCAGGGCAGTGTCCTCGGCCTAACCATCTTTTTAAAAAAAAAAATATTTTATTAAAGTTTTCAAACACAATTTTTCCCCCTTACAAATCAACAAAAACGGTAACATGATAACTGATAGACAACATTGTTTAAATAAAATAGTGAACTAACAAAATAACACGAAATAGTGCTCCCCCCGCCCCCTCACCCCATCTAGAACACAAACAATTTACCCCCCCCCCCCCCCCCCCCCCCCCCGGGTTGCTGCTGCTGGCTATCTATTTTCCCCCTAACGTTCCGCTAGATAGTCGAGGAACGGTTGCCACCGCCTGGTGAACCCCTGAGCCGATCCCCTCAGCGCAAACGTCATCCGCTCCAGTTGTATGAACCCCGCCATATCGTTTATCCAGGCCTCCACGCCGGGGGGTTTCGCTTCCTTCCACATGAGTAAAATCCTTCGCCGGGCTACCAGGGACGTAAAGGCCAGAATATCGGCCTCTTTCGCCTCCTGCACTCCCGGCTCATCCGCTACCCCAAATATAGCCAACCCCCAGCTTGGCTTGACCCGGACCTTCACCACCTTCGAGATCACTCCCGTCACTCCCCTCCAATACCCCTCCAGTGCCGGACACAACCAAAACATATGTGTGTGGTTCGCCGGGCTTCCCCCGCACCTCCCGCACCTGTCCTCCACTCCGAACAACCTGCTCAGCCTCGCTCACGTTATGTGTGCTCTATGCAGCACCTTAAATTGGATCAGGCTAAGCCTGGCACACGAGGAAGAGGAATTTACCCAGCTTAGGGCATCAGCCCACAAACCCTCCTCAATCTCCTCCCTGAGCTCTTCTTCCCATTTTCCCTTCAGTTCACCCACCAGTTCCTCCCCCTCTTCTCTCATCTCCCGGTATATCTCGGACACTTTGCCCTCCCCGACCCACACCCCCGAAAGCACCCTGTCCTGGATCCCTTGTGTCGGGAGCAGCAGAAATTCCCTCACCTGTTGTCTCGTGAACGCCCTCACCTGCATATACCTAAAGATATTCCCCGGAGGCAGCTCATACTTTTCCTCTAGCGCTCCCAAGCTCGCAAACGTCCCATCTATAAATAAGTCTCCCACTCTCCTAATTCCTGCCCGGTGCCAGCTCTGGAACCCTCCGTCCAACCTCCCTGGGGCAAACCTATGGTTGTTCCTGATCGGGGACCACACCGAGGCTCCCAACACACCCCTCTGTCGCCTCCATTGCCCCCAGATACTTAATGTTGCCCCCACCACTGGGTTTGTGGTAAACTTTTTCGGGGAGAGCGCTAGTGGCGCCGTCACCAGCGCTTTTAAGCTCGTTCCTTTACAGGACGCCATCTCCAGCCTTTTCCACGCCGCCCCCTCTCCCTCCATCATCCACTTACGGATCATCGCCACGTTGGCGGCCCAGTAGTAGTCGCCCAAATTTGGCAACACCAGTCCCCCTCTGTCCCTGCTACGTTGCAGGAACCCCCTCCTTACCCTCGGGGCCTTCCCTGCCCACACGAAGCTCATGATGCTCCTATCTATTTTCTTGAAAAAGGCCTTAGTGATCAATATAGGGAGACATTGAAACACAAATAGGAACCTCGGGAGGACCATTATCTTAATCGCCTGCACTCTGCCCGCCAGTGACAGCGGCTGCATATCCCACCTTTTGAAATCCTCTTCCATTTGCTCCACCAGCCGTGTCAGATTGAGTCTGTGTAAGGTTCCCCAGCTCCTGGCTATCTGAATCCCCAGGTATCGGAAGTTTCTTTCCACTCTCCTTAGCGGCAGGCCATCTATCCCCCTACTCTGGTGCCCAGGGTGTATCACAAAAAGCTCACTCTTTCCCATGTTAAGCCTATATCCTGAGAAATGTTTGATTCGATTTCGGCGGGAGAACAGCTGGTGAGTCAGTTTCAGCGGGAGCAGTGCGGAAGTGGCTGCTGGGAGGTAAGTCTGTCCTTTAAAAGCACTTGTCTTTGCAGGGGCAGGCCAGTCGATTTCGGCAGGAGTGCAGCTGGCTGGTTAGTCAATTTCAGCAGGAACTGAGAATTTTTCTTTTTTTTAGATTAGTGTTTTAGGCGGGAACAGGAAGTCGACCCGCGGACGCCTGGGAAGACCCTCACCAATAAATTCTGGTGGAGAGGAAACCCGAGACACTACACGTGTAGTGTCTCCCACCCGCCCTCCTCCTCTAACCTAATAATAAAACCCATTGGTCTGAGGTAAGTACCATATTTTATTATATTATTATTATTTTTTATTAAAAATTTAATTTAGTTGTTAGCCAGATCTTGGTAGAAAGTTAGAGGAATGGCAGGGAAGGGAGTGCAATGTTCCTCCTGCAGGATGTTTGAGGTGAGGGATGCAGTTAGTGTCCCTGCTGATTTTACCTGCGGGAAGTGCTGCCATCTCCAGCTCCTCCAAGACCGAGTTAGGGAACTGGAGCTGGAGTTGGAAGAACTTTGGATCATTCGGGAGGCAGAAGGGGTCATAGATAGCAGCTTCAGGGAATTAGTTACACCAAAGATTGGAGATAGGTGGGTAACTGTAAGAGGGACTGGGAAAAAGCAGTCAGTGCAGGGATCCCCTGCGGTCGTTCCCCTGAGAAACAAGTATACCGCTTTGGATACTTGTGGGGGGGGGGACTTACCAGGGGTAAGCCATGGGGTACGGGCCTCTGGAACGGAGTCTGTCCCTGTTGCTCAGAAGGGAAGGGAGGAGAGGAGCAGAGCATTAGTAATTGGGGACTCTATAGTCAGGGGCACAGATAGGAGATTTTGTGGGAGCGTGAGAGACTCACGTTTGGTATGTTGCCTCCCAGGTGCAAGGGTACGTGATGTCTCGGATCGTGTTTTCCGGGTCCTTAGGGGGAGGGGGAGCAGCCCCAAGTCGTGGTCCACATTGGCACTAACGACATAGGTAGGAAAGGGGACAAGGATGTCAGGCAGGCTTTCAGGGAGCTAGGATGGAAGCTCAGAACTAGAACAAACAGAGTTGTTATCTCTGGGTTGTTGCCCGTGCCACGTGATAGTGAGATGAGGAATAGGGAGAGAGAGCATTTAAACACGTGGCTACAGGGATGGTGCAGGCGGGAGGGATTCAGATTTCTGGATAACTGGGGCTCTTTCTGGGGAAGGTGGGACCTCTACAGACAGGATGGTCTACATCTGAACCTGAGGGGCACAAATATCCTGGGGGGGAGATTTGTTAGTGCTCTTTGGGGGGGTTTAAACTAATGCAGCAGGGGCATGGGAACCTGGATTGTAGTTTTAGGGTAAGGGAGAATGAGAGTAGAGAGGTCAGGAGCACAGATTTGACGTCGCAGGAGGGGGCCAGTGTTCAGGTAGGTGGTTTGAAGTGTGTCTACTTCAAAGCCAGGAGTATACGAAACAAGGTAGGGGAACTGGCAGCATGGGTTGGTACCTGGGACTTCGATGTTGTGGCCATTTCGGAGACATGGATAGAGCAGGGACAGGAATGGATGTTGCAGGTTCCGGGGTTTAGGTGTTTTAGTAAGCTCAGAGAAGGAGGCAAAAGAGGGGGAGGTGTGGCGCTGCTAGTCAAGAGCAGTATTACGGTGGCGGAGAGGATGCTAGATGGGGACTCTTCTTCCGAGGTAGTATGGGCTGAAGTTAGAAATAGGAAAGGAGAGGTCACCCTGTTGGGAGTTTTTTATAGGCCTCCTAATAGTTCTAGGGATGTAGAGGAAAGGATGGCGAAGATGATTCTGGATAAGAGCGAAAGTAACAGGGTAGTTATTATGGGAGACTTTAACTTTCCAAATATTGACTAGAAAAGATATAGTTCGAGTACAATAGATGGGTCGTTTTCTGTACAGTGTGTGCAGGAGGGTTTCCTGACACAATATGTTGACAGGCCAACAAGAGGCGAGGCCACGTTGGATTTGGTTTTGGGTAATGAACCAGGCCAGGTGTTGGATTTGGAGGTAGGAGAGCACTTTGGGGACAGTGACCACAATTCGGTGACGTTTACGTTAATGATGGAAAGGGATAAGTATATACCGCAGGGCAAGAGTTATAGCTGGGGGAAGGGCAATTATGATGCCATTAGACGAGACTTGGGGGGGATAAGGTGGAGAAGTAGGCTGCAAGTGTTGGGCACACTGGACAAGTGGGGCTTGTTCAAGGATCAGCTACTGCGTGTTCTTGATAAGTATGTACCGGTCAGGCAGGGAGGAAGGCGTCGAGCGAGGGAACCGTGGTTTACCAAGGAAGTGGAGTCTCTTGTTAAGAGGAAGAAGGAGGCCTATGTGAAGATGAGGTGTGAAGTTTCGGTTGGGGCGATGGAGAGTTACAAGGTAGCGAGGAAGGATCTAAAGAGAGAGCTAAGACGAGCAAGGAGGGGACATGAGAAGTATTTGGCAGGAAGGATCAAGGAAAACCCAAAAGCTTTCTATAGGTATGTCAGGAATAAGCGAATACTAGGGAAAGAGTAGGACCAGTCAAGGACAGGGATGGGAAATTGTGTGTGGAGTCTGAAGAGATAGGCGAGATACTAAATGATTATTTTTCGTCAGTATTCACTCAGGAAAAAGATAATGTTGTGGAGGAGAATGCTGAGCCCCAGGCTAATAGAATAGATGGCATTGAGGTACGTAGGGAAGAGGTGTTGGCAATTCTGGACAGGCTGAAAATAGATAAGTCCCCGGGACCTGATGGGATTTATCCTAGGATTCTCTGGGAGGCCAGGGAAGAGATTGCTGGACCTTTGGCTTTGATTTTTATGTCATCATTGGCTACAGGAATAGTGCCAGAGGACTGGAGGACAGCAAATGTGGTCCCTTTGTTCAAAAAGGGGAGCAGAGACAACCCCGGCAACTATAGACCGGTGAGCCTCACGTCTGTAGTGGGTAAAGTCTTGGAGGGGATTATAAGAGACAAGATTTATAATCATCTAGATAGGAATAATATGATCAGGGATAGTCAGCATGGCTTTGTGAAGGGTAGGTCATGCCTCACAAACCTTATTGAGTTCTTTGAGAAGGTGACTGAACAGGTAGATGAGGGTAGAGCAGTTGATGTGGTGTATATGGATTTCAGCAAAGCGTTTGATAAGGTTCCCCACGGTAGGCTATTGCAGAAAATACGGAGGCTGATGATTGAGGGTGATTTAGAGATGTGGATCAGAAATTGGCTAGCTGAAAGAAGACAGAGGGTGGTGGTTGATGGGAAATATTCAGAATGGAGTACAGTCACAAGTGGAGTACCACAAGGATCTGTTCTGGGGCCGTTGCTGTTTGTCATTTTTATCAATGACCTAGAGGAAGGGTGGGTGAGTAAATTTGCAGACGATACTAAAGTCGGTGGTGTTGTCGATAGTGTGGAAGGATGTAGCAGGTTACAGAGGGATATAGATAAGCTGCAGAGCTGGGCTGAGAGGTGGCAAATGGAGTTTAATGTAGAGAAGTGTGAGGTGATTCACTTTGGAAGGAATAACAGGAATGCGGAATATTTGGCTAATGGTAAAGTTCTTGAAAGTGTGGATGAGCAGAGGGATCTAGGTGTCCATGTACATAGATCCCTGAAAGTTACCACCCAGGTTGATAGGGTTGTGAAGAAGGCCTATGGAGTGTTGGCCTTTATTGGTGGAGGGATTGAGTTCCGGAGTCGGGAGGTCATGTTGCAGCTGTACAGAACTCTGGTACGGCCGCATTTGGAGTATTGCGTACAGTTCTGGTCACCGCATTACAGGAAGGATGTGGAGGCTTTGGAGCGGGTGCAGAGGAGATTTACCAGGATGTTGCCTGGTATGGAGGGAAAATCTTATGAGGAAAGGCTGATGGACTTGAGGTTGTTTTCGTTGGAGAGCAGAAGGTTAAGAGGAGACTTAATAGAGGCATACAAAATGATCAGGGGGTTGGATAGGGTGGACAGTGAGAGCCTTCTCCCGCGGATGGAAATGGCTGGCACGAGGGGACATAACTTTAAACTGAGGGGTAATAGATATAGGACAGAGGTCAGAGGTAGGTTCTTTACGCAAAGAGTAGTGAGGCCGTGGAATGCCCTACCTGCTACAGTAGTGAACTCGCCAACATTGAGGGCATTTAAAAGTTTATTGGATAAACATATGGGTGATAATGGCATAGTGTAGGTTAGATGGCTTTTGTTTCGGTGCAACATCGTGGGCCGAAGGGCCTGTACTGCGCTGTATTGTTCTATGTTCTATGTTCTAAATCTCCAAACTCCCTCAATATCTGCATAACCTCTATCATCCCCCCCCCCACTGGGTCCGTCACATACAGCAGTAGGTCATCTGCGTAGAGTGACACTCGGTGTTCCTCTCCCACTCTAACCACTCCTCTCCATTTCCTGGAGTCTCTCAGCGCTATGGCCAGTGGTTCAATTGCCAGTGCGAACAGTAATGGGGACAGAGAGCATCCCTATCTTGTTCCCCTATGTAGTCAAAAATACTCCGACCTTTGCCGATTTGTGACTACACTTGCCATTGGGGCCCTATAGAGGAGTTTAACCCAGCTGACAAACCCCTCCCCGAACCCGAACCTCCTCAGCACCTCCCATAGATACTCCCACTCTACCCTATCAAATGCCTTCTCTGCATCCATTGCCACCACTATCTCTGCCTCCCCCTCTGCTGGGGGCATCATTATCACCCCCAATAGCCGTCGCACGTTGACATTCAATTGTCTCCCCTTTACGAACCCTGTCTGATCTTCGTGCACCACCCCCGGGACACAATCCTCTATCCTCATTGTCAGCACTTTTGCCAACAACTTGGCGTCCACGTTTAGGAGCGAGAAAGGCCTATAAGACCCGCATTGCAGCGGGTCTTTATCTCGCTTCAGGATTAGTGATATCGTCGCCTCCGACATTGTCGGGGGTAGGGTCCCCCCTTCTCTGGCCTCGTTAAAGGTTCTTACCAGCAGCAGGGCCAACAAGTCCACGTATTTCCTGTAAAATTCCACCGGGAACCCGTCAGGTCCCGGGGCCTTCCCTGCCTGCATGTTCCCCAGCCCTTTGGTCACCTCGTCCACCCCAATTGGCGCCCCCAGGCCTGCCACCTCCTGCTCCTCCACCCTCGGGAACCTTAGTTCGTCCAGGAACTGCTGCATCCCCTCTTTTCCCTCCGGGGGTTGGGACCTATATAACCTCTCATAAAAGGTCTTGAACACCTCATTTACCTTCCCTGCTCTCCGCACCGTAGTTCCCATTTCATCCCTAACTCCCCCTATTTCCCTCGCCGCTGTCCTCGTTCGCAGCTGGTGGGCCAACAGGCGACTCACCTTTTCCCCATATTCATATCTCATCCCCTGTGCCTTCCTCCACTGTGCCTCTGCCCTCCCTGTGGTCAGCAGGTCAAACTCCGTCTGTAGTCGTCGCCTCTCCCTGTATAGTCCTTCGTCCGGGGCCTCCGCATATTTTTTATCCACACTCAAAATCTCCCGCAGTAATCTTTCCCTCTCTTTGGCCTCTGTTTTCCCCTTGTGAGCCCTGATGGAGATCAACTCCCCCCTGACCACCGCCTTCAGCGCTTCCCATACTACCCCCACTCGGACCTCCCCATCATCATTGGCCTCTAGGTACCTTTCGATACATCCCCGCACCCTTCCGCAGACTCCCTCATCCGCCAATAATCCCATATCCAGTCGCCAGAGTGGGTGCTGTTCCCTCTCCTCTCCTAGTCCCAGATCCACCCAATGTGGGGCATGGTCTGAAACAGCTATGGCCGAGTACTCCGTTCCTTCCACCCTCGAAATCAGTGACCTTCCCAGAACGAAGAAATCTATCCGGGAGTATACCTTATGGACATGGGAGAAAAAGGAGAACTCTTTGGCCAGCGGCCTGGCAAATCTCCGCGGATCCACTCCCCCCATTTGGTCCATAAACCCCCTAAGCACCTTGGCCGCTGCCGGCCTTCTTCCGGTCCTGGATCTAGATCTATCTAACCCTGGGTCCAGCACGGTGTTGAAGTCCCCCCCCCCCGTTACCAGGTTTCCTACCTCCAGGTCCGGGATATGTCCCAGCATCCGCTTCATAAATCCCGCATCATCCCAATTCGGGGCACATACATTAACCAACACGACCTCCATTCCCTGCAGTCTGCCACTCACCATCACATACCTGCCCCCGCTGTCCGCTACAATGTTCCTAGCCTCGAATGACACCCGTTTCCCCACCAATATGGCCACCCCTCTATTCTTTGCGTCCAGCCCTGAGTGGAACACCTGTCCCACCCACCCTTTCCTTAACCTAACCTGGTCCGCCACCTTCAGATGCGTCTCTTGAAGCATGGCCACGTCTGCCTTCAGTCCCTTTAAGTGCGCGAACACTCGGACCCTCTTAATCGGCCCATTTAGGCCTCTCACGTTCCACGTGATCAGCCGGACTGGGGGGCTGCCCGCCCCCCTCTCCTGTCGACTAGCCATCACCCTCTCTGGGCCAGTCCCACGTCCCGGTTCCGCGCACCCACCCGTCCCCCAGGCGGCGCATTCCCGCCTCGACCACCTTTTCTCTTACCAGCTCCCTTTCGATCTCCGCAGCAGCAACCCAGTTGTCGTCGTCCGCCCCCCCCCCCCCGGCTAGATCCCCATCTAGCATGGTTACTCCCCCCATATTGCTTCCGAACGTCAGCTGACTTCAACTGACCGCGGCTTCTCCCGCTCTCTCCTTGACCCCCCCCCCGTGTGAGGAATTCCCATCCTCCTTGCGCCTACCTTCCCGCCATCATCTCTCTGGCGCGGGAAAAGAAAAAGAAACCCCGCGCTTTCTAGAACCATCCCCCCCCCCATGGCGCAGTTCCCCCTACCGCCCCGTTCCCATTCCCTGTCCCCCGCCTGTGTCTCTTCTTCCCCCCCACCAACGCCCACATTTCTCAGTGTCCCCCCCTCCCCAATTTATACCTCTATACATCAGCATTGTCGTTTCCCCTCCAACATCAGTCCCTCAGTTCTGGTCCAGTTTCTCTATTTGAATGAAGGTCCATGCTTCTTCCGACGTCTCAAAATAGTAATGTCTGTCCTGGTGCGTGACCCACAATCGCGCCGGCTGCAACATCCCGAACTTCACTTTCTTCTTATGCAGCACCACCTTGGCTCGATTGAAACTCGCCCTCCTTCTCTCCACCTCCGCACTCCAATCCTGGTACACTCGTACCACCGCATTCTCCCATCTGCTACTTTGTACCTTCTTGGCCCATCTCAGAACCACCTCTCTGTCATTGAAGCGGTGAAATCGCACGACCATCGCCCTTGGTGGTTCTCCAGCCTTTGGTTTCCTCGCAGGGACCCGGTGGGGCCCTTCCACTTCCAAGGGACCCAAGGGGGCCTCAGCTCCCATTAGCGAGCGTAGCATCGTGCTCGCGTAAGCCCCGCCGTCAGCTCCTTCCACTCCCTCGGGGAGACCCAGGATCCGGAGGTTCTTTCTCCTTGATCTACTTTCCAGGACTTCAATCCTTTCGATGCACTTTTTGTGGAGCGCCTCGTGCGTCTGCATTTTGACTGCTAGGCCCAGGATCTCGTCCTCATTGTCCGTTACCATCTGCTCCACCACACGGAGCTCTACCTCCTGGGTCTTTTGTGTCTCTTTAAGCCCCTCGATTGCTTGTAGCATCGGGGCCAGCACCTCCTTCTTAAGCAGCTCCACACACCGTCTTAAAAATTCATCTTGGTCCGGCCCCCATGTCTCCTGGCCTCCCTCCGCCGCCATCTTGCTCCTTTCTTTATTCTGCCGCTGCCCTCGGGGATTCTTCGCGATCTGGCCGCCGCTGCAGATATTTTTCTTTCCCATTGGGGGGGACTCCCTGTTGCCTCACCCCACACCGGGTTTTGTCGAAAAGATTTTTCCCGTTGGGGCTCTTAAAAGAGCCCGAAGGTCCGTTTGAGCTGGAGCCGCCGAAACGTGCGGCTTAGCTGGTCATCGCCGCAACCGGAAGTCCGGCCTAACCATCTTTAATTTTTATTAGTCACAAGTAGGCTTACATTAACACTGCAATGACTTACTGTGAAAATCCCCTAGTCGCCACATTCCGGCACCTGTTCAGGTACACCGAGGGAGAATTCAGAATGTCCAAATTACCAAACAAGCATGTCTTTTGGGACTTGTGGGAGGAAACCGGAGCACCCGGAGGAAACCCACGCAGACACGGGGAGAACGTGCAGACTCTGCACAGACAGTGACCCAAGCCGGGAATCGAACCTGGGACCCTGGCGCTGTGAAGCAACAGTGCTAACCTCTTCAGCTCCTTCATCAATGACCCTCCTTCCAACATAAGGTCAAGTGTGGGGATTTTTATTGATGATCGCACAATGTTCAGCACCATAATAACAATAATAATCTTTATTAGTGTCACAAGGAGGCTTACATTAACACTGCAATGACATTACTGTGAAAATCCCCTTGTTGCCACACTCCGGCGCCTGTTCGGGTTCACTGAGGGAGAATTCAGAATATCCAAAATGCCTTTCCTGCATCCAAAGACACTATAACATTTGGTTCTGGGCTTGTGGAGGGGAGAGGATGATGTTTAAAAGGAATTGAATATTGGTCGACAACTGTCAGCCTTTCACAAAGCCCGTCTGATCCTCAGATACTATACCCTGGAGACAAGGCTGCAACCGGAAAACCAGGACCTTACCCAGCAGCTTAATGTTCCTATTCAAAAGTGAGACGGGTCGCTATGGCCCAAACTCTACTGGGTCCTTGTTCCCCTTCAAGAGCAACGAAATTGAGGCTTGAGTAAGGGTGGGGGGTAGTGAACCTCTAGACAGCGAGTTCTTGACTCCTCAGACATTGAAGCGTCCGTGTCCAAATGCAGCGAGACCTGGACAATATCCAGGCTCGGGCTGACAAGTGGCAAGTTACAGTCGTGCCACACAAGTGCCGACAATGACCATCTCCTACAAGAGACGATCTAACCATCGCCCCTTGACATTCAATAGCATTACCATCGCTGAATCACTGAAAGTTTGTTTGAATATTTTGTTTGTTATGAAAGAAAATCCTTGAATAAAAATATTTAAAAGCAAAGAATCTTGACACCATCCAGGACAAAGCAGCCCGCTTGATTAGCACTCCATCCACAAACATTCACTCCCTCCACCACCGACGCACAGAGGCAGCCGTGTGTACCATCTACAAGATGCACTGCAGGAACTCACCAAGGCCCCTTAGACAGCACCTCCCAAACCCAAGACCTCGGCCATCGAGAAGGACAAGAGCAGCAGATACCTGGGAACCCCACCACCTGGAGATTCCCCTCCGAGTCACTCACCATCCCGACTGGGAAATATATCGGCCGCTCCTTCACTGTCGCTGGGGCAACATCCTGGAACTCCCTCCCTAACAGCACTGTGGATGTACCTACAGCACATGGATTCCAGCGGTTTAAGAAGGCAGCTCACCACCACTTTCCCAAGGGAAATTAGGGATGGGCAACAAAAGTTGTCCTGGCCCACAAAGCACATTCTGCAAACAAAACGAATTTTCAAAAACTCTGAAGGCTTCACTTAGGAAATTTGTTATTATTGAATTTATGTCCTGGGAGATTTCACCCAGGGTCGCTGTACCAGAGACAGAGAGAAAACACAGGGAGAGGAAATCCCGAGACAGCAACACCACCTCCTGAACTATTTTTAGCAAAACCTTCCTTGTCCCTGACATATCCACTGGAAACCGACCCACACTCCGTCAGTGATTAACATCGACATCTTTGTCTCAAAGGACAAAGAAGAGAAAAGAGACTCTCTGACGTACCTCACATTCTCCTCCTTTCAAGGGAGGGTCTAAGTATTTCTAACCTTTGCTGACCACTCTGACACCATGATGCAGTTCGCTGCATCTCTCCCAGGATTTGGGCCCAGATTTAGCAGTATTTTACCACAAGGTGGCAGACTGGTGCAAGTTTCACTCTGACGTTCCCTGGAGAGTTCACCACGATTCTGTACTTTAATATTTCATAAAGTGTACAGAAATGGGAGGTGTTACTGCTTGGGATACATTTTTCACACACTCCCTCCTCGTCCCTCACTCTGTCTCTTTGTCCGACATCTTCTCTACATCCCATTCTCCCTCTCTCTATCCCCACACTCTGTCTCGCATTCTCTCTCTCCGCCTCACACTCTCGCTCTCCCTCTCTTTCTCCTTATCTCTGTCCCTCTGACTGTCTCTGTCCTCACGCTCCCTCTCTCACACACATTCTCCCTCTGCCATTCTCCCTTTCTCTGCCTCTCTCGTTCTGTCCCTCTCACTCTCTTTGTCTCTCTACCACATTCTCACTCTCCTGTCTCAATCTCTCTGTTGTGAATACCGGGTGGTAGATTTGGTCTGTGTGCGCCGATGTAAAACAATTGACTGTCAGCCACTGATTTTGCATCTCTCCCTATTTTTATTTAGTGATTATGTTGTTGAACCAGTCAATCAGAAGCCACGAGTTTAAATCCCACAGCAGAAGTTTAAGAATTTGAATTTACAACTGGAAATATTAGCCTGGGATCAGGAAATGTGAACATGAAGCTGATGGATTGCTGGCAAAAATCTGCCTAATGAATGTGCCTCCAGGAAGGAAAGTTGCCGCCCTTACTCAGTCGGACATATATGTGACTCCAGTCCCACAACAATGTATTTACCGCTCTCTGAAGTATTTAACCATTATTGTTTCAGAAGGCACTCACTAACATCTTCTCAGGGCAGCTGGGGTTGGGCAATTAATGCCAGCCTTATATCCACATTCTGAGGGGATACACAAACACACACATTAGGAGTAGGAGGCCATTCGGCCCATCGAGTCGCTCTGCCATTCAATAATACCACGGCTGATGTCATGTTTTTTTAAAAATATATTTTATTCAAATTTTTGGCCAACCATCACAGTACATTGTGTATCCTTTACACAGTAATATAACAATATAAATAACAATGGCCAGTTTTTTAAACAAGAAATAAATAATATATAAACAACATCAAAATTAAAAAACAAAACTAAATGGCAACTGCCTTGTCCCAAATAAATACTCTCCAAAAATACAATTCAACAGTCCAATATACAATTACCTATAACAACAACCTATACATATTATACTTATACACTAACATCCCTGAGAGTCCTTCTGGTTCTCCTCCCCCCCCCCACCCCCCACCCCCCTGGCCCTGGGTTGCTGCTGCTGTCTTCTTCTTTTCCATTCCCTCTATCTTTCTGTGAGGTATTCGACGAACGGTTGCCACCGCCTGGTGAACCCTTGAGCCGATCCCCTTAGGACGAACTTAATCCGTTCCAGCTTTATAAACCCTGCCATGTCATTTATCCAGGTCTCCACACCCGGGGGCTTGGCTTCCTTCCACATCAACAGTATCCTGCCCCGGGCTACTAGGGACGCAAAGGCCAAAACATCAGCCTCTTTCGCCTCCTGCACTCCCGGCTCTTCTGCAACCCCAAATATAGCCAACCCCCAGCTTGGTTCGACCTGGACCCCCACTACCTTCGAAAGCACCTTTGTCACTCCCACCCAAAACCCCTGTAGTGCCGGACATGACCAGAACATGTGGGTGTGATTCGCTGGGCTTCTCGAGCAACTCGCACACCTATCCTCTACTCCAAAAAATTTGCTGAGCCGTGCTCCAGTCATATGCGCCCTGTGTAACACCTTAAATTGTATCAGGCATAGCCTGGCACACGAGGACGATGAGTTTACCCTACGTAGGGCATCAGCCCACAACCCTTCCTCAATCTCCTCCCCCAGCTCTTCTTCCCATTTCCCTTTCAGCTCATCTACCATAATCTCCCCCTCGTCCCTCATTTCCCTATATATGTCTGATACCTTACCGTCCCCCACCCATGTCTTTGAGATCACTCTGTCCTGCACCTCCTGCGTCGGGAGCTGCGGGAATTCCCTCACCTGTTGCCTCGCAAAAGCCCTCAGTTGCATATACCGAAATGCATTCCCTTGGGGCAACCCATATTTTTCGGTCAGCGCTCCCAGACTTGCAAACGTCCCATCTACAAACAGATCTCTCAATTGTGTTACTCCTGCTCTTTGCCATGTTCCAAATCCCCCATCCATTCTCCCCGGAGCAAACCTATGGTTATTTCTTATCGGGGACCACACCGAGGCTCCCGTCTTTCCCCTATGCCGTCTCCACTGCCCCCAAATTTTCAGAGTGGCCACCACCACCGGGCTTGTGGTGTATTTCTTTGGTGAGAACGGCAACGGCGCCGTCACCATAGCTTGTAGGCTAGTCCCCCTGCAGGACGCCCTCTCCAATCTCTTCCACGCCGCTCCCTCCTCTTCTCCCATCCACTTACATACCATTGAGATATTGGCGGCCCAGTATTACTCACTTAGGCTCGGTAGTGCCAGCCCCCCCCTTTCCCTACTACGCTGCAAAAATCCCTTCCTCACTCTCGGGGTCTTCCCGGCCCACACAAAACTCATGATACTCTTCTCTATCCTTTTGAAAAAAGCCTTCGTGATCACCACCGGGAGGCACTGAAACACAAAGAGGAATCTCGGGAGGACCACCATTTTAACCGCCTGCACCCTCCCTGCCAGTGACAGGGATACCATGTCCCATCTCTTGAAGTCCTCCTCCATCTGTTCCACCAACCGCGTTAAATTTAACCTATGCAATGTACCCCAACTCTTGGCTATCTGGATCCCCAAGTAGCGAAAGTCCCTTGTTACCTTCCTCAGCGGTAAGTCCTCTATTTCTCTGCTCTGCTCCCCTGGATGCACCACAAACAACTCACTTTTCCCCATGTTCAGTTTATATCCTGAGAATTTTCCAAACTCCCGAAGTATCCGCATTATCTCTGGCATCCCCTCCGCCGGGTCCACCACATACAACAACAGATCGTCCGCATACAGAGATACCCGGTGTTCTTCTCCTCCCCTAAACACTCCCCTCCACTTCCTGGAACCCCTCAATGCTATTGCCAGGGGCTCTATCGCCAGTGCAAACAATAATGGGGACAGAGGACATCCCTGCCTCGTCCCTCTATGAAGCCGAAAGTACGCAGACCCCTGTCCATTCGTGACCACGCTCGCCATCGGGGCCCTATACAGCAGCTGTACCCATCTAATATACTCATCTCCAAAACCAAATCTCCTCAACACCTCCCACAAATAATCCCACTCCACTCTATCAAATGCTTTCTCGGCATCCATCGCCACCACTATCTCCGCTTCCCCCTCTGGTGGGGGCATCATCATTACCCCTAGCAGCCTCCGTATATTCGTATTCAGCTGTTTCCCCTTCACAAACCCAGTTTGGTCCTCATGGACCACCCCCGGGACACAATCCTCTATCCTCATTGCCATTACCTTGGCCAGAATCTTAGCGTCTACGTTCAGGAGGGAGATAGGTCTATAGGACCCGCATTGCAGCGGGTCTTTCTCCTTCTTTAGGAGAAGCGATATTGTTGCCTCTGACATAGTCGGGGGCAGCTGTCTCCTTTCCCTCGCCTCATTAAAGGTTCTCATCAGTAGCGGGGCGAGCAAGTCCACATATTTCCTGTAAAATTCAACTGGGAATCCATCCGGTCCCGGAGCCTTCCCCGCCTGCATGCTCCTAATTCCTTTCACTACTTCCTCCATTTCGATCTGTGCTCCCAGTCCCACCCTCTCCTGCTCCTCCACCTTAGGAAATTCCAGCTGGTCCAGAAAACACATCATTCTCTCCTTCCCATCCGGGGGCTGAGCTTCATATAATCTTTCATAAAATGCCTTGAATACTCCATTCACTCTCTCCACTCCCCGCTCCATCTCTCCCTCCTCATCCCTCACTCCCCCTATTTCCCTCGCTGCTCCCCTTTTCCTCAATTGGTGGGCCAGCAACCTGCTCGCCTTCTCCCCATATTCGTACTGTACACCCTGTGCCTTCCTCCACTGTGCCTCTGCAGTACCCGTTGTCAGCAAATCAAATTCTACGTGTAGCCTTTGCCTTTCCCTGTACAGTCCCTCCTCCGGTGCCTCCGCATATTGCCTGTCCACCCTCAGAAGTTCTTGCAGCAACCGTTCCCTACTCTCCTGCTTTCCTTTATGTGCCCTTATTGATATCAGCTCCCCTCTAACCACTGCCTTCAGCGCCTCCCAGACCACTCCCACCTGGACCTCCCCATTATCATTGAGTTCCAAGTATTTTTCAATGCACCCCCTCACCCTTAGACACACCCCCTCATCCGCCATTAGTCCCATGTCCATTCTCCAGGGTGGACGCCGTTCTTTTTCCTCCCCTATCTCCAAGTCCACCCAATGTGGAGCGTGATCCGAAATGGCTATAGCCATATATTCCGTCCCCCTCACCTTCGGGATCAACGCCCTTCCCAAAACAAAAAAGTCTATTCGCAAATAAACTTTGTGGACATAGGAGAAAAACGAAAACTCTTTACTCCTAGGTCTGCTAAATCTCCATGGGTCTACTCCTCCCATCTGCTCCATAAATTCTTTAAACACCTTGGCTGCTGCCGGCCTCCTTCCAGTCCTGGACCTCGATCTGTCCAGCCCTGGTTCCAGCACCGTGTTAAAATCTCCACCCATTACCAACTTCCCCACCTCTAGGTCCGGGATACGTCCTAACATGCGCCTCATAAAATTGGCATCATCCCAGTTCGGGGCATATACGTTCACCAAGACCACCGCCTCCCCCTGTAATTTGCCACTCACCATCACGTATCTGCCCCCACTATCCGCCACTATGGTCTTTGCCTCAAACATTACCCGCTTCCCCACTAGTATAGCCACCCCCCTGTTTTTCGCATCTAGCCCCGAATGAAACACCTGCCCCACCCATCCTTTGCGTAGTCTAACCTGGTCTATCAGTTTCAAATGCGTCTCCTGTAACATAACCACATCTGCCTTAAGTTTCTTAAGGTGTGCGAGTACCCGTGCCCTCTTTATCGGCCCGTTCAGCCCTCTCACATTCCACGTGATCAGCCGGGTTGGGGGGCTCTTTACCCCCCCCCCTTGTCGATTAGCCATCCCCTTTTATCCAGCTCCTCACCCGGTTCCCACGCAGCTGTGTCCCCCCCAGGCGGTGCCCCCCCGCCCACCCCACCCCATACCAGCTCCCCCCTCTCCCCAGCAGCAGTAACCCAGTAAATCCCCCTTCCACCCCCCCGCTAGATCCCCCACTAGTGTAGTTACACCCCCCATGTTGCTCCCAGAAGTCAGCAAACTCTGGCCGACCTCGGCTTCCCCCCGTGACCTTGGCTCGCACCGTGCGACGCCCCCTCCTTCCTGCTTCCCTATTCCCGCCATAATTATCATGGCGCTGGAACAAAGCCCGCGCTTCCCTTTTGGCCCCGCCCCCAATGGCCAACGCCCCATCTCCTCCACCTCCCTTCCTCCCTCCCTCACAACCTGTGGAAGAGAGAAAAGTTACCGGGTCGCAGGATTAACAACCTAAAACTCATCTTTCCCCCCTTTTTCCCCCCTCTTCGCCCCCCATATTCGCCCCACCACTTTGTTTCAAACGTTCTTTTTTAATAACCCGCTTATTCCAATTTCTCTTCAACAATAAAAGTCCACGCCTCATCTGCCGTCTCAAAGTAGTGGTGCCTCCCTTGACATGTGACCCACAGTCTTGCTGGCTGCAGCATTCCAAATTTAATCTTCTTTTTATGAAGCACCGCCTTGGCCCGATTAAAGCTCGCCCTCCTTCTCGCCACCTCCGCACTCCAGTCTTGGTATACGCGGATCACCGCGTTCTCCCACCTACTGCTCCAAGTTTTCTTTGCCCATCTGAGGACCATCTCTCTGTCCTTAAAACGGAGGAATCTCACCACTATGGCTCTGGGAATTTCTCCTGCTCTCAGTCCTCGCGCCATCACTCGGTATGCTCCCTCCACCTCCAACGGACCCGTCGGGGCCTCCGCTCCCATTAACGAGTGCAGCATCGTGCTCACATATGCCCCGACGTCCGCTCCCTCTGCACCTTCAGGAAGACCAAGAATCCTTAAATTATTCCTCCTCGCATTATTCTCCAGCACCTCCAGCCTTTCCACACATCGTTTATGGTGTGTCTCGTGCATCTCCGTCTTCACCACTCAGCTGCCTTTGCCTTCACGACCCGAAGCTCCCGCTCCTGGGTCTTTTGCTCATCTTTTAGCCCTTCAATCGCCTGTAATATCGGGACCAACAGCTCCTTCTTTATCTCCTTTTTAAGCTCTTCCACGCAGCGTTTCAAAAACTCGTGTTGTTCAGGGCCCCATATTAAACTGCCACCTTCCGACGCCATCTTGGTTTTTGCTTGCCTTCCTTGCCGCTGCTCTAAAGGATCCATCGCAATCCGGCCGCTTTCTCTTCCTTTTTCCATCCGTATCCAGGGGGGGATTCCCTTCTGGTTTACCGCACAGTGTTTTTAGCCGTTAAAATTGCCGTTGGGGCTCTGATTAAGAGCCCAAAAGTCCGTTCCACCGGGAGCTGCCGAAACGTGCGACTCAGCTGGTCATCGCCGCACCCGGAAGTCGGCTGATATCATGTTAACCTCCCTTCACATTCCTACCCACCCCTGGTAACCTTTCAAGAATCTATCCTAAAACTGCCTTAAAAATATTCAAAGACTCTGCTTCCGCTGTCTTTTGAAGAAGTCATTTGCAAAGATTCACAAACCTCTGAGAGAAAACTTCTTCCTTATCTCTCTCTTAAATGGGTGGCCCCCTTGTCTTTAAGCAGTGACCCCGAGTTCTAGATTGTCTGACACAAGGAAACTTCCTCTTCAAAATCCACCCTGTCGAGACCCCTCAGGTTCCTATATGTTTCAATCAGGTTGCCTCTTACGCTTCTAAACTCCAGCGGGCACAAGCTGAGCCTGTCCAAGCTTTTCTCATAAGACAATCCGCCCATTCCAGGTTTTAATCTAGGAAACCTTCTCTGAACTGCTTGCAATGCATTTACACCCTTCCTCAAGTAATGAGCCGTACTGTACACAGACTCTCCCGTGCTGTACACAGACTCTCCCGCGCTGTACACAGACTCTCCCGCGCTGTACACAGACTCTCCCGTACTGTACACAGACTCTCCCGTACTGTACACAGACTCTCCCGTGCTGTACACAGTCTCTCCCGTACTGTACACAGACTCTCCCGTGCTGTACACAGACTCTCCCGTGCTGTACACAGACTCCACCCGTACTGTACACAGACCCTCCCGTACTGTACACAGACTCTCCCGTGCTGTACACAGACTCTCCCGTACTGTACACAGACTCTCCCGTGCTGTACACAGACTCTCCCGTACTGTACACAATCTCCCGTACTGTACACAGACTCTCCCGTACTGTACACAGACTCTCCCGTACTGTACACAGACTCTCCCGTACTGTACACAGACTCTCCCGTGCTGTACACAGACTCTCCCGTGCTGTACACAGACTCTCCCGCACTGTACACAGACTCTCCCGTGCTGTACACAGACTCTCCTGTACTGTACACAGACTCTCCCGTACTGTACACAATCTCCCGTGCTGTACACAGACTCTCCCGTACTGTACACAATCTCCCGTGCTGTACACAGACTCTCCCGTGCTGTACACAGACTCTCCCGCACTGTACACAGACTCTCCCGTGCTGTACACAGACTCTCCCGTACTGTACACAATCTCCCGTGCTGTACACAGACTCTCCCGTACTGTACACAGACTCTCCCGTGCTGTACACAGACTCTCCCGTACTGTACACAGACTCTCCCGTGCTGTACACAGACTCTCCCGCGCTGTACACAGACTCTCCCGCGCTGTACACAGACTCTCCCGTACTGTACACAGACTCTCCCGTGCTGTACACAGTCTCTCCCGTACTGTACACAGACTCTCCCGTGCTGTACACAGACTCTCCCGTGCTGTACACAGACTCCACCCGTACTGTACACAGACTCTCCCGTACTGTACACAGACTCTCCCGTACTGTACACAGACTCTCCCGTGCTGTACACAGACTCTCCCGTACTGTACACAGACTCTCCCGTGCTGTACACAGACTGTCCCGTACTGTACACAATCTCCCGTACTGTACACAGACTCTCCCGTACTGTACACAGACTCTCCCGTACTGTACACAGACTCTCCCGTGCTGTACACAGACTCTCCCGTGCTGTACACAGACTCTCCCGTACTGTACACAGACTCTCCCGTACTGTACACAATCTCCCGTGCTGTACACAGACTCTCCCGTACTGTACACAATCTCCCGTGCTGTACACAGACTCTCCCGTGCTGTACACAGACTCTCCCGCACTGTTCACAGACTCTCCCGTGCTGTACACAGACTCTCCCGTACTGTACACAATCTCCCGTGCTGTACACAGACTCTCCCGTACTGTACACAGACTCTCCCGTACAGTACACAGACTCTCCCGTGCTGTACACAGACTCTCCCGCGCTGTACACAGACTCTCCCGTAATGTACACAATCTCCCGTACTGTACACAGACTCTCCCGTACTGTACACAGACTCTCCCGTACTGTACACAGACTCTCCCGTACAGTACACAGACTCTCCCGCGCTGTACACAGACTCTTCCGTACTGCACACAGACTCTCCCGTACTGTACACAGACTCTCCCGTACTGTACACAATCTCCCGTGCTGTACACAGACTCTCCCGTGCTGTACACAGACTCTCCCGTACTGTACACAGACTCTCCCGTGCTGTACACAGACTCTCCCGTGCTGTACACAGACTCTCCCGTGCTGTACACAGACTCTCCCGTACTGTACACAGACTCTCCCGTGCTGTACACAGACTCTCCCGCGCTGTACACAGACTCTCCCGCGCTGTACACAGACTCTCCCGCACTGTACACAGACTCTCCCGTACTGTACACAGACTCTCCCGTACTGTACACAGACTCTCCCGTACTGTACACAGACTCACCCACACGGTGCACAGACTCTCCCGTGCTGTACACAGACTCTCCCGTACTGTACACAATCTCCCGTGCTGTACACAGACTCTCCCGCACTGTACACAGACTCTCCCGTACTGTACACAGACTCTCCCGTGCTGTACACAGACTCTCCCATACTGTACACAGACTCTCCCGTGCTGTACACAGACTCTCCCGTGCTGTACACAGACTCCCGTGCTGTACACAGACTCTCCCGTGCTGTACACAGACTCTCCTGCGCTGTACACAGACTCTCCCGCGCTGTACACAGACTCTCCCGCGCTGTACACAGACTCTCCCGTGCTGTACACAGACTCTCCCGTACTGTACACAGACTCTCCCGTGCTGTACACAGACTCTCCCGTGCTGTACACAGACTCTCCCGTACTGTACACAGACTCTCCCGTGCTGTACACAGACTCTCCCATACTGTACACAGACTCTCCCGTGCTGTACACAGATTCTCCCGTACTGTACACAGACTCTCCCGTGCTGTACACAGACTCTCCCGTACTGTACACAGACTCTCCCGTACTGTACACAGACTCTCCCGTACTGTACACAATCTCCCGTGCTGTACACAGACTCTCCCGCACTGTACACAGACTCTCCCGTACTGTACACAGACTCTCCCGTGCTGTACACAGACTATCCCATACTGTACACAGACTCTCCCGTGCTGTACACAGACTCTCCCGTGCTGTACACAGACTCCCGTGCTGTACACAGACTCTCCCGTGCTGTACACAGACTCTCCCGTGCTGTACACAGACTCTCCTGTGCTGTACACAGACTCTCCCGTGCTGTACACAGACTCTCCCGTACTGTACACAGACTCTCCCGTGCTGTACACAGACTCTCCCGTACTGTACACAGACTCTCCCGTGCTGTACACAGATTCTCCCGTACTGTACACAGACTCTCCCGTGCTGTACACAGACTCTCCCGTACTGTACACAGACTCTCCCGTACTGTACACAATCTCCCGTGCTGTACACAGACTCTCCCGTACTGTACACAGACTCTCCTGTGCTGTACACAGACTCTCCCGTACTGTACACAGACTCTCCCGTACTGTACACAATCTCCCGTACTGTACACAGACTCTCCTGTACTGTACACAGACTCTCCCGCGCTGTACACAGACTCTCCCGTACTGTACACAGACTCTCCAGCGCTGTACACAGACTCTCCCGCGCTGTACACAGACTCTCCCGTACTGTACACATACTCTCCCGTACTGTACACAGACTCTCCCGTGCTGTAACATACTCTCCTATACTGTGCACAGACTCTCCCGTACTGTACACAGACTCTCCCGTACTGTACACAGACTCTCCCGTACTGTACACAGACTCTCCCGTACTGTACACAATCTCCCGTACTGTACACAGACTCTCCCGTACTGTACACAGATTCTCCCGTACTGTACACAGATTCTCCCGTGCTGTACACAGACTCTCCCGTACTGTACACAGACTCTCCCGTGCTGTACACAGACTCTCCCGCACTGTACACAATCTCCCGCACTGTACACAATCTCCCGTACAGTACACAGACTCTCCCGTACTGTACACAGACTCTCCCGCGCTGTACACAGACTCTCCCGCGCTGTACACAGACTCTCCCGTGCTGTACACAGACTCTCCCGTGCTGTACACAGACTCTCCCGTACTGTACACAGACTCTCCCGTGCTGTACACAGACTCTCCCGTACTGTACACAGACTCTCCCGTACTGTACACAGACTCTCCCGTGCTGTACACAGACTCTCCCGTACTGTACACAGACTCTCCCATACTGTACACAGACTCTCCCGTGCTGTACACAGACTGTCCCGTGCTGTACACAGACTCTCCCGTACTGTACACAGACTCTCCCGTACTGTACACAGACTCTCCCGTGCTGTACACAGACTCTCCCGAGCTGTACACAGACTCTCCCGAGCTGTACACAGACTCTCCCGCGCTGTACACAGACTCTCCCGCGCTGTACACAGACTCTCCCGCGCTGTACACAGACTCTCCCGTGCTGTACACAGACTCTCCCGCGCTGTACACAGACTCTCCCGCGCTGTACACAGACTCTCCCGCGCTGTACACAGACTCTCCCGCGCTGTAGACAGACTCTCCCGCGCTGTACACAGACTCTCCAGCGCTGTACACAGACTCTCCCGCACTGTACACAGACTCTCCCGTACTGTACACAGACTCTCCCGCGCTGTACACAGACTCTCCCGTGCTGTACACAGACTCTCCCGTACTGTACACAGACTCTCCCGCACTGTGCACAGACTCTCCCGTACTGTACACAGACTCTCCCGTGCTGTACACAGACTCTCCCGTACTGTACACAGACTCTCCCGTGCTGTACACAGACTCTCCCGTGCTGTACACAGACTCTCCTGTACTGTACACAGACTCTCCCGTACTGTACACAGTCTCTCCCGTGCTGTACTCAGACTCTCCCGTACTGTACACAGACTCTCCCGTACTGTACACAGACTCTCCCGTGCTGTACACAGACTCTCCCGTGTTGTACACAGACTCTCCCGTACAGTACACAGACTCTCCCGTACTGTACACAGACTCTCCCGCGCTGTACACAGACTCTCCCGTGCTGTACACAGACTCTCCCGCGCTGTACCCAGACTCTCCCGTGCTGTACATAGACTCTCACTCTGTGTTCTCACCTGTCTGTGCGGCTGGAACATAATTTCCGATTCTTCAAATCAATTCTCCTGACAATAAGCAATAACATTCCATTAGCTTTCCTAAATCTTTGCCATACTAACCTTTTGTGATTCCTTCACTAGGACACCCAGATCCCTCTGCAATCTCTCAATATTTTTATTATTATTATTTTTTCTTATTCCTGCCAAAATGGCCAATTTCACATTTCCTCATTTGCGGGATCTTTGCCCACTCACCTATCCCATGCCCCTTTGTAACCTCCTTATGTCATTAGGCTTATTTAAATATCCTGACGCCATATTCACCTGGCACCTGGGAGCCAACAGCCTGCGAGGACTGAACCAGACGTTGATTAGCACTGGTTTCCACCAGCAGGTACCCGCCGTGATGGCACCTCCGGGGGTCTTGGAGGCCATTAGAATCCCCCAGGTGGTCGGGGCCAGGGGAGGATAATACCCTAGCATCCCCCGGCACCTGGGCGCCCTAGCAATGCCCGGTTGGCACTGCCTGGATGTCTGGCTAGCACTGCCAAGGTGCCAGGCTGACGTGCCACAGTGCCTGGGTACCAGGTTGACACTGCCATGGGTCAGGGCCTGAGGGGACCATACCCATGAAAGGGGACGGTGGTGCCACAGAAAGGCTGGGGGGGGGGGTCCTGAAAGGGGGTATGCAGAGATCGGGCAGCATTTCCAAATCCCGCCCCGATCTGTGAGGAGCCGGTCTCGAACGTGCCCAGCTCCCCAGTGCCGGACAAGGTTCAATGCGTGGCCTTGACTGGGGAGAAACTTCTCAAATTCCCCCCAAAAACGCGACCAAAATCACACTTGGAAATTTTTCTGTTGAATCGCGCCTGATATAAATTGCAACGAATCGAGGTCCCAGCGCTGATCCCTGTGACACTCCTCTCATTATGCCCTGCCCAGCAGAAAATGGCCCATTTATGCCTACTCTCTGTTTCCTGTTAGCTAACCAATTCTCTATCCATGCCAATATGTTACCCCCTACATCATGAGCTATTATTTTCCACAATGATCTTTGATGAGGCACTTTATTAAATACCTTCTGGAAATCTACGTGGCTCCCCTTTATCCACAGCACATGTGACTCCTTCAAAGAACTCTAATAAATTGGTTCTAAACATGATTTCCCTTTCACAAAACCATGTTGACTCTGCCGGATTACCTTGAACGATCCAAGTGCTCTGCTATAACTTCTTTAATAATAGCTTCTAACATTTTCAATGTGGCATGATGGTATTGTCGCTGGTCTAGTAATTCAGAGACTCAGGGTAATGCTCTAGGGACCGCAGGTTCCGTGATGTGTCCGCAGTGTCCGCATCTCAGTCTGCAGTTCAATGACTCTGGGCTGAAGCTCCTTGAGCCGCAAACACTTACTGCAGACGTGAGAGCCCTGGATCACACGGCATCCAGGGGATCACATATACTGCAGTCGTGACACATCACCTGTCCTGCCACGTGTTTTAATTCCACCACTCACCAAACTCCCAAGTGTGCACTTAGTTCCTCTAGTGCACCCGTTTGCCTTAGCTGCACTAAAGAACCCTGAAAACTGAACTGGGTTAGAGGAAGCAGATTCAACCAATCTAATAAACTAATTGACCATTCAACTCTCTCAGCAGAGTGTGTTTACCAGTCCAAGGCTGGGAGGCAGAAACTTTAGTCTGCTTACATTGTACTTTCCAGTTGCTGCTAATTGCAGACTAGACAAGAAGAACCACATGATGACAGACCACATTCTAAAGTCACACATTCTGCACTTGTTTATAATACATTGATTGGATACAGTAAATAAGTAAAACTCACAACAATTTGTGAAGCAAAGATGTGGAACATGTTGGAGCGAAGCTGACTGAGCAGCTCAAATACTGAGGCTGCAGCGCCATCATTGGCAAGAACGTATCATGACAGTGTGACAAGATTAAATAGGCGGGTTCCATTCCAAATGTTGACAGAGGAATTAATGGAAAAAAGCTGTCACAAAACTGTGACAACATAGAACATAGAACATTACAGCGCAGTACAGGCCCTTCGGCCCTCGATGTTGCGCCGACCTGTGAAACCACTCTAAAGCCCTTCTACACTATTCCATTATCATCCATATGTCTATCCAATGACCATTTGAATACCCTTAGTGTTGGCGAGTCCACTACTGTTGCAGGCAGGGCATTCCACGCCCTTACTACTCTCTGAGTAAAGAACCTACCTCTGACATCTGTCCTATATCTATCTCCCCTCAATTTAAAGCTATGTTCCCTCGTGCTAGCCATCACCATCCGAGGAAAAAGGCTCTCACTGTCCACCCTATCCAATCCCCTGACCATCTTGTATGCCTCAATTAAGTCACCTCTTAACCTTCTTCTCTCTAACGAAAACAGCCTTAAGTCCCTCAGCCTTTACTCATAAGATCTTCCCTCCATACCAGGCAACATTCTGGTAAATCTCCTCTGCACCCTTTCCAATGCTTCCACATCCTCCCTATAATGCAGTGACCAGAACTGCATGCAATACTCCAAATGCAGCCGCACCAGAGTTTTGTACAGCTGCAACATGACCTCATGGCTCTGAAACTCAATCCCTCTACCACTAAAAGCTAACACACCATACGCCTTCTTAACAACCCTATCAACCTGGGTGGCAACTTTCAGGGATCTATGTACATGGACATTGAGATCTCTCTGCTCATCCACACTACCAAGAATCTTACCATTAGCCCAGTACTCAGTCTTCCTGTTATTCCTTCCAAAATGAATCACCTCACACTTTTCTGCATTAAACTCCATTTGCCACCTCTCAGCCCAGCTCTGCAGCTTATCTATGTCCCTTCTACATCCTCCTCCAGGTCATTTATAAAAATGACAAACAGCAGTGGCCCCAAAACAGATCCTTGTGGTACACCACTAGTAACTGAACTCCAGGATGAACATTTCCCATCAACCAGCTAGCCAATTTCTGATCCAAACTGCTAAATCACCCTGAATCCCATGCCTCTGTATTTTCTGCAGTAGTCTATCGTGGCGAATTTTACCAAATGCTTTACTGAAATCCATATACACCACATCAACTGCTTTACCCTCGTCCACCTGTTTGGTCACCTTCTCAAAGAACTCAATAAGGTTTGTGAGGCATGACCTACCCTTCACAAAACCGTGTTGACTATCCCTAATCAAATTATTCCTTTCTAGATGATTATAAATCCTATCTCTTATAAACCTTTCCAAGATTTTGCCCACAACCGAAGTAAGGCTCACTGGTCTATAGTTACCGGGGTTGTCTGTATTCCCCTTCTTGAACAAGGGGACAACATTTGCTATCCGCCAGTCTTCTGGCACTATTCCTGTAAACAATGACGACATAAAGATCAAAGCCAAAGGCTCAGCAATCTCCTCCCTAGCTTCCCAGAGAATCCTGGGATAAATCCCATCCGGCCCAGGGGACTTATCTATTTTCACACTTTCCAGAATTGCTAACACCTCCTCCTTATGAACCTCAAGCCCTTCTAGTCTAGTAGCCTGCATCTCAGTGTTCTCCTCAACAACATTGTCTTTTTCCTGTGTGAATACTGACAAAAAATATTCATTTAACACCTCTCCTATCTCCTCGGACTCCAAGCACAACTTGGCAGGATGGGTGTGGCTAGTGGAGTTCCACAGGGATCAGTGCTGGAGCCTCAACTATTTACAATCTGCGTCTAAGATTTGGTTGAAGGGACCGAATGTATGGGAGCTAAATTTGCCGATGACCCCAAGATAGGTCGGAAAGTAAGTTGTCAAACGGAGACAGAGAGTCTGTAAAAGGATATCGATGGTTAAGGAAGTGGGCAGAAATTTGGCAGATGAAGCATCGTGTGGGAAAATGTGAACTTGTTCAGTTTGGCAGGAAGAATAGAAAAGCAGCAAATGATTGAAATGGAGGGAGTGCAGCGCTCGGCGGTACAGAGGGATCTGGGTGTCCTGGCACATGAATCACATAAAGTTAGTCTGCGGACACAGCAAGTGATCAGGAAGGCAAATGGAAGGTTGGTGTTTATCGCAAGGGAAATGGAATATAAAATTGCAAAGGTTCACTGCAACTGTACAGGGCCTGGGTGAGGCCAGCAATGTGGACAATTTTGGTCTCTTTATTTGAAAAGAGATAATTGTGATGGAAGCAGTTCAGAAGTTCTCTTGACTGATTCCAGGGATGAGGGGCTTATCTTATGAAGAAAGGTTGAATACATTGGGCCTAAACCCACTTGGAGAATGAGAGGGGATCTTATTGAAATCTATAAAATCCTGAGGGGATTTGATTGGGTAGATATCGCGAGGTGGGGAGGGCGGGGGGAATTGGAGACTAGAACTAGAGGACACAGTCATAAAAGATCTATCATTTAAGATAATCATAGAATTTACAGTGCAGAAGGAGGCCATTCGGCCCATTGAGTCTGCATCGGCTCTTGGAAAAAGCACCCTACCCAAGGTCCACACCTCCGCCCTATCCCCGTAACCCAGTAACCCCACCCGACACTAAGGGCAATTTTGGACACTAAGGGAAATTTATGATGGCCAATCCACCGAACCCGCATATCTTTGGACTGTGGGAGGAAACCGGAGCACCCGGAGGAAACCCACGCACACACGGGGAGGATGTGCGGACTCCGCACAGACAGTGACCCAGTCCGGGAATCGAACCTGGGACCTGGAGCTGTGAAGCAATTGTGCTAGCCACAATGCTGCCGTGCTGCCCTAAGATGAAGATGAAGAGAATGTTTTCCCCCCAGGGTGTCATTAGTCTATGGAATTTTCTTTCCCAGAGAACAGTGGATCATTGAATTTCTTCAAGGCGGAGTTGGACAGATTTTGATAGACACGGGAGTTCAGGGTTATGGGAGGCAGTTGGGAAATTGGAGTGGAGACGACAGCCAGATTGGCTATGATCTTATCGAATGGTGATACAAACTTGAAGGGCTGAATGGCTTACTCCTGCTCTTAAGTCCTATGTTCTAATTCCGCTCGGTAAATATGTAGTTGCTGGGTGTGATGCTGTGTAATATTACTGTAGGAAGGTTTTGCCAGTTTCTGTAAAATTCCTCTGTCTGGTTCAATGGAGGCTGTAATCCTTCTGTGTCTGAACCCCATAATGTATTCCCAACCAACATGAATTCATCAAGACTGCAGACCATGATGCTTCTGCAGTTGATTAGCAACCTGTCACCCACTCGCCAGACTCTTGAAAGAGATTGGGTTGAGTACCAGGTTGAAGGACACTTTGCAAAAATGAAAGGGATCAAAAGATGGACAACACAGACCTACACAGATGCAAACAAATAGAGACATGTGCACACCCATACACAGGGATAGAATTATTCTCCTTCTTCGGCAGTCCCTTAGATTGAGGGTGATTTTTTTCCCACTCTGGTTTAATGGGTTCCGAGATAGTTTTTTTTCTTTTAAAAGATATTCTATTCCAAACATTTGCAACATGAATAAAATACATAGTTCATCAAAGCGTAGTGACGTTTGTACAGTTTTACCTCTTTTAATCCACGCCCCCTGTGACGAATAGCTCCTCAAATAGAGCCATGAATGGCCTCCCTCACGCACCTCAAAACCCTCTTCTGACCCCCTCAGGGTGAACTTAATCTTCTCCAGCCGGAGAAAGTTGTACACATCCCGCAGACAGGCCACCACTCCCGACAGCGTATCCGACCTCCAATTCAAACGGATCCTTTGCCGGGCAATCTGAGAGGGCTATTTACGTCAAGTGACGGGTTTTATCTTGCATCTGGTTGTGAGATAATAAACCAAGTCACCCACAAAGTCTGAACCTTCCAGCTGTCCTGGAACATTGGGCGGGAATCTCCCATCGGGCGGCGAAGTGTCGACGCCGGCCTAAAAACGGGAGTGTTTTACTCCAGCGTCGGCGTCCGTTCTGGGACCCGATTCTCCAGCCCACAGGGTGCTAGAGCGGGCCACGCCGCTCCAGCTGCCGATCCCGGCGTGAACCCGGTGCCGTGGGGGCCGCGCATGAGCAGCGGCCTTCTTCCCCGCGCCGGCCCCGACGCCAAATGTCGCAGAGCTGCACGAGCCGGCGCGGAGGAAAGGAGGCCCCCAGCCAGAGAGGCCGGCCCGCCGATCGGTGGGCCCCGATCGTGGGCCAGGCCACTACAGAGGCCCCCCCCCCCGGTTCGGAGACCCCCCCCCCCCCCCACACAGGCCGCCACCGGACCCTTCAACGCTGAGGTCCCGCCGGCTCAGAGGATGTTAGAACGGTGACGGCGGGACTCGGCTTTTTGTTGAGGGCCGCTCGGCCCATCCAGGTCGGAGAATCGACGCGCCAGCCCGTGCCAGCCCGGGCCGGAGAGTTGCCGCATACTCCGACCTGCGCCGCGCCGACCACACCAGCCGCAATGGCGCCGATTCTCCGCTCTGCGGAGACTCACATCCCGGCATCGGGGCGGCATGGTGCGATTTGCACGGCCCGCTGGCGATTCTCCGACCCGGCGGGACAAGCGGCCTGCTTCATGCCGGTTTCCTGAATTTATCAGAGAGGGCTCGTCCATGAAAGACGCGACAGCTCATTCCATCATAAGTATTCTTCACGCGGGAGATTATTTTCCCTGGAATGTCATAGCTCACCATCAACCTCCATAGCGGGTTATGGTCAATGCTGTCGAATGACTTCTTGTAGTTTACAAAACTAATGTCGGTCAATGAGTTCCATTCCAATGTTTGTTCGATTATAATCCTTAGGGTTGCTATCTGATCCACACACCATCTTCCTGCCTGGCAGTCTCTTAAGATACCTTCTACTGCCCCTTCCATTCTGTCCAGCATGTTCCCTGGTACAACAAGCAACATTATCCTGATAGTTCTTACAAAGACTGAGATCACCCTAAGATCGCCGCTGCCTGGTCTTAGGCTCGTGATTGAGATTCTGGTCCTCAAATTATGCTTTTCCTCAGTCAGCTGAGGTCAGGATGAATTTTGACGTCTAAGTCTGCCTTTGTTAAGAGGAGGCTAATACGGAAAGTGATTTCTATTTTCCAGGGTCTGGCTGTTGATCTGATTGTTGGGGAGACGGTGTTGTGCTTTGGGAAGTGGTTGCTTAGTTTTCTGGGTTTCTAGTGGCAGGCCCATTTTCTCAAATGCTTTGGGAGGCGGAGTCGACAATGACCTGGAGCTCAGTTTCTCACTGAGCACCAACTCAAAGTGCCGTTGTCTTCCGAAGCTCAGTGACTGAGGTTGGAGTGGTTTTACCTCTGGATTGATGCTGGAATAGGGTGACAAGTGTTTTGTCTGATCTGTGGCTTTTCTGGAGATGAGGTTCAACTTGGCAATGAGGACAGTGGAGACGAGGGGTGATGCAATGACACAACCATGCGGCACCCCACTTTTCATCGAGGTGCAGTTGCTGAGGGTCACGGTTTGATGTCATCGTAGAGGAGCAGGCGATGGGACCAAAGAACAAAGAACAAAGAACAAAGAAATGTACAGCACAGGAACAGGCCCTCCGGCCCTCCAAGCCCGTGCCGACCATACTGCCCGACTAAACTACAATCTTCTACACTTCCTGGGTCCGTATCCTTCTATTCCCATCCTATTCATATATTTGTCAAGGTGCCCCTTAAATGTCCCTATCGTCCCTGCTTCCACTACCTCCTCCGGTAGTGAGTTCCAGGCACCCACTACCCTCTGCGTAAAAAACTTGCCTCGTACATCTACTCTAAACCTTGCCCCTCTCACCTTAAACCTATGCCCCCTAGTAATTGACCCCTCTACCCTGGGGAAAAGCCTCTGACTATCCACTCTGTCTATGCCCCTCATAATTTTGTATACCTCTATCAGGTCGCCCCTCAACCTCCTTCGTTCCAGTGAGAACAAACCGAGTTTATTCAATCGCTCCTCATAGCTTATGCCCTCCATACCAGGCAACATTCTGGTAAATCTCTTCTGCACCCTCTCTAAAGCCTCCACATCCTTCTGGTAGTGTGGCGACCAGAATTGAACACTATACTCCAAGTGTGGCCTAACTAAGGTTCTATACAGCTGCAACATGACTTGCCAATTCTTATACTCAATGCCCCGGCCAATGAAGGCAAGCATGCCGTATGCCTTCTTGACTACCTTCTCCACCTGTGTTGCCCCTTTCAATGACCTGTGGACCTGTACTCCTAGATCTCTTTGACTTTCAATACTCTTGAGGGTTCTACCATTCACTGTATATTCCCTACCTGCATTAGCCCTTCCAAAATGCATTACCTCACATTTGTTCGGATTAAACTCCATCTGCCATCTCTCCGCCCAAGTCTCCAGACAATCTAAATCCTGTTGTATCCTCAGACAGTCCTCATCGCTATCCGCAATTCCACCAACCTTTGTGTCGTCTGCAAACTTACTAATCAGACCAGTTACATTTTCCTCCAAATCATTTATATATACTACAAAGAGCAAAGGCCCCAGCACTGATCCCTGTGGAACACCACTGGTCACAGCCCTCCAATTAGAAAAGCATCCCTCCATTGCTACCCTCTGCCTTCTATGGCCTAGCCAGTTCTGTATCCACCTTGCCAGTTCACCCCTGATCCCGTGTGACTTCACCTTTTGTACTAGTCTACCATGAGGGACCTTGTCAAAGGCCTTACTGAAGTCCATGTAGACAACATCTACTGCCCTACCTGCATCAATCATCTTAGTGACCTCCTCGAAAAACTCTATCAAGTTAGTGAGACACGACCTCCCTTTCACAAAACCGTGCTGCCTCTCACTAATACGTCCATTTGCTTCCAAATGGGAGTAGATCCTGTCTCGAAGAATTCTCTCCAGTAATTTCCCTACCACTGAAGTAAGGCTCACCGGCCTGTAGCTCCCGGGATTATCCTTGCTACCCTTCTTAAACAGAGGAACAACATTGGCTATTCTCCAGTCCTCCGGGACATCCCCTGAAGACAGCGAGGATCCAAAGATTTCTGTCAAGGCCTCAGCAATTTCCTCTCCAGCCTCCTTCAGTATTCTGGGGTAGATCCCATCAGGCCCTGGGGACTTATCTACCTTAATATTTTTTAAGACACCCAACACCTCGTCTTTTTGGATCACAATGTGACCCAGGCTATCTACACCCCCTTCTCCAGACTCAACATCTACCAATTCCTTCTCTTTGGTGAATACTGATGCAAAGTATTAATTTAGTACCTCGCCCATTTCCTCTGGCTCCACACATAGATTCCCTTGCCTATCCTTCAGTGGGCCAACCCTTTCCCTGGCTACCCTCTTGCTTTTTATGTACGTGTAAAAAGCCTTGGGATTTTCCTTAACCCTATTTGCCAATGACTTTTCATGACCCCTTCTAGCCCTCCTGACTCCTTGCTTAAGTTCCTTCCTACTTTACTTATATGCCACACAGGCTTTGTCTGTTCCCAGCCTTTTAGCCCTGACAAATGCCTCCTTTTTCTTTTTGACGAGGCCTACAAAATTTCTGAGGGCGGACAAATTTGAGGAGGTGACGTCCAGGGTTAACAGGGACAAAGACAATGGGATTTGAAAGGTTGCGTGCAGTGGTTGGTGCTGTTCATTGCATTTTTCTGATATTTATTGTGAAGATCAATCTGCTGCTTCCCGATGAGGCAAATACCGCACCACCTCCCCCAGTTACTGAGGGCAGGGGGTACAGCGATTCTCCCTGTGACAGACCGCAGGAGACTCCTCTGCAGTTATCGCAATTAGGCTTTTCTCTTCTTTTTAAAAATAAAATATTTTTATTCAAGGCTTTTTCAAGGTCCTGTACCAGCCTCCCCGAACAGGCGCTGGAATGTGGCGACTAGGGGCTTTTCACAGTAACTTCATTTGAAGCCTACATGTGACAATAAGCGATTTTCATTTCATTTTCATTTTACATTTATATACACAAAAATATCAGAAGGCCAAAACCTCAACCTCAACAAACAGCCACAAACCCCCAACCTCTCCAATACCCAAACCCCACCACATCCCACCTTTCCCATTGTTGCTCCCTTATATCCCCGCAAGCACCCCCCCCCCCCAAACAGCACCCGCCCCCACCCCCACACCCCCTCTTGCTGACCCCTCAAAACTCCTTGAAGAACTCAAAGAACGGTTACCATCTCCGGTGAACTCCTCCTCCATGACCCCCGCAAAGCTAACTTGACCTTCTCCAAACGCAGGATTTCTGTCAGGTCGCTCACCCACACCCCCGCTTTCGGTGACTCCGAGTCCCGTCAACATAGCAAGATCCGTCTATCAGGGAGGCAAAGACCAAAACATCGGCCTCTCTCCTCCGCTGAACTCCCGGGTCATCCGACACGCCAAATATCGCCACCCCCAGACTCGGGGCTCCTCTCACACCCAGAACCTCAGACATAACATCCGAGGACCCCTGCCAGAACCCCTTCAATCTTGGACACGCCCAGAAACAATTCCTCCCACTTCTCCAGCCCCCCATAAACAAGTCCCTGAAATACTCAATCCCTACCTGCCACCACCCCCTAACCTCGCATCCAGCCCCATCGGCACAAACCTATGGTTGTTGCATATCGATATACCCTTCATCCCAAAATGCTGCAGGCACTGGCTCCACACCCCCAACGCCGAGACCACTCTGGGCTCACTGAGTGCCTGACCAGCGAGAACGGAAGAGGTGCCAAAAACATGGCCCTCAAACTTGTTCCCCCTATACGATGCCACCTCCATCCGCCCCCAAACCGACCTCTCCTCACCATTTCCTCACCATCGCAATATTCACCACCCAATAGTAATTGGCAACACCAGCACCCCCCCCTCGCCCCTCTCCAGGGATACCCGCCTCACCCGTGGGGTCTTACCCCCCCAACACAAACCCCTAAATTATCCCATTAATCTTCCTGAAAAAGGACTCGGGGTCAAAGATAGGAAGGTTCTGGAACATGAACAGAAACCTGGGCAGCACCGTCATTTACACCGTCTGCATGCGCCCAGCTAGTGATAGCGGCAAAGCATCCCAGCTCTTGAAATCAGCCTTCATTCCCTCCACCAATTTGGGTAGCTGGGCCCAGCTCCATGCCACCTGAATTCCTGGATACCTAAAACCCACCCCCACCACCCTGAACGGCAACTCCCCCAACCTCCCCTCCTGCCCTCTAGCATTAATTGGGAAGACCTTTCCTATGTTCAACCTGCACCCCGAAAACCGGCCAAATTCCCCCAAATTCTGTAATCCACCCAATGCTGCCTACCGGGACCGAGCTATATAATAACAGGTCGTCTGCATACAGTGAAACTCTATGCTTGACACATCCCCGCTCAATCCTTTCCCATTCCCTGCATGCCCTCAGCGTCATTGCCAAGGCGAAAGGCAATGGGGAGAGTGGGCACCCCTGTCTCATCCCACGATGTAACCCAAAGTTCTCCAAACTCATCTGGACAGTCGCCGCCGGCGCCTTGTACAACAGACCAACCTAATCCACAAACCCCTGCCCAAACACAAACCTCCCCAGCACCTTTTTAAAAATTAATTTCCGGGACGTGGGAGTCGCTGGTTAGGCCAGCATTTATTGCCCATCCCTAGTTGCCCTTCAGAAGGTGGTGGTGAGCTGCCTTCTTGAGCCGCTGCAGTCCCTGAGGTGTAGGTACACCCACTGTGCTGTTCGAGAGGGAGTTCCAGGATGTTGCCCCAGTGACAGTGAAGGATTGGCCGATATATTTCCAAGTCAGGGTGGTGAGTGAGTTGGAGGAGAACCTCCAGGTGGTGGGGTTCCCAGGTAGCTGCTGCTCCTGTCCTTCTAGATGGTAGTGGTCATGCATTGCAGCAAATGCGCCCACTCCACCCGATCAAAAGCCTCCTCCATGCCCATCTCCACCATTGCTTCTACTTCCTGCTCCTCTGACAGCATCATAATAACATTTAGCAGCCTACGTACATTCGCTGCTAACTGCCTTCCCTTCACATCCTGTCTGGTCCCCCCTATCACCCCCAGCACACAGTCCTCAATTCGCGATGCTAGAACCTTCGCCAACAACTTTGCATCAACATTCAGCAGCGATATTGGGCGGAATGACCCGCACTGCTCTGGGACCTTATCTTTCTTTAAGATCAGGGCGATGGTGCTTGCGACAATGTGGCGGGCCCCCCCGGCATCCCCTCCAACCTCCCACTGACCATCACAAACCTATCCCCCCAGACCCACCACAATACTCCCCATCTCAAAAGCCGCCCTCTTATTGACCAGCACCACCACCGCCTTCATATCCAGCCTCGAGTGGAACACACGCCCCACCCAGCCCTTCTTCAGCCTCGTCTGGTGGCCCCAACTCCAGCTGTGTCTCCTGCAAAACCACACCGTCCGCCTTCAGGCTCCTCAGATGCATGAAAACACGCCACCGTTTAGCCAGCCCATTCAGCCATCTCCATGTGACCAGCCTGGTCAGGGGGCTCCCCGCCCCCCTCCCCTGTCGATCAGCCACACCCCTTTTTAAGTCAGACCCTGGTCCACGTCACGGGCCCCTCCGGGCCCTCCCTCAGATGCCTGCCGCCATCTCTCCCTTCCCTGCACCACACCCATGTCAGCAACCCTTCCCCCCCCCATCCCGCCAACCACCAAACAAAAATCCCCCACTTCACTCCCATTAACTAGCCCCCCCCCACAGCTAGCATGGTGGCCTCCACTCAACTACCCCTCACTCCTCCAGTCCACCCCCCATCCATCCTCCCAACCACCAGCAAACAAAGAGAAATAAACCTTCACCACTCCCCCGTCCTAACCTACCGAACTACCCACCCCGTGTGCCCCACAATGAACACAAAGCTCCTCTCCAAAGTTCAACGTTCTCACACTCCTCTCAGTCCATCGCCTCCTCTGACGAGTCAAAATAAAATTGCTGTTTTTGATGCATCACCCACAAGCAGGCAGGGTACAAAATCCCGAACTGCACCCCCTTCTTAAAGAGGGTGACCTTTATCCGGTTGCACCCTGTATCTCCACTTGGCAAGCTCCACACCCAGGTTGTGGTAAATCCGCAGCTCATTTCCCTCCCAGGTGCATTTCCTGGTCTGGCACGCCCTTTATTTCTTTATTGAGTGACCGGTGCAGCTTCACCACCATTGCCCTCGGCGGCTCCCCCGCTTGCAGCCTCCTTCTCAGTGCCCTGTGTGCCCGATCCACCTCGAGGGGCTGGTCAAAGGCCCCCCTCCCCCATCAACCTCTCCAGCCTCCTCGCCACTAACATGGCGGCCTCCACTCCCTCAGGCATCCCGGCAATCCTCAAATCCTGCCTCCTGGAGCGGTTTTCATCCTCCGATTTCTCTCTGGCTGCTCCTCACCATCCCCACCTCCGCCTCCAGCGAGGCCAACCACCCCTCGTGCTCCCCCACTGCCTCCTCCACCTTCTGGGTCGCCAGGCCCGGAGCCTGCTGCTCTGCTCCACCCGCTCGATCGCCGCCCTACGCGGCTCCACCACCTTGGCCAAGTCCTCCAAAGCCTCCTTACTCAGCTGCTGAAATTTGTTCAAAAACTCCACCAGCTGCTCCATCGACCACTGGCCTGGCAGCGCTGCCCCCTTGCCCTCCGCCACCCTCACGTGTGTCGCACCACGAAAACATTGCTGCTCCAGCTGCTCTCTCTTTCTTGTGGCACTTCCCGTCCTCCTGATCCATACACCAGTCTCACCAGAGGAGTTTTACTTTCCCTGGGCACTCGCACACCGTTTGCCCTCAAATATCACACCATCCGCGTGGGGAATGTCTGAAAAAATCTACCTTGAGCGGGAGCCACCAAGTGTGCGACCACTCACTCCATGGTCGCCACCGGAAATCTTGTTTCTCTTCTTGAATATACTCACGATCATAGTGACTCCGAAATCCCCAGGCATCTGCTCCTCTTCCAGATGAGGGATATGAGGTTGTCCAGGTTTACATCGCTGACATCTTTCAGAATCTCAGCAGGGATTCCATCTGCTCCAGAGACTTTGTTGTAAAATTTTAGTTGTCTATTTTATCAGGATGATGAATCAATTGGACTTTGCTTTTCCTACTCCTTCCTTGCAGAGACGAGCATCCTTCCCAACACTGGCACTGAAATCTCGGAGGAGGATCAGTTCGTTACTTGCAGGAGCTCAAGGTTACTTCAAGTAAGATATAGATTTCCACTTTGACCCTATCAGCTGCCTGGGGTATATGACTGTTTACACGGATGACAGTGGCTGGTTAATCCACCACACAGGAGGGTTGCTGAGGTGCTCATTTTTGATGGTAAAGACCACCCTGCAGAGGCAACATTCAAAGATACACCCGATGCCCTTGCTTCTCCTGCATGGTGTGTCTCACCGAGGACAGCAATATCGATGTCAAGGTTCCTGAGCTCCGGCGGAAGTCAGCTCCACTCTGCTGACACTGTCAGGATGCAATGACCACCCCACAAATCACACACAGACCATCTTCCACTCAACAAAATGAAATTTGGGACTTGGAACATCAGGACCCTCATGGACAACACCAACACTGACAGTGTCAGCAGAGTGGAGCTGCGGTCGAATGGCTCTGCTGTAAGACATTAGCACATTCTGTGCACAATCATTCACAGATGGGTCTGTAACCTGTGGCAAGGAGCAGAGATACAAATACATACACAGACACACACCCAAACAGATATACAATTATATACACCCCCACACACACACACATACAGAGTTTGAGCAGAGAACCCCAAATCAGGACCATCCTGGGCATACAGAGGAAGCTGTATCTAACCCATCGTATACCTGTACCCCAGGTAGTGCGTGTGGAACTGTGTGTGTCCTAGGACATTTATTCCTTAAACAACATTATATATATATCATATATATATATATATAATTTCCCAACAATTAATAATCTGTCCCTCGCATATACACAAGCCGACTCTCAGTATCACCAACTCAGAAAGCCTTCCTGTGACAGACTGACATTAATATTAAACAAAGGACAATAAAGTGGGATATGTTTTATGGTGCTGGACGGGCAGGGGTTAGTTCCCTCGGACTGACACTGATGATGAAAAGTCCAGAAGAGTCAGCAGCAAAGCGGGCAGGAGTAGTGGAGTTGACAGGCTCTTGACAGAAGCTGCAGACATTGATTGACAACGACAGGACACAAAACACAAAGACTATCAGCACGTTAATTGCCCCGATCACATTACTGACCTTTGACATTCGATTCCATGTCGCGCTCCTGCGTATATTTGTTGGAATTAACAATTATACTTTTGAATCATTTGCAGAAAAAAGACCATTTTTGGATGCTGCAGATTTGGAATTATAAACAACCTGTTTGAGGAGGACGCAGGTCTCCACTCAGAGGATTTTTCTGGATTCAGTGCCATCATTCTTGATCTTTAGTCGGTCAAATCTGCAGTATAAACGTAAAGGGTTCACCTGAAGGTAAGCTTCAGATTAATGAAATATCTGTGGCGTAAAGGCTTTAAACCCCAAATTGTTTCCTTCAGCTGAAATCACTAACTCTCACTGAGATACAGTTCCACACACACTGACTCTCACTGAGATACAGTTCCACACACACTGACTCTCACTGGGATACAGTTCCACACACACTGACTCTCACTGGGATACAGTTCCACACACATTGACTCTCACTGGGGTACAGTTCCACACACACTGACTCTCACTGGGATACAGTTCCACACACACTGACTCTCACTGGGATACAGTTCCACACACACTGACTCTCACTGGGATACAGTTCCACACACACTGACTCTCACTGGGGTACAGTTCCACACACACTGACTCTCACTGGGATACAGTTCCACACACACTGACTCTCACTGGGATACAGTTCCACACACACTGACTCTCACTGGGATACAGTTCCACACACACTGACTCTCACTGGGATACAGTTCCACACACACTGACTCTCACTGGGATACAGTTCCACACACACTGACTCTCACTGGGATACAGTTCCACACACACTGACTCTCACTGAGATACAGTTCCACACACACTGACTGTCACTGGGATACAGTTCCACACACACTGACTCTCACTGGGATACAGTTCCACACACACTGACTCTCACTGGGGTACAGTTCCACACACACTGACTCTCACTGGGATACAGTTCCACACACACTGACTCTCACTGGGATACAGTTCCACACACACTGACTCTCACTGGGATACAGCTCCACACACACTGACTCTCACTGGGATACAGTTCCACACTCACTGACTCTCACTGGGATACAGTTCCACACACACTGACTCTCTCCTGGATACAGTTCCACACACACACTGACTCTCACTGGGATACAGTTCCACACACACTGACTCTCACTGGGGTACAGTTCCACACACACTGACTCTCACTGGGATACAGTTCCACACACACTGACTCTCACTGGGGGACAGTTCCACACACACTGACTCTCACTGGGGGTCAGTTCTACACACACTGACTCTCACTGGGATACAGTTCCACACACACTGACTCTCACATGGGATACAGTTCTACACACACTGACTCTCACTGGGATACAGTTCCACACACACTGACTCTCACTGGGATACAGTTCCACACACACTGACTCTCACTGGGATACAGTTCCACACACACTGACTCTCACTGGGATACAGTTACACACACACTGACTCTCACTGGGATACAGTTCCACACACACTGACTCTCACTGGGATACAGTTACACACACACTGACTCTCACTGGGGTACAGTTCCACACACACTGACTCTCACTGGGATACAGTTCCACACACACTGACTCTCACTGGGATACAGTTCCACACACACTGACTCTCACTGGGATACAGTTCCACACACACTGACTCTCACTGGGATACAGTTCCACACACACTGACTCTCACTGAGATACAGTTCCACACACACTGACTCTCACTGGGATACAGTTCCACACACACTGACTCTCACTGGGGTACAGTTCCACACACACTGACTCTCACTGGGATACAGTTCCACACACACTGACTCTCACTGGGGTACAGTTCCACACACACTGACTCTCACTGGGGTACAGTTCCACACACACTGACTCTCACTGGGATACAGTTCCACACACACTGACTCTCACTGGGGTACAGTTCCACATACACTGACTCTCACTGGGATACAGTTCCACACACACTGACTCTCACTGGGATACAGTTCCACACACACTGACTCTCACTGGGGTACAGTTCCACACACACTGACTCTCACTGGGATACAGTTCCACACACACTGACTCTCACTGGGATACAGTTCCACACACACTGACTCTCACTGGGATACAGTTCCACACACACTGACCCTCACTGGGGTACAGTTCCACACACACTGACTCTCACTGGGGTACAGTTCCACACACACTGACTCTCACTGGGATACAGTTCCACACACACTGACTCTCACTGGGGTACAGTTCCACACACACTGACTCTCACTGGGGTACAGTTCCACACACCCTGACTCTCACTGGGGTACGGGTATACTATGGGTTCGATATGAAGTATACCCAGGGTGGTCCTCTGTTGGGGCTCTCTGCTCAAACTCTGAACATTTATCCCTTAAGCAACATCACTATGAAAACAAATCTGGTCATTGTCACATTGCCACATTATGGGCAGCACGGTGGCACAGCGGTTAGCACTGTTGTTTCACAGCGCCAGGGTCCCAGGTTCGATTCCCGGCTTGGGTCACTGTCTGGGCGGAGTCTGCACCTTCTCCCCGTGTCTGCGTGGGTTTCCTCCGGGTGCTCCGGTTTCCTCCCACAGTCCAAAGACATGCTGTTAGGTGAATTGGACATTCTAGATTCTCCCTCAGTGTACCTGAACAGGTGTCGGAATGTGGGGAGTGGGGATTTTCACAGTAACTTCATTGCAGTGTTAATGTCAGCCTACTTGTGACAAATTATAACACCTCGTAAGTACTTCATTGCCTGTGAAATGCTTTGGGACATCCTGTGGTGATGGAAGGAAAGTTCTAGAATTCTGATATTTGCAGTTCCTCCTTTTGAATTAAGTGGAGAAAAAGCTTAGATTTGTGTTTCGAATGGGTGGATTTAGTGATTGGAGCAGTGACTCTGACTGTCTCAGGGTAAATGACATCGATTGCCGTTCCTCATTGCTCGGTATTTTGTGATTTTGCTGTCGGGCTGAAGTGAGACACTTGTCCTGCCACAATGACATTTTCAAAGGTCTTGCGTGTTGGCTGTCGCCAGCAGTGAATGCTCGCTGTAACCACGGTAACCATCTCCATGGTGTCTGCCCCAAAACATTCTGTGGGAACCCATTGCCCACCCACCTCCCTCAGCAAAACAATCTCATCACCAATGTGCAGCTGAATAACAAAAATAATCTCTTCCTGAGCTGAATACAGGGTTTGCCAATCAGAATGGACTGTAATTTGAAGCTTCACCTGCTGAGAATTGCGCAGAATGTGGGAGGAGATGATTTAACATCACACAAGAAGCCAAATTGTTTAGAACTGTTTTGTTTAGACATTCATCCCAAATTAATTTTTGATTGCATGAGTATACATTGATAGGATACCTGATGGGCGAGTGTACGTTGTTTGGGTTGATATGGCTGGAATTATATTGGTTGGCTGTATATTAGATGGGTGTACTGTGGGTTGGCTGTATATTAGACATATGCATATTGGGTGGGTGTACATCTAATACATGTACATTTGGTTGATGTACATTGGTTCTGGTGTATATTGGGTAGATGTGTGTGTAAATGTATATTAGACGAGTGTATATTATTAGGTGGTTGTACATTGGGCGGGTGTGGTATTTGTCGCCTGTGGTAGTCTGTGTAGAGGTATTACTGTACCTGGTAATGCTGGAACACCATTGGTAGATATTGTACGTTTCCTATTGGTCAAGCTGTATGGTAGCTCCGCCCTGCAAGGTGGGGTATACGAGCCTGTGCCGCCCCAGCAGCCTTCTTTCTGTACCTGAGCTGCTGGGGGAAACACCTAGCTTATTAAAGCCTTCAGCTGGACTACAACCTCGCTTTAGTGGTCATTGATCGTGCATCAATTTAATAAGCTAGATGTTTCCCCCAGCAGCTCAGGTACAGAAAGAAGGACCACGACACCAACCTCCGATAATTCCTCCAGACCGCAAAGATCCTTTACCTTACGTATAACAAGGATAAATGCGTGTTTAGCACCGACCGCCTAGCCATCCTCGGCTACGTAGTGTGAAATGGAACGCATGCGCCCCCTTATGGAGTTCCCCCTCCCTCACTGCTCCAAGGCCCTGAAGCGCTGCCTAGGGTTTTTCTCTTACTTTGCCCAGTGGGTCCCCAACTATGCGGACAAGGCCCGTCCCCTGATCCAATCCACAGTTTTTCCCCTGTCGATAGAGGCCCGCCAGGCCTTCAGCCGCATCAAAGCAGACATTGCAAAGGCCATGATGCACGCCATCGACGAGTCCCTCCCCTTCCAGGTTGAGAGCGACACGTCTGACGTAGCTCTGGCGGCCACCCTCAACCAAGCGGGCAGACCCGTGGCCTTCTTCTCACGTACCCTCCATGCTTCTGAAATCCTCCACTCCTCAGTCGAAAAGGAGACCCAGGCCATAGTAGAAGCTGTGCGACATTGGAGGCATTACCTGGCCGGCAGGAGATTCACTCTCCTCACTGACCAACGGTCGGTTGCTTTCATGTTCGATAATGTACAGCGGGGCAAGATAAAAAACGATAAGATCTTGCGGTGGAGGATCAAACTCTCCACCTACAACTACGAGATCTTGAATCGTCCCGGGAAGCTAAACGAGCCTCCTGACGCCCTGTCCCGCGGCACATGTGCCAACGCACAAGTGGGCCGCCTCTGAGCCCTTCACGAGGACCTCTGCCACCCGGGGGTCACTCACTTTTTCCACTTTATCAAGACCCGCAACCTGCCCTACTCCATCGAGGACGTCAGGACAGCCACCAGGGACTGCCAAATCTGCGCGGAGTGCAAACCGCACTTCTACCGGCCAGAGAAAGCGCACCTGATAAAGGCTTCCCGTCCCTTTGAATGCCTCAGCATGGACTTCAAAGGCCCCCTCCCCTCCACCGACCGCAACACGTACTTCCTGAACATGATTGACGAGTACTCCCGGTTCCCATTCGCCATCCCCTGCCCCGACATGACCGCAACCACCGTCATCAAGGCCCTCCATAGCATCTTTGCACTGTTCGGGTTCCCCGCTTACATACATAGTGATAGGGGGTCCTCCTTTATGAGCGACGAACTGCGTCAATTCCTGCTCAGCAAGGGCATCGCCTCGAGCAGGACGACCAGTTACAACCCCCAGGGTAACGGACAGGTAGAGAGGGAGAACGGAACGGTCTGGAAGACCGTCCTACTGGCCCTACGGTCCAGGAATCTTCCAGTCTCCTGCTGCAGGAAATCCTCCCGGATGTCCTCCACTCCATCCGGTCACTGCTTTGTACCACGACCAACCAAACACCTCACAAACGTCTCCTTGTCTTCCCCAGGAAGTCCTCCTCTGGGACCTCGCTCCCGACCTGGCTGGCAGCTCCCGGACCCATCCTGCTCCGAAAACACGTGTGGGCGCACAAGTCGGACCCCCTATCACTGGTCGAGAGGGTCCATCTTCTCCACGCTAACCCCCAGTATGGGGCGTACCCCGACGGCCGACAAGATACGGTCTCCCTACGAGACCTAGCGCCCGCCGGATCCCCATGCACACCCCAGCCACCAGTCCCACCCTCCCTCCCACCGGTGCACCTTACAGGAGGATCGATCCTTCCGCCGGCCCCGTCTAGGCCCCCCCACCCACCGACGCACCCCGCAGACGCTCCCTTCCCAGGTCAACCGTTTTCCCCACCAGCGCCGTCTAGGGGTGTTGAAGCTGAGACAGAGATCGCGGCCACGCTCCCGGAGTCACAGACGCCCAAGCCTCCACCGGCGTCAACACCGAAGCTTCGACGATCACAGAGGACGACCAGGGCCCCCGATCGACTGATTGCTTCATTTTAAACTGTATATAGTTAATTGTGAATCTGTAAATAGTTACAAAACGCTGTACGGAGGTATTACGGTACCTCCATAACTATAATTTCTACCATGTTACCATGTTGTAATATCAGGCCACCAGCCCCGCCAGACTCTTTTTTAACAGGGGGTGAATGTGGTAGTCTGTGTAGAGGTATTACGGTACCTGGTAATGCTGGAACACCATTGATAGATATTGTATGTTTCCTATTGGTCAAGCTGTATGGTAGCTCCGCCCTGCAAGGCGGGGTATAAGAACCCGTGCCGTCCCAGCAGCCCGCATTCTGTATCTGAGCTGCTGGGGGAAACATCTAGCTTATTAAAGCCTTCAGTTGGACTACAACCTCGCTTTAGTGGTCATTGATCGTGCATCATCGCCTTTGTGGGTCAATCTGCCAGAGGGTCACATAACTTGGGTAACCAATCAGTGACCAAGGTTTGGGGGGTGGGGGTCACTCGAGCAAGCGGGGTTTCTCTATCAGTTCGATCCTGGAAGCTGATTCACAGCCCTGTGGTTTCAAACCTCTGTATTATAGTTATATATAAATAAACGGTGCAAATACTTACCTAACTGGTGAATGGGAAATATGACAGCGGGTGTGTACATTGACTGGGTGGGCATTGGGCTGGAGTATATTGGGCGGGGATATATTGGGTGGAGTATGTTGTACGGGAGTATATTGGGAGGAGTATATTGGGCGGGAGAATATTGGGCGGGTGGACTTTGGGTGGGTGTATTTTGGGCGGGTGTATATTGGGCGGGTGTATTTTGGGGGGGTGTATATTAGGCGGGTGTATTTTGGGGGGTGTATATTGGGCAGGTGTATATTGGATGGGTGTATTTTGGGTGGGTGTATATTGGGTGGGTGTATATTGTGTGGGTGTATATTGGGCGGGTGTATTTTGGGGGGTGTATATTAGGTGGGTGTATTTTGGGGGGAGTATATTGGGCAGGTGTATATTGGATGGGTGTATTTTGGGTGGGTGTATTTTGGGTGGATATATTTTGGGTAGGTGTATATTGGGTGGGTGTATATTGGGTGTGAGTATTTTGGGTGGGTGTATTTTGGGTGGGTGTATATTGGATGGGTTTATATTGGGTGGGTGTATATTGGGTGGGTGTATATTGGGTGGGTGTATATTGGATGGGTGTATATTGGGTGGATGTATATTGGGTGGGTGTATATTGGGTGGGTGTACTTTGAGTGGGTGTATTTTGGGTGGGTGTATTTTGGGTGGGTGTAAATTGGGCAGGTGTAAATTGGGCAGGTGTATATTGGGTGGGTGTATCTTGGGCGGGTGTATTTTTGGCGGGTGTATATTGGGTGGGTGTATCTTGGGCGGGTGTGTACTGGGAGGTTGTTTTTTGGGCGGGTATATATTGAGTGGGTGTATTTTGGGCAGGGGTACTTTGGATGGGTGTATTTTGAGCAGGGCTATTTTGGGTGGGTGTATTTTGGGCGGGTGTATCTTGGGCATGTGTATTTTGGGCGGGTGTATATTGGGTGGGTGTATCTTGGGCGGGTGTATACTGGGTGGGTGTTTTTCGGGCGTGTATATATTGAGTGGGTGTATTTTGGGCGGGAGTATCTTGGACGGGAGTATCTTGGACGGGTGTACCTTGGGCGGGTGTATCTTGGGTGGGTGCATCTTGGGTGGGTGCATCTTTGGTGGGTGCACCTTGGGTGGGTGCATCTTGGGCGGGTGCATTTTGGGCGGGTGCATATTGGGTGGGTGAATGTTGGGCGGGGGTATTTTGGGTGAGGGTATTTCGGGCGGATGTATTTTGGGCGGGGGTATTTTGGGCGGGTGTATTTTGGGCAGGGGTATTTTGGGCGGGTGTATTTTGGGCAGGGGTATTTTGGGCGGGTGTATTTTGGGCAGGGATATTTTGGGCGGGTGTATTTTCGGGCGAGGATATTTCGGGCGGGTGTATTTTGGGCGGGGGTATTTTGGCCAGGTGTATATTGGGCAGGGATATTTTGGGCAGGGGTATTTCGGGCGGGGGTATTGGGCAGTATTTCTTATTGAAGATACCTTTTGTGTTTGTAATGACGTCTGTGATTGTGCATCTTTCGAGTGGTGTACCCAGGCTCCTGTGCACCTGCCCTTGTTTTTTTCTAGATGGTAGAAGCTGCCGCTTTGGAAGGTACTGTCAAAGGATTCTGGATGGTGTATTTTGGGTGCTTGGGCAGGTGCACAGGAGGTGGTGTATATTGTGAGGATGTAATTCAATTTCTCAGTCTACTTCAGTGGGATTTGAATTCAGTTTTTACTGATTACTCGTCCACTTCTCTAGATTGCTCACTCCAGTAACATCACCAATCTTGTGCGTACCCTTAATAATTTGTGTCAGCTCTCTCAGAAATATAACTTATTTGTCTAATACGCATCAGCTATTTTTGCCATCACAGTTGAATAGGTGTGTAAGACATCAGACATTTAAAACGATATTGATCAACATGGCCCTGTTCTGCTCTCCACTTCTCCTGTCTTGATTTTTCCTTTGCCTGAAGTGATATTTAACTCATTTTTGCTCAATGCAATCAATTTGATTGGTGGAAGATTCAGCCTTTGCCCCTGCTTCCTCTAATGGCCTTTCAATCACTTTCTCTTTCCCAACAATATCAGGGAATGGGTGGAGAGGTGCGAATCTCAGTTCATGACCCTGCAGATTTTCCGGGATTTTCTCTGCTGTGATTGTAGCCAACATGTGATCTGTCCAAATTACCTCCCTGGCCTTATCCTCACCATCTCTGTAACTTCCTCCTGCGCTCCCCCGATCCTGGTCTCTAGCACACCTGCCGTTCCCTTAACGTCCCACCACTGGAAATAGCTTCCAAACTTTGGACATGTATGTGGGGTCTTTTTAGTTCTTTCCAACTTGCTTAAACCGTGGCCCGATCTGCCCTCTCGGGTGGATGTGAAAGATCCCATGGCTGTATTTTGAAGAAGGGCTGGTGCTCTGGTAAAATATTTATCCCTCAACCAACATCATTAAAAAACAACGTAATTATAATCACACTGGTCTTTTTGTGGGATCTTCCTGTGCACAAGCTAATGCTCTCCTGGCGGCTGTGTTACCTCCATTACAACAGCGACCACACTGCAAAAACTACTTCAGTTGGCTTCAAAGGGCTTTGGGGCACCCCGGGGTGGAGAAAGGCGCTATATAAATGCAAGTCTCTCTTTTATCAAGTCCACCCACAATGCGTTAAAATTGCATTTTTATAGCACCTATCACATCCTCGGGACGCACTGAAGAGCGTCACGATCAATGGAGGACTTTCAGAGTGCAGTCCCTGGAGTAACCTAGAGAAGGACAGCGGAAGTACAACGGTCCAGTTAATTTGGTTTTGACGGGTAAATACTGATCTTGGCGGAAACATTGAATTTATATTTATCTCCGGCTACGCCTCCACTGTGATTTCTGGTAGTTTGCTGGCTCCTTCCCCTCTGGTTACGAAGCTGGTCTCCATGGAGACCACCTTGGCCACGTTCCTTGCTGATGGGAGCTGCACGCTCTCTGACGGGGGCCCACAGGAGCTGAATGTTACAGGATTGGAATCTGGGCTGCATTGCCTGATTGCTGGAGAGATGGCAGTAATCAGAGCCAGGCACGGTGACAGCAGGAGGCAGATAGAGGATGTTGCCATGGCGAAGGGTTTAAAAAAGCGGGGCCCTCGTGACAGCTCAGTGAGAGAGCTGCCAGGAATTTTGCAAGGCAACATCTGTTTCCTACAGTGCTACTGGGACAGGACGAGCAGCTGAGGCAGCCCCTTAAAAAAAAAAGGAACAGATTAAGCCAGCTGCCCAATGAGGGACGGAAAATGTTATTTATTAAATTTAGCGAAAGGTTGATCCGCTGGGTGAATTGATTAATCTCTCCGCCTTCATCCTGTCACTCCACTGTATCGGGCCTCTGAAAACAAAGCAATGGGGACTGGTGTTAAAGGCTGCTGTTGTTTTATGCCTCTGCTGCCTGTCAGTGTTGATGAATTGCTCGCTTGGTGATTGGATGTTCTGGTATCATTAGCGTCTTTCCAAGGCGTTGTGTTTTTAGTGGTTACTGGAGAATGTGAAATACTGGATAATCATCTCTTTATATTCTCAGGGCCAAAAGAAACATCTTTACCAGGCTGATAATTGACTCAGGTGCCAATAAAGGATTGTGGAATAAAAATCCTAGATATGTTCGCATAGACCGAACAACTCCTCCCCCAGTCTCTCCCCCTTCCTTATGTCCCATTCTGACCCAATCACAACAACGCTAATCCTCCAACATTCACGTACAACCACTATTAGTCATTGTTTTGGGATCTTCTTTAATCAAACAGAATAGGGCGGCATGGTAGCACAGTGGTTAGCACTGCAGCTTCACAGCGCCAGGGCCCCAGGTTCGATTCCCGGCTTGGGCCACTGTCTGTGCGGAGTCTGCACGTTCTCCCCGTGTCTGCGTGGGTTTCCTCCGGGTGCTCCGGTTTCCTCCCACAAGTCCCGAAAGACGTCCTGTTAGGTGAATTGGACATTCTGAATTCACCCTCTGTGTACCCGAACAGGCGCAGAATGTGGCGACTAGAGGCTTTTCACAGTAACTTCATTGCAGTGTTAATGTAAGCCGACTTGTGACAATAATAAAGATTTTTATCATTGTTAAATTAAAATTTTATTACCTATCGAAGCTTATGGAGATCAAAACTGTTCCCTGATTTTCCATCAAAGTTAGACGTGATTGAATCCTTTAATGTAATACCGTGTCGGCCACAATCTTCGCTCATCCACTACCTCCAGACTTCACTATCCTTTTTTAAAAATAAATTTCAAGTACCCAATTCATTTTTTCCAATTAAGGGGCAGTTTTGCGTGACCAATCCTGCACATCTTTGGGTTGTGGGGGTGAAACCCACGCGAACACGGGGAGAATATATAAACTCCACAAAGACAGTGACCCAGAGCTGGGATTGAACTGGGACCTCAGCTCCGTGAGGCAGGAGTGCTAACCACTGCGCCACCGTGCTGCCCTTCACTATCCTAATGCTCTCGGGGCTAGTCTCACAACTTCTACCCTCTATTAACTTGAACTCATCCAAAACTCTGATTCCCGTATTCTAACATGCAGCAAGTCTCATGTGTCCACCAGCCCTATCCTCGCCGATTTACATTGGCCACCAGATTGGCAACACTTGGAGTTTAAAACTGGCACCCTTGTTTTTAGCTCCCTCCATCCCTCCCTTTCCCTGTAACCTCTTCCAGCCTTACAACACTCTGAGATCTCTGTCCAATTCTCACCTCTGAGACACCCCGGTTTTCATCCCTCCACTATTGGCGGCTGTGACTTCTGCTGCCTGAACTCAAATTCTGGAATTCTTTCAAAGGGCTCGTCCTCGCCACCTTTCCCTCCTCCTTTAAGATGCTCCTTAAAACCCACCTTTTTGACCATGGCCGCGAGCGTGCGGACCCTGGTTGAGACGGCAGCGAGTCTCCAGGACGGGCAGCGCCAAGTGGTGGGGAAGTCTCTGGGGATGACTCCGCTCGCAACCCCATCCATGGATAGCCCGGGGGCCATCGTGCGCCCCGAGGGAGGAGGAGGTGATGGTGCCCGTGTCGGTGACTCCCGCAGGGGAGGTGCCGGAACACCGCAGCACCTCAGACTCCTCCCCCCCTATACCTGTTGCACCTGGTGGTCAGCGGGCCGAACAGGGCGGCACTGTGGAATCCATGAAATACTGTTTCTCAGCAAGGGTGTTGGGGGAGGGCTTGGCTCAGGGACTGCAGTTCAGCGCTCACTCCTCCAGTGTCCCACCCCCTCCTGACCCCCCCCCACACCGTCCCCACCATCGGCCACCCCAGGGATTCGATGGGACTGTGTGATGGACTGGCCAGCTCGCATGCAGGGATCACCCAGGTGGACGGTGGAAGGTGCTACCGTGGGCAGGAGTCAGGCATTGCTAAACGACGTGGAGCACCAGAGTTCATCACAGAGAGGACTGTCATCATCCTCCACCCCATGGACCAGACCCAGGGCCCCCACCCTATAGTGAGCCAGGTATGTATCACAGAGGGGGTTGCAGGCAGGAGATGGCCAGAGAGGGGGGTGTGGGGGCGGGAGGGGGTGCGGGGGCGGGAAGGGGATGTGGGGCGGGACGGGTTGTGTGGGGCGGGAGGGGTTGTGTGGGGCAGGAGGGGGGGTGGGGCGGGAGGGGGTTGTGGAGGAGGGAGGGGGGTGTGGGGCGAGAGGGGGTGTGGGGGTGGGAGGGGGTTGTGGGGGAGGGAGGGGGGGTGGGGCGGGAGGGGGGGTGGGGCGGGAGGGGGGGCGGGAGGGGGGTGTGGGGGCGGGAGGGGGGCCGGGAGGGGGGTGTGGGGCGGGAGGGGGGTGTGGGGGCGGGAGGGGGTGTGGGGGCGGGAGGGGGTGTGGGGGCGGGATGCAGTGCCCCAGGCCAGTCTCCCCCCTCCCGGTCGGTAAACCTGGAGACGGTCAGAGCGTCCCGTGCATGTTGGCCCTGACACACGTGTTGTGCGGCCTCCCATCCCTGCCTGAGCTCCATGTCCTATCCATCTGCGTCCTCCCCCGCATCCTCTTCGTCGGAGGAGACCTGGCGTTCATCCTCCTCCTCCTGCACATCGTTCCTCTGCTGGTCAATGTTGTGGAGGATGCAGCAGCCGCCATGATGCGGGCGACCCTCCCAGCGCTGTATTGGAGGGTCCCTCCAGAGCGGTCCAGGAACCTGAACTGCATCTTCAGGAGACCGAAGCTGCACTCAATCTCACCCCTGAGCACTGTTTGGGTGTTGTTGTAGCGGGTTTCCATGTCGATCTGTGGCCGCCAGAAAGGTGTCATCAGCCACAACCTCAGTGGATAATCCCTGTCGCCCAGGAGCCAACCGCCCAGGCAGGGGTGTGCCTCGACAAGGCCGGGAATCGTCGAGTATGCCAGGATTAAGGTGTCGTGCACACTGCCCGGGTATCGGGCGCAGACATGCATGATGCACATCTGATAGTCACACACCAACTGCATGTTCATCGAGTGGAATTCCTTTTGGTTTGTGTAGAGCGGCCTGTCATCTGCAGGTGCTCAGAGGGACATGCATCCCGTCGATCACCCCTCGGACCCTGGGGCATGTCATTGATGGCGGTGAACCCCGCTGCCCGGGCATCCTGGTGGGCTCGGTCCACATTGAAATGAATGTATTGAGTCGACTGGGCATATAGGACCTCCACGAGGGCGCGGATGCACCTGTGCACCGAGGTCTGCAAGATCCTGGACCGGCCCCCACTCGGCGCCTGGAAGGACCCCGTGGCGTAAACTTTCAGGGCGACCGTCACTTGACGGCCACCGGGAGCGGGTGTCCTCCCCCATAATTCCAAGGTGCCAGGTGCGCCATGACCTGGCAGATATGCTCAGCCGGACTCTTCGGCGGCATGCCCAGTCCGGCAGGTCCTCGAATGACAGGCACTGCCGGTGCACACAGGGCCTTAAGCAGCGCCTCCTTTGCAACTGCTCCTCCTCGGCCTGTTGGGCAGCCGTCTCTCCATCCTGGGCAGCTGCCTCCTGTTCCTCTGGAGCACCCTCTCCCCTGCTGCCCGATCTGTGGCGGCAACTAGGAGCAAGGCCACCATTGCTGGTTGAATTCCAATATCCATTGTCTGCAGGGGGTGACAGGCCGACATGTTAGCATGGGGCCTACCCCCCGTGCCCAACCAGGTCCATCATGGTGGTCCAGGTTTGCACTGCGGACGCCGCATGTCCCCCACTCCCCTTCATCCCCACCCATTGCCCCGGGGGTGCACCGTGGAGGTCTCTGGCCCTAGTGACCGTCCCTGCTGCCAGGGGTACTGTCAGCTGGTGCTGCCCTTTCCAGCAGTGCATTCTGCAGCCCCCATGTGGTGCCCCCTTGTAGGGGCTACTATGGGCGTTGCCATTCGGCGGGCTGCGTGATGTCCCACTGGCGGGTTTCGGTCGATTGGGGGGGGGGGGAGGGCACGGCAGAGGGTGGGTTGGGGTATGTGTTTCGGAGGTGGTGGGGTGGGGGCATCTGTTGGGCCGGTGTCACTCTGCAGAACCAGGGGCCAAGGTGGGCAGTCAATGGGGTCCACAGCAAGGTGGCTGCCTTGCAGGTCGCGGCAATGGCGGTCCGTGCCTGGTCCCATGGGGGGTCACCCCGACCCCATGTCCTGTCTCCCCCCCCCTCTCCTCCTCCCCCCCCCTCCCCACCACCCCCTTGGCCCTGGCAGAGCCCCCGCCACCGGCCAGTGTCAAAACTGGCAGCCCAGGGTCACGCCTCTCCATGTCCTACCTCCTCTCTCTCCCTCATCAGTGCCTGCTTCTCGATTTTGAAAACCTCACCGTCAGGGATTCCCCCAAGTGGAGGGGGAGAATCACGGAGGCCCCGGAGATACCGGGTCAGGCCCGCTAATGATACGCCAACAGTGTTTACTGTACGTGCGGAGTGGAACACATTGACGCCGCTGTCGAGGCGCCGGGAAATTACGATTTGACGGGAAACCGCCACCCGCCACGATTTTGGAGTCAAAACCGATTCTCCGCCCAATCGTGTTTCCTGATTCCAGCTTCAGCCGACGGAGAATCCCACCCATTGTGTTCAGTGTAGGAAAGATCTGAGGGCTATGGAGAGGATGCAGTGGAGATTTACTAAAAGGGTAATAGGAATAAGGGTGTTCAGCTTTGTGGAGAGATTGGAGAATCTGCGATTGTTCTTCTGAATGGGAGAGGTTAGAGGAGATTTCATGTGGTTTTCAAAAATAGGAGAGATTTTGATCGAATAAAAAACTATTTCCACTGGCAGAAGAGTCAGTAAATAAAGGTCACAGATCTCAGAAAATATAAAAAAATTGTGTGGGATGGGACAGGTGAAGGTTTTTTCAACTCAGTGAGTTCTTGTGATCTGGAAGCAGATTCAGAGGAACTTGCATCAGGGAATTCAATATTATTTAAAGAGAAAAAATGTGCAGGGATATGGGAAAGGGCAGGTGAGCTTTACTCTGTATCTAACCCCGTGCTGTACCTGTCCTGGGAGTGTTTGATGGGGACAGTGTAGAGGGAGCTTTACTCTGTATCTAACCCCGTGCTGTACCTGTCCTGGGAGTGTTTGATGGAGACAGTGTACAGAGAGTTTTACTCTGTATCTAACCCTGTGCTGTACCTGTCCTGGGAGTGTTTGATGTGGACAGTGTAGAGGGATCTTTACTCTGTATCTAACCCCGTGCTGTACCTGTCCTGGGAGTGTTTGATGGGGACAGTGTAGAGTGAGCTTTACTCTGTATCTAACCCCGTGCAGTACCTGTCCTGGGAGTGTTTGATGGGGACAGTGTAGAGGGATCTTTACTCTGTATCTAACCCCGTGCTGTACCTGTCCTGGGAGTGTTTGATGGGGACAGTGTAGAGGGATCTTTACTCTGTATCTAACCCCGCGCTGTCCCTGTCCTGGGAGTGTTTGATGGAGACAGTGTTGAGAGAGCTTTACTCTGTATCTAACCCCGTGCTGTGTCTGTCCTGAGAGTGTTTGATGGGACAGTGTAGAGGGAGCTTTACTCTGTATCTAACCCCGTGCTGTACCTATCCTGGGAGTATTTGATGGGGACAGTGTAGAGGAAGCTTTACTCTGTATCTAACTCTGTGCTCTACCTGTCCTGGGAGTGTTTGATGGAAACAGTGTAGAGGGAGCTTTACTCTATATCTAACCTGAATATTACCTGCTTTCGGAGTACTGAATACTACCACTAGATTCAAAAAAGATGTATTCCTCATATCCGACACTCCTCAGCTTGATAAAAACAAAAGAAAACTTTATTTAAAGGGACCGCCTGTTTCTTCTCAGTTCCTTCTGGTCAAGTTGGGATCACATTCTTAAAGGGACAGAGCATCTCCCCTGAATAGTTTAGCTTGGGAATTTCTTTCCGAGGTTGCCAAGTGTCACACTGGATCTATTGCAGTATATTGCGATTTGAATTTGGCAGGAAACTGATCCAATTGGTGTGGAGAAATTGGAGGAATACCCGAGGGTATATAAAATACACACAAACCGATACAGAAGTAAATTATTCCTTTATATCAATGATAACTAGTTTTTATATCACAATTTTAATGTTGTAAAATACCCAAGGTGCTTTTGAGAAGTTTTATCAAGCAAAATTTGAGACTGAACCACATAAGAACTAGGAGCAGGAGTAGGCCACCTGGCCCCTCCAGCCTGCTCCACCATTCAATGAGATCATGGCTGATCTTTTGTGGACTCAGCTTCGCTTTCCCACCCGCTCACCATAACCCTTAATCCCTTTATTCTTCAAAAAACTATCTATCTTCATCTTAAAAACATTTAATGAAGGAGCCTCTACTGCTTCACTGGGCAAGGAATTCCATAGATGGCAAGGAATTCAATAGGTGGTATTGAGCAGATGCTTGGAGAGATGGGTAAGTTTTGGACATGTTTTAAAGGTGGTGAGAGAGGCAGAGAATTTACAGATCAAATTCTAGAAATTTGGGATGAGGCCAATGGTGCAGAGTAGGAAATGGGAAATGTACAATAGTACAGAATTGGACGAGTGCAGAGATTTCAGAGGGTTGCGTGGCTGGAGGTGGTTCCAGAGATAGGGACAGACAAAGTCATGGGGGGACGGGGTGTGGAGAGAGGGGGTGGGTGGATTTTAAAACAAGGATGACAATTTCAAAGTCCAATGATTTCAATGAAGTCGAACCTTGCATTGGGAAATGGAGCAGAGCCTGTGTAAATATCCCTTTTAACAAGGCACCCAGCAACTGGCTCAAAACTGAGCAAAAGATAGTTTAAAGGAGCAATAGACACTTTCTTATTTGTAGTGAAATCCACATTTTCATCCTCTCAATCTTCCTTTGAAAGGTTCTTCCAGAATAAAAGCCAATTGATGGCAGCAGTGAAGTGAGGCCCTAATCGTGTTAACCTTAGTGTCTCAAATGTAATTACCTGATTGACTAGCTCCAAACCAGGAAAGAAGCAGATTGTGAACCATTTGCTTTATAATTAGATTTGATTTTGATCTGCTCTCACTGTCTTGGCCAGCCACCTGTTTACTTACAGTGCAAGTGGAATCACTGACACTCACTCAATTTGAGGCTCCTTTCTTACTCGAGCAGGTGATGGTGTTGACGGGGTGTTTCAGAGAGACTGAAAATCAATTTGATTAGAATGTGTCAAAAGTCTTGAATGGTGATCACAGAGTGAATGGTGAATTGCCTCCAAACTGCCCTTTGCTTAAATGTTTGGTTCAACACTGTCTCTGGTCTCTTTGTGTCTCTTTTCTTGGTGAATGTAGCCAGGTTTTGATGAATTGTTTTCTCCCTGTTTGCAAAAACACTTGTGGTGGGAGTTTGATGGCAGGAAACAATTTGTTTTAGTTAGATTCCCATCAAATAGACTGAGCAGATCACAACTGGGGCTTGTAAACCAGAGCTTTATAACATCTTTAACATAGTAACATGTTATGACCTCCTCAGAGGCCAAGCACGATGGGTGGCATTCTCCGCCCAGTGACGCCGGAAGCGCAAAAGACAATTGGGCAGAGAATCGGGCGTGAGACCATAAGACCATAAGACATAGGAGCAGAATTAGGCCACTCGGCCCATCGAGTCTGCTCCGCCATTCAATCATGGCTGATATTTTCCTCATCCCCATTCTCCTGCCATCTCCCCATAAACCCTGATCCCCTTATTGATCAGGAGGTGAAAATGATGGCCGTCACTGGGTGCCCAACGGAATGTCATGCTCTGGTGCCTTGACAGCAACGCCAATGCATTCTACTCTGCATGTACAGAAAAAAGAATTTTTCTTTTTTTTAAAATTAGTTTTTTAGGCGGGATCAGGAAGTCGACCCGCAGACGTCTGGGAAGACCCTCACCAATAAATTCTGGTGGAGAGGAAACCCGAGACACTACACGTGTAGTGTCTCCCACCCGCCCTCCTCCTCTAACCTAATAATAAAACCCATTGGTCTGAGGTAAGTACCATATTTTTATTATATTATTATTATTTTTTATAAAAATTTAATTTAGTTGTTAGCCAGATCTTGGTAGAAAGTTAGAGGAATGGCAGGGAAGGGAGTGCAATGTTCCTCCTGCAGGATGTTTGAGGTGAGGGATGCAGTTAGTGTCCCTGCTGATTTTACCTGCAGGAAGTGCTGCCATCTCCAGCTCCTCCAAGACCGAGTTAGGGAACTGGAGCTGGAGTTGGAAGAACTTTGGATCATTCGGGAGGCAGAAGGGGTCATAGATAGCAGCTTCAGGGAATTAGTTACACCAAAGATTGGAGATAGGTGGGTAACTGTAAGAGGGACTGGGAAAAAACAGTCAGTGCAGGGATCCCCTGCGGTCGTTCCCCTGAGAAACAAGTATACCGCTTTGGATACTTGTGGGGGGGACGACTTTCCAGGGGTAAGCCATGGGGTACGGGCCTCTGGCACGGAGTCTGTCCCTGTTGCTCAGAAGGGAAGGGGGGAGAGGAGCAGAGCATTAGTAGTTGGGGACTCTATAGTCAGGGGCACAGTTAGGAGATTTTGTGGGAGCGTGAGAGACTCACGTTTGGTATGTTGCCTCCCAGGTGCAAGGGTACGTGATGTCTCGGATCGTGTTTTCCGGGTCCTTAGGGGGAGGGGGAGCAGCCCCAAGTCGTGGTCCACAATGGCACCAACGACATAGGTAGGAAAGGGGACAAGGATGTCAGGCAGGCTTTCAGGGAGCTAGGATGGAAGCTCAGAACTAGAACAAACAGAGTTGTTATCTCTGGGTTGTTGCCCGTGCCACGTGATAGTGAGATGAGGAATAGGGAGAGAGAGCATTTAAACACGTGGCTACAGGGATGGTGCAGGCGGGAGGGTTTCAGATTTTTGGATAACTGGGGCTCTTTCTGGGGAAGGTGGGACCTCTACAGACAGGATGGTCTACATCTGAACCTGAGGGGCACAAATATCCTGGGGGGGAGATTTGTTAGTGCTCTTTGGGGGGGTTTAAACTAATGCAGCAGGGGCATGGGAACCTGGATTGTAGTTTTAGGGTAAGGGAGAATGAGAGTATAGAGGTCAGGAGCACAGATTTGACGTCGCAGGAGGGGGCCAGCGTTCAGGTAGGTGGTTTGAAGTGTGTCTACTTCAATGCCAGGAGTATACGAAACAAGGTAGGGGAACTGGCAGCGTGGGTTGGTACCTGGGACTTCGATGTTGTGGCCATTTCGGAGACATGGATAGAGCAGGGACAGGAATGGATGTTGCAGGTTCCGGGGTTTAGGTGTTTTAGTAAGCTCAGAGAAGGAGGCAAAAGAGGGGGAGGTGTGGCGCTGCTAGTCAAGAGCAGTATTACGGTGGCGGAGAGGATGCTAGATGGGGACTCTTCTTCCGAGGTAGTATTGGCTGAAGTTAGAAACAGGAAAGGAGAGGTCACCCTGTTGGGAGTTTTTTATAGGCCTCCTAATAGTTCTAGGGATGTAGAGGAAAGGATGGCGAAGATGATTCTGGATATGAGCGAAAGTAACAGGGTAGTTATTATGGGAGACTTTAACTTTCCAAATATTGACTGGAAAATATATAGTTCGAGTACAATAGATGGGTCGTTTTTTGTACAGTGTGTGCAGGAGGGTTTCCTGAAACAATATGTTGACAGGCCAACAAGAGGCGAGGCCACGTTGGATTTGGTTTTGGGTAATGAACCAGGCCAGGTGTTGGATTTGGAGGTAGGAGAGCACTTTGGGGACAGTGACCACAATTCGGTGACGTTTACGTTAATGATGGAAAGGGATAAGTATACAACGCAGGGCAAGAGTTATAGCTGGGGGAAGGGCAATTATGATGCCATTAGACGTGACTTGGGGGGGATAAGGTGGAGAAGTAGGCTGCAAGTGTTGGGCACACTGGATAAGTGGGGCTTGTTCAAGGATCAGCTACTGCGTGTTCTTGATAAGTATGTACCGGTCAGACAGGGAGGAAGGCGTCGAGCGAGGGAACCGTGGTTTACCAAGGAAGTGGAATCTCTTGTTAAGAGGAAGAAGGAGGCCTATGTGAAGATGAAGTGTGAAGTTTCGGTTGGGGCGATGGATAGTTACAAGGTAGCGAGGAAGGATCTAAAGAGAGAGCTAAGACGAGCAAGGAGGGGACATGAGAAGTATTTGGCAGGAAGGATCAAGGAAAACCCAAAAGCTTTCTATAGGTATGTCAGGAATAAGCGAATGACTAGGGAAAGAGTAGGACCAGTCAAGGACAGGGATGGGAAATTGTGTGTGGAGTCTGAAGAGATAGGCGAGATACTAAATGAATATTTTTCGTCAGTATTCACTCAGGAAAAAGATAATGTTGTGGAGGAGAATGCTGAGCCCCAGGCTAATAGAATAGATGGCATTGAGGTACGTAGGGAAGAGGTGTTGGCAATTCTGGACAGGCTGAAAATAGATAAGTCCCCGGGACCTGATGGGATTTATCCTAGGATTCTATGGGAGGCCAGGGAAGAGATTGCTGGACCTTTGGCTTTGATTTTTATGTCATCATTGGCTACAGGAATAGTGCCAGAGGACTGGAGGACAGCAAATGTGGTCCCTTTGTTCAAAAAGGGGAGCAGAGACAACCCCGGCAACTATAGACCGGTGAGCCTCACGTCTGTAGTGGGTAAAGTCTTGGAGGGGATTATAAGGGACAAGATTTATAATCATCTAGATAGGAATAATATGATCAGGGATAGTCAGCATGGCTTTGTGAAGGGTAGGTCATGCCTCACAAACCTTATTGAGTTCTTTGAGAAGGTGACTGAACAGGTAGACGAGGGTAGAGCAGTTGATGTGGTGTATATGGATTTCAGCAAAGCGTTTGATAAGGTTCCCCACGGTAGGCTATTGCAAAAAATACGGAGGCTGGGGATTGAGGGTGATTTAGAGATGTGGATCAGAAATTGGCTAGCTGAAAGAAGACAGAGGGTGGTGGTTGATGGGAAATGTTCAGAATGGAGTACAGTCACAAGTGGAGTACCACAAGGATCTGTTCTGGGGCCGTTGCTGTTTGTCATTTTTATCAATGACCTAGAGGAAGGCGCAGAAGGGTGGGTGAGTAAATTTGCAGACGATACTAAAGTCGGTGGTGTTGTCGATAGTGTGGAAGGATGTAGCAGGTTACAGAGGGATATAGATAAGCTGCAGAGCTGGGCTGAGAGGTGGCAAATGGAGTTTAATGTAGAGAAGTGTGAGGTGATTCACTTTGGAAGGAATAACAGGAATGCGGAATATTTGGCTAATGGTAAAGTTCTTGAAAGTGTGGCTGAGCAGAGGGATCTAGGTGTCCATGTACATAGATCCCTGAAAGTTGCCACCCAGGTTGATAGGGTTGTGAAGAAGGCCTATGGAGTGTTGGCCTTTATTGGTAGAGGGATTGAGTTCCGGAGTCGGGAGGTCATGTTGCAGCTGTACAGAACTCTGGTCCGGCCGCATTTGGAGTATTGCGTACAGTTCTGGTCACCGCATTATAGGAAGGACGTGGAGGCTTTGGAGCGGGTGCAGAGGAGATTTGCCAGGATGTTGCCTGGTATGGAGGGAAAATCTTATGAGGAAAGGCTGACGGACTTGAGGTTGTTTTCGTTGGAGAGAAGAAGGTTAAGAGGAGACTTAATAGAGGCATACAAAATGATCAGGGGGTTGGATAGGGTGGACAGTGAGAGCCTTCTCCCGCGGATGGATATGGCTGGCACGAGGGGACATAACTTTAAACTGAGGGGTAATAGATATAGGACAGAGGTCAGAGGTAGGTTCTTTACGCAAAGAGTAGTGAGGCCGTGGAATGCCCTACCTGCTACAGTAGTGAACTCGCCAACATTGAGGGCATTTAAAAGTTTATTGGATAAACATATGGATGATAATGGCATAGTGTAGGTTAGATGGCTTTTGTTTCGGTGCAACATCGTGGGCCGAAGGGCCTGTACTGCGCTGTATTGTTCTATGTTCTATGTTCTATGTTCTACAGTAAATGCCGTTGGCGTATCATTAACGGGCCTGACCTGGTATTCTCCGGGGCTCCCGCAATGCTCCGCCTCCGCCAGGAGAAATTACTGACGGCGTATTTCCCTTGTTTTAAACATCGGCAAACAGGCGTCATGGCGGCTGAGGGAGAGAATGGATGGAAAGTGTCCAACATCCCTCTAGGTTGCTGACAGTTGTGCCGCTGGCCGGGATGGGGGGGGCTTCCGCCAGGGTTGGTGGAAGAAGTGGGGGGGGGGGCGACCAGGAGGTGGGCCGTGGGGTCGGGGTGAACAGGCGCGCAACACCATTGCCGCAGCCGGCATGGCAGCCATGAGGTTGCGCAGGCCGCTGATCGACCACTGTTGTATGTGTGTCCCCCCAGGCCACCCCCTTCGGTACCCTCTGGCCCCAGCTGACCCATGAGTGGGATGTGCGGGTAACAGTGTAACCAGTGCCATCGTGTTGGCTGAGGTGAGTGTGCGTGGGAAGTGGAGTGCTAATAGGCAGCTGCAGCTTGTCTGCCTCCCGTGTGTCAATCCCGACCCAGGTGAATCCGACACCATTTGCCATTGGAATCGATCGTGTTCCACGTGACGCCGGTGCTAGTCCATTAACGGATGATGAATTGGACGGGGACTTGCGCCAATTTTGTTGTTGTGGAAGTCCACAAATCAGTCAACACTTTGTCTCTGAAAGGGAGAATCCCACCCTATCTGATTCCCCTCCCACGCCACGGAATCTGAACTCTCCCGGTAAGTGAGGGGGCGGAGCCTCGCCCCTGACTGGGAGGAGCTTCACAGGAGATAAACCCCAGCCTGGGAGCAGGTCGGGGAGGGTGTCCCTTCGGGGTGAGGAGTTGTCGTACTTGTGGTTATTGTCTAAAGTGTAAATAAACCTTGTTCTTATCCAGCCCACAGTAGTGCATTGGAGTCTGTTCTTTTGGCGACGACATAACATTTCACAAGGTTCTTCACAAGAGTCATTATTAAACATAGTCTGGCAATCTTGCTGCCATAGAAGGAGATGATAGGGCAGGTGACAAAAAACTACATAAAAGAGAAAGAGTTAATGGCGAAGGAGAGCTCGAGAGATTTTGGGAGGGAATTCAAAGCTTAGACCCCAAGGAGCTAAAGGCACTGCAATTGGCCAACAATGAAGCAATTCAAACGAGCAGGAGACCAGAATGGGAAGGACACAGATATCTCCGAGGGTTATAAGGGAAGCTAAAGCGATAGGGAGGGGTCTGAAACAAGGGCGAAAATTTGAAAATCAAGGAATTGTCAGACCAGAAGGCAACGTAGGTCTGGGAGTAGTGGAGTAATGGATTTGAGGTAAGGTAGAGACATCACGGAAAGGGAGGCAAAGCAGGAATGCCAAAGGTTGGTACATGATATAAAAAAATAGAAAATAGGACCAGGAGGAGGCCATTCAGTCCTTTGAACCTGTTCCGCTGTTGATTATGATCAAGGCTGATCATCCAACTCAATAGCTTAATCCTGCTTTGCCCCATATCTTTTGTGGAATGTGGATCGTACTGCCCTATTTCTCTTCTTAATGTCGACGCCAAGATATTGTTTAAGGTGTTAGCATGAGGCTGGAACCATGGGCAAAATTCTCCGTAATCGGCGCGATGTCCGCCGACCGGTGCCAAAAACGGCGCAAATCAGTCGGGCATCGCGCCGCCCCAAAGGTGCTGAATCCTCCGCATCTTGAGCGGCCGAGCCCTCACCTTGAGGGGCTAGGCCCGCGCCGGACTGATTTCCGCCCCGCCAGCTGGCGGGAAAGGCCTTTGGTGCCCCGCCAGCTGGCGCGAAAATGACTTTGCCGGGCGGCGCATGCGCGGGAGCGTCAGTGGCCGCTCACGGCATCTCCGTGCATGCGCAGTGGAGGGGGTCTCTTCCGCCTCCGCCATGGTGGAGATCGTGGCGAAGGCGGAAGGAAAAGAGTGCCCCCACGGCACTGGCCCGCCGCGATCGGTGGGCCCAGATTGCGGGCCAGGCCACCTTGGAGGCCCGCCCCCCGGGTCAGATCCCCCCCGAGGACTCTGCAGGCCGCCCGCAGAGCCAGGTCCCGCCGGTACGGACCTGGTGTAACATACGCCGGCGGGACCCGCCGAAAACGGGCGGCCACTCGGTCCATTGCGGGCCTGAGAATCGCCGGGGGGGGGGCGCTGCGAAGGCCCCCGACCGGCGCGGCGCGATTCCCGCCCCCTTCGAAAAACCTGCGCCGGAGAATCCAGCAGCCGGCACCCTGGCGGCAGGGCGGGATTCACACCGCCCCCCCAGCGATTCTCTGGCCCGCGGGGGGGTCGGAGAATCCCGCCCCTGGCTTCACCTACACCTTTTCTGCTGGCAAATCTGCACCATCTCCAACAAACCTGATTCATTTCTGCACGCCTATCTTATTGTATGAAAAGTGAATTATCCAGCACTGGTTTTCAGCTCACCAACCTCCGTGAAGGATTAGCTCACTGAATTTTGACTCTGGTACCCACATGAAACAATATTTATTTTCTCCGTGTAAATCTTAATTTTTTTCTATCCCTCTTTTGCTGCATCAAACGCAAAGGAGGCAATGTTGTGACCCTCCTCACACACTTTGAGGTTGTGCAATAAACTAACCCTTTGAGTTCATCCTCTGGTCTTCGGTGGGTTAATTAATAGAGAATTGGGTCTCACCAAAATCAAGGTGTTGGGGAATCCACCTCTGCTTATAAAGAGGAAAACAAATCAAAAACACATTCCTATCGATGGATGGACGGTGAGAGTAGAAATTAGTGCTGTTTAAATTAACCCCCTCCTGTCCAGAACATGGGAATTGACGTGGAACCAGAAATTTACTTAAGGCTTAAATTGCACCCTTGCTGACCGCAATAATTTATAAACAATTGACATTTATTATTACATAGTACCTTCCATGTAGAGAAACATCCCCAGGAATACAGGAAAATAGCTCCTGGGCCAAATAGGAAGCTGTTGGGAAGAATGACCAAAGGGTTTTAAGGGAGGTCATAAACAAAGAGAGGGAGATGAGAGAGATTTAGAGAGGACAGTTGAGTTAGAGCCAATTAGACTGAGGGAATACCAATGACGGGATGAAGAATAAGGAATAAGGAAGTGCAGTTCCCTGGATTTTCTATTTTCACACAGGGTGTACTAGAGCAAGGGTCTTAAGGGACAGATCATTCCAGCAAGGGGCCTTTGCAGGCTAGAACTCACAGTGCCAGTGAACAATGCCACAGGGGCTTACTCAGTACATAAATATATTTTAAGAGCCCGAAATTACTGAGATTAACAAGTGCTTTCAGCTCTAAATCACTGTGCTTTCACATAGTGATGCATCATTGCAACAGCGTGAGTAGGTAACCTCAATGGTACGGCATTTGACTGCAAATCAAACTGTCCCTGATTCAACTCCAGGTGTCACCTCCTAAGAGTAAGTTGCATAATTTATTTCTCTTAACAGCATCCATAGCATCCAGCAATGAATGCCACACAGATGATGCAGCCCATTCTGCTGTTGTTTTTTTTATTCATTCATGGGATGTAGGTATCGCGGGTGAGACCAGAATTTATTGTCCCTCTCTAATTGCCCTTGAGAATATGGTGGTGAGCTGCAGTGTTGAACTACTTCAGTCCATGTGGCGTAGATGTATCCACTGTGCTATTAGGGAGGGAGTTTAAGGATGTTGCCCCAATGACAGTGAAGGAACGGTGATCTACTTTTTAAAAATAAATTTAGAGTACCCAATTCCTTTTTCCAATTAAGGGGCAATCCACCTACCCTGCACCTCTTTGGGTTGTGGGGACGAAACCCACGCAAACACGGGGAGAATGTGCAAACTCCACACGAACAGTGGCCCAGAGCCGGAATCAAACCTGGGACCTCGGTGCCATGAGGCAGCAGTGCTAACCACTGCGCCACCGTGCTGCACGAACGGTGATATATTTCCAAGTCAAGATGGTCAGTGACTTGGAGGGAAATTCCAGATGGTGGAGTTCCCATGTTCTGCTGCCTTTGTCCTTCTAGATGGTAGAGGTCATGGGTTTAGAAGGTGCAGCCGACGGAACCTTGGTAAGTTCCTGCAGTGTGTTTGTAGATGGTACATACTGCTGGAGGCAGTGCACGTTTGTGGAAGGGGGAGCAATCAAGCGGCTGCTTTGTCATGGATGGTGTCGAGCTTCTCGAGTGTTGTTGGAGCTGCGCTCATCCAGGCAAGTGGAGATATTCCATCACACTCCTGACTTTTATCTTGTAGGTTGTGGACAGGCTTTGGGGAGTCAGGAGGCGAGTTACCCGCTGCAGGATTCCCAGCCTCTGACCTGCTCTTGTAGTCGCAGTATTTATCAAGCAAGTCCAGTTCAGTTTCTGGCCAATGGTAATCATCAGGCTGTTGATGGTGGGGCGGGGGGGGGGGGGGGGGGGGGGGGGGTCACTTTGGGATGGCAAACAGAGGATCCAGAAAAAGTAACTGCCACATAGATGAGCAGATGAAAAGAAGACCCTGACGATAACCACTACATAGAAGAGTATTACGTGCTGTACAACACACCAAAGCCTGGGGCAGTTGCTGCAGAGGCACTGTGACTCATATTGAACGTAAACAGTGATTATGACATGTATCAGAATTGTTTGAAGCATCTCTGAGTGCAACCCTGGGTGGGATTCTCCGAGCCGAAATTGCGATCAGTGCGGGGGGCGGAGAATGGGCGTCAAACCCGAAATCCGGTCCCCAGAGAATCGGCGCGAATCGCGCGCGCGCGGTTTATGCGGCTCGGGTCGGGGGCCATTGACAGAGGCCCCCGCGGCGATTCTCCGCGTAAACTGCCCAAGTTCCCGATGGCGGACTCTACCCACGTTTTGCCTGTCAGGAACGGCCAGTGGCGGCTGCGGAGTCATTCCGCGGCCGTCCTGGTGGGGGGCGGGGAGATCCTTCACCGGGGGGGGGGCCTCACAGATGGCCAGGCTAGCGTTCGGGGTCCACTGATACGTGGGCACACATGATCCCGGGGGGGGTAGGGGGGGCTATCTTTTTGGTGCTGGTCCGCGGTGTGGGTCCGCTATGTCGTGTGGGGCGGCCGACGCAGGCTACCGCCATGCACTTGCGCGGATGCCCGACTGGAAGTACAGGAAAGTCCAGAGTGATTTACCAGCGTTGTGACGCTGGAGTGGGGACATTATTGGAGAATCCCACCACGGATCTATGTAGACAACTTAAACACCTTTGCACCTTGGTAATGAACATTTTGAAATGTTTTTTTGACTGTATTAAAGTACCACAGAGTGCAGCATTAGGTGTAGGTAGTTTAACATCTGTCGTTGGGAAATTATTACAATCCATTATTAAGGAAGTGGTAACTGTTTACAGTGGGCTGTAAACAGCAGGGCTGTTTAGCACAGGGCTAAATCGCTGGCTTTGAAAGCAGACCAAGACAGGCCAGCAGCACGGTTCAATTCCCGTACCAGCCTCCCCGAACAGGCGCCGGAATGTGGCGACTAGGGGCTTTTCACAGTAACTTCATTTGAAACCTACTTGTGACAATAAGCAATTTTCATTTCATTTCAACGGGACATTTAGAAAGCCAAAACGCAATCCATCAGAGTCAGCATGGTTTCACGAAGGGGAAATCATGTTTGACTAATTTGCTAGAGTTTTTCGAAGATGTAACAAGCATCCTGTAGATGTCGTACATCTAGACTTCCAGAAGGCATTTGCTAAGTTGTTGCCATGAAAGGCTAATAATACACAAGGTAAGATCAGATGGAATTCAGGGTAATTTATTAGCTTGGATAGAAGACTGGCTAATCGACAGAAGACAGAGACGGGATAAATGGGCCTTTTTCTGGTTGGCAAGGTGTTACCAGTGGGTGCTATAAGGTTCGGTCCTTAGGCCCAAACTATTTACAACATATATTAATGAATTGGATACAGGGATTAAGGTTCTATTTGCAGCCGACACTAAAATAGGTGGGTTGGTAAGTTGCAATGAGAAAATAAGAAATTTAGAAATGGATATAGTAATGTTAGGCGAGTGAGCCTAAATTTGGTAGATAGAGTTTAAATGTGAGGTCATCCATTTTAGTTGAAAAAATGGAAGGGCAATTTATTATCGAAATGGAGAGAAACTTCAGAGTGTTTCGGTGCAGAGGGATCTGGGTGGCCTAGTACATGAATCACAGAAAACCTGCAGGTACAGCAGGAAATAAGGAAGGAAAATGGAATTTTGGCTTTTGAAGCGAAAGGAATAGAGTACAGAGGGCGGCAAGGTGGCGCTGTGGTTAGCACTGCTGCCTCACAGCGTCAGGGACCCAGGTTCGATTCTGGCCTCGGGCAAATGTCTGTGTGGAGTTTTCACATTCTCCCCGTGTCTGCGTGGGTTTCCCCCGGGTGCTCCGGTTTCCTCCCACAGTCCAAATATGTGCAGGTTAGGTGCCCCTTGGGGTGGGGTTACAGGGTGGGGGATAGGGCCTAGGTAGGGTGGTCTCCCAAATTGTTGGTGCAGACTCAATGGCCAAATGGCCTCTTACTGTACTGTAGGGATTCTATAATTCTATAAAAGTAGGGAAGTGTTGCTGCAGCTGTACAAGGCATTGGTGAGACTGCACCTGGTGTACTGTGTACAGTTTGGGGTCACTTACATGAGAAGGGATGGAATTGCATCAGAGGCAGGTCAGAGGAGCTCCACTAGATTGATTCCAGAGGTGATGGGGTCTGTCCTATGAAGAGATATTGAGCAGTTTACGCCTATGCTCTCTAGAGTTTAGAAGCATGAAAGGAGATCTAATTGAGGTATAAAAGATGATAAAAGGTATTGACAAAGTAGACCTATAGAGTGGATGCTTCCTCTTATAGGGCAACCTAATAATATTCTTTATTGTCACAAGTAGGCTTACATTGACACTGCGATGAAGTTACTGTGAAAATCCCCACTCGCCACACTCCGGTGCCTGTTCGGGTACACTGAGGGAGAATTCAGAATGTCCAAGTCACCGAACAGCACATCTTTCGGGACTGTGGGAGGAAACCGGAGCACCCGGAGGAAGCCCACGCAGACACGGGGAGAACGTGCAGACTCCGCACAGACAGTGAAGCCGGGAATCGAACCTGGGGCCCTGACACTGTTAAGCAACCGTGCGAGTCACAGTTTTAGGATAAGGGGTAGCAGATTTAAAACAAAGGACCGTGAATCTGTGGAATTCACGACCCCAGTGTGCAGTGGGTGCCGGGACATTGAGCAAATTTAAGGAGGAGGTAGGCAGATTTTTAATTAGTAATAGGTTGAAGGTGATGGAGAACGGGCAGGATGGTGGTGTTGAGGCCGAGAGGAGATCAGCTGTGGGGCGGGATTCTCCGTAGCCCAACACCGAAAACGGGAACGGCGATCGGGCGGAGAATGGCTCCCGACTCCGGAATTGGGGCAGGCGTCGGTTTGATGCCGGTTCGCAATGTTCCGTCCCTCCAAATCGGCGTCATCGGGACACACGCACGCACAGTCGCAACGCCATTAGTGCGTCATCAGCCGGCCCTCCCGCGATGCTCCGTCTCCGATGGGTCGTGTTCCCGACAGCACGGGCCACATGTGGTCCCAGCGGTGGGGGCCTGGCGTGCGGACAGTATCCAGCGCCGCCACACTCAGCTGACATCCGTGCCGCTGGCCGAGGGGCTTCTGCTAGGGCTGGGGGGAGTGGTGGGGGTGGCCAGGGGGTGGGCTGTGGGGTCGGGGTGGGCGGGTACGTGGGCCAGCATGGCCGGCGCCATGTTTTCCACCGTGACCACTGCAGCTTGTCAGCCCTGCGCATGCGCAGCCCGGGACCAGGCCATTCTCCGATCGATTCCGCACGTTTCGTGGCTGTTTCACGTGGCTGTGGTGCTAGCCCTTCACCGGTTCCGGAATTGGTGAGGGTTTCGTGCCATGGATCCTCCTTCAGCATTGGCACTTAGCCTCAGGAACGGAGTATCCAGCCCAAGATCTTATTGAATGGCAGAGTGGGCTCGAGGGACTGAATGCCGACTCTGCTCCGAGTGCTCATGTTCTTATGTAGAAAATCTGAATACTATTGCTCTTTGTGCTTGGACACTGAATTGTCTGAATGGTCTTTCGGGTACTTTATTAATAAAGCATATTTTTACAAAAAGAAAATTGCTGCAGAGGTGTACTGGGGAATGGTTGATATCTAAGGACTTCCGAATCCCTTAGCTTCATACCAAACACTGAATATCAATACAAAAATGTTGAAATTTCTTTGAGGCACCTCAGACAGAAACATGCTGTATGAAAAATGAAATGAAAATCGCTCATTGTCACAAGTAGGCTTCAAATGAAGTTACTGTGAAAAGCCCCTAGTCGCCACATTCCGGCGCCTGTTCGGGGAGGCCGGTACGGGAATTGAACCGTGCTGCTGGCCTGCCTTGGTCTGCTTTCAAATCCAGCGGTTTAGCCCTGTGCTAAACAGCCCCTGTACAAAGGAAAGTTAAATCCTACTGCACTTGTAATTTATCATTATGAAATGTTTTGCCCCCAGGTTGTATGTCTGACCTGAAATGCATAATTAAAATATCAAAATAATTACCAATGGATAGAGGCACCAAACAGTGAAACATTCTGTATGGAGACCAGTTGAATTTTATGGCATTTTCCATATTTTCATGTTGAAATGTTTTGTAACGTGGGCTGGATTTTCCACCCCACACCACCGGAGAGGTGCAGAATCCAGCATCGGGGAGAAAAGGCGGCGATCCAATTCCGATACTCCGGCCCACACCAGCAGGAGGATGCAAACGGGTCATTAAGATCCACTTGCAGTTTACGGGCACCATATTCTCTGAGCCCGCGTGATTCTCAGGTCCTCTGGGCTGGAATCATGTGGATGAGAAGCACTACTGGTCCTGACAAACGAGACCCTGACGGGGCGGACCTCATGGTGGGCCAAATCTGCATCACCGGGACGCACGCAACGTCTTTAAGGGAGCGGCCCCCAAAATCCATCAGGGGGCAAATTAAAACAGAATTAAGTGCTTTCCAATCATTTCCCTACACCGTTGAGTGACTTTGAGGTGGTCGGCTAGAAACTGACAGCACCTAACTCTGAAGTTGTCCAGGAGCTGTTAATAATGTTTATAAACATTGTGGTTCGTTTCTCAGCTGACCACTTCAAAGTTACTCAACCATGAAGGGAGATGAATAGAGCAATACTGACAGCTGAGTGTGAGCAGAAGCTGTCAATCACAACCCAGTAAAATCAAGATCAAAGAGAAATGAATGAATGGCTTGCAGATCAAAGATCTGAGGGGGTTTCCATCCTTGTTGACTAGTTTACTCTTTCCAGGAATTGCCAGGTGCTGTTTCTTGTGTCTGAGCCAGCAGGATTGCCCAGGTGAGTGTTAAGGCAAGGGGCACTCTGCTCCCTGACGCATTCAGCAATGGGGCGGAGAATCCATTTTGACGCAGAAATCGGGATCGGCGCCGGTTTTTAAATTCTCCATCCCCTTAAAATTGGCGTACTCGAGGAGTACGCTTTGCCGAGTATCCACCGCCTCAGGCCATGCCTGAGGCCCACCCCGCGATGCTCCATCCCCGGCCAGCCAAGTTCCCGACGGCCTGGGTTATGTGTGCTCCCACCGTCCGGGATCCTCATGTGGCTGCTGCGGACTCAGTCCGGGGCCGCCACAGTTGGGGAGGGCCAATTGGCGGGCAGGGGTGTTTCCTTCGGGGTGGGGGTACGTGCGGTCCGGGGTGCGCGAGTAGCCGATGCGGGACCCTATTTTGGTGGTCCAGGTCCGCGGGCTGAGTCCCCCGTGCAGCATGACCCGGCCGCTAAAGGCCGTCGCCGTGCCCATGCGCGGCCTCTGACCCGGAAGTGCTGGTGGCCGTACCGGCAGCTAGAGCTGCGGGCTCTACGCCGACTCCCTCCTAGCTACTAGTAAAACGGGGAATCAGTGGCCTTTTGACGCCAGTTTTCCTGGCGTAAAAGACCACAGTTTTCCCGATGGCGAGGAGACTTAGTCTCCAAAACAGAGAATCCAGCCCATGATTCTTTTCACTGCCTCTGCATGGACTGCTGTCTAGTTCCAGATAGGGGTCTGTCTTCTAGGGGGTCTGTGGGGGGTCTCCTTATTTAGGGGGTCTCTGTGGGGGTCTCCTTATTTAGGGGGTCTCTGTGGGGGTCTCCTTATTTAGGGGGTCACGGTGGGGACCTTATTTAGGGGTTCATAGTTGGGGGGGGGGGACGATCGGGTCAGCCCCATCCTGGGGGGGGAGAGGAGGACCCAGAAATTCTGGGGGGGGGGGTGGGGGGGAGAGAGAGGCTGAATTGCACTATGGGAGGGAGGTGTGGCCAGTCGCAAGTTCTCACTATCGGGCCACCTCCTCAAAATGGCAGCCTGATAGTGGGATTCCCTCAGGAATCCCTGCATGGTTGAGGATTGGGATTGGCTTACTGTGAAATTCAGCTCCGGCAGGAGAATCTGGCCCTGAACGCGGAGGATCTGTTGCGTTTTACATGGAAAAAATTGGCGCGCCCCCTCATCGATCCTGTGACCGGTGATCGGCTCACAGCCACGCCATGTAAAACTCCGGCTCCCACAAAATAAACGGCCGGAGAATGGCTGGGTCCTTCGCCGCGCCTGCGCACGGTGATGACCTGCAGCGGTCGTTCCGTAAATCATGGCACCGGCCCTGCGCGGACCTGACCTGCCAGATAGTGCCCCCCTGGCCACCCCCTGGCCACCCCCTGGCCACCCCCTGGCCACCCCCACCAGTCCCCCCAGCCCTCGCGGAAGACCCCCCAGCCAGCAGCACGGCTCCCGCCCGACTGTGGTGGCGCCGGACACAGTCTGCACGTCCCCCGTGACGTCGTGAACTCAGCCCATCAGGGGCGGGCAGCGGGGGGGGGGGGAGGGCCTTCAGGTGACGCGCTGAGGCAGCCCCAATGCCGCGCGCCACGATGTTGCCGTTTCGGAGGGGGCGGAGGATACAAAACCTGCTTCGAACAGGCACCGCCTCCAATTTCGGCATCAAAAGGGATTCTCCACCCCATCGCCAATTATAAAACCGGCGCCGCAGAACAGACAATCCCCCCCATAACCTCCTAAATGGAGAATCCCAGCCATGGTTTGACAAATTTTATGAATTAAGTGTATTTTTAGAAAAGGAAAAACACCTCGAAGACTAAACAATCCTCAAAAGTGGAGCGGCCAGATTCTGAGAGAAATCAAAGTGTGATATCAGAGGAAAACAGCTAAGTGATTGGTGGTGAATGATTCACTTGTTCATCTTCAAAACCCACGTAATTTATCAGCAATTGTAAAGTTTCATTGGTTGTAGTCAGGTTTACTAGTAGTAGTAATGGTTATTGGGAGTAGCAGTATTTATTAATTTTAAATTGATTACAAATAACTAAATTAACGTACAATAAAGATGGCAGGGCAGCTGATGTGTTGCATATGCAGCATGTGGGAGTTCCTGGCTGCCAGGGTGATCCAGGGAAAACGTGTCTCCAGTTAAGTGCCTGTGTCTTGAGGAGCTCTGACTCAGAGTCATTGAGCTGGAGGCCGCCCTATCTGGCATCCTATCTGGCTGCACCACAGCCTGGTATGGCAATTACGTGGCCCAATACTGTAAGAAACTACAGAGAGTTGTGAACACAACCAAGTCAATCCAAAGTCGTGCAGGTTGGGTGCATTGGCCATGCTAAATTGCCCCCAAAAAAGGCGGGGTTACTGGGTTACGGGGATAAGGATGGAGGTGTGGGTTCTTTCTAAGGGCCGGTGCTGACTTGATGGGCTGAATGGCCTCCTTCTGCAGTGTAAATTCTATCATCTATGAATCACGCGAACCAGCCTCCCATCCATTGACTCTGTCTACACCTCCCACGCCTAGGGAAAGCGGGCATCATGATCAAAGACCCCTCCCACTGTGACAGTTGAGGAGTATTCTATCTAAGATCTTCCTGATTAGTCGAGGTTGTAAGCTACCAGACAAGGTCTTGTGATTATCTAAAGTAAGGCTCGCTATATGGGAGTTCTAATTATAGTATCCACAATGTGCCTTGCGTTCACTACCTTCAGTGTACAGGATAGACTATGACTTAGATGCTATCTTTTCCTTAACGTCGACTAAATATTTCTCATTCTTGAGAGCCAGGCATGGGCAAGTAACCCTTCAGATAGCCTCAAAGGGTGAGAATATTAAAGTCCTAGTTAAATGTCACTCTTATTTATTAAAATAGACATGGATCTGTATGGTAAAATATATACGTAATTTATTTAAAGAACACAGGGTAATACAAGTGTTTTTGATAAATGATACAGTTTGACAAATACAGGATATGTGATGAGTTAGCCTGTGAACTCCCTAACTACATAATAGCTTAAGCTATAAACATTTCATACTTACAACGGCCAGTAGTCTCGGAGTTCGATACTCAATCAAGAGCAGAACTCTACGAGTCGAGATAGCAGCTTACTCAAATAAACACCCAGTAATCTCCTAAACAGCTCTCCAAGTGAAACTCTAACTTTCGCAGCTTTTGCTTAAACATTTATATCCTTTTCTGACTTAGGGAGTTTGACTCCCCAGTTATTTCGAGACAAAGAACAGTCTCTCTCTTGGTCGGCAAGACCTTGGTTTCTACGGAGGTCTAACAAGGCACCTGTTCCTAAAGATACGAGATTGATACCTCCGGTAACTATCTCCAGAAAATCACCAGCCTCCCTTCTTGGCAGGGTCTTTGCCAAGCAGTAGCCCCCCATAGTGGCAAGGCCACTAGACAAGTGATATACTCCCTTAGTTGGCAGAACTTATTTCCAGACAAGGCCACACGACTTAATGAGTTCACTGCATCTGGACTCTTACAAGGTAATGTCTGCAATACATATTAAAAACATTATTACGATAAGTAATGGTTTACAATAGATAATGGACTTCATCAGTCATCAGTTTTTAATATAGGGTTAAGTACATGATTTAATATAAAATCAGCTCTGATCAGCTTTTAATATAAAGTGAATATATGATTTAATATAAAATCAGTTCTGATCAGCCTTTAATATAGGTGGATACCGCCACAATACTCGGGTTATTCTCTCTTCCAACTTCTTCCATCGGGTAGAAGATACAAAAGTGTGAGAACACAGACTAACAGATTCAAAAACAGCTTCGTCCCCGCTGTTACCAGACTCCTGAATGACCCTCTTATGGATTGAACTGATCTCTCCACACATCTTCTCTACTGAGTAGTACTACACTCCGTATGCCTCACCCGTTGCCTGTGCCTATGTATTTACATTGTGTATTTATGCATGTGCTATGTGTGGGGCAATCTGCCTGGACTGTTAACAGAACAATACTTTTCACTGTACCTCTGCACCCGTGACAATAAATCAAATCAATCAATCGGCCGGCAGATGCTGCGATGGGCCAGGCAGGGGTAAAGTTACCTGGGCACTTTGATTTGGCCAGTGGTCAAGGACAGGAGGGTGTGACGGTGAGTGAGGCAGGTATGTAGTCCCAGAAGGTAGACGTGGAGGTGAGAGGTTCTTGCAGCCTGTACGGATGAACGTTGTGATGGTAGCAGCAGCATGAATCAGCAAACTGACCACGGCACCATAGTACAGGAAACTATTCAAATGGGGAGGGAATGAACAGCAATGTAATGATAGTTGGGAACAATATAGTCAGGGGGATGGACACAGTTCGCTGCAGCCGAGAGCGGGAGCCCAGGCGGCTGTGTTGCCTGCCCAGTGCCAGGATTCAGGACATCGTCTCTTGGCTGGAGTGAAACATCCAGCGGGAGGGGGAGGATGCAGTGGTTGTGGTCCACGCCGATACCAATGATATAGGTAGAAGTGGGAAAGAGGTTCTGCTGAGGGAGTATGAACAGCTCGGGGCTCAATTAAAATGCAGAACCTCAAAGATAATAATGTCTGGATTACTTCCCGAGCCAGGAGCAAATTGATGCAGGCTAAATGAGAATGAGAGAGTTAAATGCGCGGCTTAAATATTGGTGAGAGAGAAATGGGTTTCAGGTTACGGGGCACTGGCACCACGCAGGAAAATGGGAGCTACATTGTTGGGATGGTCTTTATTTGATCAGTGCTGGGAGCAGTGTTGTGGTGAGTCAGAGAACTAGGTGATAGAGAGGAAATTACACTAAATAGTGGGGACAAGGGACCAAGCTTGTGAAGATGTGATAAATTAAATAGAGAAGACAAGGCAAGAAAGCGAGGTAGAAATAATGGAAATGATGATCAAAGGGTGGCAGGAAGAGACAGGGTATACAAACCTAAGAGGGCACCAGATAAGGCTAGAGGTTACAAGAATAGTGAAAATGCAGAACTAAAATCTCTATATCTGAATGTATGTAACATTTGCAACAAAATGATGAATTGTCACCTCAAATACAACTAAGTATATATGATCTGATCGCCATTACAGAGACATGGCTGCAAGGTGACCAAGACTGGAACCTGAATATTCAAAGGTACATGATATTAGGAAGGACAGGAAATTAGGAATAGGCGGAGGGGTAGCTCTGTTAATTAAGGCTGCCATTGGTACAATAGAGAGTGATTACTTTAGTTCTGGAGATCAAGATGTAGAATCTATTTGGGTAGAGATGAGAAATATTAAAGGTAAGAATTCACTTGTGGGAGTGGTTTATAGGCCCCTTAACAATAGCCACACTGTGGGAGAAATAATGAGGGCTTGTGAGAAAGGTACAGTGATCATCAGAGGTCATTTTAATCTGCATATAGAGTGGACAAAGCAAGTTGGCAAAGGTAGTCTGGGTGATGAGCTCATAGAATATCTTTGGGGCAGTTTTTTAGAGCAGCACGCTTTAGTCTCAATGAGGGAGCAGACTAAACTAGATCTGGTAACGTGCAAAGTGAGCCCAGAGTGAAGGTGCCCCAGGTCGCAGTGATCTTAATACAATTGAATTTCACATTCAGTTTGAGGGAGTTTTAAATTTAAATAAAGACAATAATGAGAGCATGAAGCGAGAACTAAAGTGAACTGGGAAATTAGGTTAAGGGAGAGGTCGGTACAGATGGCAGATATTTAAGGATATCTTTCAGAATACACAGAAAAGATGCATTCCAGTGAGAGAGAAAGACTCTAAGAGAAGGACTCACAACTGTGGTTAACTAAAGAATTAAAGATAGCATCAAATTGAAAGAATAATTGGATAATTCGGCAACAGTGAGTGGCAAGTCAGAAGATTGAACAGAATATAAAAAACAGCAAAGGTCCCCTATTACAGGGATCACTGATGGGGGCAGGGGGGACGTATGTGGGTCGGGTCGCCCCCCGACTTGAGGGTAGAGGGCGGCACCCAGACAATCTGGGGGTGGGGGCAGGGCTGCTGTGTGGTGGAGGGGATTGGGCCGATTTGCAGGGGGGGAGGAGGAGCTGATTTGCCCTGAGGGAGGGTGGTGGTTCTCCGCAGGAACTCGGTATCGGGCCACCCGCTCAAGATGGCGGCCTGATAGCAGGATTGCCTGGGAGTCCCTCGTATTCCACCCATGCATACATTTGCATGGTGTGGAACACTGAATTGCATCCCGCTTTACAGTCTCAATGGGATCGTAAAACTGGTGCAATTCAGCTCCGGCGGGAGAACATGGCGTTGGATTCTCCATTTCAGCAGCTAAATGACGGCTCGAACGGAAAATCCGCGGGAGTTTTTAAAAAATAAATTTAGAGTACCCAATTCATTTTTTCCAATTAAGGGGCAATTTAGCTTGGCCAATCCACCTACTCTGCACATCTTTGGGTTGTGGGGGCGAAACCCACGCAAACACGGGGAGAATGTGCAAACACCACACGGACAGTGACCCAGGGCCGGGATCAAACCTGGGACCTCGGCGCCATGAGGCAGCAGTGCTAACCCACTGCGCCACTGTGCTGCCCCATCCGTGGGAGGTTTACGCTGAGAAAATGGCGGGATTGGTGAGGGGCTAGCAGCGACACCTGGTGAAATGCCCGGTTACAGCGCCAAAATTGGCCGGGTCCCTGGCCGCGCATCGCACGGTTGACAACCTGCAGCGGTCGCGCTGTACAACTTGGCCCCGGCCGTGCGCGGACCTGACCCACGACCTCACAGGTCACCTTCTGGCCAACCCCCATCAGTCGCCCCAGCCCTTGCAGAAGCCCCCCTCCCGGCCAGCAGCACGGATCCTGGCTGAGTGTGGGGGCGCTGGACACAGTCGGCAGCGGCCACGCCGGGTTCTTCACCGCTGAGACCACACATGTCCTGCACCATCGGGAACACGGCCCATCAGGAACACGGCCCATCGGGGAGCATCGCGGGAGGACCGGTCGATGAGCACCAACGCCTTTGCAATGGCGCACAGCGCGTGACGTGATTACGCAATCTCCGAGGGGGTGGAGCATGGCTGACCAAACCGACGCCGGCCCCGATTTGGGTGTCGAAGCCGATTCTCCGCAAGATCGCCGATTACCATATCGGCGTCGAGCAACGGAGAATTCTGCCTATAAGATCCTGAGGGGACTTGACTGGGTGGGTGTTAAATGAATGCTTCCTCTTGTGGGAGAGACTGCAACAATTTACAAATAAATAGTCTACAATTTAAGGCATAGATGAGAAAACAAAAATTCTCTCAGAGGATCATGAACCTTTGGAGCTCTCTTCTTCAGAGAGCAGTGACGGCAGGGTCAATTAACACTATTAATACAGAGGTGGATGGATTCTTAACTAACAAGGGAGTTAAGGTTATTAGGGGTAGATGGAATGTGGAGTTGAGACCACAAACAGATGTTACGAACTTATTGAATGTCAGAGCAGGTTGGAGGGGCCGAATGGCCTACCCCTGCTCCCAATTCATGGGCGAGATTCTCCACTCCCGCGCCGGTTGGGAGAATCGCCTGGGCTGCCAAAATTTCCCGTGACGCCGGTCCGACGCCCCCCCCCCCCCGCGATTCTCCCAAGCGGCAGGAACGGCCCCGTCGAGTTCCGCGGGCCGCAGGCCTGAGAATCGCCGGAGACACCCAAAATGGCGATTCTCCGGCACCCCCGCTATTCTCAGGCCCGGATGGGCCGAGCGGCCAGGCCAAAACGGCGGGTTCCCCCCCGGCGCCGTCCACACCTGGTCGCTGCCGGCGGGAACAGCGCGGGAACGCTGGGGGGGGGCAGCCTGTGGAGGGGGGGAGGGGGGATCCTGCACCGGGGGGTACCTCAAATGTGGCATGGCCCGCAATCGGTGCCCACCGATCGTCGGGCCGTCCTCTCTGAAGGAGGACCTCCTTCCTTCCGCAGCCCCGCAAGATCCGTCCGCCATCTTCTTGCGGGGCAGACTCAGAGAGGACGGCAACCACGCATGCGTGGATTGGCGCTGGCTAACCCGCGCATGCGCGGGTGACGCCAGTTATGCGGCGCCGGCCACGTCATCTATGCGGCGCCGCCTTTACGTGGCAACAAGGCCTGGCGCGTGTAGATGGCGCAGCCCCGATACTGGCCCATTGTCGGTGCCTGAATCGGTCGGGATCGGGGCCGTTTCGCACCGTCGTGAACCTCGATGGCATTCACGACGGCGCAGCCACTTCGGCGTGGGAGTGGAGAATCCCATATGTTTGTAAATTCGCAAGATTGAGTTTACCTCAATGCAACATCCGACCTTTAACCTCGGTGCGCATAGAAACCCTATTATTTTTTCCCTGTCTTAAAAATAACACTGGGGTCTTTTGTTTTCTTTGATTTGTGACTCTTGAAAGTGCCTGTTTTCTTTGCTTGATGCCTCCATTGCTGTGTCTAAATGGAAATATTGCCCCCTGTCTCATGGTTTAGTGATCCTCATTTACTGGCCATTAAAGGTTATTCTTACTCCTTTAATCTCCTGTCCAGCGTGAACATTCCTCTATTTACAAACTAACACACCTTGTGTACAGCATTGTCACACTGTTTATTTGGGGATTCGATTCGTTTGTTCTCTGGGACTTTGCTCTGTGGCAGAGTGTATGTTAGATGAAAGAAAAGCTTGCATTTGTATAGCGCCTTTCACCACCTACCAACGAGCTTCAAAGCCAATGAGTCACTTTTCATTCGTGTTGTAATGCAGGAAACGCAGCAGCCAATTTCTGCACAGCAAGATCCCACAATGTGATAATGACTTTGTGTTCCGATCTCTGGAGTGAGTCTGGAAGCTCTCACCTTCTGAGTCACAAGTGAGGGTTTTACTCACACAACCAGGGTTGGGAACGAGCGAGCAGGTACAGGACGTTACTTGATGCGGAAAACCCTTTTCAGGACAGCAGATTATTCTGTTTGAAATTTGATTCTCCGGGTTTAAGACCCAGGAAATGTAATTCTGGAGAGCCCTGGCTGAAAATTGAAATGCGGATGTTCTCCATCCCCCCAGCGATTGTGCATGTAGAGACAATCTGTCCTCAGCACTCTCTCTGGTCTATCAGCTGAGTGTCCCCCGGGGATGTGCCTCCGCGGTTTTCCCTGCTGCTCCTCGCCCAAGATACCATTATGTCTGTAAAGTGACACTTCATCATGATGTCACCGAGCCCCTGATATCAGCCTCTCCTCCTGAAACAGGCCCTGTGATCAGATGTCAAAAACGCATTATATCCACAAGATTGAGAAGGCAATGGTCATTATCTAACTCTTGCAAAAACTGTGCCTGGGAGCCTGAGCACGTTAATAACATCAGCGACCATCTCCATCAGCCCATATATTATCTGTCTGTGAACAGTACAAGGGGGTGACACTTTGACTGACTTCTCTCGCAGAATGAAAGGATGAAATCTTCTGTCTCTTATCTGACTGACAGTAAACCACACTCGACAGTTCTGCTTGATGCTATCTCACTCCTTATACCCACCCCCCTTTCTCTCCCTCTCGCTATTCTGACATTTGCTGAATCTCTCAGCTTGTCAATCTTTCTTTCTACAGCCACAATCCGCCCTCTTCCAATAATTTGCCAAAGTGTTGCATTCTTCAAGGTCACGTCCAGGATACGGGAACCATTAACCTTACCTGGTCACGGTCAGCTATCTGTGGGAGCTTGCCCAGTGCACATTGGCTGCCACATTTCCTACATTGCAACAGGGATCACATGTCAAAAAAGTAATGAATTGGCTTTAAAGCACTTTGAGACATCCTGGGACACAAAGGGTGCTAGAGAAATTCAAATCCTTCCTTTAAGTTTGGTGATGGTGTGTGTGGATTCACAGCAAGGCAGGATAAAGCTAACAGGAGTTGGTGGGGTGAAGGGGAGGGGTTTGGTTTGATTGATCGGGTGTGTGGGGAGGAGATGGGGAGGGGGCTGGCGGGAAGAGGCATGGGGCTGGGGAGGAGACGGATGTATTGGGATGGAGAGGATGGTGAGGAGAGAGGAAAGGCGAGGGATTAAAAATGAAATGCGCGGGAGGAATAAATCTATGTGACAAGTAAGGAACTGACATGAAGATATTTTCGATAAATAGGTGGAAGTTGGAGAGTGAACAAAGAGGGAAGAGATTTATTTTTAACGGTACTGGATATGTCTTCACGGACACAGGTTGGAGTAAAAGAACAGAAGGATGCCATTCACCGTCTCACAATTGTCCCGTAATTCAATGAGATCATAGCTGATCTGTATCCTACTTCCACCTATCCACCTTTGATTCAGATTCCGTATTGCCCCTGTCTAATAACAATCAACCAATCTTAGATATGCCATTATTCAAGAGAGTCACAAACTTCTACAATCTTTCGTGGAATTACAGAATTGTTACAGCTCAGAAGGGGCAAATGTGCACTGTGCCAATTCTCCAGATCTGCAATTTACTTCACACCGTTCGCCTACCATCTCCCCATCCCCATAACCCTGCATATCCTCCTGTTACAACCCACAGGAGACCTACAGGGTCGGACCAATTAGGCTCCCCATGATCCCGGTAGACTACAAGCTTCTCTGCTGAGGGGAGGGGGTACATGATAATAATTATCTTTATTATTGTCACAAGTAGGCTTACATTAACACTGCAATGAAGTTATTGTGAAAAAACCCTAGTCACCTCTGTGTTCGGGTACACAGAGGGAGAATTGAGAGTGTGCAATTCACCTAACAGCACATCTTTCGGGATTTGTAGGAGGAAACCCACGCAGACACGGGGAGAACGTGCAGACTCCACACAGACAGTGGCCCAAGCCAGGAATCGAACCTGGGACCCAGTGCTAACCACTGTGCTACGGTGCTGCCCATATCCGCAGAGTAAATGGACTCTAACATATAAATGGCCCAGATGGGAGCTGAGTGTAAGTAGTCTACACTGTGTATATAGTTCACTTTGGAATAAAATATGTTTCTTTACGCCTCTCGTTTTGGACTCCTTCACGGCCATTAAATCTCCCTTTTCAAATAACAGTGTAGTTCTCTTTTGAATGCTTCGAAAGAACCCACCAAAGGTTTGTGCAAAAGTGTTTCCGAGCTTCTCCTCTCAATAGCCAGGCGTTGCTTTGATGATAATGGGCACGATTTAACAAGAAAACCAGAGTCGCGTTTTGGGTGCGTTTAGCTGGGTGTTCTCAATGTCAGCAGCGCCAGGAACAACGGCACTATTAACCGGGACTCGGGGTTTTGGGGGCCTCAGTGAGGAAAGCTCCGCCGAGGTTATCTTCATTTCCTGCACTGCCGCCCCGAACTCCCGGTCCCCCACCACGGACTCTGGACCCCCCCCCCCCCACTTCCCCAAGCCCCAACTTACCGGTTAGAGGATCCCTGAGCCCTCCCTCACCCCACCTCATAAAGGGCAGGGCACCCCTGGGCTTGATCCCCAGCAAGGGCAGCCTGGCATTCAGGCACCTTGGCACCCAAACACCTTGGCAGTGCCCCTGCCAGCCTGACAGTACAACCTGGGAACCCTGGCAGTGAAGGGATGCTGCCTGACTTCACCCCTGAATGACCCAGCTCTAATTTTACCCCCTTGTTCTGGACTCACTCCCATCACCGCCTTTCCAAAGGCAGGAGCTGATGGCAGGAAGTGCCATTGCTTCCCTCGAGGCAAAAACGTCCTTAGTTTCAGTGAAACATCAGTCCCTCTGTTGAAAGATAGTGAAACTCCCAGGTCCAGAGATTGAGATCGAGTAACTGTGTAAAGCTGGCTAAATAACCATATCTAAAACTACAACTGCTCAGCTACAAGACAAGACCACTTGCTCACACACACCCGCAGGATAGAGCAGAGCATTCCATATACAAATATCATGGAAAGACTGATAGGGTGTGGTTGTAATCAGCAGCCTTCATAAGGCCCAGGGATTCATATACACGCTCATCTATACAAACCCAGGTGTGCCCACAAGTGTGTGCATCCATTGTGTACACACCCACATACACGTTCACACATAATGTTACACATTCCCACACCCACATTTGCGCACAACAATCCACACACACTCACATCCACACATTCACTCACACTCATTCACTCACTGTCACACCACTCACACATTCATATCACTCATATGTTCATTCACTCACACATTCACTTGTACACACGCTCATGCACACATTCACACACCTATTCACTTGTGCGCACACACTCACACACACCCATTCACTTGTGCACACACGTACACACAGTCACTTCCATACACTCACACATTCACGCAAACATTCACTTGCAGCACACATGCACACTTACACACACTTATTCAGCCACACACTTGTGCATATGTTATCTGGCTCACATTCACCTGCATACACATTCCGTACATTAACACCCACCCCTACACATCAACAGACATTCCATTGCACAAACCCCCACAGGTACCTACACATTTATGGAAGACAGTTTTTGATGCTGACACCATCTCTTTTCTCTCATGATTTCCACAGCCCTCCTCCACCTCTCTTGGGCCTACTCTCCATCCGTCGCCTGACCATTGGAAACTTTTTCATCGCTCTGTAAGATTGCAAAGATGTGACAGTGCCATTTTTCAGGCCTGTCGCAGGGTGATGGATGATGATGTGACCTGGGTCTTCTGACTGGACAGGCAGCCTGGACAAAAGGAATGTTGGCTGTGCTGCCAACTGTTTTCTTTGGTTAATGGAGCATTGAGAAGATCTTAACCTCCTTGACTCGATCGGACTTTGTAAGCGAGATGTCAGAGAAAGAAGAATTGGAAGGTGGGGGAGGAGAATGAACCCAGACCAGAAAATGCTTGAACTTGTTTAGCATCTTAAAGCCTTTGTCTGATGCCAAATTCCAGGCTTTACCTCATCAAGGAACACAATCCCTAGCCCAACAACCGCTTACTCTGGTGTAATTTTCTTAGTCGAACCTTAGGGAAATGGAAGAATTATTTAGACAACAGGAGGAAGCAGCATCGAAACTCATTGAAGAGTTTTAATGTTTGGTCATTTTGGGTTTCGAAAACAAGGTGTTCCTGGGTTTCTCGATAATTATGGGGATGGTGTCGGCCGAAAGTGAGACTGAAGGTCCCGCTTTCTGGTGTCTGAGGCAGCTGAATATAACAGTAGCAAAACTGTAGTAAATGTCCCAACGTGATTCACAGGATCTTTATCAAATTAAACTTTTGTATAGAACATTGATTGGATCAGAGTTGGAATATTGTGACCAATGCTGATCACCAGAAAAAGATACAGCGAGACAGGAGAAGATGGAAAACAGATTCACTAGAACGGAGAGGTTAGACTTGTCAAGAAAGTTTGAACAGGCTGGGTTTCTTTTCTCTGGAACTGAGGACGATGCAGATCTTCAAGATTATAGAAGGTTTTGATAAGGTAAACAACAAAAAGGTGTTTCCACTTGCAGGAGTGAGCAGAACTAGGGGTCACAGATAACGCTAGTCACTAATACATCCAATAGGAAATTCGGAAGAAAATTCTTTATCCGAGGGATAGTGAGAATGTTGGACTCAATACCACTTGGAGTGATTACGATGAATAGCATAGTTGCATTTAAGGGGAAGTAAGTAAACATGTGGGGGAAAGGAATAGTAAATGTTGATGGTGTGCGATGAAGAGGGGATGGGAGGAGACGTGTGTGGAACATAAATCCCACCACAGACCAGTTGAACTGAATGGTCTGTTTCTGTACTGTGAAGACTTTGTATGCCCATGTCACATTTGACTGTGAGCCATATGTGGAGCTCTTGGGTTGTCAACACCATCCTTCCATCCGCATAAGGTGGTGGACAGAGAGAGATATTAGTTCAGCTAAATTGCCCCTTGGAAAAAAAAATGAATTGGGCACTCTAAATTTATTTAATTCTTTACCCCAGAGAGCTGTGGGTTCTCAGTTATTGAGTATTTTCAAGGCCAAGGTCAATAGATTTTTGAACCTGCGCTGAATCAAATGATATGGGATTGGTTGGGAAAGTGGAGTTGAGGTTGAAGATCATCAGTGAGATTATTAAATGGTGAAGAAGGCCTGGCAGGCAGTCTGACCCACCCTTGCTCCTATTTCTCAGATTCTTATGATTGAGTGCGGTACACAAACTGGGAGAAGGGAAAAGAGAGAGAAACACAAACTGGAGGAGGGAGACTTTCTATTGGCCTGCGCTGTTATACGTATTTCGTTCCAAGACTTGGACATTTATTTGTGATTCACATTGTGATTGATTTTGTAGATACATCAGTGGAAGTACCTAATGGGTTTTATTTAAACATTACCTATCCTTAAACCTTTCCATTCTTTTATTGAATTATAAATTATGTTGTTTATCACACTGTCTGGACTTACTGATACAGGGATGCTCATCTGCAAATGTCATGTGATCAAATGTCACATGGTCAAATCTCCAGAAACACATCATACCAGAGTGGACAATTCTTCGGAAGGCGGAACAGTGAAAATTGGGAGATGTGCAAGAGGCAGAATTGGAGGAGGGCAGAGTATTCAGAGGATTTTAGGGCTAGAGGAGATTGGAGAGATAGCTAATCTCTGGCAGCAAGACAGTTTGGACCAATCACTGAAGAAAAACACCTTTTAAAAAAAAAGAAAATTAGATTTTCTTTAAAAAACATTTAGATAAGCACGTGAAACGCCACAGCTAAGAAGGCTATGGACCCAGTGCTGGGAATTGGGATGAGAATAGGTGCTTGATGGCCGACACAGATACGATGGGCCGAGGGGCCTCTATAGGTGCTGTAAAACTCGAGGGGCTGAATTCTCCGTTTGGGAACTGTATAGCGTGTGATTCTCATTTCCGTCGGGATGCTCTTCATCCCGCGATTCGGGACATGCAAATGAGCCAGCGCTCTGCCGGCGTGAACCGGAAGTAATTCCCAGCCCAGCGGGAAGTGTCATCGCCGGGATGGGAATTTGCGCTGATGTGCCTGACAAGCTGCAGCTGCTGCGAAGCGTTCCACACACTCACCCCGAGAGGACGGCTGAGAGACGGCCTGCCCCCCGATGGCGAGAGTCTGAAGTGGACACACCACTTGACGCCAATGAGGGGAGGAAGGACGCACTCTTCCCCAGGGTGGCCATCACCCTCCTGAACAGTGTCTGTGAGAAGGTGACAGAGGCAGCCTGTGCTGACACGCTCACTATGAGGAGACTGCTCGTGATCCTAAGGGGGGGGGGTCTCTGGTGAAGCCTCTGCCTGAGAGGAGCAGAGTGCCAGGGGGGGTTCCAGGGCGGTGCAGGTGTCCTCTGGTTGGGGTGAGCTCTGCTGATCCCCTGCTTCCTCTGCAGTGGGGCAGCGCTTCTGAGGAGTGCCAACACCTGGTAAGCCAGTGATTAGTCATAGCCATGCCCATCCTCTTGATGGTACAGCTGCGGTATGAGGGTTTCCAGAGGGGCGGCCTGGGTGGGCTCCCACATCACCAGACTCTCTCTGAACATTTACAGGACACAGCGAGCAGTCAGCAGAGGCAGCAGCCTGGGGCCTGTGAGTAGCGCCAGAGGGGTGGGTTTATAACACAGATTGCAGTAAGGATGGTCTGAGCCACCCCCATCCCGAGGGGGACTCCCCGATCCCGAGGGAGAAACCCCGAGTCCACAGACTTGGCACTAAGTCATTCCATGCCACTCCTTGTGGCCCAGGCAGCCACTCACTAACCCCCACCCCGCATGACCTCTGCCCGAGAGGGGTGGAGCATTGGGGAGGGGTGGGGCATCACGGAGGGGTGGAGCATCGGGTCGGGGTGGGGCATCACGGAGGGGTGGAGCATCACGGGAGGGTGGAGCATCACGGAGGGGTGGAGCATCACGGAGGGGTGGAGCATCACGGAGGGGTGGAGCATTGGGGAGGGGTGGAGCATTGGGGAGGGGTGGGGCATCACGGAGGGGTGGAGCATCACGGGAGGGTGGAGCATCACGGAGGGGTGGAGCATCACGGAGGGGTGGAGCATTGGGGAGGGGTGGAGCATTGGGGAGGGGGTGGGGCATCATGGAGGGGTGTGGCATCAAGGAGAGGTGGAGCGTCGCGGAGGGGTGGAGCATCGCAGAGGGGTGGAGCATCGTGGAGGGGTGGAGCATTGGGAGGGGTGGGGCATCGTGGAGGGGTGGGGCATCGCGGAGGGTTGGAGCGTCACGGAGGGGTGGAGCATCACGGAGGGGTGGAGCATCAAGGAGGGGTGGAGCGTCACGGAGGGCTGGAGCATCACAGAGGGGTGGAGCGTCACTGAGGGGAGGGGCGTAACAGAGGCGTGGGGCATCACAGATGGGTGGGGCATTGCGGAGGGGTGGGGCATCGCAGAGGGGTGGGGCATCGCGGAGGGGTGGAGCGTCACGGAGGGGTGGAGCATCACTGAGGGGAGGGGCGTAATGGAGGCGTGGGGCATCAAAGAACAAAGAACAAAGAAATGTACAGCACAGGAACAGGCCCTTCGGCCCTCCAAGCCCGTGCCGACCATGCTGCTCGACTAAACTACAATCTTCTACACTTCCTGGGTCCGTATCCCTCTATTCCCATCCTATTCATGTATTTGTCAAGATGCCCCTTAAATGTCACTATCGTCCCTGCTTCCACCACCTCTTCCGGTAGCGAGTTCCAGGCACCCACTACCCTCTGCGTAGAAAACTTGCCTCGTACATCTACTCTAAACCTTGCCCCTCTCACCTTAAACCTATGCCCCCTAGTAATTGACCCCTCTACCCTGGGGAAAAGCCTCTGACTATCCACTCTATCTATGCTCCTCATAATTTTGTATACCTCTATCAGGTCTCCCCTCAACCTCCTTCGTTCCAGTGAGAACAAACCGAGTTTATTCAACCGCTCCTCATAGCTAATGCCCTCCATACCAGGCAACATTCTGGTAAATCTCTTCTGCACCCTCTCTAAAGCCTCCACATCCTTCTGGAAGTGTGGCGACCAGAATTGAACACTATACTCCAAGTGTGGCCTAACTAAGGTTCTATACAGCTGCAACATAACTTGCCAATTCTTATACTCAATGCCCCGGCCAATGAAGGCAAGCATGCCGTATGCCTTCTTGACTACCTTCTCCACCTGTGTTGCCCCTTTCAATGACCTGTGGACCTGTACTCCTAGATCTCTTTGACTTTCAATACTCTTGAGGGTTCTACCATTCACTGTATATTCCCTTCCTGCATTAGACCTTCCAAAATGCATTACCTCACATTTGTCCGGATTAAACTCCATCTGTCATCTCTCCGCCCAAGTCTCCAAACAATCTAAATCCTGCTGTATCCTCTGACAGTCCTCATCGCTATCCGCAATTCCACCAACCTTTGTGTCGTCTGCAAACTTACTAATCAGACCAGTTACATTTTCCTCCAAATCATTTATATATACTACAAAGAGCAAAGGTCCCACCACTGATCCCTGTGGAACACCACTGGTCACAGCCCTCCAATTAGAAAAGCATCCTTCCATTGCTACTCTCTGCTTCTATGACCTAGCCAGTTCTGTATCCACCTTGCCAGCTCCCCCCTGATCCCGTGTGACTTCACCTTTTGTACTAGTCTACCATGAGGGACCTTGTCAAAGGCCTTACTGAAGTCCATATAGACAACATCCACTGCCCTACCTGCATCAATCATCTTAGTGACCTCCTCGAAAAACTCTATCAAGTTAGTGAGACACGACCTCCCCTTCACAAAACCATGCTGCCTCTCACTAATACGTCCATTTGCTTCCAAATGGGAGTAGATCCTGTCTCGAAGAATTCTCTCCAGTAATTTCCCTACCACTGAAGTAAGGCTCACCGGCCTGTAGTTCCCTGGATTATCCTTGCTACCCTTCTTAAACAGAGGAACAACATTGGCTATTCTCCAGTCCTCCGGGACATCCCCTGAAGACAGTGAGGATCCAAAGATTTCTGTCAAGGCCTCAGCAATTTCCTCTCCAGTCTCCTTCAGTATTCTGGGGTAGATCCCATCAGGCCCTGGGGACTTATCTACCTTAATATTTTTTAAGACACCCAACACCTCGTCTTTTTGGATCTCAATGTGACCCAGGCTATCTACACACCCTTCTCCAGACTCAACATGTACCAATTTCTTCTCTTTGGTGAATACTGATGCAAAGTATTCATTTAGTACCTCGCCCATTTCCTCTGGCTCCACACATAGATTCCCTTGCCTATCCTTCAGTGGGCCAACCCTTTCCCTGGCTACCCTCTTGCTTCACCCCTCACCCTGTGTTTTCTCACAGAGGGGTGGAGCATCATGGAGGGGTGGGGCATCGCGGAGGGGTGAAGCATCACGGAGGGGTGGAGCATCACAGAGGGGTGGAGCATCATGGAGGGGTGGAGCATCATGGAGGGGTGGAGCATCGCGGAGGGGTGGGGCATCACGGAGCGGTGGGGCATCGTGGAGGGGTGGGGCATCGTAGAGGGGTGGGGCATCGCGGAGGGGTGGGGCATCGTGGAGGGGTGGAGCATCATGGAGGGGTGGAGCATCACAAAGGGGTGGAGCATCATGGAGGGGTGGGGCATCACGGAGGGGTGGGGCATCGCGGAGGGGTGGAGCATCGCGGAGGGGTGGAGCATCACAGAGGGGTGGAGCATCACAGAGGGGTGGAGCATCACAGAGGGGTGGAGCATCATGGGGGGGTGAAGCATCACAGAGGGGTGGGGCATCACAGAGGGGCGGGGCATCACAGAGGGGTGGAGCATCACGGGGGGGTGGAGAATCATGGGGGGGTGGAGCATCACGGAGGGGTGGAGCATCACAGAGGGGTGGAGCATCACAGAGGGGTGGGGCATCACAGAGGGGTGGAGCATCGCGGAGGGGTGGGGCATCACGGAGGGGTGGGTCATCGCGGGGGGTCGAGCATCATGGAGGGGTGTCGCATCACGGAGGGGTGGGGCATCGCGGATGGTGGGGCTTCACGGAGGGGTGGAGCATCATGGAGGGGTGGGGCATCACGGAGGGGTGGAGCATCATGGAGGGGTGGGGCATCACAGAGGGGTGGAGCATCATGGAGGGGTGGAGCATCATCTAGGGGTGGGGCATCGCGGAATGGTGGGGCGTCACGGAGGGGTGGGGTATTATGGAGGGGTGTGGCATTGCGGAGGGGTGGGGCATCACAGAGGACTGGAGCATCACGGCCGGGTGGGGCATCACGTAGGGGTGGGGCATCACAGAGGGGTGGGGCATCATGGAGGGGTGGAGCATCATGGAGGGGTGGAGCATCACGGAGGGGTGTAGCATCATGGAGGGGTGGGGCATAGCGGAGGGGTGGGGCATCACGGAGGGGTGGAGCGTCGTGGAGGGGTGGGGCATGCAGTGTCCAACCCACTAATGAGATGGAAATCCATGCAACTGATGGTTTTGCATGAGCCCGCTGGCACAGGGGGCAAGCCTCACCAACCCGCCAGCGTGGGACCAGAGCATGGCATAGGAATCGGCGCTGGGCGTAAATTGCGATTTTTTCCCATTGTGCCCGATTGTGATTCTCGCTGGTCGCAGTGGGAAGCGGAGAACTCAGTCCTGTGACTCTGTGACTCTATTTTCACACTGTCACATTCAGATGTAACCTGCTTCTGGATGAAAAAGACACATTCAGGAGTCTGACTGAAGGTTTTTAATTTCATTACAATGTATTGCTGCCTCTATAAGATTGACTGGGTTCCTGATGGTTTGTGACAGATGAACATATTACATGTGTAAGTGTATCAATCACAATAAGAGGCAAAATGCTCACAGGTAAACACATCTGAATCCTGGAGCCTCATCTCCATTCAACAACCGCACACCAACTGTGAGGTTTTGAGTCAGTTTTTTATCACCACCTTCAATTTCTCTCCCCTCTCATGTGCAGAAGGAGGCCATTCGGCCCATCGAGTCTCCACCAAACCGTCTGAAGGAGCACCCTACTTAGGCTCACTCCCCTGTCCTATCCCCTCGCCCCGTAACCCCACCTAACCGTTGGATACTAAGGGGCAGTTTAGCATGGCCAATCCACCTAACTTGCCCTCTGTGGACAGCGCTTACAGCTGTCATCCACATCTGGGAGCCTTGCAACTGTTGAGGGTAAGTGGATTAATTCCCAAGATGCAAACATCGCTGGCTAGGCTGGCATTTATTGACCCCCCCGTAATTGTCCTTGAGAACAACAACAAAGGCAATTTGTGCTTATATATCATATATATTATGTATATATCATATACATTTCTAAAAGCAAAGTGCTGTGCATGGTAGAAATCTGCAATAAAACTACAAATGCTGGACATACACAAGGCAGCGTCTGTCCAGGGAAACTGAGCTAGTGTTTCAGACTGCAATGACTTCCATCAGAGCTGTTAAAATGCAAAGTTTGACACTGAGCCACAGGAGGCTAAAAGCTTCGTCAAAGAGGTAGTTTTTAATGAATGTCTTAAAGGAGGAAAAGCAGTGAGAGAGATGGTGAGGTTTGGGGAGAGTATTCAGGTTTAAGATCCATGCAGATTAGCACAGGGCTAAATGGCTGGCTTTGAAAGCGGACCAAGGCAGGACAGCAGCATGGTTCAATTCCCGTACCGGCCTCCCCGAACAGGCGCCGGAATGTGGCGACTAGGGGCTTTTCACAGCAACTTCATTTGAAGCCTACTCGTGACAATAAGTGATTTTCATTTCATTCACATCAATGGTGGCAAAATTAAAAGTCACGGATGCTCAAAATCCAGAATAATGGGGCATGATTCAATGGACGTAAGGCGAAATCCGCTTTCGGGTGCGTTTGGCAGGCAGGGAGTTTGTCGGCAGCTGTAGCGGCGACATTCACCCCGCTTATCACCGGCACTTTGTCGGTTTTTGGGCACAGGGAGTTTCACCGCTCCAAGGACACACTACAGTTAATTTCCTCGCCATCAGGCATGGCTCCTCGCAGATCGGGGCTCATTTCAATCGGCAGTCCCGATCTCTGCGCGCCCACCTTTTCAGGCACCCCCGGTCTATGGAACTCCCTGCATTCCCCCCAACCTTCTCGAGACCCCTGGACCCCCCTCACGCCCCTCTAATGGGCCAGGTTCCCCAGACCCGACCGCTGGCAGTGCCAGCCTGACACCCTGGGAGCACACCTGGCACTGCCACCTGGGCACCCTGACATAGCACCCAGGTTGGCAGGTGTGCCAGGGGACTACCCTGCCCTGTCCCTGACCACCCAGGGGTCTCCAATGGCCTGAGAGATCCCCTGCGATGCCATCAGCCTGGTCCACGCTTGCAGAAGCCAGTGCGAAACGGTGTCCTGGTGAAGTCGTGCAGGCACAGCTGCGGATTTGTGGGCACAGGGTGAAAGTGGCGTCTGGGTATTTAAATGAGCCGAATAACTCATTTAAATATGCAGATATGGATCACGCCCAGCGAGGGCGTGATCCAGATCGCGGCGGGTGGAACGAGTCGGGTGGAACGACCCAGCGTCCAGCGCGGAGCCCAATTTGAGGCTCTCCTGGGATACATCCGTTGCGCCTGACTCTGTGCCGGGCGCAATGCGATGGCTGAATTGAGGCCATAGGAGCACAGATATCTCAGAGAGTTGTAGGGTAGGTGGGAGTTACAGAGGAAGGGTATGTGAGGACATAGAGAGATTTGAACTTAACTAACTTTCTAAAAAAAAAATTTAGAGTTCCCAATTAATTTTTTTCCAATGAAGGGGCAATTTAGCGTGTTCAATCCACCTACTCTGCACATCTTTGGGTTGTGGGGGCGAAACCCACGCAAACACGGGGAGAATGTGCAAACTCCACACGGACAGTGTCCCAGAGCCGGGATCGAACCAGGGACCTCGGCGCCGTGAGACAGCAGTGCTAACCACTGCGCCACCGTGCTGCCCTGAACTTAACTACCTTAACTACTGTAGGTGATATGGTGAAGTTATACCCACAATGCTGCCCTCATGATTATTCATTTATTCCTTCAGTCTGTTCTGGATTGTGTCCTGTCTTCAAATGAGAAAGATCATTGTTCTAACGGAATAGAGTAGAAGTTCAGCTCAGTTATGTTGTTCTTTTCAGTGCAATTTTCACAGAAATGGTAAACAAATAGTCATTTACTAGTACAGAACTTGAGTATTGCTGAAAAAAGATATTTAGTCAAAGCTTTTTGTCTTGTACTTATCAGAACAATCAGAAGAAAACAATCAGAATAATATCACCCTTCCCCCCCAACAGTGATGCCATGCCCCTCCCCCAATGACCTACAGACCCCGCCGACCCACACTGACAGATCACAAAGGCGCGAGCCACAAGTCTACACAAAAAATGATCACTGCTTAACTTCTTTAGTGCTTTTTAAGTTATAAAAACACGCCTGTATGAAATCCAAGCTTACCTCTCGTCAGAATGACAGTAAAGATGGTCAATATTGCGGTGTGAGTTTAGACGGGAGCAAACATGAAACTTGCTGATGAGCAATGGGGTGGGAAAATCAGCCGATGACATCACTGCAGGACTGGCCAGTGTAGGACAGAATGAGCCAGTCCTGTGCAGGAGTAAATACTCCAATCAACAGGATGCATACGCTGCCTTTCAGTATATTTCACTGAATCTCACTCAGTTTCAAAAATTAAAGTTAACTTCCTTACTTCCTCTCACAAAGTCAAAGACGTTATTGCCATAAATTCACATGAGTGGAGTATCCAGTGATTCCAAGTCCAATATCAGGTGGATTCTGTTATTTGTCCTCAAGACTTTCTGAAGGCCAGTCCTGGGAGCGATGGTGGTTCGAACTATCAGCATGTGACCAGCTGCAGCCATTATATCAGACCCGCAGTGGACCAGTTTGCAAAACAGAATTTAAACTTGAAAAATAACTTGGAAGAAGGGCAGATTTTTGCGATTTTCTTGCTTCATCCTTTGTTGGCATGGCAACTTAGATAGCTTTACAAAATCGTCAATTATATCATTGTAGGTAAAATACTGGAAAGACTCACTTTCAATCATCAATATTGCTGAGCTTGTCAAATGTTCCTGATTCATTGTACTTTGCAAATAATTTTTAACTCTTTTCAACACAGAAAAAGAACGTTCACTGGAAGCATTTGTGACAGGTATTGTTAAAAAATACTTTCAGGATAATTTCCATATTTGGAAAGGTTTCCTGCAAACCATCATGTCCAAGTCTGTACAAATCAACTGGTGATCTCGAAGCACAGATCTCATCATTATCGGTGAAATGAATGAATTGTTTCATTTCATCTTCAAAAAGATTTGTGTCTATGTCCTCCCAGTAGAATTCCCTTAATTTCATACTGCGGTGGCTTTTAGCATTACCATCCAAACCTCTGTCAAAAAGCACACAAAATAAATCAACAGTTTTCTTCAGAGATTCACTTCTGCGCTGCAATTGCACTATTATTGTGTCACAAGCAACTTTGACAATTTCAATGATGAACTTCTCTTTCTCTTTTAAAGTGGGTTAATTTTCTCTAGTTTCATCGAAAGATAGCTTCCTGCACCTTGAATGATTTTCATCGTCAGAGGGACCTGCATTTTTTGCTAATGTTAGTACTTTTGCATCCACCGAGCTTTAGTCATTTCAAACTTCCCTGACAAAACTTTTAACTGAGGCTAAAAATTGTGCAGCATTCAATAAAGTTATATCGACATTTTGCAGCGATTTGTTGATGGCATTAATTCTTTGAAGTAAATGGTTCCCCAAAATGGTAAAAACAGCAATATCATACTTTTTAAACTTTTCTGCCAAAGACTTTGCTTTAGCTTTCACACATAGATTTTTTGGCTATACCTGATTTCCTTGGTTCCATGTTTCCAAGGTTTCCTTTATATCAACAAAGTTCATTTTCAAAGCCAAAACAGCATTTGTATGAGGGGCTACCTGGTGTCACAATTTTCCCTACAAGAATCCCTAAGTGCAGAAGGAGGCCACTTGACCCATTGATTCTGCACTGACCCTCCAAAAGAGCACTCTACCTAGGCCCACTCTCCTGCCCTATCCCCGTAACCCCATGCATTGATCATGGCCAATCCACCAGACTTGCCCACCTTTGGACTGTGGGAGGAAACCGGAGCACCCAGAAGAAACCCATGCAGGCACAACGAGAATGTGCAAACTCCATGTAGACTTTTGACCATCAGAAGTTTTTCATTTGCCTGCTCCAAGTATGATTGCAACATAGTCCACCGATGCGTGGAAACTTTAAAAGAGACATACACATTTTGAACAAAGTCTAAAAAAAGTGTAACTTCCTCACAGGATTCAGCTGCAGCGTCGCAGCTTAAATTCAAGGAATGACTGGATCGTGGGATGAATAATGCACAGGGGTTGCATTGTTGCATTGTCTTACTTGTAGGCCTGAATATTTTACAGCCATATTTGTGGCATTATTGAAGCTCTGCCCACAACATTTTTTGATGTCAAATCCTAAATTTGCAATGATTTTCAGAACAGTTGTCTCCAGGCACTCAGAAATGTGGGATTATGCTTGTAGCAGGCAAATGGAAAACTTCTGATGGTCAAAGAACACTCAGAAGTGTGGGATTATAGCTGGACAAAAAAAAAGAAATCGCTCTATAACTTCACCTATCTTAAAATTAATGTTAACTAGTCCACATGACTCACACCTGGTGATGAATCAACTATTATGGAACAGTATTTGGCATCTTTTACTTCATCAGTGAACTGGTTTCCGAGCAGCTCTGCCATTATAGTGATGAAGTCTTCGTAGGTTTTGTGTTTGAAAAAGTTTGTCTTCCCTGAGCCACAATATTGATAACTTTTCAAATGCGAAACTCGTCGAATTCACTGAGATATTCAAGGCAGGTTAAAAAAATACCTGTTCAAGTTAACAATGATGACTTATCATGTCCCCTTAGAGGTCAGCCCATAGAAGACAGCTGTTTGACTGTAGCAACAACATGTCTCAGAACTTTCCTCCAATAAGATCACTCCTTCAAACTGAGCCGATAATGCAGAATCAGTTCTTCAAGATAATTTACATCTTCAAATGAACACACACACAGCTTTAGCATGAGCTTTGGAAGTTTCCTGATCGGTAATATACCTTCCATCATTTCTCCAGTTAGAGTTCCTGTTGACAATTACTTGTTTTCCTTTACCAGGGTCAGGGAATAATTTGCAAACGTAACAGTGACTGTCTTCGAGGTTTCCAAAAAAATCAACCAATTTCTAATCCTCAAACTCGTTTCTCAAATATTCCAGATTTCCTATGTTTTCTGTTTTATTTGGTGTGACATGTTATCCCATTCCTACTGGAACAGATTTTGGCCACCAGGTAATGTCTCCAGGGTAGGTTTCTTCCCTCACTTCAACAGAAGAAATATCTTGCAGTGCCATTGCCATTTCAGATTCCACTTCTTGTTCAACTTTTCCAGGTGATGTGGTTCTCTGGAAATCGGCAAGTCTAAATCCTCGGATGATTCACCCATAACTTTGATGGATGAGGATGAATGCGCAGTTTGCGTACTGTTCAATACTTAGAACTTTTTAAAGTACAATTACAAACTCTCTTTCTGTATACCTTTGTCCTCTTGCCCCGCCTTCAATTTTCTGCGTTTTTGACAGCCAGTCTGATAGAGTCACTTCATATTAATCATCTTCCTTGATTTTAATGAAATGAATTTTCTGAAAAGAGCGAGCTTTTTGTGCTCTCCTCAGTCCAGGGCTTCAAGTCGCCCCTGCTCCCTTCACTGTTCGATGGGGCTACCCCGAGTCTCGACTGGCTAGCTGGCTCACCAATTCCCTCCCTCATGACTTTTTTTTGCCAATTCGCCTGGCCCCGTCGGTGGGGGAGGGAATGGGGTGTGTGGGGGGGGGGGGGGGTCGAATGAGGACCCAAATGAGTCCTCCCCCCCCCCCTTCCCCCCTGGGTTGCTGCTGCTACCTTTCCTATTTTCCCTTATCGCTCTGCGAGATAGTCGAGGAACGGTTGCCACCGCCTGGTGAACCCTTGAGCCGAACCTCTTAGTGCGTACTTTATCCGCTCCAATTTTCTGAACCCTGCCATGTCGTTTATCCAGGCCTCCACGCCCGGGGGTTTAGCTTCTTTCCACATAAGTAGAATCCTTCGCCGGGCTACTAGGGACGCAAAGGCCAAAACATCGGCCTCTCTCGCCTCCTGCACTCCCGGCCCATCTGCAACCCCAAATATAGCCAACCCCCAGCCTGGTTCGACCGGACCCCCACCACCTTTGAAATCACTTTTGCCACACCCACCCAGAACCCATGCAATACCGGACATGACCAAAACATGTGGGTGTGGTTCGCCGGGCTTCCCGCGCATCTCCCGCACCTATCCTCCACTCCAAAAAATCTACTTAGCCTTGCTCCAGTCATATGCGCCCTGTGTAGAACCTTGAATTGTATCAGGCTGAGCCTGGCACACGAGGACGAAGAGTTTACCCTACTTAGGGCATCTGCCCACAGCCCCTCCTCAATCTCTTCCCCCAGCTCCTCCCATTTTCCCTTCAGCTCCTCTACCATCGTCTCCCCCTCGTCTCTCATTTCCCTATATATATCTGACACCCTACCATCACCCACCCATGCCCCCGAAATCACTCTGTCCTGGATCTCTTGCGCCAGGAGCTGCGGAAATTCCCTCACCTGTTGCCTCACAAATGCCCTCACTTGCATATAGCGAAATGCATTCCCAGGTGGCAACCCAGGTCTCTCTCACTCCTAACCACCTCAACGTTCACCAGTGTTTTCCCACCCTAAGCGGACTTGACCAATTAGAGTCTGACGTCTCCCTGGTGGTCGTAAGTAGGTTGACGACCTACTTCCGCAAGCATCATTTGGTCCCGCCTATTTGGGGCGAAGTTCCGACTCCAACATCTCACGGGGCTTCGGAGAATCCCGGGAGGTGCGGAGCCTGTCGGATGGCCCTCTGCAGGCCTCTCCCGGAGTTCTCCGGCCGCGTTGTGCTCTCGCTTGAGCGGCCGGAGAATCGCGACCTATGTTTCAGGTCAATGGCCTTCCATCATTGAGCTGGATTTGTGTCTAGCTGCTGGAGTTAAGGGTCTCTGACCCTCTGCGATACCCTGAACAAGGTGAATACAGCTGCATCTTTTAACAACCCTAATGTCACTCTGTGCCGGCTGATGCCAGTTTTAATTTATTTTATACAGAGGAATGTTTTTATACAAGAATTAACAACTCTGATAATCAGCAGGAAAATAAACAGCATTCCCTGAAGTCCAGCTGTTTCTAAGCAGATTAAATGCCAATTCAATAACACCTTCATATGCTTTCCTCTAGTCTGTTCCCATTTGTCCTTTTAGACTGGGACAAGTGTAGCCTGCGGGTAGTTTGACAAATGAATTTCCCCAGCACTATTTTCAGGGTGTGGATGGGGCAGAGAATGTTGTGACATTAACTGATAGCAAACATTGTAAATAGTTCATAACTCCTAGCACATTTTCCTGCTGAAAGCACAGACCCACCAGCCCCCTTTTCTCCAGGTCTGGTGATTAATTTGGGCCATCACTCTTGTGTCAATGTACCTCCCCAGCTCACAGAGTCCCCTGTCCTCGCCACAGTGCAGATAACAAGCAGACAGAATAATGAGAGATGTCATTTCACTTTTCATTCTGAAGGCAATCCCATTACATGAGTCAAGCTACTGTCTGACAAGTCATGAATCAACCAGTCTTCTATGAAATTAAAATCAAATTATGGGTGCTGCTCATAGGCTACCTGTAACCGCAGCAGGTAGAGGAAAATACAGAGATTGTTTATTTGTTAATTGAGGGAAGAGAGAGCACGGAGAGAGAGAGTGTGAAAGCAGACCAGCATTGATTGAAATGACGGCCAAGCTCCGTGTCCTGGATCAGGAGTTTCAATGTCTTAATCCCCATTTGAAAGTCAGGGGTCTCCTTGAATTCCTGGGACCACTTCCCACTCACTGGCGCTTGGAATGAGAATCCCAAAGGAATGATACACAAGAGACAGAATAATCTCATGTCAGGGACGTCGTAGAGAATCATACAACACAGGAGACCATTCGGCCCACATTGCCATGCCAGCTCTTTGAAAGAGCTTTTTCAGGTTAGGTGGATTGGGAACGCTAAATTGCCCCCTAATTGGAGAAAACATTATTGGGTACTCCAAATTTTTTTTAAAAAGTGCTTTTTAATTTGACCCACTCCCACTGCTCGATCCCCATAGCCCTGGAAACATTTTCATCGTCAAGTATTTGTCCAATTCCCTTTGGAAAGTTATGGCTGAATCTGTTTCCATCACCCTGACAGGCAGTGCATTCCTGATCACAGCTCGCTGCAAAAAATAAATCTCATCTTCCCCTTGGTTCCAGCTGACTTCAATCCTCACTCAGTCAGAAGGTTGTGGCTTCAAGTCCCACTCCAGACACAAAATTCTAGGTTGACACTGCAGAGCAGTACTGAGGGCGTTCTCCACTGTCGGAGGTGTGGTCTTTCAGAAGAGACAATAAACTAATTTGTCTTCAGATGGATGTCAAACATCCCGTGGCTCTAATTGGAAGAAGAGGGGAGTTCTCTCTGGTGTCCTGGCCAATATTTACCCCTCAACCAACCTCACTAAAAATATTATCTGCTCATTAACATATTGCTGTTCATGGTGACTTACTGTGAGTAAATTGGTTGCTGTGTTTCCTCCATTACAGCAGTGACTGGACTTCATTGGCTGCAAAACCCTGAGACTGTCCTGAGGCTGTGAACAATTCTATATAGATGCACATTCTTTTCCTTCACACTTTGTTGGGCAGATTGGGTGATGTCCAGGTGAGCCATCATGGCCTGGTCTGGCCATTGGAGCAGGATGATTAACCCTGGGTCCAGTGCTCCAGAACTGAAGAGGGAGACGTTCCTGCTCTTGAGATGGTTGTCTCTTCACCTGTTGGCCTGGGTATTGGTGAGGATAGTCGCTATGATTCCCTCCTTGGTTGAACAGCCTGTCGTCATTCACTGCTCACCACATGGGCAATGGCCAAATTGTGATGCAGCAAACGATATCGGTACTTCAGCTCCAAGAAAAGTCTAGAGATGGGGGTGGTCATGAACAGTGTCACCCTCAACAACACCAACTTGCATTTATAAAGCACCTTTATTTTTTAAAAAAGTTAGAGTACCCAATTCATTTTTTCCAATTAAGGGGCAATTTAGCGTGGCCAATCCACCTACCCTGCACACCTTTGTGTTGTGGGGGTGAGACCCACACAGGCACAGGGAGAATGTGCAAACTCCACACGGACAGTGACCCAGAGCCGGGATCGAACCTGGGACCTCGGCGCCGTGAGGCAGCAATGCTGACCACTGCGCCACTGTGCTGCACCCTATAGCACCGTTAATGTAGTAACGCATGCCAAGACTCTTCACAGGAGCAATATTGAACAAATATTTGACACGTTACAAGATAATAGGACCTGTGGCCAAAACCTTGGTCAAAGAGACAGATTTTCAGGATCATCGAGGAGGAGAGGGAGGCAGAGGGAGGCAGAGGGGTTAAGAGGGGTTAAGAGATGGGATTTCAGAGTTTAGGCCCTTGAGCTGCGGATGCAATGATAGCAATGTGGAAAAGGCAAGATATCATCATGTGAACGTTGATCCCTATCGTGTGTGTTTTGTGGGGTGACGTGGAGGAAGGGCAGGGTTTTGTGTTTCAATCCAACCTCTTTATTATTGGGGGAATCACACCTGCGGGATGAACTCTGCCCTTTCATTGATAAGAGATTTCCAGAACCTTCAGAATTTTTCAGAATCTTCCCTTTCAGTTTTCCAGCTCCTATTTTTGCTTTCTTGCTCTTCCATCTCATTCGGAATAATTCTCAGGACTCTGGGAGCTCCGAAGATAAACCCGGGAATGTGGAGATTATTTAAAGTTGATTGTGAGTTTAAAGGAAGATCCAATTATTAGACAGAGCGGCCAACTTAAGTTTTGATTCACCTGAATTGACATTCTTTTACCAGTTTCTCTGCCAACAGTTTATCGACTTCAATGGAGATGTAATTTTAGAGTTTAAAAAATATCTTTATAATTTTTACGGGATGCTAGGCCGACATTTATTGTCCATCCCTAATTGCCCACGAGAAGGTAGTGGTGAGCTGTCGTCTTGAACCGCTGCAACCCATGTGTGTAGGTACACCCACAGTGCTGTTAGGGAGGGCGTTCCAGGATTTTGACACAGGAACAGTGAAGGAACGGCCGATATATTTCCAAGACAGGATGGTGAAGGGCTGGCCGGGGAACTTTCAGGTGGTGGGGTCCCCATGTGTCTGCAGCCCTTGTTCTTCTAGATGGTAGTGGTCGTGGATTTGAAAAGTGCTGCGTAAGGAGCCTTGCTGAGTTCTTGCTATGCAGCCTGTGGATGGTACACACGGCTGGTGTGATGTGAGAAGAAACTCTTTGTCCTTATGAGCTTTCGCAGGGATCAGTGTTACGGGTTATTTCCTAGTCACGATTGTAACTTCTTTTCTGACCTCTTATTTCATAAGAGACCAGAACTTGGGAATGGTCTTCGGTTAAGTGAAGAAAACGATTTTTGCACAAATTGGCATTTGCCTTCATTACCTCATCTCTAGCTGAGCTGTTTCCTGAATTTGGCTGCCTCTCTCTTTCTTGCTGTTGCTTCTTCAGCACCTTATCTGTGACTAGCCTGATTCCTGGCTCACAGCACTTAGATTACTAAATGTATTAATTACAAAGAACACCCTGATCCCTATTCTTTCCTGTTGCTTCATTTCTCTTAGTTGCTGCCCAGACATGGTTTACAAAATACATGGCCGTTTGATTTTACTTGTGTGAAAAACAATACATTCATTTTAATAGCATTGTATAGTTTTATGACACAAACACACACACAGCCAAACACACATACAGAGGCATTAATATACACTGAAACAGACACAGAGACAAGAAACAATATGTTTAAATGTAGGGAACCAGACCTTTGATGTGAAACATTGAGATGTTTGCTCACAATGCAAATGGTTGCTCATTATTATTATTAATAATAATAATAATAATAATAATAATAGCTTATTGTCACAAGTAGACTTCAATGAAGTTACTGTGAAAAGCCCCTATGTACTGATCCTTTATTGAGGGCACTGGCAAGATTTAAGATCTTGTTGTCCCCCTGTTCCCTACCTTCTGCGAAGGGTCACTTTTGTTCCCCTAACAGTCAAGTCGGGTGGGGTGGAATGTGGAGAGCAAAAGGAGGCGGGAGCTGAGATCGGGAGATATCACCCCTCGTTAGATAGACTTGGCAGCAATTAATTTCCACGTGAATCTCACCCCTTTACCCCAGTTTTCTCCGCTTGCCGTCTGAAGCTGGCAACACTGATATCTTCAGAAATCCTTCCCAAATGGCCATCTTCTGTCCATGAGCATTCGACATTGAGTGTTGGCAAGGCACTTGGCCCTAGGTGAAAAATTGTCAGAGGGAAGGTTGACACCAAACCACACAGAAATATTAGGTCAGGTGATTAAAAGCCAAATGTTAATTGTTAAGCAGCTTATTTTAAAGTGGGCGTGGGGGGGGGGGGTAGAGAAATGGAGAGGTTTAGGGAAGGAATTCCAGAGCTTACAGACCATGCAGCTGAAGGCATGGCTGTTGATGAAGGTGCAATGAAAATTGGAGGCTGACAAGAAGCCGGAACCAGAAGAACACAGAGATGATGGAGGGTTCGATTGGAGAGATAGGGAGGGAATGAGGCCGTGGAGAGATTGAACACAACAATGGGAATTTTAAAATCGGGGCTGTGATGGACCAGGAAGCTATGTAGGTCAGTGTGTACAACATGAGTGAATGGGCCCTGGTGGGAGGGAGGATGCAAGCAACAGAGTTTGAACGATGTTACAAAATATATCTAAATACCCGCTCCACACATTGCCTACTTTAATATACTCCCTCCAATTACAATTCACCAAATCTGTTAGCTTAATAACCAGTCCTGACAGACTGTCGCAAAGGTCAAAAACAGGGTGCTTTATATTCAGGGTAGCAAGTACTTTAATTTAATTGAAAATTGATTGTCGGGGGGAAGTTATTAAGGGTGATTACTGTCTTGAGAGTGTGGTGATTGGATTTATGCAAATGAGTGAGTTCTCCAGGTCTATACTACACAGTAGAGAGACCTGTGTAATTAGGCAGTAGGTATAACCAGTTACCTTGGTTACTTTGTAATTTAATGTTGCACATTGCAGTATAACACTGCTGGGAAACATTAACTGTTGGGGATGTCAGAATGAGTTTTAGTACTTTGAACTCGGGTGGCTGTGAATATCTTCTTTATTAATTATGATTGCTGGTCGGATCATTTTGGTTTAAGATTGTGGAACGTTGTTCCAGGCAGCAAACACATTTCTGAGGACTTGGGGTGGGCGTTAGGAGGTGGGTGGGTTGCTGTATCAATGCAATTTAATTCTACACTAGCCTCCAATCTGATGGTCAGTACTTACCCAGGTAGTAAGTCTGACAGCGCAGTAAGATCCCCCCAGGTTCAATCCTCTCGATCTGAGTTAGTTCATTACATACCAGCTCACAATGCCAGCTGCTCCATTTGGCTTCAGTAGATGGTAGAAAGAAAGTCTCACATTTCTATAGCACCTTTCTAAATTGTGCACAGTAAGATTCAACAACCAGCAATGTAATTAATCACCAAAACATTAGTTCTGATGTTGGTTTAATGTTAACTATCAGCTGGAACTCCCCCTGCTCTTGACAAAGCTCCACAAGATTTTTTACATCCTTATAGAACAGACGGGGCCTCAGATTAACATCTCATTCTTACATCCCTTTTGCAATGCTGCACTCACTCCTGTGGCCACTGGGTGTGTCTGCCTGCTTTGTGCTGAGGTTTCTGGAAAGGAGTTGCTGAATCAGATCTGAGAGTCTATTCACTAATGCACAGCTGATAACTGATAATGACAGCAACAGGTTCAGCTGTGATGCCCCTGGAGTTGAATAGGCTCACACATCAGGAACTGGCCGGGATTCTCTGATTATGAGGCTAAGTGTTGACGCCGTCGTAATCGCCGTCGCGTTTCCCGACGGCATCAACACGGCCTCAGGATCAGCTATTCTGGTCCCTACTGGGGGCCAGCACGGCACTGGAGCGACCCACCCCGCTCCAGCTGCCGATCCCGGCGTGAACTAGGCACCGTGGGATCCGCACATGCGCAGTGGCACCGGCGGCAACGCACGCATGCACAGTGCCTCCCTTCTCCGCGCCGACCCCGATGCAACATGGCGTAGGGCTAAAGGGGCCGGCGCGGAAGAAAGGAGGCCCCCAGCCCGAGAGGCCGGCCAACCGATCGGTGGGCCTAGGTCGCGGGCCAGGCCACAGCGGAGGCCCCCCAGGGTCGGAGCCCCTCCCCAGGCTGCCCCCAGATACATCCACGCCGAAAGTCCTGCCGGCTAAGAGCAGGTGTGGACGGTGCCGGCAGGACACTGCTGTTTTAGCATGGCTGCTCGGCCCATCCTGGACCGAGAATCGCCGGGGGGCCCCGTAGAGCGGCCCCAGCGGCGCGGCGCGATTCGTGCCGGTCCCGGCGATTCTCCGGCCCGGCCCCGGGGTGAGAGAATCCCACCCAGGAATTTGGGCAATGTACCAATGGCTGCTTCTTGACATTCATATGACTGTAACCCAGACTGAGGCAGCAAGTTGGGTAAACCTGGAATCGAATTGTGCGCGGATCTCATGCATTCCTCTCCACTTGTTTTATCTTCCATTTCACAATGTCTCAAACAACACCTCAAACACAGCCAGAATACGTGAACAGACATTTTACCTCTCAACAGCTTGAGCAAATTACTGAAATTCTGTCAATCACTGCCAGACTTGATCAAAACAATATTGCGCGCAATGACCAAGCTGACACTCCAACACAGCACTAATGTTGCACTGCACTGTCAGAGGGTCAGTACTGAGGGAGTGCCGCACTGTCAGAGGGTCAGTACTGAGGGAGTGCTGCACTGTCAGAGGGTCAGTACTGAGGGAGTGCCGCATTGTCAGCGGGTCAATACTGAGGGAGTGCCGTACTGTCAGCGGGTCAGTACTGAGGGAGTGCTGCGCTGTCAGAGGGTCAGTACTGAGGGAGTGCTGCACTGTCAGAGGGTCAGCACTGAGGGAGTGCTGCACTGTCAGAGGGTCAGTACTGAGGGAGTGCCGCACTGTCAGAGGGTCAGTACTGAGGGAGTGCTGCGCTGTCAGAGGGTCAATACTGAGGGAGTGCCGCATTGTCAGCGGGTCAGTACTGAGGGAGTGCTGCGCTGTCAGAGGGTCAGTACTGAGGGAGTGCTGCACTGTCAGAGGGTCAGTACTGAGGGAGTGCCGCATTGTCAGCGGGTCAGTACTGAGGGAGTGCCGCACTGTCAGAGGGTCAGTACTGAGGGAGTGCTGCACTGTCAGAGGGTCAGTACTGAGGGAGTGCCGCATTGTCAGAGGGTCAGTACTGAGGGAGTGCTGCACTGTCAGAGGGTCAGTACTGAGGGAGTGCTGCACTGTCAGAGTGTCAGTACTGAGGGAGTGCTGCACTGTCAGAGGGTCAGTACTGAGGGAGTACTGCACTGTCAGAGGGTCAGTAGTGAGGGAGTGCCGCACTGTCAGAGGGTCAGTACTGAGGCACTGCTGCAGTCAGAGGGTCAGTACTGAGGGCGTGCCGCACTGTCAGAGGGTCAGTACTGAGGGAGTGCTGCACTGTCAGAGGGTCAGCACTGAGGGAGTGCTGCACTGTCAGAGGGTCAGCACTGAGGGAGTGCTGCACTGTCAGAGGGTCAGTACTGAGGGAGTGCCGCACTGTCAGAGGGTCAGTACTGAGGGAGTGCTGCACTGTCAGAGGGTCAGTACTGAGGGAGTGCCGCACTGTCAGAGGGTCAGCACTGAGGGAGTGCTGCACTGTCAGAGGGTCAGTACTGAGGGAGTGCCGCACTGTCAGAGGGTCAGTACTGAGGGAGTGCTGCGCTGTCAGAGGGTCAATACTGAGGGAGTGCCGCATTGTCAGCGGGTCAGTACTGAGGGAGTGCTGCGCTGTCAGAGGGTCAGTACTGAGGGAGTGCTGCACTGTCAGAGGGTCAGTACTGAGGGAGTGCCGCATTGTCAGCGGGTCAGTACTGAGGGAGTGCCGCACTGTCAGAGGGTCAGTACTGAGGGAGTGCTGCACTGTCAGAGGGTCAGTACTGAGGGAGTGCCGCATTGTCAGAGGGTCAGTACTGAGGGAGTGCTGCACTGTCAGAGGGTCAGTACTGAGGGAGTGCTGCACTGTCAGAGTGTCAGTACTGAGGGAGTGCTGCACTGTCAGAGGGTCAGTACTGAGGGAGTACTGCACTGTCAGAGGGTCAGTAGTGAGGGAGTGCCGCACTGTCAGAGGGTCAGTACTGAGGCACTGCTGCAGTCAGAGGGTCAGTACTGAGGGCGTGCCGCACTGTCAGAGGGTCAGTACTGAGGGAGTGCTGCACTGTCAGAGGGTCAGCACTGAGGGAGTGCTGCACTGTCAGAGGGTCAGCACTGAGGGAGTGCTGCACTGTCAGAGGGTCAGTACTGAGGGAGTGCCGCACTGTCAGAGGGTCAGTACTGAGGGAGTGCTGCACTGTCAGAGGGTCAGTACTGAGGGAGTGCCGCACTGTCAGAGGGTCAGCACTGAGGGAGTGCTGCACTGTCAGAGGGTCAGTACTGAGGGAGTGCCGCACTGTCAGAGGGTCAGGACTGAGGGAGTGCCACACTGTCAGAGGGTCAGTACTGAGGGAGTGCTGCACTGTCAGAGGGTCAGTACTGAGGGAGTGCTGCACTGTCAGAGGGTCAGTACTGAGGGGGTGCTGCTCTGTCAGAGGGTCAGTACTGAGGGAGTGCCGCACTGTCAGAGGGTCAGTACTGAGGGAGTGCTGCTCTGTCAGAGGGTTAGTACTGAGGGAGTGCCGCACTGTCAGAGGGTCAGTACTGAGGGAGTGCTGCACTGTCAGAGTCAGTACTGAGGGAGTGCTGCACTGCCAGAGGGTCAGTACTGAGGGAGTGCTGCACTGTCAGAGGGTCAGCACTGAGGTAGTTGTCACCACCTGGAATGGGTAACTTCACAGTAACTGGATTGGATTGGATTGGATTTGTTTATTGTCACGTGTACCGAGGTACAGTGAAAAGTATTTTTCTGCGAGCAGCTCAACAGATCATTAAGTACATGGGAAGAAAAGGGAATAAAAGAAAATACATAATAGGGCAACACAACATATACAATGTAACTACATAAGCACCGGCATCGGATGAAGCATACAGGGTGTAGTGTTAATGAGGTCAGTCCATAAGAGGGTCATTTAGGAGTCTGGTGACAGTGGGGAAGAAGCTGTTTTTGAGTCTGTTCGTGCGTGTTCTCAGACTTCTGTATCTCCTGCCCGATGGAAGAAGTTGGAAGAGTGAGTAAGCCGGGTGGGAGGGATCTTTGATTATGCTGCCTGCTTTCCCCAGGCAGCGGGAGGTGTAGATGGAGTCAATGGATGGGAGGCAGGTTCGTGTGATGGACTGGGCGGTGTTCCCGACTCTCTGAAGTTTCTTGCGGTCCTGGGTCGAGCAGTTGCCATACCAGGCTGTGATGCAGCCTGATAGGATGCTTTCTATGGTGCATCTGTAAAAGTTGGTAAGAGTTAATGTGGACATGCCGAATTTCCTTAGTTTCCTGAGGAAGTATAGGCGCTGTTGTGCTTTCTTGGTGGTAGCGTCGACGTGGGTGGACCAGGACAGATTTTTGGAGATGTGCACCCCTAGGAATTTGAAACTGCTGACCGTCTCCACCTCGGCCCCGTTGATGCTGACAGGGGTGTGTACAGTACTTTGCTTCCTGAAGTCAATGACCGGCTCTTTAGTTTTGCTGGCATTGAGGGAGAGATTGTTGTCGCTACACTTCATTGCAGTGTTCATGTAAGCCTACTTGTGACAATAAAGATTATTATTATGAAAGTTGTTAAAGGCGATTCAATGGTAATTGAGTGAATACTTGAAAGGGAAACATTTTGCAGGGTTGTGGAGAGAGGGGGGGGGGGTAATCTGGTGAATCGCCCACAGCAGCAGGACAGGCTCGATGAGCCAAATAGATTCCCTCTGCTGGATTATTCTATGAAGTCCCATATGTGAAGCTGGGTGGAGTGTGTGAGGGAAGGGCAATTCCGGCCTCCTGGAAACCATTCCTTAGCAACAAGCCTGTGCTCTTTGGAGAGGTACAGCCCAAAGAAACTGACATGAGGAAGGTGGGGAGATTGAATTGTTACAGGACATGGTAAGATGACAAGTGTTGTAGCCCAGAGACACAGAATGACAAGGCCTTTGTTGCAATGTATGAATGGGTTCAACCTTTAACTGGGAAAAGGAACGCACTGTAATTTCACTGTCAATGCACGGTGCTGAGTCAATGGATGCTGACAGCAGTGATCCTATGAAAGGGAAGTAACTCCCAGGATTGCAGAGTCTCACATTCCTCAGCTGTTGCTATGCCAGCCTGCAGTGCATTTAGCAGCTAGTGAGTTAAAGTATTTGTTGCGACGGAATCACAGTGGCCTCACCCTATGAGGGCTGAACCTATAGCCAGTGACCTCAGAGTCAATCCACGATGAAAGGAAACAAACTCTTCCCCTGTCCGATTGCTGAATCTATCTCAGTCAACACGCCCCGGTCACTGATAAGACTCAATAAAAACTCCCAAGAGGCAAAGAATATTATTTAAATATTAGAGTAACAACTTCATTCACTGAGGTAAAAAGAAGGATTTGTATTTCTGTAGCACCTTTCATCAGCTCAGGATCTCCCAACACGCTTTTCAGCAAAGCGAGTACTTTTTGAAGGGTACCCTTTAATTGTAATGGGGGGGACATGACAGCCAATTTTGAGAACAGCAAGATCCCACAAACAGCAATGTTGTCAATGTAGGCGTGGCCCTTTGATTTTGCAGCATCTCAGCACAGTTTAGATTAGGTAAATACACAACCTTCAGACCAGAAGAAGTGTTTTCTGATAAATGCCAACTTTTGACTCATTGCTAAGCACTGAGAACAAACATATGAGCAATGAGGAGGCCATTCAGCCCCTCAAGCATGTTCTGCTATTAAATAAGATCACAGCTAATCTGATAGTAACTTCAGATCTGCATCCCGCCTACCCCCCAGTAACCTTCCACTCTGCTTACATCTGCCTTTTCAGGAAGAGTTCCCACCCTCTAAGGGAAAAAATCTGCCTCGTCACCGTTTTAAATGGGTGACCCCTTATTTTAAACACTAACCCCCGAATTCTAGAGTCTCCCACAAGCAGCAACACCCTGTCCACGCCCACCCTTTCAATACTCCTCAGGATCTTATAAGTTTCAATCAAGTCGCCTCTTACTCCTCGAAACTCACGGTTATTAACTATGGGCTCTTACTGTGCAGCAGTGCGTAAAGTGTTAGCACGAGTCATATTTTAAGTTATCAATGTTCAAAATACTGGCTCGTTGCCAACACTGATTGGGCGTTTCCCTGGAGGCTTCATTACAGAGTCTCCTGCTGCATAACCGCTGCCCACCTCACCACCCCCACCCCTCACCCCCCCACCCCCCTCCCCCTCACCACCCCACCTTCCTCCCCCTCCCACCCCCCTCCACCCCCCCACCTTCCTCCCCCTCCCACCCCCTCCACCCCCCCTCACCCTCCCACCCCCTCACCTTCCTCCCGCTCACCCCCTCTCCCTCACCCCAGTCCCTCACCTTCCTCCCCCTCACCCCCACCCCACTCCTCACCCCACCCCCTCAGGTATTCAGATGTCTCTTTTTGTGCTTACTGTACCATGTAGGTGCTGCAAGAGATTAGGAGGGCAAATGTTGATGTTTGTTGCGAGGAGAAGAGAGGTTGGCACGTTATGTTACAATTAGCCACATCTGGAAAACTGTTACAAGTTTTTGTATCCTTACTTAAGGATATAGGGCGAGATTCTTCGACCCCCCCGCCGGGTCGGAGAATCGCCGGGGGATGGCGTGAATCCCGCCCCCGGCGGTTGCCGAAATCTCCGGCACCGTATATTCGGCGGGGGCGGGATCCACGCCGGGCCCCCCCCCGGCGATTCTCCGGCCCCCGATGGGCCGAAGTCCCACTGCTAGAATGCCTGTCCTGCCGGCGTGAATTAAACCACCTCTCTTACCGGCGGGACAAGGCGGCGCGGGCGGGCTCCGGGGTCCTGGGGGGGGCACGGGGCGATCTGGCCCCGGGGGGTGCCCCCACGGTAGCCTGGCCCGCGATCGGGGCCCACCGCGGGAGGGCCTGTGCCGTGGGGGCACTCTTTTCCTTCCGCCTTCACCGCGGTCTCCACTATGGCGGAGGCGGGAGAACCCCTCCACAGCACATGCGCGGGGATGCCGTGAGCGGCCGCTAACGCTCCCACGCATGCGCCGCCCGGCAATGTCATTTCCGCGCCAGCTGGCAGGGCACCAAAGGCCTTTCCCGCCAGCTGGCGGGGCGAAAATCAATCCGGCGCGGGCCTAGCCCCTCAAGGTAAGGGCACGGCCCCTCAAGATGCGGAGGATTCAGCACCTTTGAGGCGGCGCGATGCCCGACTGATTTGCGCCGTTTTTGGCACCGGTCGGCGGACATCGCGCAGATACCGGAGAATTTTGCCCTATTAGAAGTGTTCTGGGAAGGCTCGCGTGACTGATGAAGGGGTTATCATGAGGAAAGGTTGAAGCAATTTGGGCCTAAAATCTTTGGAGTTCAGGAGGAGTAATCTCACTGAAACATGCAAGAGTCTGAGGGGATTTGACAGGGTGGATAACAGAGTGGTGGGTGGGGTTCCTGAGTTTCAAAAATAGAGGGTCGCCCATTTAGGACCAAAATAAGGCGAAACCTTTTTTCTCAGTAGGTCATTAATCTGTGGAATTCCCTTTCCCGAAAGCAGTGGTGGCTGCGACATTAAACATGTTGAATGGAGTGGAGGGTTATGGGAAGACAGGAAAGGGGAGGCCACATTCAGGTTGGCAGAGCTGGCTCGAGGGGCCGAAATCCAGTCTGTTCATATCCTAACCTACATTAAAACTAATTCTCTAAGCACTGATGCTCACTGGCCTACACTTCTTACGGAAGGGCACTGGCTCCAGATCTGACTGTGCTTCAACATTAAGATTCTCGTCCTTAGATGTTTCCATGCCTCGTTCTCTCCCCAGCTCTCTAACCTCCTCCAACTTTATAAAAACTCCTACACTCCTCTGAATCTGGCCCCGCTTAAGTTTCCCTGATTTTAATCCATTAGCAGCCATGCTTTCAACTGCCTTAAGACCATAAGACATAGGAGCGGAAGGCCATTCGGCCCATCGAGTCCACTCCACCATTCAATCTTGGCTGATTTCAACTCCATTTACCCGCTCTCTCTCCATACCCCTTAATTCCTCGTGAAATCAAGAATTTATCAACTTCTGTCTTAAAGACAACTCAACATCCCGGCCTCCACCGCCCTCTGTGGCAATGAATTCCACAGACCCACCACTCTCTGGCTGAAGAAATTTCTCCTCATCTCTGTTCTAAAGTGACTCCCTTTTATTCTAAGGCTGTGCCCCCGGGTCCTAGTCTCCCCTGCTAATGGAAACAACCTCCCTACGTCCACCCTATCTAAGCCATTCATTATCTTGTAAGTTTCTATTAGATCTCCCCTCAACCTCCTAAACTCCAATGAATATGATCCCAGGATCCTCAGATGTTCATCGTATGTTAGGCCTACAATTCCTGGGATCATCCGTGTGAATCTCCGCTGGACCCGCTCCAGTGCCAGTATGTCCTTCCTGAGGTGTGGGGCCCAAAATTGCTCACAGTATTCTAAATGGGGCCTAACTAGTGCTTTATAAAGCTTCAGAAGTACATCCCTGCTTTTATATTCCAAGCCTCTTGAGATAAATGACAACATTGCATTTGCTTCTTATTACGGACTCAACCTGCAAGTTTACCTTTAGAGAATCCTGGACTAGGACTCCCAAGTCCCTTTGCACTTCAGCATTATGAATGTTGTCACCATTTAGAAAATAGTCCATGCCTCTATTCTTTTTTCCAAAGTGCAAGACCTCGCACTTGCCCACGTTGAATTTCATCAGCCATTTCTTGGACCACTCTCCTAAACTGTCTAAATCTTTCTGCAGCCTCCCCACCTCCTCCATACTACCTGCCCCTCCACCTATCTTTGTATCATCGGCAAACTTAGCCAGAATGCCCCCAGTCCCGTCATCTAGATCGTTAATATAAAAAGAGAACAGCTGTGGCCCCAACACTGAACCCTGCGGGACACCACTCGTCACCGGTTGCCATTCCGAAAAAAAAACTTTTATCCCAACTCTCTGCCTTCTGCCTGACAGCCAATCGTCAATCCATGTTAGTACCTTGCCTCGAATACCATGGGCCCTTATTTTACTCAGCAGTCTCCCATGAGGCACCTTATCAAAGGCCTTTTGGAAGTCAAGATAGATAACATCCATTGGCTCTCCTTGGTCTAACCTATTTGTTATCTCTTCAAAGAACTCTAACAGGTTTGTCAGGCATGACCTCCCCTTACTAAATCCATGCTGACTTGTCCTAATCCGACCCTGCACTTCCAAGAATTTAGAAATCTCATCCTTAACGATGGATTCTAGAATCTTGCCAACAACCGAGGTTAGGCTAATTGGCCTATAATTTTCCATCTTTTTCCTTGTTCCCTTCTTGAACAGGGGGGTTCAACAGCGATTTTCCAATCCTCTGGGACTTTCCCTGACTCCAGTGACTTTTGAAAGATCATAACACCTCCACTATTTCTTCAGCTATCTCCTTTAGAACTCTAGGATGTAGCCCATCTGGGCCCAGAGATCTATCAATTTTTAGACCTCTTAGTTTCTCTAGCACTTTCTCCTTTGTGATGGCTACCATATTCAACTCTGCCCCCTGACTCTTCTGAATTGTTGGGATATTACTCATGTCTTCTACTGTGAAGACTGACACAAAGTATTTATTTAGTTCCTCAGTTATTTCCTTGTCTCCCATCACTAGATTACCAGCGTCATTTTGGAGCGGCCCAATTTCTACTTTTGCCTCCCGTTTGTTTTTAATGTATTTAAAGAAACTTTTACTATCATTCCTAATGTTACTGGTTAGCCTACCTTCATAATTGATCCTCTCTTTCCTTATTTCTCTCTTTGTTATCCTCTGTTTGTTTTTGTAGCCTTCCCAATCTTCTGACTTCCCACTACTCTTTGCCACATTATAGGCTTTCTCTTTTGCTTTGATGCATTCCCTGACTTCCTTTGTCAGCCATGGCTGCCTAATCCCCCCTCTGATAACCTTTCTTTTCTTTGGGATGAACCTCAATTACTCCCAGAAACTCCTGCCATTGCTGTTCTACTGTCTTTCTCACTAGGCTCTGCTCCCAGTCGATTTTCGTCAGTTCCTCCCTCATGCCCCTGTAGTTACCTTTATTTAACTGTAACACCTTTACATCTGATTCTACCTTCTTTCTTTCAAATTGCAGACTGAATTCTACCATATTATGATCACTGCCTCCTAAGTAGGCTGCAAGTGTTGGGCACACTGGATAAGTGGGGCTTGTTCAAGGATCAGCTACTGCGTGTTCTTGATAAGTATGTACCGGTCAGGCAGGGAGGAAGGCGTCGAGCGAGGGAACGTGGTTTACCAAGGAAGTGGAATCTCTTGTTAAGAGGAAGAAGGAGGCCTATGTGAAGATGAGGTGTGAAATTTCGGTTGGGGCGATGGATAGTTACAAGGTAGCGAGGAAGGATCTAAAGAGAGAGCTAAGACGAGCAAGGAGGGGACATGAGAAGTATTTGGCAGGAAGGATTAAGGAATACCCAAAAGCTTTCTATAGGTATGTCAGGAATAAGCGAATGACGAGGGAAAGAGTAGGACCAGTCAAGGACAGGGATGGGAAATTGTGTGTGGAGTCTGAAGAGATAGGCGAGATACTAAATGAATATTTTTCGTCAGTATTCACTCAGGAAAAAGATAATGTTGTGGAGGAGAATGCTGAGCCCCAGGCTAATAGAATAGATGGCATTGAGGTACGTAGGGAAGAGGTGTTGGCAATTCTGGACAGGCTGAAAATAGATAAGTCCCCGGGACCTGATGGGATTTATCCTAGGATTCTCTGGGAGGCCAGGGAAGAGATTGCTGGACCTTTGGCTTTGATTTTTATGTCATCATTGGCTACAGGAATAGTGCCAGAGGACTGGAGGACAGCAAATGTGGTCCCTTTGTTCAAAAAGGGGAGCAGAGACAACCCCGGCAACTATAGACCGGTGAGCCTCACGTCTGTAGTGGGTAAAGTCTTGGAGGGGATTATAAGAGACAAGATTTATAATCATCTAGATAGGAATAATATGATCAGGGATAGTCAGCGTGGCTTTGTGAAGGGTAGGTCATGCCTCACAAACCTTATTGAGTTCTTTGAGAAGGTGACTGAACAGGTAGATGAGAGTAGAGCAGTTGATGTGGTGTATATGGATTTCAGCAAAGCGTTTGATAAGGTTCCCCACGGTAGGCTATTGCAGAAAATACGGAGGCTGGGGATTGAGGGTGATTTAGAGATGTGGATCAGAAATTGGCTAGCTGAAAGAAGACAGAGGGTGGTGGTTGATGGGAAATGTTCAGAATGGAGTACAGTCACAAGTGGAGTACCACAAGGATCTGTTCTGGGGCCGTTGCTGTTTGTCATTTTTATCAATGACCTAGAGGAAGGCGCAGAAGGGTGAGTGAGTAAATTTGCAGACAATACTAAAGTTGGTGGTGTTGTCGATAGTGTGGAAGGATGTAGCAGGTTACAGAGGGATATAGATAAGCTGCAGAGCTGGGCTGAGAGGTGGCAAATGGAGTTTAATGTAGAGAAGTGTGAGGTGATTCACTTTGGAAGGAATAACAGGAATGCGGAATATTTGGCTAATGGTAAAGTTCTTGAAAGTGTGGATGAGCAGAGGGATCTAGGTGTCCATGTACATAGATCCCTGAAAGTTGCCACCCAGGTTGATAGGGTTGTGAAGAAGGCCTATGGAGTGTTGGCCTTTATTGGTAGAGGGATTGAGTTCCGGAGTCAGGAGGTCATGTTGCAGCTGTACAGAACTCTGGTACGGCTGCATTTGGAGTATTGCGTACAGTTCTGGTCACCGCATTATAGGAAGGACGTGGAGGCTTTGGAGCGGGTGCAGAGGAGATTTACCAGGATGTTGCCTGGTATGGAGGGAAAATCTTATGAGGAAAGGCTGATGGACTTGAGGTTGTTTTCGTTAGAAAGAAGAAGGTTAAGAGGAGACTTAATAGAGGCATACAAAATGATCAGGGGGTTGGATAGGGTGGACAGTGAGAGCCTTCTCCCGCGGATGGAAATGGCTGGCACGAGGGGACATAACTTTAAACTGAGGGGTAATAGATATAGGACAGAGGTCAGAGGTAGGTTCTTTACGCAAAGAGTAGTGAGGCCTTGGATTGCCCTACCTGCTACAGTAGTGAACTCGCCAACATTGAGGGCATTTAAAAGTTTATTGGATAAACATATGGATGATAATGGCATAGTGTAGGTTAGATGGCTTTTGTTTCGGTGCAACATCGTGGGCCGAAGGGCCTGTACTGCGCTGTATTGTTCTATGTTCTAAGTGTTCACTTACTTTAAGATCTTTTATCAAGTCTGGCTCATTACATAACACTAAGTCCAGAATGGCCTTTTCCCTCGTGGTCTCCATCACAAGCTGTTCCAAAACGCCCTCCTGTAAACATTCAATGAATTCCCTTTCTTTGGGTCCACTGGCAACATTATTTACCCAGTCCACCTGCATATTGAAGTCCCCCATGATCACTGTGACCTTGCCTTTCTGACATGCCCTTTCTATTTCGTGGTGCATTTTGTGCCCCTGGTCCTGACCACTGTTAGGAGGTCTGCACATAACTCCCATTATGGTTTTTTTGCCTTTGTGGTTCCTCAACTCTACCCACACAGACTCCACATCATCCGACCCTATGTCGTTTACTGCTATTGATTTAATTTCATTCCTAATTAACAAGGCAACCCCGCCCCCTCTGCCCACCTCTCTGTCTTTTCAATAGGTTGTGAATCCCTGGATGTTTAAATGCCAGTCCTGAACCCCCTGCAACCACGTCTCTGTGATGCCTACCACATCATACCTGTCAGTCACAATCTGGGCCACAAGCTCCTCTACCTTGTTCCATACACTGCGCGCATTTAAATATAGCACCTTTAATTCTCTGTTGACCGTCCCTTTTTGTTTTCTTAGTGTGGTGGACCTTGGTTTACTGAGCCTTTCCATACACTGTGTCATATTTTGTGGGATGGGGACTATCGTAACCTCTCCTGAGTTTTGTCTTTTTGTGCTTTTTTTGTATTCCTAAGCAGCTACGCTTCCCACTGACTACTTCACCTCTTGGTTCCCTGACTTTCCCTTCCCCCCCAATCTCTAGTTTAAAGTCCTATTGACCCGAAAAGGCCTTGACCCGAAACTCTGCAAATCCTCTGCAAACTCTTCTCCTTTAAACTTCTGCATAAAGTGTACCTCACTGTCCTAATACCGCCTCTCATCTAGCTCAGTGTCAAAGCTGTTTTTATTGATAATACTCACATTAAGCACTTTTGAGTTTTGCTACATTAAAGGTGTTATTTAAACACAAGTTGTTGTATTCCTTTGAGCACAGAAGATTAAAGGTGATATAACTGGTGTTTAAGAATGATGTTCAGAAGATTTGATAAGCAGAGGCAGCAGGAGGGGTTGGCGTTGCCAAACTTGCTTCATTATTATTGGGCGGCGAATGTGAACAAGGTGCGGCGGTGGTGGGAAGGAGAAGGGGTAGAGTGGGTTAGGATGGAGGAGGAATCTTGTAAGGGGTCTAGTTTGAGGGCTATGGTGACGGCAGCATTGCCAATGGCTCCGAGAAGGTATTCAGGGAGCCCAGTGGTGCAGTCCACGGTGAAGATATGGAATCAGCTGAGGAGGCATTTTAGGGTGGAAGGGATGTCGGTGCTAACGCCGCTGTGCGAGAATCATGGGTTTGAGCTGGGGGAGATGGATAGTGTATACAGGAGGTGGAGGGATGTGGGGCTGGTCAAGGTGAGGGATTTGTATTTGGAGGAAGGGTTCGCCAGTCTGGAGGAGCTAAGGGAGAGGGTAGAGTTGCTGACAGGTACTGAGTTCAGGTATCTCCAGGTTAGGGACTTTGCGCGAAAGGTCTGGAAGGGGTTCCCTAGATTGCCGGGATACACCCTACTGGAGCGACTGCTGTTTCCGGATGTGGAAGGGGGGGGGGGGGGGGGGGGGGATGAATTGAGGATATATACAAGTGGCTGGGGGAGCAGAGAGGCGGGTGGGTGGTGAAGATCAAGGAGAAATGGGAGGGGAGATCAATTGGGGAGTATGGAGTGAGGCACTGCGTAGGGTAAACAGGACCTCCTCGGGCGAGAAGGAGTGGGTTCTTTCAGGGGGTAGCAGATGAGTGTGAGAGGTGTGGGCGGGGCCAGCGAATCATGCGCACATGTTTTGGGGTTGTGAAAAATTGGGACGATTCTGGGCGGGAGTGTTCACGGACTTAGCCAGGATAGTGGAGGAGGGAGTGGACCCGGACCCTTTGGTGGCGATATTTGGGGTTTCAGAGAAGCCGGAGCTCATGGAGAGGAGGAAGGCCGATGTCTTGGCCTTTGCCTCTCTGATTGCACGGTGACGAATTTTGCTAGAGTGGCGGTCGGCATCGCCACCGGGGGTAGCAGCTTGGTTGGGTGACCTGTATGACTTCCTGCGGTTAGAGAAGATAAAGTATGAGTTAAGGGGCTCTGCAGGGGGGGGGGGTTGAGAAAAGGTGGGGGATGTTTGTGACCGTGCTTGAGGAGCTGTTCGCGCGGGGTTTGGGGGCGTGAAAACGGGATTTGTATAGTTGATTGCTGGGAACATGTTTCCCGGGGTGTTTATTTGCTGTAACCTGTTTTGATACATGTTTGTAATAAAATACATTTTTTAAAAAAGAGATGTGTTAGGGTAGGGAGAAGTTATTTCCTATACATGGGCGGGGGGGTTCAGAATAGTGTGGGGTGACCTTAAAATTAGAACTCTGCCTTTGAGGGGCAATTTCAGGAAGCATCCAGACAGCAGATCACAAGAGGGGAGAGGCAGAGAAAGCAAAGGCCACGTCCATCACTAAACCAGCTTCGCCCGCTCTCAACTAGTGTCCTCTGCTGTATACACCATCAGATGTGAATACACAATCTGTTTACGAGCACATGATGCTGGCATGAGGTTCACTTGGTGAAAGATCGCCCTTAAGTCAGTCAATTCTAATATTTGCATAAGACTATAAAACGGAGGAACAGAGGCAAGCTCACTCAGCCCATGGAGTCTGCCCCACCGTCAATGAGATCACGGCTGATCAGATATAATCATCAACGACACTTTCCTGCCGCACCCCCATAACTCTCGATTCCTGATTAAAAATCTGTCTGTCTCAGCCTTGAACATGAACTGTGCAATTGTTCAATGATCCCCTCAAATTACCCTTTACAATGACTGACCTATGAGACCTCTACTGTATTCTGATGGCACACACAATTCTCCCAATGGACAAAGCACAAGTTTGCTGACTGCATTCACAGTTTGCGAGATGTGGTGCAAACATGTCACATACAGGCATGTGGAATCACCCAGACATCAATGAACTCTGTATGGAAAGCATTGCATCATCGGATGCATCATAGCAGGAAGTGTACTCAATGTTTGCATTTACCACTGATGCACACTTACCCAACACACAAGATGATGTGTACCCAAGATGGAGTAACAATGAGGGAGGAGTTGGCACAATTTAAATATTTTACTGTTAGGTTTAATAATTAGTGATTTTGCCTGTGCGAGGCCGAGTACAGAACAACAAAAAACTCTACCACACGTGTCCCTGAACATGTGTGACTGCTTGTGCATGTCGGTGGTCAGCATGCAACTGTTTCTGCATGTGTGTGAGTAAAATCCACGTGTGTTGACTGCGTATCCGGATACGAACACCACAGCTTCACATTCGTAACTGTGCAATGAGGCATCCAGATGTGTCCCAATTGGGTTTAATTTTTCTAACACGAGTTGAGGCACGAGTTAAGTATTGACTAGCGATAGTCGTTAGAACCTGCAGCTTTACTCAGTAACCCACTCAGTCAAACAGTTCATCCTCATGGGGTAGAAAATACAAATTATTTAGTTATAAAATGTTAACAGACCCCCCCCCCCCCAGTGTTTTCAGGATTTGCTGTCTGCACAGATGTGGGTCACAAAGCAAATTCAAGAGATTTGAGCCTCCATTCTATTCTTCTTCTGTTAAACCCTTGGCAAAACCTTCCATCTTCAGTGTGAGTAGCAAGTCCACAAGAAGTACCAAATAATTTGGTGTGCGCAGGAGGAGGGGGGGGTCAGATATGCCAGGGCACTGAACAGCGAGTTAGACGATGACCCCCATCAGATTTACCCGGCGGTTCTGATACCGTTTGGAGATATCGGCCTCGATCTGAAAGAGATAACGGAGCAAAATGAACTTGTTACGGGCCTGCCACACTTTGCGTCAGGACACCAATGGTCACATGCTCACACTCGAGCACCAATACTGGAGTACAGTCAGAAAACAACTTGCATTTATATAGAATCTTAAATGACCAGATGCCCCACAGCCAATTAAATGCTTTCAAAGGGTAGTCACTGTTTTAAATGTAAGAAATTTGCAGCCCATTTATGCACAGCAAGCTCCCACGAACTGCAATGTGACAATGATCAGACAATCTGTTTTGGTGATATGGACTGAGGATTAAATATTGGTCAGGACACCAGGGAGAACTCCCATGGCTCTTCTTCCAAATAGTGTTGTGGGATCTTTTACATGGTCCTCAAAAGGGCAGGCAAAAGCTTTGACATCCGATCGGAAAGACAGCACCTCTGGCCGTGCAGCACTCCTCCAGACCTGGCACTGGGGGTTTCAGCCTGATGGTGTGCTCAAGTCCCAAGGTGGGGCTTAATGCACAATCTTGTAACGCAGAGGCAGCAACACGGAGCCATCACTGACATACCGTATAATAATAATCTTTAATATTGTCACAAGTAGGCTTACATTAACACTGCAATGAAGTTACTGTGAAAAGTGACTCTCTCAGTCGTAGGTGGTCAGTTTCAACTGTCCAATGCAGGGTTACTGGGTACTGCAGCTGCTGAATCTCGATAAAGAACATAATGAGGTGCTCCCTGGGTTCTGTCAATGATTCCACACAATTTCCCAATTTCTCATCTGGGATACCCAGGTATTGAACACAGGACAAGGTGTAATCCAAAGGGGAAACTGGGAAAAACAACATTCATACCTGCACTTTCAGAGGGAGGCCCGAGAGGTTCAGGACCCGGTCAGTCATGTGCAGCCCGCAAGCATACACAGGGGAGAAGATGGAGTAAGAAAATCAGATCAGGGGCCGGTTTTGGTTGTAAACGTGTTAATTATGCATCAAGTTGTTTCTATCTAATGAATGAGAAATGTTAAATATCCTCTCTTGAACACTCTTGGATTGGAACAGTCACAATATTTAAAATTTCCCAGACTCTGCATCAGGTAGACTGCCCTCACTCGCAGTGGAAAGAAAAACTTGCATTTATATAGAGCCTTTCGGGATCCCAGGATGCCCCAAAGTGTTTCATACTTTAGTGAAGTACTTTTTAAACTGTAGTCAATCTTGTAATGTAAGAAATGCGATAGCCAAAAGCAAGCTCCCACAAACAATGTGATAATGAACAGAGAACCTGTGTTAATGATGTTGATTGAAGGTTAATTATTGGCCAGGACATGGGATAACTCTACTAGTTTTCTTCGAAACAGAGCCATGGAATCTTTTACAGAAGCACGAGGGGGCACGAGTTTAACAGCCCATCTAAAAGACAGCAGATTGTTGTTTGCGTGGGTAGCATTCTCTCAGCTGAGAGTCAGAAGCCTACGGTTTGAAATCGCACTCCAGAGACTCCAACACACAACCCAAGCTGATACTCCCAGTGGAGGACTGAAGGGGGCCGGTTAGCTCAGTTGGATGGTTGGTGATGTGTAAGCGAAGGCAACAGCACCGATTCAATTCCCGTGCCGGCTGAAGGCCATGAAGGCTCTGCTTTCTCAACCTTGTCCCTCGCTTGGGGAACCCTCAGGTTAAATCACCACCATTCAGCTCTCTCTCTCACACAAAGCAAAAGCATCCTATGGTCCTCAGACTAAGGGAGCACTGCACTGCACTGTGTAAGAAAGGTGCCATGCTTTGGAAGAAACATTAAACCAATCGGTCCTCTCAGATGGCAAGGGCACTGCTGGATGAAGGACAGGAGAGTTCTTTGCAATCTCTTCCAGTCAGCAACATTAGAATAGGTTACCTGACCTGTTATGTATTGTACGTTTTGTCTTGATTGCCATACTTTACAACCAGCGCATTGCGCGATTGCAGGATAGATGTTTACTCATTCGGGTTTTTTTGGTTTTAAAAATAAATTTAGAGTACCCAATTAATTTTTTCCAATTAAGAGGCAATTTAGAGCGGCCAATTCACCTACCCTGCACATCTTTGGGTTGTGGGGGCGAAACCCACGCAAACACGGGGAGAACGTGCAAACTCCACACGGACAGTGACCCAGAGCCGGGATCGAACCGGGGACCTCAGCGCCGTGAGGCAGCAGCGCTAAGTTTACTCATTAGTTTGACTGAGACAGCAATAAACACCTGTTGCAATGTTCCTCCCCTCCTGCGTGTACATCTGTGCTGATGGATCTTGAAAGATACCAGCACAACATGACCATTTTCACATTGCTACTTCTGGGAGCTTGCTATGTGCAAATTGCCTGCTGCACTTCCTACGTTGGAACAGTGACTACACATCATTGGCAATAAAGCACTTTGGGACATCCTCATTGGTGACACCCAATGGTAGGAATAGGGACTGCAACAGAAATGTTCATTTTTAATTTGAAACCTGCTCATTGAAATTTAAACTTTAAGCCCGCACATGCACCAAAATAAGTAACTTGCCAGCTTCCGAAGCTCTTTGGTTCTCTGAATTAGAAGGTCTAGTTTGGGTTCGAGGGCAGCCTGTTCCTCCAGAGACTGCTGTCGTTTCTGCACCATCAGGTGCTGCTTTTCTCCCACTGCTTCTGCCTGCCTCAGCTTCTGTTGCAGGAGCTCAGTCACGCGGTCTATGTATCTGAGACAGTGAAACAGTTGCAGCATTAAGTGTGTCCTCATTTTTGCCAAGTGTGATTTCCCATCTCCTCCCCACCCCCCAGAAAGTGTGATTGGCAGTGGGGGCTTGTGGTGGGGGGGGGGGGGGGGGGGGGGGGGAGGGGTGAATGGTCAATTCACAATGTTAAGACTGAATTCTATACCTTTTAAAGATTATGGAACCCAAACATAGATCTAACTGAATAGAAGAGCCGGTATAAGGAGCTGAATTGCCTCCTCCTGTACCTATGCAAACCTCAGAGGGAGCAAACTAAAATTGCCAAAATTAAATTCAATTGATAAGACACCAGCCTCCCCGAACAGGCGCCGGAATGTGGCGACTAGGGGCTTTTCACAGTAACTTCATTTGAAGCCTACTGGTGACAATAAGCGATTTTCATTTCATAATAGGTCAGCACAGTAGCAGTGGTTAGCAGTGTTGCTTCACAGCTCCAGGGTCCCAGGTTCGATTCCGGCTTGGGTCACTGTCTGTGCGGAGTCTGCACATCCTCCCCGTGTCTGTGTGGGTTTCTTCCGGGTGCTCCGGTTTCCTCCCACAGTCCAAAGATGTGCAGGTTAGGTGGATTAGCCGTGTTAAATTGCTGTTAGTGCCCAAAAGGTGAGGTGGATTACTGAGATAGGTGGATAGCGTGGAGGCCTGGGCTGAAGTAGGGTGCTCTTCCCAAAAGCCAGTGCAGCCTCGATGGGCCGAATGGCCTCCTTCTGCACTGTAAATTCTTTGAGTCTATGATAATTAGCATCAAACCTGGGAGAGGCATGGATCATGAACAAATGCCTCATCTTCACGTTGGTCAATCTCTGGACGAGGTCCCTCACCACAGACATCATGGTGACAACTTTAGCTTCATCCTGACTCTGGACAATGGCCGGGGCTGTTTGAAATTGGTTGATGGAGAGGATGTCTGCCTCCTCCTTCATCTCGGTGAGTCGCTGGCTCAGGAAGTCCTGTAACTGAAAGGGATGATAAAAAAAATTTAAATGAGGAAATCAGCCACCAACCATGTCTACGTATTTACATTGTGTATCTATCGGTTTTTCATGTATGGACCGATCTGCCTGGACTGTACGCAGAACAATACTTTTCACTGTACCTCGGTACACGTGACAATGAATCTAAATGGCAACAAACAAGGTCACTAACAGTGTCAGAACAAAGAGTCAGCCAGATGTTTGCCCAACAGTGACTTTTGGAAATGTTCCTCATTTGCTCCTCGGATTCGCCGACAGGTCAAGTGCTTCTGCACTGTAAATTCTATGATTCTATAATTCAATGCTCCTCAATAGGATGAATTAAATTGTGCCTCTTGGCTACGGTGCAAGGACTGGGTGAGCCGAGCTATCAAGCATCATTTCGGACTTTGCTAGGATTGGCTCGGAAAGCCGAATTGTATCTCAGACCAGGCTCGTGGCCTGCAGGGATCACCAAACCAGTGTGTAAAGCTCATCAGCTGCAGTGATACTGGGCCAGGGAATGAAGACAGTCGGCAGCCTCTCTCCCTGCTCTGTGCCGGGCAGTGAGTATTTCAATGGGCAGTCAATTCTGCAGGTGATGTGTTGGATCGTTTGGCTCGGAATGAGAACAAAACTCAATCAGTCAAGGCCTCCTCCTCCTCTCCCGAGCCCTTGCTGTGAAGTATAGAAAAGTTATATTGAAATTCATGCTTGTAGTGTTTGAAGTGTTACACCCACTTATGGCCACATGTTGACTCAGCACAAGCAGCTCCACAGGATATCTGACGAGGGGCAACATGGGAGAAAGTGGGGGTGGGCTGGAGAAAAGACAGATATAGTAACTTTGAAAAGTAATTTACTCTGCGTCACATTGTAACTGCAGGCACTCACCGATGTGAACAAACGGTCAGCAGACCATTCAGTCTCTCACACCTTTTGCCATTCAATCAGGTCGTAACCAAACTGTATACACTGCAGGAACGGATGTCCCGCTGCGTGGTACATTGGCGAGAACGTGCAGACGCTGCGACAACAGATGAACGGACATCGCGCGACAATCGCCAGGCAGGAATGTTCCCTTCCAGTCGGGCAACACTTCAGCAGTCAAGGGCATTCAGCCTCTGATCTCCGGGTAAGCGTTCTCCAAGGCGGCCTTCAGGACTCGCGACAACGCAGAATCGCCGAGTAGAAACTTATAGCCAAGTTCCACACACATGAGTACGGCCTCAACCGGGACCTGGGATTCATGTCGCATTACATTCATCCCCCACCATCTGGCCTGCGAAATCCTACCAACTGTCCTGGCTTGACACAATTTACACCTCTTTAACCTGGGGTTACCCCATCTCTGGATCTGTAAAGACTTAATTACCTGCAAATGCTCACATTCAATGTATCGTATTGCATCTTTGACTTTGTATATATATATATATATATATGTTTCTGGAACCAACCTCTTCATTCACCTCAGGAGCAGTGCTCCGAAAGCTGGTGATTTGAAACTAACCTGTTGGACTTTAACCTGGTGTGGTCAGACTTCTTACTGAACTGTATACCAACAAAGTATTTGCTCACTGGCACCACACTGTGGCCAGCAGTTGCTCGTGCATCCCACTAATGTTCAGCAATCACCACAGCCATACATTTCATTCCCGATCGTCGTATTTTGAACATTTTCCCAGTCTTTTTCTATTTCTAGCTGAAAAGTACCTCCATGAGCTCATTAACAAACTGGTTTCTGGTTTCTGTACTCTCCAGGATTGTCAGAGCGTCGTTCTCCTTTGCCACTCCGTCATCACCTAAAATCACAAAAGAGACTTTCACCTAACAGAGAACGAGCCGCCTGTGATTGTAAAGTCATTGATCAGCGAAGGATTTGATTAGCCATAACTGGTCTGAATCCAAACATTTTATTCAGACGTATCCAAAATACAATATTCATGGGTTTGATATTTTGGAATGAAGACTCAGAAAATGATGACAGGTCAGTGATGTCGTCACCAAGAAACTTTCTTTCACAAATAACCCAAATAGCATGAATCACGCACGCAGAGGGAGTGAGTGGGAAAGTCTTGGTGTAAAACAGATTCCTACTAAAGCATAATTCCATGAGCAACACTGCCACCTACTGTCCAAAGAGTAAAGGCTCCCTATTTAAAAAGAGAATTGTTCTTTTCAACACAATCCCATATTTATATTGCACTATTTTGCTGTTGGATATATATATAGCACCTCTCGCTTCCTCAGGGTTTCACACAATGCTTCATAGCCACACACAGCAATAAATGACCGGTTGATCTGTTTTTAGATGTCGATTAAGGGACTTCGATGTCGATCAGGATACTGGGAAGAATTCACCTGCTCCTCTTTGAAACTGTGTCACGGAACCTTTTATGCCTATCCGAGGAGAAAGACTGGGCCTCAGTTTAACATCTCCACGGATAGGTAGGGGCTGGTTTAGCACAGGGCTAAATAGCTGAATTTTAAAGCAGACCAGCAGCACGGTTCAATTCCCGTACCAGCCTCACCGAACAGGCGCCGAATGTGGCGACTAGGGGATTTTCAGTCACTTCATTTGAAGCCGACTTGTGACAATAAGCGATTTTCATTTCATTTCATGTTTTATTTCACCGCCGGCAGTGCAGCACTCCCTCAGTGCCATGCTGGGAGTGTCAGCCTAGCTGGAGTGGGACTTGAACCCACAACCCTCTGACTCTGAGGCAAGCGTGTTGCTTACTGAGACTGACAACCTATCGAGAGAACCAAAACCAGTTGAGAGAGGTACTGGTAGATTATGTTGAGGTTGACTAAGGATTTATCACCAAATTTCACCAGACAGGTAATTTTGCAATTTGTGCATCAACAGGTAATGAGTATCAAAATTATCGAAACCATCCAAACAAATATTGATCCCAGGGTACCCATTACTGTACATCCATCAGAATCATTATATTAAAGAGTTTAAACTTTACAAGACAGAAAGGTGCCCATGTGTGAGTTACAGGCTGCAATCTACTCGAAGGTTTGGGTGGGGTTTACATATAAAATAACACATCTGGAGCAGGTTGCAAGCTAGAATCTATCAAGCTGACCTCAAACATCTTTCAAATCCACAAGATTAGATGAGCAAACTACAGCTCAATCCCATTCTCAGATATGTACCCTGATCAGTAGCAGGTATGTAAAAGACTACCTTGAGCCCCAGACAAATTGATTTCCACTGCAGCACTTGTGTTATCTCCCCAGTCAATCACATCGGCTCCTTGTTTCTCGCCATTCACCTTGGAGAAAATACAAAGTAAAATGACCAAAAACTGCAGAAAGCAATATCAGGACAGGAGGATGTGAAAGTTGAACATTAAGTGGGTTTGGTGATTTACCTCGGTACTTTCTTCCACCGTGATTCCCCAATCAATCCCACCGGACTGGTCTATTCCAGCCGTGGCATCATCTCCCCAGTCAATCTGGAACACAGATTAAAATGCACGGAGTTCACTGAAAAAGTCCAGAAAATGCAGCAAAGAACAGCTTAGGCACTCGAACCCCTTAACTGGTTTGGACAAGTCAGGGTGGAGCCAAGACACGATGTGCAGTGTGACGAATGGAGGATTTTAGGAATATAGGCTTCTAAATATTGGGACAATTTAAGGGTTAAAAGCCTGGTGTTGTAGTGTGTTTGACCGCAGTGGTCATGCTTTTAAAAAGGATTTTGTTTTGCTTCTGGGAAACAGCGGGTGAAAGTGACCAGAGGAATGTGTTTTGACTGGGGGAGTCCCTGGGAAGTCAATGTGCTTTTGCAGCCTGCGGGGCTTGGGGAGTTGAGGTCATTGCTAAGTGGAGGCCGGGAATGCAGAGAGGCAGTTTAGTTTTTGGAGAAGCTTTGGGAGAGAGCAGAGGTGAATTCCGATCTGCCTGAAACTGAGTTCACAATTCTCTCATAGTCAGATACTTGTAAATTAGTAATAACATGTAAAGCAGGACAGCCTTGCCTGGGGACAAGGAAGAAGCTGGGGACAAGGTGAGTCAGCTTTCTGAAGATATTCAGCCAATCTGAAAGGGTTCTAACAGGCATCAAATCTGTTTTATAAAGCATGCATTACTCCATGCCCTGCTGATTTTAAGATAGATTGAGAGCTATATGTTTCTTTTCTTATTGTTTAATGGGAAATTGAGTAGTAATGTTAAGGGGTAATTGTAAGCAGTTCTTTTTGGGTATGAAGTTAAAAAGTTTAATATCATATTCATAATAAAGTTTTGTTTTAGAATAGCAAAGCCCTATTTTTTCCATGGAATTGCTCCTGGAGCAAATCTATATTTCTGCACAGTCTTACAAATAAACTGAAATATTGGGGTTATGGTCCAGTATCCAAGATCGGGTCTGATGGAGTGCATCTTGGACCCTGACAAACACCTGGCATGTGCCCCCCCCATAGCACCAAATGGCCAAGAAGTAAAGCAAGCTCCTATTCAATCTCAGTGACGTTGGCTCTCCGGCGGCACCGGAACTAAATCTCGAGCAAGATTGATGGTGCACACTCCAGGGCTTTGCATTACAGGATAAAATAGTCTCAAGATTACAGGAAGACCAGAAATCATCAAACTTTGAGCTGCGACGTATTCAAAAATATCTATTTCAAAACTCAGTAAACCACAGTAATGAAACAGAAAAAGTAAATCTACTTGGCCATTTACTGACTGGTACCCCAACATGCCCTGAACTGTCTCCTGATGCCCCATGAAGCTGAGCATCAGGGAGAAGTGCAGTAGTGGATGCTTAACCAACAAGAAAAGTATTTCTCAAAGATTCAGCATTGAAGGGGTGAAGAGATTGGGCTCACCGTGTCTGCAGCCTCTGTCGGTTGTTGAGTCAACATATTCTCCAAGCCAACAGGCTGATCAATGGCCAACGGTGTCTGTCCGGTTCTCCATTCATAGACAGTCGTGTTTCCTTTGAGTTGAACATGTTTGAGTAACGGAGTAATGGGCTCGGAGACGCTGTCAGCCACAACACATCGGAATTAGTCAGCAGCAAAACACATGGGAGCACAGAGTGGAGGGAGAGTGAGGAAGGGCGGGGACGTGTGCAGAAACCCTCAGGCCTTGGAGGCTGGGTTGATGAACCAGCTGGTCTTTTCCTAACCCTCAATTTACGACAAAACAAAACTCTCCGTTAGCAGAATTGTCTGACAGCCCTCCTTTGGATCAATGAAACAATCGCCAACAGCAAGGCTGGCAAATTTTTACGATTCAATGAATTTATTTTGTTTTCTCACACTGCTGTCAAGCTCCTTTCCCCTGCCTCTGCTCTTGCCCTCAATCATCTCAACATCAAGAGACAGAACAGATGCTCTGTGCTGCTGACTCTATCAACAGCTACAAGATGAGCTACTAGCCCCAGGCGGACTCACTGGATCCAATACAGCACAGAATCAGGCCATTCAGCCCAACCAGTCCATGGTGGTCTTTATGCTCCAATCAAGTCTCCTCCCATCTTTTCTCACCTAAATCGATCAGAGTAACCATCCCTTTCCTTCTCTCTCATATGCTTGTCTAGCTCTCCTTAAATACACCTGTGTGATTCGCTGCAACTACTCCCGAGGGTAGTGAGTTTCACATTCTCACCATTCTCTGGGTAGTTCAGGCCCATTCCTGGCATCCTCCACAAACAACACATCTACAACAGTGGAGCAGAACCAGGTGTCAAACACGCGCAGCGTTCCAGCACTACAGCAACCGTACAGCAACAAGAGGAGGCCATTTAATGGCAAGAATTAAAACAAAAATTTTAAGTACCTAATTCTTCTTTTTTCCAATTAAGGGGCAATTTAGCGTTGCCAATTCACCTACCCTGCACATCTTTGGGTTGGGGGGGGCGGGGGGGGAAAGAGACCCACGCAGACACGGGAAGAATGTGAAAACTCCACACGGACGGTGATCTGGGGCTGGGATCGAACCCAGGTCCTCGGAGCCGTGAGGCAGCAATGCTAATCGCTGCGCCAATCTGCCGTCCAAAAGAATTTGAGTACACGACTGCAATTGCTGCAATTGTATAGAGCCCTGGTATGAACGCACCCGGAGTGAATAGTTTTATTCCCCTTGCCTAAGGAAGGATGTACTTGCCAGGGAGGGAGTGCAACAAAGGTTCACCGCACTGATCCTCTTGGGAGGATTGTCCTATGAGGAGACTGGGCCTATATTTTCTAGAGCTTAGAAGAATGATAGGGGATCTCATTCAAAGATACACATTTCTTACAGGGCTCAACAGGGTAGATGCAGGAAGGATATTTCCTCTGGCTGGGGAGTCTAGAACTAGAGATATAGCCACAGGCTAAAGGATAGGCCATTTAGGACTGTGATGAGGAGGACTTTCATCACTCAAAGGGTGGTGAATCTATGGAATTCTCTGCACTCGAGGGCTGTGGAAGCTCAGTCATTGAGACAGAGATCAAAAGATTTATAGACACTAAATAGTAAAGGATATGGGGATAGTGCAGGAAAATGGTGTTGAGGTAGATGATCAGCTCTGATCTAACTGAATGGCGCAGCAGGCTCCAGGGGCTTCTCATTTCTATTTCCTATGTTCTGATTCAATCCCTGGAGTGTGTTGCACCATTCGATCTGTATTTTAATTCCATCGACCCACTTTGGTTCCAGAAGCCTAAAGAGTCTTTGTCTTGTAAATAAAATCATCAACTTGTTTGCAATTTCCACTCCTTGAACACACCGACATTAGGCCCGAACACTCTCGCTCTCAATGTAAGGTCAAGCCCCCTTGTTCTGGACTCTTCCCACCCCACCACCAGCCCCAGCCTCCACCGCCCCCCTCATCCCCCACCCCTCCCACCCCATTGTCCTTCTACATCCCCCCCCCCCACACACAACCCCCACCCCACCCCTTTCCCAAATATGGACACGGTGCCAAAGGTGGAGTGAACTTTATCACGGAGTGATTCTTGTTAATCCATTTTGATCAAAGCCTGGTGGGTACATTCAAATCAGACGCCTCCTTACCTGCCACACACAAACTCCACACAGGCTCCGTACAACTCAAGGGCCTCTGTAAGATTGCCGGTTCCCTCAGCAATACCATCAAGGCCAGATGGGAGGTCATTACACAGGGATAGCAGCTCCTGTTGGACATCATTTCCCTGTACAGTGACATAGAAACTTCAGTCACTTATAACCCGGGAATACTGTTCCACAGCCTTTATAATATTTTTGGAAGGGAAGTTATTTTCTGTCCATTAAAGGGGAAGTAGGAACACAGAGAGCTGGGGTTCACAGATACAAGTGTTGAAGGTGGCACAACAAGTTGGTAAAATTCTTTTAAAAAATACGTATAGTATGCTTTATTCTACATTAAGATGTAGAGTCTACAGCACAGAAAGAGGCCTCATATCTCATGCGTCCAGACCGATGTTTATGTTCCAGACTCCCATCTATTCCATTTTCACTCATCTGTTTATATGGCTTCACCTTCAATGCAGCAATGCTGTTAACCCCAACCAGTCATCCGAGTTCCGTGTTCCCCATTCTAACCGGTCTCTGGATAAAGGGTTTTATAAATGCAGTAGTTGTATAAATCACAAAAACAAGTTAGCTATGCTGAAACTTCAGAAATGACTGGTTAGCCCAGCTGGAGTACGGAATGCAATCCTGGGCACCATGTTTCAGAAAAGATGTTGAAGGTCACAGAGGGGGTACAAAAGGCGAGCCGGAATGGTACCACGGCCTTGGGTTGTGGAGAGACTGGAGAAGCTGGAATTTCTCTCCTTAGAGCAGGGATTATTGAGAGGAGATTTTGATGGAGGTTTGTGATAGATTCTCCTTATTTATTCTGTTTCCACTGGCAGGAGCAGCGATGGCCCGGAAAGACAGGAGTCAGACTTGGCATAAACGGAGCAGCACCAGAGCTAATCTCACAGCGGGTTACTCTCCTGCCTTGTATATTGACCCAATGACCGTGCCAATGCCGGCCCATCCCCCTGGAGTGATGTTACACAGACCCACAGAGAGTGGGACAGGGCAGTTGGGGAGGGGATGGAGAGGGAAGAAGGGATGGGGGGGGGGAGAAGAGTTGGCTGACAGACAAAGCCTCGTCCTATGAGAATCGGGTGAGATTGAGGGCCTTCAGGTCTGCCGGGCTTGCCAAAACCTTGCCAAACATGCCAAACCCTTGCCGCCGCCTGCCCTTCATCTTCCAGCTCCTCCTGGGCGGCACAGTGGTTAGCACTGCCGCCTCACAGCTCCAGGGTCACGGGTTCGTTTCTGGCCTCGGGTGACTGCCCGTGTGGAGTTTGCACTTTCTCCCCGTGTCTGCGTGAGTTTCCTCCGGGTGCTCTGGTTTCCTCCCACAGTCCAAAGATGTGCAGGTTAGGTGGATTGGCCACGCTACATTGCCCCTTAGTGTCCAAAAGGTTGGGTTTGGTTATTGGATTACAGGGATAGGGTGGAGACGTGGGCTTAAGTGGGGTGCTCTTTCCAAGGGCCGGTGCAGACCCGATGGGCCGAATGGCCTCCTTCTGCACTGTAAATTCTATGATTCCTGGGCTCGACCTCCATCCCCTCCTGGTCCACCTCCTCAGGCAAGACTGCATGTCCCTCCTCCTCCTCCTCCTTCAGCATGTCGCTCTGCTGCAGTTCCAGGTTATGGAGGGCACAGCAGACGACCACAAAGCAGGAGGCCAGAGCGGTTCAGGCATCGGAACTGTACTTTGAGCTGTCCGATGCACCGCTCAATGACAGCATGGGTGGTAGTATAAGCCTTGTTATATCGGGTCTGCGCCTCCGGCTCGTGTCATCTGACCGGTGCAGTTTGCTGATTGGATAGCTCCGGTAGTCCCAGTACTAAAACCTGACAAAACCAGACGCCTGTGCGGATACTACAAGTTGACCGTAAACAAGGCCTCCAATCTGGACAGGTACCCAATGCCGTGAATGGAAGACCTATACATGAAGTGAGATGAGGGTCATTTCTTTTCCAAGCTTGACAAGATCCACGCCTATCTCCAGCTGGAGCCCGATTCCAGGCATTATCTAACCATTAACACCCAGAGGGGCTCTCGGCGTACACTAGGTTGCCATTGGAGTGTTGTTGACTTGCGCAATATTTCAGCGTGTTATGGAGCACATCCTGAGAGGGGTACTATGTGTGGCAGTCTGCCTGGATGTCGTCCTGGTCACCGAAGCCATGGAAAGGGAGCACCTGAGCAACCTGGAGGAAGTCCTCCGCTGGTTTTCCGAGCCGGGCTTCCCCCTCAAGATGGGAAAGTGCATTTTCTACGCCAGGAAGTTACATACTTGGGTTACCATGTGGATCGGAATGGGTTATACCCGGTTGTGGAGAAGGCGGGGGCAATAAAGCACGCCCCCATTCTGGAAAACGTGACAAGAGTTACGGTCGTTCTTAGGTCTCATAAATTACTGCAGGAAAATTATTCCTGGGCCAACGCCCATTTTCGTCCCTCAACACGCATTGCCGAAGAAGCACCAAGAATGGACGTAGAGAGCACCTCAGGAGGAGGCCTTTGCCAGGCTGGTCATTGAGGTTATCGACACATCACGACCCCTCCAAGTCCCTCTTGGTGACATGTTGTCCTAACGCATGTCTGACAGTAGAGAAAGGCCAATGGCACACACGTCAAGGACTCTGGCTGCTGCGGAGTGCAATTACGCCCACATCGAAAAAGAAGGTTTGGCCATCATATTTGCAGTGAAGAAATTTCACCAACGCGTGTATGGGCATTAATTCACCATTGTGTCGGATTATAAGCCATTGCTAGGGCTTTTTAAAGAGGACAAGGCTATCCCGCCAATAGCATCCGTCTGGATTCAGCGATGGGCCCTGTTGCCAGCAGCGTACGAGTGCGCCTTCGAACTTTGACTGGGTTCATAGATTGCAAATGTGCTGAGCAGAGTCCCACTGTCGACATACCCCTCCATCCCCACCCCTCCATCCCCACCCCTCCATCCCCACCCCGCCATCCCCACCCCGCCATCCCCACCCCGCCATCCCCACCCCGCCATCCCCAACCCGCCATCCCCACCCCGCCATCCCCACCCCTCCATGACCCCTCCATCCCCACCCCTCCACCCCCACCCTTCCATGACCTCTCCATCCCCACCCCTCCATGACCCCTCCATCCCCACCCCTCCATGACCCCTCCATCCCCACCCCTCCATGACCCCTCCATCCCCACCCCTCCATGACCCCTCCATCCCCACCCCTCCATCCCCACCCCTCCATGACCCCTCCATCCCCACCCCTCCATGGCCCCTCCATCCCCACCCCTCCATGACCCCTCCATCCCCACCCCTCCATGACCCCTCCATCCCCACCCCTCCATGACCCCTCCATCCCCACCCCTCCATGACCCCTCCATCCCCACCCCTCCATGACCCCTCCATCCCCACCCCTCCATGACCCCTCCATCCCCACCCCTCCATGACCCCTCCAACCCCACCCCTCCATGACCCCTCCATCCCCACAGAGGGCCCACAACGTTGTTTCGACCATTAACTTTATGGACGCCTTGCCGATCATTGCCGCTCAGATACACAACTGGACACAAAAGGACTCAGTACTGGCGAAAGCTTCACCTCATCATCTTACACGGAGGCCAGAAAGTGAAGCTGCCCGAGGACCTCTGGGCCTTTGATGCCAAGATACCGGAGCTCAGTGTGGAAGCCGGCATCCTTCGGTGTCGGGTTCACGTTGGGCAGACGGGCGATTCTCCAGGATCTGTACAACGGACACCCAGGGATGTGGAGAATGAAGATGCTGGCCAGAGGTTACACGTGGTGACCAGGCCTGGATGGCGCACTCGAACGACTGGCGCAACAATGCACCACATGCCAGGAGCACCAGAAGCCCCCACCAGCCACCCGCGACATCCACGGGAACGGCCACGCCACCTTCCAAGGATCAATGTTTTTAGATGCCTGCTCGAAGTGGCTGAAAGTCCATCGGATGTCATACACCTCATCAAAGGCCATGGTTGAGAAGCTACGACTCTCTTTCAGCACCCACGGCATCCCAGAGGTGCTAGTGACAGACAACCTCATCCCGTTCACCAGTGACACGTTTGAACGCTTTAGGAATATAAACGGTGTGCAACACATCCGCACGGCCAGTATCTCCCTTCCTCGAACGGGCTGGACGAGCGAGCGGTGCAGACCTTCAAGAGAGGGGTGAAGAAACAGACTACTGGGTCCGTGGAGACGCAATTGGCACGATCGTTCAGCTACCGGACCACATCGCATGCTGAACCGGCGTACACCCGGCGGAACTGTTGATGGGACTGAGGTTCGGGGCCCGCCTCATCCTCACGTTCCCAGATATTGGTGGGAGAGTACAATGTGGTCAGGACCGGCAGAGACGAGGCCAACAAGGCGGACGTGTACCAGGAGTTTCAAACCAGGGGATACGGTATACGTCTGAAACATGGGGACGGTGCCGTTGGATTCCAGCGACAGTGGTACAACAGACCGGACCGATTTCATAACAAATCACGACAGACGGTGCAGAAGCACCTTGACCACCTCAGGAGCAAGGGGCCAGAGCTAGGCCACACCCTACCAGAAGAACCGTACGCAGAACAATACCTTTCACTGTACCTCGGCACATGTGACAATAAATCTAAATCTATGCCCACAAATCCCACCCATTCTGCGACAGTATGCAGTGTTAAGATCGTACAGGAAGGAAAAGACAGAACTTGCATTTCTGTAGCACCTTTCGCAACCTCAGGATCTTTCAAAGTTCTTTACTCAATAAAATACTTTTGAAGCGGAGTCACTGTTGTAATATAAGGAAACATGGAGGCCAAACTGCACAGCAAGATCCCAAAAACTTCAATAAGGTCACCCAGGGTTTCAGACATTCTGGCCCCGCTGTCACATGGCTACTTGTTGCATTTATGATTTTTTAAAAAATTAAATACACAGAGAAATTAGCAGTTTAACATTTGACTAGATCAGAGAAAACGTGACAGGTGGAAAGTGTGGGTTAGACAAACCATTTTATGTTACATACACTAGTTGACCTCCCAACAAGTTGTGTTTACATAGCACATTTAACATACTTCACAGGAATTTTAACACAAATATTTGACACCATGTCGCCCTAAGACAGAAGATTGAACGGTGTCTTAGAAGGGAGAGGATGAGAAGTAAGAAATTCCAGAGCTCAATGCCAGCAGCTAACGGTATGGGCACTAAATTAGGGAAGGATAGGAGGCTAGAATTGGAGCAGTGCGGAGATCTTGAGAGTTTTAAAGGCTGCCCGAGGCTAAAACGATTGGGGGCAGGTGGTGGTGGAATGGAGGGGTTACAACACAAGGATTGGAACATTGCCAGGTTGAAAGTCAGCGCAGTTCAGGGAGCACACGGTGATGTATGAATGGGACTCGGGCGAGATGGGCAGAGGAGTTTGGAAAGAGCTGAAGTGTACTGATGGTGCGAAGTGGCTCGCGGATCAATGGAAGAGATGACTTAAGATGTAAAAGAGCTTCAACAGAAGTGATGATGAGCTGAGGCTACAGGCGTGTTTTACAATTTTAACTGCAGGAATCTACTCTGAAGTTGTTGCTGGCCAGTCAGGCGATACTTTATTTAATGAGGAACATTATCACATGTCATTCCTTATTCTGATGCACCTGTCACATTGTTTTTTACATTTTTTACCTCTTACACTGGGCTCACTTTGAGAGAGAGAGAGAGAATAGGCCCGCGAGCTTCCTGCTTCTAAATTAACTTGTCAAACAAGCAAAGTCAACATTCTATTCTGCAGCCGAGCTCCCGAATGCATTTGTAACTCGTATCGAGGAGGCTGAATTATAGCTGTCTGCATTAAAGGGACAAATACCTACATTTGGGCTTTCCAGTCTCTGCTTCCTGTCATTAATTGTTTTGCTAGAATTATAAAATTTATCAAGAGCACAGACATGGACCCACCGTTATTCCAAACTGTTTACAGGAGATGAAGAACTTCTCCCGTAAGGCAGCTGCGTTGCTGATATAATCCAGCTCTTTGCGGCTGTACTCCTGTTGCAGCTGCTGGCACTTACTGATCTGTTTCTTCAGCGATGGCACTTCATAGTTCACATTTCGCACCAGGAAACTGGAGAGTTCAGCTGTTGTACAAAAAAGAAGAGAGAGCATGTCTGTGAGGAACGAGGGGGATCAAAACCACAGGCACAGACGGAGAGAATTCCTCATATTCCCATTGCATTTAAGGGGAAGCCGTATAAATACACAACAGAGAAAAATATACCCATCAGGGAAGACTGAACCGGCTGAGTTCTTTCCTCTAGAATAAAATCTAAGGGGTGACCTGATAAAGGGTCTTTAAAATTCCAAAATTAAAAGTTTTGATCGGGCTGACAAAGATGTTTCCACTTGTGGAGGAAACCAAAACTAAGAGTCATAAATATAAGACAGGCACCAGTAAATCCAAGGAATCCTTGGAGGAAACACCATTCTCCAAAGTGGTGAGGATGTGGAGTTGACTAGCAGAGGGAGCTGTTGAGGTGAATGGCACATTGGAGGGGAGGCTGGGTAAATGTTTGGGGGCGAAAGGAACAGAATGAGGTTAGATGAAGAGATGAAGAATTTTCTCTTAGTTGTACAAATGTGCAGCAATCTCGAATGTGTGGTTTACAAAGAACATGTTTTATCCCGGCTGGGGATGCTCCCTCTCCTCAACTCCCCATTCATGTCCACCACCCTGCCCCCTCCTATTCCATCCTCGGACAGAAGCTTATCGTGCAGCACCGGAGGCGGCAGAATCAGAAACGACGGCACCTCCTTCCTCATCAAGTCCCTAACCTGCAGATACCTGAACCCATTCGCCTTCGGCAACTGGTGCAACCCCTCCAGCTCCTCCAAGTCCGCAAACCTCCCTCCAACAAACAAAATTCCTAAAATACTCTAACCCTACCTGCCGCCACCCCCGGAACCTCGCATCCAACACTGCCGATGCAAACCTACGATTATCGCAAATCGGCGACTACAGAGACCCTTCCAATCTAAAGTCCTGGAGACACAGATTCCAAACCCTCAGTTGTGACACCACCACCAGGCTTGTGGAGTGCCTGACCGGCGAGAACGGAGTGGGCACCAACAACCGTGCCCTCAAACTGGTCAGCTTTCAGCCTGCCCCATACCAACTGCTCCTCCACCACCCATTTCCTAACCATTGCAATATTAACTGCCCAGTAGTAGTTCAACAAGCTCAGCAATGCTATCCCCCCCCCCGTTCGATCGATCCCTCGCCAAGACCACCCTCTAACCTGCAGAGCCTCCCCCCCACTCCACTCAATACCCCTCCACCCCCTCAAACACCATCGCCAGCGACTCAATCGCCAGGGCAAAGAGCAGCGGGGAGAGCGGTCATCCCTGCCTTGTCCCACGGTGTAACCCAAAATAATCTGAGCTAACCTTGTTCATCCGAACACTCGCCTTAGGTGACTCATGCAGCAGTCGAACCCAATCCACAAACCCCTGTCCAAACCCGTACTGCCCCGACACCTCGAGCAAATATGCCCACTCGAACTGGTGAAACGTCTTCTCTGCATCCATCGCCACAACTGCTTCCATTTCACGGTCCTCCGAGGTTATCACTATAACATTAAGCAATCTCCGCACATTCACCGACAACTGCCGTCCCTTGACATACCCTGTCTGGCCCTCACCTAATCACCCCCCGGCACACAATCCTCTATCCGTGTTGCCAGCACCTTCGGAAACAACTTTGCGTGCACATTCAACAGCGTGATTGGGCGGTAAGATCCACACTGCTCCGTGTCCTTGTCCTTCTTTAAATTAGCGAGATCAAAGCCTGAGACAATGTGGGGGGAACTCCCCCCTCACCATCGACTCATTGTACATCTCAACGAGCAGGGACCCCAGGTCCAACCCAAAAAACCTGACTGGGAACCCAATCGGACGAGCCTTCCCCGTCTGCATCGACACCATGCAGTCCATTACTTCCCTCAGCCCAACCAGGGCCCCAGTTCCTGCACCTTCGCCTCCCCAACCCTCGGGAACTCCAACCTGTCCAAATTCCGCCTCATCCCTTCATCCCCTCCCGGAGGCTCTAGGGCACATGCTACCCCCCCCCCACCCCCCCCCCCCCCCCCCCCCCCCCCCACACACACACCCCCACCAAACACAGCCGGTCTTCACCCACAATTCCCTAAAAACAGTAAAACACACTTAGCCACTTCATACCCAGAAACAGTAAATCACCAAACCGCCCGGCGTGCAGACTCAAATTCCCCACATTACTATCTCCAAAGTTCAGTGTCCTCACACTCCTCCCAGTCCATGGTGTCTCATAAATTCACTCACCTCCTCCGGCTCTCGATTCTGGTGTGTAACCCACAGACAAGCAGGATACAACACTCCAAACTTCACTCCTTCCTTGTAGAGGGCAGCCTTGATCGGATTATAACCGGCCTGCCGCTCGGCCAACTCCACACCCAGGTCCTGGTAGATTCTCAACACGTTCACTTCCCAGGGGCACTTTCAAGTTTCCTTCGTCCATCTCAGTATCGTCTCCTTGTCGAGGAAACGATGCAGCCACACCCACCATCGCCCTGGGTGGCTCCCCTGCCTTCGGCCTCCTCCTCAGTGCGCTGTGTGCTCGATCCACCTGGAGGTGGGGACAATCAAAGTCCCCCCTCCTCCACCTACTTCTCCAAAATACTCGCCACATACCTTGAGGCCTGCGTTCCGCAAACCCCTCAGGCAGCTCCACAATCCGGAGATTCTGCCTCCTGGAACGATTCTCCAAGTCGTCCACTTTCTCCCTCAACCTCTTCTGGCTCTCTGCCACGAGCACCATCTCTCCCTCCAGCGAGGCCAGCTGGTCCTCTTGCTCTTCCAGGGACTCCTCCACCTTCTGGAGTGCCAGATTCTGAACCTCCAGCCTCTTCTCCACTCTCTCGATAGCCGCCATAAGTGGCTCCACCACCTTTGCCGGGTCCTCTGAGGCCTCCTGTCCACCGGTTGCTCAGTAGACCACTGGGTGGGCAACAACACTCAGCCCCCTCCACCATCTTTTCCTCTGTCACACCTCGAATAATCTCTCGCCCAGGCTGCTGCCTCTTAGTCGTTACACTCCTCGTCTGGTAAGCCATAAACCAGCCCCACCAATAGAATACTTCACTTCCTCAGAGCTCATGCACCTCACACCAGCAAACAACCCTTAAACCGGGTGAAAAAGGACCAAACGATTCCACCTCGGGCAGGAGCCACCAAATGTGCGGCCACTCACGCCTTGGCCGCCCTGGCCACCACCTGAAGTCCTCCCAGCTCCTCCTTGAATAATGCTGTGGCATCTTTAACATCCACCTAATGAGTTTTGGTTTCATATCCCTTCTGAGAAACAGCAGACTGGATTCTCCGTTATTGGGACTATGTCCCCACGCCGGCCTCAAAACCTTGGAGTTTCACGCCCGAATAATTGGCGTGAAAGGACCACAAATTCTGCGCCCTGCAGGGGGCTAGCGGGTACCCAGCGTAGACCGAGCATCTTTTGCTGCAGACACGGCTCCCGCACTTCCGGTCGGAGGCCGCGCAGGCGCACGGCGGCGGCGACCTCCAGCGGCCGCGCCATGCTCCTTGGCGGACTCAGACCGCGGAGCCGGACCCGAAAAATAAACCCCCCCCACGATTGGCCGCATGCCCGACCCTGTCCGCCCGCACAAACATTGCCCGGCCGCATACAAGGACCCCCCCCTCCCGCCCTCCGATTGGCCCGCCGCCGACCAGGGCGGCCACGGACTGAGTCCACAGCCACCACGTGAACATCCCGACCGGCTGGACCACATTAGTTCCACGCCGTCGGGACTTCGGCCGGTCGGGAGCAGAGCATGGTGGAGCGGGCCTCTGGCGATGGCCCCAGGTATGTGCTGCACGGCGTAGTCCCTGAGCACGCCGCTTTTCCGGGCCCGCAGATTCAGGGAATTGGCACCGGCCCCGATTCCTAGCGGGAAAATGGATTCCCCCCCCCCCCCCGGCTGTGATTTCGGTGTCGGGGTGATGAGAATCCAGCCCAGTGCCTCCAACAAGCGCAGTGCTCCCTCAATGCTGCATTGGAGTGTCGACTGAGCTGATGGGCTCAAGTTGCTGGAGTGATTCAGAGATCAGTGTGTTACTCACAGCTGTTACTCACAGCTGCCTTACTCACAGCTGCCTTACTCACAGCTGCCTTACTCACAGCTGCCTTACTCACAGCTGCCTTACTCACAGCTGCCTTACTCACAGCTGCCTTACTCACAGCTGCCTTACTCACAGCTGCCTTACTCACAGCTGGCCTCCAGGCTCCAGGGTGGTTTTGAATTTAATGAATTTATTGAAAGATAAAAGCAAACTAGCTTCCTTACCTAGATAGATGTTGTCTTTTTCATACAGACACACTATTTCCTGCCAATCCTGCAGTAACAAGAAGAAGAAACGGGCCAACTTTAGATTGTTAAACAGAAAAAGACCAGACGGAACTGTGTCAAATTTGGAATAAATTTACCTTCATTCGCTGAGAGGAGTAGCCTCCAAAGATATTCTTTGTGGAAACCTCTGTCCGTCTGAGGATCTCTACAATTCTCAAGCAATGGAAATAATGGATATCTGCAGGAGAGGGAAAATTATCAGTTCTCAGAAAAGGAAATTATGGTTTTGTATTGATTTCAAACAAACTGATGCATTTATAGCATCTGTAACATGGTAACATGCCCAAAGGCACCTCACAGGAATGTGACTGACAATGAAACAGAGAACGGATATTTGGACAGCTGAACCCAGGAGAGGGTAGAAAGATAGGAACAGGAGGAGGCCGTTCAGCCCCTCGAGCCTGTCCTGCCACTTAATGAGATCATGGCTGATCTGAGACCTAACTCCATATACCTGCCTTGGGCCATCTCCCTTAATATCTTTTATTAACAACTGTCGTAGCTTTAAATGTTATTTGTGGGAGAGTTCGAAATCTCTACCACCCTTTTATTCATTTACGGGATGTGGGAGTTGCTGGCTAGGCCCAGCATTTATTGCCCATCCCTCGTTGCCCTTCAGAAGGTGTTGGTGAGCTGCCCGTTTGAATCGCTGCAGTCCCCGAGGTGTAGGTAAGTTTGAGTGAAGAAGTGCTTCCTAACATCTCTCCTGAACGGTCTAGCCCTAAATCTGCCTGTAATCCAGGTATCATTCTTGTAAACCTACACTGCACTCCTTCCAAGGCCCAGATATCTTTCCTAAGATGTGGATCCCAGAACTGCTCCCAGTGACTCTATTTGGGGTCTAACCAGGGTTTATTAAAGCTGCAGCATTACCTCTATGTCTTTATATTCCAATCCTCGAGACATAAAGGCCAACATTCATTGAGCCTTTTTGATGGGAGAGGATTAGAGAGGAAATTTCAGTCCGGGGCCAAGGCAGGTGAAAGTACGGCCACAAATGATGAAGCGATTAAACTGGGGATGCACAAAGGGATTGAATTCAAGAATTGCAGAGATCTCAGAGGGCTGTAAGGCAGGAGGAGGTTACAGAGATAGGAAGGGGTGAAACCATGGAAGGATCTGAAAACAAGGGGGAGAATATTAAAATTGTGGTGTTGTTGGACCAAGAGCCAATGTTGGTCAACAAACTCAAGGGTGATGGGTGTACCGAATCCTCAAAAATTTAGATGTATTAATGTAGGGTCCCCTTAAATTCATGAGGGAGGAAGGAATAGAAAGATATACTAATGGGGTGAGATGAAGTAAATGGGGAAGATGCTGGTGTGGAACATAAACACGAGAATGGATCTGTGAGCCATGTGGGCCTATTTCTGTGCTGCTGACTCGTGTAAAGAATGTAACAGATTCTTCTGATCAAGGTGCACTGCTCCTGGACTATTGCAAAGTTAACTACGAATCCTGTTTACACACACAGGCTTCCAGGATGAGACACAGCAGAAATGACACTGACATGATCCTGACAGGAGCTGTTTGATTTCCTCATTCTCTGGCATATCCTGGATCGCCCTGTTAATTTTCTCACGAATTGCCAGCACCGAATTCTGCCACTTCAGCTTGCAATGCCGCCTATCCACCAGCCAGTCTGTAAGAGACAAGGGACAATGTGAGGCGTGTGATACTGAACATTCAGCAAACTGCACAATTACAGGGGTTTCGGGTTTTCTTTGCGATGCACACAGACGTACCCTGCCTACCTTCTACTCTGGGCTGCACACTGTTTTGTGACAAGGTACCCGACACATCTCAGGCTGACCAGTGGAACGCTCCCTCAATGCTGCTAACTTTCAGCTCACACTTTAAACTGGGGCCACATCTGCCCTCTCAGGTGGGCCAAAAGGATTCTGTGGATTTGTTTCGAATAAGAGCAGCGTTCTCCCTGGTCACCTGGCCAATATTTATCCTTCAATCAATACCACTAAAAAACAGGTGATCTCATTGGTGTTTGTGGGACCTTGCTGTGGGTGAATTGGCTGCTGTGTTCCTTATATTACAACAATGATAGTGACACCAGACTCCCAAAGTAACTGTGCTACCGAGAACTCAGTCTCAGCAGGAGACTCCCTGGCAGACAGCGCAAACACTTCAGGGGTGTCCTCAAAGCATCCATGAACAATTCAACCATCCCCAACGACTCATGGGAAACGTGTCTTGTAACTGACCAGAATGGAGAAATTTTATTCGGGAAGGCACCAAACACACCGAGAGATATCGTCAGGGACATTGGAGGAAGCAAAGCCCTCAAAACAATCCATTTTACCAACCTTTCTAATACCATCTGCCCCACGTGTGGCATTGTCTGCAGATACTGCATTGGCTTATCAGCCATAGAATTTACATGGCAGAAGGAGGCCATTCGGCCCATCGAGTCTGCACCAGCTCTTGGAAAGAGCACCCCATCCAAGTCCACACTACCACCCCATCCCCATAACCCAGTAACCCCACCCAACACTAAGGGCAATTTAGCATGGCCAATCCACCTAACCTGCACATCTTTGGACTGTGGGAGGAAACCGGAGCACCCGGAGGAAACCCACGCACACACGGGGAGAACGTGCAGACTCCGCACAGACAGTGCGGAGTTACCCAGTGGGGAATCGAACCTGGGACCCTGGAGCTGTGAAGCAATTGTGCTAACCATTATGCTACCGTGCTGCCCAATCTCTGAACCCAGTGCACCAGAGTGGAAGCAAGTCATACTCAATCCTGAGTGATTACCCAAGAGAGAGATTTGGAATCACTAGCTTTTGGAGCGTCGCTCCTTTATCAGGTGAGTCACCTGATGAAAGACGACGCTCCGAAAGCTAGTGATTCGAAACAAACCTGTTGGACTTTAACCTGGAGGTGTCGGACTACTTACTGTGCTCACCCCAGTCCAACGCCGGCATCCACACATCAAGAGAGATATAACAGAGACCACACTTCAACAAGTACTTCATTGGCTGTATCACAATTTAGGACATCCTGAGGTTGTGAAAGGTGCTATATAAATGCAAATCCTGCTTCCAGACTGTTCTCAGTGTGCTTATCAACCAACTGGCAGGCAGCAGGAGTGGGCAGGTGGAGAGTGACCTCCTCCCTTACCCACTTCAACCCACTGATGCCAGGTCCACCCCGACCCACAGCAAACATTTCACAAGAGTCTGGGAGGAGGAAGCTAAATCACTGGGTAGTGCAATGGGTTAGCACCCTAACGTAATGTAATCTTAAAAATAAAACAAACTTAATAATTGTCCCATTTAGGTAAAAAATTTGATCAAGTTATTTCCAACCTTCTAGCATCTGTGGAGAGAGAAGGGAGCTAATGTTTCGAGTCTGGGTGACTCTTTGTCAAACGTTCGCTCCCTTCTCTCTCCACAGAGGCTGTCAGACCTGCTGAGATTGTCCAGTATTTTCTGTTTCAGATTCCAGCATCCGCAGTAATTTGCTTTTATCTCCAACCTTTTAGTTTAAAAAAAAAGAACTGCTTTGGTAGAATTATTGCCGTGAAGCAGACTCATTGCAACAGAAACAAACGAAAGTAAAGTCGCCATAGTCCTGGAGGACCATAGGCTGCTTTCCCCTTTGAGAGGGGGCGGGGGGGGAGCTGGCTGGTGGTGATTTAACCTGAGGGTCGCCACACCTCAGGCGAGGGGCAAGGTTGAGAAGGCGGGGCCTTCATGAATAACCTCAGCCGGTACGGGGATTGAACCCACGCTGCTGGCCTCGCTCTGCATCACAAACCAGCTGTCCAGCTGACTGAGCTAAACCGGCCCCAAAATGGTGTTCACTGCTACATTCCGATCCTGCGCCTTACCAGGAGCGTTTTGCCCGATTATAGTGACTTTTCTGAGCATCCTTTTCGAACAGCAAGGACAGCATTTGGGACAATCATTCTTAGATTTTGTGGCATCGGAGAAACTGAAGAAATAGCCTATTCATTTTTATTCCCTCATCTACTTATTTAATTGACCTCAAATACACCTAAAATTTATATTAATTTTCTCTGCATCTTTATTCTTTACTGCAGAAGTACCAATTGATGTGTTAGGCGGGTCGGCTCGGTGTGGACGGCACTTGATGCAGGGAAGCTAGAAACAGACGTCTAACACTGGAGAAGATCCAACACGGTTTTATTGAACGATAGAACTAACATACATATTTAGCTGTGGGTCGACACTATACTGAACTGACTGGAGACCTTGTACTAGCCTGACCAGACTTACTGGCTACCGCATGGTGTTGGCACTGTGCTAGCTCGTGGACTCTGACTGTCTCAGTGGCTGGGTCCCGAGAGAGCGAGAAACCTAGTGCCCTCTGGCTTTATAGTGGTAGTGTCCTGTCTGGTGATTGGCTGCACTGTGCTGTGTGCTTACTGGTCATCCTGTGTGTCAATCACTGCCTCTCTGCATCTCATTATATACATGCGTGGATATTATGACACCAGTGACAAGTCCTGTTCACCCAGCACCCACTCCGCTCACATTGACTCCTAAGTTGGCAAAACCTGCTGTTTATACCGTCGCTCTAGAGTGGGGTTCGAACCCACACCCTTCTGACCCTGCGAAGAGGTGCAGAGACTCAGGACAGCAGGTACCTCAGGGGAACGGGCTTTCTCAGCTGACTCTCAGCAATGCTACATGCAACTTAAAAACTTGAGGGACCCTGCCTGCAGCTCGTGTTACAGTCCTTAGCTGTTCAAGTTAAAAATCTCCAAACAGATTTAAGATTACTGGCAAAAGTGCCAGAGGTGAGGCGAGGAGAATTGTATTTTTGAGTACGTTTTGGAAAGCACCACCTGAAAGGGCAGAGGGAGCAGCCAATGATAACTTTGAAATAAAATTGGATAAATATTTGAAAAGAAAACATTTGTAGGAATGTGGAGAATAGCAGGGGGACTGAATCTAATTGGAGTGCTCTTAGAAAACCGGCGCCAAATGACCTCCTTCTGTGACATTCCATTCTATGTTAACCAGTTTGAAAACAATTCACCAGTAGAGATTTACCCAAGAGCTTGCTGGTCTGTATGTCAATTGGCCACTTCCTTTGTTCCTGTAAAGAGAATAAACTCAATGAAAGCTAAAACTCAAATAAAATTGGAACAACATGTTTCTACAGTAGCAAAAGAGACGGAGGGATCAGACAGAGCAAAAGTAAAAAAGGGTTTTGAAGATAGGCAGTGAAGATGCAAAAAGCAGATCATGCAATCGGGACTGATGCAGCTGATGCAGGAATAAAGTGCAAAATAGGTGGAGCTGGGAGCAAGGAGAGGTTAACGTGGAGGGTCCAGACTAAGAGAAGGAGAGGCATGCAGGGAAAATTCACCGAGTAAGGAGGCGTTTGCTGAATATGGCCGTGACAGGAGCCCAGGCCAGGACACAGACTGTAGAGATTCTGGATTACGTTTGGTTTGTGGACAAAGTTTAAGCAGCAGAATTCAGACACCAGTCCCTTCCCCAGGGCATTTTTTTTTTTCATAGAATTTACAGTGCAGAAGGAGGCCATTTGGCCCATCGAGTCTGCATCGGCTCTTTTGAAAGAGCACCGTACCCAAGCCTACACCTCCACTCTATCCCCATAACCCAGTAACCCCACCCATCACTAAGGGCAATTTTAGACACTAAGGGCAATTTATCATGGCCAATCCACCTAACCAGCACATCTTTGGACTGTGGGAGGAAACCGGAGCACCCGGAGGAAACCCACGCAGACACGGGGAGAACGTGTAGACTCTGCACAGACAGTGACCCACGCCGGGAATCGAACCTGGGACCCTGGAGCTGTGAAGCAATTGTGCTAACCACCATGCTACCGTGCTGCCCGTGAGCATAGCTCACACCAAACAGATGTTGAGCAGTGTCTGATTCAGACACCGTCACATGGTCAGTCCTCGGGTGCTGTAGCTCGGAGAGCACCACCTCCAGCTCGGGCAGAGCCCCCTCGCTCACTCGACTAGGACCTTGTTGCTTGGGCAGTGTCGCCCCGCTCCCCATGGCTCAGACCTCGTCACTCAGAATGTACCCTCTGGGCTCGGACTCTGTCAGTCTGACAGTGCCCCCTCGCCACACACCCTGGCTCACAACCCGTCACCTGGACAGTGCGGACTCATTTGGACAGTACTCACTCGCCACCCCCAGCCCAGAGCCTGCCAGTGGGACAGTGCTCCCTTGCATCCCCAGCGCAGACCCGGTCACTCTGGACTCGGACATTGCCAACTGGACCTCAGACACTGTCACACGGACCATGCCCCTTCCCAGCTTCAAACCTGTCACTGAGGGCAGCACGGTGACACAGTGGTTAGCACTGCTGCCTCATGGCGCCGAGGTCCCAGGTTTGATGCCGGCTCTGGGTCACTGTGTGGAGTTTGCACATTCTCCCAGTGTTTGCGCGAGTTTCACTCCCACAACCCAAAGAAGTGCAGGGCTTACTCTAAATTTATTTATTTTTAACTGTCGTTCTGAGAGTGCCCCCGACCCTCCTCCCCGTTGAACCAGACTGTGCAGTATGGGCAGTGCCGCCGCAACGCTGGTAATGGACAATGATGCTCGGCCATTGCCCCCTTGCAGCATTGCGCCAAATTATGTCACTCGGAAAAAGCCAACTCGAGTCTAGCCACAGATGCTGTTGCCCAGGCAGTGACCCCTCCCGGTTCAGACCGTTGCTCAGACTGTGGCCACTCGCACCGCCAGCTCGACACTGTCACTTGAGCAGTGCCAACTCGACCTTCGACGGCGTCACGTGGATGCCGTTACTTGGATACTGCTCCTCAGCCCCAGTCCTGGCTCAGAGGCTGTCGTCTGGACAGTAACTTACGGCAACCACTCCCCCCCCCCCCCACTCCACCTCCAAACACCCCCCCCCCCCAACCCACGGTAGCATTGTGGATAGCACAATTGCTTCACAGCTCCAGGGTCCCAGGTTCGAATCCCCGCTGGGTCACTGCCTGTGTGGAGTTTGCACGTTCTCCCCGTGTGTGCATGGGTTTCCTCCGGGTGCTCCGGTTTCCTCCCACAGTCCAAAGATGGGTTATGGGGATAGGGTGTAGGTGTTGACCTTGGGTAGGGAGCTCTTTCCAAGAGCCGGTGCAGACTCGATGGGCCGAATGGCCTCCTTCTGCACTGTAAATTCTATGAACCCCCCCCCCCCCCCAACTCCACCCTCCCAACACCAACTCCCTCCGCCTCCGCCTCCCCCCGCGCGCTCCCGCCTCTCACCTCCATCTTGCTCAGGCCCCGCCTTCCCGGCTGCAGCCAATCGGGAGGCGGATTAGCCGGAGCGCTGGGTTTTAATCCGCTGCCGGCACGCAATGGCGGTCCGACCCGTCACAGCCCGAGAACCAATCAGAGCCCCGGCCAATCAGGAACGGCTAATCAGAGTTCTGGCCAATCAGAGGCCGAGGTACCGGTTCCAGCCAATCCGCCGCCTCCTCTATCTCACTGTCCAATAGATACCTGTCCGGTGGCCGCTGATTGGGTGATACAGTGTAAAGGCGGGGCTTCAGGCAGCCAATAGCAGAGCTTCCCAGCTGATCAGTCCAGTAGAAATGCAGCGAGGCCACGTGGATCCGGGGCGGGGGTCACTCGGAGATCAGGGCACCGGAGGAGCCGGTCCGCGTTCAGCTGCGTCTTTCCCAACTCCCGGGGCGCCTGAACGGGGAACGCGGGGCTGAGGCCGCACAGAGTCCCGACCTGTACAGTGAGCAGCTCTGCTCACCACAACTCACCATTGTAGCGGGAGACCCCCCAATCAGAGAGATCAGAGAGAAACTCCCCAAGGCCCAATAAAATGACTAAGTGTGGGTGAATCCAGGTCTGGAGCTCACCCATAAAGCTGCTGTGAAACACTTAGGGCACGATCTACCGGCCTCATCGTACCCAACCTGGTGACAAAGCCGTTAAATCTCGCCAGAGGCCTCATGTGAGATTTACGATGCTCATCACAGAATTTACAGTGCAGAAGGAGGCCATTCAGCCCATCAAGTCTGCACCGGCTTTTGGAAAGAGCCCCCCACCCAAGGTCAACACCTCCACCCCATTCCCATAACCCAGTAACCCCACCCAACACCAAGGGCAATTTTGGACGCTAAGGGCAATTTATCATGGCCAATCTACCTAACCCGCACATCTTTGGACTGTGGGAGGAAACCCACGCAGACACGGAGGATCTGCAGACTCTGCACAGACAGTGACCCAAGCCGGAATCGAACCTGGGATCCTGCAGCTGTGAAGCAATTGTGCTATCCGCAATGCTACCGCGCTGCCTCATTACGCCTTGCAAAATTTAACAAGATCTCGCGAGGCATCACTATTTGGATCCCGCCTTCATATTCAAGTGAGTAGTTCTCACTTGAATTTGTCTATGCTGGGGTTACTCATGGTGCATAATCAAATGGCCTCACCTTGGAGACCCTGCCCTGGCACCGTTTAGCACTGGCTTCTACAAAGGTGGACCAGATGTAACGACATTTGGGGGAGTCTCTCAGGCGATTGGAGGCCCCCAGGTGATCGGGCTCTGTGCAGGGAGGTACCCTGGCACTCCCAATGCCATGTGGGCATCTTGGCACTTCCCACCTGGCACCCTGGCAATGCCCCAGATTGGCAGTGCCAAGGTGCCCATGTGCCAGGCTACCAGTGTCGGGAGAGGGCCTGGGTGTGCCCTGCCTTTATGTCATGGGGTGCAAGGGGCTTGAGCACCCCCTAATTGGTAAGTTGGGGGTGGGTCCGGAGGCTGCGAGATCGAGAGATTGGGTGCCATTTAAAAATGGTGCCCTGATCGCTTCCTGCACTTGTGAGCTGAGACCGTTAGTGCAGGAAATGAGTCTAAGTGCGGCTCAGCGGATGTTCCTTGCTGAGGCCTGAAAAAGAAACAGTCCTGCTTAATGATGGGGTCACTCTCAGCACTACACGTTCCAGGAAACACCCCGCTAAACACACCCAAAATGGGGCTCGGTGTTCATTAAATTGTTCCCCGAGTCATTTTTTTTGATGAATTACACCCAAGGTTCTTAATTGGTTGAAAAGGGCGATGGAAAGACGAGGAGTTCCATAAACGCAAGTCTTGCCTTTCCTCCTTTCAAATGTGGCTAAAGAAATTTCCTGTGGAAACCTGAGTCAAGTAAATTCTGAACCACCTGATTTGCAGCCAAGAATAATAAGACTAGATGAGTGCTGGAGGAAATGGGAACACATGGAAAGCAGTATGCAGGGCAGCACTGTAGCATAGTAGATAGCACTGTTGCTTCACAGCACCAGGGACCTGGGTTCGATTCCCGGCTTGGGTCACTGTCTGTGTGGAGGCTGCACGTTCTCCCCGTGTCTGCGTGGGTTTCCTCCGGGTGCTCCGGTTTCCTCCCACAGTCCAAAGATGTGCAGGTTAGGTGGATTGGTCACGCTGAATTTCCCCACCGTGTCTAAAAGTTAGGTTGGGTTACGGGGATAGGGTGGAGGTGTGGGCTTTGATAGGGTGCTCTTTCAGGGGCCAGTGTAGACTTGATGGGCTGAATGGCCTCCTTCTGCACTGTAAATTCTATGACCTTTGGAAATTGATTGCTCCACTGCTGATTTTCCATTATCATCTGACGTGACAGGAGCATGTTTTCTCACTAATGCAGAGGAACTAACCTCCGATCCAGTATAAGCAGCAGGATTTTAACCACTGCATTCAGGACAAAAACAAATGGACTAGTCTGTGGACTGCAACCTTCCCAACAGCTGCAGGCAATTGCTAAATGCACAATATCCAGCAGGTGTCATCCCAATCACTGTCAACATAACCTTAAACTGAAATACGTAGCAACTTTGTGATAACAGGTTAAACACTTTATAAGTATTTCTGTAAAACATTTTTGGATGCATTAGTATCAGGTTGAATTGTCCTCCCACCCGATGTTTTGTGGTCAGAAGAAAGTGGGACCATAAAGTCAGAGTGGCTCCCACGGTGGAGCAGAACGGCTGCTACGTGCAATCGTGCAGGTCCGCCTCATTATTTATGCAAGCACGCGATTCATGCCAAGTCTCGTGGCACGGTGGCGTAGTGGTTAGCACTGCTGCACCACTGCGCCAAGGACCCGGGTTCGATCCCGGCCCCGGGTCACTGTCCGTGAGGAATTTGCACATTCTCCCAGTGTCTGCGTGGGTCTCATCCCCACAACCCAAATATGTGTGAGACAGGCGGATTGGCCACACTAAATTCCTCCTTAATTGGAATTTGTTTTTTAAAGTCTTGTTGCAGGGTAGGCAGTAACTCCACTACCAGATGCCAGATTTTAAACACACACACAGCCAATCCGTAACGGCACCAGTACCCTGAAACAAAGTTGTGCAGAAGAAGGCAGCAAGCCCACGGTTTAGTAATGCCTCCCTGGAGCATCTACTCCAGGCCATCAAGGAAAAGATGAGAAGCCCTGTTCCCAAGGGACGGCAGGCGGTTGGAGGCCCACTTGATTGACCACAGTGACCTGGGAGGAGGTGGCCAGGGTGGTTCAGCATCACTGGGTTCCAGGGGGGGGGGGGACTGCCCGGCAGTGCAGGAAACATGTCTAATCTCATTTTATTTCTGTTACCCATCTCTAAATGGCCTTGAGAAGATAGTAGGTCGCTGCCTTACTGAACCACTGCAGTCCATGTGCTGTGCGCGAGGCAATTGTAGGACTTTGTTTTCAGCCACAGTGAAGACACATCCATGGGTTGGAGTACAGGGCAACTTGCAGGTGCGTCTGCTCCCATGCATCTGTTCTCCTTGGCCTCCTAGCTGGTACAGTTTGTGGGGCTGGAAGATGCTGTTTAAGGAGCCTTGGTGAGTTGGTGGAGTACCTGATACACACTGGTTGTCACTGTGTGTCATGTAGAAGTCCTTCCTGTTTATTTCCTTTGTTCCCATCTCTTTTATTTTGTTATTTTTGGTCTCTGGACTCATAATCGGAATGTGTCTTTAAGCAGAAGAGTGCTTGCCAGGACAGTGTGTTCCTAGGTTTTATATTTTGAAGAGGAGAAACCAGACTTGTCGGCGCTGAGTGAGTCTTAGGAACCAGTTTTGGAGGATGTTGGTTCGATTGGCTAACTGCCAACCGGTGGATTAGCCAGGGACGGTATTCTGCCTGACAACAGTCAGCGATTGGTTCCTGCCAGGTGTTTTTTTTTCAGAGAGAATTTGCCAGCAGCCTTTAGACCCTCGAAGGAAGAGGAGCCGTGTTTTCTCCCACTCTCTGCTGCCGGTTTCCTGCTGTCTCTCTGAGTCTGCAGTGGAGATCAGTACAAGTTGAAGGAAGAGAAAGTTTCCAACTGAAGGCCTAACCTGAGCCCAGGCCCCTCACTGCATTCAAGCAGCAGGCTGCCGAACTGGCAGGGGAGGATTGTGATCCTGACCCTGGCCATGCCTGTGCTGATGACCAGGTCAGCCTCCCCCAAGCACCTAGTGAGGAAGCATATATAATCCAGACAACCTTGGAAAATCAAGGTGATTGATGAGTGCAAAATTTGAGTTGGCCTCGGCAGTCATTTTCTCTTCTCTCCATTCTAGGTTCCAGCAGGAAGAGGGTGAGCCAGAGCCAGCACCAGACGTAAGCCCCAGATCCCAGGAAAACCTCGGAGGAAGACAAAGACTACTTCACATCGGGACAGCCATCAATAACTGAGTTCACCTACACCCTCCACCAGCGCAGAGACACACACCTCAGTGCATCACATCTAGTTTAGGCTTGGCCTCACACTGTAGTGGTCACCTCACAGACACATGTCAACAGCAGGAGAGGGCAGTGCCAGCCATGGCCTCTGGCACTGGGAGGAGTGCTGGGGTAAAGGCACCTGCTGAATCAGATGACGAGCCTCTGGAACTAGCCATGGAAAGGATGCTGGAGTCTCAAAGCGACGCAGGGTAACATTGGGCAGAGTTGCCACAGGCCGCAACAGAGTTGCACGAAAAATGGAGACTTGCATCCACATTCTGTCTGATGTTGTGGAAATTTCCATAGCGAGGATGGGGGATGCCATGGAGACCCTGGTCCCGCAGAATGCACTCTTTCTGCCAACTCTGTGCTTTGACTTGTACTCCATCGCTATAGCCATGGGTGAGCTTCTGCAGCGACTACGGGAGATGGGGATGGAGCACCTCAACCTCCCTCCAGGTGCTCCTTTTCCTCAAGGAATCAGAGGCGGACACTCGGCATCCAAGCGGATTCCCTGAGGGCACCTACCCAAGACACTCCATGGTGTCTGGGCATTCCCAATCCCCTCTGCCTGTGACCCCCATTAGCTCCAGCTTCTGAGGCCAAAGAGAGTGAATCTGCTCCTGAGCAGGAGACCCAGAAAAGGCTGGGATCGCCTGAGGATGCCAGAGATCTTGGATGAGTGCTAATGGGAAAGACGGAAAAGCACTTGTGGGGGTCTCCCGGGGGGTGGAGGCCCCCAGCTGCATGCTCTTTGGGCAGGGTGGGGTGCCCTGGCAGTGCTGGTGCCACCTGGGTGCCAGCCTGGCACTCCCAAGGTGCCCAGTTGGCACTGCCAAGCTGAAAAGGGCATTGTTAGGTTGGCACGTGATTGCCCAGCTGATGGGGAACTCGCCAGCAGAGCTGGCAGGAAACTCTGACATTCCCGTCACAAATGAACTTGGAAATATTTCCGCTGAATCGCGCCCTATGACTCTAAAATAAAATGCACCATTTACTAAAACTCTGGATTTTCAGGAGTTTGTTTCTAGATTGAAAGGACAGTAGTGCTGATATTAACGCAATGGCAAGTGATCAAAAAGAGCTTTAGAATCAGGCATTATGAACAGAGCAATAGGGCAGCAAGGTAGCACAAGTGGACAGCACTGTGGCTTCACAGCGCCAGGGTCCCAGGTTCAATTCCCTGCTGGGTCACTGTCTGTGCGGATTCTGCACATTCTCCCCGTGTCTGCGTAGGTTTCTTCCGGGTGCTCCGGTTTCCTCCCACAGTCCAAAGACGTGCAGGTTAGGTGGATTGGCCGTGCTAAATTGCCCTTAGTGACCAAAAAAAAAGGTTAGGAGGGGTTATTAGGTTACGGGTATAGGGTGGAAGTGAGGGTCGATGCAGACATGATGGGCCGAATGGCCTCCTTCTGCACTCTATGTTCTATGTTTCAATATTTAAGGACTTTTGTTCTCTTTGGACTTGACTGTTCCAACCCACTCCTAGCAGGCTTCTCACATCTACCCTCTGTAAACCTGCGGGCATTCAAAACTCTGCTGCCTCTGTCCTAACTCATGTCATTGTACTTGCTGATCAACATTGGCTCCCTATTATACAGAAGCTCAACGTAAACATTTTCTTCCTTGTTCCCTGGCCTCACCCTTGTTTTTTCTGTTATCTCCTCCATCCCTGCAACCCTCCAAGATCCAAGAACTTCTCCAATTCTGGTCTCTCAACCATCCCTACTTTTAACCACTCCATCATGGACAGAAATTCCTTCAGTTGCCTGACCTCGTAGTTTCTCCACCTCTCTTTACGATGTTCTTTAAAACCTAATGCTTTGACCAAGGTTTTGTCATCTGTCCGAATATCTTTGTCAGCTTTTGTTTAATAATGCACCTTGGGATGTTTTACTATATAAACAGGTTCTATATAAATGCACATTCTTGTTGTTATGGGTCAGACAGCTGCCACGCCTGGTACAGTGTTACCTGGCTGATTTAGGGCCAAAGAGTCTTGTCACTCCTCTATAAGCAGGTTGGGAGAGAAGGCCTCTGAATGCAAAGTTTATTTAGCAAACAAAGACCTGATTTACCAGGACTGAGGATTTGAATGGGATCCATATTATTAACCTCATTTCAAGAATCAATAGCCAGAACTGTAGGGATAATCTATTAAACCTGAGCTCACAGCCAGACCCTCCATTATTCACACTTGGCGTCAGATGTGACTCTCTTGTAATAAATCTAACTGATGATTCAAGTTCCCACTGTGAATAAGTTGTCAATCAGCCTCAGGTTTCGCAGTCTGGGGTGGGGTTGCACAGCTGTTTTCCAACTGCACCTTTCTTAAATATTTAACAAATTTCACCTTCTCACCATCCTGAGCAGTTTAATATGTTTAATTTTAAGGCGAGTTCCGTGTTCCGTGTTGCAGCATTCTGGAATCTTCCCGTTACGCATATCAAGTGGTGAGAAACCCGTTTGCGCCATGTGTTTTACTGGTGTAAGAGTGTCCATTGTGGTGGATGGAGTGCACTTATTCCCCCCCAATGGCTCTCCGACCATATTGGTAAAGGCTGAAATATAGGTGCCCATGGCTCATGCCTGAAACATGGGCTCGGGTCTTTTCATAATAATAATGTTTATTAGTGTCACAAGTAGGCTTACATTAAAAATGAATTGGGTACTCTAAATTTTCTTTTTAAATATTTCTTTAAAACACTGCAATGAAGTTACTTTGAAGAGCCCCTAGTCGCCACATTCCGGAAAGCTGTTTGCTAACTTGCTGACTGCCATTCAGCCCACAATGAACTGCCTCCTCTCGTCTGATACTTCCCCTGATTGCACTCCCTCTCAATTACCTCCTCCCCCAGAACATTCCCTTTCCCCAATTGTCTGCTCCCTCCCCACTGTCCCCGGCTCAACCTCCCCTCCCTCTTGATCACCCCACTGATTCTCAACTTGCCCCCTCCCCGCCTCGCAATCATTCTGCAGGAGGGCTGGAGCTCTCCAATGTACAAGTGAACCCCAGGTGGCATTGCTCATAGAAAAGAATGGAACTCACTGCGTGGGGGCACGTTGAGTTTTGTGGTGCTTTCTGTAATATTCAAGTTGAAAGATTTTGTAACGTACTTTTACAATTTACATGAAGAAAGTATATTCTGGGGAAAATAGTTACTGGATGAGAGGGAGGCCTGTACCATCAGTTCGCACTGTGTACTGAAAGTAAACCTCATTCATTTTACAGACGTCAAATCTGGAGTTGATTATCAATAAGGCCCTGTTTTCTAACCTGGTGCACCCCCGCCCCCCCTCTCTTGTCCTTGTCTCTGCCTGTGCTTGCGCTTGTAGCTTTCGCTCTAAAATTCACTCCTGCCATGCAATGCACCCAATGCTCTCGGGCTCCAGAATTAATGATTAACTCATAGTAGAGGAAGGAATCCGGGAAATTTGGTGAGAAAAATGTTTAACGTGTTAGCTCCTCTGCAAATTGTATCCTTGCTGTGGATATCCCGGTGCCCTGTGGCTGCCGTTTGTGCTTTGTCAAGATGCAGCACAGCCCCACCCTGTGCTGTGACCTCCACCGTCGAGCACAACGAGAAAGGCAATGTCAAAGGAACGCCCTCTTTTCCTCGTTAGAATCACTGAATCTTACAGCACAAACATGGGTACATCTGAACAGGAGGGAGTGTGTTCAGCCCCTTAAGGCTGTTCCACCATTTAATAAAAGAATGGCTTATCTGTGACCTAACTCCATACCCCTGCCTTAGCCCCATATCCCTTTGAATAGTAAAAATCTATCAATTCTAGATTTAAACTTTGCAACTTACCTAGTATTAATTACCATTGGCAGAAGAGCGTTTCAAATGACTACTACTTCCTGTGTTAAAGATTTCCTAATTGTACTCCTGAAAGATCTGATCCTAATGTTCTCGACGGCCTCTAAATCTGTGCTTGAAAGAGCGTCTTACTATCCACCCTATCTTTTCCATTTGTTTTAATATCTTGAAAATTTATATCAAGTCACCTTCAAAATTCCAGGGAATAAAACCACAGTCTCTCCTCGGAGTCCAGAAGATGCCATTCAGCACATCCTACACATGTCAGCTCTTGGGAAGAGTTAACGAGCAGTTAGTCCCACTCCTCCTGCCTTTTTCCTACACCCCCCCCCCCCCCCCTTGTCATACCCTAACCTGTTTGGATACGTATCCACGTTCCTTCATTATCTCTGAGTCACTGTCCTCTAATCAGGCAGAGTCAACACGGTTTTGTAAAAGGGAAATTGTGTTGACAAATTTATTAGAGTTCTTTGAAGATGTAACAAGCAGGCTGAATAAAGGGGAACCTGTAGATGGATTTACCGACCTCGTAGCGCCTGACTTGGTGAAGCGATGATGCCGTTGAATCCCACGAGGGGTCTCTCACGAGATTCGCGATGCTCTAAACGTCTCGGAAGACTCAACTGAATCATGCAAGGCGTCACGATGTGGATCTCACCTTGCTGGGGATATTTAAATGAGCCATTAAGCGCATTTAAATATGTCTGCGCTGGATTCTCCTGGCGCCTGGGACATGACGGTGCCAGGACGCGTTTAGTACTGCTCCACAAACTGTAACAACACCTGGGGGGGATCACCCAAGCCGTTAGAGAGCCCTGGGTGATTGGGCAGGGTGGCACCCTGGCATGCCTGCTGCCACCTGGGCACTGCCAGCATGGCACCTCGACACTGCTACTTGGGCACCCTGCCAGTGCCACCTTGGCAATTCCCAGGTGCCAGATTGCCCATGCCAGGAGTCAGACCCAGGGTGCCTTGCCCGTAAGAGGTAGAGTGGAGGGGGTTGCACAAAGACCCTGGAAGAGGTCAGTTGAGTGCAGGGGGGTGGGGGGGCTTCCGGAGGCTGCGGTGGGTTCGCTCAGGAGGGTTGAAAGGTCGGGGGTCGAAAGGTCCCGCCCCAGAAAATCCTGGCTGTGGTAGTCACCATTGATGTATATATTGTATATATAGGATGTTGATATAGGTGCTTTACGGTAAGGCCCCTGTACTACAGGTACGGGGGTAGATCCCTGCCTGCTGGTTCCGCCCAGTAGACGGAGTATAAACATGTGTGCTCCCACTAGAGCAGCCATTTCGACAGCTGCTGTGGGAGGCCACTCATCTCAGTGTAATAAAGCCTCGATTACATCCTACTCTCGTCTTTGTGTGATTGATCGTGCATCACTGGCCATAGAATCTTACAGGACAGAAGGAATCCATTTGACGAGCTGAGCTTGTCAGTGCAGGAAATGATGTAAATGTGGCCTCGACGGAGCGTTTCTTGCCGAAATAAAAAAGACAGCAGCGCCGGGAAACACCCCGCTCAGCGCTCCCGAAACCAGACTGCATTCAGATTTCCAAAAGGCATTCAAAAAGGTGCCACGCAAAAGGTTACTGCGGAAGACAAGAGCTTATGGCAAATAAAAGGAACATATTGCGCATGCTGGAATCTGAAACAAAAACAGAAAACGCTGGAAAAACCCAGCAGATCTGGCAGCATCTCTGGAGAGAGAAACAGAGTTACTGTTTTGAGTCCGTATGATTCTTCTTCAGAGCTTTGATGTCATAAATATCCTGAAATTTCCCAATTTATGTCTTGAACATGTTCAGTGACTGAATTTCATCAGCCCTTTAAGGTAGAGAATTCCAATGTCTCATCACCCTCGGAGTAACGACAATTCCTCCTCATCTCAATCTAACATGGCTTGCCCCTTATTCCGAGGCTGCGTCCCCTGGTTCTAGATTCACCAGCCCAGAGGAAACATCTTATCCACATCTACCCTGTCACGCCTTGTATCAATTTTGTAAATTTCAATGAGATCACCCCTTCAAAATTCTAGAGATACAGGCCCAGGCTCCTGTATTCCATCAACAAATTTGGGAATACTACACTTGGTCCTCCCATCCAAATCATTTCTATAGATTGTGAACAGCTGTGGTCCCAGCACTGATCCTCGCAGTACCCCCACTAGTAACAGCCCACTATCCTGAGAATGACCTGTCCATCCCTATTCTCTGTTTTCTATTTGTTCACCAAGTCTCAATCCATACCAGCATATTACCCTCAATGCCATGCGCTCTAATTTTGTTTAATAACCTCCTGTATAGGACCTTATCAAAAGCCTCCCAATTATGCCACATCTATTCATTCCCTTTTTATGCTACAGGTAAACTCAAAAAAACTCAAACAGGATGGAGGATTTGATCACTAACAGGAAACAGAGCATCGAGATAAATGGATAATTTTCAGGTGGTAAACTGTAACCGGAGCAGATCAGTGCTGGGGCCTCATCCATTTACAATCTATATATTTCTTTATAAATTTAGAGTACCCAATTAATGTTTTCCAATTAAGGGACAATTTAGTGTGTTCAATCCACCTAGCTTGCACATCTTTGGGTTGTGGGGGCGAAACCCACGCAGACATGGGAGAATGTGCAAACTCCACTCGGACAGTGCCCCAGAGCCGGGATCGAACCTGGGACCGTGAGGCAGCAATGCTAACCACTTCACCACCGTGCTGCATTTTATTAAAAATTTTCAAACAATAATTTTTCTGTTTTTACAACTCAACAAGGGATTATACATTAACTGGTAAATAACATTATTTAAATAATATAGTGAACTAACAACTACAACTAAAAAAAAAGCAAAAACACAAAATAGTGCTCCCCCCCCCCCCCCCCCCCTCGGTTGCTGCTGCTGTAATTTCTATCTATTCATTATCGTTCCGCGAGATAGTCAAGGAATGGTTGCCACCACCTGGAGAACCCCTGAGCTGATCCTCTCAACGCAAATTTTATTCGTTCCAATCTTATGAACCCTGCCATGTCGTTTATCCAGGCCTCCACGCCTGGGGGTTTCGCTTCCTTCCACATGAGTAGAATCCTACGCCCTACAATCTATATTAATGACTTAGATGGAGGGACTAACTTATACTGGAGTCAAATTTGCTAATGATACAGATAAGTGCTGAGGAGGCTGCAAAGAGTCAGAAAGGGGACAAGGACAGGATAAGTGTGTGGGCAATAATGTGGGAAAATATCCACTTTGTTGAGAAGAATAATAAAGCAGGATATTGTTTAAATGGAAAAAAATTGCAGAACGCCACAGTTCAGAGGGATCAAGTTGTCTTGTACCTGAATCACAAGGTAGGAAAGTGGAGGTAAGGCCACAATCAGATCAGCCATGATCTTATTGAATGGCGGAGCAGGCTTGATGGGCTGAATGGCCTCAACCTGCTCCTATTTCTTATGATCTTATAATTCCCTCTCTGGGTGAGATCTACTGGCCACGCTGCACCCGAGAAGCAGTGCGGCACAGCCAGTAGATGCTGGGAGATCCCTCTTCTAGAATCAATTAGCTCATCATGCCTCAGGAGATCCATCGCAATCTCGCGAGGTGTCGCGATGTGAATCTCACCCATTGTGGGCGGGGTCACTTTCTGGCAAATCTGCATATCAAAGTGAGACAGCTAGTCTCACTCTAATAGGCATTACCCAGATCTAACCATGGAGACCTTGGGTGAGCATTGTTCAGTACTGTCCCCACAAATGGGAACCCAGACAGAATGATACTCGTGGGGGTCTCCCAGGGGATTGGAGGTCCCCAGGTGTTTGCCCTCTGGGCAGGGTGGCACCCTGATATGGCTGATGCCACTTGGGCACCCTGGCAATGCCAACCTGACACTGCCAATGTGCCCAGGTGAGGCTCCCGATCTACCCGAATGGCCATTCAATCACGTCATGTTTCTCGGTGCTCCGAGCACCAGAAAACACCTGGCTAATCTCGTGCGCAATGGGACTGTTCCCTTTCAGTGGATTGCATCCTCTATCACCACTGTGGGAATATCATCAGCACTCGGCCTGAAACAGTTCAAGGATATCACTCACCACTAACTTCTCAGAGCAACTAAGGATAGCCAGTAAATGCCAGCCTTGCCAACAGCTCACATATTCTGGGAATAAATTTAAGAAACCCGTGGATTCCATGAGTTGCATCATGGGCATTTCCGATATAACATTCTTTTAAATTCCAGTCTCACTTCAAGTTTCTTTATAGGAAACATAGGCCGGGATATTGCGGGCCCACCATGGTTTACCGGATCGCCAAATTTTCCACCCCACCTGCAACAGGTCCCGCCCTGGAAAATCCCGACCATAGAATCTTACAGGACAGAAGGAATTCATTCGGCACGTTGTACTTGTGCTAGCTCTTTGAAATATCCATGCTCTTCAATCATAACCCTGCAAGTTTCTCCTTTCGAGGTATTTATCCTTTCAAATTGAATCTGCTTCCATCGCCCTTCCAGGCAGCGGATCACAACAACCCGCTGTGTAACAAAATTATCCTCGTGTCACCTCTTGTTCTTTTGCCAATCTTTATCCTCCAGTCACCAACCCTCTTGTGTGTGGAAACAGTTTTGCCTTAATTACTCAAACAAAACCCTCAAGGTTATAATTTTATTGATTTAGTCAGTCTTGCATCCTGAAGGAGTCCCATATCTGTTAATCATCCTCACACTTTTGATTTCTATGGTCCATGAGTCATTCTGTTATGAATTCCCCTGTTCAGTTTTGTGATAATCATTGACTTGCTATGTGCAATTTTCATTGGAATACAAACTTAGCTTTCTATAAATATAAACTTAATGAAGTGAATTATTAAACAGGGTGTTCTATCTGTAAAATCGCAGGTACTTTCAACCAGTGTATTAATCAAAAGTTTTACCCAGGTGTCTTTATTGATTAGGCAAATAAAGGACAACACAAGTATAACATCAAACCAACTTTATTTAACAACAATATTTACCCTTAAATTAACCCAATACCATTTACTAAAGATTCCCAAGTTTTGTTATACCACCCGTAAAGATGACTGGTTAAGCTGGTTGACCGGATACCGGGGCCCGCCCACAGGTGTCCCTCTCCGGTGGTGTTGTTTGCACATAACTTGTTGCCGTACACGGTAATGGTAGGAGCTCTGGGTGCCCCAGAGTCTGTCTCAGTCTGGGCTACCAAAACAAATCGCTGCATATCAATAGGATCGATGATCTCCTGGTGTGTGATTGATGGGGCAGGTCCAGGCATGTTCTGGCAGTTTGCCTGTGACATGTGTATTTGACTTTGGCCAAGTCCGAATACGCATCAGCCTGCCTGAGGTTTAGACTGCAGCTTAAGTTAAAGTGTTCAATTCATTAATTTAAAATGTCCAATTTAATCAGGCTCAAAACTAGGCCCTGTCAGGTTACCTCAAGATAATGTCACAGATCTTACTTCCTTTGGAGTTTATTTATGATTCCATTCACAGGATTGGAACCCAATCAGACAGCAGATCATATATGAGCATTGCGATGGAAGCGGGGTGGGGGGGACAATGAGGACAATGGTGTGAAGGACACTATCATTGTTTTGGAGTGCTTATGGAGAAGGAAAGTAATTTGATGCAGCAGAGGAATTGTTCTGGGCCATTTCAAAGGGCAGTTAAGTATCAGCCACATCATTGTGGGATTGGAGGCGCAATATAGACCCATACTGGGGAAGAGAGGCAGACTGACTTCCCTAAACGACATTAGTGAACCTGTTGGGTTTTTAACAAGAATCTGACATCTTCAGAACTAAATATTTCGAGTCTGTATGACTATTCTTCCGAGCTAAAGAGAAGGAGAGATGTGATGGATTATATACTATGTAAAATGGGGGTGGGGCGACTGGAGCAGAGTGGAAGGTCAGTGATCGGTGGGAGCTAGGAGAGATTGCAACAAAAATGTGTAGGTCACGAGATAGAGTAAGTATCAATGGCAGTGCGAAGGGTTAAATAAGATGCTGACAGTGGCATAAAGGTAAGATAGCAGAATGTGTTAACAGGAGAACAAATGTTAATGTTCAGTGAAAGCAAACCTAACAAACAAGTGACAGATGGCTCAATGGGGTTAGGGATAGTTTGCGTTGGGACAGAAAATGTTTAGGATTTTAAAAAAGAGTTCAGGATGGAGGAGAAAAGTCACAGTCCAAAGTTGCTTTGAACTCACGTGGTATGGATTATTAAACCAAAATGCAGGATTACAAGACAGCAACACAGTCACAACACGACTGTATCCGATCTGTATTCAGAATTTAGAAGAGGCAATTTCAGAGGAGGACTAATCTTAATAATATACAGATAGAAGAATTTGTGATTGAATGAGGTGGGAAGTGAGAGCTCAATGATCAAACAACCACCTTTTTGTTGCAATCTCTCTGATGTGGAACTTTTAAAATCTGCTTTGGTATTTTACTGTTATTGTGATCTTGCTGGCAGCTTTGTGTAACGTTTGTAACTAAATAAAGTGATATCAATTGTAAACTTTTTTCACATCACAGGGCAACTGAAATTAAAAGTGCACCACCCGTCAGGCTAGTTAATAATTGAGCTCCTGTTTGTTAAACATTGTGAGAATGACCGAAAAACTCTTAATTATATTTCCCCGCAACCGAGATGCAAAATGACCTTAAAACTCTGCACTCACTCCTCGAATGTTTTTCTGCTAATGGCATCAATCCCCTTGCCTCCTGTTTCTGGTTTGTGGAATTTCTGTTCATGTTGGTAGGATGTCAGTGAAAGGAGCACTTTCAGATTTCAGCTCAGCCATTACAGAGTTCAATATCAGATTCTTTCCTTCATTAAAGATACTCTAGGACATCACGGTAGCACAAGTGGATAGCACTGTGGCTTCACAGCTCCAGGGTCCCAGGTTCGATTCCCTGCTGGGTCACTGTCTGTGCGGAGTCTGCACGTTCTCCCCGTGTCTGCGTGGGTTTCCTCCGGGTGCTCCGGTTTCCTCCCACAGTCCAAAAGACGTGCAGGTTAGGTGGGTTGGCCCTGATAAATTGCCCTTAGTGTCCAAAAAAGTTAGGAGGGGTTATTGGGTTATGGGGATAGGGTGGAAGTGAGGGCTTCAGTGGGTCGGTGCAGACTCGATGGGCCAAATGGCCTCCTTCTGCACTGTATGTTCTACACACAAGGTCTTGTCTTAAGCAACAACTTTCAGAAGCAGGGCTGAAGTTTAAAAAAATTATTTGATGGGATGTGGATGTGGCTGGCGTGGCCGGTTGCTGCCCACCCCTAATTGTCCTTCAGAATGTGGTGGTGATTCACCTTCTTGAACCTCTGCTGGTAAAAAAGAATTGATTGCTCAGAAGTTTTGATCTCCGTCTTTTGCTAATGCATTTTTAAAGATTCATTCTTGGGATGTGGCTAGGCCGGCATTTATTGCCCATCCCTAATCGTCCTTCCAAACATGGCACTGTGCTGTAAGAAGTCTTACAACACCAGGTTAAAGCCCAACAGGTTTGTTTGGAATCACCAGCTTTCAGAGCGTATTTCCTTCATCAGATGAGTGTCACCTGAGGAAGGAGCTGCGCTCCGAAAGCTTGTGATTTCGAACAAACTTGTTGGACTTTAATGTAGTGTTGTAAGACTTCTTACTGTGTCCATTCCAGTCCAACGCTGGCATCTCCACATCATGGCTACCTTTTTGAACCACAGAAGTCCATGTATTGTAAGTACACCCAGAGTGCAGTTAGGGAGGGAATTCCAGGATTTTGACCCAGTGACAATGAAGAATGGGCGATATATTTCCATGTCAGAATGGTGTGACTTTGAAGTGGTTTGTTCCCATGCATCTACTGTCGTTGTTCTTCTAGGTGGTAAAGATCGCAGGTTTAGAAGGTACTGTTTAAGGAGGCTTGGTGAGTTGCTGCAGTGCATCTTGTAGATGGTACACACGGCTGCTACTGTGTACTGGTGATGGAGGCATGAATGTTTGTGGATCCTTTCTCATTCCTCTCGTAACCCTGATCTAGAGCTACCAATACTGGATGGATGAAATCCTGCAGGTGTAATCATGTGGCTTTTCACCATCAGCTGTCCTATCCCAATGTTTCCCGCCAGTGATCCCCAAGCACGTTGATCCTTATGGTGCATTGCACCCCAACTTAATCGGAAAGCGAACATGCTCTTCATTGCGCAATTGGATAAAGTTTGAACAGTCTTCAAACAGCCTTTTCTCTCCATCACCAATATTTTTATAACTAATAAGTCAAAGTGTTTAAAAATGGAAAGGTAGGTATTTTTAACGCGCCTTTATTATTCTCTTCCCCTGAGCTTTGTATACAGCAGTCTCCTGAAGAACAATCTTCTATGTCTGGTGACTCCATGGCAACCATTGAGAGTTAGCAACCCTACAGTGGGCACACATTGACCACACCCAATGAGAAGATCGGGTAAATCAAAAGCTTAAATGATGTCAAGCTTCAATCTGCAAAGCCTGTAAACGAGGGGTGGTGGAGGGGGTTGCACGTGGGAGAGCGTGGGAGTAGTGGCTGAGTCACGAACAATTGGAGCAGAACCTTAAATCTGGACCATTTAGCTGTGGAAATCAGAAAGTGCTATTTCCACAGGAAAGCTGGTAGATATCTTAAACTCCCTCCCCCAAAAGGTTGTAAATGCTGAAGGGACAATTGAAGTTTGCAAGATTGAGATTGATAGAGTCTTCTTGGGCCGGGGTATTAGAGATACTGCAGTGTCAGGTGTATAACTTAGTGAGGATTGAGGCCAATAACCTCAAATCCAACTGTTGATCATTTGTAAAGCAAATAATTTAGAGTTGCTATTTGAAGAACTGATTAATGTTGGATAGAGCCCTGCCTCTGTTAAAGCCATTGGTCTAGTCAGAGTGCACTTTATCAGATTCTCTCTGTACTTTAACCTGAAAGTGAATCACTGCCAACTGAAACTCTGACTTTACTTTTAGAACTGGTGTGACACATACCCACTCCCAACATCCGAAAATCTGATATCGGGGGCCCTTGCTTTTTGAGAACCCTCGTGTTCTGCTGTTTGCTTTTCCCACAGACTGGCTGACATTTCACTGCAATCAAAGTTGCACCAGGAAGAAGCTACATTGATTCCGAATCGTCAACCCACTATAAACCATGCATTTGTAAGCATGTTTACATCTGCATTCTCAGCTGGACCACTCAGAAGAAGAGCAGGAGAGCTCGTCTCAGTATATGGGGCCAAGATTTCAGCCCACGTGACTAAAAACAGATTATCTGGTCATTATCACATAGAACATACAGTGCAGAAGGAGGCCATTCGGCCCATCGAGTCTGCACCTACTCACTTAAGCCCTCATTTCCACCCTATCCCCATAACCCAATCACCCCACCTACCCTTTTTGGTCACTAAGGGCAATTTATCACGGCCAATCCACCTAACCTGCACGTCTTTGGACTGTGGGAGGAAACCGGAGCACCCGGAGGAAACCCACGCAGACACGGGGAGAACGTGCAGACTCCGCACAGACAGTGACCCAGGAGGGAATCGAACCGGGGACCCTGGCGCTGTGAAGCCTGTGGGAGCTTGCTATGCACAAACTGGTTGCCAGATTTCCCACATTACAACAGTGACTACATTAAGGTAATGAAAGCAGGAAATGCTTTACAAACTCAGCAGGTCTGGCAGCATCTGTGGAGAGAGAAACAAACTAACCTTTCGAGCCTATCCTCGCTTCACTGATGTTACCAGACCTGCTGTGTTTTCCCACCATTTTCTGTTTTTGTTTCAGGTTTTCAGCATCTGCATTATTTTACTTTGACTACATTAAGGCGCTTCGATCGCTGCAAAGTGCTCAGGGATGGCCTGAGGCCATTAAAGGTGCTAAATAAATGCAAGTGCTTTTTTATCCTAGCAACAGTTCTGCAGTGCCAGAGGCCTGTGTGGATGTTGTCCCATGTCCTTATGAGGAACAGAGAAAACAAACTTCAAAAAGATTATTTAAACAACAATAACAATGCAAATCACAACTTCCCCTGGGATATAGAGTACACAGTGTGCTACTGTTCTGCCCTGTTTCAAACAGCTAATTATGGGATATAAAATCTGCTAGTTTCAGTGGTTGCTCTATTGAAGTCAGTCCATTATAAAGGAAGGAGGCAGCTATTGTCTTCCTGAGAGCAGAGTTTCACTTCATAGTAGCTATTAGTTTCTTTTGGCATTGTGTATTTTTAAAAGTGAAAAGACTAGTCTAACCTGTCCCATTAACCATGTTTCATCCCTAGCTGCTGGAGTCAATCCAAGGCAGTGAGTGGCTCAGACAAACAGCACCAGTTCTTGCAGGAAGCCATCTGCCCTGAAGGCACAAGTTGCTTTTATATCTTTCACATAAAAGATTTGATGGCAGTCGTGTCAGATATTTATTCCTCAGCCCTCATCAATAAAACAGATGATCTGATTGTTTATCTCATCGCTGTTTATGGAATCCTGTTGTGTGAAAGTTGACTATTGTGTTTCCCAAAGATACAAGAGGGGCTCTAATTCAAGAGTAATTATTTCACACAACATGCTTTAGGACACCCTGATAGGGTCTATGTAGATTCAAATTATTTTTATATAACCATAAACCAGGTTGACAAGTTCAACGACAGAGCAGAAGAGATGAGGATGAATTGGGAACAATGGAATTGTGGAGTTTGCCAAATCTCCAACTAGCCTGAAGCAGCCCCTGGTTTGTGCCAGAAAAATTGGTGCTGATTAACAGGTTATACTGTTTCATTTGAGATTGTGAAACACCCCCTCCACTATCATTGCCCCATCCCTTTGCCCCTTCTCCCTGACACTCTTACCCCACACCCTCCATATTACTTCTCACTCCCCTCTCTCTCCCCTCTCTCTCCCCATGCCCCTTCTTCTCTCTCTCTCCTCCTAAATCCCCCCCTCCCCTATCTGTTGCAAACCCCACCACCTGGAGTTTCCCGACAAGCCACTCACCATCCTGACTGGGAAACATAACCTTCACTGCCACTGCATCAAAATCCTGGAACTCCCTCCCTAACAGCACTGTGGGTGTACCTACACTTCAGACTGCAGCAGTTCAAGAAGGCAGTTCACCACCAGAATCGCAAGGACAATTAGGGATAGGCAATAAACGCCACATTCCAAGAATGAATTTTTCAAAATGCATTTAGCACCAGACGGAGCTCAAAACTTTGGAGCAACCAATTCTTTTTTGCCGCTTTCTAGTTTCAATGGAGCAGTTGAGCGAGATCAAAGCAACTAAAATTAGAAATCTCCACCTATTGCATACTCCTCGTGCCTTTTATAAACCTTTATTTTTCTGTTTGGCAGCTGGAAACTGGAATAAAAGAAGCTCAAGACTGATACTGGGTGTGAAACTAGTCGATTGGGTGTTGGTTTCGCACAGTCCCTCTCAGTCGCTGACATGTACAAGCCTATTATTATTATTTTGTTAACCCCTGCAACTCCAGCTGGGACCAAATGTGGAGAAAACATTCAGCAGAAAGCCGTGCTCAGCAAGCAGCCAGCACAGCATAGCTGTGGAGAGTCTGCGGATGGGGGGGGGGGGTTCCACTGGCAGAAGGTGTGACGGGCAGGTTCACCAGGTCCAGGGTGAGACAGGTAAAGGGTGAGATGCAGAGTATCAGGTTAGACTGATACCAGACACTGTGAGCTGTGATGATCAGTGCATGACAAAGGAGAGGTAACCAGGCGACTGACACAAACAAACAGCAGAGACGGAAGATCAGAGTATCACCCCAGCAACATGAGAATCAGACAATTCTCATTACTGCAAATAAAAAATTCAATGTGTGGAGATTAACCATAGATTATCTGCGTGCATCTGCTGATTATTATTTCTAGTGCAGGTTAACTCACAGACAGATTTTGTGTACTTGGAGGTCAGTGTTTGGTAAGTGGGCTACTTCATTCCCAGGACAGGCACAGCACGGGGTTAGATACAGAGTAAAGCTCCCTCTACACTGTCCCCATCAAACACTCCCAGGACAGGTACAGCACGGGGTTAGATACAGAGTAAAGCTCCCTCTACACTGTCCCCATCAAACTCTCCCAGGACAGGTACAGCATGGGGTCAGATACAGAGTAAAGCTCCCTCTACACTGTCCCCATCAAACACTCCCAGGACAGATACAGCACAGGGTTAGATACAGAGTAAAGCTCCCTCTACACTGTCCCCATCAAACACCCAGGACAGGTACAGCACAGAGTTAGATACAGAATAAAGCTCCCTCTACATTGTCCCCATCAAACACTCCCAGGACAGGTACAGCACAGAGTTACATATAGAGTAAAGCTCCCTCTACACTGTCCCCATCAAACACCCAGGACAGGTACAGCATGGGGTCAGATACAGAGTAAAGCTCCCTCTACACTGTCCCCATCAAACACTCCCAGGACAGGTACAGCACAGGGTTAGATACAGAGTAATGCTCCCTCTACACTTTCCCCATCAAACACTCCCAGGACAGGTACAGCATGGGGTCAGATACAGAGTAAAGCTCCCTCTACACTGTCCCCATCAAACACTCCCAGGACAGGTACAGCACGGGGATAGATACAGAGTAAAGCTCCCTCTACACTGTCCCCATCAAACACCCAGGACAGGTACAGCATGGGGTCAGATACAGAGTAAAGCTCCCTCTACACTGTCCCCATCAAACACTCCCAGGACAGGTGCACAGGGCACACATGACCGGGACAAGGATGAGCTGGTTTTGTGGGGGTGAGGACAGGTGTGTTAGGTGCTCAGGGAGCCCAGCAAACTACACCCATATGTTCTGGGCATGACCAGCCCTGGAGGAATTTTGGAAGGGTGTAGCGAGGACGGTGTCGAGGGTGGTAGGATCCAGGGTCAAACTGGGCTGGGGGCTCGCAACCGGGCTGGGGGCTCGCAATATTTGGGGTTGCAGGGGAGCCGGGAGTGCAGGAGGCGAACAAGGCCGGCATTCTGGCCTTTGCGTCCCTGGTAGCCCGACGAAGGATTCTTCTTCAGTGGAAGGATGCGAGGCCCCCAAGTGTGGAATCCTGGATCAACGATATGGCGGGGTTTAATAAATTGGGAAGGGTGAAATTTGCCTTAAGGGGATCGGTGCAAGGGTTTTTCAGGTGGTGGCAACCGTTCTTGGACTTCCTGACAGAACGGTAGACAATGGTCAGCAGCAGCAACCCGGTGGGGGGGGGGGTCTATTTTATTTTTGTTTGCCTATACTGGGGGATCTGAGGGGGTGTATATATTTGCTATGTTTGCTATGTGTTTCGGGGTGTTAATTTATTATTTATGTAAAGGGGGGAGAGGGCAAGGGGTTGTTTTGTTTTGTCTTGTATTTAATTCTATTGGGTTCCTTTTACATTTTGTTATTGATATTTTGTGAAAACCTTAATAAAAATTATTTATTAAAAAAAAACTCCCAGGACAAAGGGTTAGATATAGAGTAAAGCTCCCTCTACATTGTCCCCATCAAAACTCCCAGGACAGGTACAGCACGGGGTTAGAAACAGACTAAAGCTCCCTCTATGCTGTCCCCATCAAACATTCCCAGGACAGGTACAGCACGGGGTTAGATATTGAGTAAAGCTCCCTCTACACTGTCCCCTCAAATACTCCCAGGACAGGTACAGCATGGGGTTAGATGCAGACTAAAGCTCCCTCTACACTGTCCTCATCAAACACTCTCAAGACAGGTACAACACGGTGTTAGAAACAGAGTAAAGCTCCCTCTACGCTGTCCCCATCAAACACTCCCAGGACAGGTACAGCATGGGGTTAGATGCAGAGTAAAGCTCCCTCTACACTGTCCCTATCAAACACTCCCAGGACAGGTACGGCACTGGGTTAGATCCAGAGTAAAGCTCTCTCTACACTGGACCCATTAAACACTCCCAAGACAGATACAGCATGGGGTTAGATGCAGAGTAAAGCTCCCTCTACACTGTCCCTATCAAACACTCCCAGGACAGGTAGAGCACGGGGTTAGATACAGTGTAAAGCTCTCTCTAGATAATAAACTCAATGTGACTAAGGGGAAGAGTAGACAGGGAAGTGATGATTAACGCAAAGGGACAGGTGGTCTGAGGTGCATTTGTTTTAATGCGAGATGTGTAACAAGTAAGGCAGATGAATTTAGGGCTTGGATTAGTACCTGGAAATATGATGTTATTGGTATTATGGAGACTTGGTTGAGGGAAGGGCGAGACTGGCAACTAAATATCCCAGGGTATAGATGCTTCAGGAGGGATAGAGAGGGAGGTAAAAGGGGTGGAGGAGTTGGATTACTGGTCAGAGATGATATCACAGCTGTGATTAAGGAGGGCACAATGGAGGATTCGAGCACTGAAGCAATATGGGTAGAGCTAAGAAATAGGAAGGGTGCAGTAACATTGTTGGGACTTTACTACAGGCCTCCCAAAAGCGAGCGTGAAGTAGAGGTACAGATATGTAGACAGATTATAGAAAAATGTAGGAGCAATAGGGTGGTCGTGATGGGAGATTTTAACTTCCCCAACATTGAATGGGACTCACGTAGTGTTGGAGGCGTAGATGGTGCAGAATTTGTAAGGAGCATCCAGGAGAGTTTTTTAGAGCAATATGTAAATAGTCCAACTCGGGAAGGGGCCATACTGGACCTGGTATTGGGGAATGATCCCGGCCAGGTGGTTGAAGTTTCAGTTGGTGATTACTTTGGGAATAGCGATCACAATTTCGTAAATTTTAGAATACTCATGGACAAAGACAAGAGTGGTCCTAAAGAAAGAGTGCTAAATTAGGGAAAGGCCAAGTATAACAAAATTCGGCAAGAGCTAGGGAATGTGGATTGGGAGCAGCTCTTTAAGGGTAAATCCACATTTGAAATGTGGGAGTCTTTTAAGGAAAGGTTGATTAGAGTGCAGGACAGACTGTCCCTGTGAAAATGAGGGATAGAAATGGCAAGATTAGGGAACCATGGATGACGGGTGGAATTGTGAGACTAGCTAAGATGAAAAAGGAAGCATACATAAGATCTAGGCGACTTAAAACTGATGAAGCTTTGGAGGAATATCGGGAAAGTAGGACAAATCTCAAACGCGCAATAAAGAGGGCTAAAAGGGGTCATGAAATATCTTTGGCTAACAGGGTTAAGGAAAATCCCAAAGCCTTTTATTCTTATATAAGGAGCAAGAGGGTAACTAGAGAAAGGATTGGCCCACTCAAAGACAAAAGAGGGAATTTATGCGTGGAGTCAGAGGAAATGGGTGAGATTCTTAATGGGTACTTTGCATTGGTATTCACCAAGGAGAGGGACATGACGGATGTTGAGGCGAAGGATGGATGTTTAAATACTCTAGGTCAAGTCGGCATAAGAAAGTTTTGGGTATTCTAATAGGTATTAAGGTGGACAAGTCCCTAGGTCCGGATGGGATCTATCCCAGGTTACTGAGGGAAGCGAGGGACGAAATAGCTGGGGCCTTAACAGATATCTTTGCAGCATCCTTGAGCACAGGTGAGGTCCTGGAGGACTGGAGAATTGCTAATGTTGTCCCTCTGTTTAAGAAGGGTAGCAGAAAAAAGGGTGGGGAGCGGTGAGGGTGAAATAAACAGCATGTCGATGGGCATGACGTTTGAACTGTAAAAAAAAAGAAGGGTAGCAGGGATAATGCAGGGAATTATAGACCTGTGAGCTTGACGTCAGTGGTAGGCAAACTGTTGGAGAAGATACTGAGGGATAGGATCAATTCACATTTGGAAGAAAATAGACTTATCAGTGATAGACAGCATGGTTTTGTGCAGGGAAGGTCATGTCTTACAAACCTAATAGAATTTTTTGAGGAAGTGACAAAGTTAATTAATGAGGGAAGGGCTGTAGATGTCATATACATGGACTTCAGTAAGGCGTTTGATAAAGTTTCCCATGGCAGGTTGATGGAAAAAGTGAAGTCGTATGGGGTTCAGGGTGTACTAGCTAGATGGATAAAGAACTGGCAAGCCAACAGGAGACAGAGAGTTGTGGTGGAAGGGAGTGTCTCAAAATGGAGAAAGGTGACTAGTGGTGTTCCACAGGGATCCGTGCTCGGACCACTGTTGTTTGTGATATACATAAATGATCTGGACGAAGGTATAGGTGGTCTGATTAGCAAGTTTGCAGATGATACTAGGATTGGTAGAGTTGCAGATAGTGAGGAGGACTGTGAGAGAATACAGCAAAATATAGATAGATTGGAGAGTTGGGCAGAGAAATGGCAGCTGGAGTTCCATCCAGGCAAATGCGAGGTGATGCATTTTGGAAGATCTAATTCAAGAGCTGACTATACGGTCAATGGAAGAGTCCTGGGGAAAATTGATGTACAGAGAGATCTGGGAGTTCAGGTCCATTGTACCCTGAAGGTGGCAACGCAGGTCGATAGAGTGGTCAAGAAGGCATACATCATGCTTGCCTTCATCGGACGGGGTATTGAGTACAAGAGTCGGCAGGTCATGTTACAGTTGTATAGGACTTTGGTTAGGCATATTTGGAATACTGCGTGCAGTTCTGGTCGCCACATTACCAGAAGGATGTGGATGCTTTAGAGAGGGTGCAGATGAATTTCACCAGGATGTTGCCTGGTATGGAGGGTGCTAGCTATGAAGAAAGGTTGAGTAGATTAGGACTGTTTTCGTTGGAAAGACGGATGTTGGGGGGGGACCTGATTGAGGTCTATAGAATTATGAGAGGTATGGACAGGGTGGATAGCAACAAGCTTTTTCCAAGAGTGGGGCTGTCAATTACAAGGGGTCACGATTTCAAGGTGAGAGGGAGAAAGTTTAAGGGAGATGTGCGTGGAAAGTTTTTTACGCAGAGGGTGGTGGGTGCCTGGAACGCTTTGCCAGCGGAGGTGGTAGAGGCGGGCACGATAGCATCATTTAAGATGCATCTAGACAGATATATGAACGGGTGGGGAACAGAGGGAAGTAGATCCTTGGAAAATAGGTGACAGGTTTAGATAAAGGATCTGGATCGGCGCAGGCTGGGAGGGTCGAAGGGCCTGTTCCTGTGCTGTCATTTTCTTTGTTCTTTGTTCTACACTGTCCCCATCAAACACACCCAGGCCAGGTCCACATCAAATAGAATGCCAAGATTATGAACATAGGAATTATTTGCGTTACACCCATGGGTTTTTATCACTTGTATATATTTCTCTGGAGGCCAGTTCCCGGGCGTAACAATCAACAAGCATCAGTGGAAGACAGCCTTTATTAATATGACTAATCCTAGCAATGCGAGTTTAATTGGCCCCAAGGTAACATGTTTAGCAAAACACCTTGCTGAGTCACCTGGTGAAATGTTGCCTTGTTGGGAAGGTCAATACATGGCTATACCGATGTGGGTGGAACGTTAGTGTCCAAACACAATGTTCACGCACAACAGTACAAGGAGGTGATACAGCATAAAGCAGTCACTCTACTAAACCTGATTGGCATTGCTGGATTATGAGTAACTGAGTTATAGATGTGGTTACAAACTACTGCACCATTTCCAATCTCCTTTCCGCTTCAAAGCCCTTGAACGTGCTGTTGCCTCACAAATTATGCCCATTGTTTCTGCAACTCTGTGTTTGAATCTTTCCAAACCGATTTCCACCCCTGACACTGCACTGAAAAGGCCCTCACCAAAATCGCAAATCGCATTACTGTGCCAGGCACAAAGGTAAACTATCCCTCATCATCAGTGTTTACTTGTCTGTCACCTCCAACATTTTTTTTCTTTTTTTAAATTTAGAGTACCCAATTATTATTTTTTCCAATTAAGGGGCAGTTGAGCTTGGCCAATCCATCTACCCTGCACATCTTTGGGTTGTGGGGGTGAAACCTCCGCAGACACGGGGAGAATGTGCAAACTGCCACCTCTAACATGGTTTAAAAAGATCTTCTGCAGGATTCTCCGTGGGCAGGACCCTCCGCCCTGCCGGCGCGTTTCCCGATGGCGTGGGGTGGCCCACAATTGGCCGGCTGTGCAAGCGGAGAATCCCACTGCCGGCGGGGGAGCGCCACGCTGGAAAACTGGGCTGGCGGGGCAGAGAATCCAGTCCATTGCATTTGTATAGCATCCTTCATGACCTCAATACATTCTAAAGTGCACTACAGCTAAACAAGTACCTTTTATTGATTCATTTATGGGATGTGGGTGGTGCTGACTAGGCCAACATCTGTTGCCCATCCCTAATTACCCTTGAGAAAGTGGTGGTGAGCTGCCACCTCGAACCGCTGTAGTTCATGAGGTGTAGATACACCCACAGTGCTGTTAGGGAGGGAGTTCCAGGATTTTTACCCAGCGACAGTGGGGGAAAGATGATATATTTCCAAGTCAGGATGGTGAGTGACTTGGAGGGGAACTTGCAGGTAGTGGGGATCCCATGTGTCTGTCACCCTCATCCTTCTAGATGGACGAGTGTAGGCATGCAGGAAAACATAGCAACCAATTTGCACACAATAAGATCCCACAAACAACAATGTGACGATGATCAGATAATCTGTTTTAGTGTGCTGGTTAAGGGATAAATATTGACCAGGACAGGAGCAAGGAGCCTCACTGTAGGTATACAGGTCGTTGCTGACACCACATCCCTGGCATGGTGGATGCTGCCATTGGAGATGAAAAGTTAGGGCCGATATCGTGAGCAGCACAAAAATCCATCAAATATGTAAAACGGAGTCATTTTCATTACTGCAGTCAGCCAGGGACAGTCAGGCAACTTGAATTCCACTGCTAGTCGATAAACAAATCGAGTTCCTGTCTCAAGCACCTAGTCAGGAAACCCAGTCTTTTTGTTCCCGAAACTGGCTAATCTGGCTGCAGGAGGTACTTTGCCTCACACATGGGGTGAAGACAGCCTGAAGCTGTCACCCTGTGTTGAGGTGCCTCTACCACTTATTATACCAGTGATGGAGGTACAGTGCTCCATAGTCAGCATTAAGTAGCTTCAAGCAGTGAAAAAAATGTTGATTCAATCTATCATGGGTTTCAGCTAGGGGCTTGAAGCTGGTAGATTTCTGTAGAACATTCTGTTGCAACTGTAAGAACTGTTTTCTGTTAGGTGTAGGGATTACTGTATCAGGGGTTGTTGCTTTCCGCTGCAGATATCGCATGTTTTCGCTAGCTTGCAGTGATTTTGCAAGAGCTATCCCCTCGGAATTGGTAAGTTGGTAAGAATCAGTCAGTTTTTTTATTCTTTCATGGGCCATGCTGTGATGAATGTTGTTATATATTATATTTTATATTTTGTTGTGGCAATGTTATTAAAAACCCTGGGTTTAAATATATGCAAGCAGTATGCCTGCTAAAACTGTGATTAAAGAGGGCAGCACGGTGGCGCAGTGGTTAGCACCACTGCCTCACGGCGCCGAGGTCCCAGGTTCGATCCCAGTTCTGGGTCACTGTCTGTGTGGAGATTGCACATTCTCCCCGTGTTTGCGTGGATTTTGCCCCCCCAACCCAAAGATGTGCAAGGTAGGTGGATTGGCAGAATGTGATTGTAAAAATGTTCTAAAGAAAACACTGATTTCAATTAAATGACCTTAATTGACTGTGACTGGGTGTCAGGTTTTCGTTGGCGCTCTTGTGAAGCGCCTTGAGACGAGTTACCATGTTAAAGGCGCTATATAAATGCAAGCAGATATTAGTAAAGTTTATAAAAGCTACCAGATCATTCCTGGACTTGAGAATAGAATGATGTCAAGATTGGTCTGATTAAGGGTGGCACGGTGGCGCAGTGGCTAGCACTGGGACTGCAGCGCTGAGGACCCGGGTTCAAATCCTGGCCCTGGGTCACTGTCCGTGTGGAGTTTGCACATTCTCCCCACTGGGGCTGGTTTAGCACAGTGGGATAAACAGCTGGCTTGTAATGCAGAACAAGGCCAGCAGCACGGGTTCAATTCCCGTACCAGCCTCCCCAAACAGGCGCCGGAATGTGGCGACTAGGGGCTTTTCACAGTAACTTCACTGAAGCCCACTTGTGACAATAAGCTATTTTTATTATGTCTACGTGGGTTTCACCCCCACAACCCAAAGATCTGCAGGGCAGGTGGATTGGCCATGCTAAATTGCCACTTAATTGGAAAAAATGAATTGGGTACTCTAAATTTTTTAAAAATCTGTGATTAAGGAAACGTAAAGATGAGGAAATCATTGATTTTAACCATTTACTTGTTTCCAGGGAGATGGCTAATGGAATATTGTCTATAGAAAGGAGGTTCCTTGGAATGTAGATAATTAATGAGGGATGGTGCTTAGTCCTAGCTAAGCAGGTCATGGCACATCTTACAGGTGATGTATTTAATGCAAGGAGCCAGGTTTTTCTGTGGTTTGGGCTGTTTTGCCATAGGACTTGAGTCTGACAAGGCAGAAGGATTTTCAAGTTGTTCCTGAAAGGGTCTCGCTCCATAGGTCTGGAGCAAGTAACCCTGATTGCTAACTTTATTTATGGCTGCATCTTGAACTGTATTAGAGTGCTTAATTAGAGTTATTGGCAGGTACAGATAGTAAGTTTAAGTTTTTCCTTGTGTTTAAGACTTGTTCAACTGATAATTGTGAAGCTATTTACTTGTAATAATAATCTTTATTGTCACAGGTAGGCTTACATTAACACTGCAAAAACGTTACTGTGAAAATCCCCTAGTCGTCACACTCTGGCACCTGTTTGGGTACACTGAGGGAGAATTCAGAATGTCCAATTCACCTAAATCTTTCGGCATTTGTGGGAGGAAACCGGAGCACCCGGAGAAAACCCACGTAGACACGGGGAGAACATGCAGACTCCGCACAGACAGCGACCCAAGCCGAGAATCGAATCTGGGACCCTGGCGCTGTGAAGCAACAGTGTTAACTACTGTGCTACCATGCCTCCCTACTTAGTGTTTGTTTCAGTGTCACACATCATAGGCTGAAAGCGAATGGGTTGTCCAGGGGGAATCAAAGCTTCCTCCCTTATCAGCTGGCAATTTAAAGGTTAAACTTTTAGTTTCCGTAATCCTTTAACCTTCAATTTTTTGTACCAGAAGGAAAGGTAACATCAGATGTGTTGTCTCATCCCAGCCAGTGGAGGAAAATGTTCCATATGCTGTTTTTAATCTTGTTTATTACATTTCTTCACCATTTATCAATCCCAGTTATAAGTGACTATCACATCTCCGGAGGAAACCCACGCAGACACGGGGAGAACATGCAGACTCCGCACAGACAGTGACCCAAACCGGGAATCGAACCTGGCTCTCTGGTGCTGTGAAGCAACAGTGCTAACCACTGTGCTACCGTGCTGCCCAGTTGATGTTAATGTGGTCAATTCTATGTTTAAATCAAAGTTTGTTTTAACATAAAAGATACCTACTGGTTAGGGGCATCACTCATAGGGCGAAGAATCCTTTCCGCACAGGTTTACAAATTGTTTGAGGTTTCTCGTCCAGTATCGTAACAAAGAGTGGGGTCTGGCCCAGTGTCTTAACAAAGAGTGGGATCTGGTCCAGTGTCTTAACAAAGAGTGGGGTCTGGCCCAGTGCCCTATGATGCCAAGGCCAGCATTTGTTATCCATTCCTCATTTCCCTTGAACTGAGTGTCTTGCTCGGCAATTTCAGAGGGCAGTTAAGAATCAACCACATTGCTGTGGGCCTACAGTCACATGTAGGCCAGACCGGGTAAGGACGGCAGACTTCCTTCCCTGAAGGGGCATTGGTGAACCTGATGGGGTTTTTACAACTGATGATAATTGTCAAGTTTATTCTCCAGAGTGAGGACATTCATTCGGAGTGACAGAGCCTCACTCCTCACACAGGGTGAGGACATTCATTCGGAGTGACAGAGCCTCACTCCTCACACAGGGTGAGGACTTTCACTCGGAGTGACAGAGCCTCACTCCTCACACAGGGTGAGGACTTTCATTCGGAGTGACAGAGCCTCACTCCCCAAATATGTACAATACTCAACAATCGCCCAATGATTGAAGCTCGTCACTCAGCCACGTGACAGAGATCAGTGTAATTTATACAGTGACAGGTGAGGGAGTCACTTACACCTGCTGGAGACACAGAGAGGGAGAGAGAGAGAGAGAGAGAGACTGAGACTGAGACTGAGACCGAGACAGACACAGACACAAAGAGTGACTGGGACAGACAGAGACAGAGACTGGGACAGACAGAGACAGAGAGAGGCTGTGGGGGCTGCAGGCGGAGAGTTGAAGCAGAGAGAGGATCAGAGAGCAGCAAACTCCCCAGGAAGCGGGCTCCGGAAGAAATCCTCTCCGCAGACAGCTCCCGGGATGAGGTTGGGATGCAGCATCTCCCGATCCCAGCAGCCACATTGCCACTGAGGGGCTGAGCGGTTTGGAGTTGTGCTGCGGGATTGGGAGCCCCCGGGGCTGCGGGATGGGGGACGGGGCCACCTCCAGCTGGTGGAAATTCACCTTCTTGCGGAAGAGGAGCAGCGCCAAGGTTGTGTACGAGGTGCCGGTGGAGCGGAGCCACTCGGACAGCGGGGACAGCGCGGAGAGGGAGAGCCCGGGCAGGGCAGACTCCGAGCTGGAGGCGCGCCTGGAGAAAATCGTGGACAAGAGCACCAAAGGCAGACACGTGAGAGTGTCCAACTCCGGCAGGTTCAAGGAGAAGAAGAAAATCAGGTCGAGTTTGGTGGAGAACCCCAGTCTGTATAACGATGCAAGGAGTGGGGGCAGCCCCCAGCCCTAAACACCCCCCACCCCTCCATCCTGACCCCTCTGAATCAGAGCATCTCTCCCCGCCCCCCCCCCCCCCCCCCCACTGACAGCCCAGAGGGAACGCCTTCAACTTGCAAACCCACTGAACTGTGCCCACTGAACAGGGGAACCCACTGAACTGGTGCCCACTAAACTGGTGCCCACTGAACTCTGCCCACTGAACTGGGGAACCCACTGAACTGGTGCCCACTGAACTGGTGCCCACTGAACTGTGCCCACTGAACTGGGGAACCTACTGAACTCTGCCCACTGAACAGGGGAACCCACTGAACTGGTGCCCACTGAACTGGTGCCCACTGAACTCTGCCCACTGAACTGGGGAACCTACTGAACTCTGCCCACTGAACAGGGGAACCCACTGAACTGGTGCCCACTGAACTGGTGCCCACTGAACTCTGCCCACTGAACTGGGGAACCTACTGAACTCTGCCCACTGAACAGGGGAACCCACTGAACTGGTGCCCACTGAACTGGGGAACCTACTGAACTCTGCCCACTGAACAGGGGGACCCACTGAACTGGCGCCCACTGAACTGGTGCCCACTGAACTCTGCCCACTGAACTCTGCCCACTGAACTGTGCCTACTGAACTGGTGCCCACTGAACTGGTGCCCACTGAACTGTGCCCACAACTGGGGTGCCCACTGAACTGCCCACTGAACTGTGGCAACCCACTGAACTGTGCCCACTGAACTGTGGCAACCCACTGAACTGCCCACTGAACTGGTGCCCACTGAACTGGTGCCCACTGAACTGGTGCCCACTGAACTGGTGCCCACTGAACTGGGGCAACCCATTGAAAGGGTTAATCCCTGCCCCCTGTTACAGGGGGAATGTGTGCTGAGCTGCTGCTGCTGGGTCACTGTCCACTCTCCAACTCTGCAACCCATTTCAGTCCAGAAGAAGCAGGATTTGTTTTGACATTTCATTTGGAAAGTTTTCTTTAAGTGACAAAAGGGTGTCTGTTTTCATCATGTTAAAGTTTGGCTCGACAATTATTTGAGCACAGAGCCCTGGGCTTCTGAATGTGATCGGTGAATATTCCGCCACTGTTTTCTGAAGACTTGAAGAGGAACCCAGGATTTAAGAGGAGGCCATTCAGCCCTTCCGAGGTGTGGGAGCTGTGGGTGAATTGGAGGATGGTGAAGGAGCTCGAGTGACTGGAAGATGTGAATAGGACTGAGTGTTTCAAACCGTTTTTGTGAGAGGGAGAGAAATGCCACAGGTTGTCAGTGGATATAAATCACAAGATTGACACAAAGGGTGAATCGCTGGAAACCGTGCTTTACTTTAAAAAGGATGTTCAGTCATGTTGAGTGCATTATGTTTAGTCAACAATGAAAAATACTGGGTTACAGGGAATTGGATTGTTGCTCTGTCTCAGCCCAGTGTACAGTCTAATCAAGAACTCTGACTTCCACGAGACACACGCGGATTGGCAGAATGTGATTGTAAAAATGTTCTAAAGATTCCTTAAACTCTGATTTTAATTAAATGACCTTAATTGACTGTGACTGGGTGTCAGGTTTTCTTTGGCGCTCTTGTGAAGCGCCTTGAGACGAGTTACCATGTTAAAGGCGCTATATAAATGCAAGCTAATATTAGTAAAGTTTATAAAAGCTACCAGATCATTCCTGGACTTGAGAATAGAATGATGTCATGATTGGCCTGATAGGGGCAGCACGGTGGCGCAGTAGCTAGCACTGGGACTACGGCGCTGAGGACCCGGGTTCGAATCCTGTCCCTGGGTCACTGTCCGTGTGGAGTTTGCACATTCTCTCTTCCTTAAAAGGTAGTGTGGCAGGGTCTTTGAATACTTTTAAGACAGAGGTGGATAGACTCTTGATTAGCAAAGGGTGTAAAGTGAAAAGTTATCAGGGATAGACAGGAATGATTTGTTTTGATTTATTTATTGTCACGTGTAGGAATGATTTGATATAATAAGAATCTTCATTGTCACAAGTAGGCTTACATTAACACTGCAATGAAGTTACTGTGAAAATCCCCTAGTCGCCACATTCCGGCGCCTGTTCAGATACATAGAGGGAGAATTCAGAATGTCCAAATTATCTAACAGACTTGTGGGAGGAAACCGGAGCACCCGGAGGAAACCCACGCAGACACTGGGAGAACGTGCAGACTCCGTACAGACAGTGACCCAAGCCGGGAATCGAACCTGGGACCCTGGCACTGTGAAGCATCAGTGCTAACTACTGTGCCACCCTTTGATTTATTTATTGTCATGTGTACCGAGGTACAGTGAAAAGTATCGTTTGCCTGCAGTTCAGACAGATCGCTCCATACATGGTTCAATCCCAGCCCTGGTTCACTGTGTGTAGTTTGCACATTCTCCCCGTGTTTGCATGGGTCTCACTCCCACAACCCAAAGATATGCAGGTTAGGTGGATTTGCCACGCTAAATTGCCCCTTAATTGGGAAAAGAAATAAATTGGGTAGTCTAAATTTATCAAAAAAGAATACATAGAACATACGATAAATACACAATGTAAATAAATAAACATAAGACACCAGGTGAAGCATACGGAATGCAGGCTACAGCTGTAAAGAAGATGCGTAGAATGATCAGTTCAGTCCAAAAGAGGGCCATTCAGGAATCTGGTAACAGTGGGGAAGAAGCTGTTTTTGAATCTGTTAGTGTGTGTTCTCAGACTTTCGTACCTTCTGTCCAATGGAAGAAGTTGGAAGAGAGAATAACCCGGGTGGGAGGGGTCTTTGATTATGCTGCCCGCTTTCCCCAGGCAGCGGGAGGTGTAGAAAGAGTCAATGGATGGGAGGCAGGTTCGTGTGATGGATTGGGCTGTGTTCATGACTCTCTGTAGTTTCTTGCTGTCTTGAGCCGAGCAATTGCCATACCAGGCTGTGATGCAGCCTGATAGGATGCTTTCTGTGGTGCATCTGTAAAAATTGGTAAGAGTCAATGTTGTCACGTCGAATTTCCTTAGTTTGCTGAGGAAGTATAAGCCCTGTGGTGCTTCCTTGGTGGTAGCGTCGACGTGGGGGGACCAGGACAGATTTTTGGTGATGTTTACACCTCGGAATTTGAAGCTGTCAACCATCTCCATCTTGCCCCCTTTGATGCTGACAGGGGTGTGTACAGTACTTTGCTTCCTGAAGCCAATTACCAGCTCTTTAGTTTTGCTCATGTTGAGGGAGAGATTGTTGTCATTGCACCACGCCACTAAGTTCTCTATCTCTCTCCTGTACTCTGACTCATCGTTGTTTGAGATCCGACCCACTACAGTTGTGTCAACAGCAAACTTGTAAATTGAGTTGGAGCCGATTTTTGCCACGCAGTCATGAGTGCAGTAGGGGCTAAATACGCAGCTTTGTGTATTGAGGTATTGAGGACTATCGTGAAGGAAGTGTCGTTGTTTATCCTTACTGAATGCGGTCTGTGGGTCAGGAAGTCAAGGATCCATTTGCAGTGGGAGGAGCCGAGTCCTAGGTTTTGGAGTTTGGGTATGAGCTTGTCTGGGATTATGGTGTTGAAGGCAGAGCTGTAGTTAATGACTAGGAGTCTGACGTAGGTGACCTTGTTGTTAAATCCAGGGATGAGTGTAGGGCCAAGGAGATGCCATCTGCTGTGGACGGATTATGGCAGTAGGTGAATTGCAGTGGATCAAGGCAATCTGGAGGGTTGAAGGTGATGCGTCTCATCACTAAACTCTCGTAGCACTTCATAATAGTAAATGTGGAATCGAAGTTAAGATCAGATCGGCCCTGTTCTTATTGAATGGCGCAGCAGGCCTGATGGGGCGTGTGGCCTACACGTGCTCTGAATTCATATAACGGTTGAACGACAAATATTATCCCCCCATTTTGAAGGTAAAATGTTGAATAATTCAGGCCACAGGCCCTTCACATCTGATTTCCCATAGTTTTATGTTATGAAGCTGAGATGCTGTCTGAAGGAAGTGGCAACACCTCCCTTTAATCCCTTGTCCCAAGGCTCTGTGGTTTGTGTCGATGTTGTCTGGTAAGTCAACTAAATGTGGCTAATTGGGAATTCGGATGTGTTCAGTATATTTCTGATTAGTACTTCAAAGATGAATTGTGGGGCAGCACGGTGGCACAGTGGTTAGCACTGCTGCCTCACGACGCTGAGGTCCCAGGTTCGATCCCGGCTCTGGGTCACTGTCCGTGTGGAATTTGCACATTCTCCCCGTGTCTGCGTGGGTTTTACCCCCACAACCCAAAGATGTGCAGGGTAGGTGGATTGGCCACGCTAAATTGCCCCTTAATTGGAAAAAATGAATTGGATACTCTAAATTAAAAAAAAAGATAAATGATAAAGCAAACAGATTATGTGCGTAAGTGTTTTACTTGGCTACTGAAGGTGGTAGATGTTTCTAAGAAAGATTTGCATTTGTTTGAAAACTTTTCATTTCCTGAGCACTTTATAATAAATAAAGTAATTCTGAGGTTAGTCACTGTAGCGTAGGAAACCCACAGCCAATTTTCATAAAACAAGCTTCCACCAACAGCAGTTTGAATGATGACCAGATTATCTGTTTTAGTAATGCTGGGCGGACAATAAATATTGGCATCAGGTGGAACTCCCAGTGTCTCTATGAAGTATTGCCATGGCACCTTTTCAGTCCTCTTGAAAGGGTAGACAGAACTTCAGTTTAATGTTTCCAATTCCAATTCTCTTTCTGTACTTTCTGGTGTACTAAGGCAGACTTTCATCTGTATCCATTGCCAGTGATTCCCGGAACAGGTCGCTAGTCTGTTGCCAGGGCTTGTAGCTTGCGGTGCGTCATTCCACACCAAGCGTGGCTGACAAAGTCTCTCCCACTCTTGCCTCCTGCCGTTGACTTATCGGAAGGATTTCCAGGTTGACACTCAACCTGTTTCACTGTGTTATGAATGCACCCTGTCAGTTTAATGTCCCATCCACATAAGGTGGGTCTAACAGTGCAGCATTCCTTCAGTACTTTTTTACATTCTTTCATGAGCAGGGCCATACCTAACTGCACGTAAGGGCAGTACTCAGTCCTGTAGGTACTCAGTCCTGTAATGAAGTATCAGCCTATTTTATGCACTTACATTTCTGGAGCAGGATTTGAAGACACAACCTTCTGACTCAGATGGTTAAGTAAATATCCATCTGAATTATATTTACCTCAATTGCATAGAAGGTGTTTGCTACAAATATTGCACGCAGTTACAAAGTGTCACTATAGCCACACCCGAGTCCAGTCAGCACGTTATGTTGGCTAACACTGGGTTCAAAGATAAGCACTCAAACTAATGGCTTATTAGAGATATCCAAATGATCATCTGAAATTCCAACCTGTGTGTTGATTGCATGATCTCCCAGAAACAAACACCTCAATTTGCATATAAAACTGATATCCAATCCATATGCAAAATTGAGAATAATTCATTCACTTTATAAATTAAATAAACATACATAGACAGGGGTTTCGGTTTGCCACTCAGGTCAACATCTAGTCTTGAATAGAGGCTCAGCATCCAAATCTTACGCATTAAATCAAACCACTGTCCCTCGCAGATTTGGGCTCAACCTATCTCTACCGCTATCTGGGAACAAAAGCCAGCCAAGGGACCTGGCAGCAAATTGAACAAGTAATGTACAGTATAATTGGTAAAATATCAAGGGTCTCAAAGCCAGTTTATGCATGGGGATCCACACAAATTCCACCCACCTCCAGAAAGATCAAGCCTTTGGTACAATTTAGATTTCTGTGAAGAATGACTATTAGGGCAGGAGGTTAGCAGAAGGATGCTAGATTTGAATTCCACTGAGGGTCTGTGCCTTCTGGGGAAGGAGAGCAAACAGGAAAAGATAAACTTCAACGAAGTTGACCAGGGAAAAAGTCAGTTCTGCAGTTTGGGTGCAACTGTAAGTTGCAGACTTGTATCTATATAGCATCTTTCATGACCACAGGACCAAAGTACTTTACAGGCCATTCATGTTTCAGTGATACATTCTGAGGATCTTGTCATATATTTTGAGAATGAATTAATGTGGTGTAGTGGAATTACATAGCCCATGCACCCTTAAATTCAGTGTTTTCCTGTGGGTTAATGACTGCTGACAAATGTTGTATTTGGAAATGTACTGATGTGCGCAAATGAAATTCCCTGTTACAGTTTCACCCCTGGAATGCACAACAGTTGTCTGGTTAACAGGAATGTACTGAGGGTAAGTAAAAGTTGCAGAGGGCGTGACATTGTAGGGGTCATGATATGACAGAGAGTGGTCAATTATTGTAGCTTTGATATCCTGGCCCATGTTCCCTGCAAAATATCATACTGGAAAGGTGAAGGTAATGCAGTGGTTAGCACTGTTGCTTCGCAGCACCAGGGATCCGGGTTTGATTTCTGGCTTGGGTGACTGAGCGGACTCTGCACGTTCTCCCAGTGTCTCTGTGGGTTTCCTCCGGGTGCTCCGGTTTCCTCCCACAAGTCCTCCTGAAAGACGTGCTTGTTAGGTGAATTGGACATTTTGAATTCTCCCTCTGTGTATCCGAACAGGCGCCGGAAAGTGGCAACTAGGGGCTTTTCACAGTAACTTCATTGCGGTGTTAATGTACTTGTATCACTAATAAAGATTATTATTAATTATTGTTAAGAACTGTTACTTCCAAATAACAACCTGTGACTCTAACTGTACTGTTTCCAGTGCCCAATTAACCCTTCTTACTGTTGTAATTGGGCCCTTTGTCAATATTGCTACTTCTCCAAACCAATTCTCCTGTCCTTTCCAAAGATCCTAAAGCTTGGAATAGTTAGTTCTCAATTGTATCAGTTTCTAGTAGGTCTGTCTTCATACTTTTTAACTTAAACTCACTGCTTTTATTTCTGATGCTACATTCATCCGACAGAACTCTTATCTGTGCAGCTGTCCTTTCCCCTGCACCCTGCCCACACCCCCTGCCAGCCATTCTCATGCACTGTTTAATTTAGCCTTCCCAATGCCATATTTGTTTAAATCTTTTCTCACAGCCTTGCTTACCATTTCTCCAAGGATATGGGCTGTCCTACCCATCTGATACCTAATTTGTTGTCCCTGGTTGAGGAAAGATTGATCCAGTTTGTAAATATGTATTGATGAGGTTTTATTCATCTGGAAATTAAACAAAGTTTTGAAAAAGACACATCCTGCCTAACGTTGCTGTAGGAAAACTTGCTCACCTCGCAGATGGTGTAGATCTGGAACAGATGCACAGCGATGGGAGATTTTGAGAGACAACGGCTACTTTTAAAGAACAATTATCTGCCAAGACAGTCAGATAATTTGCATTTAAACTATATTAAAAACAGGACATTCTTGTAAATGTTAATTTTAATCCCTCCACTAATAATGTTCCTAAATTCTCCCCCCCAAACCTTCCACCTGCCTCTTCTCCTTTAAGACTCTTCTTTGACCTATAGTTTATATGTCTCTGTGCCATATTTTGTTAATTTCCTGCGAACTGTCTTGGAACATTTTACTAATTTAGAGATACTATATAAATGCAAGATGTTTTATTGTTAAAGTATTTCCGCCAGAGTTATCTGATGATTTACATAATATTTATTTGCTAAATTCACTCCTTGTTTTGATGAATGTTGTGAATCATTTTCCACCGTTCTGTGAAAGCATTTTTTCACATGGGTAGTGGCAATGACTAAAAGATAAAAACAGACAAAAATCATTAAAACAAGGCAATTAGAGGGTGGATTCCAGAAAGGGACTATATTTTTAAAATTTGTGCCTGAGTAATGCTACAGGAATGAATTTGCTGCTTTATTACTGTAATATTCGTCATCTGTGATTAGTTTGGAAGGGTAAGAGAATGGGACCTGCGTTGTGGGTGACCATTGAAGTGGCATGATCAATGTCAGGTGGCTATACGGTGAGCAAATCAGGTTTACGGATCTATATCTAGGGCCATCAAGATAAAATGAAGAAGGGCAGCACGGTGGTGCAGTGGGTTAGCACTGCTGCCTCACAGCACCGAGGTCCCAGGTTCGATCCCGGCTCTGGGTCACTGTCCGTGTGGAGTTTGCACATTCTCCCCATGTCTGCGTGGGTTTGGCCCCGACAACCCAAAGATGTGCAGGGTAGGTGGATTGGCCACGCTAAATTGCCCCTTAATTGGAAAAAATGAATTGGGTACTCTAAATTTTTTTTTTATAAAAGATAAAATGAACAAAACAGAAAACGGAGAGATTTTACCAAGCTTTCCATCTAGCACATTACGGGATAGAGGCAAGAATATCTCCCTCCCTCATTTGTTATTCTTTCAAACTAATCACAGGTCATGATTTTGTTCCAGTTTCACTTCACTTTTAATAATAATAATCTTTATTGTCACAAGTAGGCTTACATTAACACTGCAATGAAGTTATTGTGAAACTCCCCTCGTCGCCACATTCCGGCGCCTGTTCGGGTACACTGCGGGAGAATTCAGAATGTCCAATTCACCTAACAAGCATCTTTTGGGATTTGTGGGAGGAAACCGGAGCACCCGGAGGAAACCCACGCATACACGGGGAGAACATGTAGACTCCGCACAGACAGCGACCCAAGCCGATAATCGAATCTGGGACCCTGGCGCTGTGAAGCAACAGGGCTAACCACTGTGCTACCGTGCCTCCCTACTTAGTGTTTGTTTCAGTGTCACACATGATAGGCTGAAAGCGAATGGGTTGTCCAGGGGGAATCAAAGCTTCCTCCCTTATCAGCTGGCAATTTAAAGGTTAAACTTTTAGTTTCTGTAATCCTTTAACCTTCAATTTTTTGTACCAGAAAGAAAGGTAACATCAGATGTGTTGTCTCATCCCAGCCAGTGAAGGAAAATGTTCCATATGCTGTTTTTAATCTTGTTTATTACATTTCTTTACCATTTATCAATCCCAGTTAAGTGACTATCACATCTCTGGTATTGTAACTCTTGTATTTGTAGTAGGAAAGTTCATGTTAGGCCCTTTGCACAAAATCTATTAGATAACCTTTTTTGGAAACGCTAACTGCAAGGTTAAAGCCTCATGTATATCATTACGCTGTAAAAAATTAAACCTTGTTATGTGATCTTCTTAATGCTCCTGGGAGTAACCCTAGACGGTTAGGTAAGAGGGTATATTGATACAAGCCATTTGCATCATAGAGCAGGCAAAAGATGAATGAATAGAGCTTAATACCTCCATCCCTCATCAGGAATAGGTCATCTGAGACTTCTGTAATACAGTCACAGACTTTAACCCACTGGGCTATGCTAATGTTTTCTTCAACGATTTCAACATGGTGGAAAGAATTGTTCAGCTGCTCATGAAACTCCTCTGTGTTATCAATGTTATAATAATAATCTTTATTATTGTCACAAGTAGGCTTACATTAACACTGCAATGAAGTTACTGTGAAAAGCCCCTAGTCGCCACATTCCGGCGCCTGTTCAGGTACACAGAGGGAGAATTCAGAATGTCCAATTCACCTAACAAGCACGTCTTTCGGGACTTGCGGGAGGAAACCGGAGCACCCGGAGGAAACCCACGCAGACACGGGGCGAACGTGCAGACTCCGCACAGACAGTGAACCAAGCCGGGAATCAATCCCGGGACCCTGGCGCTGTGAGGCAACAGTGCTAACCACTGTGCTACCGTTCTGTTAACCAACTGAATTGTTTGATGTTATGGATTAACATAAGGAGCTGGTTTAGCAGAGTGAACTGCAAGAAGGTGACTCACTACCACCTTCACAACTGACGTTGGGGGCGGGTAATAAATGCTGAGTTGTCAGCAACGTCACATCCTGGGAATTAATTTTTAAAAAGGACCCCAAGGCCCAAGGGTTTCACATTTCAGCAATGGAAATTTTGAAGATTATGTTCCTTTTTTTTGTTAGGCAGGCTTGATACCTCTGGATATAAGTAGAGGTCCATCACAGCACTGCCACTGCAGCTCCCCCCTCCCCCCACCTTACCTATACCCGCTATTCAGGGTGGCGTGGAATCCTATCCGTTTCTGTCTAATGCTTCACAGAATCACTACGGCACAAAAGGAGTCCATTCAGCCCATCTTGCCAAATGGGCATTATGACTTAATACCATTTTCTTGTCTTTTCCCCATTCCCCGGCACATTTTTTCTGTTCAAATAATCATCCAATGCCCTCTTGAATGCCTCAATTGAACCTGCCTCCACCACACGTCCAGGCAGTGCATTCCAGACCCAAACCTACTGTATATATTTCTCTGAAAACCACTACACAAGTCACAGCAGTATTGCATATATATTCCACTCAGCTTGGAGCTCTGTGAAAAAGGCTTATTTTAACATTGAGTGAGCGTTAAATGGGTGGTGTTGTAGCAGCCACCAGTTGTACATCTGTTTCGAATTCCATTTTCCATGGAAATAAATCAGGAGAAATGGTTTAACAGAACCCTGATCAATATCACCGAATTATGCTCTTGAAAGTCAAAAAGACCAAGAGAGGAGAATTGCAGAAGAAATCCTCAGATTTTTCATAAATTGTAACACTATTCTGCATGCCTGTGTCAGAATAGTGAGTCAAACACATTCAGTCACAGTTTTGTAGTCTCAGAAATCCTTGGTGTCCCAGGGGCAATATTCCAGGGATCCACATCTTCCTATCCTTTATTACAACTGTGAAGAACAAGGTGGCATGTAGCAACGTGAGTGAAGTGGAAAATTATTGCATTATTATTCCAAGAATACAGCACGGTGGCGCAGTGGGTTAGCACTGCTGCCTCACGGCGCCGAGGTCCCAGGTTCGATCCCGGCTCTGGGTCACTGTCCATGTGGAATTTGGACATTAGAACATAAGAACATAAGAACATAAGAACTAGGAGCAGGAGTAGGCCATCTGGCCCCTCGAGCCTGCTCCACCATTCAATGAGATCATGGCTGATCTTTTGTGGACTCAGCTCCACTTTCCGGCCCGAACACCATAACCCTTAATCCCTTTATTCTTCAAAAAACTATCTATTTTTGTCTTTAAAACATTTAATGAAGGAGCCTCTACTGCTTCACTGGGCAAGGAATTCCATAGATTCACAACCCTTTGGGTGAAGATGTTCCTCCTAAACTCAGTCCTAAATCTACTTCCCCTTATTTTGAGGCTATGCCCCCTAGTTCTGCTTTCACCCACCAGTGGAAACAACCTGCCCACATCTATCCTATCTATTCCCTTCATAATCTTATATGTTTCTATAAGATCCCCCCTAAATTCCAATGAGTACAGTCCCAATCTACTCAACCACTCCTCGTAATCCAACCCCTTCAGCTCTGGGATTAACCTAGTGAATCTCCTCTGCACACCCTCCAGTGCCAGTACGTCCTTTCTCAAGTAAGGAGACCAAAACTGAACACAATACTCCAGGTGTGGCCTCGCTAACACCTTATACAATTGCAGCATAACCTCCCTCTAGCAATGAAGGACAAAATTCCATTTGCCTTCTTAATCACCTGTTGCACCTGTAAACCAACTTTTTGCGATTCATGCACTAGCACACCCAGGTCTCACTGCACAGCAGCATGTTTTAATATTTTATCATTTAAATAATAAATCCCTTTTGCTGTTATTCCGACCAAAATGGATAACCTCACATTTGTCAACATTGTATTCCATCTGTCAGACCCTAGCCCATTCACTTAGCCTATCCAAATCGCTCTGCAGACTTCCAGTATCCTCTGCACTTTTTGCTTCACCACTTATTTTAGTGTCGTCTGCAAACTTGGACACATTGCCCTTGGTCCCCAACTCCAAATCATCTATGTAAATTGTGAACAGTTGTGGGCCCAACACTGATCCCTGAGGGACACCACTAGCTACTGATTGCCAACCAGAGAAACACCCATTAATCCCCACTCTTTGCTTTCTATTAATTAACCAATCCTCTATCCATGCTACTACTTTCCCCTTAATGCCATGCATCTTCATCTTATGCAGCAATCTTTTGCGTGGCACCTTGTCAAAGGCTTTCTGGAAATCCAGATATACCACATCCATTGGCTCCCCGTTATCTACCGCACTGTTAATGTCCTCAAAAAATTCCACTAAATTAGTTAGGCACGACCTGCCCTTTATGAACCCATGCTGCGTCTGCCCAATGGGACAATTTCCATCCAGATGCCTCGCTATTTCTTCCTTGATGATAGATTCCAGCATCTTCCCTACTACCGAAGTTAAGCTCACTGGCCTATAATTACCCGCTTTCTGCCTACCTCCTTTTTTAAACAGTGGTGTCACGTTTGCTAATTTCCAATCCGCCGGGACCACCCCAGAGTCTAGTGAATTTTGGTAAATTATCACTAGTGCATTTGCAATTTCCCTAGCCATCTCTTTTAACACTCTGGGATGCATTCCATCAGGAAACATGTCTACCTTTAGCCCCATTAGCTTGCCCATCACTACCTCCTTGGTGATAACAATCCTCTCAAGGTCCTCACCTGTCATAGCCTCATTTCCATCAGTCACTGGCATGTTATTTGTGTCTTCCACTGTGAAGACCGACCCAAAAAACCTGTCCAGTTCCTCAGCTATTTCCTCATCTCCCATTATTAAATCTCCCTTCTCATCCTCTAAAGGACCAATATGTACCTTAGCCACTCTTTTTTGGTTTATATATTTGTAGAAACGTTTACTATCTGTTTTATATTCTGAGCAAGTTTACTCTCATAATCTATCTTACTCTTCTTTATAGCTTTTTTAGTAGCTTTCTGTTGCCCCCTAAAGATTTCCCAGTCCTCTAGTCTCCCACTGATCTTTGCTACTTTGTATTTTTTTTCCTTCAATTTGATACTCTCCCTTATTTCCTTAGATATCCACGGTCGATTTTCCCTCTTTTTACCGTCCTTCCTTTTTGTTGGTATAAGCCTTTGCTGAGCACTGTGAAAAATCACTTGGAAGGTTCTCCACTGTTCCTCAACTGTTTCACCATAAAGTCTTTGCTCCCAGTCTACCTTAGCTAGTTCTTCTCTCATCCCATTGTAATCTCCTTTGTTTGAGCACAAAACACTAGTGTTTGATTTTACCTTCTCACCCTCCATCTGTATTTTAAATTCCACCATATTGTGATCGCTTCTTCCGAGAGGATCCCTGGGCGCGATTCTCCACTCCCACGCCGGTTGGGAGAATCGCCTGGGCCGCCAAAATTTCCGGGGACGCCGGTCCGACGCCCTCCCACGATTCTCCCAAGTGGCCGGAACGGCCCCGTCGAGTTCCGCGGGCCGCAGGCCTGAGAATCGCCGGAGACACCCAAAATGGCGATTCTCCGGCACCCCCGCTATTCTCAGGCCCGGATGGGCCGAGCGGCCAGGCCAAAACGGCGGGTTCCCCCCGGCGCCGTCCACACCTGGTCGCTGCAGTCATGGGCGGTGCGTGAACGCTGGGGGGGCGGCATGTGGGGGGGCGAGGGGGGATCCTGCACCGGGCTTCACCTGGAATGTGGGGTGGCCCGCGATCGGTGCCCACCGATCGTCGGGCCGTCCTCTCTGAAGGAGGACCTCCTTCCTTCCGCGGCCCCGCAAGATCGGTTAGACATCTTCTTGCGGGGCGGATTTAGAGAGGACGGCAACCACGCCAATCCGCGCATGCGCAGATGACGCCCGTTATGCGGCGCCGCTTTTACGCGGGCGACAAGGCCTGGCGCGTGTAGATGACGCGGCCCCGATCCTGGCCCATTGTCAGGGCCTGAATCGGTCGGGACCGGGGCCGTTCCGCGCCGTCGTGAACCTCGATGGCATTCACAACGGCGCGGCCACTTCGGCGTGGGAGTGGAGAATCCCGCCCCCTAACTATAAGATCCTGAATCAATCCTGTCTCATTACACAGGACCAGATCTAGGACCGCTTGTTCCCTCGTAGGTTCCATTACATACTGTTCTAGGAAACTATCGCGGATACATTCTATAAACCCCTCCTCAAGGCTGCCTTGACCGACCTGGTTAAACCAATCAACACGTAGATTAAAATCCCCCATGATAACTGTTGTACCATTTCTACATGCATCAGGTATATCTTTGTTTATTGCCTGCCCCACCATAATGTTACTATTTGGTGGCCTATAGACTGCTCCTATCAGTGACTTTTTTGCCTTACTATTCCTGATTTCCACCCAAATGGATTCAACCTTATCCTCCATAGCACCGATTTCATCCCTTACTGTTGCCCGGATGTCATCCTTAAATAACAGCTACACCACCTCCCTTACCATCCACTCTGTCCTTCCGAATAGTTTGATACCCTCGGATATTTAACTCGCAGTCGTGACCATCCTTTAACCATGTTTCAGTAATGGCCACTAAATCATAGTCATTCACGATGATTTGCGCCATCAACTCATTTACCTTATTCCGAATACTACGAGCATTCAGGTAAAGTACACTTATGTTGGCTTTTTTACCTCTGTTCTGAATCTTAACACCTCGATTTCCTCTTAACCTTTCTCCTAATTTTCCTTGTCGTCGAACCCATATCTTCCTGTAACAACCTGCCGCATCGCTTACCATTAATGTTTTCACTTCCCGATTTATTCCTTTTAGTATTCCTGGTCCTATTCACTGAGCTCCCCTCAGTCACTGTACCTTATACTGTCGCCCTTTTTGATTTTTGACTATGGCTTCTCTGCCTTACACTTTCCCCCTTACTGCCTTTTGTTTCTGTCCCTGTTTTACTACCTTCCAACTTACTGCATCGGTTCCCATCCCCCTGCCATATTAGTTTAAATTCTCCCCAACAGCTCTAGCAAACACCCCCCCGAGGACATCGGTTCCAGTCCTGCCCAGGTGCAGACCATCCGGTTTGTACTGGTCCCGGACGGTCTGCACCTGGGCAGACATTCTCCCCGTGTTTGTGTGGGTTTCGCCCCCACAACCCAAAGATGGGCAGGGTAGGTGGATTGGCCATGCTAAATTGCCCCTTAATTGGAATAAATTAATTGGGTATTCTAAATTTAAAAATAACAAAAAATTATTCCAAGAATATATCTAAAAATCCAAGCCACCTGTATTGGTATTCAGGGTGGGTCATTTTGGACTCTCCAATGGAACCAACCATCACAGTCAGATTTCCACTTGGGTTTCCCAGACCCCTGTCCTTGAATGTTGGAGTCCAAGAGAGAAAGTACAACTGGTTAATTTCTGTTAAACTTGCAACGGGTAATTGGGAAAATCTTGCAAAAATTCTGCCTCAGTCTGCCTATTTTGTTCCCATATTTCTGTATTAATTCCTTAATTGACTCCAGTCTGTAACTCACTCCCGGGTATCTGTTATTCTATATATAAACCATCCTGAACCCCTCAATTAGATTCCAGTCTGTAACTCACTCCCGGGTAACTGTTATTCTATATATAAACCACCCCAAACCCCTCGATTAGATTCCAGTCTGTAACTCACTCCCGGGTATCTGTTATTTTATATATAACCCACCCTGAACTCCTCGATTAGATTCCAGTCTGTAACTCACTCCCGGGTATCTGTTATTCTATATATAAACCACCCCGAATCCCTCGATTAGATTCCAGTCTGTAACTCACACCCGGGTATCTGTTATTCTATATATAAACCACCACGAATCCCTCGATTAAATTCCAGTCTGTAACTCACTCCCGGGTATCTGTTATTCTATAGAAACCACCCCGAATCCCTCGATTAGATTCCAGTCTGTAACTCACTCCCGGGTATCTGTTATTCTATATATAAACCACCCCGAATCCCTCGATTATATTCCAGTCTGTAACTCACTCCCGGGTATCTGTTATTCTATAGAAACCACCCCGAATCCCTCGATTAGATTCCAGTCTGTAACTCACTCCTGGGTATCTGTTATTCTATATATAAAGCACCCCGAATCCCTCGATTAGATTCCAGTCTGTAACTCACTCCCGGGTATCTGTTATTCTATATATAAACCACCCTGAACCCCTCGATTAGATTCCAGTCTGTAACTCACTCCCGGGTATCTGTTATTCTATATATAACCCACCCTGAACTCCTCGATTATATTCCAGTCTGTAATTCACTCCTGGATATCTGTTATTCTATATATAAACCACCCCAAACCCTTAGATTAGATTCCAGTCTGTAACTCACTTCCGGGTATCTGTTATTCTATATATAAACCACCCCGAATCCCTCGATTACGTTCCAGTCTGTAACTCACTCCCGGGTATCTGTTATTCTGTATATAAACCACCCCGAACCCCTTGATTATATTCCAGTCTGTAACTCACTCCCGGGTATCTGTTATTCTGTGTACAAACCACCCCGAACACCTCGATTATATTCCAGTCTGTAACTCACTCCCGGGTATCTGTTATTCTATATATAAACCACCCCGAACCCCTTGATTAGATTCCAGCCTGTAACTCACTCCCGGGTATCTGTTATTCTGTATATAAACCACCCCGAACCCCTCGATTAGATTCCAGCCTGTAACTCACTCCCGGGTACCTGTTATTCTATATATAAACCACCCCGAATCCCTCGATTATATTCCAGTCTGTAACTCACTCCCGGGTATCTGTTATTCTATATATAAACCACCCCAAACCCCTCGATTAGATTCCAGTCTGTAACTCACTCCCGGGTATCTGTTATTCTATATATAACCCACCATGAACTCCTCGATTATATTCCAGTCTGTAATTCACTCCTGGATATCTGTTATTCTATATATAAACCACCCCAAACCCTTAGATTAGATTCCAGTCTGTAACTCACTTCCGGGTATCTGTTATTCTATATATAAACCACGCCGAATCCCTCGATTACGTTCCAGTCTGTAACTCACTCCCGGGTATCTGTTATTCTGTATATAAACCACCCCGAACCCCTTGATTATATTCCAGTCTGTAACTCACTCCCGGGTATCAGTTATTCTGTATATAAACCACCCCGAACCCCTCGATTATATTCCAGTCTGTAACTCACTCCCGGGTATCTGTTATTCTATATATAAACCACCCCGAACCCCTCGATTAGATTCCAGTCTGTAACTCACTCCCGGGTATCTGTTATTCTGTATATAAACCACCCCGAACCCCTCGATTATATTCCAGTCTGTAACTCACTCCCGGGTATCTGTTATTCTATATATAAACCACCCCGAACCCCTCGATTAGATTCCAGTCTGTAACTCACTCCCGGGTATCTGTTATTCTGTATATAAACCACCCCGAACCCCTCGATTAGATTCCAGTCTGTAACTCACTCCTGGGTATCTGTTATTCTGTATATAAACCACCCCGAACCCCTCGATTAGATTCCAGCCTGTAACTCACTCCCGGGTACCTGTTATTCTATATATAAACCACCCCGAATCCCTCGATTATATTCCAGTCTGTAACTCACTCCCAGGTATCTGTTATTCTATATATAAACCCCCTGAACTCCTCGATTAGATTCCAGTCTGTATCTCACTCCCGGGTATCTGTTATTCTATATATAAACCACCCCGAATCCCTCGATTAGATTCCAGTCTGTATCTCACTCCCGGGTATCTGTTATTCTATATATAAACCACCCCGAACCCCTCGATTAGATTCCAGTCTGTAACTCACTCCCGGGTATCTGTTATTCTATATATAAACCACCCCAAACCCCTCGATTCGATTCCAATCTGTAACTCACTCTCGGGTATCTGTTATTCTATATATAAACCACGCTGAACCCCTCGATTAGATTCCAGTCTGTAACTCATTCCCGGGTATCTGTTATTCTATATATAAACCACCCCGAACCCCTCGATTATATTCCAGTCTGTAACTCACTCCCGGGTATCTGTTATTCTATATATAAACCACCCCGAACCTCTCGATTAGATTCCAGTCTGTAACTCACTCCCGGGTATCTGTTATTCTATATATAAACCACCCCGAACCCCTCGATTATATTCCAGTCTGTAACTCACTCCCGGGTATCTGTTATTCTATATATAAACCACCCCGAATCCCTCGATTAGATTCCAGTCTGTATCTCACTCCCGGGTATCTGTTATTCTGTATATAAACCACCCCGAACCCCTCGATTAGATTCCAGTCTGTAACTCACTCCCGGTAACGGTTATTCGATAAAGAATTTGGTTTATTGTCATTTGTACCGAGATACAGTGAAAAGTACAGTCCTGCCAAATCATTCCATACATGGAAACCATAGGTCATACAAAGTGAATACATAGACATCGGGTGAAGCATACAGTAGCGAAGATGTGTAGAGAGATCAGTTCAGTCTATAAGAGAGTCATTCAGGAGTCTGGTAACAGCGGGGAAGAAGCTGTTTTTGAATCTTTTGGTGTGTGTTCTCAGACTTTTGTATCTGTTGCCCGAAGGAAGATGTTGGAGAGACGAACCTGGGTGGGAGGGGTCTTTGATTATGCTGCCCGCTTTCCCCAGGCAGCGGGAGGTGTAGGCAGAGTCAATGGATGGGAGGCAGGTTCATGTGATGGACTGGGCTGAGTTCACGACTCTGTATTTTCTTACGGTCTTGGGCTGAGCAGTTGCCATACCAAGCTGTGATACAACCAGATAGGCTGCTTTCTATGGTGCATCTGTAAACGTTGGTGAGAGTCAGTGTGGACATGCTGAAATTTGTTCGTTATATATCAACCACCCCAAATCCCTTTATTAGATTCCAATCTGTAACCCACTCCCGGATATCTGTTATTATCTGTTTGCTAATGTCACACGGGAGGGTTTAAACTATTATGGCGGGGGGTGGACACGGGAGCAATAGGTCAGAAGGTGAGAGCATTGAGGGAGAACGAGGGAATAGGGCCAGTGTGGCTCTGAGGCAGAGCAGACAGGGAGAAGTTGTTGAACACAGCGGGTCTGGTGGCCTGAAGTGCATATGTTTTAATGCAAGAAGTATTACGGGTAAGGCAGATGAACTTAGAGCTTGGATTAGTACTTGGAACTATGATGTTGTTGCCATTACAGAGACCTTGTTGAGGGAAGGGCAGGATTGGCGGCGAAACGTTCCAGGATTTAGATGTTTCAGGCGGGATAGAGGGGGATGTAAAAGGGGTGGCGGAGTTGCGCTACTGGTTAGGGAGGATATCACAGCTGTACTACGGGAGGACACCTCAGAGGGCAGTGAGGCTATATGGGTAGAGATCAGGAATAAGGAGGGTGCAGTCACAATGTTGGGGGTTTGCTACAGGCCTCCCAACAGCCAGCGGGAGATGGAGGAGCAGATAGGTTGACAGATTTTGGAAAAGAGTAAAAACAACAGGGTTGTTGTGATGGGAGACTTTAACTTCCCCAATATTGACTGGGACTCACTTAGTGCCAGGGGCTTAGACGGGGCAGAGTTTGTAAGGAGCATCCAGGAGGGCTTCTTAAAACAATATGTAGACAGTCCAACTAGGGAAGGGGCTGTACTGGACCTGGTATTCGGGAATGAGCCCGGCCAGGTGGTAGAAGTTTCAGTAGGGGAGCATTTTGGGAACAGTGACCACAATTCAGTAAGTTTTAAAGTGCTGGTGGACAAGGATAAGAGTGGTCCTAGGGTGAATGTGCTAAATTGGGGGAAGGCTAATTATAACAATATTAGGAGGGAACTGAAGAACCTAGATTGGGGGCGGATGTTTGAGGGCAAATCAACATCTGACATGTGGGAGGCTTTCAAGTGTCAGTTGAAAGGAATTCAGGACCGGCATGTTCCTGTGAGGAAGAAGGATAAATACGGCAATTTTCAGGAACCTTGGATAACGAGAGATATTGTAGGCCTCGTCAAAAAGAAAAAGGAGGCATTTGTCAGGGCTAAAAGGCTGGGAACAGACGAAGCCTGTGTGGAATATAAGGAAAGTAGGAAGGAACTTAAGAAAGGAGTCAGGAGGGCTAGAAGGGGTCACGAAAAGTCATTGGCAAATAGGGTTAAGGAAAATCCCAAGGTTTTTTACACATACATAAAAAGCAAGAGGGTAGCCAAGGAAAGGGTTGGCCCACTGAAGGATAGGCAAGGGAATCTATGTGTGGAGCCAGAGGAAATGGGTGAGGTATTAAATGAATACTTTGCATCAGTATTCACCAAAGAGAAGGAATTGGTAGATGTTGAGTCTGGAGAAGGATGTGTAGATAGCCTGGGTCACATTGAAATCCAAAAAGACGAGGCATTGGGCGTCTTAAAAAATATTAAGGTAGATAAGTCCTCAGGGCCTGATGGGATCTACCCCAGAATACTGAAGGAGGCTGGAGAGGAAATTGCTGAAGCCTTGACAGAAATCTTTGGATCCTCACTGTCTTCAGGTGATATCCCGGAGGACTGGAGAATAGCCAATGATGTTCCTCTGTTTAAGAAGGGTAGCAAGGATAATCCAGGGAACTACAGTCCGGTGAGCCTTACTTCAATGGTAGGGAAATTACTGGAGAGAATTCTTCGAGACAGGATCTACTCGCATTTGGAAGCAAATGGACGTATTAATGAGAGGCAGCATGGTTTTGTGAAGGGGAGGTCGTGTCTCACAAACTTGATAGAGTTTTTCGAAGAGGTCACAAAGATGATTGATGCAGGTAGGGCAGTGGATGTTGTCTATATGGACTTCAGTAAGGCCTTTGACAAGGTCCCTCATGGTAGACTGGTACAAAAGGTGAAGTCACACGGGACCAGGTCCCCCATTCTTCTAATCCCTGCCCGATGCCAGCCCTGGAACCCCCCCGTCCATCTTCCCCGGGACAAACCGGTGGTTACCCCTGATCGGGGACCACACCGAGGCTCTCCACTGGCCCCAGATCCTTAGCGTTGCCGCCACCGCCGGGCTCGTGGTATATTTTGACGGCGAGAACGCCCCCAAGCTCGTTCCTTTACAGGACGCCATCTCCATCCTCTTCCATGCCGCCCCCTCTCCCTCCATAACCCACTTGCGGATCATCGCCACATTTGCTGCCCAGTAGTAGCTCCCGAGGTTTGGCAGCGCCAACCTTCCTCGGTCCCTGCTGCGTTCCAGGAACCCTCTCCTTACCCTCGGGGTCTTATTCGCCCACACAAACCCCATAATACTCCTGCATACTCTCTTAAAAAAGCCCTTGGTGATCACGATGGGAAGGCACTGAAACACAAACAAAAACCTCGGAAGGACCACCATTTTGACCGACCGCACTCTACCCGCAGGCGAGAGCGGTAACATGTCCCATCTTTTGAAGTCCTCCTCCATTTGGTCCACCAACTTTGTCAGATTCAGTTTGTGTAGGGCCCCCCAACTCCTGGCTATCTGGATCCCCAGATACCGAAAACTTCCCACCGCCCTCCTCAGCGGTAGGTCCCCTATCTCTCTGTCTTGGTCCCCCGCCTGTAATACAAAGAGCTCACTCTTTTCTACATTGAGCTTATAGCCCGAGAACTCCCCAAACTCCCTTAGAGTCTGCATGACCTCCACCATCCCCTCTATTGGGTCCGCCACGTACAGCAACAGGTCATCCGCATATAGCGACACCCGATGCTCTTCTCCCCTCGGACCATCCCCCTCCATTTATTAGACGCCCTCAATGATATGGCCAAGGGTTCGATCGCCAATGCAAACAACAGGGGGGACAGGGGGCACCCCTGCCTCGTCCCACGGTACAGCCGAAGGTACGCCGACCTCCGCCGGGTCGTCACTACACTCGCCACCGGGGCTCTGTAAAGGAGCTTAACCCAGCTAATAAACCCTCCCCCGAACCCAAACCTACGCAGCACCTCCCAGAGGTACTCCCACTCTACTCGGTCAAAGGCCTTTTCCGCGTCCATAGCTGCCACTATCTCCGCCTCTCCCTCCTCCGATGTCATCATTATCACGTTTAAGAGCCGCCGCACATTAGTGTTTAATTGCCTGCCCTTTATGAATCCCGTCTGGTCCTCATGAATCACCCCCGGGACACAATCCTCAATCCTCGTGGCCAGCACTTTTGCCAATAACTTAGCGTCCACATTGAGGAGCGAGATCGGCTTGTACGATCCACATTGCAGTGGGTCCTTGTCTCGCTTTAGAATCAAGGAAATTGTCGCCTCCAATATTGTCAGGGGCAGGGTCCCCTCCTCTCTTGCCTCGTTAAAGGTCCTCACTAGTAGCGGGGCCAACAGATCTACGTACTTTCTGTAGAACTCCACCGGGAACCCGTCCGGCCCCGGGGTCTTCCCCGCCTGCATACTCCCCAAACCCTTGCTCAGCTCCTCCAACCCGATTGGTGCCCCCAAACCAGCCACCTCTTGCTCCTCCACCCTCGGGAACCTCAGTTGGTCTAGGAATCGTCTCATCCCCTCTTCCCCTCCTGGGGGCTGGGATCTGTACAGCTCCTCATAGAAGGCCTTGAATACCTCGTTTATTTTCGTCGCACTCCGAACCGTGGCTCCCCTTCCATCTTTAATTCCCCCTATTTCCCTCGCTGCCATCCTCTTGCGGAGCTGGTGTGCCAGCATCCGACTAGCCTTTTCCCCATACTCGTAGGTCGCCCCCTGCGCCTTCCTCCACTGTGCCTCCGCCTACCCTGTGGTCAACAGGTCAAACTCCGTCTGGAGCCGTCGTCTTTCCCCAAGTAATCTTTCCTCCGGGGCCTCTGCGTATCTCCTGTCCACTCTCAAAATCTCCCCCACTAACCTCTCCCTTTCCATACCCTCTGTCCTCTCCCTATGAGCCCTGATGGAGATTAGCTCTCCCCTGATCACTGCCTTCAACGCCTCCCATACCACCCCCACTCGCACCTCCCCATTGTCGTTGGCCTCCAAGTACCTTTCGATACACCCCCTCACCTTCCCACACACCACCTCGTCCGCCAGCAGTCCCACACCCAGCCGCCACAACGGGCGTTGGTCCCTCTCCTCTCCCAGCCCCATTTCCACCCAGTGCGGGGCATGGTCCGAAACTGCTATGGCCGAATACTCCGTCCCCCCCACTCTTGGGATGAGCGCCCTGCCCAGAACAAAGAAATCTATCCAGGAGTAAGCCTTCTGCACGTGGGAGAAGAAAGAAAATACCCTGGCCTGCGGTCTTGCAAACCTCCATGGGTCCACTTCCCCCCATCTGATCCATAAACCCCCTAAGCACCTTGGCCGCCGCCGGCCTCTTTCCCGTCCTTGATCTGGAGCGGTCCAGTGCTGGGTCCAGCACTGTAATGAAGTCCCCTCCCATTATCAGGCCTCCTACCTCCAGGTCCGGAATGCGCCCCAACATGCGCTTCATGAATCCAGCATCATCCCAGTTCGAGGCGTATACATTTACCAACACCACCCACGTCCCTTGCAACCTACCGCTCACCATCACATATCTACCTCCATTATCCACTATGATAGTCTTGGCCTCAAATGACACCCGCTTTCCCACCAAAATTGCCACCCCTCTATTTTTTGCGTCCAGTCCTGAGTGAAATACCTGTCCTACCCATCCCCTTCTTAACCTGACCTGGTCCGCCACCTTCAGGTGTGTCTCTTGGAGCATAGCCATGTCTACCTTCAGTCCCTTCAAGTGCGCGAACACTCGAGCCCTCTTCACCGGCCCATTCAGGCCCCTCACGCCCCCCCCCCCCGGCTGGACCCCCCCCCCCCGGGCTGGACCCCCCCCCCTGACTAGCCATCTCCTTTTCTGGGCCAGTCCAGTGTCCGCGTCTCCCTCACCCTCCAGGCCCCCAGCCGGGGGACCTCCGTCCCGACCACCTCTTCTGTGTCCCATTCCCTTTCGGCCAGTGCAGCAGCAACCCTTTTCCCCCCCTTCCCCCCCTCCCCCCCCTTCCCCCCTCCCCTCCCCCCCCGCTAGACCCCTGTCTAGCTTTTTTGCTCCCCCCATATCACTCCCGTAAGTCAACTGACACCTTCTGACCCCGGCTTCCCCCGCCGTCCCTTTGACCCCCCCGTGTGGGAATCTCCCAATCAATCCTTCGTTCCCCTTCCCGCCTTTCTTCCCTCACGCGGGAAAGAAAATCCCCGCGCTTTCCAAAGCCTGCCTCGCCCTCGAAGGGGCCACCCGATCATCGTACCTGCGTATGCCGCGGCATCGGCCCCCTCCACTCCTTCTGGGAGACCCAGGATTCTCAGATTCTTTCTCCTCGACCTGTTCTCCAGGTCTTCGCGTCTTCCCGCCCACTTCTTGTGTAGCGCCTCGTGCCGCTCCACTTTCACCGCCAGGCCCAAGAGCTCGTCCTCATTCTCACTCACTCTTTTCTGGACCTCCTGGATCTTCACTTTGTGGGCCTTCTGGGTTATCCCTAGTCCTTCGATTACCGCCAGCATAGGCGCCAGCATCTCCTTACGCAGCTCCTCGAAGCAGCGTTTGATGAATTCCTGCATCTCCTCTTTGTCCCCGGCGGCCGCCGCCATTTTGCTTTTTCCCCCTCGCTTCTCCCGCTGCTCCAATGCCGCTTTTTTGGCCGTTGCACTTCGGGTCCGGTCCATAAAAGTCGGTAGGGGACCTCTCTCTCCTCTTCCCCACCGGGTTGTCTGTAAAATAAATTTGGTTGGGGCTCCTCTAGCGAGCCCGAAAGTCCGTAATCGCGGGAGCTGCCGAATCGTGTGGCTCAGCTCCGCATAGCCGCAACCGGAAGTCGGTGGCACAGTAGTTAGCACTGCTACCTCAGGGCACCGAGGATCCGGGTTCGATCCCAGCCCCGGGTCACTGTCCATATGGAATTGGCACATTCTCCTCATGTCTGCGTGGGTCTCACCCCCACAACCCAAAGATGTGCAGGGTAGGTGGATTGGCCACGCTAAATTGTCCCTTAATTGGAAAAAATAATTGGGTACTGTAAATTTATTTTTAAAAACTCACTCCTGGGGTATTTGATATTGGTTAGTAGGGATATCGCTGGTCGGTGTCCTAACCATCTCTCTGCAGCAATTCACCAAATATCCTTCATCTCGAGGCTGTTGAAACACATGGAAACATATCAAGGCCGATGCAAAAAAACTTCCTGTGTTCAACGATTAACATAAATTCCATCTAAACAGGACAGGAGATTCTCAGACAACATCACATTGGCTGTGCTGTCATTAACCAGCAATATACTCCTCTGACTCTAACCTTACTGCACTGAATCTTTCCAGTGCACACTTCACACCTGAATAGGGGAATACTGGACGGTGAGACACAGACCAATGGGAATGCTCAAGCTTCAATGGAATTTCTTTGTCAGCTGGAACTTTGAACAGTGACACATCACTGGATAAAGTCTGCACCTGCATTTGCACACAATGCAAACTGGTTACCCTGGCAGTATAATGCCAGGATTCGGTCTCATTTCATATGTGCAAGACCTTGTAAAAATACAATTAGGATTACACAGGGCACATATGACTGGAACACGGCTCAATAAATTTTTTGGGGTGGAGGATAGGTGTGCGAGGTGCTCGAGAAGCCCAGCGAATCATACCCATATGTTTTGGTCATGCCCGGCACTACAGGGGTTTTGGATGGGGGTGACAAAGGTGCTTTCGAAAGTAGTAGGAGTCCGGGTCGAACCAAGCTGGGGGTTGGCTATATTTGGGGTTGCACAAGAGCCGGGAGTGCAGGAGGCGAGAGAGGCCGATGTTTTGGCCTTTGCGTCCCTAGTAGCCCGGCGCAGGATATTGTTAATGTGGAAAGAAGCCAAGCCCCCGGGGATGGAGACCTGGATAAATGACATGGCGGGGTTTATAAAGCTAGAGCGGATTAAGTTCGTCCTAAGGGGGTCGGCTCAAGGGTTCACCAGGCGGTGGCAACCGTTCGTCGAATATCTTGCGGATAGATAGATGGGGGAAAAAAGAAGGCAGCAGCAGCAGCCCAGGACTTGGGGGGGGGGGGGGGGGGGGGGAGGGATGGGGGGGGGGGGTATAGCCTGTGACAAGGCAGTTGCCAATTAGGGCTAGTTTTCATTTTTGTTATTTAATATTTATTTATTTGTTGTTTTTTGTTTATATAAAAAAGGTCATTATTATCTGTATTGTTATAATGTTGTGTAAAGGATGCACAATGTACTGTGTTGGTTGACCAAAAATTTTCAATAAAATATTTATTAAAAAAAAAAAAAAAAAATTAGGATAACTTGGGAGCCGTTTAGACTCCTCGTGATTTTGAATATCTCTGTCAAGACTTCTCGGAAGGCACTTCTCTCACCTCCAGAAGTTCTTCCCTGCTCTCAGCCTTCACCACAGCATGGGAGCAGACTGTGCAGCTCCACCATCCACCTCTGTGGAGAAGGAAGATTAGAAGCCACACCGCCGCCAGGAACTTTAGCAGCACCGTCCCCGTCTCTGCACATCCTGTGGAGATCCTGCTGGAAGGAGGGAAGAGCCACAAGATGGCGTCTATAGGTGGAGGATCAGCTCTCCTGTCTCAGCAGCAGTGCCTCAGGAGCTACCAACATCTGCAATCTCCTGAAACAGTGGAGCAGGTGGGTAGACATACCAGTGGGCAATAAGTTGTCTGACACTGGAGGGCCATGTACTACCCTCGGGCCTCCATCTCTTGTTAAGTTGTGATGCTCTCCTCTTGCAAGGAGAATTGCATCTAATTCTAGATAGACTACGTTACTAACAATGGCTGAAGCCATTTCATCTCCACAAATCTCGCGAACATTATTTGACGGAGAAAGGGTGAAAATTCAACAGATAGTGTTAGTTTAGGGAACAGGTTGAGCTGTTGTTGTCTTCCTAATTTACTGGACACCTCCCTGAATTCCTCTGAGGAACTGTGAATCAAGCCAGAAATTCGAGACAGACTCAACATTCAGGAAGCAGATCAAACATTGGCCCCTTTCATTCCTTCAACAACAAAGAAACTGAATCCCAGTTTCTTACTTAACTTCTGTGTCACATTTTCATCAGTAAACTGCACTGGAGAGTCAGTGGCCAGGTTCACAAAATTGCCCCAGCAACTCACCTCTCACCACAACATGCCCCGGAGTGAGGCTGAGGGCATCAGTGTGGCTCAGTGGGCAGGACACATACTTTGTGTCATAACCCCCAGAGGGACGACCTGATTGATCTCCCCAAGGGGCTCGTGGATTACAAGCTCCCCATTTGAGTGGCGAAGGCCCAACAACGGGCTTGTTAATTCCCCAAGATAAAAGGCGACTCGGGGAGGAGCCGGCATCGCAGCATCCCGGCTGGGACTTGGACTGTTGCTTAGTTGCTTTGTTTTCCCAGCTGTGAGTGGGAAATAAACTACTTTTGACTCACCTTTTCTGGATTCGTTATTGATTATAATAGAGGCGATGAGGATGAAACGGAACTACACTCGGTGCTGCTGGCCACTCAGACGATGGCTGCTTGTCAACACAAAGGAGCAAGGTTTGCACTGTTTCAGAAATGTCGCTCTTCGGTAGATTCGACATGTTTGATATGTGTGTGAAAGCGTATGTGCAGTTTCTTCAGGGTGAATGCTACCTGTGGGGCCCCCACTTTCAGCATCATACAGAGCCTAACCTACCCTGTGGCATCAGACTCCAAGATGTTTGAGGAGTTGGTGGCGCTCGTGACAGACCACTACGACCCCAAGCTGTCGGTCATTGTCCAAAGATACCGAGTTATACAACCGAGAGAACCTCGGGGGAATCTGTTACTGAGTTTCTGGCACGATTACTCAAACTGGCGGAACACTGCATCTACGGGCCATCCCTACCCGAGATGCTACGAGACCGCCTTGTATGCGATTTAAACAACATGCCGACATAGTGCTGAACCGTTGTTGGATCTAAAAAGAGCCATCGAAATCTCCCTCTCACGGGAGAACATGGAGAAAGGTTTCCAGGAGCTCAGGGTATTTCAGGGATGGAGGTGAATAGCGCAGGACGCCCCCCCCCCCCACCCCTCCATACAGATGAGTGGCGCCCCCTAGGAGTGGGACCTCTGGGATCCTGCCTTTGCCTGAACACTATTTGGGGCAGGCCCGTTGCCTGAGTGCTGCTCAGACTCGGGGTACTGAGCCCAGTCTTCCCATTCATATCAAACACGTCGACTCTACCGAAGACATGAAGACATCTCCCCAGAATCACTGGAGGGCGATTCACAGAGGTGCGGCACTTATGGCCGGAGAAACCGCAGGGTCCGGCAATGCCAGGTCAGCCGACAAGCGTGTCACTCTGGCCGAGAGAGGTGCCCGCCTAGTGCCAGAACCCTCCACCTGGAGCAGCCCGAGGAGGACGAGTGCATACAGTGGAATTGCATCGCCATGCCCACGGCCCCACGGTCGCCACCATCAAAAGCACTGTTCAAGTGAATGGTCACCCACTATAAATGGAGCTGGACACAGGGGCTGCAAACTCAGTGATAGGATGGCAGACATTCAGAATTATCAGCATGGGAATCCAACATTTGAACGTAAGGGACACCGAGGCGATGTTGGCAACATACACGGGGGAACCATGAGCCATTGTGGGTACAACAATGAACCCAGTTGCCTATGGACAGCAGTCCATCAGGTTTCCCTTGATAATAGTACAAGCCCCGGCCTGTGTCTGCTGGGCCATGATTGCTACAAAGGACTGGCAGCGGAATTTCAGGACGGGTATGAGGAAACAGGCCGCAGGACCTGTGGAGGTGAGGCTGGCGCACTTTTTGTTCAGCTACCGGATCACATATTATGGCCGGAGTAGCACTGGCTGAACTGTTGAGGGGCCGGAGGCTCAGAACCTGCCTCAGCCTAACATTCCCTGATATTAGAGACAAGAGACAAGACCCTCAGAGTCAGTTCCAAAGCAGACGGACGCAGGACAGGGGACGCAGTATATATCCGAAACTTCGGAGACGGTGCCCAGTGAATAGCAGGGACCCTGGTAAAACAGACTGGACCAGAATCTTACTCGATAAAAATATGGGAACGGACACTGCAGAAGCACCTAGACTACCTGCAGAGCATGGGATCAGCGTCAGAACAAACTCCGCCGGAGGAACCATCTCCCAACACCGCCAGCCCAGCACAAGGGAGCCTGGGAACATTACCCCTCGGGGCCCCCACAGTGAATTGCGTGAATGAACGATTTGGGATCTGACATGGAGACTCAAACATCCAATCTCTCGGACGATGACCTCACCAATGGTGCATCTCAGACGATCGACGTTCCTCAACATCCTTCGTGCCCCCGACCCAGAGACGACAACCTCCTCCACTCCCTACAACAGAGGGGTAGGGGCGTGTTATAACCCACACGAAACCCACCGGGACGACCCGATTGATTTCCCCATGGGGCCCGTGGAGGACGAGCTCCCCGCTGAGGGGCAAAGGCCCAACAACGGGCTTGTTAATTCTCCGAGGTAGAAGCCCCAGGATCTCCGGATGGACCCGCCTGGGACTTGGACTGTTGCTTAGTTGCTGTATTTCTTAGCTGTGAGTTGGAAATAAAGCTACTCACCTTTTTGGAGTCCTCATTGACTACAATACTTCTGAGTGATGAAGATTATAGATTTGATTTCCACTCCAGTCTGAAAACTGTGGGTTTTAAATTTGAATTCAGAAACTGAGCATATAATCCCAGCTCAGTCCAGTGCAGTATTGAGGGAGTGTCGCTCAGTCAGAGGTGCCGTCTTTTAGATTAGATATTTAGGGATAGGCAATAAATGCTGGCCTTGCCCGTGACACCCACATCCATAAATGACGTTAAAACAATACTGACCCTGGATTGCCTCTTAGGGAATGTAAAGGATCCTGAGGTCACTATTTTGAAGATGAGCAGGGGAATGAAAAAATTAAATAAATTTAGAGTACCCAATTCTTTTTTACCAATTAAGGGGCAATTTATCGTGGCCAATCCACCTACTCTGCACATCTTTGGGTTGTGGGGATGAGACCCACGCAGACCCGGGGGGAATGTACAAACTCCACACGGACGGTGACCCAGGGCGGGATTTAGGGCAGCACGGTAGCATAGTGGTTAGCACAATTGCTTCACAGCTCCAGGGTCCCAGGTTCGATTCCCGGCTTGGGTGACTGTCTGTGCGGAGTCTGCACGTTCTCCCCGTGTCTGCGTGGGTTTCCTCCCACAGTCCAAAGATGTGCAGGTTAGGTGGATTGGCTGTGATAAATTGCCCTTAGTGTCCAAAATTACCCTTCGTGTTGGGTGGGGTTACTGGGTTATGGGGCTTGGATGGAGGTGTGGGCTTGGGTAGGGTGCTCTTTCCAGGAGCCGGTGCAGACCCGATGGGCCGAATGGCCTCCTTCTGCACTGTAAATTCTATGAAATCCTGGTACTCGGCAGCAGTGCTAACTACTGCCGCCCCGAGCAGGGGAATTCTACAGTTCAGTGCACATGGGCAGCACAGTGGTTAGCACTGTTGCTTCACAGCGGCTGGGACACGGGTTTGATTCCCGGCTTGGGTCACTGTGCGGAGTCTGCGCGTTTTCCCCGTGTCTGCGTGGGTTCCCTCCGGGTGATCCGGTTTCCTCCCACAAGTCCCGAAAGACGTGCTGTTAGGTGAATTGGACATTCTGAATTCTCTCTCTGTGTACCCGAACAGGCGCCGGAATGTGGCAACTAGGGGATTTTCAGAGTAACTTCATTGCAGTGAAACTTCATAAGCCTACTTGTGGTACTAAAGATTATTATTACTTACTGTGAGTTTCAGTCTGGTCTAACTAGCTGATTTTTCCTTGCAGTCAGTGAGGAAACAGAGCAAATGAAACAAGAAAGGAATGAGAATGTGTGGTCATGCATCAGGCGTAAGGAGAAGACAGGGAGAGCTGCTGACGGGGTTACAATCGTTTATTAGCATCACTCACAAGGTACAAGAGTAACTGCACAATTAAATTCATTGAATGTGAAATGTATTGAGCGGTTTCTGAATGACAGGATGAGGTACTGTCTAAAAGCAAGCATAAAAATATTATTCTACAATATCACAACCACATAAGCTATGGAATTAAGAGGGAACGTTTTACCACAACACCCAGCCACAGACTAAAAGCAAAATGCTGGAAATACTTTGCAGATCTGGTAGCGTCTGTGAAGAGTGAAAAGAGTTAATAATTCAGGTTAATTCAGCCTGTTTTCTCTGCCTGGGCAATTCCAGAATTTTCTGATTTAATTTCACAATATTCAGCCCCTCTGTTTACTGACCTGAGGTTTTTTTTCTCAAGAAGTGAGCGTCACTGGCAAGGGCAGTGTTTATTGATCAACCCTAGGTGCCCATGCCCTTCAGAGGTTCATTAAGACCAACCGTGTTGGTGTGGGTCTGGAGGACATGTAGGTCAGATCAGGCAAGGGCAGCAGATTCCCTTCCTTATAGGACACGAGTGATGGGTTTTTAACAATAACCGACAGCTACATGGTCACTTCTACTGAGATCAGCTCTTTAGTTCAAGATGTTTGTAAAACTAAATTCAAATTCTGAAACTGCTGGGATTTGAACTCCTGTTCCCAAGACAGTGATTCATAAACTGGTGTCCGTGGAGACTTTCCAGGGGATCCATGAAACAACATGAAATTAATGAGCAGGGTCCACTTTGCAGGTCAATAACCACCCAGGGGCCTGTGGTCAGGCCTGGGACTTCACGCTGCCACCACCTAGCCACTCAGGAGCTCCCTCCACTGCTTCAACATCCTGCATGGAGGATTGTGGCAAAGTACTTAAAGCTGCAACCTGTTTAAATGGCACATTGTCACTCAAGGAGAGGCACAAAACCGTCAAGGTCTCAGAACATCCTTCAAGCCCTCTCCAGTCTCTGAGGGTCACTCCTTAACCAGACTGAGTAACCCAGATATGGGTTTTAATTATACCGGATTTTCACATGTGTTTTTGGCACCACATTCTGCAATTCCATTTGTACAGGGGTCCGTCAAACAAAGACAGTTGAAACCACTGCTTTAGGATGTTTTTCAAAATGTTCACCGCTCCAGTTGGGTCTCTTAAAAGCCCAAATAAAGAAAGCAAGATGGGAGATTCAGAATGGCAGATTGATCACAGGACCGCTTGACCTAGATAGGGAAAAAGCAGGAGTGTAAACCCCTTTATCGGACTGATTTATAACATTGACTGATGGATCACTCAGTCATCATGATTCTCACAAACGTTTTGGCGATTTCCCAAGTGAAACTAATTTTTGAAAATGTGTCGCCCTTTAAATAGAAATAAAAACAGAGATGAGGAGAAATTTCTTCAGCCAGAGAGTGGTGGGTCTGTGGAATTCATTGCCACAAAGGGCGGTGGAGGCCGGGACGTTGAGTGTCTTTAAGACAGAAGTTGATAAATTCTTGATTTCTCGAGGAATTAAGGGCTATGGAGAGAGAGCGGGTAAATGGAGTTGAAATCAGCCATGATTGAATGGTGGAGTGGACTCGATGGGCCGAATGGCCTTACTTCCGCTCCTATGTCTTATGGTCTTAAAATCCACCCTTAAACGAATAGAGCAGAAACCAGAGACCGCAATGGTCAGGATATTGGAACAGACCATCACACTGTGAGGGTGGGGCCTATGGGTACATATAGCTTATGGGACAGAATTAATGAGGTGTTGCAGGGCAGCATCACCTCCCCTCTCCCACCTGCAGCAGTTAGAGTGACCCTCCAATCCCCAACAACAAGTATAGTCCAAGTAGTAAGTGCCTCTGCACCCAAATGGTTATTTTTTAGGTAGCAAACCGAGGCAGCAAATACAACAGAGGGTCTAGTATATATTCAAATTCAACCATGTCTTCACTCAATGTCCACACTTCAGGCCCGAGCAGGCGAGGGCTGTGAATGGATCGTGAGTTTGGAACTCTGGCCAACACTTTTCCTCTCTGACTTACTGTTGCTACCTTAGCTTGGTCACTTTCCTGGTAGATTCATCACATGGCCTTCTGCTGCCATCCATCTCCCCCTACCCCCACACAGTCCCACCATTGATCAACCAACATGTCAATCCTCACAGTGCCTTCCTCCCCACAGCCAATCAGAAAGCAAATAGATCCTTTATTATCCAATTAGAGATTCCTGACTGTTGACAATACTTGTCCTGGAGATTCACTTTTAATTCCTGGAGGCTCCTGAACAATCCTGGATGCCTGGCAACCCCATCTCTACTGTGAAAGGCATTGAGGTTAAACGTGGAATAGTTGGCCCAGATCAAATCTACAAGCGCAGTCTCTATTTCTCCACACATAAACCAGCCATCAGTCAAACTCTGGTTTGTAAGAAAGTGTAACTATCCCCATTCCTCCCCACCCACTCTGCCCCGATCACCAAAAAGACCCACCCACCCAAACATAAAGGTTGTTGGGGGTTAAAGATTTAGGCAAATACTGAAGAGAAGAGAAGTCAAATGTGTTGGGGAACCATGGTCCTGGTCTCGCCCATAAGGATATCCTTGTACCTCTCCAATGTTAATCACTCCACCTTTACCAGCCATGTCTTCAGTTGCCAAGGCCCTAAACTCAGGAATCCTTCCCTAAAGCTCTTCATTTCTCAACCTCTTTCTACTCCTTTGAAATGCTCTTTAAAACCTGACTTTTTTTTTAATGTGGCTTGGTGTCAAACCTTTGACTGGTAACTCGCCTGAGGATGTTTTTACTACGATGAAATTTGATATATAAATGCAAATTGTTGTTGGACCATTGCAGTTTCCTCATTGGTTGTGTCTGATAACTGAATAAGAAGTGAATGCTCAGTATATTCTGAATTATCCACCTTAATGGATGGGCCTCTGGTCTCCTCCACAGTCGATAATGTAAATTGGAGAATAATAGAGACTTGAGATACCACAGCAACGGAGAAAGTGAAGTTAAGCTTTCGCAGAGTGAGCTTGCTTTCTGTCCGGCAGGAAGAGTATGTAGCCTGGGGTGCGTTTGCCAAAGATCTGATGCTGTACCTTTGGGGTGGGGAATAACTGATGTACAATGGCCAAGGTATGAAGATTAAAAATGCAGGTGTTTGCAAGAAATAGGGTGGATTGGAAAGTCTGTTCCTGTTGTGTCATCTTTGATTTCGAACAATAATCTGATGTGAAATGCGTCAGTGTTTGAAGAATTTGGAAGAGAAATCCATTATTCTCTGATTGGAATGAGGAATGATTTGAAGACTGAATTCCAAAGTTGTGGCAATTATCAGGGTGATAGTCTTTTGAACACCCAATCACCATCAGCCTTGTGAATCATGGAAGTGTCTGGAACTTTCCCGTCCTTCAAACGCTGGAACAGGATTCGGTCGTGCAGGCGATTGGTCTGTCCTTGCCAAAACTCAATGGTGTTGGGTTCCAGTAGATATCCTCCCCTGCAAAACATCAGCACAGATAGAATTACAAGGAATATACAGCACAGAAACAGGCCATTTGGTCCGTCTGGTTTATGTCAGTGTTTATTCTCCATATGAGTCTCCTCCCATCCTCTCACCCCATCACCACGTTATCCTGTTCCCTTCTCCCTCATGTACATGTCTAACTTCCCCTTAAATGTATCTCTAATTTGCCACAACTATCAGTGACTATTCTATATACCACATGTATGCAAATATACGCACATTAATGCATGGAAATATATGCACACGAACATATGCAAATATATACAAGAATGATCCCTGGAATGAAGAGCTTGTCGGATAAGGAACGGTTGACGACTCTGGGTCTGTCCTCAATGGGGTTTAGAAGGATGAGGGGGGATCTTATTGAAACTTACAAGATACTGCGAGGCCAGAATAGAGTGGATGTGGAGAGGTTGTTTCCACTTGTAGGGTAAACTAGAAGCAGAGGACACAATCTCAGACTAAAGGGACAATCCTTTAAAACAGAGATGAGGAGGAATTTCTTCAGCCAGAGGGTGGTGAATCTGTGGAACTCTTTGCCGCAGAAGGCTGTGGAGGCCAAATCACTGAGTGTCTTTAAGACAGGGATAGATAGGTTCTTGATCAATAAGGGGATCAGGGGTTATGGAGAGAAGGCAGGAGAATGGGGATGAGAAAAATATCAGCCATGATTGAATGGCGGATCAGACTCGATGGGCCGAGTGGCCTAATTCTGCTCCTGTGTCTTATGGTACGCAAATATATGCACACGGATGTATGCAAATATATGCACACGGATGTATGCAAATATATGCACACTAATGCATGCAATTATAGTATTATTATATGCACACAAATGTATGCAAATATGTGCACTAATGCATGCAAATATATGCACGCGCATGTGTGCAACAAATACTGCTCGACGGGTAGATGTCAAAGTTAGGGTCTTGACCCGTCCTGTCTCTCTAATATAGTATCGCAGAATTGATTCTATGCCAAATAGATTAAAGATGGCAGGTTGCCTCGTCTACGTGGGAAATAGTGAAGCGGTTGAGCTTTTACTAAAATAACCAAATTCGCAGTTTTGCTGCAGTAGGTTTTGAACTCAGATTTAGCAGTCCAGTAACAGGATCGCTACATGGATCATAACCCAGAATATTGTTGCCCAGTCATCGTTTGGCTGCCACTCACCAGTACTCAGGCATTGGCACCTCCCTCTCTTTGTAGAGTTCCTCTAGCTGTGCATTTCTCTTCCTTAGAAACTGAAAAGAGGAGAGTATCAAATAGACGTCACACTGGGGGAATCATAAATGTCTCAAGTACTGTTTTCTGTTCCTGCAACTACTCCTCAGGAAGGATACTGGGATAAAAGCAAATTACTGCGGATGCTGGAATCTGAAACAGAAAATACTGGACAATCTCAGCAGGTCTGACAGCCTCTGTGGAGAGGGAAGGGAGCGAACGTTTCGAGTCTGGGTGACTCTTTGTCAAAGCTGGAGAGAACTGGAAATGGGGTCACATTTATACTGTTGTGGGGGGGCGTGGAGCGGTGGGGGCTGGGTAGGGGGCCAGCGATAGGTGGAGATAGACAAAGAGTCATGGACAGAAAGACAAAGGGAATGTGAATGGTGGTCACAGTACAAAGTCTTACAACACCAGGTTAAAGTCCAACAGGTTTGTTTCGATGTCACAGCCTGCTGATCGAGGCTAAGAAACGTGCCGATAGTTACACATAAAGAGATTAGAATGTGCGAATGGCAGAACAAAGGTAAGCAGTGTGTCAAAGGGCAACTAGGAAAAGGGAACAGGTGGCCCAAGTGAGGTGGGGTGAGGGGAAGGGAGGACAATGATGAAGGAAAAACAAATCGATGGAAGAAATTAAAATAAATTGATAGAAATAAAAATGGGGGGAAGGTGGAGGAGAGAGTTCACAGTCTGAAGTTGTTGAACCCAATGTTAAGTCTGGAAGGCTGTAACGTGCCTAAGCGGAAGATGAGGTGCTGTTCCTCCTGTTTGCGCTGGGCTTCACTGGAACATTGCAGCAGGTCAAGGACGGACATGTGGGCGTGGGGGCAGGAGGGTGAGTTGAAATGGCAGCGACAGGACGGTCTGGGTCCTGCTTGCGGACGGACCGGAGGTGTTCTGCAAAGCGGTCACCCAGTCTGCGTTTACTCTCTCCAATGTGGAGTGGACCGCACTGGGAGCAGCGAATGCAATAGACCAGATTGGAGGAGGTGCACGTGAAGCACTGCTCACTTGAAAAGAGGGTTTAGGTCCTGAGATGGTGAACAGGTAAAGGGGCAGGTGTTACACCTTCTCCGATTGCATGGGAAGGTGCCGTGATGGAGGAGTGGACCAGAGTATTCTGGAGGGAACGGTCCCTGTGGAATGCTGACAGGGGGAGTGAGGGGAAGAGGTGTTTGGTGGTGGCATCATGTTGGAGTTGGTGGAACTGGCAGAGGATGATTCTTTGAATGCGGAGGCTGCTGGGGTGAAAAGTGAGGACAAGGGGTACTCTCCTACAGGGAGAGATTGCGTGGAATACATTTATATTCTCTGGAGTTTAGAAGAATGAGAGGTGATCTCATTGAAACCTACAAGATTTTGAGAGGGCTGAGAGGCTATTTCCCCCTTGCTTGGGAGTTGTAGGGGTCCTTCTGTATATTCCCTTATTTCCCCCTTTCTTTTATTTTGGCCTTACATTTTTGGTCCATGGATGATTTATGGACATCCGGCTTTAAGGCAAGCAGCCTATATCTTTAATTCAAGCAGGGATAATGCAGAAGGCGGTGCTGGTATCAACAGAAGCGGCAGACTTGCCAGTTCCAAAGGGAGAGCGGAGTTGAGACTCAGTTTGATTGATTTGACTGGTGGCAATCAGCTGGTCCAAGAGGCTGTGCTCTGCCCTTTAATAGGTGGTGCTTGGATAGTATTACACTTTTTAGAGTCCTGAGGTTTCAGTTTTGATTCTGCAAGCATGGTGAAAGGTTCAGCATGGTAACATAGTGGTTAGCACAATTGCTTCACAGCTCCAGGGTCCCAGGTTCGATTCCCGGCTTGGGTGACTGTCTGTGCGGAGTCTGCACGTTCTCCCCGTGTCTGCGGGGGTTTCCTCCGGGTGCTCCGGTTTCCTCCCACAGTCCACAGATGTGGGGTTAGGTGGATTGGCCATGCTAAATTGCCCTTAGTGTCCAAAATTGCCCTTCGTGTTGGGTGGGGTTACTGGGTTATGGGGGTAGGGTGGAGGTGTGGGCTTGGGTAGGGTGCTCTTTCCAAGAGCCGGTGCAGACTCGATGGGCCGAATGGCCTCCTTCTGCACTGCAGAGATTCTATGATAAAAAGAAGAGGAAATTTGGCACTTCCTCCTGCAAGTAAAATGCTGAGGTTAGGAGGGCAGTCAATAAAAAATTGCACAACTGAGATTGACAGATTTTGTTACACAAGGTTATTAAGAGTTACCGATCTATGATTGATAAATGGAGTTAAGATTCAGATCAGCCGTGAACTAACTGAATGGTAGAACATTCTCTTATTGTGAGTGAGTGATGGGGAAACTATAATTAAATGTAGTGAATGACTGACTGAAATTTATAGAACATTTAATCATTAACCTCACATTCCCTTTGCACAAGTATAAAATGTCTCCATGGCAACACAACATTCAGATGCTGAAAATGTCAAGATGCAAGGGGGTAGGGCGGGAAACGTGAAATGTTTCTGTGCAATAACTGTGGTCACTGATTGACATTGAGAAGTGGAGATTGCCTGGGGATGGGACAGGAGGTCAACAGGGGCTGAAGAGAAGTAATTCACATGTCACCAGCCTGCTGGTGCTGCTATGGAAGGTGAGGTAGGGAACAACAGGCAAAGTGCAGTGCAGCAGGCCCAGGTCGAATAGTTGATTCGGAAGAGTGATTGCATACTCTGGCGTTTTGCACCATTTCCTTCGGGCATCAGGGAGTGTTCATACAGAACTTCAAGCCAGAAAATCAATTGGGTAGCTCGAGTTTATGATGGAATAAAGCTAGGGGAGGGATTGGTTTTATGACCTTGTTCTGGGCTGCTTTCTGTTACGTACTCCACAATCGAAGTTAACACGGTTTTGTGCACATACCTCTCGGTCAGGGATCACGGTACTCTGACGGCTCACCACGGCACCAATCTGGCTACTCTTGGGCCGGGAATGGAAATACTCCTCAGAATCCTTGTCCGGTAACTTGGTCACGTGGCCTTCGATGCGTACCTGAGGAGAGAGAGCATTCGTGATCAGTTTCCCTACTCCAATTGACTTACCAGCAATGGTGGCTGCAACGTGATCAATGTACTTACACGCTGAGTAAATAAAAACAGAAAATGCTGGAAAAACTCAGTAATCTGGCAGCAGAAACTGAGATCATGTTTCAGGTATTTATCAAACTGCGCCACAGAATGCTGCAATTGACTGGTTGGTGATCAAGGACACGAATCATGACTTTTTAAAAAATAAATTTAGAGTACACAATTATTTTTTCCCAATAAAGGGGCAATTTAGCGTGGCCAATCCACCTATCACAACATCATTTTGGGTTGCGGGGGTGAGACCCACGCAGACACGGGGAGAATGTGCAGACTCCACACGGACGGTAACCCGGGGCCGGGATCAAACCCGGGGACCTCGGCGCCGTGAGGCAGCTGTCGAATCATGGCTGATCTGTTATTTTTCCTCCTCTAACACAGTGTGACAGTTGTCGTGCCTCCTGCGAATGCAATCAGGTATGCTGTCGGTATTGGCTCAGTGGGAAGTATTCTCACCTAACGTGAAAACCTCCTGGGTACATAATCCAGACCGACCGGCGACATCGAGCCGGTGTGTCTGAGGGTCTCAGCAGCTTGACCACCAAGATCGTGTGCAGTTCAGAGGTAGTGCAGCACAGTCAGTTAACTTTCACATAAACTGTTAAAGCAAGGCCCGGTGTGCCCTATCAGGTGCCTGTAAAAGAGAAGGTGATATTTCCAATAGAAGGAGGGGTGATTCCCTGGAATCCTACAGTCAATATTTATTCCTCAACCAACAGTGACCATTACAGTCACTTGTACTTCATTAACTGCAATAACCTGAGAATATGGAAGACGTTATGGGCTGGATTCTCCGGTCCCTCAGCCGGGGGTTCCTCGGCAGCGCAGTCGCTGGTGGCGGGATTCGCTACTTCCTATTGAAGCCACCCCACGCTGCCGGGAATTTCGGGGGCGGAGGTGCGCTACCAGCAGGAAAAGAGAATCCCAACAGCCGGGAAATTCCGGACCACATAACTGCAAGGAGATTCTAGCGGGCAGAGTTGGGAAGAGTTATGTAAAAACAGAAAATGCTGGGAATACTCAGCTGATCCGGCAGCATCCGTGGCGAGAAGCAGAGTTAACATTTCAGGTCAAAGATCGTTCCTCGGAATTAAACTTGGGGGGCGTAAAGTAAAGCACCTTAAAAAATAAGAGAAAATATGTAAATAAGGACGTACTTGCCTATTCAGAGCCTCCCAGTAAAACACAATTGCTGCGACTGGATTAGTGTCCTGGAGAATAATAGAAATATTAACATGTTGTATCGTCCAACCTTTAATTCATAACCAACAGACACTGGTTATCAAAATATCTAACATTATAATAAGGATGTTACAAGCAGGGGGCGGTGCCATTTTCCTGCCTTTTCTCTGTACTCCTGTATATTGTTTCTGTTCAAGTAATCATCTAATTCCCTCTTGAATGCCTCAATTTGGGGGCAGTGGTTAGCACTGCTGCCTCACAGCGCCACGGACCTGAGTTCAATTCCAGCGTTGGGTGAATTAATGTCTGTGTGGAGTTTTCACGCTCACCCCGTGACTACGTGGGTTTCCTCCGGGTGCTCCGGTTTCCTCCCACATTCCAAAGATGTGCAGGTTAGGCAGACTGGCCATGCTAAATGGCCCTTAAGTGTCCAGGGTCATGCGGGTAAGGTGGGGTTATGGGGTTGCAGGGATAGGGTGGGACACTGGTTCGGGTGTTGTTTCCGAGGATCGGTGCAGACGCGATGGGCCAAATGGCCTCCTTCTGCACTGTAAGGATTCTATAATTGAACCCGCCTCCACCACACTTGCAGGCAATGCATTCCAAACCACGCATTGTGTAAAAAAGGTTCTCATGTCACATCTGCTTCTTTTGTAAATCATCTTAAACCTGTGCCCTACCATTTTCGATTCTTTTACAAGTGACCACTGTAAGGAACTTGTTAAATCCTTGTCTGTTTCCTGTTTTTGAAAAAAAAATTCCTCTCATGCAACATTACAGACTTTTGGTTTCACTATTTAGACTGATCAGGCAGCTCCCTTTGACTCAGTATGCTCTGTGGCATAATCCGTGATGTCATTCTGATGGACTTGGTTAGCAACGAATCGGCTCCATTGCGATCCCGGGGCTAAGCAGATCCTCGATATGGATTAGTGGGTTTGTTTCTTTAAAAAACATTTCTAAAAATTTTTTTTAGAGACCCCATTTTTTTCCTCCCCAATTAAGGGGCAATTTAGAGTGGCCAATCCACCTAACCTGCACATCTTTGGGTTGTGGGGGCGAAACCCACGCAAACGCGGGGAGAATGTGAAAACTAGCGGGTTTGTTTCTGAAATGCTCTGTTGGGTGATTGTCTGTGTTTTTGGTTTCAGCTTTGTTTGGAGCTGCAGAGCTACGCCGAATACTTTTGAATCTTTCCCAGAAGGGGTGAAATTCTCTCTAAAATCTTAGCTGGAATTCCCTTCAGGTAAACAGAGCAGTTAGTGAGCAGTCAAAGCCTGAAGATAGAGCTGGGGAAGGGGAACTATCCAGATTCCTCTCCCATTAAAGGTACCAGACCACTAGAATGCCTTGAAAAAACTGTTGCTCTGATATTCTGCTTAATGGAGACAAGCTATTGGTGAGTCTGCTGGCGCTGACCACATATCAGAAACAGAGTAGAACTGGAGTGCACCTTCCGAGGATACGGCTCAGGTCAGCACAAGTTAAAGTGTGTCCCTGGAGGGGATCCCACAGCCTGGGAATCAGGCCTGAGTGGACCAGCTTAAAGATCCAAACCAACCGACGGTTCAACACCTCGCATTCTAAAGAGACCACCGCCTCCAAAGACCTCAACCTCAGCAGTGATGATCCTCATACCCTTCTAATCCCTGTTACTGTTTAAACCTTTCCTTCTCCCGCCGTACGTCTGTCTTGTGTGTGTCTGGGTGGAGGGTGGGACGGGGTTTTGGGGATAGTTAGACTAGTAGACCATTGTTCCATTATATGTTCATCTTTCAATCTTGTTACAAATAAACAGTTTTAAAAATGTTTTACTTATAAATCTGGTGCCTGCAATTCATTGTTATAGTCAAGGGTTAAAGAATTCAGGAAAATACGCAAAATATTGATTCATTCACTTATGTTGGGACTCTGGGGTCTGTGGGCTGGAATTGACTGCGCACTCACCCAGGGTGTCGTAACACTACTCACCAGCTCCCTCCCTTTCCTGCTCTCATAGTTAGTGTAGAATTTGAACCCCTCGGGTCCAAACCCTTTCAGAAGCAACATTCGAGCAGAGGGTCTTCCATCCCTAAAAAAGAGGCAATAAATGTGAACCTGATACAACTACAACCTGCTTTTAAATATGATCAAGTTATTTGTGAATTCTATCCCTCCAGATAGAGAAATGTGAACACTTCCTTTCCTATCGGGTCAGTTAGAAAATAATTCATCTTATTTCCTTCTTCCCAACACTCCCAATCCTCTCCCACTAACTTCCTCCTTCCTTTCTTCAATTGGTTCCCTTGCCATCAGCTGCCCTCTGGTAACACCAGTGGACCATTTTCCATTTGTAAGTCTACATAACAAATGACAGCAGGATATTGGACTGTGGTAGGCAGCCGTCAGGTTCCAACTTGAGCCATTCAGATTAGGAAGGTACCAGGTTTGATTTCCAGTCTTTGCCAATTGATAGATCTCGCTCAGGCCTGTGGGTGTTATTTTTTTTTTTTTAATTTAGAGTTCCCAATTCATTTTTTCCACTTAAGGGGCAATTTAGCGTGGTCAATCCACCTACCCTGCACATCTTTGGGTTGTGGGGGCGAAACCCACGCAAACACGGGGAGAATGTGCAAACTCCACACGGACAGTGACCCAGAGCCGGGATCGAACCTGGGACCTCAGCGCCGTGAGGCAGCAGTGCTAACCCACTGCGCCACCATGCTGCCCTGGCTTGTGGGTGTTCTGTTGCAATCCTGGGATAGGATGGTGGAAACTTTGTTGGAATTCCCATTCCTAACCAGAATCCCTGGTAGATGGTGGACATTAGGTGAGGGTACGACATGACTGTGATACACATTGTGGTTGAATAGGCTGCTCGTCTATGTTCATTTAGGAAGAATAGTCACTTGAATGCGGAATCAGAGGGGTAGCAGATGCTGAATTATTCCAACCCAGGAAGTGAACATATTCAGAACGAAGGTGATAAAATCAGCAGAAGGATTTATCAAACTGCAGGAATAGAAACATAGAAAATAGGAGCAGGAGTAGGCCATTCGGCCCCTCGAGCCTGCACCACCAGTCAATATGATCATGGCTGATCGTGCAAATTCAGTATCCCACTCCCGCTTTCTCTCCATACCCCTTGATCCCTTTAGCCGCAAGGGTCACGTCCAGCTCCCTCTTGAATATATCCAACAAACTGTCCCCAGCAGCTTTCTGTGGGAGAGAATTCCACAAGGTCACAACTCTCTGAGAGAAGTTCTTCCTCATCCCAGTCTGAATGGCTTAACCCTTATTCTCAGGCTGTGACCTCTAGTTCTGGACATCCCCAACATCAGGAACATTCTTCCCGCATCTAGCCTGTCCAGTCCCATCAGGATTTTATATGTTTCTGAGATCTCCTCTCTTTCTTCTAAACTCCAGTGAGTACAAGCTCAGTCGATCCAGTCTTTCTTCGTATGTCAATCCTGCCACCCCAGGAATTAGTCTGGTGAACCTTCACTGGACACCCTCAATAGCAAGAATGTCCTTCTTCAAACTAGGAGACCAAAACTGCCACAATACTCAAGGTGTGGCCTCACCAAGGCCCTGGATAACTGCAGCAAGACATCCCTACTCCTATACTCAAATCCTCTCGCTCTGAAGGCCAGCATGCCATTAACTTTCCTCACCACCTGCTGTACCCGCCAACCTTCAGCGACTGTCCCACCATCACACCCAGGTCTCGTTACACTTCCCCTTTTCCTAAACTGCCACCATTCAGTTAATAATCTGCCTTCTTGTTTTTGCCACAAAGTGGATAACCTCACATTTACCCACATTAAATTGCATTTGCCAAGTATTTGCCCACTCAGCCAGCCTGTCCAAGTCACCCTGAAGCCTCTTTGCATCCTCCTCACAGCACACACTGCCACCCAGCTAGTGCTGTCTGCAAATTTGGAAACATTGCATGCAATTTCTTCATCCAAATCATTAATGTATACTGTGAACAGCCGGGGTCCCGGCACTGAACCCTGCGTTACCCTACTAGTCACTGCCTGCCACTCTGAAAAGGACCCGTTTATTCCCACTCTCTGCTTCCTCTCTGCCAACCAGTTCTTTATCCACGTCAATACATTACCCCCAATACCATGAGCTTTAATTTTGCTCACTAATCTCTTGTGGTGGGACCTTGTCAAAAGCCTTTTGAAAGTCCAGATGCACAAAATCCACTGGTTCACCCTTGTCCACTCTACTGGTCACATCCTCAAAAAATTCCAGAAGATTTGTCAAGCATGATTTCCCTTTAGTGAAGCCATGCTGACTTGGACCGATCCTGTCCCCACTTTCCAAATGCTCAATTATTTCACCCTTAATAATTGTCCCCAGGGGCCAGCACGGTGGCGCAGTGGGTTAGCACTGCGGCCTCATGGCGCTGAGGTCCCAGGTTTGATCCCGGCCCTGGGTCACTGTCCGTGTGGAGTTTGCATATTCTCCCCGCGTTTGCGTGGGTTTTGCCCCCACAACCCAAAATGTGCAGGCTAGGTGGATTGGCCACGTTAAATTGTCCCTTAATTGGAAAAAATGAATTAGGTACTCTAAATTTAAAATAAATAAATAAATAAATAAAAATAAAATAATTGACATCAGCATTTTACCCACCACTGATGTCAGGCTAACCAATGTATAATTCCCCATTTTCCTTCTCCCTCCTTTTTTAAAAAGTGGGGTTACATTAGCTACCCCCCAATCTATTGGAACTCTTCCCGGGTCTATAGAATCTGGAAAATGATCACCAATACATCCACTATTTCTAGGGGCACTTCCTTAAGTACTCTGGGACGCAGAACATAATAATAATCGCTTATTGTCACAAGTAGGCTTCAATGAAGTTACTGTGAAAATCCCCTAGTCGCCACATTCCAGCGCCTGTTCGGGGAGGCTGGTACGGGAATTGAACCCGCGCTGCTGGCATTGTTCTGCATTACATGCCAGCTGTGCTAAACCAGCCCCTGGGGACTTATCAGATTTTAATCCCAACAATTTCCTGACTAATAAGGATTTCCTTCAGTTCCTCCTTCATGCTGACCCTCTGTCCCCTAGTATTTCCGAAAGGTTATTTGTGTCCTCCTTAGTGAAGACAGATCCAAAGTATTTGTTCAACTGGTCTACCAACTCTTTGTTGCCCATTATGAATTCACCTGATTCTAACTGTAAGGGACCTACATTTGTCTTCACCAGTCTTTTTCGCTTCACATATCTATAGAAGCTTTTTAAGTTTTCTGCAAGCTTACTCTCGTATTCTATTTACCCCCTTCCGGATTAAACCATTTGTCCTCCTCTGCTGAATTTTAAATTTCTCCCAGTCCTCAGGCTTGCTGCTCTTTCTGGCCAATTTATAAGCCTCCTCTTTGTCTTTAACACTATCCCTGATTTCCCTTGTTAGCCATGGTTGAGCCACCTTCCCCATCTTACTCTTGTGCCAGACAGGAATGTACAATGATTGAAGTTCATCCGTGTGTTCTTTAAATGTCTGCCATTACGTCAAATGTTGAGAACAGAAACAGTTCTGGTATATGCTGGTGTTTACGCTGCACATGAGCATCCACCCACTCCCTACTTCATCTCACTCCACCATCATATTCTTCTGTACCTTTCTCCCTCATATATTTATCCAGCTTCCCCTAAAATGCGTCTACGTGGTTCACCTCAGTCACATTCCCACCACTTTCTGGGTAAAGAGGTTTTTCTGAATTCCGGATTCGATTTATTTGTGATTTTCTTACACTGATGCCCCCCTAGTTTTTGTCTCTCCCACAAGTGGAAACATCTCCACATCCGGCCTATCAAACTATTTCAGTATTTTAAAGGTCTTTATCAGGTGTTGAAAAGAACTGCAGTTGAAGTAGATTTTCCTGATAGTTAAAGGTTCCCAGTTCTGCTTTCATCCTTGTAAATTGTGTTTACAAGGTGCCCCTAACCTTTTTATAATATGGAGACCAGAATTGTACACAATAAGTGTGATCTGACCGAGTTTCCATTGAATTTTAGTTACTTCTAGAACACAGCAAACAGACTTCATTCTGACTGGTTTATACTAGTGTTTATATTGTGTAGGAGCCTCCTCCAACTCTAATTAAATCTTCCTGCCTTGGTCCCACCCCTCTGTATCCCAAATTTCCTCTCTTAGGAATGGACCCCATTACTGCGTAGGTATAAAATTCCTCACTGGCCCATACTTAACAAAGGTGTTAACCTAATTTAATAGAATGTCAGAGAGAGGACTCTCATGGCAATACTGTCACACCACCCTAAAGTCCAAAGGTAGGGTGGGAAAACCCATGTAACCTGAAAAGATAACTGCTTCGCGCATTTTGGCGAACATTTGGAAAAACTCCCTTAGTTTTAGCCAAGAGATTGGCAAGGGTGGTTACTTGGTGCAGGTGGCGAGGCACATAGCATTAGCTTCTTGGATAGACGGGCATTTCGTGGCCGCTTCAAACCAGTCAGCAAATTGCTTGATGGGATCCAGACTAATGAGCTGGTTCTCTTCAAAAGCCTGGGAAAAAGAGAGAGAGAGAGAAATATAAATACACACACCAAGGAACGGCAGAATGGCATCTGGATCAATATGTGTATTTTTAAAAGTTTATTTAGCCCTGAGCTATGGGTGATCTTGGTGGCCTTACCCATCCCCAATCAAGCCGAGAAGGTTGTGATGAAGCTGCTTCTAAGTGTTGTGATGTTTGGTCTCTCAGGAATAAAGGGATATGGAGAGTGGGCCGGAGAATGGAGTTTTTAATCATAATAATAATAATCTTTATTGTCACAAGTAGGCTTACATTAACACTGCAATGAAGTTACTGTGAAAAGCCCCTAGTCGCCACTCTCCGGCGCCTGTTCAGGTTCACTGAGGGAAAATTCAGAATGGCCAATTCACCTAACAGCGCATCTTTGGACTGTGGGAGGAAACCGGAGCACCCGGAAGAAACCCACGCAGACAGGGGGAGAACGTGCAGACTCCGCACAGACGGTGATCCAAGCAGGAATCGAACCCGGATCCCTGGTGCTGTGAAGCAACAGTGCTAACCACTGTGCTACCGTGCCGCCCCCATTGAAGCCTGAAATCAGCCAGGATGGTGTTCATAGAATTTACAGTGCAGAAGGAGGCCATTCGGCCCATCGAGTCTGCACCGGCTCTTGGAAAGAGCACCCTACCCAAGGTCAACACCTCCACCCTATCCCCATAACCCAGTAACCCCACCCAACACTAAGGGCAATTTTGGACACTAAGGGCAGTTTTGGACACTAAGGGCAGTTTATCATGGGCAATCCACCTAACCCGCACATCTTTGGACTGTGGGAGGAAACCGGAGCACCCGGAGGAAACCCACGCACACACGGGGAGGATGTGCAGACTCCGCACAGACAGTGACCCAAGCCGGAATCGAACCTGGGACCCTGGAGCTGTGAAGCAATTGTGCTATCCACAAGGCTACCGTGCTGCCCCGTATTGAAGGGCAGAGCAGCCTTGATGGGCCGAATGGTCTATTCCTGCTCCAGTTTCTTATGTTCTAGCAGCACTACCCTTTGCGTGATGTAAAGATGTGCTTCCTGACTTCGCCCCTGGTGATATGCCTCCTTGATCTGGGTTGAAACGTACCTACCTGGATTGAATTGTGTGAGGGCCTTCTCCACTTTGCCAATCCTATACATTAGCAGCTTCTGCTTCAGCACCACAGATATCAGATAAAGAACTGGCTTCTTGCTAAAGAGTGTGTGAGAACTGGTATACGTTGTATTAAAACCATGTGAGGTCAAATGGGTAGAATTATAGAAAAGTAGCAAATTTCTAAAAGAAATCTCAAAATTTAACTTGGCGATTATAAGTCATGATCTTGTGCAGTGGCACTAAGTCCACAATCTGTGACTGTGTATTTGCTGCGGTTTAGTAGACAGTGACCCCACTAGTAAATCAGAAGACTGTGGGTTCAAGTCCCGCTCCAAAGATTTGAACATGAAATCTACTCTGACCTTTGTCGTGCCAGCATTATAATGCTGCCTTTTTGATGAGAGTAAACTGAGAGACCTTACTCCTTACTTCAGCCCACCTGTTGCTGAAACTCTCAAACATGCCTTTGTAAGCTTCAGACTTGACTATTCCAATACACTCCTGGCTCCTCCCCAACGGCCAGAAATTTCAGCCCATCCAAAACTCTTGCTGCTATCCAAACTCACGCAAAGTCCTGTTAGAGTCATAGAATCTCTACAGTACAGGAGGAGGCCATTCAGCCCATCAAGTCTGCACTCACCCTCTGAAAGAACATCACTCCCATGGCCAATCACCCCTAGCCTAGACATCTTTGGACTGTGGGGGGAAACGAGCACCCGGAGGAAACTCACGCAGACACGGGGAGAACGTGCAGACTCTGCACAGTCACCCAAGACTGGTATTGAATCCAGCTCTCTGGTGCTGAAAGGCAGTAGTGCTAACCACTGTGCCACCGTCCCGCCCTATCATCTATTCCCTATCATACCTTCTTGCTGACGATCATTTGCTCTTGATTTGGCAATTCCTTGATTTTCAAATTCTCATCGTCCCTTCAACACCTTCCATATCCTCACCATTCTTTATCTCTGCAACCTCCTCCAATCCGCAGAGATGTCTGTGTGACTCCAGTTCTGGTCTATTGTGCCTTCCCCATTTCCATTCTCGCTCTCTCTGTCATTGGTGGCCTGTCACTCCCTCCCTAAACCACTCACCTCCTTCAAAATAATCCTGAAAATGTATATTTCTGATCACGCTTTTGGGTCACCCGCTGTGCTACACTGGCTCAGCAGCTCAATATCGCAAAAAACAACTGTGTGTGGCAAACTCAGCCCAATGCATCACACAAGCTTGCCACCCACATTGATTCTGTATACACCTCCCGCTGCCTCAGGAAGGCAGACAGCATTGTCAGAGACCCCTCACACCCAGGCTTTGCCCTCTTCCAGACCCTTCCATCAGGCAGAAGGTTCAGAAGTCTGAAGACCCGCACATCCAGACATAGGAACAGCTTCTTCCCCACAGCTACAAGACTCCTCAACGACTCCCCCTCGGACTGATCTGTTCCCTGTAAGAACACTATTCACGACGCCCTGTGCTGCTCTTATTTGGCCTTGTTCCGCACTGTAACCAATCACCATATGTTGATGCACCACTGTCAATGTTTTCTGTTTTTGTCTACTATGGCCACAGAAAAATATTCCCTTGGCCGCAGAAAAATACTTTTCACTGTACTTTGATACATGTGACAATAAATATCAATCAAGGCGCTGTATAAACGCAGGTTTGGTTGACCCTCGATTTGTAAACCAGGGCAAGGATTCGGGAAGCTATACAGAGGGATGAGAATAATACACAAACTGAATGTTATTCCAAGGACTCTGTCGGCGGCACAGTGGAGACCGAGAGGAGCGACTCATCGCTCCCCTCTCCCAAAAAAACCAAATCAACATTGCAAGCGTTTGTTCACTCGTAGATATTACCCCCATTTTAACACAGCAAATATGTCATCACATTCTGTATTGTTTCTGATTTGCAAAGGAAACTGGGGCCCGCTTTCCAGAGTGTGCAGATCAACAACGTTTCCATGTGGAGGCGCTTTATGTTATTTTAAATTGGTGAAACACGATATTAAGGATATTAAATGGCTGAAATTATTTTCTATGTTGAAGGACTGGCAGAGGCTCCTCCTCCATTGCTCACGGATACATTTGACTGAATGGATACACTGCGGTGGGGGAATGGTTACAGGCCGGACTGTTACATTTCGCTACTCACTTCCTGGTCGGATTTGTAACTCTTCCTCATGGCGGTTACCGCAAGGCTGGGGTCGGGGGAGAAGGAAGAGGACATGTTGCCGGCCCTGGGAGGTGGGAACCCGCCGTTCTTACCGACCCACGGGTGAGTGGCGCGTCTGAGGAAACTGACGGTGAAACTGATCTTCCGAGTGTCAGTTAGACGGGACCACATCGCAGCCTCGGCGGGGGCGGGGGCAGGGGGGGGGGTGAGGGTGAGTGTGCCACTGCTCACACTTCAGTGTGAATCCTCTTGTATCAAATAGTTTCCCATGTACTTACACCAAACACGCTGTTAAATCATCTATGACATTTCAGACTTGGTCAATCAGCATTTAGAACACTTGTATTTATTAATCTGTGAATGGGCTGTGTTAGATACCGGGTATAGATGATCGGTGATCATCAATAAACGAGAGTATTGTGATTTATGCAACTTGGATTATAGTATTCTCAGACATTTCAGTTTGAGCAAGTTTCAGGGATGGCTACAAGTTTGAACAAAGGGTGGTCAGAAATCAGCAAAACCTTCAGATCAGGGGCGGCACGGTGGGTCAGCATTGTTGCCACACTGAATGGAGGAAGGATACTCGATGGGCCAGGTTTTCTGCTCCAGGTCTTCTGGCCGTCAGTTTTGTAGGTCTCCCAGTACTTATTTAAAACAGGTGGTGAGCGAGATCCAAAATGTTACCGGGGGTCTGCAGTTTATCAAATCTTTAAAAAATAATATTTTTATTCAAGTTTTCAACATTTTAATACTTTTACAACACACAAACTCAACGCCATCCACTCCCCAAACGGCACCCCCTTACCCTTTGACGGCAACCAGATCCCCAAAATGTAAGACTTGTCTGTCTTACATTTTGGGGATTCCGCCCCTCAGAGTAAATCTCACCTTCTCCAAATACAGCAACTCTATTAGATCCCCCAGCCACGCTGAGGCACAGAGGGGGGGGGGGGCGGGGGAGAAGCCGACCTCCACCCCAACAGAACCCACCTTCGAGCAATCAACAAGGCGAAGGCTAAAACATCTGCCTCCGCTCCCGTCTGCAGCTCCGGCCTCCAGGGGACCTGTAAGTTATGGCAACTCTCCATCTGTGCCAGTTAGGGCGACATTGCTACAGAAATGGCCAGACTTACACACATTTTAAAATAAGAAAGCTTTCCTGCAAAAAGCCTGCAACAAAATTTAAGGTGTTACACAGGGTGCATATGACTGGAGCACAGCTTAGTAAATTTTTTGGGGTAGAGGATAGGTGTGCGAGATGCTCGAGAGGCCTAGCGAATCACACCCACATGTTCTGGTCATGCCCGGCACTACAGGGGTTCTGGGTGGGGGTGGCAAAGGTGCTTTCGAAGGTGGTGGGGGTCCGGGTCGAACCAAGCTTCGGGTTGGCTATATTTGGGGTTGCAGAAGAGCCGGGAGTGCAGGAGGCGAGAGAGGCTGATGTGTTGGCCTTTGCGTCCCTTGTAGCCCGGCGCAGGATATTGTTAATGTGGAAGGAAGCCAAACCCCCGGGTGTGGAGACCTGGATAAACGACATGGCAGGGTTTATAAAGTTAGAACAGATTAAGTTTGTGTTAAGGGGTTCGGCTCAGGGGTTCACCAGGCGGTGGCAACCGTTCGTCGATTACCTCACAGAAAGATAGAGGGAATGGAGAAGAAGTAGACAACAGCAGCAACCCGGGGGGGGGGGGGGGGGGAGGAATTGGACGGACTCTCAGGGATGTTATTGTATATGTATAGGTATTTGTTATAGGTAATTGTTTGTTGGATTGTATCCTTGGAGAGTAACTATTTTGGACAAGGCAGTTGCCATTCAGTTTTGTTTTTGTTTATATATTATTTATTTGTTTAAAACTGGCCACTGTTATTTATATTGCTTTATTGTTGTGTAAAAGAAACACTACGTACTGTTATGTTTGGCCAAAAATCTTGAATAAAATATATTTTTCAAAAAAAAGCCTGCAACAAAATGGCTGGAAGCAGCCAGACAGAGAAATACACATCACAAGATCATCCCAGAGAAGAGCAAAGGGGCCAGGGCAGGACCAACTGAAAAATTATGCCAGGTATGTGGATGGCTCAGAGTGAGCTGAGGAAGACAATGACTATGGAAATGAGTTTCTGCCCAAACCAGACCGAAACCTATTCCACTAATGGCAAACTAATTCAAACTGTCCCAATATCTGCTAGGAGCCATTTGCGAGCAATCAGGCAAGCTCCGGAGACGTCATCAGCTATTGTGAAGAAACTGATCAGGTTAACTTCTTCCTGAGGGTGATCAGCGCACCTTTTGTCTTTGAAATCGATCAGTGGGAGGAGCCAGCCGGCTCCATTGAAACATGTGCGGTTAAAGATACAGGACACAGACAAGTGAGAGAGCGAGGGGCAACACAGGTGGAGAAGGTAGTCAAGAAGGCATACGGCATGCTTGCCTTCATTGGCCGGGGCATTGAGTATAAAAATTGGCAAGTCATGTTGCAGCTGTATAGAACCTTAGTTTGGCCACACTTGGAGTATAGTGTTCAATTCTGGTTGCCACACTACAAGAAGGATGTGGAAGCTTTAGAGAGGGTGCAGAAGAGATTTACCAGGATGTTGCCTGGTATGGAGGGCATTGGCTATGAGGAGAGGTTGAATAAACTCGGTTTGTTCTCACTGGAACTACAGAGGTGGAGGGGCGACCTGATAGAGGTCTACAAAATTATGAGGGGCATAGACAGAGTGGATAGTCAGAGGCTTTTCCCCAGGGTAGAGGGGTCAATTACTAGGGGGCATAGGTTTAAGGTGCGAGGGGCAAGGTTTAGAGGAGATGTACGAGGCAAGTTTTTTACGCAGAGGGTAGTGGGTGCCTGGAACTCGCTGCCGGAGGAGGTGGTGGAAGCAGTGATGATAGTGACATTTAAGGGGCATCTTGACAAATACATGAATAGGATGGGAATAGACGGATATGGAACCCAGGAAGTGTAGAAGATTTTAGTTTAGACGGGCAGCATGGTCGGCATAGGCTTGGAGGGCCAAAGGGCCTGTTCCTGTGCTGTACTTTTCTTTGTTCTTTGTTGTTCTTTGAGGGGTGGTAAGGGACGGTATGTAACAACCTCTTGTAAAACATTGCTAAAACTGTTTAAAGTAAGGATTTTTCGCTGTGCCGTTAGTCCTAGTTCTCATAGACATAATTGCAAGTGTGTGTGTGTAGATTTCAATTTGGGTTGTGGATTTCATAATCTGGACTTCCTTTTTCTTGAATAAATTACTTAATTTTAATTCACCTTGGTTGTGGTCTCACCTGTTCCCTTATCGCTCACCCTGGCCAAGTCACACTCAAGTGCCAGGACATAATTCTGCAGTTGAGAATCTTCGAGGGGGTCCGAGTGGCTCGAAACGCTCACCCAGGAGGAACCAGCTGGGTAGGGATAAACAGGGATTCCTCCTTCTCTCTCTCTTGTGAGGCACTTGCAGTGTGGTAGTTTTCGCCACCGGCAAGAGAGAGAGTCACACAGGTGTAGGTGGCGGTCAGGATAGCTGGTGTGGCATAAGGACAGGGTCACCGGTCAGGTATAAACAGTGAGCCTCGCTCACTGTCCCTTGCGAAGTGGTCGCAGTGTGATGCTTCCGGGTCTTTGATTTCAAGGCCTGCAGGGGAGAGACACCCCCAGTTATCTGTGACACCCAATTCCAGCCTGTTGTGGGGTAAAAAGAACACCCTTCTACAGACCCAGCTCCAAATTCATATGCAGGACCTCAGACATGGTGCTGAAAAATGACCCCCAAAATGTCTCCAACTTCGGACAGGATCAAAACATATGGACATGATTGGCTGGGCCCCTCCCTCACCGCTCACAACTATTCTCCACCCCCTCAAACAGCCGGTTCATCCTCGCCTTCGTTAAATGCACCCCGTATACCACTTTTCATGAAATCAACCCCAGCCCCGCGCACAAGGCTGAGGCATTAACCCATCACAAATCTTTAGTATCAAATTCATTCCCTTTTCTCCCCATGTACACTAATCTATGTGAGCGTCAGAGTAAACTGGGAAGGCATTTAAAACGTGTAGAGTACAAGAACAAGTAAGTTATTCTCTGGGATTATTAATCACTGGGTATGCCCTGGCTGGAGGATTTTATTCAATTCTGGGTTTCTCATTTTAGGGAGGATGTGGAGAGGGTGCGGAGGTTTCCGAGAAAGCTCCGAGGGAGGAGGGATTTCAGTGAATGTGGAGAGACTGGTGAAGATGAGATTGTCCTCCTCAGAGCAGAGAAGGTTAAGGAGAGATTTAACCGAGGCGTTCAGAATCAGGTCAAGTAAATAAGGAGAAATATACCACTGGCAGGAGGTCATGACCGTTTCAGATTTTAGATCATTGGCAAAATGAGGAAACTTTTTTAAATGCAACCCATTGATGATCTGGAATGCTGTGCCTGAACGGACGGTAGAAGCAGATTCAATAATGACTTTCAAAATGGAACAGGGTAAATATTGGAAGGGAATCCATTTGCAGGGGAGTGGGACTAATTGGATAGTTCTGTGTCAGAGGGCTAGCATTGGTATAATGAGCTGAATGGCCTCCTTCTCTGCTGTGTCATTCCATAATTATAAGATTTGCATTTTGGGGGATTTAATAAGACCATGGCTGATCTGACACCCCCGTGTGTGCGTGGGTTTCCTCCGGGTGCTCCAGTTTCCTCAAACAGTCCAAAGACGTGCAGGTTAGGTGGTTTGGCTATGCTACATAGCATGTCCAAAAAGGTTAGATGGGGTTACGGGGATAGGGTGGAGATGTGGGCTTAGATAGGGTAATCTTTCCAAGGGCCGGTGCAGACCCGATGGGCCGAATGGCCCCGTTCTGCACTGTAAATTCTATGATCTAATCTCAAACCTGCATTCCGTACCCCCGATAACCTATCAACCCTTGCTCACAAAGAATCTTTATGACAAAGAGTCATTCAGACTGGAAACGTGAGCTCCCTTCTCTCTCCACAGATGCTGTCAGACCTGCTGAGATTTTCCGTTAAAGGATCTATTCACCTCTGCCTTTAAAATATTCCGCTGCCTTTTCACAAAGAGAGTTGCAGAGACCTGGGACTGTTTGAGAGAAAAATATTCCCTCCATCTCCATTTTAAACGATGACCCCTGGTTCTAGATTCTCCCACAAGAGGAAACATCCTCTCCACTCCATCAGTCAGTATCCCTCGGGATGTCCTATCTTTACCAATAAAACTCTGGAGCTTGCTGGGGGATTTAACTTTGATTGATAGCTGGGTGACCAATTAGAGGAGAATAAAGTTGGCCTCTGCACTTCCTCGGTGGAAGTGGAATCGAGTGCGGCTGAAACTGTTCCGCCTCTGCTGATTGGCAGTGTTTGGAACCAAAGAGAATGCAGATTGACAAACCAGAACCGTCTCCTTGCTTTGTCAGCCAATAAAAGGAGAGAGTAGACGGGACTTCCTGCCTTGTATTGTGACAAGGTAGAATCAGTGTCAGTTTCTGGGGTCTGTTCTGGGTTTAAATCAGTGTCAGTTTCTGGGGTCTGCCCTGGGTTTAAATCAGTGTCAGTTTCTGGGGTCTGTTCTGGGTTTAAATCAGTGTCAGTTTCTGGGGTCTGCTCTGGGTTTAAATCAGTGTCAGTTTCTGGGGTCTGTTCTGGGTTTAAATCAGTGTCAGTTTCTGGGGTCTGCTCTGGGTTTAAATCAGTGTCAGTTTCTGGGGTCTGTTCTGGGTTTAAATCTCTCCTTTCAGTTTTAGATGAATGGCTGACAGTCTGCTGGGAGAGCCACAGGCAGCCACTGCGCCTGTTTATACTGAGCTGGCAGTATTGACAAAGGGAGAGCAGCGGGAACAGGAGGGAGATGTGCAGTGGATTGGAGACGTGAATGGGGAGCTTGACAACTCCAAACCCCCAACCTCCAGTTCTCCCTGGCAGCAGAACAGCGAGTTCGCCTTCACCTGCAGAACACAGAGCTCTGGGCCTCAGCAACACACTCACAGGTAAGAGGACCGGAGAGGAATAGGGCTCACACTTGTCACTGCGTTTAGAAAGTACAGGTTTGATCAGCCGAGTTAGCTGTTTTTGAGTTGGTGGATTCAGTTGCCCAGATCCTTTACTGGACTGGATCTGGAGTAACTGCATCCAATACGAGGCACCACAGCCCAAGAAGGAGATATTTGGAGGGGTAAGCAGTGCAGATTCACTAGATTTTTACCAGGGCTAAATTATGAGACCAGATTGGGCAGCACGGTAGCACAAGTGATTCGCACTGTGGCTTCACAGTGCCAGGGTCCCAGGTTCGATTCCCCGCTGGGTCACTGCGCGGAGTCTGCACGCACTCCCCGTGCCTGCGTGGGTTTCTTCCGGGTGCTCCGGTTTCCTCCCACAGTCCAAAGACGTGCAGGTTAGGTGGGTTGGCCATGCTAAATTGCCCTTAGAGTCCAAAAAGGTCAGGAGGGGTTATTGGGTTACGGTGATAGGGTGGAAGTGAGGGCTTAAGTGGGTCGGTGCAGACTCGATGGGCCGAATGGCCTCCTTCTGCACTGTATGTTCTATTGCAGAGACTAGGCTTGTACTGTCTTGAGTATAGAAAAGTGAGGGGGTAATCTAATCCAAGTGTTTGAAATTAAAATATTTGATAAGGTAGATTGAGATGGCGGGAAGTCGGGAGCAAGGAGTCAGAATTACAGCTGGGCCATTCAGGAGCAAGTGTGATGGAATCCTGGGACTGGGAATAATTGGAGAACTGGAGATTGAGGTGGATTTTTGTTGGATTGGGTTACCAAGGGATATGGAGCAGAGAGAGGGAGATACAGAGCATCCACGCTCTGACTGAATGGTGGAGCAGAGAGAGGGGCAGAATGGCCTCCACCTGTTCTTTTGCATTTATGAGGAATGAAGATGCCTCTTGCTCAAAGCTGACTAAGATCCCATTCTTTACTGCGTTGTGTCCAGACAGGTGATTGGACATTGTGAAGACACTGAGATTGGTCCGAATGAGTCTCCCGCTCGACCAACTGAGCAATGCAGACCTGGTCTCGAGCTGCTAGATTGTGAGGAGGACGAGGAGACTAGCCAAAGGTTCATCAAGAAGCAAAGATGTTCGGCCTCCCCAGTGACCCACCGTGACTTCAATCCAGCCCCGAGCAGGCGGCCATCATACTGGGGCGACTCCTCCAGGCTGACTTTTCGATGTGAACCATTCCCATTTCCCACTGTGGCTACAGCCAGTCTCGACCACAGTGCCTCCCGACAGCCCTCCTTGTTAAGCAGCTTCCCCATTAAGCCGTTACGGAAGGAAAGCGTGCCAAATCTTCCAGCCTCAACTTCAACCCTCCCAGGGGACAATGTTCCTCCTGCCTTAGGCAGCAGTATGAAGGTGATGGGACTGTATGCTGACCTGGTTAAGGAACTGCAGGAGCAGGTGATGGAGTTGCAGCGACGTGAGCAGGCACAGGCAGAGGTGGTTTTGTTGCGAGAGCAGCGCATCAAGGTGCTGGAGAGGGAGAACCAGAGACTGAAAGATCAGCTCCAGAAACTCGAGGAGGAGAATGACCTTTTGTCCAGTGACAGCGAGCGGGGTATCCCCATGAGCGGTCTGCCGGCTGGAGCACTGGGTAATCCCTTTCACATCGTGCGAGGCACAGAAACCTCAATCACAGTGTCCTTTTAGCCTATCAGAATGAGCTATCCAATTAACCTCACTCCCTGCAAACCTTTTCCTTCCAAGTACTTATTCAATTTCCTTTTGAAAGTTCCTATTGAATCTGCTTCCACTGTCCTTCAGGCAGTGTGTTCTCAATCACAACTCTGTCCATTAAAAAAGATCCCCTCCCCTCTCCCTCTGGACATTTTTGTCAATTTGCTTAAATCTGTATCCTCGGGGGCAGCACGGTGGCGCAGTGGTTAGCCCTGCAGCCTCATGGCGCCGAGGTCCCAGGTTCGATCCCAGCTCTGGGTCACTGTCCGTGTGGAGTTTGCACATTCTCCCCGTGTCTGTGTGGGTTTCACCTCCATAACCCAAAGATGTGCAGGCTAGGTGGATTGGCCACGCTAAATTGTCCCTTAATTGGGAAAAATGAATTGGGTACTCTAAATTTTTATTAAAATTTTTTTTTTTAAAAATCTGTATCGTCGATTGACCAACACTCCTGTTGGGGAAACCATGATGCCTTATTTACTCAACCCCTCCAAATTTTGAACAACTCCTTTCAATCTCCTCTCAAACTTTTGCAGCTCCTGGGAGAATAATTCTTGCTCCGAATTCCACTATTATTAGTGTAATTTCCAATGTCACGGTGATAATCTGTGAGTTCCAATTTACCACCGCTACTCCTTTCATCAACCCCCTGCTGTTTGCACTCTCAATCCTTTCCACTTTCACCGGGAATCTGTCACTGAGGAATAACTGAGCTGGGACCCAGGAACATTGTAAACCCGCCTCACAATGAGCACCATGAATTCAATTCTTCTGTTGCTCTTCAGTCTGGATCATTTGTGTTGTATGGCGGCATATCTGGAACGCCGGGAATATTGGGGCTAACTATTATGTGAACTAGGAGTAGGCAGCCTTCTCCACATTCAGTAAGATCCAATTGTCACCCCAACCACACATTACTGCACCCCCCCCCCCCCTGTAACTTCTCACCCCCTTGCTTACCATTCTACCTCCTTAACCATTGGAACAGAATTGAGAAAGAAACCGAGGGATGTGACAGAAAAGGAAATGGGATGAATTAGAGGTTCAGGAAGAGACAGAAAGGAAAAGCAAAAAAAATTAATTAGAAAAATCTTGAACAATTTACGATCTCAGGAGCAGGCTCAAGGGTTGAAGTAGCCCATTCCTGTTCCTATTCCCGACATTTACTGCTCAGTTACAGCGTACAGCTCCCTCGACACTGTCCCCGTCAAACACTCCCAGGACAGATACAGCACGGGGTTAGCTACAGAGTAAAGCTCCCTCTACACTGTCCCCATCAAACACTCCCAGGCCAGGTACAGCACGGGGTTAGATACAGAGTAAAGCTCCCTCTACACTGTCCCCATCAAACACTCCCAGGACAGGTACAGCACGGGGTTAGATACAAAGTAAAGCTCCCTCTACACTGTCCCCATCAATCACTCCCAGGGCAGGTACAGCACGGGGTTAGATACAGAGTAAAGCTCCCTCTACACTGTCCCCATCAATCACTCCCAGGGCAGGTACAGCACGGGGTTAGATACAGAGTAAAGCTCCCTCTACACTGTCCCCAACAAACACTCCCAGGACAGGTACAGCACGGGGTTAGATACAGAGTAAAGCTCCCTCTACACTGTCCCCAACAAACACTCCCAGGACAGGTACAGCACGGGGTTAGATACAGAGTAAAGCTCCCTCTACACTGTCCCCATCAAACACTCCCAGGACAGGTACAGCACGGGGTTAGATACAAAGTAAAGCTCCCTCTACACTGTCCCCATCAATCACTCCCAGGGCAGGTACAGCACGGGGTTAGATACAATGTAAAGCTCCCTCTACACTGTCCCCATCAATCACTCCCAGGGCAGGTACAGCACGGGGTTAGATACAGAGTAAAGCTCCCTCTACACTGTCCCCAACAAACACTCCCAGGACAGGTACAGCACGGGGTTAGATACAAAGTAAAGCTCCCTCTACACTGTCCCCATCAATCACTCCCAGGGCAGGTACAGCACGGGGTTAGATACAGAGTAAAGCTCCCTCTACACTGTCCCCAACAAACACTCCCAGGACAGGTACAGCACGGGGTTAGATACAGAGTAAAGCTTCCTCTACACTGTCCCCATCAAACACTCCCAGGACAGGTACAGCACGGGGTTAGATACAAAGTAAAGCTCCCTCTACACTGTCCCCATCAATCACTCCCAGGGCAGGTACAGCACGGGGTTAGATACAGAGTAAAGCTCCCTCTACACTGTCCCCAACAAACACTCCCAGGACAGGTACAGCACGGGGTTAGATACAGAGTAAACTCCCTCTACACTGTCCCCAACAAACACTCCCAGGACAGGTACAGCACAGGGTTAGATACAGAGTAAAGCTCCCTCTACACTGTCCCCATCAATCACTCCCAGGGCAGGTGCAGCACGGGGTTAGATACAGAGTAAAGCTCCCTCTACACTGTCCCCAACAAACACTCCCAGGACAGGTACAGCACGGGGTTAGATACAGAGTAAAGCTCCCTCTACACTGTCCCCATCAAACACTCCCAGGCCAGGTACAGCACGGGGTTAGATACAGAGTAAATCTCCCTCTACACTGTCCCCATCAAACACTCCCAGGACAGGTACAGCACAGGGTTAGATACAGAGTAAAGCTCCCTCTATACTGTCCCCATCAAACACTCCCAGGACAGGTACAGCACGGGGTTAGATACAGAGTAAATCTCACTCACTCTCAGCTCGGGCAGCATGGTGGCACACTGGTTAGCACTGCTGCCTCACAGCACCAGGCAACCGGGTTCGATTCGATGACCCCGGCCATTGCACGAATGCCACCTCTATGGTGACGGCGGGGTGAGTGTGTCACTTTACACCCAGTTTCGGGTCAGCAACCGGAAAGGTGGCGGGGTCCGGGACTGGTGGAGGCCGAAGAGGCCACCACTCCCGCATAGGTGGCTCTGGTCGGCCCAGCCACTGGCTTGGGGAGTGGCCACAGGGCAAGTGCCACGCCCACCCCAATGTGGGCTTTGTCGTGTTGTAATTGAAGGAGAATAGACAGTGGGGGTGAGGGGGGTAGTTGGGGAAGAGCGAGGGTGAATGACGTACTCTTTCCCCCTAGGAAGGTCTATGGAGGAGGGAGGGAAGGAAGGGAAGAGAGAGCAAGGGACACAGCGGGAGGAGGAGGATAGCGACACAGGAGGGTGGGGCACAGTGGATGGATTGGTGCCTGAGTTGGGAGACTCCAGTGAAGCTGGAGGGTGGGAGGTTTGGGGAGTGTAGGCAGATCCTCAGCCTGGGATGGGGTCCGGCAGAAACACAGTCCGTGCTCCCACCCTAGGTTGGCCATACTGAGGTAAGTGGCGCTGGTTTGCGAGGTCTTCGGCCGAGGTAGGGCTCAGCAGAAACACAGTCCGTGTTCCCCTGGAACGACCACCCAGTGGACACGGCCTCCTCCCTTCACCCCGGGAGGGGCTCAGCAAACACACTGTCCACTGGATCCCTCCCGTCCTGGAGCCAGCACACCGGGTGGAATAAGGAAGCTTCTTCCTTGCCGAAGGCAGTTGTCGATAGTTGGGAGAACTGGGCCGGTTGGGGCCTTCAACCTGGGCCCAGCAAACAAGCAATCCAATGGGCTTTACTCCCACCATGATTTTGCAGTCGCCTCCTTGTTGTTCTTCTCTCCTCCTTCCTTCCCTCACTTCTCCTTCCTCCAGGCAGCTCAACAGCAGCCAGCACTGGAAACAAGCAGCAAACTGAGCAACCGCAGCAGCAGACAGAGAGAGCAGCAGCAGACAGAGAGAGAGCAGCAGCAGAGAGAGAGCAGCAGCAGACAAAGAGAGAGCAGCAGCAGAGAGAGAGCAGCAGCAGCAACAGCAGCAGAGAGAGAGCAGCAGCAGACAGAGAGAGAGCAGCAGCAGAGAGAGAGCAGCAGCAGCAACAGCAGCAGAGAGAGAGCAGCAGCAGACAGAGAGAGAGAGCAGCAGCAGACAGAGAGAGAGCAGCAGCAGACAGAGAGAGGGAGAGAGCAGCAGCAGCAGCAGAGAGAGAGAGAGAGAGAGCAGCAGCAGAGAGAGAGAGAGAGAGAGAGCAGCAGCAGACAGAGAGAGAGCAGCAGCAGACAGAGAGAGAGCAGCAGCAGACAGAGAGGGAGAGAGCAGCAGCAGCAGGAGAGAGAGAGCAGCAGCAGCAGGAGAGAGAGAGCAGCAGCAGACAGAGAGAGAGCAGCAACAGCAGCAGCAGACAGAGAGAGAGCAGCAGCAGAGAGAGAGAGAGAGAGAGCAGCAGCAGACAGAGAGAGAGCAGCAGCAGCAACAGCAGCAGAGAGAGAGCAGCAGCAGACAAAGAGAGAACAGCAGCAGAGAGAGAGCAGCAGCAACAGCAGCAGAGAGAGAGCAGCAGACAGAGAGAGAGAGAGAGCAGCAGCAGACAGAGAGAGAGAGCAGCAGCAGACAGAGAGAGAGCAGCAGCAGACAGAGAGAGGGAGAGAGCAGCAGCAGCAGAGAGAGAGAGAGAGAGCAGCAGCAGAGAGAGAGAGAGAGAGCAGCAGCAGAGAGAGAGAGAGAGAGAGCAGCAGCAGCAGACAGAGAGAGAGCAGCAGCAGACAGAGAGGGAGAGAGCAGCAGCAGCAGGAGAGAGAGAGCAGCAGCAGACAGAGAGAGAGCAGCAACAGCAGCAGACAGAGAGAGCAGCAGCAGACAGAGAGAGAGCAGCAGCAGACAGAGAGAGAGCAGCAGCAGACAGAGAGAGAGCAGCAGCAGACAGAGAGAGAGCAGCAGCAGACAGAGAGAGCAGCAGCAGACAGAGAGAGAGCAGCAGCAGACAGAGAGAGAGCAGCAGCAGACAGAGAGAGAGCAGCAGCAGACAGAGAGAGAGCAGCAGCAGACAGAGAGAGAGCAGCAGCAGACAGAGAGAGAGCAGCAGCAGACAGAGAGAGAGAGAGAGCAGCAGACAGAGAGAGAGAGAGAGAGCAGCAGCAGACAGAGAGAGAGAGCAGCAGCAGCAACAGCAGCAGAGAGAGAGAGAGAGAGCAGCAGCAGACAGAGAGAGAGCAGCAGCAGACAGAGAGAGAGCAGCAGCAGACAGAGAGAGAGCAGCAGCAGACAGAGAGAGAGCAGCAGCAGACAGAGAGAGAGCAGCAGCAGACAGAGAGAGAGCAGCAACAGACAGAGAGAGAGAGCAGCAGCAGCAACAGCAGCAGAGAGAGAGCAGCAGCAGACAGAGAGAGAGAGAGAGCAGCAGCAGACAGAGAGAGAGAGAGAGGGAGAGAGCAGCAGCAGCAGCAGAGAGGGAGAGAGAAGCAGCAGCAGAAAGAGAGAGGGAGAGAGCAGCAGCAGAGAGAGAGAGAGCAGCAACAGTAGCAGAGAGAGAGAGAGAGGGAGGGAGAGGGAGAGAACAGCAGCAGCAGAGAGAGAGAGGGAGGGAGAGAGCAGCAGCAGAGAGAGAGAGAGCAGCAACAGTAGCAGAGAGAGAGGGAGGGAGAGGGAGAGAGCAGCAGAGAGAGAGAGAGAGGGGGGGAGAGAGCAGCAGCAGAGAGAGAGAGATAGCAGCAACAGTAGCAGAGAGAGAGAGAGAGAGAGGGAGGGAGAGGGAGAGGGAGAGAACAGCAGAGAGAGAGAGGGAGGGAGAGAGCAGCAGCAGCCACTCTCCATCACAGTAACAACCTCACAACTCCAAAGTCTGCACTGGGAGTGTCTATTCGGATTGGCCATGCAAAATTACCCCTTGGTGGTCGAAGGTGTGCAGGTTAGGTAGTTTTGGAGATCAGGCGGGGGAGTGGGTCTGGGTGCGGTACTCTTCAGAGGGTTGGTGCAGACTTGATGGGTCGAATGGCCTCCTTCTGCACTGTGGGGATTCTTAGAACATAGAACGTACAGTGCAGAAGGAGGCCATTCGGCCCATCGAGTTTGCACCGACACACTTGAACCCTCACTTCCAGCCTATCCCCGTAACCCAATAACCCCTCCTAACCTTTTTGGACACTAAGGGCAATTTATCATGGCCAATCCACCCAACCCCCACATCTTTGGACTGTGGGAGGAAACCGGAGCACCCGGAGGAAACCCACGCAGACACGGGGAGAACGTGCAGACTCTGCACATGACCCAGCGGGGAATCAAACCTGGGACCCTGGCGCTGTGAAGCCACAGTGCTAACCACTATGCTACCGTGCTGCCATTCTATGATGCTAAAGACCGATACAGCTGGGGAGGTTGTTTTGAGATTGCAATTGTGCAGTACTGGACTGATACCAGCAGAGAGCCCTAGTGAGCTGCGTTGGTCAATGCTTCTCTCCAATGACTGGGGGGCAGTACAGCTGTCAACATGGCCGCTCATTGAGTCGCCTAATGACAGCACTCCATTCAGCTCATCTTGTCAGAGGTAATTCTTTGAAAAAGGAAATGAAAACTAATCTCACAGCCATGCATTCTACCTATAGCCTGCATCTTCCTTTGGTACATGGGTCGGCACGGTGGCACAGTGGTTAGCACTGCTGCCTCACAGCGCCAGGGACCCAGGTTTGATTCCCGGCTTGGGTCACTGTCTGTGCGGAGTCTGCACGTCCTCCCCGTGTCTGCGTGGGTTTCCTCCGGGTGCTCCGGTTTCCTCCCACAGTCCAAAGATGTGGTTAGGTGGATTGGCCATGATCCGTACATGGGGGTAACGCAGATTGAGCGGGGGAATGGGCCTCGGTAGGGTGCTCGTTCGGAGGGTCGGTGCAGACACGGGGAGGACGTGCAGACTCCGCACAGACAGTGACCCAAGCCGGAATCGAACCTGGGACCCTGGAGCTGTGAAGCAATTGTGCTATCCACAATGCTACCATGCTGTATATGATGAACATGTTTTGTTTGCCATTATATATATTTTTAAGATGAACTTTGGTCAGGGGTTCATCCTCGCACTTCCCAACCAAAAGGTTGTGAGGTTCAATTGCCACTCCGGAGCCTTGAGTAGCTGATCAAGGCTGACAATCGTGTGCGGTACCAAGGTGGTGATGCACTGGCACGAGATGCCTTCTCCCAGGAGAGGTGTTCAATCGAGGGCCCGTCTTTTCTGTCCAGTGAATGCAAGAGATCCCGTGACCACTATTTTGAAGAAGAGCAGGGATGTGCCCTCCGTGTCCCGGCCAATATGTGTCCCTGGATGAACAGACGCAGATTATTTGTCTCGTTGATCTTTGTGGGATCTTTTTTTTTGTTAATAATATTTTACGAAGGTATTTGAAAATTTTTATGACAGTAACAAAAACAATAACATCAACTTGGTAAAATAAAGACCCCACCCCCCAATCTTCTCACACCTCAACCATACAACAACAATTCCCCCCCCCCCCGGAATACTGCATCTGCTGACATTTTTAATTTCCCCCGAGAAAGTCGACGAACGGCTGCCCCCTCCGGGAGAACCCCAACATTGACCCTCTTAAGGCAAACTTTATTTTCTCGAGACTGAGGAACCCAGACACGTCACTAACCCAGGTCTCTACACTCGGGGGCTTCGAGCCCCTCCACATTAACAAGATCCGTCTCCGGGCTACCAGGGAGGCAAAGGCCAGGACATCGGCCTCTTTCACTCCCTGAACTCCCGGCTCTTCCGACCCTCCAAAGATCGCCACCTCCGGACTCGGCACCACCCGTGTTTTCAGCACCGTGGACATTGCCTTAGCAAAACCCTCTGAGCTTCGGGCATGCCCAAAACTTGTGGACATGATTTGCTGGGCTTCCCACGCACCTCGCACACCTATCCTCTACCCCGAAAAACTTGATCATCCTAGCTACTGTCATCTGTGCCCGGTGGACTACCTTAAATTGTATCAGGCTAAGCCTGGCGCACGATGAGGAGGTATTAACCCTGCTTAGGGCATCCGCCCATAGACCCGCCTCTATCCTAGCTCGTCCTCCCACTTGCCCTGAAGCTCCTCCACCGGAGTTTCCTCCGTCTCCGAAAGCTCCTGGTAAATATCCGATACCTTCCCCTCTCCCACCCAGGTACTGGAGACTACTCTGTCCTGTATCCCCCGTGGCGGCAGCAGCGGGAAGGCCGGCACCTGCTTTCTCAGGAAGTCTCGCACCTGCAAATACCTGAAACCATTCCCTGCTGGCAATTTAAATTTATCCTCCAAAGCTGTCAAGCAGGGGAAGCTCCCGTCTATAAATAGATCCCCATCCTTCCGATTCCTGCCCCTGCCAACTCCGGAACCCGCCATCTAGCCTACCCGGTACAAACCTGTAAATCGGGGTCCAAACCGATGCTCCCTCCACTCTCTTAATATCTCCTCTGCTGCCCCCAGATCCTCAGAGCCGCCACTACCACCGGACTTGTGGAGTATCGGGCCGGCGAGAACGGCAGAGGTGCCATTACCAATGTTCCCAGACTGGTGTCTTTACATGACGCCCCCTCCATCCGCTTCCATGCCGACTCCCCCCCCCACTACCCACTTCCTGACCATGGTTATATTAGCCGCCCAGTAGTAATTGCAGAAGTTCGGCAGCGCCAACCCACCCTCCCCCCGACTGCGCTCCAGCAACACGTTCTTCACTCGCGGGGTTTTACCCGCCCACACAAAGCCCAAAATAATCTTATTCACCCGCTTAAAAAAGGCCCTCGGGGTGAAGATGGGGAGGCACTGAAAGACAAACAGAAATCTGGGGAGGACCGTCATTTTCACGGTCAGTACCCTCCCCGCCAGTGACAGCGGGAGCATGTCCCATCTCTTAAAGTCCTCTTCCATTTGTTCTACCAACTGGGATAGGTTTAACTTGTGTAGTACCTCCCATTTCCGGGCCTTCTGGATTTCCAGATACCGAAAGCTCTTCCCTACCATTCTAAGCGGCAGCTCTCCCAGTCTCTCCTCCTGTCCTCTTGCCTGAATCGCAAACATCTCGCTTTTCCCCAGGTTCAATTTACACCCCAAAAATTGCCAAATTCCCCCAAGATTTCCCCCATCCACTCCAACGGATCCGAAATGTACAAGAGCAGGTCATCTGCGTAGAGCGAGACCCTGTGCTCCCCCCCCCCCCCCCGAACAAGCCCTTTCCAGTTCCTAGAGGTTCTTAACGCCATGGCCAATGGCTCTATGGCCAGAGCAAACAGTAACGGGGAGAGGGGGCACCCTTGCCTCGTCCCTCGGTGTAGTTCAAAATACCCTGACCTCAGCCGGTTCGGACACACACTCGCTACTGGTGCCTGACAGAGCAACCGCCCCCAGTCAATAAAGACCTCACCAAACCCAAACCTTCCCAGCGCCTCCCACAGGTAATTCCACTCCACCCGATCAAAAGCCTTCTCCGCATCCATTGCTACCACCACCTCCGCCTCCTCTCCTTCTGAGGGCATCATAATAACATTTAGAAGCCTTCGAACATTGGCCTTGAGTTGCCTGCCCTTAACAAATCCCGTCTGGTCTTCCCCCATCACCCCCGGGACACAGTCCTCTATCCTTGTGGCCAGTATCTTAGCCAGCAGTTTGGCATCCACATTCAGTCGAGAAATCGGCCTGTATGACCCGCATTGCTCCAGATCCTTCTTCCGTTTCAGGATCAATGAAATCGAGGCCTGCGACATTGTTGGGGGGAGGACTCCCTTCTCTCTTGCTTCGTTAAATGTCCTCACCAGCAGTGGACTCAATATCTCTGAAAACTTCTTATAGAATTCCACCGGGTAGCCGTCAGGCCCCGGGGCCTTGCCCGACTGCATGCCCTCCAGCCCCTTGATTATTTCCTCAATCTCAATTGGGGCTCCCAGCCCTTCCACCAGGTCCTCCTCCACCCTCGGGAACCTCAACTGATCCAGAAATTGCCTCATCCCCTCCACCCCAGCCGGGGGTTCCGACTCATAGAATTTACGATAAAAGTCCTTAAACACCTTGTTCACCCCCGCTGGGTCCAGGACAGTATTACCGTCTCTACCCTTTACTTTATCTATCTCCCTGGCCGCCTCCCTTTTCCTGAGCTGGTGCGTCAACATTCTGCTTGCCTTTTCCCCTTACTCATTAATCCCCCCCCTTGCCTTCCTCAACTGTTCCACTGCGTTCCCTGTGGTCAACATCCCAAACTCCACCTGTCATCTCCGCAGTAGCCCTGCGTCCAGGACCTCCGAGTATCTCCTGTCCACCTGGAGTATCTCCTCCACTAATCTGTCCCTCTCAGCCCGTTCCGCCTTTTCTCTGTGGGCCCGTATCGAGATTAATTCCCCTCTGACTACTGCCTTCAGAGCTTCCCCGACCGTTGCTGCAGAGACCTCCCCCGTATCATTTGTTTCCAGGTAGTTCTGGATGGACTTGTTAACCCGCCCACAGACCGCCTCGTCCGCTAGCAACCCCACATCCAGTCTCCACAGCAGGCGTTGCTCCCTCTCTCCACACTAACCCGTAGATCCACCCAATGCGGGGCATGATCCGACACTGCGATTGCCGAGTACTCAGTATCCACCACCTTCGGTATTAGCGCCCTGCTCAGAACAAAAAAGTCGATGCGAGAGTACACCTTGTGGACATGTGAAAAAAAGGAGAACTCCTTTGTCCTCGGCCGTGCAAACCTCCCTGGGTCTACTCCCCCCATCTGTTCCATAAACCCCTTCAATTCCTTTGCCGCAGCCGGCCTCCTCCCTGTCCTGGATTTTGACCGGTCCAATTCCAGATCAATGACTGTATTGAATCCCCTCCCATGATCAGGTTATGTGACTCTAAGTCTGGGATCTTACCTAACACCCGCCTCATAAATTCCACGTCGTCCCAATTCGGAGCCTATTTGTTCACAAGTACCACTCGCACCCCCTCCAGCTTCCCACTCACCATTATGTCATTGTGTACCTTCCCCCCATGTGTGACACGATTCTCCCAGCCTCGAATACCCCTCGTTTGCTGATCAAGATCGCTCTCCCTCTGGTCTTTGAGTCCAGTCTGGAGTGGAACACTTGGCTAACCCACCCCTTCCTCAATCTCGTCTGGTCTGCAACCTTTAGGTGTGTCTCTTGTAGCATTGCCACTTCCACCTTCAGTTCCCTCAAATGCGTGAACACGCGAGCCCTCTTGACCGGCCCATTCAGTCCTCTCACATTCATGTGATCAGCCTGGATGGGGGGCTTCCAAACCCCCCCCCCCCCGACTAGCCATCGCCCTTTTTAGGCCAGCCTCGAGCTTGCGCCCCCCGCTTCCTCGAGTCTTCACTCGGGCTGTCGTCGTTCCCGACCTCCCATTTGTCCCCTAGTAACAGTTCCTCCCCTGTCAGCAAAGCAGCTCCCCCCCCCCCCACACCCCAGCAACTAGAAACCCAATCCCCCAAGTCAAGCTCCAGCTTAACACCTGCTCACCCCCCACTGCGCCTCCGAGCGTCAGCTGACCCATGCTGACTCGGTAGCTCCCGCCCCTGGCACCAAGCAGTCTGTCTCCCTATTGTACTCTCCTCTCTTTCCCCCCCCCCACATGAATAAACATTTTAAAAGCATCACATTCCCCAGTAAACACAGAGAAAAAAAATCAGTGATGAAACAATCACTTTAGAAAAATAGTCACCCAAAAAGCAGAACTAAATTCAAAGCCCATTCCCCCCCCCCCCCAAAAAAAAAACCAGGTCCTGCGAGACAGGTCAACCTTTAACCATCCACACAGCCCATTACTTCACATAGAGCTACTTACATTTATACAATCCAGCACCACAAATCGCTGCCACAGTACTTCTCCAAGGCTTAAGTGTCTTTTAATTTGCCTCCAGCTTCATTTCTTTAATAAAGGTCCTACGTCGTCTGGCGTTTCAAAGTAGAAGTCCTGTTCCTCATGTGTGACCCACAGGCGGGCTGGGTACAGCATCCCGAACTTCACCCCCTTCTTAAAGAGGGTCGTTTTTGCCCGATTGAACCCAGCTCGCCTCTTGGCCAAATCCACTCCCAGGTCCTGATAAATACGCAGCTCACAGTTCTCCCACTTGCTGCTCCGTTCTTTCTTGGCCCACCGCAAAACGTGTTCCTTGTCCATGAACCGGTGAAAGCGTACCTCCATGGTCCTCGGCGGCTCGTTCGCTCTGGGCTTCCTCGCGAGGGCTCTGTGCGCTCTGTCCACTTCCAGGGGCCGAGGGAACGCCCCAGCCCCCATCAACTTCTCCAGCAAGTTCGTCACATAGGCCCTCGCATCCGATCCCTCACTGCCTTCAGGGAGGCCAACAATCCTGAGATTCTGCCTCCTGGACCTATTCTCCAGGTCCTCCAGCTTCTCCTGCATTCTTTTCTGGCCGTCGTTCATCATCTCCAACTTGCTTTCCAGCACGGTTATATGCTCCTCGTGCTCGGACAACTTTTGATCGACCTCCCGGATTGCTCTCCCGTGGGTTTCCTGATTCTGAACCACTTGATCAATCGAAGCCTTCATCGGGTCCAGTGTGTCCTTCTTCAGCTCGGCGAAGCAATCCTCGGAAAACTTCACCAGCTGCTCCGTCGACCACTGTGCCGTCTCCGCACGGCTCTTGCCCTCCGCCATGCTGTCCCGTGTTACCAGCTCTGCTTGCGTCTCCCTTATAGGAATTTGTTGTCTCACACGGCCACTTCTGGTCCAATTCTCCGTACACCGGAGGGGGATTCCTCCTTACTGTCTCACTCTTCACCGAATTATCCCATAAAATCCCCCCAAAAATGGGGGGAAAAGTCAGTTGCAGGCGGGAGCTATCGAATGTGCGACCTGCCCCTCCATGGCCGCCACCGGAAGTCCCTTTGTGGGATCTTTCTGTGTGCAAATTGGTTGCCGTGTTTTCCGCATTGCACCAGTGACTTGATCAATCCATCATTATCAATAAAGCACTTTGGAACATCCTGATGTTGTGAAAGGGGCGATATAAAAGCAAGTTTTATTATTTCTTTCTTCAGATGCATCCAAAAAGAGTCTAAAATTCTTGAGGGACCTTGTTGAACTGCTGGAATCCAATATGGGAACCCAGGTAAGTGCTGATGTTTCTAAACAGAGTCCCTAAGAATATAGGAACAGGTGGAGGCCATCCAGCCTCTCTAGTTGGCTCTGCTGGTCAATGGGGTTGTGACTGATACACCAGCCACCTTGCCTCGGTGAAAATGAAAATCGTTCATTGTCACAAGTAGGCTTCAAATGAAGTTACTGTGAAAAGCCCCTAGTCGCCACATTCCGGCACCTGTTCGGGGAGGCTGGTACGGGAATTGAACCGTGCTGCTGGCCTGCCTTGGTCTGCTTGCAAAGCCAGTGATTTAGCCCAGTGAGCTAAACCAGAATTCCTTTCACAGAATCACAGAAAAACACGGCCCATCGAGTTTGAACCTCTACATGAAAGGCACCTGGTCTGCCGATCCTAACCCCATTTGCCAGCACTTGGCCCATAGCCTGAATATTAAGACGTGCCAAGTGCTCATCCAGTCTTGTCTAGCACAAATTGATCAATTTCTGGTTTAAAATTATTACCTGAGCTTCTCTGGCGTCTTTAGCACCACTAACCCTGTGGACTGTTAATCTCTGTCTTATTTGTAATCTCAGAATGCAGTGCCTGACGATACGTTCCCAGCTGTTTCACTGGGTCTGCTTGCTGAGGAGACTTTTGCCCCTGTCGAGCCGTACAGGGAGATTAATGACAATATCAGTGTCACCACTTGGGACAGGGTGGAAAAGAGGTTTACCAGTCCCTTCGGGCACCAGGAAATTCAGACGCTGAGCGATGCTGTGAAGGACAACCTGCCAGATGGTTCACCGGTCTGGGCCTGTGCCTTTGAGGTATGGTCGGTCAGCCCCCTCTTCTGTTTAATGTGAAAGAAAGTGACTGTTTCAGACTTCCATGTTAATGCTACCTCTTAATTTACACATCCCAACTCTTGTCTGTTTGTTCTCGTCGTAAATCACGTCAAAATCAGTTCACCTATAATTCCTCTAACCTCATAATTCCCCAAACTGAATCATCTCCCATACCCCCAAACCCGGGCAACACGGTAGCATAGTGGTTAGCATAGTTGCTTCACAGCTCCAGGGTCCCAGGTTCGATTCCGGCTTGGGTCACTGTCTGTGCGGAGTCTGCACGTTCTCCCCCTGTGTGCGGGGGCTTCCTCCGGATGCTCCGGTTTCCACCCACAGTCCAAAGGTGTGCGGGTTAGGTGGATTGGCCATGATAAACTGCCCTTCGAGTCCCAAAAAGGTTAAGTGGGGGTTACTGGGTTATGGGGATAAGGTAGATACATGGGCTTGAGTAGGGTGCTCTTTGGAAGGGCCGGTGCAGACTCGATGGGCCGAATGGCCTCCTTCTGCACTGTAAATTCTAAGATTCTAACCCTCTGAGATCTCTGTTCTCCTCCACTTCTGCCTTCTTGTGTCTGCGCTTTTGCTCATGCCGACTTCAGCTGCCTGGACCCTGAACTCTGGGATTACCTCCCAAATATTTTGGCCTTTCTACCACCTTCTCGTCCACTCGGAGGTTGCTTAAAACCTACCTGTTTGACTGAGCTTTTGGGAGCCTGACACTAATATCTTTATGGTTCAATGTCAGTTTTTATCTTATTATGCTCCTGTGAAACACCGTTGTTGTTTTAGTACGTTAAAGATGCTTTACAAATATCAAAGGCACTACAGAATTGCAAGTTTACTTCCTTGTTGACCAGGCAAACGGGAGACCCAAGTCTGAGGTGACCCCCGGATCTGGTGTGTATCTGACCAACAGAGAACTGGATGAACTCTCCCACCTCCCACGGGATAAACCGAAGCTGATGACTCGGAAGCTCCTGGGATATTTATTTTCAGATCAGACCTTAGCGAGGTCATCAGCTCGGGGAAAACGCATTGCCCACAACAAGACCACCATGGAGAAGCCAATTTGCCTCCACTCTGCAGTCACCTCTGCCATAAAAGGTAAGGAGACTGGTGAAGGACGAGCTTGCAGTTTCACCATATTCCTGCTGGTGGTGCTGCTGAGAACCTGGCCCAGCTGCTCCCCCAGCTGGGTATTTGTGGCACTGCAGCAAGTGTCAATTCCATTTTATATACAGGTGTATAGTTTTAAATGTGTTAGAATTCCTGTGGTTTTTTTTTAAACTCACAGCAAATAAACACCCAGGGCAACATTCTTCCCAACAATCGACTATACAGTGTTCCCCGCCCCCCCCCCCCCCCATCCTGTGACGAACAGCTCCTCAAACACAGTCACAAACATCCCCCACCTTTTCTCAAACTCCCCTGCTGAGCCCCTTAACTCATACTTTATCTTCTCTAACCGCAGGAAGTCATACAGGTCACCCTACCATGCTGCTACCCCCGGTGGCGATTCCGACCGCCACTCCAGCAAAATTTGTCACCGTGCAATCAGAGAGGCGAAGGCCATGACATCGGCCTTCCTCCTCTCCATGAGCTCCGGCTTCTCTGAAACCCCAAATATCGCCACCAAAGGGTCCGGGTCCACTCCCTCCTCCACTATCCTGGCTAAGACCGCAAGCACTCCCGCCCAGAATCTTCCCAATTTTTCACAACCCCAAAACATGTGCGCATGATTCACTGGCCCCCGCCCACACCTCTCACACTCATCTGCTACCCCCTGAAAGAACCCACTCATTCTCGCCAGAGTCATATGCACCCTGTGCACCTTAAACTGTATCAGGCTCATCCTGGCACAAGAGGAGGTCCCGTTTACCCTTCGCAGTGCCTCACTCCATACTCCCCAATTGATCTCCCCTCCCAACTCCACTTCCCATTTCTCCTTGATCTTCACCACGCGCTCGCCTCCCTGCTCCCCCAGCCACTTATACATATCCCCAATTCTTCCCTCCTCTTCCACATCCGGAAGCAGCAGTCGCTCCAGCAGGGTGTATCCCGGCAACCTAGGAAACCCCTTCCAGACCTTTCATGGAAAGTCCCTAACCTGTAGATACCTGAACTCACGACCCCTCGGCAGCTCTACCCTCTCCCTTAGCTCCTCCAGACTGGCGAACCCTTCCTCCAAATACAAATCCCTCACCTTGACCAGCCCCACATCCCTCCACCTCCTGTATACACTATCCATCCCCCCCGGCTCAAACCCATGATTCTCGCACAGCGGCGTTAGCACCGACATCCCTTCCACCCTAAAATGCCTCCTCAGCTGATTCCATATCTTCACCGTGGACTGCACCACTGGGCTCCCTGAATACCTTCTCGGAGCCATTGGCAATGCTGCCGTCACCATAGCCCTCAAACTAGGCCCCTTACAAGATTCCTCCTCCATCCTAACCCACTCTACCCCTTCTCCTTCCCACCACCGCCGCACCTTGTCCACATTCGCCGCCCAATAATAATGAAGCAAGTTTGGCAACGCCAACCCCCCCTGCTGCCTCTGTAGCAGGGTCCTCCCCACCCTCGGCACCTTCCCCGCCCATACAAAGTCAGAGATGATTGTGTCCACTTTCTGAAAAAGGGCCTTTGGTATAAAGATCGGGAGAGCCTGAAAGATAAACAAGAACCTCGGCAGAATATTTATTTTCACCACTCGGACCCTCCCCGCCAACGTTAAGTGCAGTGTATCCCACCTCTTAAGATCCTCCCTGACCTCCTCCACCAGCTTCGTTAAGTTCCACTTATGGAGCCCCGTCCATTCCCTCGCTACCTGAATCCCCAAGTACCTAAACCTGTCCCTCGCTACCGTAAATGGCATCCCCCCTAAATTAGCCCGCTGTGCCAGCTCATTCACCGGGAATACCTCGCTTTTCCCTACATTCAGCTTGGATCCTGAGAACCCTCCAAACCTCCCCAACAGGCCCATAATCATTCTCATACTCTCCAATGGATCCAAAACATACAGCAAGAGCTCATCGGCATAGAGCGACACCCGATGCTCCCTCTGTCCCCTCATTATCCCCTGCCACTCTGCCGACCCCCTGAGAGCCATCGCCAATGGCTGTATGGCCAACGCAAACAGCAGCGGCGACAGCGGGCACCCCTGCCTCGTACCCCTGTGTAAGTCAAAGCTTTGTGAGCTCATATCATTCGTCCTCACCCTCGCTCTTGGCGCCACATACAGCAACCGCACCCATGCCACAAATCGCGGCCCAAACCCAAACCTTCCCAAAACTTCGAACAAGTACCGCCACTCCACCCGATCAAATGCTTTCTCCGCGTCCATGGACACCACCACCTCCGGTATCAGAGCTCTCGACGGATTCATCACCACATTCAACAGCGTCTTATATTACTCGCGAGCTGCCTGCCCTTCACGAAGCCTGTTTGATCTTCTGCAACCAGCCCTGCGGGACAATCCTCCATCCTCCCCGCCAGCAACTTAGCCAATACTTTCACATCCGTGTTCAATACTGATATGGGTCTATACGGCCCACATTCCACCGGATCCTTCCCTTTTTTGGGGATTAGTGTGATTACTGCCTGCTTCATCGTCCCCGGCAACTCCCCCTTCTCCAGCGCTTCATTAAACGCCCCCAACAGATGTGGTGCCAGGTCCGCCGCAAATTCCTTATAAAATTCTGCCGGGCACCCATCCGGCCCAGGGGCCTTCCCCGACTTCATACTCCTGATACTATCCAGCACCTCCCTCAGCCCTAGGGGCTCCTCCAACGCCTGCCTCTGCTTCCTCCACCTGGGGAAATTCCAGCTCGTCCAGAAACCGCCCCATGTCCCCCTCCTCTCCTCCTGGGTCTGCCTCATAAAGTCTCTGGTAATACTCTCTAAATGCCTCATTTATCTTCCCTGGCTCTGACACCACACCCCCAGCCCGGATCTTCAATATTTCCCTGGACGCAGCCTGCCTCCGCAGCTGGTGCACCAGTATGCGGCTCGCCTTCTCCCCATACTCGTATTGCACCCCTCCTGCCCTACGCAGTTGCCCTATCGCCCTCCCCGTTGTCAGCCTGTCAAATTGCCCCTGCAACTTTTTCCTCCTCGCCAATCCCTCCACGGTGGGCACCCTCGAATATTCCCTGTCCACCTCCACTATCTCGCTCACTAGACGGTCATGTTCCGCCCTCCTTTCCTTATTCGCACGAACCGTAAATGAGATAATTTCTCCCCGGACCACTGCCTTCAGAGCTTCCCAAAAAATGCCCATCGACACCTCCCCATTCGGATTGAACTCCACATGAAATGAAAAATGAAATGCAAATCGCTTATTGTCACAAGTAGGCTTTAAATTAAGTTACTGTGAAAAGCCCCTAGTCGCCACATTCCGGCGCCTGTTCGGGGAGGCTGGTACGGGAATTGAACCGTGCTGCTGGCCTGCCTTGGTCTGCTTGCAAAGCCAGCAATTTAGCCCTGTGCTAAACATAATCCCTAATCGGCAACTGCACCTTAGCACAAAAACCTCCATCCGCCAACAACCCCGAGTCAAACCTCCACCCCGGCCTCTGCTCTTGTCCCGTACTGAACCGAATATCCAGCCAGTGGGGTGCATGGTGCGAGATAACTATCCCCGCATACTCTGCCCCCTCCACCCCAACCAAAATCTCCCGACTCACTACAAAGTAATCAATCCTCAAATACACCTTATAGACGTGTGAAAAGAAGGAATACTCCCTTCCCCCTGGGTTCTGAAATCGCCATGGATCCACCATACCCATCCTCTCCATAAACCCCCCCAGCTCCCTTGCCATCCGTACCCATCGACCTGGGGCTCGATCTATCCACCCTCGGCTCCAGGACACAGTTAAAATCTCCTCCCATGATCAACTGGTACGTGGCCAAATCCGGGATTGCTGCCAGCAACCCCCTCATAAAACCCACATCATCCCAATTTGGGGCATACACATTTACCAACACTACCGGTGCCCCTTCCAATACCCCGCTCACAATCACATATCTCCCACCAGGATCCCTCACCTCCTTCGCACTCACTAATCCCATTTTTTGCTCATTAAAATCACCACACCCCTCGCTTTCAAATCAAACCCCGAGTGAAAAACCTGCCCCCTCCGCCACCCAAACAAGGACTTCTCCTGAACTCCAGGTAGCCTTCACCAAAAGCAAACAACCAGATGTTAAACACAAACAGTCCCATAAAACAGGAGGGGGGATGGGAACATCCACCCCCACATAAACTTTTCCCCCTACAACTCCTTACCATCTAAACATTGAACACCCCACAAAAAAAGGTGACAATCCCCCAATCCTACACCCACTTCAGACATGCTCCCGCCCATTACAGTGCCAGCACCCCGGTTTCCAAGCATTGTCCACTAGTTCTCCCCCAGTTTATGCTCCTTAATGAAGTCTTCGGCCGCCTCTGGTGTCTCGAAATAATACTCCCGGCCTCCGAACGTCACCCATAATTCCGCCGGGTAGAGCCCCCCAAACCTGATCTGCCGCCGGTACAGCACCGCCTTGGCCTTGTCGAAGCTTGCCTGTCGCTTTGCCAACTCTGCTCCGATGTCCTGATAAATTTGGACCCTATTCCCCTCCCAGTCGCAGCTACGCTTCTCCCTGGCCCACCAACAGAATCTTCTCTTTCTCTTCAAGTTTGTGAAGCTTCACGATCACCGCCCGCGGCGGCTCCCCAGCTCGAGGCTTTTGCCTCGGAGACCTCTCGGCTCGGTCCACTTCAGGCGCCTTATCTAGCACCCCTTCTGCCACCAGCCCCGTCAGCATCCTCGAGATGGACCTCGTGGCACTCACGCCTTGCACTCCTTCAGGTGAAATTATGGGTGACGTTCGGAGGCCGGGAGTATTATTTTGAGACCCCATAAGTGGCCGAAGACTTCATTAAGGAGCATAAATTGGGGGAGAACTGAGTGGACCATGCTTGGGAAGAAGGTTCTGCCTTCTCGAGGTATTCTCCTGCTCCTCCACCTTTGCCCTCAGCGTTTTACAAAGGTCTCCTAGGAGCCCCACCTCCACCTCCAGAGCCCACCACACGATCGCTGTGGTCCGAGATCACTCCTTCAACCTCCCCAATCTGTGACCCCTGCACCTCCAAACACCTCTCCATCCACCCCAAAGTACTCTTCAGGGGTGCCACAGCTTCTGCAATGGCCTTTGCATGATCCTCATGCATTTATTTACTCTGTTTATGGAATTCATCCTTGATAAAAGTCATCAGTTCCTGTACCTGGGGCCTTACAGCTTGCCCCTCCCCCTGCCTGCATGCTGGAAGAGACTGTCTGTGAAGCACAAAACTGCTTCAACTTTCCAGCCAAACCTCTCCCTGTTTTCTGCCGAGTCCGGTGATCAGGAGACTTCCCATTCCAGGGGTAAACTACTCCTCTAACAGTCACCTAGGCCTTTTCATCAAAATCCCACCCGGATCTGGGTAAAAAGAGCCCTTTTCTGCGACTTTGAACAGGAACAGCCCTTTATGTGACCAATCACTCCATGGTCACAATTCCCAGAATTCCTGTGTTAACGGCATTAGCAGGGAGATCTCTTGAGAATCCCTGATATGAATTGCGCTACCAGTGGCAGCCATGTCTTCAGCCCATTGGGCCCCAAGCTTTGGAATCCCCTCCCTAAATTTTGCCACCTCTTGTACCTCAATTTAAATCAGTCCTTCAAATTTACCTCTTTAACCAGGCCTGGTCATACGGCCTAATATTGCCTTATGTAGTTCAATCTAAGATTTCTTTATAATGTTCCTATGAAGTGCTTTGGGACTTTTTTTTACATTAAAAGAGCTATATAAATATAGGTTTTTATAACGTTTTCTGACAGGATATGATCCCAGATGTGCCGATAATCATGTTGCACATCCCTGACCAAGACACGACCCCTAAAACTGGGATCCCTCATTGAGCCTGCTGGATTCTTCTTTCCATCAACAGTTCCTGCCACCCTCGACAGTCCCGTCTGACGTTACCCAAAGGTGTCATTAGTTATTGCCATGACAATGGCACGGTGGCACACTGGTTAGCACTGTTGCTTCACAGCACCAGGAACGTGGGTTCAATCCCGGCCTCTGGTGACTGTCTGTGCGGCAGTCTGCACGTTCTCCCAGTGTGTGCGTGGGTTTCCTCCGGGTGCTCCGGTTTCCTCCCACAGTCCAAAGATGTGCAGGTTGGGTGTACTGGCCATAATAAATGGCCAATGGGCCGAATGGCCTTCTTCTGCACTGTAGAGATTCTATGACATCATCCCCAAACCAAGCATGGGATTGGGGGCAGGGAAAAGAGAAGCTGACTGAAGTGCATGTGAAGCTGCAAAGTCAACATTTTATGTACTCTTGAGCATTCTTAATGGTGATCATCGGAAGGGCAGCACAGTGGTGACGAAGTCCCAGGTTCGATCCCAGCTCTGGGTCACTGTCCGTGTGGAGTTTGCACATTTTCCCCGTGTTTGCGTGGGTTTCGCCCCCACAACCCAAAGATGTGCAGGCTAGGTGGATTGGCCTCGCTAAATTGCCCCTTAATTGGAAAAAATGAATTGGTACACTAAATTTAAAAAATTTTAAATGGCGATCATCGGCCACGTATCGTGGATTTTAGAGTTGGGACCAGGAGGCGGCCATTCAGCATCTCGAGACTGCTCCCCCATTCAGTAAGGTCACGGTTGATCTGATTCTGTCTCAACACTACTCACCTGTCTGACCCCGTACCCCTGGACTCCCTGGTTGATCATAAATCTGTCTAACTCAGCCTTGAATACATTCAGCCTCCACTGCTCTTTGGGAAATTCCATTGACTAACAACCCTCCGAGAAAGAATATTCTCCTAATCAGAGCCTTAACTAGGAGGCCCATCATTTTTATAAGGTGTCCTCTAGTTCCGGAGTCCTCCATTAGGGGAAGCATCCTCTCAACATCCATCCTGACAAGTCCCCTCAGGATCTGATAAGTTTCAAAAAGTACATGGTTAGGATTTCCTATCACCCATGACTATTGTGGCAACTTTCTTACAAACCCTCATCATTTATTCCTATATATTCTGTTCTAGTGTTGTTGGGGAGACTATAAGTTACTCATACAAGTGACCTCTTACCTTTGCTTATTCTTATTTCGACTTAAACCGATTCAACAGCTTGATTTTCTAAACTGGGACCATCTCTCATTACTGTACTAATATCATAATTAACAGAGCTACCCCGCCACCTTTTTCCGAGCTTCCTGTCATTCTAAAATATCTAAAAGCCGTGAATATTAAGGTCTCAGCCTTGGTCACCTTGAATCAGGTTCCTGAAATAGCTATTGGGCCATAGATGTGTATTTCTATTTCTGCTATCAGGTCACCAGTTTTGTTATGAATGCTGCACAAATTCAGACACGGTGCCATTGATTCTGACTTTTTTATCATTCTCACAAACTCCAGCCTCATTTGCTGGTGCACCCTTACATTCCACACTCTGTCCCTTCCTGCCACAAGCATTGGTTGGTTATCTTTATCCGTGCCACCATGGGGAGGCAGTGGCGTAGTGGTATTGTCACTGCCAGAGAGCCAGGGTAATGCTCCGAGTTCTCTGGTTCCTCCCAAAGATGTGCAGGTTGGGTGGATTGGCCGTGCTAAATTGCCCCTTGGTGTCCAGGGATGTGCAGGTTAGGTTACATGGTTACGGGTATAGGGCAGAATGGATCAGTGCAGACCCGATGGACCAAATGGCCTCCTTCTGCATTGTAGGGATTCTAGCCCAGAGGGGATGTTCGAACACTGGCACTAGACAAGCAACACAGCCGCCTGGACTGGCAATGGAGCCATTTCCCTGTCTATACTGTACTCAACCACTGGAATGGCTGCCTATACCATCATGCCATCATCAGTTCATTCATTCATTCACCCTGAAGCCTCTGTGCTTGTCCAGAAAGGCTGCAAGAACCTCAGACCTGTTGGGACAGTTACAAAGGTTGAGACTTCCCCACTTCCATCTTCTCAATCTCCTTAACAGCCTCATTCGCAGTCACACCCTCCTGACCCTGATCATTGATCAAATCAGAAGATGCTATCCTAACTAAGGCTTGTGACAACTTCCTGGAACAAAAGTGTCCGGTAACTTTCTCCCTCCCTGATACATTGCAGTGTCTGCAGCTCTGCCTCCAGCCCAATGACTGAACTGTAGACACTGCAATGTCTGAGTCATCAGCTCAATGGTTGTAGAACCTATCGACAATCATGTCCAGGCCTGAGTGAAGATTGGCCAGTTGGGAAAACCGAGGGATTGTGTCTGTGGCACTTTACCCCCCCCCCCGCATGAGTCCGGAACCTCCGGGGCCGGTGATGGGGATGGTGGAAGTGAATTCTGAGTTCAAGGACTAAATGGGTTATTTGTTCAACTCTGTTCCAGATTATGTTACTTCTGCGTGTGGGAGAGGATGTGACTTTACTGCTGTGATTAACAGCAAGTGTTCCAGTTCCAGGAGAACAGTGAGAAAACTGACAGGAAAGACGGAATGAAACCAATGCTGTGGTACAGAGTGGGGAGAGTGAGCAGCGAAGGAGATTGAGATCATTCACAAGAAACTGCTGTGAGGAACTTTATCGCCTTCACTTTTCTCCTAGAAACTACTGGTTTCAAACCAGCGAACTTATTGCTGCTTTGCAGAAGGGAAAGGGTTTTTAATCTGCAGGACCGTTACTGGGTGCAGAAATGAGGTGATTGACTGGATTCATATTGAGAAAGGGATGAGTGAGACCGGATTCTGCCTGTGATTGTAACTGTTCCATTTGAAAAAGAAATGGGAACAAAAATAGTCTGAATTTATATCTTAAAGTTTTGCACGATGCTGTATTTCTGATATTTCTATTGTGCTTAAAACTATTTTAATTAAATATTTTTAATGTTTTTGTTTGTGAGTGATTCTGTTTTGGGGAAAGACTGACTGGTCAGATATATTTAAATTGTAATATAATATGGAATACCGAATGCTCTATTCTCTGCTTGCTTACAATTTTTGTACATATTTGTCATTTTCCCCCTTTTCATGATTTTCTCCCATCCCACTGCCCCCCTCTTGATCATTTTTTGCAGATGTCAACTACAACAACTTGCATTCATGTAGCGCCTTTAACAAGAGCAAACCTTTTGCGTCCTCTGCATTTCTACAGCAATTTCGCAATTCAGGATATCCCAAAGTTATTTTCAGTCAATAAGTCATGTCGGAGAGTGGCAGCCAATTTTCACACTGCAAACTCTCGCAAATTGTAATGTCCAGATAATCTGGATTCTTATAGTGATGCTGTGAGTCTATATAAAAAAAAAAGCAAATGACTGCGGATGCTGGAATCTGTAACCAAAAGAGAAAATGCTGGAAAATCTCAGCAGGTCTGACAGCATCTGATTCCCTGTCAGGAGGGTCTTGGCATACAGAGTGGGGAGAGTGAGCAGCAAGAGAAACGAGCTAACATTTCGAGTATAATAAATATCTCCCACTTTCTCTGTCTTTTACTTTTGACAAATCTGGACTCGAAACGTTGGCTCTTTTCTTTCCCTACGTATGCTGCCAGACCTGCTGAGATTTTCCAGCATTTTCTCTTTTGGATGTGAGTCTGTAAATTTCTTGAACCTTTATTTGGGTTCTTAACACGTCACAAGGTTGGCAGACTGTGATTTTGATGCAACAAATTAAGAGGATTTATTAAATAGCAAATACTTAATAACCAGGCAATAGTTTGAGTCTCACGTGGCCGTTACTCTCTGGAGCAGCTTGGTCAAGGGTCAATGCTAGTTCTGGTCTGTTCTGACTTCTTTCCTCTGTTCCTTTTCTTTTTTCTGAAAGCTGTACAATGTGTCCTGCACTCGTTCGGACAGCTGTTTTAAAAATCCCTCTTTAGCTCTGGTACCCAGGATTTCTCCTCCCATACATGGTTAAAGCAATAGACTTCCAACATTTATAACACAATCAACGTGATCAATACACGATTCATTGGTAGCATAATTGTGACTAGAATTTAGCAATACAATTAAAAATATGCAAACAGTCGAGTCATTTGTTCTTTCCCTGCTGTTCATTGTTAAACTACACATTCCGCAGGCAACTTAAATCATTTTAACTGTTTGAATTTCCATTTAATCACTTTGTATTACTTTGTTATTTTATGCAACCTATTATCCCTAATCTTATGTAAAAGCACTTTTTATTTACATGGCTGAAAGATTAATATTGGTCTAGGGCACTGGCTAGAATTTCTCTGGTATTTCTTGTATAGTGCCATCATATCCTGTCCATCTAATTGCAGCCGTGAGCCTTGGTTTTAATGGTTCATCTAACAGATGGCAAGTCTTTATTGTTTGTAGAATTTGTTAGGGAGAAAGAAATGCTGTGGGACCAATGGTTTTGACCACTGAAGTGAGAACAAACTTTTGAGAATGCCAGGGAACTAATGATTCTGGAAGAATGGTTATTAGGTCACACCTGGAATGATAAGGTTTCAGAGGTACGGGAAGCAGCAGTTCTGGCAGATGGGTATGCGATATCACGTAAGCTGATCGGGAGTATCTTGGGGTTTCCCAGTGAATGATAAGGCCCAGCGGATACTTTCAACCACAGGGTAAAGTGTTGGTTTTATTATCTTTGTGGTCGAGCCACTGCAGGCTAAATTTTGTGGCCCTTATTATGTTGAAAGGAAGCTCGATGGGCGGTATGTGGCTCAGTGGTTAGCACTGGTACTGCGGACCCGGGTTCGAATCCCGGCTCTGGGTCACTGTACGCGTGGAATTTGTACATTCATAGATAGAATTTACAGTGCAGAAGGAGGCCATTCGGCCCATCGAGTCTGCACCGGCTGTTGGAAAGAGCACCCTACCAAACCACACACCTATCCCCATTACCCAGTAACCCCGCCCAACACTAAGGGCAATTTTGGACACTAAGGGCAATTTATCATGGACAATCCACCTAACCTGCACATCTTTGGACTGTGGGAGGAAACCGGAGCACCCGGAGGAAACCCACGCAGACACGGGGAGAACGTGCAGACTCCGCACAGACAGTGACCCAAGCCGGGAATTGAACCTGGGACCCTGGAGCTGTGAAGCAATTGTGCTTATCACTATGCTACCGTGTCTGCCTGGGTTTCACCCCCACAACCCAAAAGATGTGCAGGTTAGGTGGATTGGCCACGCTAAATTGCCCCTTAATTTAACAAAAAAAGATGTTAAAAGGAAGCTCAATGCAGTAAATTATAATTTGTAACCCAGATCGAAGGAAATGCTCATGTGTATGTCATATCAATATGCTAACGTCTTACTATGAACGGGAACCATGATGTGGAGATGCCGGCGTTGGACTGGGGTGAGCACAGTACGAAGTCTTACAACAGCAGGTTAAAGTCCAGCAGGTTTGTTTCGATGTCACTAGCTTTCGGAGCGCTGCTCCTTCCTCGGGTTTGTTTCGATGTCACGCTCGGGAAGCCAGTCGACCAGCAGAAAGGTCATTTTGGTTCTTAAAAAAAAAGGAGAATATCGACACACGAGGGCTTACAAAATGAAGCAGAGCTAGAAGGTTTCTGATCAAACCCCCACGGGCACATTTGGTCAATGCAGTGGGGTTATAAAATTTAGATAAGAGTGTTACATGATCTTCCAGAGGAGTCTAAAAGTAACGGAGCCAAACTGAGCACTAAGTACAAGTTGATAGGTAGTGATAAACCAGGGCGGCCATCCTTATCCTTATCAACTCAGTCTGAAGACGTGTCTCGAGGAAGATCTATGCTGGATAATAACCCCATTGAAGCCAGTCAGAGCAAGTGGAGTTCTCAATTGTCCTGCTGCTGAAACCTGGTGTGGCCTATAGGTTCCAGATTGACTTATCGAAAAATTAATGCGATAATGAAAGCTGACTCTCATCCAATTCCTCAACCAGAGGATAGAGTGGGATGTTCGAGTTTTATTAACAAGATTAACTTGCTCAAATGGTACAGCCTCGGGTGACTGCCTGTGTGGAATCTGCACGTTCTCCCCGTGTCTGCGTCGGTTTCCTCCGGGTGCTCCAGCTTCCTCCCACAGTCCAAAGATGTGCAGGTTAGGTGGATTGGCCATGCTAAATTGCCCACCTCATCAAAAAAACAACTTGCTCTTTTTACATAGAACATACAGTGCAGAAGGAGGCCATTCGGCCCATCGAGTCTGCACCGACCCACTTAAGCCCTCATTTCCACCCTATCCCCGCCTAACCTTTTTGGTCACTAAGGGCAATTTATCATGGAGCACCCGGAGAAAACCCACGCAGACACGGGGAGAACGTGCAGGCTCCGCACAGACAGTGACCCAGCGGGGAATCGAACCTGGGACCCAGGCGCTGTGAAGCCACAATCCTAACCACTGTGCTACCGTGCTGCCCTAGAATCGTATTGCTCAAATTGTATTGGCAAGTTCCATCAACGGATTGGCCAAAATAAACTTTTGCATACATAGGGGCTTTTCACAGTAACTTCATTTGAAGCCTACTTGTGACAAGAAGCGATTTTCATTTCATTCATATCACTGCGTGGCCAATGCAAAGTTGTGTCCTTTGGAATGAGGAATGCTCCCACTACGTTTCAACAGTTAACTAATCGGGTAATTGTCAGGTTACATAATTATGTGGTTTATATATATAGCAACACTGGAGAAGAACATCTGCAACACCTTGAGGTTCTGTTCGATAGTCTTCAAAGGGCAAATCTGGTGATCAGTCTGGGAAAGTGAGTTTGGTTGGGTTAAAGTTGCCTCTCTGGGACATAACACAGAACAAGGTAAAGTGTTGCCTCAAGATGCTAAAGTTTAAACACTAGAGATTTCCTGTTTTTGAAACAAAAAGGGAAATCTTATGCTTCTTGGAAATGGCGAGATTGTACAGGAAATTCATCCCTAATTTTATTGGTAATTGCTCAACTGAATAGTTTGCTGAAGCAAGTGTGATGTTTACTAGAACTGAATCCTGTCAGACTGCTTTTGAAAGGAGGGAGGCCGCATTAATGAACAAACTGGCAGCTCCAGATTTTGATAGGCTTTTCATCGGTGACATTGGTGTCGGAGCAGTGCTCCTGCAAGAGGATGGGCATAGAGCAATCCCATCGGTTACTTCTCAAGGAAACTTAAAGCATGTCAACAAAAGTATTTAACCATCGAGAATGAAACGTGAGCCTCATTTTGAAGTGTCCTGTTCAAATAATCAAGGAGCGTTCATTGATACTGGTCATAATCCCCTGGTGTTTTTAGACGTTTTGCATGACAAATCCTCAGCTTTTCTGGTGGAGTTTAATTCTGTAGCCCTTCATCATTGAAAATTGAGCACATCACTGGGACTTTTCTCCTACAACCGGAGGTATGATTATTCTTTGATGATTAAATCTGGCTAATCCTACTTGTTACATGTATTGACTTTAGGTTAAACCTTTGTTGACGTGGAACAAAGTGAAGAGTTTATTGGTATAGTATGTGATGAGCTATTTGTTTAAAGTTATGACGTTAAACAAAGCCATTTGTGAGAAAATCTTGCACTGGTGAAACTTTCTTTCTTCCAAGAGGAAGGTGGCATGAAATCCATTGATGGTTGTGCCCCTGTGTGTTAAATTTGCTGTCTGTGGATATTTAAGGTATAGAATGTTCCAATGCTTGTTACATTGGATCCCTTCTAGTAATGATGGGAGGACCCTCTGGGAGTGTTTGGATAGGTCCCCAGATCAATTTAGGGGTCAATGCACATCTCTTCTTGAGGCAGTCAGTTTTGTGAGAGTCAGAAGCAGGGGAAAGAAGTTCCATGTAGCCAAATTTCTGCTCTTGGCTCAGAAGAGCCGAGAGGAAGGCTCGCGGGAAGTCCTGGAATCAAAGAGGGCTCGGGGGAGACCCTGGTAATTGAAGAGGGCTCGGGAGGCCCTGGTAATTGAAGAGGGATCAGGGGAATTCCTGGTAACTGAAGTGGATTTAGGGAAGGCCCCGGGAGTCATAGCTAGCTGGGTACAGAGTGGAGGCAGGAGCTCGGAGAAACTCTGGGGCAATGACAACTCGGTACAGTTAGCTGTCTAGCAAACAGCTGAAATTACACCAGTTAGTAGAGGCTGAAGTGCAGACTCAGGAATACGGGGAGAAGGAATCTTGGAAGGCGAGATTGAAAACCTGTGATGTGGGCTACTGTTAAAGCCGCCCAAGTGAGAACAACTCTTAGAGCATTCCAAGGAGAAGTTTTCGAAGGGGAAGCTGGGAATTGTGTTTGACTTGGTGTTTATTGACACATGGTAGGTTCTTGAGAAATCCATGGAACCTGTCTTGGTTGCATCTGTGATTTACTCTGTAGTGTGGTATGTTTGACTACAGTTTGCCTATTCATTCACACGTACCTCATGCTGAATATTAGAGGGCAAAATACAGACTGTAAATTAGTTTATCTTTCTGAACTTGTAAAGTTCAAGTAAAGTTTGTTCCGGCTTGTTCAAAATCTATGGAATCATAGAATCCCTACAGTGCATCAATTCGGCCCAACAAGTCTGCACCGACCCTCCAAAAGAACCCCCCACCCCCACCCACCACCCCCTGCCCTAACCCCACATTACCTGTGGACAGTAAGGGCAAAAAAGTGTGGCCAATCTACCTAACCTGCACATCTTTGGACAGTGGGAGGAAACTCCCGAGGACATCCATGCAAACACGGGGAGAACGTGCCAACTCCACACAGTCACCAAGTTGGAATAGACCCCGGGTCCCTGGCATGGTGAGGCAGCAGTGCTAATCACAGGGCCACTGTGTAGCTTTATTCCTAAAGCATGTGTTTTTGAATCTCAACCTTTATCTACTTTAAACAAAATGTTATTGGTATCCAACCGGATCGCAACCCCCCCCCCCCACACATCACAGGGTCTGGCCACGGATCATAACAGTGCAACACTGGGAGTGTCAGCCAGACTAAATGTTCATGTATCTGGAGTGGGATTCTGAAGAACCAACATTTGCATTTAGATAGCACCTTTAAGGTAGCAAATTGCCCCAAGGCAACCCCACAATCTTCTGGCTTGGTGGAGAGACAGCTAAACATGAAATTTGCAGAGATGGGGTGTAATGAATTCAGAAAAGTAGTTGAAGGGGAGTATTCAGAATCCTAGTGTCAAGCAATGGGGTTTCATCACACTGGGAATAAGGAATAATCTGAATTTGAATTAAAATATTGACTGTGCAATAGGTTTGATTCATGTTTGTCACCTTGAAATTATTCAATTCTATGAGGCTCATGAGCATTTCGAAGTTTGCAGATGGCACAAAACTTGGAAGTATAGTAAACTGTGAAGAGGACTAGTGTAGAACTTCAAAAGGACATAGACAGGTTAGTGGAGTGGGCAGATAGCTTGCAAATGAAGTTCAGAGTGGAGAAGTGTGAGGAGGAAAATGCAGAGACAAAAGGGGTAAGATTCTTAAGGAGGTGCAGGAACAGAGGGATCTGGATGTATCTGTGCAAAGATCATTGAAGGTAGCAGGGCAGGTGGAGAGAGCTGTTAATAAAGCAGATAGTATTCTGGGACTTCTTAATAGGGGCAGAGAGTACAAGAGCAAGGAGGTTATGCTAAACCTATACAAGACACTAGTTAGACCGCGGCTGGAATACTGTGTATAGTTCTGGGTGCCACACTGCAGAAGAGGTTCACAAGAATGGATCCATGGATCAAAATTTCAGTCATGAAGATAGATTGGGACTGTTCCCCTTGGAGATAAGAAGGCGAAGAGGAAATTTGATAGAGATGTTCAAAATCCTGAGTGTTCAGGACAGAATTCTATTGGGAGAAATGGTTCCCACCAGTAAAAGTACGAGAGGGCACAGATTTTTTTAAAATATAAATTTAGAGTACCCAATTTTTTTTTTTCCAATTAAGGGGCAATTTAACATGGCCAATTCACTTACCCTGTGCAACTTTTGTGTTGTGGGGGCGAGACCCACGCAAGCACTGGGAGAATGTGCAAACTCCACACGGACAGTGACCCAGAGCCGGGATCAAATCCGGGTCCTCAGCGCTATGAGGCAGCAGTGCTAACCACTGCACCACCGTGAGAGGGCACAGATTTAAAGTGATTTGCAAATGTGATGGGAGACAAAACTTTTTCACCCAGGGAGTGGTTTGGCTCTGGAATGCACTGCCTGGAAGTGTGGTGGAGGTAGGTTCAATTTAGGCACCCAAGAGGGCATTAGATGGTTATTTGAACAGAAACAATTTGCAAGGGTATGGGGAAAAAGCCAGGGGGATGGCTCTAAGTCATATTACTCGTCTGGAGAACCGTTGCAGACACGATGGGCTGAATACCATCCTTCTGCGCCGTAAGAATCCTGTGATGTGACCTACCACACCACCACTGGGTTAGAGAGGAAAGATCCCAGCCAGGGATCCCACTGCTGATCACTGACCAATGGAAAGTTCAGATGTGTGGATCCCGGAGTGGGGACATGGTTAAGCTGGACTCGTGGTGGAATAGCCTAATGCTCACACCGATATCAGGGTCTTTAGTAAAGATTTTGAGCTACTTTGCAGTCCATTCTGGTGGAGCAGCAGTATTGCAATGCAGTGTGAGAAGGCAGGAATAACGATGTGTTAAACTAGGAATTTTCAACTTTGAACAGAGAAGCTATCATCAAGGTAAATACTAACAAGGTGCAGTTACAGGATGGGTGTGTGAAGGGATAGTTCACAACATATTGGCAAGCATTTGATTACACAGAGTATATTCAACTGGACTAGATTTGCCAATGATACTGGGAACTGATTTAACAAAACACGTTGGCTGGTGCAATGGGTAAACAAAAGATTGATATTCTGAGAGGATGAGCTCAAACTGAATGGGAACTCTGTCACCTGAACTATCTTGCAATATGTTGGAAGGTGATTGGCGCCTGAGGACAGGAGCCAGTGCCTGAGCAGCAAGGCAGAGTGATGGGTGGAGGGGGGCAAGGTTTGGGATGTATATTGGGGGCGCAATATGCAGCAGCATAGTGACAGTGGAAAAATAATGTGGATGGGCTGCTCTTGATATATTGTGGGGGATTGGGGGGGGGGGGGAGATTGGAGAACAGGTACAACCGATAGGAAACTCTAGATTACAGCACATTGTTAGGACCCTCAACTCCCACTGGCTCTGCTCACTCCCATACTCTCCACTGGACAGTGTGATGAATGTAGTGATTTCAGATATATTGTATTTGCTGCAGTACAGGTTAAAAGTCTTGGATAGTGTGTGTATGACTGCTGCAATCATGTTTAAAAATCCTGGTTTGAAAGACGGATAGGGTTTTTGGAGTCAGAGGTGCAATTAAAGTATCATAAAAGTTGGGGTTTCATAGAATTTACAGTGGCGAAGGAGGCCATTCGGCCCATCGAGTCTGCACCGGCTCTTGGAAAGAGCACCCTACCCAAGTTCAACACCTCCACCCTATCCCCATAACCCAGTAACCCCACCCAACACTAAGGGTTAATAGGCTTTTATTTATATTAAGAGGGTTCCCTGGGGAATAGTTAATAGTAGTGTGTTCAGCTGAGTAAAATAATGTAGTTAATGGGAGGAGGCAGGGATTGAAGCAGTCAGGTTAGTTTGGAGTTTTTTCGGGTTAGTTTTTGGCTGGAAGGTGAGCTGAGAAGGTTTCTGAAGAATGCAGCCAGAGGTTCTACATTATTCTGACAGGGGGTCAAGTCTCCTTCTTTCAAGCAGTATCAAAAGATCTCCCTTTCTCAAAGTGGAGTGTCCAAGACATCTCTTTATAGTGTTACGACACCCTGGGCTTTTGCACGGTCAATTCCAGCCCCACATGCCCCAGAGTCCCAACAAGTGACTTGACCAATAATTCATATAAAAATACCCAATGTCATTGGCCCTTGGCTGCCCAATAATTACAGTCACCAAGTTTGTAAATATAAATCGGATTACTATTTATTTATAACAAGGGCTTTCATGAAATATACAGTAAATACAGCTGGGTAACAACAAGCTAATACTTACTACCCACTTTAACTCCCACCCTTTACCCACACACACAAGACAGAGAAACACAGAAAGGTGGAAAGGGTAAAAAACAAATAAGGATGAAGATCAAAGAATAAGAGCCTTGCTTCTGACGGTGGTGTTTAACACACTTTCTTCCCAGTATGCTTGCTGATTAAAGTCTCTGGTTTATGACCGGTAATGATCTTCTTTGTAGAGTCATTCATTCAAGATCCCCGCAGTTTCGAACAGAGTTTTTCAAACTGCGGGTTGTGACCCTCAGATGGGTCGAGGGTGGCTGTCGGGAGGGTCGCGGAGTGATTGGTCGGGGCATTCCCAGTCACAGGAGACACACCCAATGTCCATAACTGGCGTTTTTAAGTTGAGAATACCGTCTGCAATCGGCCTTTAAATACGAATGATGGTGTCTTCCCGGCAGAAGCGATGGCAGAGGACAGGTCATGCGCTCGGCATGTACATCAATGCCACGCTTTCGCGTGAAATCATGGAGGAGAGATTCCTCCACTTTGTAGCTGCCAGGAAGAAAGCAACAGGACTGCAAAGAACTGAAGATAGATTGTTTTATAATAAGGAAGGGAGGGCCAGAGGCACAAACAGGTTGTGATCTCAGAATGGAATCTGCTGGAGTGAGCTGCTCAAGAGATTCCATGGCAGGATAAAGAAGTGCTGGTGTGAGCTGGAAACACAGCTCCAGGGCCTCTGGTCAATAATCCATTAAGAAGAAAATGAAATCAGGAACAAAGCAGTATAAAGATGATTTCTTGATGTGTGGCTTTGTAAATTGTGCCAATGGAAATCAGGATGCGAAGCTCATGTGTGTTATATGCAGGGAAGTACTGGCAAATGAAGGCATTTGAAGACTAAGCATGGCGAGTTCAAGGACAAACCTCTTGATCTTTTTCAAAGGATGCAGTGAAAAATTAAATCATCACCTGAAGTCCTTAGCAGAAATGTAGCATTGAATGACAAAGCAAGTGAGATCGTAAGGACCAAGCAGGCTCACCTATCACATTAAGTGAAAATGGTGCGTCACAAAGGTGGGCCAGCGTGTGTCGCGACGATCAGCCGGTTGGTAAAAGTGGGTACCGGGGGGAAAAAGTTTGAAAAACACTGGTCTAAAAAATACAGTACTCATAGGCAGCAGGCTTTCTGGAGAGACACCTTATTTCTCTTCAAACTGGGCTTTCGGAGAGAGTTGGTCAGTTCTGCCTTTGCCTTTTAGGAGAGAGCGTTGGTCGGTTCTGGACACTGCCTGGACATAGTCTCATCTAGATTCAATGCCAGTTCAGAAACATGGCCTTCCTGGAGGAAAATGGAGAGAAAAGGATAGCAGGTCCTTTCCTGGGCTGCCAAGATCAAAACTGAAACCAAACTCAACTTGAAGCTCTGAAAAACATTCCAGTGAGATCAGATCCAATCATCACCTGTTACCAGACAGAGCACAGCCTTTTGGGCCAACAAATTGGCCATCAGCCAAATCAATCAAAACCGAGTCCCTGCCAATCTCTGTCATTGGTGCAGGCAGTCTATTACAGAAGAGCATAGGGATCCTTCCTGCTGCTGAAATCCTCTGCTTGAATTAAAGGCACAGGCCACTGCTTCTACTTGAATTAAAGATTCAGGCTGCCTTAAAGACACATTTTCATAAATCAAAAATGTAACGGCAAAGATAAAAGGAAGGGGAAATAAGGGAACAAACAGGAAGGATTGTTTCAGGTGCAAGTATTCTTGAGTTTGCTAACTGTATTTAAAAGTGGATTGTGACTTTAGATGGTTTTGTTGTTTGAGTGGAAGTAAAGATAGCAGTTAAAGGGCTATTATGTCACTGTATTGATTAGCATTGTTTAAAGGGACTTCCGGGTGCGGCGATGACCAGCTGAGTCGCACGTTTCGGCAGCTCCCTGTGAAACGGACTTTTGGGCTCTTGATAGGAGCCCCAACGGCAATTTTGACGGCTAAAAACACTGTGCGGTAAACCAGAAGGGAATCCCCCCTGGATACGGATGGAAAAAGGAGGAGAGAGTGGCCAGATTGCAGTGGATCCTTTAGAACAGCGGCAAGGAAGGCAAGCAAAAACCAAGATGGCGTCGGAAGGTGGCAGTTTAACATGGGGCCCTGAACAACAAGAGTTCTTGAAATGCTGTGTGGAAGAGATCAAAAAGGAAATGAAGAAAGAGCTGTTGGCCCCGATACTACAGGCGATCGAAGGGCTAAAGGAGGAACAAAAGACCCAGGAGCGGGAGCTTCGGGTCGTGAAGGCAAAGGCAGCCGAGAATGAGGACGATATACAGGGCCTGGTGGTGAAGACGGAGACGCAGGAGGCACATCAGAAACGATGTGTGGAAAGGTTGGAGGCACTGGAAAACAACGCAAGGAGGAACAACCTGAGGATTCTTGGTCTTCCTGAAGGTGTGGAGGGAGCGGACGTCGGGGCATATGTGAGCACGATGCTGCACTCGTTAATGGGAGCGGAGGCCCCGGCGGGTCCGTTGGAGGTGGAGGGAGCATACCGAGTGATGGCGCGAGGACCGAGAGCAGGAGAAATTCCCAGAGCCATAGTGGTGAGATTCCTCCGTTTTAAGGATAGAGAAATGGTCCTTAGATGGGCGAAGAAAACTCGGAGCAGTAAATGGGAGAACGTGGTGATCCGCGTTTATCAAGACTGGAGTGCGGAGGTGGCGAGAAGGAGGGCGAGCTTTAATCGGGCCAAGGCGGTGCTTCATAAAAAGAAGATAAAATTTGGAATGCTGCAACCGGCAAGACTGTGGGTCACATATCGAGGGAGGCACCACTACTTTGAGACGGCGGATGAAGCGTGGACTTTTATTGTGGAAGAAAAACTGGAATGAGCGGGTTATTAAAAAGAACGTTCGAACAAAGTGGTGGGGCGAATGTGGGGGGCAAAGAGGGGTTTTATGTACTAATCCTGCGATGTGGTAACTTTTCTCTCTCCCACAGGTGGTGATGGGGGGAGGAGGGGAGGTGGAGGAGATGGGGCGTTGGCCATTGGGGGCGGGGCCAAGGGAGAAGCGCGGGCTTGGTTCCCGCGCTATGATAATCATGGCGGGAATAGAGAAGCAGGAAGGAGGGGGCGTCGCACGGTGCGAGCCGAGGTCACGGGGGGAAGCCGAGGTCAGCCAGAGTTTGCTGACTTCTGGGAGCAACATGGGGGGAGTAATTACGCTAGCGGGGGATCTAGCGGGGTGGGAGGGGGGAATTACTGGGTTGCTGCTGCTGGGGAGAGGGGGGAGCTGGTATGGGAGAGGATGGGCGGGGGGGGCACCGCCTGGGGGAGATACAGCTGCGTGGGAACCGGGTGAGGAGCTGGAAAAAGGTGAAGCCCCCCAACTCGGCTGATCACGTGGAACGTGAGAGGGCTGAACGGGCCGATAAAGAGGGCACGGGTACTCGCACACCTTAAGAAACTTAAGGCAGATGTGGTTATGTTACAGGAAACGCACCTGAAACTGATAGACCAGGTTAGGCTACGCAAAGGATGGGTGGGGCAGGTGTTCCATTCGGGGCTAGATGCGAAAAACAGGGGGGTGGCTATATTAGTGGGGAAGCGGGTAATGTTCGAGGCAAAGACTATAGTGGCGGATAACGGGGGCAGATACGTGATGGTGAGTGGCAAACTACAGGGGGAGACGGTGGTTTTGGTAAACGTATATGCCCCGAACTGGGATGATGCCAATTTTATGAGGCGGATGCTAGGACGCATTCCGGACCTAGAGATGGGAAAGCTGATAATGGGGGGAGATTTTAATACAGTGTTGGAACCAGGGCTGGATAGGTCGAAGTCCAGGACTGGAAGGAGGCCGGCAGCAGCCAAGGTACTTAAAGATTTTATGGAGCAGATGGGAGGTGTAGACCCGTGGAGATTTAGCAGACCTAGGAGTAAGGAGTTCTCGTTTTTCTCCTATGTCCATAAAGTCTACTCGCGAATAGACTTTTTTGTGCTGGGTAGGGCATTGATCCCGAAGGTGAGGGGAACGGAGTATACGGCTATAGCCATTTCGGATCACGTTCCACACTGGGTGGACTTGGAGATAGGGGAGGAAACAGGAGGGCGCCCACCCTGGAGAATGGACATGGGACTAATGGCAGATGAGGGGGTGTGTCTAAGGGTGAGGGGGTGCATTGAAAAGTACTTGGAACTCAATGATAATGGGGAGGTCCAGGTGGGAGTGGTCTGGGAGGCGTTGAAGGCGGTGGTTAGAGGGGAGCTGATATCAATAAGAGCACATAAAGGGAAGCAGGAGAGTAAGGAACGGGAGCGGTTGCTGCAAGAACTTTTGAGGGTGGACAGACAATATGCGGAAGCACCGGAGGAGGGACTGTACAGGGAAAGGCAAAGGCTACATGTAGAATTTGACTTGCTGACTACAGGCACTGCAGAGGCACAATGGAGGAAGGCACAGGGTGTACAGTACGAATATGGGGAGAAGGCGAGCAGGTTGCTGGCACACCAATTGAGGAAAAGGGGAGCAGCGAGGGAAATAGGGGGAGTGAGGGATGAGGAAGGAGAGATGGAGCGGGGAGCGGAGAGAGTGAATGGAGTGTTCAAGACATTTTATAAAAAATTATATGAAGCTCAACCCCCGGATGGGAGGGAGAGAATGATGGGCTTCTTGGATCGGCTGGAATTTCCCAAGGTGGAAGAGCAGGAAAGGGTGGGACTGGGAGCACAGATCGAGGTAGAAGAAGTGGTGAAAGGAATTAGGAGCATGCAGGCGGGAAAGGCCCCGGGACCGGATGGATTCCCAGTCGAATTCTATAGAAAATATGTGGACTTGCTCGCCCCGGTACTGACGAGGACCTTTAATGAGGCAAAGGAAAGGGGACAACTGCCCCCGACTATGTCTGAAGCAACGATATCGCTTCTCTTAAAGAAGGAAAAGGACCCGCTACAATGCGGGTCCTATAGACCCATTTCCCTCCTAAATGTAGATGCCAAGGTCCTGGCCAAGGTAATGGCAATGAGAATAGAGGAATGTGTCCCGGGGGTGGTCCACGAGGACCAAACTGGGTTTGTGAAGGGGAGACAGCTGAACACGAATATACGGAGGTTGTTAGGGGTAATGATGATGGCCCCACCAGAGGGAGAAACGGAGATAGTAGTGGCGATGGATGCCGAGAAAGCATTTGATAGAGTGGAGTGGGATTATTTGTGGGAGGTGTTGAGGAGATTTGGTTTTGGAGAGGGGTATGTTAGATGGGTGCAGCTGTTGTATAGGGCCCCAGTGGCGAGCGTGGTCACGAATGGACGGGGATCTGCATATTTTCGGCTCCATAGAGGGACAAGGCAGGGATGCCCTCTGTCCCCATTATTGTTTGCACTGGCGATTGAGCCCCTGGCGATAGCGTTGAGGGGTTCCAAGAAGTGGAGGGGAGTACTTAGGGGAGGAGAAGAGCACCGGGTATCTTTGTATGCGGACGATTTGCTACTATACGTGGCGGACCCGGCGGAGGGAATGCCAGAAATAATGCGGATACTTGGGGAGTTTGGGGATTTTTCAGGGTATAAATTGAACATGGGGAAAAGTGAGTTGTTTGTGGTGCATCCAGGGGAGCAGAGTAGAGAAATAGAGGACCTACCATTGAGGAAGGTAACAAGGGACTTTCGTTACCTGGGGATCCAGATAGCTAAGAATTGGGGCACATTGCATAGGTTAAATTTAACGCGGTTGGTGGAACAGATGGAGGAGGATTTCAAGAGATGGGATATGGTATCCCTGTCAATGGCAGGGAGGGTGCAGGCGGTTAAGATGGTGGTCCTCCCGAGATTCCTCTTTGTGTTTCAGTGCCTCCCGGTGGTGATCACGAAGGCTTTTTTTAAAAGGATTGAAAAGAGCATCATGGGTTTTGGGTGGGCCGGGAAGACCCCGAGAGTGAGGAAGGGATTCTTACAGCGTAGCAGGGATAGGGGGGGGCTGGCACTACCGAGCCTAAGTGAGTATTATTGGGCCGCTAATATTTCAAGTAAGTGGATGGGAGAGGAGGAGGGAGCGGCGTGGAAGAGATTAGAGAGGGCGTCCTGTAGGGGGACTAGCCTACAGGCTATGGTGACAGCCCCATTGCCGTTCTCACCGAGGAACTACACCACAAGCCCGGTGGTGGTGGCTACACTGAAGATTTGGGGACAGTGGAGATGGCATAGGGGAAAGACTGGAGCCTTGGGGGGGTCCCCGATAAGAAACAACCATAGGTTTGCCCCGGGGGGAATGGATGGGGGATATGGAATGTGGCAAAGAGCAGGAATAACGCAACTGAAAGATCTATTTGTGGATGGGAAGTTCGCGAGTCTGGGAGCGCTGACCGAGAAATATGGGTTGCCCCAAGGGAATGCATTCAGGTACATGCAATTGAGGGCTTTTGCGAGGCAGCAGGTGAGGGAATTCCCGCAGCTCCCGACACAAGAGGTGCAGGACAGAGTGATCTCAAAGACATGGGTGGGGGATGGTAAGGTGTCAGATATATATAGGGAAATGAGGGACGAAGGGGAGACTATGGTAGATGAACTAAAAGGGAAATGGGAAGAAGAGCTGGGGGAGGAGATCGAGGAGGGGCTGTGGGCAGATGCCCTAAGCAGGGTAAACTCGTCGTCCTCGTGTGCCAGGCTAAGCCTGATTCAGTTTAAGGTATTACACAGGGCACATATGACTGGAGCACGGCTCAGTAAACTTTTTGGGGTGGAGGATAGGTGTGCGAGGTGCTCGAGAAGCCCAGCGAATCATACCCATATGTTTTGGTCATGCCCGGCACTACAGGGGTTTTGGATGGGGGTGACAAAGGTGCTTTCAAAAGTAGTAGGAGTCCGGGTCGAACCAAGCTGGGGGTTGGCTATATTTGGGGTTGCACAAGAGCCGGGAGTGCAGGAGGCGAGAGAGGCCGATGTTTTGGCCTTTGCGTCCCTAGTAGCCCGGCGCAGGATATTGCTAATGTGGAAAGAAGCCAAGCCCCCGGGGGTGGAGACCTGGATAAATGACATGGCGGGGTTTATAAAGCTAGAGCGGATTAAGTTCGTCCTAAGGGGGTCGGCTCAAGGGTTCACCAGGCGGTGGCAACCGTTCGTCGAATACCTCGCAGAAAGATAGACGGAATGGGAAAAAGAAGGCAGCAGCAGCAGCCCAGGATTGGGGGGGGGGGGGGTGGGGGGGGGAGGAGGAACCAGAAGGACTCTCAGGGTTGTTAATATATACTGTATAATATGTATAGGTCGTTGCTACAGATAATTATATATTGGACTGTTAAATTATATTTTTGGAGAGTGTTACTTGTGACAAGGCAGTTGCCAATTAGGGCTAGTTTTCATTTTTGTTATTTATTATTTATTCATTTTTTGTTTATAAAATAGGTCATTGTTATTTGTGTTGTTATAATATTGTGTAAAGGATGCACAATGTACTGTGTTGGTTGACCAAAAATTTTCAATAAAATATTTAATTAAAAAAAAAGCATTGTTTAAAGGGTAATTGTAAGCGCTTTTCTTGTGTGATGTTAAAGATATTCTAATACTGTCAGTAATAAAGTTTGTTTTAATCTACCACATCCCTATTTTGTGTGAAATCACACCTGGAGCGAGGTGTTCTTTCCTCGCAGCCTTACAAAATTAAAATAAAATATTAGTATTTCTATCCTAGCTACTCTTGGGGTCTGGTCCAGGATCATAATAACAAGCTCTACTTCTGGTCCCTTTGCTTAATGCTGAAATGCTATCACTAGTGTGTACTGAACGTATTCCTGTTGTGCTGTAATTTATGCTGCAGAGTCGGTAATTGGGGTTTCAGGTCCCACTTGACGAACAATGGGAGTTCTCCCAGTATCTTTGCTGGAACCTCTCCCACATTGTTACACCATTCAAACATGTTTTATGGTATTTGTTATTGGGATACTGGAAAGATTGCCTTTTCCTAGTTATTTTTAATATCCTGTGGGATGTTGACAGCGTGGATGTGGAGAGGATGTTTCCTCTTGTCAGGGACTCTAGGGGTCACTCTTTAACAAGGGGTCACCCATTTAAGACAGATGAGGAGGAATGGTTTTCTCGGAGGGTTGTGAGTCTCTGCAACTCTCTTCCTCAAAAGCCATGGAAGCAGAGTCTTTGAATATTTTTAAAGCCGATCTCGATAAATTCTTGATTCACAAGGGGGTGAAAGGTTATTGGGGTTAGGTAGGTTACAATCAGATCAGCCATGATCTTATCAAATGGCAGAGCAGGCTCGATGGACTGAGCAGCCCCCTCCTTGTTCACATCACAATATCTGGGAGTAACATGTCGGACACACAAACTTCATCATCACCGTCTCAAAGGAAACTAGTTGCAGGTTTAAAAGCTGGTCTTAATTGTGATGCCCATATCCCGATAATGGACTGATCTGAACTCTTCACACATCTTCTCTACCGAGTTACTGCACTCCTGCACGCTTCACCCGATGCCTGTGTCTCTGTATTTAAATTGTGTATTTTATGTTTGCCCTATTATGTATTTTCTTTTCATGTATATAGAACATAGAACAGTACAGCACAGAACAGGCCCTTACAAAATGATCTGTCTGAGCTGCATGCAGGACAACACTTTTCACTGTCCCTCGGTACACGTGACAAATAAATCCAATCCAAATAATGAAAATAATGTCAGGGTGGGTAAGGGGTAGTAGGTTTTCACAGTAACTTCATTTGAAGCCTACTTGTGACAATAAGCAATTTTCATTTCATTTTCAGTGACCTTTGGGGGGGGGGGGCGGTTTGGTGCAAATTACTAAATTTATTGAAATGAGTTTCATATCTGCCTACTTTTGTGCCAGCTACATTGTTAATCCATTATCAAATTCTAGTAATACTATACAGGCTCAAGAGATTGAAGAGACCTAAAATATCCAATTTGAGGAAATGCTGCACTTTTGCTGGTTAAACTTGTCCTCTTGGGGGATAAAAAAATCCCAAATACTTGAATGGGAGCAGGGGAGCATTTATCCTTAAATTACCGGTAGATGACCTGGTTATTTATATCATGGCTATTTATGGGACCTTTGCAAATTGGTTTTTGCTGAGAAAACCCCAGTTCATTCATTTGCAGGTCTGTATGTTCCTGGGGATAATAATGCTGCACAAGTTAATGAAGTGATGCTGGTGAAAGGCCACTGCAAGAGGAACGTTCCTAAACTTTCAATTTTAAAACCTTGCAAAGTTATTCAATTAATAAAGCAGCCAGCTTCTCAGGATGTGCCTTTCTCAATGTACATCCTCCCTTTCAGGCTGCAATTGGATTTGCAAAGTTGGAAACATCTTAATTGAGGAGTGTGTTTTAATTGGGTGGTTTTGCATTGTGTGCAGGGCGGTTCCTGGTTTGCAGCCAGTTACAGTTCCCTGCCACAGCCTGAACATGGCTGCCTGTCCACCTCTGGCTGTTTTTGCAGCTACGCAGCCGGTCCCCAGATTCACCTGTCCATCATCCCAAGATCTCCTACGTCATCGAGACACCCTGGCCAATCGGCGGCCAGCCCGCCGCAACGCCCCCTGTGCAACCCGCTTTCCCATTTGGTGTTAGAGCCGCCTGTCACAGCGGCGGCCAATCAGAGAAGGCGGCCTGCCCCTGACCGCTCCGCCCTCCTCTGGAGACGGACAGGCAGGCCTACCAATCAAGGCTGGGCGTCGCGCTGGCAGCGGCCAATCGAGGCGCGGGGGCGGGGAGAGTCCCGCCCCCTGCGCCATGGCGTCACGCGCTGCTGTCCCGCTCCGGGGTCTGATTGGCCGGCCCGGCTGTCAGTCAGGGGGCGGCGGGGCGGGACGCGGACGCCGATTGGTCGGCGGCGGCGCGCTCCACTTTGACCCTCTTAAAGTGAATAAAACATCATGAGCGGTAGGTCGCTTTTTTTTCCAAAAATAAATAATTTGGGTGGAAAAGATTATTTTGTGGATGGCGGCGCGGAGCTGCGGGCGGTGAGGGCTGTCCGGGTAGCGGGCCCGGGCGGGAGGCGGGTGGGGGATGGGGCTGTGCCAGGGCCGGGCCGCCCGCTCCGGGCGCTGCCGCCAGGTTTTTTTCCCTCCGACACTTAAAGGTGCACCGGGGGGAGGCGGGCTGGCTGCAGAATATCTGCCATTAAATCCACCTGAGCCAATTATTCTTATTGCAATATTTGCATTGGACATTCTTGCAGCTGTTGCATTGCAAACAATTTAAATTAAATGTTAGCATTTTATGTTAAGCTTATTTTTCTTGAGCCAACATTGGCAGTGCCATGATGCCCACCCTCCTGCACTGATGCCACCGTGCCCCCCCCGCCCTCCGCCCACCCACCTCCCGCCCTCTGCCCAACCATCCGCCGTGCCCCCCACCCCTCTGCCCCGTCGCCCCAACCCACCCATCCACCCACCCCGCTCCCACCCACCCAGTCTGCCCCTCTTTCCGCCTCCCCCACCCACAGCCCACCCATCCGCCGCAGCACTGGGTGTAATCCAGAACATACTGTGCAGAAGGAGGCCATTCGGCCCATCGAGTCTGCACCGACCCACTAAAGCTCTCACTTCCAACCTATCCCCGTAACCCAATAACCCCTCCTAATCTTTTTTGGTCACTAAGGGCAATTTATCACGGCCAATCCACCTAACCTGCACGTCTTTGGACTGTGGGAGGAAACCGGAGCACCCGGAGGAAACCCACGCACACACGGGGAGAACGTGCAGACACCGCATAGACAGTGACCCAGCGGGGAATCGAACCTGGGACGCTGGTGCTGTGAAGCCACAGTGCTAACCACTGTGCTACCGTGCCACCCAGTTGATGTTAATGTAGTTAATTCTGCTGCCCTACACTGTATCCAGTGCTGTTGTCATATATTGTGTCCTGCGCTGGGTGTCACATACTGTATCCAGCACTGGGTGTAATATATGTACTCAGCACTGGATGTAGTATACTGTAACCAGCGCTGTGTGTCATGTACAGTATCCAGTGTTGGATGCTAACATACTGTAACTAGCATTAGGTATCATATACTGTATCCAGCGCTGGGTGTCATATACTGTGTCATATACTGTATCCAGTGCTGAGTGTTAACATACTGTAACCAGCATTGGATGTAGTATACTGTAACCAGCACTGGATGTCATATACAGTATTCAGTGCTGGGTGTCATATACTGTATCCCGCATTGGGTGCAGTATACTGTGTCCAGCACTGGGTGTCATATACTATATACAGTGCTGGGTGTTAACATACTCTGACCAGCACTGGGTGTAATATATGTACTCAGCGCTGGATGTAGTATACTGTATCCAGCGCTGGGTGTCATATACGATATCCAGTGCTGGGTGTCATAAACTGTATCCAGCGCTGGGTGTAATATATGTTTTTTTCAAATGTATTTTATTACAAACATATACCAAAACAGGTTACAGCGAATAAACACCCTGGGAAACATACTTTCGAACAATCAACTATAGTCTGTACAGATCTTTCCCCCTTTTCACCTCTCTCCCGCGATGCGCGAACACCTGCAACCTTTTAACCGGCCCATTCAGTCCTGGACGTTCTACGTTACCAGCCTTCCCAGAGGCCTTATGCCTTCAAGCCCCGCTACCGTCTGTCATCTTCCCCACTTAACCCCCGCCCCTTTAATTCCACCCTGTACCTAGCCCATCCCAGATGGCCCCTTTCTCCACCCTTAACCATGTCATCTCTCACCCCCTGCCAGGTTGCAACAATCTCGCGGCCACCCCTCTCGGCCTTCTCCCCCACCACCTCATTTCCATTCACCAGCATAACCTGCTAGTGCAGCAGCCCCTGCCAAATGCAATTACCAATGACCTCCCCTTCCCCTGCCCACTCCTCAGCTCAAGGAGGAAGGTTCCCTGTTGACCTTACCCTCCCCTGCCCAAACAAAGACTTCTTCTGAACTCCAGACAGCTTTCTCCAAAAGCAAACAAACAAATGTTAAACATAAACAGTCCCATAAAACAGGAGGCAGGGACGGGAACATCCATCCCCACATAAACTTTCCACCCCATACAATCCCAACAGTCCAACAGTAAACCCCACCCCCCCCGCACAAAAAAGCATGAATATTCCCCAATCCCTACCTCCACTTCAAACATGCTCCCGCCCATTACAGTGCCAGCACCCCGGTTCCCAAGCATAGTTCTCCCCCAGTTTATGCTCCTTAATGAAGTCTTCGGCCGCCTCTGGTGTCTCGAAATAATACTCCCGGCCTCCGAACGTCACCCATAATTCCGCCGGGTAGAGCCCCCCAAACCTGATCTGCCGCCGGTACAGCACCGCCTTGGCCTTGTCGAAGCTTGCCTGTCGCTTTGCCAACTCTGCTCCGATGTCCTGATAAATTTGGACCCTATTCCCCTCCCAGTCGCAGCTACGCTTCTCCCTGGCCCACCGCAGAATCTTCTCTTTCTCTTCAAATTTGTGAAGCTTCACGATCACCGCCCGCGGCGGCTCCCCAGCTTGAGGCTTTTGCCTTGGAGACCTCTCGGCTCGGTCCACTTCAGGTGCCTTATCTAGCACCCCTTCTGCCACCAGCCCCGCCAGCATCCTCGAGACGAATCTCGTGGCACTCACGCCTTGCACTCCTTCAGGCAGGCCCACTATTCGCAGGTTCTGCCTTCTCGAGGCATTCTCCTGCTCCTCCACCTTTGCCTTAATGTTTTACAGAGGTCTAGGAGCCCGACCTCCGCCTCCAGAGTCACCACATGATCGTTGTGGTCCGAGATCACTCCTACAATCTCCCGAATCTGTGACCCCTGCACCTCCAAACACTTCTCTTCCCGTTCCAGAGAACTCGTCAGGGGTGCCACCGCTTCTTCAATGGCCTTTGCGAGATCTTCTCGCATTAATTCCCTCTGCTGCTGGAATTCAGCTTTAATGAAGGCCATCAAGTCAAGTTGAAGCCTTCCAGCTTGCATCAGCCCTTCCCCCGCCTGCATGCTTAAAGTAGGCTTTTGCTGTTGCTGCAGTACAAGCTTGTTCCAACTTTTCAGCCAAACCTTTCACTGTTTTCTGCCTGGTCTGGTAACCAGCAGACATACCACTCCCAGGGAAACTACTCCTCCAACATTCACCTATGTCTTTTGATCCGAATTCCACCCAGTATTGGTTAAAAAGAGCTCCTTTCTGTGACTTTCAGCTGGAGCTGCCGTGTATGTGTCCACTCACGCCAAGGCCCACACCGGAGAGTCTCTGGGTGTAATATCTGAACTCAGCGCTGGATGTAATATACTATAATCAGCACTGGGTGTCATATACTGTGTCATATACTGTATCCAGTGCTGGGTGTCATATACAGTATCCAGCATTGGGGGTCATATACTGTATCCAGTGCTGGGTGTCATATACAGTATCCAGCATTGGGGGTCATATACTGTATCCAGTGCTGGGTGTCATATATATCCTGCACTGGGTGTCATATACTGTAACCAGCGCTGGGTGTTAATATACTGTATCCTGCACTGGGTGTCATATACTGTAACCAGCGCTGGGTGTCATATACTGTATCCTGCACTGGGTGTCATATACTGTAAACAGCGCTGGGTGTTAATATACTGTATCCAGCGCTGGGTGTCATATACTGTATCCAGTGATGGGTGTCATCTACTGTATCCTGCACTGGGTGTCATATACTGTAAACAGCGCTGGGTGTTAATATACTGTATCCAGCGCTGGGTGTCATATACTGTATCCTGCACTGGGTGTCATATACTGTAAACAGCGCTGGGTGTTAATATACTGTATCCAGCATTGGGGGTCATATACTGTATCCAGTGCTGGGTGTCATATATATCCAGCGCTGGGTGTCATATACCGTATGCAGTGCTGGGTGTCATATACTGTATCCAGCGCTGGTTGTTAATATACTGTACGCTGGTGTCCCTTACAATGAAATGTCAACCTGATGAAGCCACAACACAGGTCGAAGAGTAAAGTCGCCATAGTCCCAAATAACCATAGGCTTCCGCCTTTCAGGGGGAGAGCTGACTGATGGTATTTAACCTGAGGATCATCACACCTCAGACAAGGGGCAAGGTTGAGAAGGCGGGGCCTTCATGAATGACCTCAGCCAGTACGGGAATTGAACCCTCGCTGCTGGCCTCGCTCTGCATCATGAACCAGCTGTCTAGCCAACTGAGCTAAACCAGCCCCCAACACAGGCCTACTTGGATGTTAAACAGCGGAAACAGCATGTGATAGACAGAGCTAAGTAACCTAACAACTCACAGATCAGATCTAAGCTTTGTAGTTCTGCTACATCCAGTCATGAAAAGTGGTGGACAATTAAATAACTCACCAGAGGATGAGACTCCACAAATATCACCATCACCAATAATGGGAGAAACCAGCACATCAGTGCAAAAAACAAGGCTGAAGCGTTCACAACTATCTTTCAACCAAGTGTCAAGTGAATGATTTATCTTGGCCTCCTCCAGAGGTCCCGAGTATCGCAGATGCCAGTCTTGAGCCAATTCAATTTATTTTGTATGATATCAAGAAATGACTGAAGGTGGAAGGCACTGGATACCGCAAAGGCCATGGGTCAGGCGAAATTCCGGCAATTGTGCTGTAGACTAGCTGTGGCCCTAACCAAACTGTTCCATACTCTATAAATTTAGAGTACCCAATTCTTTTTTTTTTCCAATTAAGGGGCAATTTAGCATGGCCAATCCACCTAGCCTGCACATCTTTGGGTTGTGGGCGCGAAACCCACGCAAACACGGGGAGAATGTGCAAACTCCACACAGACAGTGACCCAGAGCCAGGATCGAACCTGGGACCTCGGCGCCGTGAGGCAGCAGGGTTAACCCACTGTGCCACCGTGCTGCCCGTACAGCTGCAACGTTGACAACTACCCAGCAATGCGGAAAATTGTCCAACGAAACAGGACAAATCCAATCCGGTCAATAACCGCCCATCAGTCCACTCTCGATCATTTGCAAAGTGATGGAACTGCTATTAAGTGGCATTTACTTAGCAATAACCTGCTCAATGATGCTCACATGAGGCCCACCAGCTCCTGACCTCTTACAATCATAATTGAAAAGAGCTGAACTCAAGAGGTGAGCTGAGAGTAATTGGACTTGACACCAAAGCTACATTTGACCAAGAGTGGCATCAAGGTGCCCTGGCAAAACTGAAGTCAAGGGAATCAGGGGGAAAACTATCCCCTGTCATACCTGGCACAGAGGAAACTGATTGTGGTATTGGAGGTCAGTCATCTCAGTCCCAGGACATCACTGCAGGAGTTCCTCAGTGTTCTAGGCCCAACCACCTTCGGCTGCTTTATCAATGCACTTCCTTACATCATAAGGTCAGGAGTGAGGATAATTGCTGATCACTGCAAAATGTTCAGCACTATGACTGGGAATTATAATATTGTAATGTGTTGCATGTAAATATTCTGGATATTTGGAGGGGGTGTGGTAATGGGGGGTTGAGTTTGGAGGGAGTGTGCTAATGAGGGGGGAGGGAGTGTGCTAATGAGGGTTGGGATTGGAGTGGGTGTGGTAATGGGGTTTGGGTTTGGAGGGGGTGGTAATGGGGTTGGGTTGGGCGGGGGTGTGGTAATGGGGGTAGGGTTTGGAAGGAGTGGTAATGGGGGATTGAGTTTGGAGGGGGTGTGGAATGGGGGTTGGGTTTGGAGGGGGTGTGGTAATGGGGGTAGGGTTTGGAAGGAGTGGTAATGGGGGATTGAGTTTGGACGGGGTGGTAATGGGGTTGGGTTTGGCAGGGTTGTGGTAATGGGGGTAGGGTTTGGAAGGAGTGGTAATGGGGTTGGGTTTGGAGGGGGTGTGGTAATGGGGGTAGGGTTTGGAAGGAGTGGTAATGGGGGATTGAGTTTGGAGGGGGTGTGGAATGGGGGTTGGGTTTGGAGGGGGTGTGGTAATGGGGGTAGGGTTTGGAAGGAGTGGTAATGGGGGATTGAGTTTGGACGGGGTGGTAATGGGGTTGGGTTTGGCAGGGTTGTGGTAATGGGGGTAGGGTTTGGAAGGAGTGGTAATGGGGGATTGAGTTTGGACGGGGTGGTAATGGGGTTGGGTTTGGAGGGGGTGTGGTAATGGGGGTAGGGTTTGGAAGGAGTGGTAATGGGGTTGGGTTTGGAGGGGGTGGTAATGGGGTTGGGTTTGGAGGGGGTGTGGTAATGGGGGTAGGGTTTGGAAGGAGTGGTAATGGGGTTGGGTTTGGAGGGGGTGTGGTAATGGGGGTAGGGTTTGGAAGGAGTGGTAATGGGGGATTGAGTTTGGACGGGGTGGTAATGGGGTTGGGTTTGGCAGGGTTGTGGTAATGGGGGTAGGGTTTGGAAGGAGTGGTAATGGGGTTGGGTTTGGAGGGGGTGTGGAATGGGGGTAGGGTTTGGAGATTGTGTGGTAATGGGGGTAGGGTTTGGAAGGGGTGGTAATGGGGGTTGGGTTTGATGGGGTTGTGGTAGTGGAGTTGGGTTTGGAGTGGATGTGGTAATGGGGTTGGGTTTGGAGTGGATGTGGTAATGGGGTTGGGTTTGGAGAGGGAGTGGTAATGGGGGGTTGATTTTGGAGGGGGTGTGGTAATGAGGGACTGAGTTTGGAGGGGGTGTGATAGTGGGGGTTGGGTTTGGAGGGGGTGTGGTAATGGGGGATTGAGTTTGGAGGGGGTGTGATAGTAGGGGTTGGATTTGGAGGGGGTGTTGTAATGGGGGATTGAGTTTGGAGGGGGTGTGGTAATGGGGGTAGGGTTTGGAAGAGGTGGTAATGGGGTTGGGTTTGGCGGGGGTTGGGTTTGGCGTGGGTTGGGTTTGGCGGGGATTGGGTTTGGCAGGGTGTACTAATGGGGGTCGGGTTTGGCGGGTGTCGGGTTTGGCGGGGGTCGGGTTTGGCGGGGGTCGGGTTTGGCGGGGGTCGGGCTTGGCGGGGGCCGGGGTCGGGTTTGGCGGGGGTCGGGTTTGGCGGGGGTCGGGTTTGGTGGGGTGTGCTAATGGGGGTTGAGTTTGGAATGTCTGTGGTTCTATGTTGGGTGGGAAGTGTGGGGTGGACGGGGGTTGTTGCTTTTGGAAACACTTAGGATCTGAGCTGTCTGCCCTGAGTTTTAATTACCTGGGCTGGTTGCTTGCTCATCGTTGTTGATTTCTACTTTCTAATAATTATAATTAATTAATAACTTATTGATTTTATCTGGTGTTGTATACAGGAGGTGATGAGCAGATTTAGGTTTTAATTGAAGCAGGGTTCACAGGTATTGTTTTATGGACCAATTCTTCCTGATGTCATTCAGTCCTCATTTTAAAATCATACTGTTTGTTCCAATGAGTCAATTCTGATTTTTAATGGGAAATGCCTCTACAAACTCACACTTGTGCCGGTGATGGGACGGCCATGTAGCTGGGTCCAGTGTAGGCTTTTAACTGCAGCCCTGAATGACTCTGGAGTTCATCATGTGTTCACTTCCTTAACTGCCCACAATTCTGGGTATTACTCAGCTGTGTACTGAGGGGCTTCCAGACACCAGGCCTACACTTTTTCCCATTGTGTGCTTTTGTCTGAAATAGGAAAGGAAATAATTACATTTCTATAAAAATAACTTCATTGAAGCCTATTTGTGACAATAAGCGATTATTGTTATTATTATTATTGTGACAGTAAAGATTATTATTATTCATGAAACTTGGACATTTTATTGTGTAAAAGTTGTTCTGAAGTAGAAAGTACGCCAGCCAATTTATGCACAGCAACCTCCCACAGTAACGCGATAGTGAGCAGATAATTTGGTTTTTGTGATGTTGATTGTGGAATAAATATCGGCCAGGACACGAGGGAGAATTCCATCACTGTCCTTTAAATTGTATCATGGAGCCTTTTACACCTGTACTCAGCCTCATATGAAAGGTGGCACATCTGAGGGTGCACGACTGCACGAGTGCTGCACTATGTGTTTTTACTCTCTGAGGTGGACCCACCACTTGTTGACACAGAGAAATGGAGAGGTAGATCTGATGAGGACAGGCTTAGGCTCTGTCTCCTCATTGCATCTGGACAACTTGTGGAATTGTTTTTAAGGCTCAGGCAAGTGAGGTGGTTGAGGGCAGCTGGGAACCTCTGAATCGAAACCCGACCACAGAACTGCATCTTCCGAAGAGGAGAGAAGTAAAGTTTGGCGGGGGGGGGGGGGGTTATTATTGTCACATGTATTAGTAGACAGTGAAAAGTATTGTTTCTGGCATGCTGTACAAACAATGTGTACCGTACATAGGGAAGGAAGGAGAGGCTGCAGAATATAATGTTACAGTTATAGCAAGGTGTAGAGAAAAGATCAACTTAATACGAGGTAGGTCCATTCAAAAGTCTGATGGCAGTAGGGCAGAAGCTGTTCTTGAGTCGGTTGGTCCGTGACCTCAAACTTTGCTATCTTTTTCCTGACGGAAGAAGGTATGTCCGGGGTGCGTGGGGTTCTTAATTATGCTGGCTGCCTTTCCGAGGCAGCGGGAATTATAGATCGAGTCAATGGACGGGAGGCTGGTTTGCGTGATGGGCTGGGCTACATTCACGACCTTTTGTAGTTTCCTGCGGTCTTGGGCAGAGCAGGCTCCATACCAAGCTGTGATACAACCAGAAAGAATGCTTTCTGTGGTGCATCTGTAGCAGTTGGTGAGAGTCGTAGGTGACATGCCAAATTTCCTTCGTCTTCTGAGAAAGTAGAGTCGCTGGTGGGCTTTCTTAACTATAGTGTCGGCATGGGGGGGGACCAGGACAGGTTGTTGGTGAAGGATGGGGATGGGGGTGAAGGAATGGGAAGAGTGAGCAAACACCAAAGGGTGAGGCGCGCAGATAGATAAGATGTTCACCAAGAGGATTCCTATTCATGTGCCCTTTATAAGTAATGCTCTGTTTTCTCTTCCAGATCAGCGGGACACAATGGCAACCACCACCACTATTAGTCCCTGTGAATATCTCCAACCAGCAGCAGCAACCATGATCGAGGTAAGGGAGACAATTCTCCAGCACCTGCTAACAAAACAAAACTCATAGCCTAACGCCAAAACAAAACTCATAGCGTAACGCCTATGGTCATTGGAACTAAATCAGCCACATCCTACACTTTAGGGGTCACTGGACAATGATCAGAGCCTGAATCTGACTGACGTTCCCCTTGCCTGGCAAAACGAGGCTGTGTCAAGGTTCAGGGGCCCAACAGGAGATCAGGAATTGAACCGTGTTCGGTTGTATGTGGGGCAGTGGATTTACATTCTCAGTCACCACTTACTTAGACATAGGACCTTCCATGTCGGGTAGCAGAATGATTAGCACTGTGGCTTCACAGCGCCAGGGTCCCAGGTTCGATTCCCGGCTTGGGTCACTGTCTGTGCGGAGTCTGCACGTTCTCCCCGTGTCTGCGTGGGTTTCCTCCAGATGCTCCGGTTTCCTCCCGAAAGCCGTGCTGTTAGGTGAATTGGACATTCTGAATTCTCCCTCTGTGTACCCGAACAGGTGCCGGAATGTGGCGACGAGGGGATTTTCACAGGGACTTCATTGCAGTGTTAATGTAAGCCTACTAGGGAAAATAAAGATTATTATACATATTAACGCACAAGGCAGCCAAGCCACAGGCTTATGTCTGTTTCCATAGCTAGTTTTTCCTGGAACAGGTTTCCAGCTTGTCACCAGCGACTTTGGCATGATGGGTACTACCCCGAGTCAAGAATGGCTGACCAGAGGGCAGCACAGTGGCTCAGTGGTTAGCATTGCAGTCTCACGGCGCCGAGGTCCCAGGTTCGATCCTGGCTCTGGGTCACTGTCCGTGTGGAGTTTGCACATTCACCCCGTGTTTGCGTGGGTTTCGCCCCCACAACACAAAGATGTGCTGGGTAGGTGGATTGAACATGCTAAATTGCCCCTTAAATTGGAAATAAATAAATTGGGCACTCTAAATTTAAAAAAAAAGAATGGCTGAGCAGGAGACTCTCCTGGTCTTGCTGCCTTTGAAAGGATTTTACTGGTTGATAATCACCCTGTCTGACCAAGTTATGAACACATCTTCCACGGCCATCAAATCCTGGAGTGGGACCTGAACCTGGAGGTTCTGGCTCAGAACAGAGACACTACTACCTGTGCCACAAGACCACCGTCCAAGTCATCGGAGAGTGCCGTGAAATTAAATCACATTCGTTGTGTACATACATAAAATCCTTCAGGGCAGTTTGATAAATCAGCACCATTGATGAGAGGTCTCAAATACCAGCAGCATTTACTGAAGAATTGTATGATCAATTAGGGGAGCACGGTAGCACAAGTGGCTTCACAGCGCCAGGGTCCCAGGTTTGATTCCCCGCTGGGTCACTGTCTGTGCGGAGTCTGCACGTTCTCCCCGTTTCTGCGTGGGTTTCCTCCGGGTGCTCCGGTTTCCTCCCACAGTCCAAACACGTGCAGGTTAGGTGGATTGGCCATGCTAAATTGCCCTTAGTGACCAAAAAGGTTAGGAGGGGTTATTGGGTTACAGGAATAGGGTGGAAGTGAGGGCTTAAGTGCGTCGGTGCAGACTCGATGGGCCGAATGGCCTCCTTCTGCACTGTATGTTCTAATGTCAGATGATTTCCTGATGATACTTGCAGACTTGGCACACCCTCCAATAACACACCTCTGTAATTTGTATAAATATTATCAGGAACTACAGTGGCAAACATTTGGAGACAAGATGTGAGGTATGGTTTAATAGGTAGCATTTTTGCCTCTGAGTGAGAAAGTCATGGGTTCAAACTAGCGACTTGAGCACATAATGCATGCTGACATTCCCCAGTGCCGTACTAAGGGGAAGTCACACTGCCAGGGGCGCTGTCTTTTGGATGAGTCAGTGAACCGAGGCACCGCCTGCCCACTCAGGTGGACAGAAAAATCCCGTAGCATGATTTGAAGACAAGAAGGGGAGTTTCCTCACCCTACATCCTCCAACTCCCCTCTTCACCCCCCCCCTTCCCCCCAGGCCCCACCCCATTGTCCTAGCCAATACGTGCTCCTCAAGCAATGTCATTAAAACAGATAATCTCCTTGCTGTTTGTGGGAGCCATCTGTGTAAAGAATGGCCGCTGGCAGCACGGTGGCGCAGTGGTTAGCACTGCTGCCTCACGGCGCCGAGGTCCCAGGTTCGATCCCGGCTCTGGGTCACTGTCCGTGTGGAGTTTGCACATTCTCCCCGTGTCTGCATGGGTTTTGCCCCCACAACCCAAAGATGTGCAGAGTAGGCGGATTGGCCACGCTAAATTGCCCCTTAATTGGAAAAAAAAGATTTGGGTACTCTAAATTTTTTTTTTTTTAAAGTATGGCTGCCATATTTCTTAGATTATAGTGACCATACTTACATTGGCACCTCTTAAGGATGTGAAGTTGGAATGGGCCGTAAGTGCTGGTCTAGCCGGCGAAAGCCACATCCCACGAATGAATTTAAAGAGAGAAAGGCACAATAAAAAAATTAGACTTTCTAATCTTTCTTATTTCTTTCCCTTTTTTCCTCTGGCTGCTGCTCCAGGATTCGCAGCCGTCTCCTCTGGCCCTCCTGGCAGCTACATGCAGCAAGATTGGTCCTCCGGCTGTGGAATCCAGCTCCTCGCCCACCCCAGTGGCTGTACAGGTGGTCACCAAGAAGCTTCCACTGTTGAAACCGGCGCCAGCACCCAATGGGCAAAATGGGGGAAATTTCAGTTTAATTGGAGCCAATGGGAAAGTTTTTCAAATCCAGGGGTCACAAGTGACCAGCCAGGCCATTAGCCCCTCCGTCTCTGGACAGTTAGTGCTGGCTATTCAGAACCAAGCGATGGTCAGCAAAGGCTCACGACAGAACATTCAGTATCAGGTCATCCCCCAGGTCCAGACCCTGGGGGGACAGACCCTTCAGATTGCCAATGTCCAGCAAAATTTGGCAGGTCAGATTCAGATCATTCCAGGGACCAACCAGGCCTTTGTCACCACTGCGGTAGCTTCCAATGCACAGAAGATCTCTCCCCAGAAGATGCATATGAAGCCTGCTGTGTCACTCCCTGTCCAGGTTCAGAAGATCAGGAGCACAACTGTACAAGCCCAGGGCAACATTATCAAACTGGCAGGTGGTGGAAACGTGGCATTGTCTGTGCCCATTAGTAATTTGGTTGGCGCCGGTGATGGAACTGCCATACAGTTGACTGGCGATGCCATTTGTGGAACAGGCTCGATGAAGCTCAGCAAGAGGTCGAGAAGGAAATCGGCGAATCCGGCAGCAGTGACAGAAACGATGACGCTGGTGGAGACTTCGTCAGGAAATGTCATTCAGCCAGGAACCAACGTGCTGTTGGTGCAGAGCCCTGGCTCCAATGTTATGCAACAAGTGCAGATGATGCAGCCGAAACAGGAGCAGGCGGTGCAGACCATCCCCCAACAGGCTATCCGCGTGGTGCAGGCAGCCTCCTTGAGCGGCCACACCCTTCCCACCGTCCCCCAGAAATCCCCACAAAACCTGCAGGTCCAGACCAGCGAGCACAACTCCACGCCGGTCATCATCAGAACCCAATCCGTCTCTTCCTCGGGACAGGTGAACTGGCACACCTTGCAGGTGAAGAACTCCTCGCCACTTCAACAAGGCTCCAGCCTCTCGAGCAGCTTTCCCCGGATTGCCCCAGCCTCAAGCGGGAAGAGATCCTCTGTCGGCTCTTTGATCCGGAAGGGGACTGCCTTGCCGAGGATTGCTCCGGCAGGGGGCGCCATTAACCTGAACACTGCACAGTTTGCCGCTGGCCAGGCAATTCAGACCATCAGCATCAACGGCCTACAGGTGCCAGGACTTCCAGTAACTGTCACCAATGCTGCAGGTGAGAGGCACTTTATCCAAGGATTTTCACACCACCAAATTTAACACAGCGAGTTTTTGTGATCTGTATTTCGCTGACTGAAAGGGCAGTGGATCGGATTGAAAGGTAACTTTCAAAAGGGAATTGGATAAACGTTTGCAAGGCCGTAGAGGAAGAGAGGGGGGGGGGGCCTGGGGGTGGTGTGGGACTAGTTAGATTAGATGTGGCACAGACAGAATGGGCTGAGGGCCGTCCTTTGCTATGTCTGTCATTCTTGGACTTTGAGCAAGCGTCAATAATTTATTGAAATAGTTGAGAGAAACAGTAAGGAGCAGTCCAGCTCCTTGAAGCTGTTTCATCATTCAGTTAAATTGTGGCTGAACCTAGAATGACCCAGCACAAAAAGAGGCCATTCAGCCCATTATCCCTGTGCCAGCCCTCTGAAAGAGCTATCCAATAATTTCCACTGCCCTGCTCTTTCCTTTACCCTTCAAGTATTTATCTGATTCTATTTTGAAAGTCTCTTCCACCGCCCTTTCAGGCAGCACATTCCAGATTGTAAATAGTCGCAGCCTAAATAATCCTCCTCATCCTTACCTCTGGCACGTTCGCCAGTTACCGGTGCTTACTGACCCACCTACAGTTGGAAACATATTGTTTTGTGATTCTAATATTTGATAGATTGGATAAGGAGCAGTGGCGTTGTGGTAGTGTTGCTGGATTAGTGATCCAGGGACCAAGAGTCTGGGGACCTGAGTTCAGACCCCACCGTGGCAGATGGTGAAATCTCAATTCAATAAAAAGTTCAATAAAAAAATTAGAATCACAACAAAGAACAAAGAACAAAGAACAAAGAAATGTACAGCACAGGAACAGGCCCTTCGGCCCTCCAAGCCCGTGCCGACCATACTGCCCGACTAAACTACACTCTTCTACACTTCCTGGGTCCGTATCCTTCTATTCCCATCCTATTCATATATTTGTCAAGATGCCCCTTAAATGTCCCTATCGTCCCTGCTTCCACTACCTCCTCCGGTAGTGAGTTCCAGGCACCCACTACCCTCTGCGTAAAAAACTTGCCTCGTACATCTACTCTAAACTTTGCCCCTCTCACCTTAAACCTATGCCCCCTAGTAATTGACCCCTCTACCCTGGGGAAAAGCCTCTGACTATCCACTCTGTCTATGCCCCTCATAATTTTGTATACCTCTATCAGGTCGCCCCTCAACCTCCTTCGTTCCAGTGAGAACAAACCGAGTTTATTCAATCGCTCCTCATAGCTTATGCCCTCCATACCAGGCAACATTCTGGTAAATCTCTTCTGCACCCTCTCTAAAGCCTCCACATCCTTCTGGTAGTGTGGCGACCAGAATTGAACACTATACTCCAAGTGTGGCCTAACTAAGGTTCTATACAGCTGCAACATGACTTGCCAATTCTTATACTCAATGCCCCGGCCAATGAAGGCAAGCATGCCGTATGCCTTCTTGACTACCTTCTCCACCTGTGTAGCCCCTTTCAGTGATCTGTGGACCTGTACTCCTAGATCTCTTTGACTTTCAATACTCTTGAGGGTTCTACCATTCACTGTATATTCCCTACCTGCATTAGCCCTTCCAAAATGCATTACCTCACATTTGTCCAGGTTAAACTCCATCTGCCATCTCTCCGCCCAAGTCTCCAGACAATCTAAATCCTGCTGTATCCTCAGACAGTCCTCATCGCTATCCGCAATTCCACCAACCTTTGTGTCGTCTGCAAACTTACTAATCAGACCAGTTACATTTTCCTCCAAATCATTTATATATACTACAAAGAGCAAAGGTCCCAGCACTGATCCCTGTGGAACACCACTGGTCACAGCCCTCCAATTAGAAAAGCATCCCTCCATTGCTACCCTCTGCCTTCTATGGCCTAGCCAGTTCTGTATCCACCTTGCCAGTTCACTCCTGATCCCAACAACAATGAAACAATTGCTGCAAAAACCCATCTGGTTCACTAATGTCCTTTAGGGAAGGAAATCTGCCGCCCTGACCTGGTCTGGCCTTCATGTGACTCCAGACCCACAGCAATGTGGTTGACTCTTAGCTGTCCTCGGGGATGGGCAATAAATGCTGACCCAGCGACGCCCACATCCCAGGAACAAATAAAGTGAAAATTTAAAATCCTCTTTCCTGTTTGTTCATTACCCCTTGATACCCATCCCGATCTATAATCTAACAATACAATTCCTCGGCTGCACAGAGGGTTAGATGATGCAGTGCTTTGGTTGCTATCTTTCACATAGCTTTCCAACCATATGTTGTCAGTAAGGATCAAACTGTTAGTATGGCTCTGTGGGTGACCCTTACACCTGTAAGTCAGAAGGCTCAGGATTCAATTTCCACTCCAGAGACTTGAGGCTGACATCTTAGTGCAGTATTGAGGGAATGCTGCACGGTCCGAGGAGCAGTACTGAGGGAATGCTACACAGTCCGAGGAGCAGTATTGAGGGAATGCTGCACGGTCCGAGGAGCAGTATTGAGGGAATGCTGCACGGTCCGAGGAGCAGTATTGAAGGAATGCTGCACGGTCCGAGGAGCAGTATTGAGGGAATGTTGCACAATCCGAGGAGCAGTATTGCGGGAATGCTGCACGGTCCGAGGAGCAGTATTGAGGGAATGCTGCACGGTCCGAGGAGCAGTATTGAGGGAATGCTGCACGGTCCGAGGAGCAGTACTGAGGGAATGCTGCACGGTCCGAATGGCAGTATTGAGGGAATGCTGCACGGTCCGAGGAGCAGTATTGAAGGAATGCTGCACGGTCCGAGGAGCAGTATTGAGGGAATGTTGCACAATCCGAGGAGCAGTATTGCGGGAATGCTGCACGGTCCGAGGAACAGTATTGAGGGAATACTGCACGGTCAGAGGAGGAGCACTGAGGGAATGCTGCACGGTCCGAGGAGCAGTGTTGAGGGAATGCTGCACGGTCTGAGGAGCAGTACTGAGGGAATGCTGCACGGTCAGAGGAGCAGTATTGAGGGAATGCTACACGGTCCGAGGAGCAGTATTGAGGGAATGCTGCACGGTCAGAGGAACAGTATTGAGGGAATGCTGCACGGTCCGAGGAGCAGTATTGAGCGAATGCTGCACGGTCCGAGGAGCAGTATTGTGGGAATGCTGCACGGTCCGAGGAGCAGTATTGAGGGAATGCTGCACAGTCCGAGGAGCAGTATTGAGGGAATGCTGCACGGTCCGAGGAGCAGTATTGAGGGAATGCACGGTCCGAGGAGCAGTATTGAGGGAATGCTGCACGGTCCGAGGAGCAGTATTGAGGGAATGCTGCACGGTCCGAGGAGCAGTATTGAGGGAATGCTACACGGTCCGAGGAGCAGTATTGAGGGAATGCTGCACGGTCCGAGGAGCAGTATTGAGGGAATGCTGCACGGTCCGAGGAGCAGTATTGAGGGAATGCTGCACGGTCCGAGGAGCAGTATTGAGGGAATGCTGCACGGTCCGAGGAGCAGTATTGTGGGAATGCTGCACGGTCCGAGGAGCAGTATTGAGGGAATGCTGCACGGTCCGAGTAGCTGTATTGAGGGAATGCTGCACGGTCCGAGGAGCAGTATTGAGGGAATGCTGCACGGTCCGAGGAGCAGTACTGAGGGAGTGCTGCACGGTCCGAGGAGCAGTATTGAGGGAATGCTGCACGGTCCGAGGAGCAGTATTGAGGGAATGCTGCACGGTCCGAGGAGCAGTATTGCGGGAATGCTGCACGGTCCGAGGAGCAGTATTGAGGGAGTGCTGCACGGTCCGAGGAGCAGTATTGAGGGAATGTTGCACGGTCCGAGGAGCAGTATTGAGGGAATGCTACACGGTCCGAGGAGCAGTATTGAGGGAATGCTGCACGGTCCGAGGAGCAGTATTGAGGGAATGCTGCACGGTCCGAGGAGCAGTATTGAGGGAATGCTGCACGGTCCGAGGAGCAGTATTGAGGGAATGCTGCACGGTCCGAGGAGCAGTATTGAGGGAATGCTGCACGGTCCGAGGAGCAGTATTGAGGGAATGCTGCACGGTCCGAGGAGCAGTATTGAGGGAATGCACGGTCCGAGGAGCAGTATTGAGGGAATGCTACACGGTCCGAGGAGCAGTATTGAGGGAATGCTGCACGGTCCGAGGAGCAGTATTGAGGGAATGCTACACGGTCCGAGGAGCAGTATTGAGGGAATGCTGCACGGTCCGAGGAGCAGTATTGAGGGAATGCTGCACGGTCCGAGGAGCAGTATTGAGGGAATGCTGCACGGTCCGAGGAGCAGTACTGAGGGAATGCTGCACGGTCCGAGGAACAGTACTGAGGGAATGCTGCACGGTCCGAGGAACAGTATTGAGGGAATGCTGCACGGTCCGAGGGGCAGTACTGAGGGAATGTTGCACGGTCCGAGGAGCAGTATTGAGGGAATGCTGCACGGTCCGAGGAGCAATATTGAGGGAATGCTGCACGGTCCGAATGGCAGTATTGAGGGAATGTTGCACGGTCCGAGGAGCAGTATTGAGGGAATGCTGCACGGTCCGAGGAGCAGTATTGAGGGAATGCTGCACGGTCCGAGGAGCAGTATTGAGGGAATGCTGCACGGTCCGAGGAGCAGTATTGAGGGAATGCTGCACGGTCCGAGGAGCAGTATTGAGGGAATGCTGCACGGTCCGAGGAGCAGTATTGAGGGAATGCTGCACGGTCCGAGGAGCAGTATTGAGGGAATGCTACACAGTCCGAGGAGCAGTATTGAGGGAATGCTGCACGGTCCGAGGAGCAGTATTGAGGGAATGCTGCACGGTCCGAGGAGCAGTATTGAGGGAATGCTGCACGGTCCGAGGAGCAGTATTGAGGGAATGCTGCACGGTCCGAGGAGCAGTATTGAGGGAATGCTGCACGGTCCGAGGAGCAGTATTGAGGGAATGCTGCACGGTCCGAGGAGCAGTATTGAGGGAATGCTGCACGGTCCGAGGAGCAGTATTGAGGGAATGCTGCACGGTCCGAGGAGCAGTATTGAGGGAATGCTACACGGTCCGAGGAGCAGTATTGAGGGAATGCTGCACGGTCCGAGGAGCAGTATTGAGGGAATGCTGCACGGTCCGAGGAGCAGTATTGAGGGAATGCTGCACGGTCCGAGGAGCAGTACTGAGGGAATGCTGCACGGTCCGAGGAACAGTACTGAGGGAATGCTGCACGGTCCGAGGAACAGTATTGAGGGAATGCTGCACGGTCCGAGGAGCAGTATTGAGGGAATGCTGCACGGTCCGAGGAGCAGTACTGAGGGAATGCTGCACGGTCCGAGGAACAGTACTGAGGGAATGCTGCACGGTCCGAGGAACAGTATTGAGGGAATGCTGCACGGTCCGAGGGGCAGTACTGAGGGAATGTTGCACGGTCCGAGGAGCAGTATTGAGGGAATGCTGCACGGTCCGAGGAGCAATATTGAGGGAATGCTGCACGGTCCGAATGGCAGTATTGAGGGAATGTTGCACGGTCCGAGGAGCAGTATTGAGGGAATGCTGCACGGTCCGAGGAGCAGTATTGAGGGAATGCTGCACGGTCCGAGGAGCAGTATTGAGGGAATGCTGCACGGTCCGAGGAGCAGTATTGAGGGAATGCTGCACGGTCCGAGGAGCAGTATTGAGGGAATGCTGCACGGTCCGAGGAGCAGTATTGAGGGAATGCTGCACGGTCCGAGGAGCAGTATTGAGGGAATGCTACACGGTCCGAGGAGCAGTATTGAGGGAATGCTGCACGGTCCGAGGAGCAGTATTGAGGGAATGCTGCACGGTCCGAGGAGCAGTATTGAGGGAATGCTGCACGGTCCGAGGAGCAGTATTGAGGGAATGCTGCACGGTCCGAGGAGCAGTATTGAGGGAATGCTGCACGGTCCGAGGAGCAGTATTGAGGGAATGCTGCACGGTCCGAGGAGCAGTATTGAGGGAATGCTGCACGGTCCGAGGAGCAGTATTGAGGGAATGCTGCACGGTCCGAGGAGCAGTATTGAGGGAATGCTGCACGGTCCGAGGAACAGTATTGAGGGAATGCTGCACGGTCCGAGGAGCAGTATTGAGGGAATGCTGCACGGTCCGAGGAGCAGTATTGAGGGAATGCTGCACGGTCCGAGGAGCAGTATTGAGGGAATGCTGCACGGTCCGAGGAGCAGTATTGAGGGAATACTGCACGGTCAGAGGAGCAGTACTGAGGGAATGCTGCACGGTCCGAGGAACAGTATTGAGGGAATGCTGCACGGTCCGAGGAGCAGTATTGAGGGAATGCTGCACGGTCCGAGGAGCAGTATTGAGGGAATGCTGCACGGTCCGAGGAGCAGTATTGAGGGAATGCTGCACGGTCCGAGGAGCAGTATTGAGGGAATGCTGCACGGTCAGAGGAACAGTATTGAGGGAATGCTGCACGGTCCGAGGAACAGTATTGAGGGAATGCTGCACGGTCCGAGGAGCAGTATTGAGGGAATGCTGCACGGTCCGAGGAGCAGTATTGAGGGAATGCTGCACGGTCAGAGGAACAGTATTGAGGGAATGCTGCACGGTCCGAGGAACAGTATTGAGGGAATGCTGCACGGTCCGAGGAGCAGTATTGAGGGAATGCTGCACGGTCCGAGGAGCAGTATTGAGGGAATGCTGCACGGTCCGAGGAGCAGTATTGAGGGAATACTGCACGGTCAGAGGAGCAGTACTGAGGGAATGCTGCACGGTCCGAGGAGCAGTATTGAGGGAATGCTGCACGGTCCGAGGAGCAATATTGAGGGAATGTTGCACGGTCCGAGGAGCAGTATTGAGGGAATGCTGCGCAGTCCGAGGAGCAGTACTGAGGGAATGCTGCACGGTCCGAGGAGCAATATTGAGGGAATGTTGCACGGTCCGAGGAGCAATATTGAGGGAATGTTGCACGGTCCGAGGAGCAGTATTGAGGGAATGCTGCGCAGTCCGAGGAGCAGTACTGAGGGAATGCTGCACGGTCCGAGGAGCAGTAATGAGGGAATGCTGCACGGTCCGAGGAGCAGTATTGAGGGAATGCTGCACGGTCCGAGGAGCAGTATTGAGGGAATGCTGCACGGTCCGAGGAGCAGTATTTGATTGATTGATTGATATTTATTGTCACATGTACCGAAGTACAGTGAAAAGTGTTTTCAGCGGCCAAGGGAACATACACAGTAGACAAAAGAATAATCGACAGAGTACATTGACAATGTTACATCAACAAATAGTGATTGGTTACAGTGCGGAACAAGGGGCCAAACGAGCAGCACAGGGCGCCATGAATAGGATTGAGGAAATGCTACACGATTCGAGGAACAGTAATGTGGGAGTACTGCATTGTCGGAGGGGCAGTACTGATGGATTCTACAGTGTTGTAAGGGCAGTGCTAAAGGAGTGCTTCACTGTCAGGAAGTTAGTGCTGAGGGTGCGTTGCACTGATGAAGGGTCAATACTGGAGGAGAACTAAATGGGTAATCATTTTCAAATAGGTTACAGAAGATTGGTGTGAGATAAATTTGATGTGGAGGGGCTCCCCCTCATATGGTGGGAGCTGAACTTTGCATTCACTGCTGTTTTGAATAGTCTACAAGTGCTTAATGCTAACTCTGGATGAATGAAGTTGGAAAGAGTTCCATTCCTCAGCATAAACATCTGTCATCTTCATGTCAGTGGCTTCATTCTGCCTAAACCAGCCTCCATTAGCTTGAGCTCAGCCAAAACTCTACTGTCCATACCCGAGCCCTCAACATGTACTGGTCACCCATCACCCTTGTACTCGCTGACTTACATTGACTCCCAGTCCGACAAAACTGCAGCTTTTAAATTATCATCCTTGCTTTCAAATCCCCTCCATTGCTTCTCCTTTCCCTATCTCTGTAACTTCCTCCTGCCTTATCAATCTCCAAGATCGCTGCACTCTACTAATTCTGAGCTCTTTTTTAAAAAAGAAAAATTTTTTCTTCTAAATTTAGAGTACACAATTCATTTTTTCCAATTATGGGGCAATTTAGCGAGGCCAATCCACCTAGCCTGCACATCTTTGGGTTGTGGGGGTGAAACCCACGCAAACACAGGGAGAATGTGCAAACTCCACACGGACAGTGACCCAGAGCCGGGATCGAACCTGAGACCTCGGCGCCGTGAGGCATCAGGGCTAACCCACTGCGCCACCGCGCTGCCCTAATTCTGGGCTCTTGAGCACTCCGATTTTAATCACTGTAACATTGATGACTGCGCATTCAGCTGTCTGTGCCCTCAGCTCTGGAATTCCCTCCCTACACCGCTCCACCATTCTCCTTCTCTAAGACACTCCTTAAAACCTACCTCTTTGACTGAACCTTTGGTCACCTTATATTCCCTTGCGTGACCTGGTGCCATATTTTGTCGGAGGAAACTTCTGGAAAGTGCCGTGGACCATTTTATTGTGTTAAAGGCCCTCTATAAATGCAGGTTGTTGTTTACTTTACCCAAGTGTTGCAGCCAGCCACAGTCCTGCAACCTTACAGCTGAGTATATAAGGAGCACCGAGTGGAAGAACATGAGAAGAATCAGGATGAACAGAGAGTAATGAATTGGAACATTTTCTAATCGCAGGGCTGTCAATGAATGTGGAATTTTGGTTTCTTACTTAATTTTTGCAGTTCCCCCTCCCTCCTGATCCTAACCCCCAGATATTCTAGGTGAAAATGTGAATAACCAGATGCCTTAGAGACATAAAATCATTGGATGAAGATTGAGAGAGGGGGTGAAGAGAAATGTTTACTCTCAGAAATTTATCGTAACGTGGAACAGTTAACCTGAAAAGCTGATCGCATACATTTAAAAGAATATACATTTTATTCACATTTTTCGCATTTTATACATAAACAATAACACAAAACAATAAACAAACCCCCTGAACTCCTCCCCCCCACCTCACAACTAATGGTGACCAGCTCTTTACAGAATAAACAACTGCTACCTCCGAGAGAACCCCTCAATTGCCCCCCTCAAGATTATAAAAATTCCGTAAGATCCCCCAGCCACACGGAGGAGCTGGTTGCATACATCATTTTAAAAGGGTGTTGGATAGGTGCTTGAGGATGAACAAGTTACAGGATTACAGACAGAAAGCAGAGATTGGATTGGATTTGTTTACCGAGGTACAGTGAAAAGTATTTTTCTGCGAGCAGCTCAACAGATCATTAAATACATGAGAAGAAAAGAAAATACATAATAGGGCAACACAACATATACAATGTAACTACATAAGCACCGGCATCGGATGAAGCATACAGGGTGTAGTATTAATGAGGTCAGTCCATAAGAGGGTCATTTAGGAGTCTGGTGACAGTGGGGAAGAAGCTGTTTTTGAGTCTGTTCGTGCGTGTTCTCAGACTTCTGTATCTCCTGCCTGATGGAAGAAGTTGGAAGAGTGAGTAAGCCGGGTGGGAGGGATCTTTGATTATGCTGCCTGCTTTCCCCAGGCAGCGAGAGGTGTAGATGGAGTCAATGGATGGGAGGCAGGTTCGTGTGATGGACTGAGCGGTGTTCACGACTCTCTGAAGTTTCTTGCGGTCCTGGGCCGAGCAGTTGCCATACCAGGCTGTGATGCAGCCAGATAGGATGCGTTCTATGATGCATCTGTAAAAGTTGGTAAGAGTTAATGTGGACATGCCAAATTTCCTTAGTTTCCTGAGGAAGTATAGGCGCTGTTGTGCTTTCTTGGTGGTAGCGTTGACATGGGTGGACCAGGACAGATTTTTGGAGATCTGCACCCCTAGGAATTTGAAACTGCTAACCATCTCCACCTCGGCCCCGTTGATGCTGACAGGGGTGTGCACAGTACTTTGCTTCCTGAAGTCAATGACCAGCTCTTTAGTTTTGCTGGCATTGAGGGAGAGATTGTTGTCGCTACACCACTCCACTAGGTTCTCTATCTCCCTCCTGTATTCGGACTCGTCGTTATTCGAGATCCGGCCCACTATGGTCGTATCGTCAGCAAACTTGTAGATGGAGTTGGAACCAAATTTTGCCACGCAGTCGTGTGTGTACAGGGAGTAGAGTAGGGGGCTAAGTACGCAGCCTTGTGGGGCCCCGGTGTTGAGGACTATTGTGGAGGTGTTGTTGTTCATTCTTACTGATTGTGGTCTGTTGGTCAGAAAATTGAGGATCCAGTTGCAGAGTGGGGAGCCAAGTCCTAGGTTTTGGAGCTTTGTTATGAGCTTGGCTGGGATTATTGAAGGCGGAGCTGTAGTCAATAAATAGGAGTCTGATGTAGGAGTCCTTGTTTTCGAGATGCTCTAGGGATGAGTGTAGAGCCAGGGAAATGGTGTCTGATGTGGACCGGTTGCAGCGGTACGCGAATTGCAGTGGATCAAGGCGTTCTGGGAGTATGGAGGTGATGCGCTTCATGATCAACCTCTCGAAGCACTTCATTACGACTGAAGTCAGGGCCACTGGTCAGTAGTCATTGAGGCATGTTGCCTGGTTCTTCTTTGGTACCGGTATGATGGTGGTCTTCTTGAAGCAGGTGGGGACCTCGGAGTGGAGTAGGGACAGGTTAAAGATGTCTGCGAACACATCCACGGATGTGGCACTATCTACTCTTTGAAAGAGCCAACACAGCCATCAGCCGAATGGCCTCCTTCTGAACTGTATGTTTGAACAATTCTCTGGAGGGTTCCGGTGGAGGGACAATGCTTTTCCAATGAGAGCAGTGAGCTGATGGGCAGGCCTTTGACCTGTCCCAGTCTCACATACTTGTTGGAACATGGTGTTAGAGCTTGTCGTGGAATGCCACAGAGCTCAGGGCGGCTGCAGATGTGATTAGACAATAAAGGAGAAAGGCAACAGAACCAGTTGAAAAGAGACAATACAAATGAATATGAACAGGCCATTCAGCCCATCATGGCGGAATCCTGAGAAACCCAAGTGCAGCTTCTTAACAGCATCTTCGACATTTCCACTATTTCCACCTCTGCCACTCAATCCAGAAGCCTATTACAACATTTACTTTCCTTATTGTTATACTTCTGGATTTTTATCTTGTTAGCACTAATGTTCAGCATTAAATACCCCTCATATTCAGGAGCCAGAGCTCATGCAGAGAGGAACATTTTCATCTTCATCCCTGAGTGGGCTGTGTGGCTGGAGAATATTGAAGAAGCGAAGGGGTTAAGAAATGTAGGAGTGAAGAATATTGGAGAAGTGGGGTGGAGTGAGGGCTGTGTGGGGATTTGAAGACAAGCCGTTGACCTGACAGATGATAGAGACAACGGAAGTCAGTGAGGTGAATGCGCTGAATGACAATAGGAATCCTGTACTCCAGTAGCACAGTGATTAGTGCTGTTGCTTCACAGCTCCAGGGTCCCAGGCTTGGGTCACTGTCTGTGCGGAGTCTGCACGTTCTCCCCGTGTCTGCGTGGGTTTCCTCCGGGTGCTCCGGTTTCCTCCCACAGTCCAAAGATGTGCAGGTTAGGTGGGTTGGCCATGCTAAATTACCCTTAGTGTCCAAAAAAAGGGGAGGTGGGGTTACGGAGATAGGGTGGAGGTGTGGGCTTAAGTAGGGTGCTCTTCCCAAGAGCCGGTGCAGACTCGATGGGCCGAATAGCCTCCTTCTGCACTGTAAATTCTATGAAATTGAAGATTATGGGATTCCATTTTCATTTGATGAAAAGACTATTTTAGAATAGTATGTCCAGGTATTGGTGCTTTGCTTTGAGAAGGAAAGCAAGGCCATGGAGCAGGTGAAGAAGAGCTTCATTAAGACAATGTCAGTGATAAGAGGCTTCAGTTTGGAAGAGTGACAAGAGAAAAGAAGAAAATGATTTACATTTTTACAGCACCTTTCATGACTGCAGGATGTTCCAAAGTGTTTTACAGCCAGTGACGTACTTTGGAAGTGTGGTGACAGTAGCAATGTAGAAAGTTGTGATCATTTCCATTAGAACACAGAGGTTGGAGGAGATCTGATAGAATTCAAAGAAATTTTGAAAAACCTAATCGGGGAAAAATAATTTTTACTGGCTGTGGCTGGGGAAATCTGGAAGACAAGGTCACAGTTTCAGAATAGGACTGAGGTCAGCAAACCTTTCTTCAGGGGGTTGTGAATGTTTGTAATTCTCTCCCCCAAAGATCTGTGGATGCTGCGTCTTTTGAGGATATTCAAGACAGCAGTCAGTAGATGTTCAGGCATTAAGGGATATGGAGACTGTATAGGAAAGTGGGGTTGATGCAGAGGATCAGCCATGAACTTGTTGAATGGAGAGCGGGCTCGAAAGACCAATTTGCCTCCTCCAGTTTCTATTTATGTTCCTATCGAGACCATAAAGCGAAGGCATAAGTTTAACATCACTACTAAAGGACGGGCTCCTGAAGACAAAAGGTTGCTAGAAACAGTGTTGAAAGCATTAAGGCTTTTTTTTTTTACAAGGAATGTGAATAATTTCTTGAAGTGGACAAATTAAATGAGCCAGGGAGCAGGATTGGGAGCAGAATATTGATAAATGTGTAACTCTTTCGGAGAAACAGCAGAGATCTGATGGGCTGAATGGTCTCCTGTGCTGTACAATTCTTTGATTTGCTGATTGAAAAATGTTGTTTTAACCCTGACAGGACAGCAACAGTTAAGTGTACAGGCGGGGGTCATGTCTCCGGTTTCTGCCAACAATATCACCATCACTGGACTAAGTCCCACTCAGCTGCACATGGAACCAGCCTTACCAGCCGACGAGATTGCGGAACAGCAGGTGCATCAGAACAAGAAGTTAAAAAGAATGGCCTGCACTTGTCCAAATTGCAAGGATGGCGAGAAAAGGTGTGCATTGCTTTTCATTCCTGTCTCTTGTTCTTCTCTCAGGCTTCCCTATTCTCATTTATAATAATATAATAATATTTGCTTATTGTCACAAGTAGGCTTCCATGAAGTTACTGTGAAAAGCCCCTAGTCGCCACATTCCGGCGCCTGTTCGGGGAGGTTGGTATGGGAATTGAACCCGCGCTGCTGCCTTGTTCTGCATTACAAGCCAGCTATTTAGCCCAGTGTGCTAAACCAGCCCCTGGATGTGAACGCGGCTGGCAAGATCCGCAGTTATTGCCTCATCCCCTACCTGTCTCCTGAGAAGGAGGGGATAAGACATCTTCCTCCACCACTGCATACCAGGTGGTGGAAGCTGCTGGTAGGTCAGGAGTTCCAGGATTTTGACCCACTGACGACAAAGGAACACTTTTTCTGTCTACCTGATATCCTGTTTAACAGATGAATCCTGCTTCTCCAACTCTCCATTTAACTGAAGTCCTCATCCTTGATACTAACTAATAAATATCTTCTGCACCCAATCCAAGGCCTTGACATCCTTCTGTTACGACACCCTGGGCTAGTGCACAGTCAGTTCCAGCCCCACTTGACCCAAAGTCACAACACAATTAAATTAACCAATGCGTCTTAGAAAAATACCGCAAGTAATTGGCCCTTGGCCAGCCAATAATTACGACTGCCTGGTTTGTAAATGTAAACACAATTACTTTTTATTTATAACAAGAACTGTAATGTACTATGCAGCAAATACAACTGGCTAACAATTATCTAATCCCTAATCCCCCACTTTAACTTGAAGAAAGGGGTCAAAAAAACTCAAGTTAAATGGAAACAGCGTCTTTGTTTCAGACGGTTGTCTCCAGCACCTTACTCCTCTTCAAACTCTACTTTCAGTCCGAGGCTTTACTGTAGATTCAATCAGGCCTCTGTAGTTTCTAAAATACAGCACTCACAGCCTTTCTGGAGAGAGAGAGAGAGAGCGAGAGGGTCTGGTCTTTGTTTGCAGCCTGTAATGGTTTTCCTGTTGAGTCATTCATGCAGTTTCTCAATAATTCCAGAAATACAGCACTCATAGCCTTCCTGGAGAAAGCACAGAGGAGAGAGAGATAAAGTTTTTATACCTGTGCTTCCAGGAGTCAAACTGAGCTCCTTGGTACTCTGAAAATCATTCCTGTGAGATAGGATCAAATCAACACCTGTTACTGGGCAGAGCGCGACCGTTTGCCCAATTCATTGGCCAGTCAATCAAACCGAGTCCCAACCCATCTCTGCTGAAAAGTCTGAAGCTCCTGTTCAAACTAGCAGAGAGTTCTCTCCTGTAACTACTGAATTCCTCATTCTCTGCTGCTTGACTAAAAGATACATGTCCATTAAACACACATGGATCAAAAATGATAACGGTAAAAATAAAAGAAAGGGGAAGAAGGGGAGAAACAGGAAGGACCCTCACACTTCTTTAAGTGTGGTATCCACAATTTTCTGTTGGGATCCAATTAGTTTTTATAACGGTTTGTTGTAGCATAAAGGTTTGGTATCATTTGGCCCCTTGGTTTCTTAGATCCTGTTTTTATTGGACAAAAAATAACATTTCCTACTCCAGTGATTCTGTCCCTTTTTTTCTGTGAAATTTTCATTTTGATGAAAATGAGGCTTACTTGATTGACTTGCCAACTCTGCACTAGTTGCTAATCTCACAAGACCATCTGATACGTTGCTTAACGCTGGAATTGACATGACTTTGCCTTAAATCTAGGAGTGGAGAGGTAGGGAAGAAGAAGCACGTTTGTCACATTCCAGGTTGCGAGAAGGTATTCCGGAAAACATCCTTGCTAAGAGCTCACGTCCGCTTGCACACAGGGGAACGCCCGTTTGTCTGCAGTTGGGTCTACTGTGGGAAGAGGTTCACTCGCAGCGATGAGCTACAGAGGCACTCCAGAACTCACACAGGTCAGTGCTGCACAAGTAGAGTAATTTTCCTCTTAATGAATGGCAATGAGTGTGCGCTGCACAGGAATTATGCTCAGTTCTATTTGTATCAAAGGAACTTTCAATTTGGCTTGCCTATTAATTCCAGGTGCCTTCTGTAAAAGACTTTCAGCACTGCTGCCTACGGCGCTGAGGACCCGGGTTCGATCCCGGCCCTGGGTCACTGTCAATGTGGAGTTTGCACATTCTCCCCGTGTTTGCGTGGGTCTCACCCCCTCAACCCAAAGATGTGCAGGCTAGATGGATTGGCCACGCTAAATTGCCCCTTACATGGAAAAATATAATTGGGTACTCAAAATGTTTTTCTTTTTTTTCCAGTAAAACGTGTCTTTCATAACTTTATACTCAAATCAAGATTTTCAACAAACTTAAGTTAGAATCCTGAACAAGAACCCAACTATTTTCAGTTTGTAAAACTGAGGAAATGTCGCTGCACCACGAGAGTGATAACACTGCCCAATCGGTACCTTTTATGTTAAAACGGACTTTAATTTAATTACAGAATTAACCACATTAGCAACAAAGAAATACCTTTACAGTGAACAGTTACAACGGTTCTTAAGTAAAAGAAGAAAGGGCAGCACGGTGGCGCAGTGGGTTAGCCCTGATGCCTCACGGCGCCGAGGTCCCAGGTTCGATCCCGGCTCTGGGTCACTGTCTGTGTGGAGTTTGCACATTCTCCCCGTGCTTGCGTGGGTTTCACCCCCACAACCCAAAGATGTGCAGGGTAGTGGATTGGCTACACTAAATTGCCCCTTAATTGGAAAAAAATAATAATTGGGTACTCTAAATTTATTTTAAAAATTAAAAAATTTTTTCAAAAAGTTAAAGAGTAAACCTTAGCTTACGGATTAAACCTGCCTCTATATTTCAATTAAGCTAACCGGTATATATGAAATATTACTCATGAATAAAGTTAATAACCAGGGTTTTACTTGCTTTTCTCTTTGGAGAGAGAATCTTTCATGGCCAAACTGAAGCCTCTCTGTTCAGCTTAGAGTTCTAGGACTTACTGTCTATTCAGAGAGACCTGACTCCTCCCATTAACTACATCATCTATACCCAAACAATGGAATTCAGGAATAAGGAGCAGACTGATAAGTCAATCAGCCCCTTGAGTCTGCTCCACCATTCAAACAGATCATGGTTGATTTCTTCCTGGTCTCAAATCCTCCTTCCTGCCTGTTTCCCATATCCCTTTTTTAAAATAAATTTAGAGTACCCAATTAATTTCTTTCCAATTAAGGGACAATTTAGCGTGGCCAATCCACCTAGCCTGCACATCTTTGTGTTGTGGGGGCGAAACCCACGCAAACGCAGGGTGAATGTGCAAACTCCACACGGACAGTGACCCAGAGCTGGGATCGAACCTGGGACCTCGGCGCCGTGAGACTGCAGTGCTAACCCACTGCGCCACCGTGCTGCCCACACCCCATATCCCTTTAACCCATTTTTAAAAACAAAAAATATATCTATATCCTTCTTGAAAGCATTTAAAAACTCAGACTATGGCCTCACGGCAATCACGAAAAGACGAAAACAGACAAAAATCATTAAAACAAGGCAATTAGAGAGTGGATTCCAGAAAGGGACTATATTTTTAAAATTTGTGCCTGAGTAATGCCACAGGAATGAATTTGCTGCTTTATTACTGTAATATTCGTCATCTGTGATTAGTTTGGAAGGGTAAGAGAATGGGACCTGGGTTGTGGGTGACCATTGAAGTGGCATGATCAATGTCAGGTGGCTATACGGCGAGCAAATCAGGTTTACGGATCTATATCTAGGGCCATCAAGATAAAATGAAGAAGGGCAGCACAGTGGCGCAGTGGTTAGCACTGCTGCCTCACAGCGCCGAGGTCCCAGGTTCGATCCTGGCTCTGGGTCACTGTCCGTGTGGAGTTTTAACATTCTCCCCGTGTTTGCATGGGTTTCGCCCCCACAACCCAAAAATGTGCAAGCTAGGTGGATTGGCCACGCTAAATTGCCCCTTAATTGGAAAAAATGAGTTGGGTACTCTAAATTTAAAAAAAAACTCAGACTCCACCGGACTATGAGTCAAGGAGTTCCACAAATTCACCACCCTCTGCGAGGAGTACTTCCTCCTCATCTCAGTTTTTAATCTACCGCCTCTCAACCTACATCTGTGACCTTTCATTCTACAAGGGGGAACATTTGGTCTACGTTTACTTTATCAATCCCATTTAGTATTTTGTATACCTTGATCAGGTCCCCTCTCATCCTCCTAAACTCCAGCAAGTATCGGCCCAAACTGTTTAATCTCTCCCCATATGTCAATCCTTTCACCCCTGGAATCATTCGCCTAGTATACAGCATTATTTTGTATCTTCTTAAAATGTGTCCCTTGACTTGTTTAGCCAGGACCAAATACAATACCCCATATAAATTAACATTTTTTTTATTTGTTCATGGGACGTGGGTGTCGCCGGCTGTGCCAGCATTTATTGCACATCCCTAATTGCCCTCGAGGAGGCAGTTAAGAGTCAATCACATTTTGTGGGTCTGGAGTCACATGTAGGCCAGACCAGGTAAGGGTAGCAGATTCCCTTCCCTAAAGGACATTAGTGAACCAGATGGGTTTTTACGACAATCGGCAATGGTTTCATGGTCATCATTAGACTTTTAATTCCAGATTTTTATTGAATTCAAATTTCACCATCTGCAGTGGTGTCTCTGGTTTACTAGTCCAGTGACAGGTACCACTATGCCTCCGCCTCCCCGATCTACACCTGAGGGATCCTTCAGACCTAAATCCATTAGCTAGCTGTCTGTAAACAAGTGGTTCTCAAGATCTATTAGCAGAACACTAACTGCACATCAATGATTACCTCACTTTTATGATGCCTTAGTCGTCGCTCTAACAGTCATACTGTCTGTATGCATCTTAACCCAGGTTTTATCAACATTACAGCAAAAAATATAAAATATTGCAATTTCTTACGTTCATCACAATTAAATGACAGGACGTTCAACTGGACAGTGACAGCGTCTCTCATGAAAGGGAACATCCCAAAGCACTTTACAGGCAACAGAGCACGTTTGAAGTGTAGTGACTGCTGTAGTGTCGGAAACATGACAGCCAATTTGTGCACAGCAAGATCTCACAAAGAGCAATGCGATAATGATCAAATAATATTTTTTAATGATGTTTAATTGAGGGCATAAATATTGCCCAGGACACTGGAAGCACCTCCCTTGCTCTTCTTTGAAAATGAAATGAAAATCACTTATTGTCACAAGTAGGCTTCAAATGAAGTTACTGTGAAAAGCCCCTAGTCGCCACATTCTGGCGCCTGTTCGGGGAGGCTGTTACGGGAATTGAACCGTGCTGCTGGCCTGCCTTGGTCTGCTTTCAAAGCCAGCGATTTAGCCCAGTGTGCTAAACAGCCCCTTGCAATTGTGTTATTTAATTTCACCTGAGAGGGCAAACTCACAGTTAGACTGAGGTCAGTTTAACGTTTCATCTGAAAGACAGCATCTCAACAATGTCTGTCTCAGTCTGTCTGGAAGTAATGGTTTGCACCGTGGTGGTCAACTCTGTATTTCATAGGGGCGGCATGTGGCACAGTGGTTAGCACTGGGACTGCGGCGCTGAGGACCCGGGTTCGAATCCCGGCCCTGGGTCACTGTCCGTGTGGAGTTTGCACATTCTCCCCGTGTCTGCGTGGGTCTCACCCCCACAACCCAAAAGATGTGCAGGGTAGGTGGATTGGCCACACTAAATTGCCCCTTAATTGGAAAAAAAATAATTGGGTGCTCTAAATTTTTTTTTTAACTCCATACTTCATGAGCCCCGTTCTGGCATGGCAGTCTGCGGAGTTTGCTACAGAGGCTGACAGTGGGCTGAGAAGGTCCTCCATTAGTACTGACTGGGAATGTCTGCCCAGATTTTGTACTGAAGTCTCCGATGTAGGTCTTTGCAGGAGTAACCTGTAATGTTTATCATTTATGTAAAATTAAACCTCTGCGCCAATTATGTGTTGCAGGTGAAAAACGCTTTGAGTGTGGACAGTGTCGCAAGCGTTTCATGAGGAGTGACCACCTGACCAAACACTACAAAACACACTTGAACACAAAGAACTTGGTGTAATGACTGCGGGGCACTGGGGGAGATAATGATCTCCATAGCAACACAAGTCGAACATTTTAATTTTCTTTTGTTTTGGCATTTTTAAAGAAAAGAAATTAACAAAAAATGGTTTCCCAGAAGGTGGAGGGGGTGGGGGGGGAGTTCACGTTTGGTCTCCTTCCTACTCCTTACGCTACAAATGCATTTGGACACGATATTACTGTGGTAGCCTGCATTACCATGCACAGCATGGAGAGCGCAGTGGATTAGGGGTGGGTTGGAAGCTCCTGGAACAGAGAGAGAGGAACACAGAGAAATGATTAAGCGAAGCCTAGTCCCGACCTGGGATATTCTGTCCATTCCTCCTTGTGTAGCGCACTTGCGGCTTTGCTCATGTCTTGTTTTCTAATGATATGTTGCCTTAGATTTTGTCACATATGATAATGAGAGCATTGTACTGTGATTGTGTGGAGGCTTTTCAGTTAGTCAGTTTGCTATTACTTTTATTTTAAAAAACAATGTTTTTATTTTCCTAGTGCGATTCTGACATAGGATCATGAGATGATTTATGTCCAAATGACTGCCATCATTGGACACAAGTAGAAGAAAAAAGAAAATAATTCTTTTTTTTAAAAAAAGTATTAATTTTTTAAAAGGAAATCCTGGGATTGTAGTATCCTGCAATGTTTAATAGATCAATAAGCATAGTGTTTACTGTTGCTTCAGATAAATATTGGTTGTATTTTTGAGCTTTGATCGGAAGGAAATCTGACTTTATTTTAGTGTATCATTTCTGGATGATATAAGGTGACTGGTAATGAATTTCTTAATTGGAGATCAATGCAGTTGGGGAAGGGGAATAAAATCAATGCCCACTTTATCCTATAGAACAGCCAGGGACTCCACTTCTTCCCATTACAGAGAAATGGTTGAAAATCCTGACCAAGATGTCCTGTTCCGGTTTCTCCCTTACTCTCAGTATCATGAGTCAAAACAGAACGGGAAGATTTCCTGTCTGCCTTGAGTTTCATGCAGGAAATCTTCCCCAGTTTACACACAGTAGATCAAATGAATCAAATACTAAATAGAATGGCTCCATATTCCTAGATCTGGAAGAGTGGGTTATTTTTCCCCCAGTTTTCTCCTCTTTGCTCTTTGAAGGTGGTGAGTCTCACGAGCGCAATGGTTCCTTGGTTTCCAGCAATCCCTTCGGTGCATCATCCAAACTCTCGTCCTTTTATATTTGAGAGAGCAGCACAACCAAGACAAATACTGTGCGAGCGCGGCAGTCACACACTCAAGTTTATCTTCCATTCATTACATTTAGGACTATGGGGCAGTTCAGTCGATTACAGATGCCCTCTTTAAGGGTCAGTCCTCAGACTGGTGAGTGGCTACCAGCCAGCTAAACCACTTTGTGATGTCATGGGGAAGTGATGTCAGAGCACTTCCTGCAATATCACAAAGGAAGTTTCTACTGTGGGACACGCACTATTTCCTGGCTGTGATGTCATTTCCTGTGGTTTTTTTTAAAAAACTGAAATAAAATGAATTGTTTTGTGCTTTGTTAAGTGGAAGGAACACATGAAGTCATTTGTTTCTGTAATGGTTTCTTAAATGTAATGCCATTTACCCAGTGAGGTGACCTGAAATTGAGTGAAATGAATTCAGTTGTGTTATATCTATTCCAAACTTCCAGTGAGGTATTGTCGTTTATCTTTCCACGATGTAGTTTTAGTCTTCTTACCTAAGGAAGGATATAGTTGCCTTGGAAGAGGAGTAACAAAGGTTCATTAGGCTCATTCTTGGGAGGAGGGTACATGAGGAATGATTGAGTAGACTAGGCTTATATTCCCTGGCATTTAGGAGAATGAATGGTGGGACGGAATTCTCTGGCCATTTGATGGAGGCAGGATTCTCTGTCCCCGGTGGCAGCCCACGGGCTTCAGCGGGAGATACCATTGACAAGCTCCTGCCACCAGGAAACGGCACGGCCAAACTCTCCATCTTGCTAGGAGCGGTAGCGGGGCAGAATCGCAATGGAGATGCCAGCCCGTGATCTTATCGAAAATGTACAATTCTTAAAGGATTTAACAGGGTAGATGTCAGGAGGACGTTTTACCTGGCTGGGGAATTTAGGACGACAAGTCAGCCTCAGATTGGCCTTTAAGGACAACCTGAGAACATTCTTCACTGAGGATTGTGAATCTGTGTAATTCTATATCCCAGAGGACTATGGATGCTCAACCTTCATAGAGTATATTCAAAACAGGTCTTTGGGTACGAAGAGAATCAAGTGATATGGAGATAGTGTGAAAAATGGAATTTAAATCGTAGGTCAGTCATTACCTTAACGAATCAGGAGCCAGCTCAAAGGGTCAAATAGCCTACTCCTGCTCTTATGTTTCCAGATTATCTTATCGAATCATACAGCTCAGAAAAAGGAATTTCATCTCACCATGTTTGCTCGATAGAGGTATCTGATTCATATTTTCCCTTGCGCCTTTGTTTAAAATTATCCGTTCATGGAACGTGGGTGTCGCAGGCTGTGCCAGCATTTATTGCCCATCTCTAATTACCCTTGAGGGATATGAGTCAACCGACATTGCTGTGGGTCTGGAGTCACATGTAGGCCAGACCAGGTAAGGGCGGCAGATTTCTTTCCCTAAAGGACATTAGTGAACCAGATGGGTTTTTATGACAATCAACAATGGTTTCACGGTATCATTAGACTTTTAATTGAATTCAAATTTCACCATCTGCAGTGACGGGATTCGAACCTGGGTCCCCAGAGCAGTACTCTGGGTTTCTGGATTAATCGTCCAGTGACAATACCACTATGCCACCGCCTCCCCTCAAAACTTTCCCTTTCAAGTATTTATCCAGGCTTCTTTTGAAAGTTACAATTGAATCTGCTTCTACCGCCCTTTCGGGCAGCTCATTTCAGATCCTAACAACTCACTATTTAACTGAATATTTCCTCATGTTGCCTCCAGGTTATTTTACCAATCACCTGGTTACTGACCCTTCTGCCATGAGAAACAGCTTATTTAACACCTCTAACTAATCTCTGAGCCATCTCTGCTCTATGGAGGACAATCCACACTTCTTTTGTCTCTCCACATAACCAAAGCCCCTCGTTCTAATAAATCTCCTCTACCCTCTCCAAGGCCTTTGGGCCACACATTGCAGTTAAGTAGAACATTTAGCTCACATTGGGAGCAAATTAAGCATTTCTAATTCCCCTCCCCACAACCCAATCAGTGTTGATTGTCTATACCCATTCTATTTGAACATGGAGTGTGGTGGGGAGAGGGCAGAGCTGTGGAACCTGCTCCTTCACTGATTTATCCAGTCGCTGTCAGTGCTGAAGGCTGTCTCTCAGATATTAGTACGTCCAGAACGTTAAAAGAGCTGCATTCTATATATTCTTTCGAATTAACATTCTTTAACAATATGGATATGTTTTATTGTCAAATCCCACAGATATGAATAATTACTGGAAATATGGGCATTAAGGGAAGTTTTACCTCTTCAGAATGAGCTCTCCCAACAGGTGCAGGCATTTTCACGGTACAGGCAGACCAGGTTGGGGTGGGAGACAGGTAGGAATGGGGGCCAAAAGTAAATGGGCCAGGGTTCCTGTTCCAACTGAGAGCAGAATTGGACTCAGCTGTGACGCTTTCTGGCATCTCCCAGCACTCAGTGATTGGGTCCTATGTAGGCGGCTAGTTACCAAGTGCAAAAGGTACCAGTGGTACATCTTTGGGAGAGGGGGTAGGAGAAAAAATTGGGGTTGGAAGGTTAGGGGATCAACTTCACACAGTAAGGGTTCAACTGAATTGTCCAGTTCAATATAGAAGGCCTTACGTAAACTTACAGATTTGTAAAGGTGCTTTACTCTCCCAAAAGCAACTTTTGATTTAAAAAAAGGAGTAAATTATTTGGTGGGAAAAACACTGAATTTTGATCAGATGAGTTATGTAACTGGGCCATAGGCTTCCTTACGATCCATTCTGGAAATGAACCATGTTTGTTTTCAGACCCATTGCCTGACTGTTCAATGTGCCGATTGCTGGTTTCAATTAAGCTCAGAGCTTCCCTGTTCCTTGCTCTCAAATTACTGCGCTCCTCCCACTCTTTCCTGATATGTCAAGTGGATTCTCCACCCAAGTGGAGAGTCTGGGTCTGATACTTGCTTCTGCCTGGCAGCCTGTGCAGTGGCAGGGCAGAGCTGAGGGTCAATGGGCATCTTAGGTGCAATGGGTACTGGGCCGTCGGATACGCTTGCTGCTGCAACTCGTGTATCGCTGTTTGTTTTTTAAAAGTGCTGTCTTAGCAAGTAGCCTTCGTATGATGAATACTGCTTGGATTTATGAGGTGTTGTAAATGTTCTTTGGTATATTATATAAAAAAAATAAAGAATGGCAGCCGAGGCTGACACTGGTCTTTAATCTACCGATCTTTGGATGTAGAGGATTGTTGGTCTCCTTCTGCCCAACACTAGCCTCTGAGGCCACAAAGCACTATCCCAGGAACTAGCCAGTTCCCTAATCTCATAGCAAGTCGATAGAATTTCCAGCACAGAAACAAGCCATTTGGCCCATCGAGTGTTTAACACTCCACACAACCCTCATCCCACCTTATTTCATCTCATTAGCAGCAAATCCTTATATTTCTTACTCCCTCGTGTGCTTTTTCCAGCTTGTCCCGAAATGTTGCTGTAATTACAGCGAAGCCATCGATACACATTAATTGACCGTGTGCACTTAATTGGGAGAATCCCCGGACAGACCCAGTGAGACTCCCGGTTTAGTTCTATATGACCCTTGATGGCATGGTTGCTACAAAAATATTCTTTGTGTTTCATAGAGGTGATGTAACAGTTAAGATAACTAATTCGCAGTGACCTCAATGCAGCCACATTGCAATACTGGACATCTATTACCTTTGAACCACACTCACATCAGCTTGTGTCATTCTGAGTCTCACTCATACCATCAGTGTAGCACAACAAAGGACCTAGGTTGGTTTGCACCTACCCTAGAAGCGAGGTCCATTGTTGTGTCCCCATCACTAACATCTGAAATCCCATTAACTCAACATGTAGAAAAGATTGAAACTGAAAGCTTGTTTCATGTGTGTCCTATTGTTACATTGAGAAGTTCTATTGCATTATGTGTGCAGGGTAACATCCTTTGATGTTTAAGATAACTTTGGAGACTTTTCAGATAATGTTGATCATCTTCCAGCAGTTAGGAATCAGGACAGAGACTTTAAACTGGAATCTTCACTTTTCTCACCTGGTATTGTGACTTTGTTCTCAGATTTAATTTAAGTGTAGTTTTCGCTAAAATGTTCTACACTAAATATGTTTAAAAAGAGCATATAGCTGGCACATGTGTGCATGCAGATAAAACTCATGTATATATGTGCGCAAATTACAATGTGTATATGCTCCACGTAAACGTAGTACACTAATAAATACACACCCACATACACACATGAATACAATAAAATAAAAGCAAAACACGGCAGAAGCTGGAAATCTTAAATAAAAACAAAATGTTGGAATATCTCAGCAGGTTTGGGAGCATCTGCGGCGAGAAAAACAGAGTTAACATCTCAGGTCCATAGGACGTCTTCAGAACTGAAGAGCGGTAGAAATATGGGTTTTACGCTGTTGAAAAAAGGGGGTGGAGAGGTGGAGCAAAATAGAAGGTCAGGGATAGGTTGGGAATTGGGAGAAAGTACATGACAAGGATGCCATGATACATGAGGCAAAGGGAGTGGTAATTATAGTATTAGAAACAAAACCTTTGGTGTAGAGTCAATATTAATATCCAAATAAAGGTTAGCACTGTCTGAAAGCAAAATATGGAAAAAGATCCAGACTAGGTTTGGGGGAAATCAAAATGGAGGTCAGAGTTCATGGTCTGAAGTTGTTGAACTCAAGAGTTATTTCCAAAAAGCTGAAAAGTGCCTCCTCAGAAGAAGAGGTGTTGTTCCTTCAGTTTGCATTGGGCTACACTGGAACATTATCAGCGGCTGAGGTTCAGAAATGACGTTGAACTGAAATGACAAGTCACACGAAGATCGGGGTCCTGCTTCTGGAATCTGTTCTGCAAAGCGGTCACCCTGTCCGTATTTGGTCTCCAGTGAGCAGTGAATGCAATAAATCACTGCTTCACCTGGAAGAAGTGTTTGGGGCCTTGCGTGGTGAGGAGTTAAAGGAGCAGGTGTTACATCTGCCGCGATTGCATGGGAAACTGCCATTGGAGGGGGATGGAGGAATAGACCAGGATGTCACAAAATGCTGACAGGGGAAGATACACTTGGTGGTGGCATCATGCTGGAGTTGACGGAAATATACATACTATTTGTCAGTGTTTATCTTTTATCGTCTCAGTTGCTGCTTACAAGGAGAATTAAGGAAGGGTTAGTTTTCTGTGACAGATATTGAAGACTGGGAAAGTTAGATAAGGAGGTAAAATGATTGCATCTTAGTTGCTGTGACTCAATGACACAAGGACATTGCCAATGCGGCATTTATTTCCCACTACTCATTTCCCTAAAGGTGGCGATGAGTATCTTTTAGAAATGAATGATTTGCTAGATCAATTAAGGAAGCATTAAGATTCGACCACATGTGGAGTTCTGTTGAAAGGTTGTTGACCTGTTAAACTGTGCCTTTCTTTCCACAGATGCTGCTAGACCTGCTGAATATTTCCAGCATTTCCTGTTTTTATTTCAGATTTCCAGCATCTGTAGTATTTTGCTATTGTTGTAGAGCCTTGTACCTGTTGACTGATTTTCAATGATTGTCTACTTGGATTTTCACATCTGCTTTTCTATAGTTCCTACTTTCTCTCCACAAATCCCTTTTAGGATTAAATACTGACATTTCAAAATAATTACCGTTTTATTATTTTCCGCATTTCAAGATATGAATGTGTAGATTTTTCAGTTGTCTCCATGGGCTTAAAACTAGTGCAGATCAGCGATCCATCATAGAACCTGCCTGGTGTTCATTTCTATTGATTTATACCATGGGTATTAAGGGATTTGGAGCCAAGGTGTATGGGTGGAGTTAGGAAACACATCATTCATGAATTCATTGAATGGCAGGGCTAGTTTGAGAGGCTGAACAGGTTCCTCCTTCCCTATGTTCCCAACCTTCAGAGTTTCCAGAAAGGATTATAAAAGTAGGGAGGTTATGCTTCAGTTGTGCATAGCACTAGTGAGAGCACATCTGGATTACGGGAAAATATAAATGCATTGGAAGATGTTCAGAGAATGTTTACTAGACTAATACCAGGAATGAGTGAAGGGCTGGACAGGCTAAGCTTGTATTCACTGGAGTTTAGAAGGGTAAGAGGAAACTTGATTGAAACCTTTAAGATCCTGAGAGGTCTTGACAGGGTGGGTTTAGAGAGGATGTTTTTTCTTGTGGGGAAATCTAGAACTAAAAATAAGGGGTCGCTTATTTAAAAAACAGTTGAGAAATCTTTTCTTTCGCAGGGTTGTGGATCTTTGGAACTCTCTTCCTCAAAAGGCAGGGGAAGCAGATTCTATTAATATTTTTAAGGCAAGAGCTGGATTAACAAGTGGGTGAAAGATTATTGGACGTAGGCGTTTGGAGAGTCAAGTTGCACAAAAAACAATTGAGCTCTGTTCTGACTAGAGGGTTCTGGGAGTGGAGTTAAATACAACAAACAAAGGATTATTTTAAATTTGTATTTATAAATTGTCCTTGTGTTTACAAGGGCAGAACTTAAAAATGAACTGCAATAGCATTTATTAATAAAAACAACGAAGTTAGTTACACTGAAATTTGCTTCTAGACATTATCACATCAACAAAGATGAGCCGAGAAGGAGTTATTCCGGACATGTTTCACTCGTTCTTTGGTGTTGCAACTTCTTCTGCTGTCTCTCCGTTTTCTATCACCTCTGCCGTCTCTCCTTTTTCCGCTTCGGTTTCATCCGCCGTCTCTTTTTCTGTCACAGCTTCTTCCACTGCGGCTTCCGTGTCCTCACCCTGTGTCTTTGTCTCTATGAAGAAAATTTTCAGATATAAAAGCTGCAATATAAGAATTTTAGGAGCAGGAAGGGGCTTATTTCTTATTTGTCTTTTTCATTATATTCCCTTTGTCTCTTTACTGGTCAGTGCACTGACCACTTTCATTTAACAGATATTCTTTCTTGATTCCTCGCTCCCAACATTGAACTGTATCTGCCATCAACTTGCCCTGTTATCTAAATGTCATACTTGCACAAACATAACTACTTTTACCGTCAATTCATGGAAAAACTCACATTCGACCAGTCATACATCATCCAGTAACATAATTTTATTGGATTACTTAAGTTTTATATTTTGTCACACCACACCAGTAAATGTTTGTGTGGAATGCTATTCCTTCACTAAACTTAATTATGTGGAATAATATTGTTCCAACTCAAGTCGAGTGTAATTTACGCAGAAATAAATCTGTGACGTACATGTTGCAATTTTATAGAGCTTCGTACTCCAGTCTCAATTTGCTGAAATCCATGGTTAATTATATTGAAAGTTTGAGTCATATAATTGTTTAATTGCATTGACCAATTATAACTTAACTGACAATATGTAACTACAGCAAAAACTTAGTGTTCCGTTGCTCACCAATGTGACACAGAACAGTGACCAGAGGTAAGGCCCATATGAATGAATGTGTAATTCCTTCCCTGTGTAACAGAAGTACTTAACTACAGATCATACTTGCTACCACAGGTGACTTATTACCACCTCCCCCCTCCCAGAATTCTGCCATTCCTGTGTGTCCATTTGCAAAGATCAAAGAAAAGTACAGCACAGGAACAGGCCCTTCGGCCCTCCAAGCCTGCGCCGACCATGCTGCCCGTCTTAACTAAAATCTTCTACACTTCCGGGGTCCGTATCCCTCTATTCCCATCCTATTCATGTATTTGTCAAGATGCCCTTAAACGTCACTATCATCCCTGCTTCCACCACCTCCCCCCGGCAGCGAGTTCCCTCTGTGCAAAAGAACTTGCCTCGTACATCTCCTCTAAACCATGCCCCTCGCAACTTAAACCTATGTCCCCTAGTAATTGACCCCTCTACCCTGGTAAAAAGTCTCTGACTATCCACTCTGTCTATGCCCCTCATAATTTTGTAAACCTCTATCAGGTCGCCCCTCAACCTCTGTCGTTCCAGTGAGAACAAACCGAGTTTATTCAACCTCTCCTCATAGCTAATGCCCTCCATACCAGGAAACACCCTGGTAAATCCCTTCTACACCCTCTCTAAAGCCTCCACATCCTTCTGGTAGTGTGGCGACCAGAATTGAACACTATACTCCATGTGTGGCCTAACTAAAGCTCTATACAGCTGCAACATGACTTGCCAATTCTTATACTCAAGGCCCCGGCCAATGAAGGCAAGCATGCCGTACGCCTTCTTGACTACCTTCTCCACCTGTGTTGCCCCTTTCAGTGACCTGTGGACCTGTACACCCAGATCTCTCTGACTGTCAATACTCTTGAGGGTTCTACCATTCACTGTATATTCCCTACCTGCATTAGACCTTCCAAAACCTAAAGAAAAACCTTCATTTCCAAACATCAATACATTTTGGAGTATTCAAATGGAAGTGCCAGTAGCTGCTTTGTCCTGGGCTGGAAATCTTCTTGGGATTACTTAGATTGCACAATTGCTTTCTTGCCGATCCCATCTGACCATCATGGATTCAAGCCTCCTTTTGCACTACTTGAATGGGGGGGGCACTGAAAAGGCAGCTGAATTCTTGCCCGGCTGAATCTCCCAGTAATTGTTAGCACAGTTTATCTCTTATCCCTCACGCTCATAACAAAAATATTGCAGGGATTTGCAGATTTTCCATTAATATGTATTGTCCATTAAGAAATGTATATTGCTATGTATGTGCAAATTGAATGCAAGAGTTCCTGGACATTATAAATAAAGACAGCTCAAAAAGTACTTAATTAGTTATGAAAGGCATTGGACTGCCTGAAGATGTGAAAGGTGGCACATAAATGTAATTTTTTCTATTTATTCAGTACCTTAACAGCATCTGAGCAATGTCCAAAAGCACTTGCAACAAATAACATTTTGTAGTTACTGTTGTTATTCGTATAAATATGGAAGCCATTTTCTGACCAGCAAGATCTTACAACAGCAGTAACCCGTTAATCCCTGTCTGGTGATGTTGGTTAATGGAGGAAAGCTGACCAGATCACTGGAGGAACACCCTCGTTCTTCTAATAATGCAGGTAAACAGGGCCTTGTTTTAAAATTGTGAATGGGACGTCAAAGAAAAGATTTTCTTTTGGTAGACTCTCATTCCGAACAAGTGATGTTCAGTAAAGGAATTTTTATCCCATGTTATTTGCAGATGAAACACATCTTAAAATACGAGAAGAGGAACTGACAGGAATACATTAGCCTGGATTTTGCAGTCAGCAGCAAAGGGACTGACCACTGACCTTGAAGGAGGTTGTGCACAAAGATTTGATGCGTACTGCAGCATATTTTCTTGTTCATATGATGATAATATCATTCTGGTGCCATCCATAGTGGATTTCCGATGGCCAAGAAGAGTGAAGTCATCAAACAGACTTAACAGCCTATCAGATTGAAGAATTCTCAGACAGCAAGCCAGGAAGCAAAAAGCACTTTTTAATCATTTAATGATGGGTAAAATAAAGGTGGAGGTTTTTTTTTTGGCATGTGTGGACACCAGTAGTTGCTGAGACCTTTGATGCAGTAACGTCAGCAAATGCTGATAGTGTTGCAAATCCTAAGCCAATAATGAATGAAGGTCGCTTTGGGCCATTTCGGCCCATCGGTTGAAATATAGTAAACAAATAAAGACTTCGCTGCCTATAGCACCTTTCCGGACCACCAAGATGTCGCAAAATTCTTTATCGACGATTAAGTACTTTCGAAGTGTAATTACTGTTGGAATGTAGAAAACACAGCAGCTAATTTGCAAGATCACAGCTGGATCTCACAAATAGTGAAATAATAATGATCAGATAATCTGTTTTGAAAGAGAAAATGCTGGACAATCTCAGCAGGTCTGGCAGCATCTGTAGGGAGAGAAAAGAGCTAATGTTTCGAGTCCAATGACTCTATGTCAAAGCTAACAGTCAGAGATTGTGGGGAATATTTATACTGTGGAGTGAGAATGAAAGATGAGTCATAGCCACAGAAACCCAGGGAAACCGGGTGCTAATGGCCATAGACACCAAGGGGAAAGTGTGCTAATGGCAGTCCCCAGAGAGAACAAAAGGTGTGAGAGGCCAAACAGCAGAGAAACTAACATCAGAGGCTAAACATCATTGGCCTCTTGTTATGTAACCTTATTAGATAATCTGTTTTAGTGATTTCTTTGAGGAGCAGGGTCTTGTGACTCGGGTAGTAACACCCCTGCCTCTGAGTCAGTTTGAGTCCCAGATCAGGGCCTGGATTTTACAGCTCACCGCCAGACATAGGTTCAATGGGGGGGCCAAGCCCACCTCATTCCCACCCAGCTCTGAGCTGCCCTTGATAACCTGTTAGGTGAGCAAGTGCTGAAATCAGTCACCTACCTGACAATTTAAAATAAATAATTGAGAATTAATTGAGCTCAACAAGCTGATTCACCAGATAATATGCTGCCCAACACAATAAAACAGCTATGATGTGGAGATGCCGCCGTTGGACTGGGGTGAGCACAGTAAGAAGTCTTACAACACCAGGTTAAAGTCCAACAGGTTTGTTTCGAATCACTAGCTTTCGGAGCACTGCTCCTTCCTTAACCTGGTGTAAGACTTCTTATAATAAAACAGCTGACATGGACAGGCTGTTTTTTTTAAACACAGGTGATTGAAAAGTTGGGATCAGGGAAACACTCCCAAAATTTTACCTCCCTTTGTTCCCTCCACCTGGCACCCAAAATCAGCCACCCTTTCCCACTGCGCTTGTCTCTCCTCCTTGGGCTTCCCGATTCCTCACCACCCAACCCAACTTACCTGGTTCCGTCGGGCATCCATCTTCTCTTCCTGGACCCGCTTGCATCCCAGCAGCAGCCACTGAGCTCTGGTGCTGCTGGGACCGCTGCAACTGCCAGCCTCTCAAACACAACTCTTACTGAGGGGCTCATCCAGCCCCCAGGACCTCTGGGCCAGGAAAGAAGCCAGCCACTTGTGCAGGGAATCGGGTGTGTACTTGTACCTGACCCGGCATGAATATATGGGGGTTATTCATTGCAGTAAGTCTATGATTCTTTGATCTGGCTGTATAACTACCTATTACATCCAATATCAAAAGAATGGAGACAGAGAAGGGCAATCAAGCAGTATTGCAGTGATCCTATGTAGCATGGGAAAAAGAAAGTGAAGTTGATTAAGGTGTAAATATTGGGCCAGGACACCAGGGAAATTCTCTTCCAAAAGCCTACAGGATCTTTTGTTTTCACCTGAGAGCAGGCCTTGTGTTAACATCTCATCTGGATTCTCCACTGCTGCTACTGGAGTTTCCAATGCGGTGCAAAATCCACCAATTCCACCTCAGATGCCCATTGGTGGTGGCATTGAGGTTCGTGCCCCGTGTCAGCACGAAGATGCAAATAGGTCGGGTTGAACCATTTGCATCCTCTTAATGGCCGGGCACTGGATTCTCCAAGCCTGCATGAATCTCTGGGCTGGGATTCATGTGGGTGAGAATTGGTGCAGGTATTTCCCAGTTTGGCCCTGGCGTGGTGGACCTCACAGTGGGCCTGTGGGGAACTCTTTTAGGGAGTTTCCCCAAAAGTCCATCAGAGTATCTCCTTTCCCCTCACAATGCAAATCCTGCCCACACCATCCCCAATAGAAACCCCCACCAGAGACCCCATTACAGAGACCCCCACCAGAAACCCCTTATAAGAGAGACCCCTGTCAGAGACCTGCCATTGGAGAGATCTCCACCAGAGACTCCCCAAAAGAGAGACCCCCATAAGAGAGAACCCCACCAGAGCCCCCATAAGAGAGACCACCCCCTTTACAGAAACCCCTGCCTGGAAGTATGAGAGCAGTCCAGACAGAGACAGTGAACATATCACTGCTTTGAAAACTCACCCATGCAATACACCTGACTCAGACAGAGAAAGCAGTTAAGTGCTTTTTGCCGAGAAAAAGGAGGAAGTGAGAGCACTTAACTGCCTTTGATGTGATCCAAGAACTTTCAGTTATAAGTAGATGTTTATAAACATTGTGGTTTGTTTACAAGCTGACAGGAAGTGAAATTAACCAATCCAGACAGCTGGTTGTGTGTGTAAACTGTCAATCACAGCCTGGTAAAATCAATTCCCATTGATGTGAATGAAAACCTTGCCGATCAAAGATCTGAGGAGGTTTAAACCCAGCTGATGTGGTTTCAGTTTTAGGAATTTGCAGCTACTGCTTTCTTTGCCTGAGCCAGCAAGTATATTGCACAGGTGGGTTTTAAAGCATTGATGTTTTCACTGTCTCTGGTGGCGATCTCTCTTGTGGAGGTCTCTGTAATAGGAGTCACTGGTGGGGGGATTGGGTCAGCCTGGTATTGGCGGGATGGCGACCCAGCAAATCCCATGATGGGGGGGGGGGGGGGGAGAGCAATTGCATTGTGGAGGGAGGGGGGGCCAGCTGCTGGACCTTGCTATCTGGCTGCCCGCTCAAAATGGTGGCCCGTTAGCAGGATTAACGAACAAATCCCTGCCACGCATAAACTAGCATGGCAAAGATAGTGAAACACCTCTGGATTCCCGCTCCCAGCGTGAGAGCAAATCAGAGTCGATTTATCTCCAGCGGGAGTCTCCGAAATGGCGAATTCAGCCCCTGAAATACAGCGCCACTGACAGAGCAGCACTCCCTCAGTACTGCGCTGTGAGTGACAGTCTAAATGATGGATTTAGTTCTCTCGAGTGGGATTTGAACTCAGAGGTGAGCTGTTGCAACTTCTCTAGTGCGTTTGATCCTGACCATGGTTGGAAAAAGATCTCTGTATATTTCAATTTTTGCTGCTTTAAAGTCACAATCAAATGTAAATATTAACCCAGGATTCAGGACAGCCAGGAGTTTAGTTCCTTCACCACTGGGACCTGGATGAATGGGATGCAGATCTCCTCTCTGTGCTGACAGCCTGCAATCTGTGACTGCTACCATCCCAGTGACACTGCTTCCTTTGCACAAATGTAATTTATATTTCAGAGAAGGACTAAAATGACAATCATCCCGAAAACTGCTGAATTTTAAATGGCGGTGGTGACCCCCACCTCCCCACCTCCCGGCATAAAAGTAGGCTGGAGGGACCCCACCAATTAGCCCTGTAGCCAGCGGTGGCTGGGCCATTAATGGACAGGATAATGTGGGACGTGCTGCCCGTGCCAGGGGCCGCAGCTGGGCAGCCAACCTGACAGGGGATGGTCATTGGTGGAATGCTCAGGGGTATTCCACCCCTTCCGAGTTACAGCTGGAAAATGACTGAGAGGATCCAATGAGAATGGCAAAGATCAGGGCAGAATAATGTGTTGTCCTGGAAACAAAGTCTAGGTGGAGCCACCGTGCTGACCTGCCCAGTGAGTGAGCCCCGCCCAGTGAGTGAGCCCCGCCCAGTGAGTGAGCCCCGCCCAGTGAGTGAGCCCCACCCAGTGAGTGAGCCCCGCCCAGTGAGGGAGCCCCGCCCAGTGAGGGAGCCCCACCCTCTGGAGCTGCTGGCCAATTCTCAATGCTGGCAACACCAGGAAAGGTCTCAGTGCTCCTGCCGGAAGAAGCCCATGCATTTGCTTGTTTATTGTCACGTGTACCGAGGTACAGTGAAAAGTATTTTTCTGCGTGGAGCTGTAACAGATCATTTAGTGCACAAAAAAAAAACGTAATAGGGCTGGATTCCCAGAACAGGTAAATCTGGGGTCATGGGTGATTTAAGAATGGAGGAAGAGGGGGTGGGCTTTAGGGAGGCAGCAGGTAGGAATAACCCCAGACTGGTCCTAAAAGGCATAATAGTAGACAGGTGGGGAGGAGGGGCAGTCAATTGGCTTCATAACCCTAATTAACCCTTAATTATTCATTTGAATATAGCTGTCAATGTTGATGCCTGTCCATCCCCATTACCATGGGGTGAGCTTGGGTGTTGAACCTGATGATATGCTATCCATGGGCAGTGGGGTAAATGTTTAAAGGGCAGAAGAGGGCAGGGGGTGGGGATCATTCTTTGGGGGTTGCTCTTTGCCAGTGGAAGGGAGTCCCCCTAGAAGAGCGAACTCCCCCTTCATTCCTACCCGCTCCCTCCCGGCCCCTCTTTCTGTCAATGGTGCCTAAGTCAGCCAAGACCCCAGCCCCGCCTGGAGGAAGCAACCCGCCAGGGGCGCACCCAATTCAGCCCTGGTGGAGGGTCAGAGCAGAGCCTGTGCTGGTTTGGGAAATGAACAATGCAATACAATTTTGCTCCTTCACCATATTTTTACAGACATATACAAAATAAGTAACAGGAGGAATCCTGCAGGGCGAGCCAGAGAAAAACACTTTTAATGAGGATTCAAGGAGAGAGGTGTGTGAACTGGTCACTGTGCACTGGTTACTGGCTACGCTGGCAACCTACCCTCAGACATGACACCTTCATTCTCAATGTTTTCTGGCAATTCTTCCTCAACCTGGTTGGCATCTATTGTGGGAAAATATGAAGTTATCTAAAATATAGTCAACAGGTAAGTTCTAATCATTACGAGAGAAAGATATCTGCCTTACAAACGGGTTTATCCAACTTAGAAACATCTCTAAGGGCTTCATATCCAACAGATTACTTTCAAATGCAGTGATTGTTGGTTACTTGGGAGTCAGTTTTCACACAGCAAGGTCCCAGGGAGAATTAAGCGGGAGTCCCCAAATATCATTCTCAGGTTGGTGTGAATTTCCCATGAATCTTCTGCTGATGCATCGGAAAACCCATTGGTATTCATCCAACTCCATTTTTAGAGTTATTATTCACCCCCTTTCAATTAGAACATTCTAGATCAGAACAACTTGCTGCATAAAAATAGTTCCCCTTATAGTTTGCCTGGTTACTGACTCTCCTGTTAGTGGAAATACTTGTGATTCAAACTTCCCTTAATTTTGAACACATGCATTCCAGCTTTCCTTAACTCTCTCAGCTTCAGGGACGCAAGGTGGTGCAGTGGTTAACACTGCTGCCTCACGGCGCCGAGGTCCCAGGTCGATCACGGCCCCGGGTCACTGTCCGTGTGGAGTTTGCACATTCTGCCCGTGTTTGCGTGGGTTTCACCCCCACAACCCAAAGATGTGCAGGATAGGTGGATTGGCCATGCTAAATTGCCTCTTAATTGAAAACAAATAATTGAGTACTCTAAATTTCTGAGGGCAGTTAAGAGTCAACTCCATGTCTGCCTGTCTAGCACAGATGACAGAATCCCTTCCATAAATATATTAGTGAACCAGATATGTTTGTTTTATGAAAATCTGGTAGTTTCATGGTGACCGTTGTCACTGATACAAACTTTTTATTTCAGATTAATTTAATTTATGGATCACTGTGCGAGGATTTGAAATCTCGACACCAGAATCATTAGTCCCGGCCTCCAGATTTCTAGCTCAATAACAGGACTGGGACATTATTTCACCCTCTCCCACCTGCAATCATTTTGTACATTGAACTGTAGGCAGTGTGAGAGAAGCATTTTTAATCGGGATTCGATGACAGGGAGCGAATTAAGTATGAAGAGGAAGTTAAGTGTGTGAGCTGGTTTAATGGGTTTACTGCACACTGGTTACTGGCTACACTGACAACCTACCCTCAGACGTGACTCCTTCATTCTCAGTATTTTCAGGCAATTCTTCATCGCCCTGGTTGGCATCTATTGTGGGAAAATACCAGGTTATATCAAATATCATGCCAGCCCCCGGCGATTCTCCGACCCGGTGGGGGGTCGGTGAATCGCGCCCCTGGTCATTAATGGAATTTAAATTCCTCAGTTGCTGTGCTGGGATTTGAACTCTCAGCACCAGATGGGTTTTGGAATTTCTAGTTCCAGCAACACGACAAGGATATCAGCGCTCCCCCTGCCACCTGCAATGATTTTTGTACATTTAACTGCAGGCAAAGTGAGAAAATAATTTTTAATCGGGATTCGATGGCAGGGAGCGAATTAAGTATGAAGAGGAAGTTAAGTGTGTGAGCTGGTTTAATGGGTTTACTGCACACTGGTTACTGGCTACACTGCCAACCTACCCTTAGATGTGACTCCTTCATTCTCAGTATTTTCAGGCAATTGTTCATCGCCCTGGTTGGCATCTATTGTGGGAAAGTGCCAGATTATATAAATCAACAAACAAGGCCTAATAATTATGGAGAAAAAATTCCTTAACTGTCTTTTCCACTTCAGAAACATCTCTAAATGCTTCACATACAACAAATTACTTTCAAACGCAGTGATTGTTGTTGGTTACCTGGTAACCTGTTTTCACACAGCAAGATCCCAGAAATAGAGCAAGATGAAAGAACTGATTCTGGTGACGATTAATGATAGAGCTTAGCAAGACACTGTGATTGTTCACCTGGGTTTCCCTGAATAGTGGCAGGGAATCTCTAACATCAAACAGAATAGGCAAATTTGGCGTGAGTTTAATATCAGCACTTCTGACAATGCAGCACTGTATTGGAGGGCCAGCAAGCTTAGGGATCAATTTCCTCAGGGTTCCCTCCGCTGTGCTGCAACATCTTTGGCAGGTATTTGGTGGAATCTCTGTTAATGTGCTTAATGGAGTTCTGCCGACTTTAAGTTTGGAAACTGGAAAAGCTTTGGGGAAATCCCCCCCTCCCCCCCAATGTCCCAACCATGGAGTTGGGGTTTATACTCATGGAGGTTTCTGCCTGACCATAGGTTAAATACTGTGGATTACTACATGAAAGTGAAATTGTGACTGTTTTAGTTTAAACAGCTTCTATCTGCTAATTCACAAATGGGACCTCGTGCCTTACTGACTAAAATATCTTCGAGTAACCGAGTCCCAGTTCCTTCATCAGTGCGTGAGTCTGAGGGTGTAGATCGTACCAACGACATCACAACGCTCCTAGCTCAACTCTCAAAGACAGGTTTACAGTGAATCCAGCTGCAGTGGAAAGAACTGTCCAATTAGAACAACTCCCTTGCTCTTTCCCAGTAATCCTGCAAATTCCTCCTTTTCAATTGTTTATTCAGCTCTCTATCGAAAGTTATTATTCACCTCCATTTCAGAATGAGCATTCCAGATCAGAACAACTTGCTGCAGAAAAGTAGTTCCCCTCATGTTTCCTCCTGGCTTTTCAGTCAATTAGTTAAATCTGTTTCTGGTTACTGACCTTCCTGTTAGTGGAAACACTGCTTCCCACTCTATAAAACTGCTCTGAAATTTGGACACCGTTTCGAGCTTTCCTTAACTTTCTCAGCTTTAATGAAATCCACTTCACTTCACTAAATTCCCTAATCTCTGGCATTCGATTAAATCTCCTTTGTCCACTCTCTACATTCTACTGGGTTTTTTTTCCCTTTTTAAAAAATAAATTTAAAGTACCCAATTCATTTTTTCCAATTAAGGGGCAATTTAGCGCGGCCAATCCACCTACCCTGCACATCTTTGGGTTGTGGGGGCAAAACCCACGCAGACACGGGGGAGAATGTGCAAACTCCACACGGACAGTGACCCAGAGCCAGGATCCAACCTGGGACCTCGGCGCCGTGAGGCAGCAGTGCTAACCCACTGCGCCACCGTGCTGCCCACTTTCTACTGTATGTTACACAACAATCCAGCCAGTGATTTGAAAGGTTTACCAGAACCACTTTACTCTTGTTTTCTAGGCAATCTGTTTATGAGCATCTGTTTATAAAGTCCAGAAATATATTCATTTTTTCCACAACCTTATCAACTTTTTATTTATTAATTCACAGAACGATGGCATCACTGACAAGGCCGGAATTATTTCTCCCTCCTTAATTGCGGTTGGGAAGGTGGTGGTGAGCTGCCCTCTCGAACGCAAAGCTGAATGCTGTTCTCGGCCATTTGTGAGATGGGTTAGGAGTGAACCACATTACTGTGCGTCAAGTAGGCAGGCCGGGTGAGGACATCTGATTTCATTCCACGAAGGACATTAACAAAACTGATTGGTTTTTTAAATGACAATCTGTTACCCCATGATGACCAGGAAATGGGAGCCGGTATTCTCCCGCAGTTGGGATTCTCTGTCCCGCTGGGAATCGCACAGGTTTCCCGGTGGCGTAGGGTGGTTTCAATAGGAAATCCCCTTGGCCAGTGGCGACATAGAGAATTCCACCACCAGCGAGAGGCGCTGCCGAGGAACACATGGCTGGGGGAGCAATGGGGTCTTTACTTCAAATAACGTGAGTAGGAGCCTCCAGTACCCATTGCCACCTGCAAGGATTTCTGTGCATACATCTGCAGGCAAGGTGAGAAGACCATTTTTAAATCGCCATTTGATGATGGGCAGCACGGTAGCATAGTGGTTAGCACAGTTGCTTCACAGCTTCAGGGTGCCAGGTTCAATTCCCAGCTGGGTCACTGTGCGAAGTTGCACGTTCTCCCCGTGTGTGCATGGGTTTCCTCCGGGTGCTCCGGTTTCCTCCCACAGTCCAAAGATGTGCAGGTTAGGTGGATTGGCCATGATAAATTGCCCTTAGTATCCAAAAAGGTTAAGTGGGGGTTCCTGGGTTATGGGGATAGGGTAGCTACGTGGGCTTGAGTAGGGTGCTCTTTGTAAGGGCTGGTGCAGACTCAATGGGCTGAATGGCCTCCTTTGGCATTGTAAATTCTATGAAATTTTCTAAGTATGAAGAGCAAGTTACAGTAAGAGCAGGTTTAATGGGTTTACTGCACACTGGTTACTGGCTACACTGACAACCTACCCTCAGACGTGACTCCTTCATTCGCAGTATTTTCAGGCAATTGTTCATTGCCCTGGTTGGCATCTATTGTGGGAAAATACCAGGTGATGTAAAATATGTTTAACAAATAAGTTCTAATCATTATGGAGAATAATTTTCTTCTTGTGCATTATTTTATCCAATTCAGAAACATATCTGAGGGCCTTGTATACAAAGAATGCAGTGATTCTCATTGGTTTCCTGGTAACCAGTTTTCACACAGCAAGATCCCACAAACAGAACAAGATGAAAGAATTGTTTCTGGTGAAGATTAATGGTGAAACTCAACATTCTCCCCGTGTCTGCGTGGGTCTCACCCCCACAACCCAAAGATGTGCAGGGTAGGTGGATTGACCGCGCTAAATTGCCCCTTCATTGGAAAAAATAATTGGCTACTCTAAATTACTTTTTTTTTAAATTGTGAAACTCGGCTATGACATGATGAAAGTTCCTCAGCTCTTCACTGATTGGTGGCTGTGAGTTGCTAACATCAAACAAAATAAGCAGATTGGGCGTAAGTTATTATCCACTGCCATTTCAGACAGAATATTCCAGATCAGAGCAACTGCTGCATAGAAATTTGGCGGGATTCTCCGAGCCGAAATTGCGCTCGGCGCGGGGTCGGAGAATGGGGCGTCAGACCCGCGATCGGGTCCGACACCTTCCCACGATTCCCCGCGGACTGGAGAATCACCGGCAGTTGCGCGCAGTTGACGGGGCGCCGGTCGGGGGCCATTGAAAGAGGCCCCCGCGGCGATTCTCCTCCGGCAGCCGGCAGAGTTCCCGCTGGCGTGGTTCACTCATGGTTCCACCCGGCGGGAGCTCGGGGTGATGGCTGCGGACCCAGTCCGCGGCCGCCCTGGTGGGGGGCAGGGGGGTCCGTCACCGGAGGGGGGGGGCCTCCAGGACGGCCATCCGGGGTGGGGGGCCTATATTGTTGAGGCTGGCTTGCTGTGTGGGTCCGCCATGTTGCACGGGGCAGCCGCCGCACGCTTTGCGGACCCATGGCCGGAAGTGCAGGATCCCATATCTACCGAGCGGCCTCTGATCCCCGGGAGCCAGGAGAATGCCAGACATTTCCATGAGCCTAATTGCTCACTTAAATATGATTATCTGGACCACGCCGATCGGGTGATCCAGATCGCGCTGCGCACTGCAGGTCAGGTGAATCTTGTGCGGTTTTGCACCTGGTGTGTAGCCTGTTTTGGCCTCTCCCACGATGCTCCCGGTGCCGGACTCAACGAGGTGGGAAAACCGCACCCTGGACTTATAAATCCCAGGAATCCATTCGCTTTTTTAACAACCCTATCAACGTATTACAAATGTATTCACAGAATGTGGGCATAAATGACGAGGCCAGAATTATTTCTCCCTCCTTACTTGCCGTTGGGAAGGTGGGGGTGAGCTGCCTTCTTGAACACAGCTGAATGGAGTTCTCGGCTATTTCTGAGGGAGTTCTGATTGAACCACAGGATTCACAATGAGTCACATGGAGACGGGACTAGGTACAGACGCAGATTTCCATCACTAAAAGACATTAGTGCACCAGATGTGTTTTATTTTTATGACGATCTGGTAGTTTCATGGTGACCCTGACTGATACCAACTTCTGATTTCAAATTCATCCAATTAACAGAATTTGAATTCCTCAGCAGCTGTGCTGGGATTTGAACTCTTGTCACCAGATCATTAGTCCATGCCTCGGAATGTCTAGTTACACTAACACAACTAGGATATTAGCGAACCCCTCTGCCACCTGCAATGATTTTTGTACATTTAACTGCAGGCAAGGTGAGAAAAGCATTTTTAATCGGGATTCGATGACTGGGAGCAAATTAAGTATGAAGAGGAAGTTAAGTGTGTGAGCTGGTTTAATGGGTTTACTGCACACTGGTTACTGGCTACACTGACAACCTACCCTCAGACGTGACTTCTTCATTCTCAGCATTTTCAGGCAATTGTTCATCGCCCTGGTTGGCATCTATTGTGGGAAAATACCAGATGATGTAAAATATGATCAATGAACATGTTAATCATTCCGAAAGAATAATTTCCTTCTCATGAACTGTTTTCTCCAAATCAGAACATCTATAAGGGCGTCACATACAACAAATTACTTTAAAATACAGTGATTGCTGTTGGTTACTTGATAACCAGTTTTTACATAGCAAGATCCCAGAAACAGACCAAGATGAAAAAAATGTTTCTGGTGATGATAAAAGGTAGAATCTCAGTGATGACACCGTGACGATTCCCCTGCTCTTCCCTGAGTCCAGAACTAGGGGTCATAGTTGGAGGATAAGGGGTGAACCTTTTAGGATTGAGGTGAGAAGACATTTCTTAACCCAGAGAGTGGTGAGTCTGTGGAATTCACTCTCACAGAAAGTAGTTGAGACCAAAACGTTGTGCACTTTCAAGAAGGAATTAGATATAGCTCTTGGGGCTAAAGGGATCAAGATTACGGAGGGGAGGCGGGTTCAGGGTATTGAACCTGATGATCATAATGAATGGTGGGGCGGGCGAGATGGGCTGATGGCCTCCTCCTGTCTCAATTATCTAAGTATCTCTTAATTTTGAACACCTGTATTCCAGCTTTCCTTAACTCAGCCTTAACAAAAACAAACCCAGATACTCTTCACTTACCCAAATACCCTCCACTCATTCGGGTAAATCTCCTTTGTGCCCTCTCTACTTTCTACACAATAGTCCAGCCCACATTTACCCAGTGATTTGAAAGATTTACCATAACCTCATTCCTGCACTCTAAACCTCTGTTCATAAAGCCCAGGATTCCATTCGCTTTTTTAACAACCTTATCGACTTTTAAAACATTTATTCACAGAATGTGGGCATGAGTGACAAGGCCAGAATTACTTGCCGTTGGGAAGGTGGGGGTGAGCTGCCTTCTTGAACACAAAGCTGAATGGAGTTCTCGGCTATTTCTGAGGCAGTTCTGATTGAACCACAGGATTGTAGTTCATGAGTCACATGGAGGTGGAACTAGGTACAGACGCAGATTTCCGTCACTAAAAACATTTGTGAACCAGGGGCGCAATTCTCCGATTCCCCGCCGGGTCAGAGAATCGCTGGGGGTCGGCGTGAATCCCGCCCCCGCTGGCCCCCAAATTCTCCGCCACCAGAGATTCGGCGGGGGCGGGAATCGCGCCAGACGGCGGGCCCACCTAGCGATTCTCCGGCCCGCAATGGGCCGCAGTCCCGCTGCTGTAACGCCTGCCCCACCGGCGTGAATCAAACCGCCTCCCTTACCGGCAGGACCAGAAGGCGCGAGCGGGCTCCGTGGTCCTGGGGGGAGGGGGCGGCGTGGGGCGATCTGACCCCGGGGGGTGCCCCCACGGTGGCCTGACCCGCGATCGGGGCCCACCGATCCGCAGGCGGGCCTGTGCTGTGCGGCATTCTTTTCCCTCCGCGTCGGCCACAGCCTCCACGATGGCCAACGCGGAGGTGACCCCCCCCTGCGCATGCGCGGACTTCCGCCAGCCAGCGGGGTCCCTTTGGCCCCGGCTGGCATGGCGCCAAAGGCCTTCCACACCAGCTGGTGGAACGGCAACCCCTCAGGCGCGGGACTAGCCCCTCACGGTGAGGGCTTGGCCCCGAGAGGTGCGGAGAAATCCGCACCTTTGGGGTGGCCAGACACCGGAGTGGTTCCCGCCACTCCATCCCGCCGGGACCCCCCCGTCCCGCCGGGTAGGGGAGAATCCCACCCCATATGTGTTTTATTTTCGTGACAATCTGGTAGTTTCATGGTGACCTTCACTGATACCAACTTTCGAATTTAGATTCATGGGTGGGATTCTCCCCTACCCGGCGGGGCGGGGGGTCCCGGCGGGATGGAGTGGCGGGAACCACTCCGGCGTCGGGCCGCCCCAAAGGTGCGGATTTCTCCGCACCTCTCGGAGACCAAGCCCTCACCGTGAGGGGCTAGGCCCGCGCCGGAGTGGTTTCCGCTCCGCCGGCTGGCGGGAAAGGCCTTTGGCGCCACGCCAGCCGGGGCCGAAAGGTCTTCGCCGGGCGACGCATGCGCGGGAGCATCAGCGGCCGCTCACGGCATCCCCGCGCATGCGCAGTGGAGGGGGTCTCTTCCGCCTCCAGCGTAGCGAAGACCATGGCGAAGGCGGAAGGAAAAGAGTGCCCCCACAGCACAGGCCCGCCCGCAGATCGGTGGGCCCCGATCGCGGGCCAGGCCACCGTGGGGGCACCCCCCGGGGCCAGATTGCCCCGCGCCCCTCCCAGGACCCCGGAGCCCGCCCGCGCCGCCTTGCCCCGCCGGTCAAAAGGTGGTTTAATCCACGCCGGCGGGAGAGGGTTGACAGCGGCGGGACTTCGGCCCATCGCGGGCCGGTGAATCGCCGGGGGTGGGCCCGCTGACCGGCGCGCGCGATTCCCGCCCCCGCCGAATCTCTGGTGGCGAAGAATTCGGGACACGGCAGCGGCGGGATTCATGCCAGCCCCCGGCGATTCTCCGACCCGGTGGGGGGTCGGTGAATCGCGCCCCTGGTCATTAATGGAATTTAAATTCTTCAGTTGCTGTGCTGGGATTTGAACTCTCAGCACCAGATGGGTTTTGGAATTTCTAGTTCCAGCAACACGACAAGGATATCAGCGCTCCCCCTGCCACCTGCAATGATTTTTGTACATTTAACTGCAGGCAAAGTGAGAAAATAATTTTTAATCGGGATTCGATGGCAGGGAGCAAATTAAGTATGAAGAGGAAGTTAAGTGTGTGAGCTGGTTTAATGGGTTTACTGCACACTGGTTACTGGCTACACTGACAACCTACCCTCAGACGTGACTCCTTCATTCTCAGTATTTTCAGGCAATTCTTCATCGCCCTGGTTGGCATCTATTGTGGGAAAATACCAGGTTATATCAAATGTAATCTACAAACAAGGTCTAATCATTATGGAGAATAATTCCCTTCTCACGGGGCAGCGCCGCGGTGCAGTGGTTAGCACTGCTGCCTCACGGCGCCACGGACCAGGTTCGATCTTGGCCCCAGATCATTGTCCGTGTGGAGTTTGCACATTCTCCCCGTGTCTGCGTGGGTCTGGCCTCCACAACACAAAGATGTTCAGGGTGGGTGGATTGGCCACGCTAAATTGCCCCTTAATTAAAAAAATAATAATTCCCTTCTCTTGAACTGTTTTCTCCACTTCAGAAACATCTCTTAAGGGCTTCATACACAAGAAATTACTTTCAAAATGCAGTGATTGTTTATGGTTGCCTGGTAGCCAGTTTTCACACAGCAAGATCCCAGAAACAGACCAAGATGAAAGAACTGTTTCTGGTGATGATTAAAAGTAGAACTCAGCAATAACAGTGTGACAATCCACCTGCTCTTCCTCTGAATGGTGGCAGGGAATCACTAACATCAAATAGAATAGGCAAATCAGGCATGAGTTTAATGTCAGCACTCTTGACAATGCAGCACTGTATTGGAGTGCCAGCGAGATTAGGGAACAATTTCCTTAGGGTTCCCTCCGCTGTGCTGCAACAACTTTGGCAGGAGGTTTGGTGGAATCTCTGTTAATGTGCTTAATGGAGCCCCACCAAAGTTAAGTTTGGAAACTGGAAAAGCTCCAGGGAAATTTTCCCTCCATGTTCTCAATCATGGAGATGGGGTTTATCCTCATCCAGCCTTCTGCCTGACAAAAGGTTTAAAACTCTGCGTAATTTCACGAAAGTGAAATTGTGTCTGTTAGTTTAAAGAGCTTCAGTCTGCGAATCCACAAATGGGACCTTGTGTCTCACTGACTAATATCTTTTGTACACCGAGTCCCGGTTCCTTCATCAAAACATGAGTCTGAGGGTGTAGATTGTACCATCTACACCACAACACTCTGAGATCAACTCTCCACTACAGGTTTACAATGAATCCAGCTGCAATGGAACCAGCTGTCCAATTAGAACAAGTCCCTTGCTCCTTCCCAGTAATGCTGCAAAGTCTTCCTTTTCAATTATTTATTCAATCTCTAAAATTATTATTCACCTCCCTTTCAGACAGAGCATTCCAGGTCAGATTAACTTGCTGCAATGAAATTGTTCCCCTGGGTTTTCAGTGAATTAGTTAAGTCTGTGTCCTCTGGTTACTGACCCTCCTGTTAGTGGAAACAGTTTCTATTAAAACATATCTTAACTTTGATCACCTATATTCCAGCTTTCTTTAACTCTCTCAACTTTGATGAAGACAAACCCAGATTCTCTTCACTTAACCAAATTCCCTGATCTCTGGCATCATTCGATTCAATCTTCTTTGTCCCCTCTCTGTGTTACACAATAGTCCAGCTCACATTTGACCAGTGATGTGAAAGATTTACCATATCCTCTTTGCTTTTGCACTCTAAAACTCTGTTTGTAAAGCCCAAGAATCGATTCGCTTCTTTAACAACCTTCTCAATTTTCAAAAAACAATTCACAGAATGTGGGCATGAGTGACGAGGCCAGAACTATTTCTCCCTCCTTGCTTGCCGTTGAGAAGGTGGGGGTGAGCTGCCTTCTTGAACACAAAGCCGAATGGAGTTCTCGGCTATTTCTTTTTTTTTTTAAATAATATTTTATTGAAAATTTTTGGTCAACCAACACAGTACATTGTGCATCCTTTACACAACATTGTAACAATACAGATAATAATGACCTTTTTAAATTTAAACAAAAACAACAACAAATAAATAAATATTAAATAACAAAAAATAAAAACTAGCCCTAATTGGCAACTGCCTTGTCTCAGGCCACACACACACACACCCCCATCCCTCCCCCCCCCCCCCCCCCCAAGTCCTGGGCCGCTGCTGCTGCCTTCTTTGTTCTCCCCCATCTATCTTTCCGCAAGATATTCGACGAACGGTTGCCACCGCCTAGTAAACCCTTGAGCCGACCCCCTTAGGACGAACTTAATCCGCTCTAACTTTATGAACCCCGCCATATCATTTATCCAGGTCTCCACCCCCGGGGGCTTGGCTTCTTTCCACATTAGCAGTATTCTGCGCCGGGCTACTAGGGACGCAAAGGCCAAAACATCGGCCTCTTTCGCCTCCTGCACTCCCGGCTCTTGTGCAACCCCAAATATAGCCAACCCCCAGCTTGGTTCGACCCGGACTCCTACTACTTTCGAAAGCACCTTTGTCACCCCCATCCAAAACCCCTGTAGTGCCGGGCATGACCAAAACATATGGGTATGATTCGCTGGGCTTCTCGAGCACCTCGCACACCTATCCTCCACCCCAAAAAATTTACTGAGCCGTGTTCCAGTCATATGTGCCCTGTGTAATACCTTAAACTGAATCAGGCTTAGCCTGGCGCACGAGGACGACGAGTTTACCCTGTTTAGGGCATCTGCCCACATCCCCTCCTCAATCTCCTCCCCTAGCTCTTCTTCCCATTTCCCTTTTAGTTCGTCCATCATAGTCTCCCCTTCGTCTCTCATTTCCCTATATATATCCGACACCTTACCGTCCCCCACCCATTTCTTTGAGATGACTCTGTCCTGCACCTCTTGTGTCGGGAGCTGCGGGAATTCCCTCACCTGTTGCCTCGCAAAAGCCCTCAATTGCATGTACCTGAATGCATTCCCTTGGGGCAACCCATATTTCTCGGTCAGCGCTCCCAGACTCGCAAACTTCCCATCCACAAATAGATCTTTCAATTGCGTTATACCTGCTCTTTGCCACATTCCATATCCCCCATCCATTCCCCCCGGGGCAAACCTATGGTTGTTTCTTATCGGGGACCCCCCCAGTGCTCCGGTCTTTCCCCTATGTCGTCTCCACTGTCCCCAAATCTTCAGTGTAGCTACCACCACCGGACTCGTGGTATAGTTCCTTGGTGAGAACGGCAATGGGGCTGTCACCATAGCCTGCAGGCTGGTCCCCCTACAGGACGCCCTCTCTAATCTCTTCCACGCCGCTCCTTCCTCCTCTCCCATCCACTGACTCACCATTGAAATATTAGCGGCCCAATAATACTCACTTAGGCTCGGTAGTGCCAGCCCCCCCCTATCCCTACTACGCTGTAAGAATCCCTTCCTCACTCTCGGAGTCTTCCCGGCCCAAACAAAACCCATGATACTCTTTTCTATCCTTTTGAAAAAAGCCTTCGTGATCACCACCGGGAGACCCTGAAACACAAAAAGGAATCTCGGGAGGACCACCATCTTAACCGCCTGCACCCTCCCTGCCATTGACAATGCTACCATATCCCATCTCTTGAAATCTTCCTCCATCTGTTCCACCAACCGCGTCAAATTTAGCCTGTGCAATGTGCCCCAATTCTTAGCTATCTGGATCCCCAGGTAACGAAAGTCTCTTGTTACCTTCCTCAACGGTAGGTCTTCTATTTCTCTACTCTGCTCCCCTGGATGCACCACAAACAGCTCACTCTTCCCCATGTTCAATTTATACCCTGAAAAATCCCCAAACTCCCCAAGTATCCGCATTATTTCTGGCATCCCCTCCGCTGGATCCGCCACATATAGTAGCAGATCATCCGCATATAAAGATACCCGGTGTTCTTCTCCTCCCCTAAGTATCCCCCTCCATCCCTTGGAACCTCTCAGCGCTATCGCCAGGGGCTCAATCGCCAGTGCAAACAGTAATGGGGACAGAGGACATCCCTGCCTAGTCCCTCTATGGAGCCGAAAATATGCCGATCCCCGTCCATTCGTGACCACACTCGCCACTGGGGCCCTATACAACAGCTGCACCCATCTAACATACCCCTCTCCGAACCCAAATCTCCTCAACACCTCCCACAGATAATCCCACTCCACTCTATCAAATGCTTTCTCGGCATCCATCGCCACTACTATCTCCGTTTCACCCTCTGGTGGGGCCATCATCATTACCCCTAACAACCTCCGTATGTTCGTGTTCAGCTGTCTCCCCTTCACAAACCCAGTTTGGTCCTCATGAACCACCCCCGGGACACATTCCTCTATTCTCATTGCCATTACCTTGGCCAAGACCTTGGCATCTACATTGAGGAGGGAGATTGGTCTGTAGGACCCGCATTGTAGCGGATCCTTTTCCTTCTTTAAAAGAAGCGATATCGTTGCTTCTGACATAGTCGGGGGCAGTTGTCCCCTTTCCTTTGCCTCGTTGAAGGTCCTCGTCAGTAGCGGGGCGAGCAAGTCCAAATATTTTCTGTAAAATTCAACTGGGAATCCGTCCGGTCCCGGGGCCTTTCCCGTCTGCATGTTCCTAATTCCTTTCACCACTTCCTCTACCGTGATCTGTGCTCCCAATCCCATCCTATCCTGCTCTTCCACCTTGGGAATTTCCAGCCGATCCAAAAACTCCATCATTCTCTCCCTCCCATCCGGGGGTTGAGCTTCATACAATTTTTTATAAAATGTCTTAAACACTTCATTCACTCTCTCCGCTCCCCGCTCCGTCTCTCCATCTTCGTCTCTCACCCCCCCTATTTCCCTCGCTGCTCCCCTTTTCCTCAATTGGTGTGCCAGCAATCTGCTCGCCTTCTCTCCATATTCATACTGTACACCCTGCGCCTTCCTCCATTGTGCCTCTGCAGTGCCTGTGGTCAGCAAGTCAAATTCCACATGCAGCCTTTGCCTTTCCCTATACAGTCCCTCCTCCGGTGCTTCCGCATACTGTCTGTCCACCCTCAAAAGTTCTTGCAACAACCGCTCCCGTTCCTTACTCTCCTGCTTCCCTTTATGTGTCCTTATTGATATCAGCTCCCCCCTAACCACCGCCTTCAACGCCTCCCAGACCACTCCCACCTGAACCTCCCCATTGTCATTGAGTTCCAAGTACTTTTCAATGCATCCCCTCACCCTTAAGCACACCCCCTCATCCGCCATTAGTCCCATGTCCATTCTCCAGGGTGGACGCCCTCTTGTTTCCTCCCCTATCTCCAAGTCTACCCAGTGTGGGGCATGATCCGAAATGGCTATAGCCGTATATTCCGTTCCCCTCACCCTCGGGATCAATGCCCTACCCAGCACAAAAAGTCTATGCGTGAATAGACTTTATGGACATAGGAGAAAAACGAGAACTCCTTACTCCTAGGTCTACTGAATCTCCACGGGTCCACCCCTCCCATCTGCTCCATAAAATCCTTGAGCACCTTGGCTGCTGCCGGCCTCCTACCAGTCCTGGACTTCAACCTATCCAGCCTTGGTTCCAACACCGTGTTAAAGTCTCCCCCCATTATCAGCTTTCCGGTCTCTAGGTCTGGGATGCGTCCTAGCATTCGCCTCATAAAATTGGCATCGTCCCAATTCGGGGCATACACGTTTACCAACACCACCATCTCTCCCTGTAATTTGCCACTCACCATCACGTATCTGCCCCCGTTATCCGCCACTATAGTCTTTGCCTCGAACATTACCCGCTTCCCCACTAATATAGCCACCCCCCTGTTTTTCGCATCCAGCCCCGAATGGAACACCTGCCCTACCCATCCTTTGCGCAACCTAACCTGATCTATCAGTTTCAGGTGCGTTTCCTGTAACATGACCACATCTGCTTTAAGTTTCTTAAGGTGTGCGAGTACTCGTGCCCTCTTTATCGGCCCGTTAAGCCCCCTCACGTTCCACGTGATCAGCCGAGTTGGGGGGCTTCCCCCCTTGCCGGTTAGCCATCATCTTTTTCCAGCTTCTCGCCCAGTTCCCACGCGGCTGTATTTCTCCCAGACGGTGCCCCCCCGCCCATCCTTTCCCGTACCCACTCCCCCCTTTCCCCAGCAGCAGCAACCCAGTAATTCCCCCCTCCCCCCCCCCCGCTAGACCCCCCGCTAGCGTAATTACTCCCCCCATGTTGCTCCCAGAAGTCAGCAAACTCTGGCTGACCTCGGCTTCCCCCCGTGATCACGGCTCGCCCCGTGCGGCGCCCCCTCCTTCCTGCTTCTCTATTCCCGCCATAATTATCATAGCGCGGGAACCAAGCCCGCGCCTCTCCCTCGGCCCCGCCTCCCATGGCCAACGCCCCATCTCCTCTCCCTCCCCACCTCCCCCCATCACCACCTGTGGGAGAAAGAAAAGTTACCATACCGCAGGATTAATCATACAATCCCTCTTCGCCCCCCCCCCACTCGTCCCACCACTTTGTCCAAACGTTCATTTTCGTAGTCCAATCATTCCAATTTTTCTTCTACAATAAAAGTCCACGCTTCATCCGCCGTCTCAAAGTAGTGGTGCCTCCCTTGATATGTGACCCACAGTCTTGCCGGTTGCAGCATTCCAAACTTTATCTTTTTTTTGTGAAGTACCGCTTTGGCCCGATTAAAGCTCGCCCTCCTTCTCGCCACCTCCGCACTCCAATCTTGATAGACGCGGATCACCGCGTTCTCCCATTTACTACACCGAGTTTTCTTCGCCCATCTAAGGACCATTTCTCTATCCTTAAAACGGAGAAATCTCACCACTATGGCTCTGGGAGCTTCTCCTGTTCTCGATCCTCGCACCATAACTCGGTATGCTCCCTCCACCTCCAACGGACCCGTCGGGGCCTCCACTCCCATTAACGAGTGCAGCATCGTGCTCACATATGCCCCGACGTCCGCCCCCTCCACACCTTCAGGAAGGCCAAGAATCCTCAAGTTGTTCCTCCTTGCGTTATTTTCCAGTGCCTCCAACCTCTCCACAGATCGTTTCTGGTGTGCCTCCTGTATCTCCGACTTCACCACCAGGCCCTGTATGTCGTTTTCATTCTCTGCTGCTTTCGCCTTCACGACCCGAAGCTCCTGCTCCTGGGTCTTTTGTTCCTCTTTCAGCCCTTCAATCGCCTGTAATATCGGGGCCAACAACTCTTTCTTCATTTCCTTTTTTATCTCCTCCACGCAGCGTTTCAAAAACTCTTGTTGTTCAGGGCCCCATATGAAACTGCCACCTTCCGACGCCATCTTGGTTTCTGCTTGCCTTCCTTGCCGTTGTTCCAAAGGATCCGCTGCAATCCGGCCACTTTCCTCTCCTTTTTCCATCCGTGTCCAGGGGGAACACCCTTCTGGTTTACCGCACGGTGTTTTCAGCCGTTAAAATTGCCGTTGGGGCTCCTATCAAGAGCCCAAAAGTCCGTTTCACAGGGAGCTGCCGAAACGTGCGACTCAGCTGGTCATCGCCGCACCCGGAAGTCGGTCTTCTCGGCTATTTCTAATAGCAGTTCTGATTGAACCACAGGATTGTAATTCATGAGTCACATGTAGAAGGGACTAGGTACAGACGCAGATTTCCGGCACTAAAAGACATTAGTGAACCAGATGTGTTTTATTTTTATGACGATCTAGTAGTTTCATGGTGACCCTCACTGATACTAACTTTCGAATTTAGATTCACGTCATTAATGGAATTTAAATTCCGTGTGTGGAGATTGCATATTCTCCCCATGTCTGCATGGGTTTCACTCCCACAACACACAGATGTACAGGTTGGGTGGTTTGGCCGCACACAATTGCCCCTTAATTGGAAAAAAATAATTTGGTGCTCTAAATTTATTTTTAAAAAAAGGAATTTATATTCCTCAGTTGTCATGCTGGGATTTGATCTCTTGCCACAGATCATTATTCAGAGGCTCCAGATTTCTAGTTCGAACAAAGCCACTAGTATATTAGTGCATCCCCTTTCACCTGCAATGATTTTTTGGGTTAAAGATGCATTTTTATTCGGGATTTGATGATAGAGATAAAAATAAGTATGAAGAGGAAGTGTGTGAGCTGGTTTAATGGGTTTACTGCACACTGGATACTGGCTACACTGACAACCTACCCTCAGACTTGACTCCTTCATTCTCAGTATTTTCAGGCAATTCGTCATCGCCCTGGTTGGCATCTATTATAAGAAAATACCAGATAATATAAAATATAATCAACAGACATGTTCTAATTATTGTGGAGAATTATTTCCTTCTGATAAACTGTTTTATCCAATTCAGAAATGTCTCTAAGGGCTTCACAATTAATTACTTTAACATTGAATGATTGATGTTGGTTACATGGAAACCAGTTTTCACCAGAAACAGAACTTGATGAAAGAATATTTAAAAATGGCGTCCCGATTTCCCATGCCCCGGACACGACCCCGAACCTCCCCCCAAATCCCAGCACACTGTAAGGGGGTCACCAGCACCCCCCCTAAACCCCTCCCTCAATCATCTCTGCGCAGAAAATGCCTAACAATGTCCCTGCCAGAGCCACACAGACATCTTGGCAATGCCAGGTTGGCACACAGGTGGCACTTCCAGGGTGCCAGACTGGCAGATCCAGGGTGCCCAGGTGGCACCAGCAGTACCAGGTACCACCCTGTCTAGAGGGCATGCACCTGGGGCCTCCAATCTCTTTGGCGATACCCATGGGTGCTGTTCTGCCTGGTCCTGGTTTGTGGAGTCCAGCACTGAACGGCCCTCGCCCAAGGTCTCCAGGCGAAGGGGATAGATCCCAACACCTTGGTTACCTCCGGGAACTGCATATTAAAGTGAGATTGGCTGTCTTGCTCCAATATGCAGATTTGCCAAAGAGCGATCCTGCCCACAATGGGCGGGCTTCACATCGTGATGTCTCGCGAGATCACGTTAGGTCTCGCAAGGTGTTGCCGGAATCAGGGTCTCCCACCATTTACTGGCCACATTGCGCCGCGGCACACAACGTTTCAGGCGCACCGTGGCCAATAGATCAGCCCCGGGTTTACAGTGAATCCAGTTGCAATGGAAAGAACTATCCAATTAGTACAACTCCCTTGCTCTTTCCCAGTAATCCTGTAAATTCCTACTTATTTATCCAAATTTAGTATACCCAATTCTTTTTTCCAATTAAGGAGCAATTTAGTGTGGCCAATCCACCTACCCTGCACATCTTTGGGTTGTGGGGGCGAAACCCACGCAGACACGGGGAGAATGTGCAAACTCCACCCGGCAGTGGCCCAGAGCCGGGATCGAACCTGGCACCTCAGCGCCGTGAGGAAACAGGGCTAACCCGCTGCGCCACCGTGCTGCCCCACTCCCTTTTTAAAGTTATTATTCACCGCCATTTCAGAATGAGCATTCCAGATCAGAATAACTTGCTGCAGAAAAATTGTTCCCCTCACGTTTTCCCCTGGGTTTTCAGTCAATAAGTTAAATCTGTGTCCTCTGTTCACCGACCTTCCTGTTAGTGGAAACACTGCCTCCCAATCTATTCTATAAAACTGCTCTGAAATGTGGACACTGTATACCAGCTGTCCTTAACTTTCTCAACTTTAATGAAAACAAACCGAGATCCTCCACTTCACCAAATTCCCTCATCGCTGGCATTATTCAACTAAATCTCCTTTGTCCCCTCTCTACTTTCTACTGTGGTCACAATAGTCCAGCCCACATTTAACCAGTGATTTGAAAGGTTTATCATAACCTCTTTGCACATGTACTCTAAGCCTCTGCTATAACGCCCAGGATTCCTTCTGCTTTTTTCACAACCTTATCAACTTCATATTCATTTATTCACAGAATGTGGGCATGACTGGCGAGGTCGGAATTATTTCTCCCTCCTTACTTGCCGTTGGGAAGGTGGTGGTGAACCTTCCAGGTGAAACCAGGTGAAGGTTGTCTTCTTGAACAAAGCTGAATGGGGTTCTCGGCTATTTCTGAGGCAGTTCTGATTGAACCACAGGATTGTAGTTCATGAGTCACATGGAGACGGGACTAGGTACAGACGCAGATTTCCGTCACTAAAAGACTTTAATGAACCAGATGTGTTTTATTTTTGTGACAATCTGGTAGTTTCATGATGACCCTGACGGATACCAACTTTCGAATTTAGATTCATGTCATTAATGGAATTTAAATTCCTCAGCTGCTGTGCTGGGATTTGATCCTTCGTCACGCATCATTATTCAGGACCTCCAGATTTCTAGTTCCAGTAAGACAACTAGGATATCAGTCCCCACCACCCCCCACCTGCAAAGATGTTTCTACATTTAACTGTCGGCTATGTAAGAGAAGCATTTTTACTCGAGATTCAATGTCAGGAAGCTAATTAAATATGAAGAGGAAGTTACGTGTGTGAGCTGGTTTAATGGGTTTACTGCACACTGGTTACTGGCTACACTGACAACCTACCCTCAGACGTGACTCCTTCATTCTCAGTATTTTCAGGCAATTGTTCATCGCCCTGGTTGGCATCTATTGTGGGAAAATACCAGATTATATAAAATAAATCAACAGACATGTTCTAATCATTATGGAGAATCATTTCCTTCTTATAAACTGTTTTCTAAACACCCCACCAACACCGACAGCAGACAACCCCGACCCGATCATGTGCGTGAAAAATGTCAGCTTGGTACCTTGGCATCGCCATGCTGGCACCCAAGTGGTACTACCAGGATACCCAGGAGGCACCAGCAGTGCCAGGGCACCACCTTGCCCAAAGGACATGTAGCTGGGCCCCGCAATCCCCTGAGAGACCCCCAAGAGTGGATTCCATTTGGTGCCCATTTGTGGGGACCACAACAGCACTCACCTGAGGTCTCTGAGGCGAAGGGGATTGATCCCAAAGCCTCAGGTACCTCTGGAATCTGCACGTTAGAGTAAAGCTACTGCCTCGCTCTAATATGTAGATTTGGCAAAAAATGATCTCGACTAATGTGGGCAGGATACACATTGGAAACCCCGCGTGATCGCGTTGGATCCCGTGAGGCCTGATAAGCCAGGTAGACCCCGGGAACGGCCAGGTAGACCCCGGGAACGGGGTCTCCCGGCTTTCAACGGCCAAGATTCAACCACAGGATTGTAGTTCATGAGTCACATGTAGACGGGACTAGGTACAGATGCAAATTTCCATCACTAAAAGACTTTACTGAACCAGATGTGTTTTATTTTTATGACAATCTGGTAGTTTCATGGTGATCCTCACTGATACTAACTTTCGAATTTAGATTCATGTCATTAATGGAATTTAAGGGCGGCACGTGGCGCAGTGGTTAGCACTGGGACTGCGGCGCTGAGGACCCGGGTTCGATCTCGGCCCTGGGTCACTGTCCGTGTGGAGTCTGCACATTCTCCCCGTGTCTGCGTGGGTTTCACCCCCACAACCCAATGATGTCCAGGTTAGGTGGATTGACCACGCTAAATTGCCCCTTAATTAGAAAAGAAATAATTGGGTACTCTAAATTTATATTTAAAAAAATTAATGAATTTAAATTCCTCAGTTGCGGTGCTGGGAATTGATCTCTCGTCACGGATCATTATTCAGGACCTCCAGATTTCAGGTTCGAGCAACACAATATTAGTGCACCCCCCCCCCTCCCCCCCCCACACCTCCCCCCCCCCCCCCCACACCCCCCCCCCCCCCCCCCCCCCCTACCACCGCCGCCACCACCTCCTGCAATCATTTTGTACATTTCACTACAGGCAAGGTGAAAGAAGCATTTTTAATTGGGATGCAATGACAGGGATAAAATTAAGTATGAAGAGGAAGTTAAGTGTGTGAGCTGGTTTAATGGGTTTACTGCACACTGGTTACTGGCTACACTGACAACCTACCCTCAGACGTGACTCCTTCATTCACAGTATTTTCAGGCAATTCTTCATCGCCCTGGTTGGCATCTATTGTGGGAAAATACCAGATTATATAAAATAAATCAACAAACAATAATTATGGAGAAAAAATTCCTTAACTGTTTTATCCAATTCAGAAACATCTCTAAAGGCTTCACATAGAACAAATTACTTTCAAACGCAGTGATTGTTGTTGGTTACCTGGTAACCTGTTTTCACACAGCACGATCCAAGAAACAGAACAAGATGAAGAACTCTTTCTGGTGAAGATTAATGATGGAACTCAGCAAGACACTGTGATTATCCGCCTGCCCTTCCCTGAATGGTGGCAGGGAATCTCTAACATCAAATTGAAAAGGCAGATTCGGCATGAGTTTAGTGTCAGCACTTTTGACAATTATTATGCTTCCAGACCAGACCCCAACAGTGGCTTGGATACTGGGCTGAAACCCCAATATTTTAGTTTATTTTGCAAGACTGCGCGGAAAGAATGATTCACTGCAGGATTGATTGCATGAAAACATAGTGATTTGGTATTTATGTTAAAACGTTTTTCTGATTACAATATTAAACTCTTTACCTTCTGACCAGAAAGGAAGTGCTTACAATTGCCCCTTAACATAACTACTCAATTCCCCATTAATGAACAAGAAAATAAACAAACAGCTCTCAATCCAGCTTAAAAACAGTACAGCATATAGTAATATTTGCTTTACAGAACGAGGGCGAAATTCTCCGGTATCGGCGCGATGTCCGCCGACTGGCGCCCAAAACGGCGCAAATCAGTCGGGCATCGCGCCGCCCCAAAGGTGCGGAATGCTCCGCATCTTTGGGGGCCGAGCCCCAACCTTAAGGGGCTAGGTAAGGTAGGTGGTTTCATCTACGCCAGCGGGACAGGCATTTTAGCGGCGGGACTTCGGCCCATCCGGGCCGGAGAATCATGGGGGTGGGCCCGCCAACCGGCTCGGCGCGATTCCCGCCCCCGCCGAATATCCGGGGCCGGAGAATTCGGCAACTGGCGGGGGCGGGATTCACGCCAGCCCCCGGCGATTCTCCGACCCGGCGGGGGGTCGGAGAATCTCGCCCCAGATTCTAGCTCACGTTAGGATTCCTTCAGACTCTGGCTGAATAGCTTCAAAAAGCTGCTTCAACTGGATTATTTCAGACTCTTCCTTGTCTTCAGACAAGACTGCTCTGCTTTCAAATATTATTTGTTTTTAAAAAAACTATCCTAGTGGGAAAGAAAACCGCCTTTACTTGTGGACTCTGTGGTAGCCAGATCAGACCTCTTCAAAAGTTATCTCAAAAATCTCTCTCTCTTAGCTCCAACCAGCACTGAAATCATCTTCCCAAGCTGAAAAACAAATGAACTTCCCAGGGACTGAAAGCACATTAACTCTCGAGGGACTATCCCCAGTCAAACCACAGTGCATTAGCCCAGACTAAAAAACACATTCCACTTGGTCAATTTCACCTCTGGCTCCTAAAAGCTCCCAGGCCCTGCAAAACAGGATTTGTTTGAAAATAACCTGACCACTGCACTCAATCGCACTCTAACCCCAGGATTTTAACCCTTAAATTGCCAAATGCTTCAAATCCAATATTCTGAAAAGTCTCCAGTTGTCCACAATGCAGTGCTGTACTGCATGGCCAGCGAGATTAGGGATCAATTTCCCCAGGGCGTTTTCCGCTCTGGTTCAACAACTTTGCAGAAGTTTGGTGGAAACCCCGTTACTGTTCTCAATGGAGTTCTGCCAGTGTTAACTTCGGAAACTGGAAAAGCTTTGAGGAAATTTCCCCTCTACGTTATTGACCATGGAGATGGGAATTGACCTCATTCAGCCTTTGACTAACCAAAGTCATTGTGGCTGTTTTAGTTTAAACAGCTTCTATTTACTAATCCACAAATCACACCTTGTGCTTATTGACTAATATCTCGTGTACACCGACTCCTGGGTCCTTTCCAACTTTTATTACAGTTCCATGCGCTATAAAACTGGCCTATAAAACAAAAATAGGGCCCTGGCCATTTGTTCATCTTGTAACCATGATGCTGAAATAAGAGCATGTCAAAGACATTCTTTAGGATGTCAGCCCTGATCAGTCCATTTTGTGCTGGATATCACACAAACTCATGAATGTGGCCACGCCCATCACTTTCAGCCCTGAAAACGTCCAGCCTACCTCAGATTATCCTGGGTAAGGTACCTCCAAGCTATGAGCAACAGGTAAAGATCGCAGTTTCACACTGCTACTGTTCAGTAACAACACGAGTGATATTCACCACTGCCGTCAAGCCCAAAAGATGTTCTGTCTATCACTGAGTACTATAGGATGTGAATTTCAGTGCCAGTGTGATGGCAGGTATGTAGCCTGGGCATCCCAGAGTGGTGGGTCGTATCAAACAGCATGACCCTTACGCTGTTGGCAACAGGCAAGGTACAGATCATACCTAGCCAGCCCGTGCTTGCAAATCTCAACATTAGATATGATTCTGCGGGCAGCACGGTGGCGCAGTGGTTAGCACTGCAGTCTCACGGCGCCGAGGTCCCAGGTTCGATCCTGGCTTTGGGTCACTGTCCGTGTGGAGTTTGCACATTCTCCCCGTGTTTGCGTGGGTTTCGCCTTCACAACCCAAAAAGATGTGCAAGGTAGGTGGATTGGACACGCTAAATTGCCCCATAATTGGAAAATATGAATTGGGTACTCTAAATGTATTTAAAAAAAGATATGGGGCGTCATTCTCCGACCCCCCGCCGGGTTGGAGAATCGCCGGGGGCTGCCGTGAATCCCGCCACCGCCGGTTGCTGAGGTCTCCGGTACCGGATATTCGGCGGGGGCGGGAATCGGGCCGCGCCGGTTGGCGGGCCCCCCCGCTGGATTCTCCGCCGGTTGCCGAAGTCCCGCCGGCAAATTGCCTGTCCCGCCGGCGTGGATTAAACCACCTTTTGAACGGCAGGACAAGGCGGCGTGGGCGGGCTCCGGGGTCCTGGGGGGTGGGTCCTGGGCCCCGGGAGGTGCCCCCACGGTGGCCTGGCCCACGATCGGGGCCCACCGATCCGCGGGCGGGCCTGTGCCGTGGGGGCACTCTTTCCCTTCCGCCTCCGCCACGGTCTCCACCATGGCGGAAGCGGAAGAAACTCCCTCCACTGCGCATGCGCAGGAAATTGTCAGCGGCCGCTGACGCTCCCGCACATGCACCGCCCCGATATGTCATTTCCGCGCCAGCTGGCGGGGCAACAAAGGCCGTTTCCGCCAGCAGGCGGGGCGGAAATCCCTCTGGCGTCGGCCTAGCCCCTCAATGTTGGGGCTCGGCCCCCAAAGATGCGGAGCATTCCGCACCTTTGGGGCATCTTTGGGGCGGCGCGATGCCCGTCTGATTGGCGCCGTTTTGGGCGCCAGTCGGCGGACATCGTGCCGTTTGGGGAGAATTTCGCCCATGATTCTGCAATTGGACAACATTTTCTAAATTATCCTATGTGCTAAGAATTACACTGAGAACCAATTTAAGATTGCCAGTCGGGCTCGCAGTCTGGTGCATATGCGTGTGCTGGAAGCAACATATATTAATCCACATGACCCTGTTCTTCACAGACAGAAAGAATATGTATACACATTGTGCCTGTTTCAGCTAAACTGAATGGATTACAGCCATTCGCTAGTTCATTCCTCAGGGCAATATCATGAGCAATCAGAGTACAGCTGCCAGATTTAAGTTTCAAGCAATACTTAGCATTTAACCGTCAGTTACCATGAACCAACATCTCCATGGTAATGCCGCTACCAATCAGAGTCCACTTGCCAATGAATCAGAACTCTATTTGCATACAATATAAATTTACTGTTTTCTCTTCCATTGGTATCATTGTGAATTGTTCTGCTGAGTGCAAGATGAAAAGCTTCAGCAAAATATGTTTTGTTTGGAAATCTTCAGCTTTTCTTTATTCACAAAATGTGGGCATTACTCACAAGGCTAGATCTGTTTCTCCCTCAATTGCTGTTGAGACGGTGGTGGTGAGTTGCCTCCGTGAAAACGAAACTGAATGGCGTCCAGTGCCATTAACCATGAGCCATGTTGCTGTGGGTCGTGAGTCACATGTAGTATAGTCCGGGTAGGGAAAGCAGACTTCCTCCCATTAAAGACATCAGCAAACAAGATGTGTTTTTTAGACAATTTGGTCATTTCATGGTGACCATTGCTGATATCAACTTTTTATATCAAATTCATGTAATTAACTGAATTTAAATTCCTCAGCTGCTGTGCTGGGATTTACTGGGATTTGAACTCTTGTCACCAGATCGTTAGCCCAGGCCTCGGGATCTCCAGTTCCAGTAACACCACTAAGATACTACTGTACCCCTTGCTACCTGCAAAGATTTATGTCATCCATATATCTGCAGGCAAGGTGAGAAAAGCGCTTTTAATCAGGATTCAATGACAGGGTACACAGTAAGTATGAAGAGGAAGTTAAGTGTGTGAGCTGGTTTAATGGGTTTACTGCACACTGGATACTGGCTACACTGACAACCTACCCTCAGACTTGACTCCTTCATTCTCAGTATTTTCAGGCAATTGTTCATCACCCTGGTTGGCATCTATTGTGGGAAAATACCAGGTTATATCAAATGTAATCAATAAATAAGTTCTAATTATTACTGAACAACATTTTCCCTCTTATACGCTGTTTTATCCAATTCAGAAACCTCTCTAAGGGCTTCATTTACAACAAATTACTTTGAAATGCAGTGATTGTATTTGGTTACTTGGAGTTGAATTTTCCAGCCCTTCCCGGGGGCCGAATCCTCCGGTTTCACCAACGGTGACCCCCTGTGGTTGGTTCACTGGCGGCACAGATGGCAAACAACAGAAAACACCATCGATATTGGTAAGACTGGAAGATTCCACCACTAGCCTTTGGAGAGCAGCCTTCGCTTTGGAAAGATGCTGGGGGGGGGGGTGGGGGGGGTGGGGGAATCCCGCACTTGTTAACCAGTTTTCACAAAGTAAGATCCTAGAAACAAATCAAGATGAAAGAACTGTTCCTGGTGATAAATGGTGGAATCGCAGCCTTGACATTGCAGCAAGTCCTCTGATCTTCTCTGAATGGTGGTATGGGACCACTATCGTCAACCAGAATAGGCCGCGTCATTGTCAGCACATCTGGCTATGTAACACTGCATTGGATTGCCACCTAGATTTGGGGGTTAATTTTCGCTCTGCTTCTCCCACTCACTGCTGCAACTCTGGCAAGAGTTTGATGGAAGCCTAGTTAATGTGCTCAGTGGAGTTTCATCCAAGTTAAATTGGGGAACAGAAGAAGTTTTGGCGAAATTTCCCTTCTCTGTTCTCAACCATGTGGCTGGGGCTTAGACCCAATCAGCCTTCTATCTCAGCAAAGGCCTTGTCCAACATGTAAATTAAATTGTGACTTTTAGTTTTGGTTAAAGAGCTTAGACCTGCTAATCTACAAATCCAGTCTTGTTTACACAAAGGTTCCTTCATTAGTACTTGAGTCTGTGGCTTTAGATTATTCAATTTGTGGTTCTAGATTATACAATTTGCTCTGTCACACTCTCAGGGTGTCTCTCTAAGGCACATTTACAGTGAATTAAACTGAAATTGAAAGAGCTGTCCAATTAATCCAATTCCCTAGCTTGCTCTTTCACAGTAATTCTGTAAATTATTCCTTCTCAATTATTTATCCAACTCACTTTTTAAAGTTACTATTCACCACCCTTTCAGACAGTGCATTCCATATCAGAACACCTTGCTGCAAAGAAATTGTCCCCTCGTTTTTCCATAGAACCATAGAATTCCTACAGTGCAGAAGCAGGCCATTCGGTCCATCGAGTCTGTACTAACCCTGTGAAAGAGCATCTTACCTTGGCCCACTCCCCTACCCTGTCCTCGTAAACCCACCTAACCTGCACATCTTTGGACGTTAAGGGGCAATGTTTTATCATGGCCAATCCACCTAACCTGCACATCTTTGGACTGTGGGAGGAAACCGGAGCACCCGGAGGAAACCCACGCAGACACGGGGAGAACGTGCAGACTCCGCACAGACAGTGACCTGAGACCGGAATTGAACCCGGGTCCATGGAGCTGTGAGGCAGCAGTGCTAACCACTGTGTTACCGTGCCGCCCTGGATTTTCAGTGAATTAGTTAAATCTGTGTCCTCTGGTTACGGACCCTCCTGTTAGTGAAAACACTTTCTCCATACTTACACTATCATAACTTCTCTTAGTTTTGAACACCAGGGGCGGGATTCTCCGCCGGCGGGATGCTCCGTTTTGCCATCGCCCAGGGAATTCCCGACGGCGTGGGGCTGCCCCACAACGGGAAACCCCATTGACCAGCCGGCGTAACGCAGAACCCGCTGGCGGGTCGGGGCGGAAATGCGGGGCGGATAACCCAGCCCCCGTATTCCAGCTTTTCCTAACACTCTCTGTGTCACAGAAAACAAACCAAGATTCTCTTCACTTAACCAGAGTCCCTTACCCCATAACGTATTTGCATTTGCACTCTAAGCATAGAAGGAAATATAGCTCAGGATTCCATTCACTTTTTAACAACTGTACCAACTTTTTATTTATTTATTGACCAATGTGAGCATCACGGACGAGGCTAGAATTATTTTTTTCCTCTTTAGTTGCCATTGAGAAGGTGGTTCTGATCTACACCACTGAACACAAAGCTGAATGGTGGGGAAGCGCAGTGGTTTGATCCCGGCTCTGGGTCACTGTCCATGTGGAGTTTGCACATTCTCCAGTGTCTGTGTGGGTCTCACCCCCACAACCCAAAGATGTGCAGGGTAGGTGGATTGGCCACACTCAATTGCCCCTTAATTGGAAAAAAATTATTGGGTACTCTGAATTTAAAAAACCACAATGCTGAATGGCATGCTTGGCCATTTCTGAGCGCAGTAAAGAGTCAGCTCCATTTATGTAGGTCTAGAGTCACACGTACGCCAGACTGGGTAGGGATAGCAGATCCCCTTTCCCCAAAAACATGAGTGAACCAGATGGGCTTTTATGGCAATTTGTTAGTTTTGTGGTGACCATTACTGACACCATCAGTAATCATTTCAGATTTGTGTAATTAATGGAATTTAAATTCCTCAGTTGCTGTGCGGGTAATTGAACTCTTGTCCACGGATTATTAGTCAAGGCCTCGGGATTTCTAGTTCCAGTAACACCAATAGGATACGACTGTACATCTTGCCAACTGCAAAAATTTCTGTACATACATCTGCAGGCAGGGTGAGAGACCATCTTTAATCGGGATTCGATGGCAGGGAGCGAATTAAGCATGAAGAGGAAGTTAAGTAGGGCAGCACAGTGATGTAGTGGTTAGCACTGCTGCCCCAGGGCGCCGTGGACTCAGGCCCTGGGTCACTGTCCGTGTGGAGTTTTCACATTCTCCCCATGTCTGCATGGGTCTCACCCCCACAACCCAAAAAAATGTGCAGGGTTGGTGAATTGGCCACGTTAAATTGCCCCTTATTTGAAAAAAAGACTTGCGTATTCTAAATTTATTTTAAAAAAGAAGAGGAAGTTAAGTGTGTGAGCTGGTTTAATGGGTTTACTGCACACTGGTTATTGGCTACACTGATAACCTACCCTCCAATGTGACTCTTTCATTCTCAGTATCTTCAGGCAATTGTTCATCGACCTGGATGGCATCTATTATGGGAAAATACCAGATTATGTCAAATGAAACCAAAAAATAAGTTCTAATCATTACTGGAGAAAATTTTCCCTCTTATCCTCTGTTTTATCCAGTTCAGAAACATCTTGAAGGACTTCACATACAACAAATTACTTTGAAAGTGAATGATTGTTATTGGTTATTTGGTAACCAGTCTTCACACAGCAAGTTGCCAGGAACAGGACAAGATGAAAGGACGGTTTCTGGAGAGAATTAATCTCCAGTTATGACACTGTGACAATCCCCCTGCTCTTCTGAGATGGTGACAGGAAATCTCTGATATCAAACAGAAAAGGCAGATTGGGCATGAATTTAATGTCAGCACTTCTGACAATGCTGCACTGTGTTCGAATGGCAGTCTAGATTTGGCAGCGGATTTTCACAGTGCTTCTCACTGTGCTGTTGTAACAATGGCTGGAGTTTGGTGTTAATGTGCTGAATGGAGTTCCCCCAAAATTAATTTGGGAAACTGGAGAAACTTTGGGGAAGTTTCCCCGCTGTGATCCGGAGGTGGGGTTTGTAGCCACCCAGCTTCTGTGGTCCAGTCCTCCCAGCACCCTGAGAACCCGCTCCTGCCAATTTCTTCCCAGTTATTTTTCAACAGCGTCATTGATCCAGTTTGCAAAATGGTGGTGCTGAGGTTTGACTAAGAAACGAGCTTCAACCCTCCCCCAGACTGTGGAAATCCCTCCCATCATGCTGGAAGAGCATCATCATCAGATTCCCCTCTCACCAATCGCTCTCCTTCCTCCCCCCTCTAATACTTCATCCCATCTTTGTAGATATTCCAGTCCTACGCCCTCAACCCTTTTATGTTTATGTTCAGATGTCCCTTGTAGACTTGACCCCTCCCCATCTAGAGGCCTATTGAACTGTGACCTACAAAGACTCCATCCACCAGGAAACCATCGTGTGCCCATCCCTATATTACCTCATTTCAATCTACAGGCTTCCCTTACTGTGACTGTGCCATTTGCAGCCCAAAATTAAACCAGAAGCCCCCAGGACCGACATGCATAAGGGACTGACCATGCCCTGTGGGCACCGTGGTGGTTATCATTGACAATGCACTGATAGGTGCCTGGACTGGGACAAAGACTGTCTTACCAAGCACTGCCTTCTAAATTGTGACACAGGGCCACGGGATTGTCTATGCATTCTGGTCCTGATCCTTCTTGCCCAGCTTTTAGCCCCTGAATAATCACCCCCACCCGCCCCCGTTCCCCCATAGCCTACTCCGTCATGTGTTTGTCTGGACCCTTCCCCATTCTCCCCCAACTGGTCAAGCCTTTGCTCTTCAGCCCTTTTCACCATCTCTGCTGTCTGGAGTGAAGAGCGTTGGCCCTGAAACCCCATTGAGCTCCCACAGGTCCTGCCTCACGGCCTGGCATGGAGTCAGAGCAGGCCCAAGCGCGATACAGTAAAATGTAGATGAACAACCTCAAAGTTACGAGTGAAGTGCAGGTCATCAGGTGTATTTCACTTATATCTGGGGCGACATTCTCCGACCCCCCGCTGGGTCGGAGAATCGCCGGGGGCTGGCGTGAATCCCGCCCCCGCTGGTTGCCGAATTCTCCGGCACCAGAGATTTGGCGGGGGTGGGAATCGCGCCGCGCCGGTTAGCGCCCCCCCCCCCCCGGCGATTCTCCGGCCCGGATGGCCCAAAGTCCCGCTGCTAGAATGCCTGTCCCGCCGGCGTGGATTAAACCACCTACCTTACCGGCGGGACAAGGCGGCGCGGGCGGGCTCCGGGGTCCTGGGGGGGGGGGGTGTGGGCAATCTGGCCCTGGGGGGTGCCCCCACGGTGGCCTGGCCCGCGATCGGGGCCCACCGATCCGCGGGCGGACCTGTGCCGTGGGGACACTCTTTCCCTTCCGCCTTCGCCACGGTCTCCACCATGGCGGAGGCGGAAGAGACCCCCTCCACAGTGCATGCGCGGGGATGCCGTGAGCGGCCGCTGACGCTCCCGCGCATGCGCCGCCCGGAGATGTCATTTCCGCGCCAGCTGGCGGGGCACCAAAGGCCTTTCCCGCCAGCTGGCGGGGCGGAAATCAGTCCGGCGCGGGCCTAGCCCCTCAAGGTTAGGGCTCGGCCCCCCAAGATGCGGAGGATTCCGCACCTTTGGGGCGGCGCGATGCCCGACTGATTTGCGCCGTTTTTGGCACCGGTCGGCAGACATCGCGCCGATACCGGAGAATTTCGCCCCTGGTCTTGAAGCACGTTGGTCTAATTAGCCACTAGCGTGGCCTTTTGATCTCCAGCGAGGGTGTGATTCTGGTGAGCTGGCTTTTTAATGAAACTTCACGATATTTAAATGCATGAAAATGCTGTTCCCCATATGGAGTGGTGGCCTACCCAACCCGCCACTGGACCTGGGTGCGGACAATCACAATCTCATTTAAGAAAGAGATGAGGAGAAGGGGCGTAAATCTCTGGAACTCTCTCTTCAAAAAGAGTGGAAGCAGTTGTTGAATACATTTAAGGTTGAGCGAAATAAATTCTGGATTAACAAAGGGGTGAAATGTTATTGGGGGTGGGCAGGATGTGGTTCCAATCAGATCAGCCATGATATTGAACGACGAAGCAGGCTCGAGTGGCCGAGTGGTCTACACCTGGGGCAAAATTCTCCGGTATCGGCGCGATGTCCGCCGACTGGCGCCCAAAACGGCGCAAATCAGTCGGGCATCGCGCCGCCCCAAAGGTGCGGAATGCTCCGCATCTTGGGGGCCGAGCCCCAACCTTAAGGGGCTAGGCCCGCGCCGGACTAATTTCCGCCCCGCCAGCTGGCGGAAAAGGCCTTTGGTGCCCCGCCAGCTGGCGCGGAAATGACATCTCCGGGCGGCGCATGCGCGGGAGCGTTAGCGGCCGCTGACGGCATTCCCGCGCATGCGCAGTGGAGGGAGTCTCTTCTGCCTCTGCCATGGTGGAGACCGTGGCGAAGGCAGAAGGAAAAGAGTGCCCCCATGGCACAGGCCCGCCCGCGGATCGGTGGGCCCCGATCGTGGGCCAGGCCACCGTGGGCCCCCCCCCAGGTCCCCGGAGCCCGCCCGCGCCGCCTTGTCCCGCCGGTAAGGCAGGTGGTTTAATCTACGCCGGCGGGACAGGCATTTTAGCGGCGGGACTTCGGCCCATCCGGGCCGGAGAATCGAGCGGGGGGGCCCGCCAACCGGCGCGATTCCCGCCCCCGCCGAATATCCGGTGCCGGAGAATTCGGCAACCGGCGGGGGCGGGATTCACGCCAGCCCCCGGCAATTCTCCGACCCGGCAGGGGGTCGGAGAATCTCGACCCTGCTCTCTTCATACACTTCAAAAAGTAGGATTTACAGACTGATTCTCAGATTAGCATATGGGATTACTGAACTATACTAACGTAATTGTGAGGGAGGGAGTGGAGGTGAGAGGGGGTGAGGGAGGGAGTGGAGGTGGGAGGGAGGGAGTGGAGGTGGGGGGGGTGAGGGAGAATGTGGAGGGTGTCGTCCATCCGCGGATGCCACATGTTAGCCGCCCTGATATGGCAGGCCGGTGTCGAGGACACGGCTGCAGGTTGTGTGGCTGATGGGCTCAGGCGACTGGCACACTGGGAGGAGTATGGTGTGAACTGACCGTTGGACGCAGACAGTGACCAGGTGTTAGGCTGGCTGCGTATCTGCAGTGCGACCAGGCCACCGGGGCACACAGGGATCCCATGCAGCCCGGCTGGCGAGGTGTGGAAGAACCTCCGTGTAACACGTTGTTTCTCTGCTCCCCACCACCCTCCTGCAGGTCACCATGTTGCCAACCAGACAGCGATGTTCACCGCCGTGGTTGGAGCCGCAGTTCTGGTGTTTGCCATCCGGCAGCGTAGAGTCGGACGGCCCACAGTGGCTGCAGATGCAGTGGTCGCCGGTGCAGCAGAGGGGATGGCCGCGGAGTGGCCCGTCGTCGCCGCGCAGGCCGCAGGCGCTCAGGCCCGGAATGTCCAGGGGGATGCCGAGGGGAACATTGACCCCCCCGACGGCGAGGAATGCACAGGAAGCGGGCACTGATATCGAAGTGCATGGGGGGGGGGGGGGGGGGGGAGGAGGAGCCACTGATGGTGGTGCCAGGGCGCCACAGGCCTAGGTGTCCCGTGACAGAATGTCGTTCGAGGCCCTACCGGACATCACATGCAGGAGGAGACTACGGTTCAGCAGGGAGATGGTCGCACATATATGCCACCTCGTGGTGCACCTCGCACCATGTGGAATGGGAGGAGGACACGCTATACCAGTCTCCGTCAAGGTGACGGTGGCCCTAAACCTTTATGCTACCGGTCCCTTCCAGGCGCCGAGCGGGGACCTATCCGGGATCTCACAGGCATCGGTCCACAGGTGCATCAGGGCCATCACCGATGCCTTGTACGCCATCGCGGACAGGTACATTCAATTGCCCGAGGACCGAGCACAGCAGGAAGCACGGGCACGTGGATTCGCCAAGGTGGCCGGGATACCGATGGTCCAGGATGTCATCGATGGTCCAGGGTGTCATCGATGGTGTGCACGTCCCCATGTGCCCGCCTGCAGACAACAGGGAAGTGTTCATGAACAGGAAGGGCGCATACTCCATGAACATTCAGGTGGTGTGCGACCCCCACATGAAGATCATGCACGTGTGTGCAAGGTACCCCGGGGGTGTGCATGACGCCTACATTCTGGCACAGTCGTTCATCCCCGCAATGTTCGATGGATGCCCCCCCCCCCCCCCCCCCCCCGGCTGAGGGGCTGGTTGCTGGGCGACAAGGGCTATCCATTGGGGTCATGGCTGCTGACGCCAATACGGAGGCCTCACACCAACGCGGAGAGCCTATACAACGAGGCCCATGCAGCAACCAGGGGTGTGGTGGAGCGGTGCTTCGGGCTGCTGAAGGTGCGATCCAGATGCCTGGACCGCTCCGGAGGGGCCCTGCAGTACCGGCCCAACAGGGTCAGTCGCATAGTTGTGGTCTGCTGTGCGCTGCACAACATTGCCATGCGGAGGGGAGATGCCCTGGTGGAGGAATCGGAGGGAGGACCTGTTGGCACCGGAGCTAACGCAAACGAAGGTGATGGGGAAGAGGAGGAGGAGGAGGATGGCGTGCATCAGGTTGGGGGGAGGGGCGCAGGACGCAGACACTGCCCGGGTGCTGATTACGTCCAGGAGGCTGCACGACGGCACCGTCGAGGACAGCGGGCACGCGATGCGTTGGTGGCCGCACGGTTCACGCACCGTGGGGAAGGGATTCGCTGGACACTGCCACTTGCACCGCCAGTCCTGCACACGGGCACCACACAGCACCTCCCCCCCCCGCACCGCGATCACGGCACCAATTCCACATCACCTGACCACTGCGGCACTACGGGATTGCACAGTGGTGATTGGGTAAGCGGGTGTGATCAGTGCCATGTTGAATGATGACAGCCCGCTCTGCGATGAGCTGTGAGCTCAGATTCGCCAGCCGAGGTCTGACCCATGGCCATAGCTGAACCATGCACTCCGGTGGTCACAGCCTTCGTAACGGGCATTTCATCACGTGCCCGTGTGGGGTAGCTGGCGGAGTGTCGAGGACTACGGTGTCCGATTTTGGGAGGCGGGGGGAAAGGGACAGCACATCCGGCACCGACGTTGACCCGCTCGTAAACCCCAGCGCCACTCGGTCACCCCCACGAGCCCCCTGGCACCGGACATAGCACAGAGTCTTTACAGGTTAAGTGCAACAGTGAGTTTATTTGTGACATTCACATACAGATGCCCTACCCCCTACAACTAAACTGTGCCCTGCACCCGTGCCAACTTATTATGTGCCTAACTTCTTTGCCTTACGGGCCTTACCGCTACGTCTAGGTCTCTCCCTCGATGGTACAGCAGGAGTGGAGGTGGACTGCTGAGAATCACGCCCTGCGACATGGCTCCCCGTCGGCACGCGTTTCCTGTGGCGGTCCGGCTTCGATGGGCCAGGCTGCTCGGCGGGCGTGCTGGATGGCGTGGTGCCACCCTGTCCTGCCCGCTGCCCACCAGATGCGCCAGGGATGGAACGGGGGGAGGCCGAGTGTACCGGGACGTCCCTTGATGGAGCTACCGGGACGGGCCCCAGAACCTCCTCCTCCCTCGGGGAGCCCGGTGGCCCCCGGGTCTCACTGTGGGACGGAGGTGCGATCGGAGACATGCCCCGTCGCACCACCGACACCTGGCGCTGCCAGTCCTGGAGGCCTGCAGCGGTATCAACCACGGTCCGAATGTTCGCAGAGACAGAGCCGAGGGAGTGCGACATTCCTGCCAGGGTCTGTGCTATCTCTACCTGTGAGTGCGCTACGCCATCCATCACGTGCGCCAGGCGGTCTATGCTCTCCGCGACTGACTGCTGGGACTGTGCCATCGCTTGCTGGGACCGGGCCATGGCATGGTGAGACTCGGCCAGGGCCCGGGCAGCAGCGGCAATGTCGTGTTGGCTCTGGCGCATGGCTACCTGTGAGAGGGCAGCCCTCTCCTGGGCCATGGATGACGTGTGCACGTGATGCCCAACACCTTGCAGAACCTGACCAATGGCCGATACCGTTTCACCCATTGCCTCCACCGCGGACGCCACCCGTGCGGTGTCGGCCTGGGTGGCTGCGATGAGCGGCACCACTCCCTGCTCCTGGACATGAATGGACTCCTCCAACTGGGTGTGCAGGTCCTGGAAGATGGCCCTCAGCCCGTTATTCAGTCCCTGGGTGTCCACACGCATCGGTTGTCCGGGTGGGTCAATTACATCCAGGAACCCGGGAACCGTCTGGGTGGCAGCTGTTTGCTGGGCCTGGGCTGCCCTCCAACCGTCCAGCCCCTCGGCTGCTCCAAACTCCACCTGCTGTACCGGCTCGGCACCAGACCGTGACCCGGGAGCCTCATCACTTATATGCCCAACCGAGGTGAGTGTCTCTGCGATGGTGGATGATGTGGGAGACAGCAGTGCCGCTAGCTCGAGGTCATCGTCCGTTAGGAAGTCTGGTGTGTACTGGTCCCCCTCATGGCCCGGCGCAGGGTGAATGCGGCCCATGTCATGTTGCCCTCCAGGTGAATCCGTGGACTGAGTGGCCATACTCTGTGCGTCATCGTCACTGTCCATCCTGTGCCCCTCAGTATTGTCTCTGTCCGTCGTATGTGCGTCCCCATCCAGCGTCCCAGACTGAGAGGATGGCCCTCCTGTCCGACCGACTGCCACCCTCTGGCGTGCGTCCTCGGTGCGCTTGAGGTTGGAGATGGTCGGCTGTGTCTTGGCCGAGACGACCCTGGACGTTCGGCGGCTGGCCCTGGGGAACACAACGATACGGGGTTCGTTAGACACACTGGGCCGGGTGTATGGTGGTGGTGGGGGCAGTGTGTGAGGGGGGGAGGGGATTGGGGGTACAGTGGCCAGAGTGTGAGGGGGGAGGGGATCGAGGGTGCAGTGGCCAGAGTGTGAGGGGGGAGGGGATCGAGGTGCAGTGGCCAGAGTGTGAGGGGGGAGGGGATCGAGGTGCAGTGGCCAGAGTGTGAGGGGGGGAGGGGATCGAGGGTGCAGTGGCCAGAGTGTGAGGGGGGAGGGGATCGAGGGTCCAGTGGCCAGAGTGTGAGGGGGAGGGAATTGAGGGTACAGTGGCCAGAGTGTGAGGGGGGAGGGGATCGAGGGTGCAGTGGCCAGAGTGTGAGGGGGGAGGGGATCGAGGGTGCAGTGGCCAGAGTGTGAGGGGGGAGGGGATCGAGGGTGCAGTGGCCAGAGTGTGAGGGGGGAGGGGATCGAGGGTCCAGTGGCCAGAGTGTGAGGGGGGAGGGGATCGAGGTGCAGTGGCCAGAGTGTGAGGGGGGAGGGGATCGAGGTGCAGTGGCCAGAGTGTGAGGGGGGAGGGAATTGAGGGTACAGTGGCCAGAGTGTGAGGGGGGAGGGGATCGAGGTGCAGTGGCCAGAGTGTGAGGGGGGGAGGGGATCGAGGGTGCAGTGGCCAGAGTGTGAGGGGGGAGGGGATCGAGGGTCCAGTGGCCAGAGTGTGAGGGGGGAGGGAATTGAGGGTACAGTGGCCAGAGTGTGAGGGGGGAGGGGATCGAGGGTGCAGTGGCCAGAGTGTGAGGGGGGAGGGGATCGAGGGTGCAGTGGCCAGAGTGTGAGGGGGGAGGGGATCGAGGGTGCAGTGGCCAGAGTGTGAGGGGGGAGGGGATCGAGGGTCCAGTGGCCAGAGTGTGAGGGGGGGAGGGGATCGAGGGTCCAGTGGCCAGAGTGTGAGGGGGGAGGGGATCGAGGGTGCAGTGGCCAGAGTGTGAGGGGGACGATGACGGGCTGGGGGGGACGGGGGGGGGGGGGGGGGGGGGGGGGAGGCCATGCAGGGTTGTCTCGCTTCTGCGCCTCCGAGCTGGCATGTCGCGACCTCCCGGGTGGCGGATCCCCCAGCGAGGTCCGGGGCCCTCTGCTCGTGAACGTTTAAGGGGTGCAGCACAGGCGAACCCCCTCCGGTTCTCATACGCTCACGTTGGTTGTGCGCTGTCTTGTCCTGGGGGGGGGGGGGTTTGGATAAAGCATCACAATTAGGCGGGTATCATCAGGGCGAGCAGATAGAGGCTATATTAATGCTGGGTGAGGAGACAGTTGGAGCCACGCCATGGCATCTCTCTAGGGGGGGTCCCGGTGCTCATGTGGGTCGCGTACAGCGTTGTGCACCCTGAACCCCCCCCCCATCCACCCACCCACCCACCCCACTTCGCCCCCTCGTGCCCCGGGGGCGGGGGTTGGTTGTGACCCAGGGGCACCCTCATGGCACTTACCCTGGCAGCCCGAGTGAGGTCGGGCAGCTTCTTCCGACATTGTTCCCCGGACCGGGGGGGGTGCCCCACAGCAGTGCCAACTTTACGCTAACCACGCCTCACCGTGCTGGATGGCTGGCGATGCCCACGTGTTGGGCAGAGGGTGGCCCTTCGGTTTTCTACCTCATCAAGGAGGGTGTCCAGGTCCCGGAACCTCGGTGCGGCTCGTCGGGGCTCAGCCATCTCTCCTCCTTCTCCTCCTCCTGGGTCTTCCGTGCGTGGATCCCGCTATTTATGCTTTCGCGCCACGCCCGAGTTCCTCGCAGCCCCGCTCCTAGCCCATTTTCGGGCCTTGAATCGATCGCGATCGGGGCCGTTTCGCGCCGTCGTGAAACTCGACGCTGTTCACGACGGCGTGGGCACTTAGTCGTGGGAGCGGAGAATCGCGCCCCATGTCTAAATAAACCACATCCAACCACTTCTTCCTGGTCAACTCTACTAGCTCCATCTTCAAAGAATTCTAGTTGATTTGGCAAACGTGATTTCCCTCTGGTGAACCCATGCTGAATTTGTCTGATTGCCCCACTGCTTTCCAAATGCTGGGATGTAGATTATCAACCCCTGGGGATTTACCAGCCTTCAATCCCATCAATTTCCCCAACACGATTTCCCTACTATTATTGATTTTCATCAGTTCGTCCTTCTCACTGAACCCTGTATTCCCCAACATTTCTGGTACGTTATTTGTGTCCTTCTTTGTGAAGATAGAACCAAAGTATGAATTTAATTGGTCGGGCACTTGTTATTCCCAATATAAATTTCCCTGTTTCTGACTGTAATAAGTCTTCACCAACCTTTTTCTTGTCAAACACCTGGGGCGTCATTCTCCGACCCCCCGCCGGGTCGGAGAATGGCCGTTGGCCGCCGTGAATCCCGCCCCCGCCCCCGCCGAAGTCTCCGCTCCCGGAGATTGGGCGGGGGCGGGAATCCAGCCGCGCCGGTTGGCGGGACCCCCCGCTGGATTCTCCGGCCCGGATGGGCCGAAGTCCCGCCCAGGAATTGCCTGTCCCGCCGACGTAAATCAAACCTGGTATTTACCGGCGGGACCAGGCAGCGTGGGCGGGCTCCGGGGTCCTGGGGGGGGGCGCGGGGCGATCTGACCCCGGGGGGTGCCCCCACGGTGGCCTGGCCCACGATCGGGGCCCACCGATCCGCGGGCGGGCCTGTGCCGTGGGGGCACTCTTTCCCTTCCGCCTCCGCTACGGCCTCCACCATGGCGGAGGCGGAAGAGACTCTCCCCACTGCGCATGCGCGGGAAACTTTCAGCGGCCGCTGACGCTCCCGCGCATGCGCGGGGAAACTGACAGCGGCCGCTGACGCTCCCGCGCATGCGCCGCATTTCCGCGCCAGCTGGCGGGGCAACAAACGCCATTTCCGCCAGCTGGCGGGGCGGAAATCCCTCCGGCGTCGGCCTAGCCCCTCAATGTTGGGGCTAGGCCGCCAAAGATGCGGAGACTTCCGCACCTTTTTGCCGGCGCGATGCCCGTCTGATTTGCACCAGCTTTGGCGCCAGTCGGCGGGCATCCCGCCGTTGGGGGAGAATTTCGCCCCTGGATACGTTACAATCAGCTTTTATCGGCGGGATTCTCCGGCCACCCGCCGGGTCAGAGAATCGCCGCCGAATTCTCCAGCGCCGTTTTTTTGGCAGGGGCAGGGATCGCGCCGGTCAGGGGCCGTTGGCAGTGCCCCCCCCCCCGGCGATTCTCCGGGCCCTGATGGACCGAGCGGCCGCCCATTTTCGTCCAGTCCCACCGGCATGAATGACACAAGGTCTGTACCGGCGGGACCTGGCTCTGAGGGCGGCCTGCGGAGTCCTCGTGGAGGGATCCGGCCCCGGGGGGGGCGGGGGCCTCACAGTGACCTGGCCCGCGATCGGGGCCCACTGATCTGCGGGCGGGCCTGTGCCGTGGGGACACTCTTTCCCTCCACGCCGGCCTGTATAAAGCTCCACCATGGCCGGCGTGGAGAAGAAACCCCCTGTGCATGTGCAGGAATCACGCCAGTGGTTCTGGGAACACGCTGGCACTCCTGCGCATGCACCGACTCGCGCCGGCCGGCGGAGGCCCTTCGGCGCCAATCACTCCAGCGCCGGCCTAGCCCCCGAAGGTGCGGGCCCACCCGCCAGATACCGGAGAATCCCGCCCAAGGTTCCCTGCAAGATTACTCTTGTACTCTATTTTCCCTTTCTTAATCAATTCCTTTGTCCTCTGTCATGTGAGAGTACCTTTAAGAAATGGATGTTTAAGCAATGTACCTTTAAGAAAACAGTGATGTCAGAGAGTGGGTGGGGCTGAGCTCAGTTCAGCCATTCTGAAGTTTTAGTTTTGAGGAAAGGTGCTTGGGTGTGTCTGTGTTTGCAGTGAGCTGGATCTGCTGTGATCTCTGCCATGAAAGACTATCTCTGGATCATTTGGGTGATTTAAACTCAAAAAAGTAAAGTCTTTAACCTGATGTGTTTCTGTTTAAAGTTGTTAAGTCTCTCTTGGATGTTGAAAAGAATAACTGAACATATTACAGCGCAGTACAGGCCCTTCGGCCCTCGATGTTGTGCCGACCTGTGAAACCACTCTAAAGCCCATCTACACTATTCCCTTATCATCCATATGTCTATCCAATGACCATTTGAATGCCTTTAGTGTTGGCGAGTCCACTACTGTTGCAGGCAGGGCATTCCACGCCCTTACTACTCTCTGAGTAAAGAACCTACCTCTGACATCTGTCCTATATCTATCTCCCCTCAATTTAAAGCTACGTCCCCTCGTGCTAGACATCACCATCCGAGGAAAAAGGCTCTCACTGTCCACCCTATTCAATCCTCTGATCATCTTGTACGCCTCAACTAAGTCACCTCTTATCCGTCTTCTCTCTAACGAAAACAGCCTCAAGTCCCTCAGCCTTTCCTCATAAGATCTTCCCTCCATACCAGGCAACATTCTGGTAAATCTCCTCTGCACCCTTTCCAATGCTTCCACATCCTTCCTATAATGCGGCCACCAGAATTGCACGCAATGCTCCAAATGCGGCCGCACCAGAGTTTTGTACAGCTGCAACATGACCTCATGGCTCCGAAACTCAATCCCTCCACTAATAAAAGCTAACACACCATACGCCTTCTTAACAACCCTCTCAACCTGGGTGGCAACTTTCAGGGATCTATGTACATGGACACCGAGATCTCTCTGCTCATCCACACTGCCAAGAATCTTACCATTAGCCCAGTACTCTGTCTTCCTGTTATTCCTTCCAAAATAAATCACCTCACACTTTTCTGCATTAAACTCCATTTGCCACCTCTCAGCCCAGCGCTGCAGCTTATCTATGTCCCTCTGTAACTTGTAACATCCTTCCGCACTGTCCACAACTCCACCGACTTTAGTGTCATCTGCAAATTTACTCACCCATCCTTCTACGCCCTCCTCCAGGTCATTTATAAAAATGACAAACAGCAGTGGCCCCAAAACAGATCCTTGTGGTACACCACTAGTAACTGGACTCCAGTCTGAACATTTCCCATCAACCACCACCCTTTGTCTTCTTCAAGCTAGCCAATTTCTGATCAAAACTGCTAAATCACCCTGAATCCCATGCCTCCGTATTTTCTGTAGTAGCCTACCGTGGGGAACCTTATCAAATGCTTTACTGAAATCCATTTCCACCACATCAACTGCTTTCCCCTCATCCATCTGTTTGGTCACCTTCTCAAAGAACTCAATAAGGTTTGTGAGGCACGACCTACCCTTCCCAAAACTGTGTTGACTATCTCTAATCAAATTATTCCTTTCCAGATGATTATACATCCTATCTCTTATAAACCTTTCCAAGATTTTGCCAAAACAGAAGTACGGCTCACTGGTCTTTTGTTTCCGGGGTTGTCTCTACTTCCCTTCTTGAACAAGGGGACAACATTTGCTATCCTCCAGTCTTCTGGCACTATTCCTGTAGACAAAGATGACTTAAAGATCAAAGCCAAAGGCTCAGCAATCTCCTCCCTAGCTTCCCAGAGAATCCTAGGATAAATCCCATCCGGCCCAGGGGACTTATCTATTTTCACACTTTCCAGAATTGCTAACACCTCCTCCTTATGAACCTCAAGCCCTTCTAGTCTAGTAGCCTGAATCTCAGTATTCTCCTCGACAACATTGTCTTTTTCCTGTGTGAATACTGACGAAAAATATTCATTTAGCACCTCTCCTATCTCCTCGGACTCCGCGCACAACTTACCGCTACTGTCCTTGACAGTACTCTTACCCTAGTCATTCTTTTATTCCTGACATATCGATAGAAAGCTTTAGGGTTATCCTTGATCCTACCTCCCAAAGACTTCTCATGTACCCTCCTGGCTCTTCTTAGCTCTCTCTTTAGGTCCCTCGCTAACTTGTAACTCTCGAGCGCCCTAACTGAACCTTCATGTCTCATCTTTACATAAGCCTCCTTCTTCCTCTTGACAAGTGTTTCGACTGCTTTAGTAAACCACGGTTCCCTTGCTCGACCACTTCCTCCCTGCCTGACAGGTACATACTTATCAAGGACACGCAGTAGCTGTTCCTTGAACAAACTCCACATTTCCATTGTGCCCATCCCCTGCAGTTTTCCTCTCCATCCAATGCATCCTAAGTCTTGCCTCATCGCATCATAATTGCCTTTCCCCCAGATATAACTCTTGCCCTGCGGTATATACCTATCCCTTTCCATCACTAAAGTAAACGTAATCGAATTGTGGTCACTATCACCAAAGTGCTCACCTACCTCCAAATCTAACACCTATCCTGGTTCATTACCCAGTACCAAATCCAATATGGCCTCGCCTCTCGTTGGCCTATCTACATACTGTGTCAGGAAACCCTCCTGCACACATTGGACAAAAACGGACCCATCTAAAGTACTCGAACTATAGCGTTTCCAGTCAATATTTGGAAAGTTAAAGTCCCCCATAACAACTACCCTGTTGCTTTCGCTCCTATCCAGAATCATCTTTGCAATCCTTTCCTCTACATCTCTGGAACTTTTCGGAGGCCTATAGAAAACCCCTAACAGGGTGACCTCTCCTTTCCTGTTTCTAACCTCAGCCCATACTACCTCAGCAGACGAGTCCTCATCAAACGTCCTTTCTACCACTGTAATACTGTCCTTGACTAACAATGCCACCCCTCCCCCTCTTTTACCACCTTCCCTGAGCTTACTGAAATATCTAAACCCCGGCACCTGCAACAACCATTCCTGTCCCTGCTCTATCCATGTCTCCGAAATGGCCACAACATCGAAGTCCCAGGTACCAACCCATGCCGCAAGTTCACCCACCTTATTCCGGATGCTCCTGGCATTGAAGAAGACACACTTTAAACCACCTACCTGCCTGCCGGTACACTCCTGCAACTTTGAAACCTTACTCATGACCTCACTACTCTCAACCTCCTGTATACTGGAGCTACAATTCAGGTTCCCAAGCCCCTGCTGAACTAGTTTAAACCCTCCCGAAGACCATTAGCAAATTTCCCCCCCAGGATATTGGTACCCCTCTGGTCCAGGTGTAGACCATCCCGTTTGTAGAGGTCCTACCGACCCCAGAATGAGCCCCAATTATCCAGAAATCTGAATCCCTCCCTCCTGCACCATCCCTGTAGCCACGTGTTCAACTCCTCTCTCTCCCTATTCCTCGTCTCACTAGCACTTGGCACGGGTAACAACCCAGAGATAATAACTCTGTTTGTCCTAGATCTAAGTTTCCACCCTAGCTCCCTGAATTCCTGCCTTACATCCCTATCCCTTTTCCTACCTATGTCGTTGGTACCTATGTGGACCACGACTTGGGGCTGCTCCCCCTCCCCCTTAAGGATCCCGAAAACACGATCCGAGACATCACGGACCCTGGCACCTGGGAGGCAACACACCAACCGCGAGTCTCTCTTGTTCCCACAGAATCTCCTATCTATCCCCCTAACTATGGAGTCTCCAATGACTAATGCTCTGCTCCTCTCCCCCCTGCCCTTCTGAGCAACAGGGTCAGACTCTGTGCCAGAGACCTGTAACCCATGGCTTACCCCTGGTAAGTCCCCCCCCCCACCAGTATCCAAAGCGGTATACTTGTTACTAAGGGGAACGACCACAGGGGGTCCCTGTACTGACTGCTTCCTCCCAGCCCCTCTCACCATCACCCATCTATCTTTATTCTTCGGAGTAACTACATCCCTGAAGCTTCTATCTATGACCACCTCTGCCTCCCGAATGATCCGAAGTTCATCCAGCTCCAGCTCCAGTTCCCGAACGCGGTTTCTGAGGAGCTGGAGATGGGTGCACTTCCCACAGATGAAATCGGCAGGGACACTGATGGCGTCCCTCACCTCAAACATTCTGCAGGAGGAACTTTGCACTACCCTCCCTGCCATCCTCTCTAGATAAAAAAAGAAAAAGAAAGAAAGAGCTTACCTGTTATTCACTCCCCTTCTCAGCAAGCACTCACTCAGCAACCTCTGCGCCCCGCACGATAACACCTGAGGGAAAATAAAAGAAAAACTACTTACCAGTCACCAGCCAATCCCTTACCTGCAGGCTGTGACGTCACGGTTCAACTTCTTTCTACTTCTACCTGCCCTCGAGCCTTCCTCTTGATCTTGAAGGATTATTTAGTGTTGTAATATTTTCGGGGTTATCTTTAAAGTAAGGGGGTGTTAAGAGATCCAATGTTTATTTAAAAGGGTTAAGTTGAGTTCATGGAATAAACATTGTTTTGTGTTTAAAAACCCACGTGTCCATAATTGTAATCCCACACCTGGAGAACAAGCCGGGTGCTCGGAAAAGCAACAAATACATTAAAGGGGGAGGTTGGTTGAACTCCATGATACATTTTGGGGTTCTGAAAACGCCTCGCCCATAACACCTCCTTTGCTGAATTCTAAACTGCTCTCAATCCTCAGCTCTGCTGTTTTTTTGTTTGACCAATTTGTATGCCTCTCCTTGGATCTAATACTGTCTCTAATTTCCTTAGTCAGCCATGGATTGGCCACTGTTTCCCTTTTACTTTTGCGCCAGACAGGAATGAACAATGTTGGAGTTCACCCTTTGCTTTTTGAATGTTTGCCATTGCCTATCCACTGTCATCCCTTTGAGTAACTTTCCCCAATCGATCAAAGCCAACTACATCATCGTAGTTTCCTTTATTTAGATTGAGGATCTTCATTCTCCACCTTGTTAAGAGTTCTATTATGTTATGGTCGCTGAAGTCCAAGGGGCCTTGCACAACTGGATTGCCAACTATTCCTTTCTGATTACACAATACCCAGTCTAGGGTAGCCTGCTGTCTAGTTGGTTCCTCAACCCATTGATCCAGAAAACGATTCTGTGTATACCCCAGGAATCCCCGCTCTACGGTATTGTTACTAATTTGATTTGCCCAATCTATGTGCAAATTAAAATCACCCACAATACCTGCCGCTAGCAGGACTGGAAAATACTGCCCCCCACTGGCATCATTCCAGTAAATCTCCTTCGTACCCTCTATCCTTTCTATATTTAAATCATAATCATGTTTAGTGTTTGAAGGGAGCGGGAGATCACCGGGCTCTGAGGGGAGGGCACCCCAGCTGGAATGGGGCTTCTGACAGAGGTACTCCACTCCATGCTTCTGGCCTGGGGTCTAACTTTGTTCAATTTCAGCCCCCCCACCAAACCTGCATCCCAACCCCCCACCCGCCCCACCCCCAACCCCCCATTCCAACCGCCCCCAATGTCAATGACTGTGTGGAGTTTGCACATTCTCCCAGTGTTTGCGTGGGTTTCAACCCCACAACCTAAACATGTGCAGGACAGGTGGATTGGCCACGCTAAATTGCCCCTTAATTGGAAAAAATGAATTGGGTACTTTGGTGCCCCGCCATCCCCGCGCATGCGCAGTGGAGGGGGTCTCTTCCGCCTCCGCCATAGTAGAGACCATGGCGAAGGTGGAAGGGAAAGAGTTCCCCCCTGGCACAGGCCCGCCCGCGGATCGGTGGGCCCCAATCGCGGGCCAGGCCACCGTGGGGGCACCCCCCGGGGCCAGGTCGCCCCGCGCCCCCCCAGGACCCCGGAGCCCGCCCGCGCTGCCTTGTCCCGCCGGTAAGAGAGGTGGTTTGATTCTTGCCGGCGGGGCAGGCATTCCAGCAGCGGGACTTCGGCCCATCGCGGGCTGGAGAATCGCCGGGGAGGGGCCCGCCAATTGGCGTGGCGCGATTCCCACCCCCGCCGAATATCCGGTGCCGGAGAATTCGGCAACCGGCAGGGGCGGGATTCACGCCAGCCCCCGGCGATTCTCTGACCCGGCGCGGAGTCGGAGAATCCCGCCCCATTTTTCTCAGCCCTGGGGCTGAGTTTACATTTATTTGACAATTTTAAGAGGCTATTAAAGGATCTTTGATGTCTTTACTGAATAGATTTTAAAAAAAATTTAAAGTACCCAATTCATTTTCTGTCCCAATTAAGGGGCAACTTAGCATGGCCAATCCGCCTACGCTGCACCTCTTTGGGTTGTGGGGGTGTTTGAGACCCACACAGACGCGGGGAGAATGTGCAAACTCCACACGGACAGTGACCCGGGGCCGGGATCGAAACCGGGTCCTTGGCACCGTGAGGCAGCAGTGCTAACCACCGCAACCCTGTGTTGCCCCTAATGAATAGACATGTTTGTTTTTACAACAGATTGACCACTTGAGAATCTTTGAATATATTTCATGATTGAGAATTTTTTTTCTCTATATCAAGTGTGTACGAGTGAGAGCTCTCTTAGATTGTTAAAAGTTTGATTTTCTTTTCAAGATTCCATAGTTACTATGAACAACACACCACTATTTTGGGAGTATCGTCCCCAATAACACTGAGATGGATGACATGATCCTCCCCAGCAACCCAGAACAAGAACACAATAACACAGGAATTAGGAGCAGCTGTGGACTATTCGACCCCTCGAGCCTGCTCTTCCATTTGATATCATCATGGCTGATCTGATTATGGCCTGAACTCCGCATTTATGTGTCCGTCCCCCCTCCCCCCCTCCCCCATTCATTACCCTGGACTCCCTTGTCGATTAAAACTCAGCCTTCAACATACTTAATGACCCAGCCTCCACCGATGGGAACTCCAAGGACCATCACCACTTTGAGAGAAAAACAATGGGAGACCCCTAATTTTAAACTGGTTACTCTAATCCTAGACTCCCCTCTACGAGGAGAAACATTCTCTCAGCATCCAGTCAAGATCCCTCAGGATTTTACTTGTTTCAATAAGATCACCTTTCTTTTTTCTAAACTCTAATCAAACAGAAAAACAATGGGAGACCCCTAATTTTAAACTGGTTACTCTAATCCTAGACTCCCCTCTACGAGGAGAAACATTCTCTCAGCATCCAGTCAAGATCCCTCAGGATTTTACTTGTTTCAATAAGATCACCTTTCTTTTTTCTAAACTCTAATCAAACATCCTGCATAACATAATCAGTGGAGTGAACCATCTCTGAATTGCAATTCTATTCTTTCTTAAGTAAGGAGATTAAAACTGTACACAATGTGGTCTTATGTGCTGATCTGGAGATATTTCATTTTGTTCCCTCATCTATATCATTAATATATATATTGTGAATAGCTGGGGTCCCAGCACCGAGCCCTGCAGTACTCCACTAGTCACTGCCTGCCAATTTGAAAAAGACCCATTAATTCCTACTCTTTGTTTCCTGTCTGTCAACCAGTTTTCTATCCATCTCAATACACTATCCCAAATCCCATGCGCTTTAATTATACACACTAATCTCTTATGCATGACTTTGTCAAAAACCTTCTGAAAGCCCAAATATACCACATCCACTGGCTCTCCCTCATCAACTCTACTAGTTATATCCTTGAAGAATTCCCGTACCAGCCTCCCCGAACAGGAGCCGGATGGTGGCGACTAGGGGCTTTTCACAGTAACTTCATTTGAAGCCTACTTGTGACAATAAGCGATTTTCATTTCATTTCATTTTTCAGTGGATTTGTGAAGCGTGATTTCCCCTTCATAAATCCCTGTGATTCTGTCCGATCCTGACACTGTTTTCTGAGTGCTCTGCTCTAAAATCTTTGATAATGGATTCTAGAATTTTCCCCACTACTGATGCCAGGCTTACCGGTCTATAATTCCCTGCTTTCTTGTTACCTCCCTTTTTAAATAGTGGAGTTACATTAGCCGCCCTCCAATCTGCCGGTTCCCGAGTCTATAGAATCCTGGAAGATGGCCACCAATGCATCCACTATTTCTAGAGCCACTTTCTTCAGTACCCTGGGATGTAGGTTATCAGCCCCTGGGGATTCATCAGCATTCAATCCACAAATTTCCCCAACACCATTTCTCTACTGATATTGATCTCCTTCAGTTCCTCCCTCTCACTAAACCTTGCGTTCCCCAACATTTCTGGTATCTGATTTGTGTCCTTATTTGTGAAGACACACCCAAAGTATGCATTTAGTTGCTCAGTCATTTCTTTGTCCCCTATTAGACAATCCCGTTTCTGACTGTAAGGGAGCTGCATTGTCTTCATAAATCTTTTTTTCTTCACGTATCTATATAAACTTTTACAGTCAGTTTTTATGTTCCCTGCAAGCTTACTCTCATACTCTATTTTCCCCGTCTTAATCAATCCTTTTCTCCTTATTTGCTGAATTCTAAACTGCTCCCAAACCTCAGACCTGTTTTTTTTCTTGGCCAATTTGTATGCTTCTTCCTTGGGTCGAATACTATCTCCAATTCCCCTTGTAAACCATGGATTGGTCAACTTTCCCATTTTACTTTTGTGCCAGACAGGAATAAACAATTGTTGCAGTTCGTCCATTGCCTATCCATTGTAACCCTTTTAAGTAACATTCCCCAATCAATCAAAGCCAACTCGTGCCTCATATCATTGTAGTTTCCTTTATTAAGATTCAGGACCCAAGTCTCAGAAGCAACTACTTCACTCTCCATCTTGTTGAAGAATTCTATCATATTATGGTCGCTCATCCCCAAGGGGTCTCGCACAATTAGATTGCCAATGATTCTGTTCTCATAACACAGTACCCAGTCTCGGATGGCCTGTTCTCTAATTGGTTCCTCAACGCATTGGTCCAGAAAACGATCCCGCATACACTCCAGGAATTCCTCTACGGTATTGTGGAAATTCTGATGAAGGAACCCACCTGATTATGAACCTGCCTTTTCTGTTTCAGATGCCAGAGCATTTCCCCTACTTTCTGCGTGTCCTTTTATCACAATATACAGATCATGGGAACCATCAAGGAATAGAAAGGGTCACTAAGTCCATTGAAGTGCATTTGTCCAGAAATAAGATTCTGAGATAAAAGCCACTCCTTTTATTAAATTATTTGGGCAGCACAGTAGCACAGTGGTTAGCACAGTTGCTTCACAGCTCCAAGGTCCCGGGTTCGATTCCCGGTTTGGGTCACTGTCTTTGCGGAGTCTGTACGTTCTCCCTGTGACTGCGTGGGTTTCCTCCGGGTGCTCCAGTTTCCTTCCACAGTCCAAAGATGTTCAGGTTAGGTGGATTGGCCACGATAAATTGCCCTTAGGTTAGGTGGGGTTACTGGTTAACTTGGATAGGGTGGAGGTGTGGGCTTAAGTGGGATGCTCTTTCCAAGAGCTGGTGCAGACTCGATGGGCCGAATAGCCTCCTTCTGCACTGTAAATTCTATGATTTCATTGAAGCCCATCCCTCCATTAATCTAAATGCCCCACCAAAGTCATTCAAGCTTATTGCCTTTGTAGCTTCCGTCACTGCTGTTCTTCACCCATGAACAAGAGGACATGGAAAACATTACTGCTCCACCTGATACGGCATTCACCTGTAATCCAGATGTGTGCATGTGACCAGCTACATCGTGTGGTATCGCGATCAGGAACATGACCCTTTTGTAAGGATGGACAGTAGTGATTAAGGTTACAATAAGTTGAACAAGTGTTTGAGCCATGTAGGATAATAGTCCTCAATCCATTATAACTGTTATTTAATTGTCTCCACCTCTGTCTTAGCCCTTCTGCTGCTGTAGCTCTCGGCCATATCTCCATAACATCTAGATTCACCTTTCCATGCTGGCTGTGTCCCATCTTGCAGCCTCTGTAAACATGGACTCATCTAAATCTCTGCTGCCCATGTCCAAGCTCGCTCCACGTCCTGTTCACCCATCATGTTCTTTCCTCACTGACCTACACTGGTTCCATTCCAGGAATACATTGATTGTAAAACTGTAATCTTTGCTTTCAAATCCCTCCAGGACCATCTCTGAAATCTCCCCTAGCCCCACAGAGCCCTGATCTGTGCACTCCTCCAAATCTGGCTGTCGAACATTCCCAGTTTTTATTGCTCCACCATTGGTGGGGTGCTTGCAGCTTCACAGGCCCTAAACTCCCGAATTCCCTCCCTAAATCTCTACCTCGCTCTCCCCTTTAAGATGCCCCTTAAAACCTACACCTTCATGGCCCCAGGTCACTGGCCGTGTGGAGTTTGCACATTTTCCCCCGTGTCTGTGTGAGTCTCACCCCCACACCCCAAAGATGTTGTGCCTAGTGGAGTGGTGCAGCGACAACAATCTCTCCCTCAATGCCAGCAAAACTAAAGAGCTGGTCATTGACTTCAGGAAGCAAAGTACTGTACACACCCCTGTCAGCATCAATGGGGCCGAGGTGGAGATGGTTAGCAGTTTCAAATTCCTAGGGGTGCACATCTCCAAAAATCTGTCCTGGTCCACCCACGTCGACGCTACCACCAAGAAAGCACAACAGCGCTTATACTTCCTCAGGAAATTCGGCATGTCCACATTAACTCTTACCAACTTTTACAGATGTACCATAGAAAGCATCCTATCTGGCTGCATCACAGCCTGGTATGGCAACTGCTCGGCCCAGGACCGCAAGAAACTTCAGAGAGTCGTGAACACCGCCCAGTCCATCACACAAACCTGCCTCCCATCCATTGACTCCATCTACATCTCCCGCTGCCTGGGGAAAGCAGGCAGCATAATCAAAGATCCCTCCCACCCGGCTTACTCACTCTTCCAACTTCTTCCATCGGGCAGGAGATACAGAAGTCTGAGAACACGCACGAACAGACTCAAAAACAGCTTCTTCCCCACTGTTACCAGACTCCTAAATGACCCTCTTATGGACTGACCTCATTAACACTACACCCTGTATGCTTCACCCGATGCCGGTGCTTATGTAGTTACATTGTATATGTTGTGTTGCCCTATTATGTATTTTCTTTTATTTATTTTTCTTTTCATGTACTTAATGATCTGTTGAGCTGCTCAGATTAATGATTCACTGTACCTTGGTACACGTGACAATAAACAAATCCAATCCTATCCAATCCACTGTGCAGGGTAGGTGGATTGGCCACGCTAAATTGCCCCTTAATTGGAAAGAAATGAATTGGGTGCTCTAAATATTTTTTTAACCTGCATCTTCGATCAAGCTTCTGGTCAACTACCACCTGTCTAATATTTCTTTATGTGGCGAGGTGTCAAATTTTGTTTGATAATGTTTCTTCATGGCACTGTGGGACATTTTGTATGTTAAGGGTGCCATCTAAATGCAAGTTGTTGCTGTTGCCGATAAACAATATTGGAGATGAAGAAAAAGGCTATTTGATTGGCAGCGAGGATGGAGGACACCTTCAGGTACAGAAGTAATCTTAGCAAAGAAAATCAGAGAATGAAATTACAGCAGATGAGGATGCAACACCGTCAAACTGCAATCTAATTGTAACAACACACACTGGCATCTGGAGAACTTACCGTGCAAAGAGGATTCAGAAACGTGACTACTTGGAAACCCACAAACCGAATCAGTCGAGGTTGAGCATTGCGAATCTAAATAGAAAATTACACAACATCCTGCTGAGCTGCACAAACTACTTTCCACCTGTTTATACATCTACAATCAACCTTAAAACAAGGCTCTCCAGTTCTGATTCAGTGCCAATGGGACTGGGAAATGGGATTGAATAACACCAAGATTCTGCCATGAGGAGAAACCCCGGGTGAAGAGAGATGGGGATTTGTGATGGGGAGGGAGAATGGAAATGAAGGTTTGATTCACCTGCCTGCCACTAAGTTAATGGGGTGCATCTAGGGCGAGATTCTACGAACCCCCACCGGGTTGGAGAATCGCCGGGGGCTGGCGTGAATCCCACCCCCGCCGGTTGCCGAATTCTCCGGCACCGGATATTCGGTGGGGACGGGAATCGCGCCGTGCCGGTTGGCCCCCCCCCCCCCCCCCCGGCGATTCTCCGGCCCGGATGGGCCGAAGTCCCGCTGCTAGAATGCCTGTCCTGCCGGCATGGATTAAACCACCTCTCTTACCGGCGGGACAAGGCGGCGCGGGCGGGCTCCGGGGTCCTGGGGAGGGGCGCGGGGCGATCTGGCCCCGGGGGATGCCCCCACGGTGACCTGGCCCGTGATCGGGGCCCACCGATCCGCGGGCGGGCCTGTGCCATGGGGGCACTCTTTTCCTTCCGTCTTCGCCACGGTCTCCACCATGGCGGAGGCGGAAGAGACTCCCTCCACTGCGCATGCGCGGGGATGCCGTGAGCGGCCGCTGACGCTCCCGCGCATGCGCCGTCCAGCAATGTCATTTGCGCGCCAGCTGGCGGGGCACCAAAGGCCTTTCCCGCTAGCTGGCGGGGCGGAAATCAGTCTGGCGCGGGCCTAGCCCCTCAAGGTTAGGGCTCGGTCGGTCAAGATGCGGAGGATTCCGCACCTTTGGGGTGGCGCGATGCCGGACTGATTTGTGCCGTTTTTGGGGCCGGTCGGCGGACATCGCGCCGATTACTGAGAATTTCACCCCAAGAGTGGGATGGGACCTGGAGAAGGAGAGTTTTCTGACCATATTACTCTGGGAAAACTGTGAGAAAACTTTGGAGAAACTGACTTGCTTCGTGCTGCTGTTATTGGCAGTGAGGTCCTGGAGAGACCATAAAAATCCAATCCCGGTTTCACAGGTTGGCGCAACATTGAGGGCCGAAGGGCCTGTACTGTGCTGTAATGTTCTATGATCTTCAGGGAGGATTGTTCATTGTAAAAACACTCCATATATCCACTGGATGTTTCAGGTTTAAATTGCACCTTTTGTTGTCTCTCCTCTTCATTGGGACTGCGTGATGATGCTCTGAATGTGTGGCTGGAGAGTGGGACCCTTCTTCCACGGACCCTGATCCCTGTAGTTTGGGACAGGGTCTGAATCTCCCCACACATACCCAGTTTTCACTTGATTGCAGGGGGCACTGATCAGAATTTCAAAGCCAGACAAAGTTTCCAGGTAACTAAATGTGAATAATATTCTCGCTTACTAGAATTTTCTAATAGGCTGGGATCCTGAGCAGTGCTGCTCAAACCTTATACTGAATATATTTACCAGCTGTGTGAGCGCAGGCTGAATGGAATCATGCTGTTTAGATCATAGAATGGGCAGCAACACAATCATTGCACAATACGCAGCAGTGGCGATCGTCATTCAGGATGAGACTTGAGTGACGGATCATTCACCGTGAAAAAGGAGAGGAATCCTTTGGTAACCAGGATTTCAGCTTCTAAAAAAGGACAATAAAAAACTCTTTTTGAACTTTAGCAAATGCATTTGTACATCCGTGCTGGGTTGTTATCAGGAGTATTTACATGTCTGCTCCTCCATATTCTAGCTGCATTTCCAAACACAGAAATGTCCTCTGCAAAAACATACAAATTAATTCCCTTACACCACCAGTTTTGCTTTTATGCCAGTTAAAGCCGTAATAACACAATGTGGAAGGGTGGGACTTCAAGGGGCAGTGGTTTAGCTCTGGCTACCACTTACAGCAATTAGATACAGATCCAGTCCATCCCAATCCAGGCTGCTTTCTGGACAATCCACATTCCTAGAAGGATGTGGAGATGCCGGCGTTGGACTGGGGTGAGCACAGTAAGAAGTCTTACCACACCAGGTTAAAGTCCAACAGGTTTGTTTCGAATCACTAGCTTTCGGAGCACTGCTCCTTCCTCACAAGATGTGAGCATGGCTGGTATTTATTGTCCATCCCTGTATACCCTTGAGAAGGTGGTGGTGAGCTGTCTCCTTGAACCACAGTAAGAAGTCTGACAACATCAGGTAAAAGCCCAACAGGTTTGTTTCAAATCAATACCTTTCAGAGCGCAGCTCAGGTGAGTGATCAGGTCGCCTGAGGAAGGAGCAGCGCTCTGAAAGCTAGTGATTCGAAACAAACCTGTTGGACTTTAACCTGGTGTTGTAAGACTTCTTACTGTGCCCAAAACCTCAAGGTCTGTCAGTTCTACATATGCCCCTGGAGTGTGATGCCAGTTTATGGAGGCCACAAACCCAGAGTTTATAGCTGGATCTACAAATTATACCAATACTTGAAAAGGCACAGCCATATGAAGCAGATTTCTGGAAATAACCTAATTGGAGGTGAAGGGCAGGAAAGTAAAAGGGAAGATGCAGGCAAAGATTTAATTCCATAGGTATCATTTACAACACGCTATGTTGGCTACAACAGGAACCTACCATCTGTTTCGGAAATATCTTCAGGTTTCTCAGGCTTGGTGCCATCACCAGCCACTGTGGGGCCTATTGTGGTTCAAAATGAAAAATGTAAAATTCAACTCAGACAACTTATACTTCATCTAATCTGCCTTCTCATCGAGAATCAGCTTTATGAGGGAACACATTGAAAAGAAATATTGACAATTCCATTGTTTATGCTGCACCTGTCTGCAAATCTTCCAATCGCATACTGAACTGTGCCTGCAAATCCCCTTTGTGCACCGAATTTCTCCTCCTTCACCAACACCCAACCCTGTTCATAGTTACAGTTTTCAGGAGGTAGCTCTATGTTGCACACAAGCCTTCTCTTCCTCTACTTCCCCTCGCACTGTCAACATATCCTTCTATTCCTTTCTCTGTTGCTTACGAGTTTCTGCATAAATCCATCCGCCCTATTAGTTTCTATCACTTAGTCTAGTGCTTTCCACATTGCTGCCACTCCCTGAGTAAAGAACACAAGAACAGGAGGAGATTATCCAGCCCCTTGAGCTTGTCCCATTGTTCAATGAGATCATGGCTGATCTGCAACCTAAGTCCATAACCCACCGTTGCCCCATTTCTCTTGATACGTTTGGTTAACAAACTTTATCCAATTCAGGTTTAGAATTAACAATTAATCTAGCATCAATTGCCATTTGAGCAAAAGGGTTCCAAGCTTTTACCAGCCTTTGGGTGTAGAAGTGTTTACAAATTTCACTCCTGAAAGGTTTGACTCTAAGTTTTAGACCCTGCGCCCTAGTCCTAGACTATCCAACCCACAGAGGTAACAGTTTCTCTTTATCTACCCTATGAACTTTCTATTGAATGCTTCATTGGATTTTAACCACTAAGTGGGATTTTCTGGCCCTCCCCACTCACCAGATCTTCTGGTCCCACTGAAGAGCCTCCCCCCCCCCTCTCCTCGTGACATGAACTAGACATGAACACCAGTGTTTTGTTTTCATTTATTAGCCAGCAGATTTTATATCCTTTATGAATTTGTCTCCCTAGATCCCATTATTCATCTTTCCTAGTTGTGGCTTCCAAGGAATAGTTAGTTATATTATTCATCCTATCAAAATGTACCATCTCACACATAGCAATATTAAAATTCACTTGGCATTTATACAAGTATTCTGAAAGTTTCTTCATGTCGCCTGCCATTTTGTTTACAGTATTGCACAATTTGATGTCACCTTCAAATCTTGGTAAACGTTCTGTGGCCAAGGCCAAAGTATTTTATCCTCTCTATTTGTTTCTAAATTATGAATTTTCTCCTTCCTATTTGGCTTAAGTGCCTTGATATTCTTTTTGAATCTTTCTTTTGAGGGAGGCACGGTAGCACAGTGGTTAGCACTGTCGCATCACAGCGCCAAGGTCCCAGGTTTGATTCCCTGCTGGGTCATTGTCTGTGCGGAGTCTGCACGTTCTTCCAGTGTCTGCGTGGGTTTCTTCCGGGTGCTCCGGTTTCCTCCCACAGTCCAAAGACGTGCAGGTTAGGTGGATTGGCCATGCTAAATTGCCCTTCGTGTCCAAAAAGGTTAGGTGGGGTTACTGGGTTACGGGGATAGTGTGGAAGCATGGGCTTAAGTGGGGTGCTCGTTCCAAAGGCCAGTGCAGACTCGATGGGCCAAATGGCCTCCTTCTGCACTGTAAATTTTATGTTTCCAATATCATGTCAGTATTCAATATTGCTGCCATTTCATCTTCTGTATCCCTTATTGACACTATCCCTATCTTAATCTCCTTTTGTTATTTATGTATCTCTGGAATACTTCACAATTTACTGTTTTATTCTTTAATAATTTCATTTCATAATTCCTTTTTGTTTCCAAACTATTTTTGACAACTTTCCTAACCTCTTTGAATTCCCTTTTGTCACCCCTTCCTTTATTGTCCATGTATTTAATATATGCTTCTTTCTTTATTTTCAAGTTTACTTTGATCTCTTTAGCCATCCATGATGTCGCATCACTGTCTAGTTTGTTCTTATCCAGGGCAGAGTACATTCCTTCCGAACATTCTTAATCACTTTCAAAAATATTTTATACTACTGTTCCATCCCTTTGTCAGGAAATTTTCCAGTTTACTTTCCTTACTTCCATCCTCATCCCTTCATCATTCGCTTTCTTCTGATCTATTACTTTGGTCCTTACCTTAGGTATGTCTCTCTCAATAATTTTCTTTATCTTTTCCCATTGTGATCACTATTTCCATGATGCTCCACCTAGCTCACTTCAATGACAAAGGAATTGCTGGTGTCACTCCTGTATTCAATTCTACCACCGGGTTTTCCTGTTATCTTTTTCTACCCTCCTTCTTTCACTTGTTTAAAACCTATTATCAGTATTTCCAGTTCTAATGAAAGGTCATGTTGGCTCTGCTTCCCTCTTCATAGTTGCTGTCTGACCTGTTGAGTATTTTCAGCACTTGCTGTTTTTTAGTTTATATTTCCAGCATTCACAGTATTTTGCTTTTGTGTCCGGAGTTAATGAGCCCAGCGTACACTGTGTCCTGGGCCTCAATCCTTCTTGTACTTATTTCCCGATTTGGGCCACTCTTTGTAGCTGAAGTGCAGTGCAGGCCTCATGACTGCCGGCCTAAATTTCCAGCAATGAGTGAATAAGAAAGAATAAAAGCTTGTAGGTGACGCAAAAACCAGAAACACCAGGAAGCAAATTTCAAAATCACACGTGAATGGGAAACAAAACGACTAAGAGCAGACCGGAATCTCACGTAGTAATTTTGTTTCAATGGTCATTACAAATGCACCCAGAGAGTGGTGGGGATTTGGAACTCACTGCCTGAAAAGATGGTAGAGACAGAAACCCTAATCGCATTTAAAAAGCACGTGGGAAATGCATTTGCAGTGCCCTAGGCCACAAGGCAACATGCCATAGAGCTGGAAAGAGATGGCACCTTGTTGGGTGGCACTGACAGAATGGGTTGCATGGCACTTTGCTTTGTAAGTTTCTATGATTCTATTCTGAACCTACCCTTTCAGCTTCTTTCCCATCTCGAAGTTTAGTGCTAGGAACTTTTTGATCAGGAGATTCTGGGGAGTCTCTTGTATAAATACAGGAGGTTACACAAAATCTATCCAATGATTTGAGTTACACTTAAATCTCCTGCTAAACTTCTCACTTCCTCGTTTAGGTACAGTTCAAGGATATCTTATGACTATCCTCCATTCAGCCTTCACCCTTACTGTCACACATGGCAGATAGATGGGGCTCGATTCTCCCAAAATGTCAGAGGAAAGGTCCGGGGGGGGGGGGGGGGGGGGGGGGAATAACTCTCAGCAGACATTCCCCTTTCATCTGTGTCCCTTGAACAGGCCCTGATTCTGGGAGCCTGGAAACAAACTAGACAGGGTTTACTTTACAAGCTGCCCACCGCTCTGCTCCCAGCTGGTTGAGTTCCACCAGGAGTGAAATGAATTAATTGCCCAGACATTTCACCCAAAGTCAAGGGCAAATGCCTCTTTGAAGCACAGCTCAGGGGCTATTGAACCCAGTGTGCACTCTGCACCCTGACCCTGAGCCCTTTTACACCATTGCCCTATTTGGGAGAAGTTTGGTATCTCAGGCACCTTGTTGACCTCTAGGCTTTTGTGTTTAATTGTTCAGGGAGCAGGACCCCAATGTGTTTTGCTCCCTCCGTCTCGGGGCATTATCGTTCTCTGATGTGGTACAAAGAATATGGGCATCTGCAAAACAAATTTGCAAACATGGCTATCCTGTCACACAATGAGAGCTTAAGGATGAGTTTGAGAACAACAGGAAGGTTATTTCATCAACAACAACTTGGATAGAAAACAAAATGAGAAAGAGCAGAAGAGAATCTGATGTGGTCACTGTGTTCTGACAGTCAGTTCACATTGGATGTTCTCCCAACCTACCCTGCTTAGCTCTCTTTCTGGCTCGATGATCTGCACTGGGCGACTGACGAACCTTTTGATCAGTAGATACCTGGGATTCTGTGTATAAATACAGTGGATCATGGAAAATCTATTCAACTGTAAGAGCTATACTTGATCTTATATTTCCCCCCTAATTTTTCACTTCCTCTCCCAGTGAAAGCAGACTCTTGCTCAAGCAGATTTCCAAGGTACCTTCCTCCTGCAACCCACCCTGTCTCTTTTACATGTCAGCACAGACAGTAAATGTCAGTCTGCATTTTGTTGGTGGGAGGGATTTGGTGCCATGTGTGGATTGTACAGAGAAAGTCAAGTCTGCAGAGAGAGAAAGGAGGGATTAGCATTTGAGATGGTAACTCTACCATCCTCTCTTCAAAGACACAAACTGACTAGTTGAGTGTTTTCCAGCAATTTCTGTTATTGCACATTTTCCACGTATTTAGCATTTTATTTTTGGAAATATATTTCCTCAGCACAGGGCTAAATCGCTGGCTTTGAAAGCAGACCAAGGCAGGCCAGCAGCACGGTTCAATTCCCGTACCAGCCTCCCCGAACAGGCGCCGGAATGTGGTGACTAGGGGCTTTTCACAGTAACTTCATTTGAAGCCTACTTGTGACAATAAGCGATTTTCATTTCATTTCATTTCATTTTTCTATTGAATAAAGCGGACAAACAGACCCACCCATGGTACAATAAAAGCAAAAAACCCCTTGTCACGCACACTTGTACAGATTCTCTCTTGCTATACAGATACAGAACAAATAAAATTGATAAAGTTACAGATTCTCATATTTGTGACCTCACAAACAATTCCTTCCTTGTTGTATCACGCACTAAGTTCCATTGTGTCAATCTTCCAGGACAGAATTCTCCCACTTTCCCTATGCCTGCGCCGATCAGTCAGCACATCAATTTAATTTTAAGGTACATTACTCTATAAAAATGCAAAATAATTCGTACACGCACACTGGCAACAGGCAAAACGCAATGCACCCTTTTTGTGTCAATATTTTTCAGACACCAGAAAGAGCAGACTGTGAAATAAAGGAGTAATTAAATGAAGGGTATGCCAAAGAGCCCGCATTGCCATCCTGTCTACATTTAACTCATGGACCAATAAAACGCACCTGGGAATCAGTTGCGGAAAATGTTACTTCATCTGATGCCCCATCCACCTGCTATCCAGGTACGTGTGTGAGTGTCTGTGTGAGTGAGTGAGTGTGTGTGGCTGTGTGTGAGTGAGTGTGAGCGTGTGTGTTTGTGTGAGTGAGTGTGTGAATGTGTGTCTGTGTGTGGGTGTGTGTGTGTGTGTGTTTGTATCTCTGTGAGTGTGGAACTATGACTCCACCAGGTACAGGATCCCTTTCTCTTATTCGATCAGCCCAAGCTCTTTGTGAAATTGGAGACTGCCAGCTAGAATTTCCAATTTGCAAGAATTAATTTTCTGGACACCTGCTGTGTCTGTGTGTGTGTCTGTGTGAGTATGTGTGTGTGTGTCTGTGTGAGTATGTGTGTGTGTGTCTGTGTGAGTATGTGTGTGTGTGTCTGTGTGAGTATGTGTGTGTGTGTCTGTGTGAGTATGTGTGTGTGTGTCTGTGTGAGTATGTGTGTGTGTGTCTGTGTGAGTATGTGTGTGTGTGTCTGTGTGAGTATGTGTGTGTCTGTGTGAGTATGTGTGTGTGTGTCTGTGTGAGTATGTGTGTGTGTGGATGTGTGTGTGCAGCAGAAAGATCGCAGAGAGGGATTTTTAAAATTGTCCTTCAGCATCTTATTTTTCAATACAAGTGTTGGTGAGGAAGATTAAACACTGTTTGTCTGGCCAGGTGGTTTGATCATTCCCCCGGGAATATATGCAACCTGGATGGAAGAGACGTCATCAAAACTCAATAGACCAAACTCAGGAGGAGCAGATGAGTGTTTGTGCAGGTATAACTGCGATCCGGCGGTGAATACACACCCTGCACTAATAAAGAACCCGGGCGTGATTCTCAGTCAACTACACCAGAATCGGGAAACGTGAATGGGTGGAGAATTGGGGGCTGAATTCTCCACCGTCGGAGTTCTCCGTTTTGCCGGCGCCCAGGGGTTTCCCGACGGCATGGGGCTGCCCCACAAAGGGAAACCCCATTGACCAGCCGGCGAAACGGAGAAACCCGACGGCGTGCCCCACTAGATTTCTGTGGGACGGAGAAACCCACGTCGGTTCTGATGCCGAAATTGTGGCAGGTGCCAATTTCACGTCAAATCGCAATTCTCCGGTGCCTTGACAGCAGCGTCAATGTGTTCCACTCCGCACGTGCAGTAAATGACCTTGGCGTATCATTAGCGGGCCTGACCCGGTATCTCTGGGGCCTCCGTGATTCTCCGCCTCCACCCGGGGTAATTCTCGACGGTGAGGTTCACTTGTGTTTTGAAAAATCAGGAACGAGGTGCTGTGGCTGATGAGGGAGAGAGGGGAGGTGGGACACGGAGAGGCTGGACACTGGCTGGGTGGGGTGGGGGCCTGCCAGGGCCATGGAGGGGGAGTGTGACCAGGGGACGGGCCGTTGGGCCGCGTGACCCCCCGCGGGACTGGGGCGGTGCCCGGGCATTGTCCGCCATTGCCGCAGCCTGCAAGGCAGCCATCTTGCTTTGCACCCCACTGACCACCCACCTTGGCCCCTGGTTCCGCAGAGTGACACCTGCCGTATGGGTGCCCCCACCCCAGCCCCCACCCTCCACCCTGGCCTGGATGGGTCCGGCTGCTGGTGTCCCAGGTGGCATGGTGCCGTCCTATCCTGCTCGCTGTCCACCAGATGGATTTTAGCAAGGCGTTTGACAAGGTCCCACATGGCAGATTGGTCAAGAAAGTGAAAGCCCATGGGCAATTTGGCGAACTGGATAAAAGTTGGCTAAGTAATAGGAAACAAAGGGTAATGGTCGATGGCTGCCCTTGCGAATGGAAAGTTGTTTCAAGTCATGTTCCACAGGACTCAGTGTTGGGACCCCTGCTGTTGTATATTAACGATTTGGTCGTGAACGTGGGGACCATGATTGGGAAATTTGCAGATGACAGAAAGTCGGCTGAGTGGGGGACAGTGTAGAGGATAGCTATAACTTTCAAAACGATATCGATGGATTGGTGGAGTGGGTGATAAAGTGGCAGATATATTTTAACACTGAGAAGTGGGAGGTCAGCATTGGGGGGTTGAACAGTTCTAGGGAGTACACAATAAATGGGAATATACTAAAAGGGGTATATGAAGTGAGAGATCTTGGTGTAGTTCAAGTAGACAAGGTTGTAAAGAAGGCATATGGAATGATCTCCTTCATGGGCAGAGGTGTAGAATATAAAAGTAAGGATATAATGTTGGAATTGTATAAAACACTGGTGAGGCCACAACTGGAGTATTGTGGGCAGTTCTGGTCACCATGTTACAGGAAGGACGTTATTGCTCTGGAGAGAGTGCAGAGAAGGTTTACAAGAATGTTGCCAGGGCTGGAAAAGTGTAGCTACGAGGAGAGATTGGATAGGTTGGGGTTATTTTCCTTAGAACAAAGACGGCTGAGGAGAGACTTAATTGAGGTGTACAAAATTATGAGGGGAAGAGATTGGATGGACAGGATAAAATTGTTTCCCTTGGTGCAGAATTCTAGAACCTGAGGACATAGATTCAAGATAAGAGGTGCTGCGATGTTCCGGCAACTCCCCTGCGGGAGTCACCGGTACAGGCCCCATCACCTCCTCCTCCTCCCTCGGGGTGCCCGGTGGCCCCCGGGCTACTCCATGGGATGGGGTGTGAACGGAGCCATCCCCTGAGGCTCCTCCATCACCTGGTGCTGCCAGTCCTGGAGGCCGCTCTGGTCTCGACCAGGGTCTGCATGCTCGCGGCCATTGAGCACAGGGAGGGGAACACCTCCGCCTGGGACTGTGCCATCACCTCCTGGGTCCGTGCCACATCAGCCACTGACTCCACCATCTCGTTCTGGGACTGGGTCACCTCCGTCTGTGCCTGTGCCACATCAGCCAGTGCCTGGGCAATGTCAGCGATGGTCTCAGCCGTGGCCTGCTGCGACTGGGCCACGCTTAGGACTGTCCAGATGACTCTGGCACATGGCTGCCTGTGAGAGGGCGGCCCTGTCCTGGGCCTTGGCCACTGCCCGTACAGAATGCCCCAGGTCTTGGACACGCTGAACCATAGCTGAAACCGTCGCCCCCAAGGCCTCGGTGTTGGTGTGGGTGGCACACATGGCCAGCACCACCTCCTGCTGCTGCACGCGGTTGGACTTCTCCACCTGCAGGTGCTGGATGCTCGCCGACAACCCCTCATGTCCCTGGCGCAGCGACTGCATCTCCACAATCGATGGGACTGTCCGTTCCAGAAACCTGAAACCCGTCTGGACAGGGGACAGAAAACGCAGAGAGTTAGACTGTCCGACTCATGCAGCCCAGGGGGTGGGTAGCTGGCTTCAGTGGCCAGGACACCCGGCCATGGTGGGCGATATGGGTGCCGGCATGTGGTGTGGGGTTGGGGTTCTGCTGCCCTCCGGGTGGGGAGGGGGGTGCTAGAGATACGCTGCTGGTATAACTGCGCTCCAGCAGTGAATACACAGACTACAATAACTAAAGAACCTGCGGCTGAGAAGCCTCCGTTCCTGAGACTAAGTGTTGACGCTGGGGCAGCATTCGTGGAGTTCCACCACAGCAAATCTGGCGCCAAATCTGGACCGATTCAGCGACTGTGGAGGGGCAGCACCGGCGTCACGTGGAACACAATCGATTCCCATGGGAAACGGTGCGGGATTGGCCGGGTCCGGGATTGACATTCGGGAGGCTGACAAGCTGCAGCCGCGCACACACGTTACACTCCCCGTGCACACTCATCCCAGCCGCACACACACATTACACTCCCCACACACACTCATCCCAGCCGCACACACACATTACACTCCCCCCACACACTCATCCCAGCCGCACACACACATTACACTCCCCACACACACTCATCCCAGCCGCACACACACATTACACTCCCCACACACACTCATCCCAGCCCCACACACACATTACACTCCCCACACACACTCATCCCAGCCGCACACACACATTACACTCCCCACACACACTCATCCCAGCCGCACACACACATTACACTCCCCACACACACTCATCCCAGCCACACACACACATTACACTCCCCGTGCACACTCATCCCAGCCGCACACACACATTACACTCCACACACACACTCATCCCAGCCACACACACATTACACTCCCCACACACACTCATCCCAGCCGCACACACACATTACACTCCCCACACACACTCATCCCAGCCGCACACACACATTACAATCCCCACACACACTCATTCCAGCCGCACACACATTACACTCCCCACACACACTCATCCCAGCCGCACACACACATTACACTCCCCACACACACTCATCCCAGCCGCACACACACATTACACTCCCCACACACACTCATCCCAGCAGCACACACACATTACACTCCCCACTCCCACTCATCCCAGCCAACACACATATTACACTCCCCACACACACTCATCCCAGCCACACACACACATTACACTCCCCACACACACTCATCCCAGCCGCACACACACATTACACTCCCCACACACACTCATCCCAGCCACACACACACATTACACTCCCCACACACACTCACCCCAGCCGCACACACACATTACACTCCCCACACACACTCATCCCAGCCGCACACACACATTACATTCCCCACACACACTCATCCCAGCCGCACACACATTACACTCCCCACACACACTCATCCCAGCCGCACACACACATTACACTCCCCACACACACTCATCCCAGCCGCACACACACATTACACTCCCCACTCACACTCATCCCAGCCGCACACACACATTACACTCCCCACTCACACTCATCCCAGCAGCACACACACATTACACTCCCCACTCACACTCATCCCAGCCGCACACACACATTACACTCCCCACTCACACTCATCCCAGCAGCACACACACATTACACTCCCCACACACACTCATCCCAGCTGCACACACACATTACACTCCCCACACACACTCATCCCAGCCGCACACACATTACACTCCCCACACACACTCATCCCAGCCGCACACACACATTACACTCCCCACACACACTCATCCCAGCCGCACACACACATTACACTCCCCACACACACTCATCCCAGCCGCACACACACATTACACTCCCCACACACACTCATCCCAGCCGCACACACACATTACACTCCCCACACACACTCATCCCAGCCGCACACACACATTACACTCCCCACACACACTCATCCCAGCCGCACACACACATTACACTCCCAACACACACTCATCCCAGCAGCACACACACATTACACTCCCCACACACACTCATCCCAGCCGCACACACACATTACACTCCCCACACACACTCATCCCAGCCGCACACACACATTACACTCCCCACACACACTCATCCCAGCCGCACACACACATTACACTCCCAACACACACTCATCCCAGCAGCACACACACATTACACTCCCCACACACACTCATCCCAGCCGCACACACACATTACACTCCCCACACACACTCACCCCAGCCACACACACTCATTACACTCCCCACACACACACATCCCAGCCGCACACACACATTACACTCCCCACACACACTCATCCCAGCCGCACACACTCATTACACTCCCCACACACACTCATCCCAGCCGCACACACACATTACACTCCCCACACACACTCACCCCAGCCGCACACACACATTACACTCCCCACGCACACTCATCCCAGCCGCACACACACATTACACTCCCCACACACACTCATCCCAGCCGCACACACACATTACATTCCCCACACACACTCATCCCAGCCGCACACACACATTACACTCCCCACACACACTCATCCCAGCCGCACACACACATTACACTCCCCACACACACTCAAGGCTGCATGGCTGCCTTTCCGGCTGCGGCAATGGTGTTCCGCGCCGGTCCACTTCGACCCCACCCCCTGGCCATCCCCGCTACTCCCCCCGGCCCTGGCACAAGCTCCCGGCCAGCGACACAAATGTCAGCAAACTATGGCGATGTTGGAGAGTTTCCGTAGCCCCCCTCTCTCCCTCAGCAGCCACCGCGCCTGTTTCATGATTTTTAAAAGCACCAGTGAACCGTGCCGTCCGGAACTGCCCCAGTGGTGGCGGAGAATCGCGGAGGCCCCGGAGAATACCGGGTCAGTCTCACTAATGCTATGCCAACGCCGTTTACTGTATGTGCGCGCTGGAACGCCACTGTCGAGAATTACGATTTGTAGTCAAATCGGCACTCACCGAGATTTCGACATTGGAACCAATTCTCCGCCCAATCACGTTTCCTGATTCCGGTGTCGGCGAACAGAGAATCCCATCCCCGGTATAACTGCGATCCGGCGGTGAATACACACACTGCACTAACTCAAGTACCCGGTATAACTGCGATCCGGCGGTGAACACCAACTAAATAACCTACCCCGTGGAGACAAACTCTCTGATGAATAAAGGCCACAGACAGAATCTGACGAGCTGTAATCTGCTGTTTCAAAGTAAAAGATTAAACAAATATCTTGTTAACTACATTCTTTCTGTTTATCAATTTCTAAACAACCTCATAAATGATGCTATTTCTAAAAATGCTGCACTGAGAGCTGAAGGATCTGGGTAACTAAATCTCAATAACTTGCTAAAGCTGATACGCCTGATGGGAGTGTGGGCCAAACCTCACTTTCTTCAACAATCCAGAGTGTAGATTCCATCCCATTTGCGATGTAATAACGAATCAGCAATGCAGCTGCCAATTAATCCTGGGCACAGATTTCATACCCACCCTGACAAACAATTGGGTGCCCAGTGAGTCCAGGGGCGTCATTCTCCGCCGGCGGGAGTCTCCGTTTTGCCGGCGCCCGGGGGTTTCCCGACGGCGTGGGGCTGCCCCACAATGGGAAACCCCATTGACCGGCCGGTGTTACGGAGACTCCCGCCGGCCGGTCGGGGCAGAAATGTGGCGGGGCGGGTAGGAGAATTTCGCCCCAGGTATCCATTTGCAGAGGGTGGCTCTTTTTTTAAATGACTTCACTGGATGTAAACATTGATGGTAACGCCAGGGTTTATTGCCCCCAATTGTGCAGGTTGTCCACTGGTCCTTGATGTGGAGTGGTGCCCCTCCAGTGATATAACCCATGGTCTTTCTCTCATGGAGTGAGAAATGCCTGTGGCCCTTTGTGGACTATAGCCATTCACCCAGTGGCCAGTGCTCAGCAGATTACCCAGTGGCCAGTGCTCAGCAGATTACCCAGTGGCCAGTGCTCAGCAGATTACCCAGTGGCCAGTGCTCAGCAGTTTACCCAGTGGCCAGTGCTCAGCAGTTTACGCAGTGGCCAGTGCTCAGTAGTTTACCCAATGGCCAGTCCTCAGCAGTTTACCCAGTGGCCAGTGCTCAGCAGTTTACCCAATGGCCAGTCCTCAGCAGTTTACCCAGTGGCCAGTGCTCAGCAGTTTACCCAATGGCCAGTGCTCAGCGGTTTACCCAGTGGCCAGTGCTCAGCAGTTTACCCAGTGGCCAGTGCTCAGCAGTTTACCCAATGGCCAGTCCTCAGCAGTTTACCCAGTGGCCAGTGCTCAGCAGTTTACCCAATGGCCAGTCCTCAGCAGTTTACCCAGTGGCCAGTGCTCAGCAGTTTACCCAGTGGCCAGTGCTCAGTAGTTTACCCAGTGGCCAGTGCTCAGCAGTTTATCAATATTTTGATACCAAATCAAACAAATGGCAAAACCTTACCTAATACTGTGGTAGAAACCATCATGTTTGGTTGTTAAGGCTTACTCGAGTGTCTGATTATGAAGGGAATAAATCTGTATACCCCTCCCTTATGCCAGCTGTTACTACTACTGTTACATAGGCAGCGGTAGCATAGTGGTTAGCACAATTGCTTCACAGCTACAAGGTCCCGGGTTCGATTCCCGGCTTGGGTCACTGTCTGTGTGGAGTCTGCACATCCTCCCCGCTTCTGCGTGGGTTTCCTCCGGGTGCTCCGGTTTCCTCCCACAGTCCCGAAAGACGTGATGTTACGTAATTCGGATACTCTGAATTCTCCTTCTGTGTACCCGAACAGGCGCCGGAATGTGGCGACTAGGGGCTTTTCACAGTAACTTCACTGCTGTGTTAATGTAAGCCAGTTGTGACAATAAAGATTATTATTATTATTTCACGGAATATTCCTAATACAAAGATTTCTCTGTCTCCACCAGAACACAGACTAATTTTGCTTCATCGTCAGTTTTTAAAAAAAATTTGCTACAGCTGCCAAATAAAACGTATTGCCTCAGCTATAAAAACAGCACGGCAAGGTGGGATTTCAGGGGCAATGGGCTAACTACTGTAGAAGGGGAGAATAAATCCAAGACAGACCATCAAACATCTGTTGACCACCAGCTGTGTTCCCAATGACAATATCTGTCCTGGAGCATCCCTGTGTATGTTTAACAACAGTAAGAAGTCTTACAACACCAGGTTAAAGTCCAACAGGTTTGTTTCAAACACTAGCTTTTGGAGCGCTGCTCCTTCCTCAGGTGAATGAAGAGGTATGTTCCAGAAACATATATGTAGACAAAGTCAAAGATGTAAGACGATACTTTGAATGCGAGTCTTTGCAGGTAATTAAGTCTTTACAGATCCAGAGATAGGGGTAACCCCAGGTTAAAGAGGTGTGAATTGTCTCAAACCAGGACAGTTGGTAGGATCAATCCTACCATCTTTGACTTGGTCTATATCTATGTTTCTTGAACCTACCTCTTCATTCACCTGAGGAAGGAGCAGTGCTCCGAAAGTTTGCACATTCTTCCCTGTGACTATGTGGGTCTCACCCCCACAAACCCAAAAGATGTGCAGGGTAGGTGGATTGAACACGCTAAATTCCCCTTAATTGGGAAGATTTTTTAAAATGGAGAAAAAAAAGAGAGAGAATTCCGGCCTTGGTGGGAAACCCATGGAGACTCTTCCATTGAGAAATTGGGGTAAGATTTCAAATCAGAACTCAGATCGAGGGAAGGGCAGATGATTGTGAGATTCGGTATAACTTGTGTGGCGATGAGGACACACAGGACTGGCTACATGAGAACCTACCCTCAGAGCAGGATTCGTCTCCCTCTAATGCCTCACCAGCCTGTTCGGAGCCTAGTGCAGGAAAACAATAGGTTAAGCAATTCTGTTCAATCGTGTGAGCGTCACCTGAATAGTTTCTGAAAATTCTAAATTAATCAGTGGCTCTGCTTCCGGCTCATGTTTTTGTTTGAGATGCTGGTACCTTTCAATCCACTGATAGGATTCTGTGCAGAGATGACTCATAATATATGCGTTAATGAGGAGTCCCTGTGGTGAAATTGTCCTCAGCAGTTTCATGAATTGGCACTCGGTTTTACACTGCTTTGTCTTTCCCAGCCTGGCCTATTCTACACTCGTGTACGAGACCCCTTTGACCCTGTCCCTAACCCCTTCCAGACCATCCTCACTACCTTAACTGAGAGTCAGTCTATGACAGAGGGTGGTCGTTACACTGGGTAGTTCCTGGCCTGATTCAACCCAGTGCAGACAGACAGGGAGCTGAAGCAACAAGTCAACAAACGCATTAAAACATGGCAGCTGGACAGCGAAACGTTGGGGTTGCTGCAGTAAACAATAGTCATGGAAAGGTCAAGTTCTGACTGAAAACTCACAACCCCCCCCGCCCCCCACCAAGCTGGAAAGGTTACTTGTGTTAAAAACAATTGAGAGAGTCAATGTGTGGCAGTGGCTCCGAGTCTGTCCTGCCATGTTGACCCAGGTATTAGAGTGTCAACATGGGCCAAACTGAGCCATTGGCCTTGGAAGCGACGGAGAGCAGGTGTGAGACAAGAGTAAAGGAGTGGGAGAATTGCCCTGGCTGTAGTATACAGCAAGTCACTCTTCACTCAAACATATTAACCATGCGTGAACATAATTGTTAAAGAGCTTTTTGTCTGAAGTAGTTTTGTTTAGTCTGGTTAGATTATACCGTCACCCCATGGAACACTGCATACCTTATCCCATACCTCCAACCACAGCCACATAAACAAATCCCAAACTCCCAACCACCCCCTGGTACCGTGTATCCATTTCTACTTTTGCCAGGCCATTAACTTAAAGTTAGTTGAGCCAATAATCGACATTGTGACACAGAATTAAATGTAAAGAGGAAACGGGAAAACCAACAATGTGATTGTCAATGGTTCCCAATCCTAAACAGTAGAAACTGAGATTTTAAGATGCAATGGTGTGAAGGCAGATGAGTACATAGAACAATGTGCAGAGGGAATCGCATAATGTCCTAGTTGTGGGAGACTGCATAATATCTTGGGTGGGGGTGGGGGACTTCATAGTGACATGCGGGAGGGGGAGTGAACAATGTCCTGCTGGAGAGGATGTGAACAATATCCTAGCTACCTACCCTTTAAACGGAGAGCAGATTCAGTGAGATCTTCCACATGCTGAGTAGTGACCTCATCAGTTGCGAAAGCTGCAGTAGGAAGATAGCAGGTTACAGAAATTCCACTCAGTTGTGTAACTTGTACTACTTTCCCTTCAGGATTGATTTGCCTCGAGATTGATTTGCTGCTATTACAGGCCGCAGTCTGGGAAACCATACCCAATGATCTGTCGCAAAAAGGTAAGTGACTTAACTGAATGTGGCGACAAGAATAAGCGACACTGTTATTCCTAACTCCACATTTAGCAACTTTTCCAATCACCATCACTCCCAACCTCTACATTTTCCTCATCCCAATCATCCGACTAGATCAGATTATTCTCTAGTCTTCACCATCGGGCTAATGAACTGTACACGTGGAATCACAATGAGGTGTGGGTCTCTCACCATAGCTCAGAGACCTGGTGGTTGGACCATTCAGACCAGGATGCGTCTGGGTTTATGCCTGCTCTCTGCTGCGTGAATGGATCTCAGCCAGGGTGGGGATGGGATCCCATTATTATTTTTAGTGCCTTTGACTTAATGAGGGACAAACTCACCAAAGTTCCTCCTCCTGCTCACGATCCAGTGAAGTGTGCCTAACTGTACATTGGGTGACGACAGCATTCTGCTCAGCTTTGAGATGTATGCCCATCAACAATCATTGATGGACAATGTGTGTGTAATGTTTCGACTGGACGAGGAGATGGAATAAAAACAGCCCATGTGAATAATGTTTCAGCAGAGAGTCTGTGAGGACTCAGGGCAGTGATGTAAGTGAGTAGGTGTGGATGTGACGGTGTATTTGTTGCTAACAGTACACAGGCTTGCTACACTAGGAACCTACCGGCATGTCTATGTTTTCCAGGCTTCTCGCGATCAACAACCACCGAGCCAGCTACTGTGGTAAAATTGAAAGATTAAAAAATGCTAATCAATCTACACTGATAATTAATATAGAATTTACAGCAGAGAACAAACTAATCGGACCAACTAGTCTATGCCAGTGTTTATGCTCTGCCACCTCTCACCCAATCAGCATTTCCTTCTCTCCCTCATCCACTCATCCAACTTCCCTTTAAAAGCATCTATCTCAACCACAACAGTTGCAGCTGCATAGAATCTTAGTTAGGCCACACTTGGAGTATAGTGTTCAATTCTGGTCGCCACACTACCAGAAGGATGTGGAGGCTTTAGAGAGGGTGCAGAAGAGATTTACCAGAATGTTGCCTGGTATGGAGGGCATTAGCTATGAGGAGCGGTTGAATAAACTCGGTTTGTTCTCACTGGAACGAAGGAGGTTGAGGGGAGTCCTGATAGAGGTCTACAAAATTATGAGGGGCATAGACAGAGTGGATAGTCAGAGGCTTTTCCCCAGGGTAGAGGGGTCAATTACTAGGGGGCATAGGTTTAAGGTGCGAGGGGCAAGGTTTAGAGGAGATGTACAAGGTAAGTTTTTTACTCAAAGGGTAGTGGGTGCCTGGAACTCGCTGCCAGAGGAGGTGGTGGAAGCAGGGACGATAGTAATGTTTAAGGGGCATCTTGACAAATACATGAATAAGCTGGGAATAGAGGGATATGGACCCCGGAAATGTAGAAGATTTTAGTTTTGATGGGCAGCATGGTCGGCACGGGCTTGGAGGGCTGAGGGGCCTGTTCCTGTGCTGTATTTTTCTTTGTTCTTTGTTTGTTCACTCCATCTGGTCGCAAGTTCCACCTCTTACTGCTCACTGTGCAAGAAGTTCATTGAGAAGGCAAAAAGACAGAAATGCCCTCCACTTGCCTGGATGACAGCAGCTCTCACAACACTCAAGAAACACAACACCATCCAGGACAAAATAGACCAATGTTTCTTGATTCCTTTAGAGTCCAAAAATCTCTGTATCCAGTGAGATTTGGAGAATTGGAATAAGCATCTACTAACTCCTCCTTGACCTCCTTCAGCAGCCTCAGAAACAATCCACCTGACCTGGTGAGGCCCCAAAATCATATGGACTGGAAGGTGTTGATGGAGAACTAATGCACAATGTGGCAAAACACCTTGTGATGGTTTGACCTCACTTGCAGCACTCTGGGGAAACTTTGAGTGAAGGATGGAGAGACCCATATTAATCAGGTAAGTTCACTGGCTGACCAGCTGGTCAAACATGGTGTGTATGGGGTCATTTCTGCCTTTGCTCCTTCATTCACCAAGACCACAGAGCTGAAATTTAGACCACAATCCAGAATAATCCAAAAACTGTGAACAGTTTTCAATTTTCAATCCTCCAATAGGTGAATAAAAATTATCCCCAAATTCAGGGCAGACAATGAAAGACAAAGAGAGATTTAAAATATCAAACTCCTGTAATCATCATTGACGATGTACAAAGCTAAGTTTATTTTTATCCATTCAGGGGCTGGGCTGGGCCAGCATTTATTGCCCACCCCGAATTGCCCTTGAACTGAGTGGTTTGCTGGGCCATTTCGGATGGCATTTAAGAGTCAACCACATTACTGTGGGTCTGGAGGTCACACGTATGCCTGGACTCACATGTACGCCCAGAGTCATATGTAGGCCAGACCAGGTAAGGACATTAATTCTAGATTTTTATTGAATTCAAATTTCAAATGTGGTGGGAGTCGAACCCTGAGTTACTAGATCACTAGTCCAGTGACAATACTACTGTGCCATTGCTTCCCTTGTTTGGAAACATCTGAATTTCATTCAGGTCATCCGCACTTGTTATACCAAAATGTTTAGTTCCATTCATATCTCATATCTTGGGCGAAGTTCTCCGGTATCGGCGCGATGTCCGCCGACCGGCGGCCAAAATGGCGCAAATCAGTCGGGCATCGCGCCGCCCCAAAGGTGCGAAATGCTCCGCATCTTTGGGGGCTGAGCCCCAACCTTGAGGGGCTAGGCCCGCGCCGGACTGATTTCCATCCCGCCAGCTGGCGGAAGTGCCCCGCCAGCTGGCGCGGAAATAACATTGCCGGGTGGCGCGTGCGCGGGAGCGTCAGCGGCCGCTCACGGCATTCCCGCGCATGCGCAGTGGAGGGAGTCTCTTCCGCCTCCACCATAGTGGAGACCGTGGCGGAGGCGGAAGGAAAAGAGTGCCCCCACGGCACAGGCCCGCCCGTGGATCGGTGGGCCCCGATCGCGGGCCAGGCCACCGTGGGGGCACCCCCCTGGGCCAGATCGACCCGCGCCCCCCCCCCCCCCCAGGACCCCGGAGCCCGCCCGCGCCGCCTTGTGCCGCCGGTAAGGTAAGTGGTTTAATTTATGCCGGTGGGACAGGCATTTTAGCGGTGGGACTTCGGCCCATCTGGGCCGGAGAATCGCGGGGGGGGGGGGGGCCCGCCAACCGGCACGGCGCGATTCCGCCCCCGCCGAATTTCCGGTAGTGGAGAATTCGGCAACCGGCGGGGGCGGGATTCACGCCAGCCCCCGGCGATAGTCAGGCCCGGCAGGGGGTCGGAGAATCTCGCCCCATATCTCCTGTCCTTCCATCACGAAGAACCCAACGTTAACACACATCTGTCGACCTTATCTTCACAATCGTCAATAAAAGCATCTTGTGTCATTAAAATGACACACAATGGGGTTACTCTTCTGATGTGAAATTAAAGCACATTGCTGGCAACAGTGCAGGGGTAGCTTTGCTGTATCGAACCCGTGAGAATGCTTGATGCTGAAACACACAAAGTGTTTCTTCTCAATTCCTCAGCTTGTAGATAGCAGAAATCAATAGCTTAGAAAATGCCAAGGAAATTAATAGGGTGGAAACCTGTGGGGGAATACTTAATTGATATTAAAGATAAATAAATTTAAAAACGGAAAGAACACAGGGCGGGATTCTCTCAGCCCAGGGCCGGGCCAGAGAATCCCCGCGACCGGTGCGAATCGCGCCATGCCGCCCCAACGCCGGCACGCAATTCTCCGCAGAGCGCAGAATCGGCGCCATTGGCACTGGCGTGGTTGGCGCGGCGCCGGTCGGGGGCCGCTCTACGTGGCCGGCCCGCCGATTCTCGCCCCGGGATGGGCCGAGCGGCCGTCGTAAAAACACCGTGTCCCGCCGGCGCCGTCCACACCTGCTCTCAGCCGGCGGGAACTCGGCGTGGAAGGGTCGGGGGGGGCGGCCTGTGGGGCGGGAGGGGGGGTCTGACCCCGGGGGGAGCCCCCGATGTGTCCTGGCCCGCGATTGGAGCCCACCGATCGGCGGGCCGGCCTCTCTGGCTGGGGGCCTCGTTTCTTCCGCGCCAGCCCCTGTAGTCCTGCGCCATGTTGTGTCGGGGCCGGCGCGTTGAAGGAAGACACTGCGCCTGCGCGGGTCCCGCGGCGCCCAGTTCGCGCTGGGATCAGCAGCTGGAGCGGCACGAACCGCTCCAGTGCCGTGCTGGCCCCTTTTGCGGGCCAGAATTAGTCGGCGAGCCGGCCTGTTCATGCCGCCGTAAAACGCGATGGCGTTTACGACGGCATGGATACTCTGTCGCGGGATTCGAGAATCCCACCCACAATAATTGTGAGATCTTCAATGTCCCAAATTGCTTCCCTACAATTGCTACAGACAATCACCATCTTATTGTGATAAAGTATTTCAATTCCAATCTCAGGGCCAAGAACAAAATGAAAGAGAGAACAGACTTGGTCTAATGACCTCCTGCCAGTGTTTGCTAAATGAAGCCCCATAGAATGTGTGCTGTGTTTTCCAGTGTGTGCGACCAGGCAGAACCTGGGCCTTACGTCTCAGCCTGCGAGTTTTCTGTTTCTCTTGCAGCTCCTCGGTCTCCTCTAGTTTCACCTTCTCAGCCAGTGCGATCTGATTCTTGCTATCTTTCAGAGCCTGCAATAGAACCAGTGCAGCATTAATGAGACTTCTAGTATACAAACAAAAATGTACCACAGCTTCTCATATAGTTAGATTAGAGGACGCTAACTGCATTAAAGCAGCAAGTCTCAAGATTTATCCCTGGGTTTGTGCTGAGTTGGTTGATTACAAAGTCAGTGTTTTCAGTGGTACAAGAACAAAGAACAAAGAAATGTATAGCACAGGAACAGGCCCTTCGGCCCTCCAAGACTGTGCCGACCATGCTGCCCGACTAAACTACAATCTTCTACACTTCCTGGGTCCGTATCCCTCTATTCCCATCCTATTCATGTATTTGTCAAGATGCCCCTTATATGTCACTATCGTCCCTGCTTCCACCACCTCCTCCGGCAGCGAGTTCCAGGCACCCACTACCTTCTGTGTAAAAAAACTTGCCTCGTACATCTACTCTAAACCTTGCCCCTCTCACCTTAAACCTATGCCCCCGAATAATTGACCCCTCTACCCTGGGGAAAAGCCTCTGACTATCCACTCTGTCTATGCCCCTCATACTTTTGTAGGCCTCTATCAGGTCGCCCCTCAACCTCTGTCATTCCAGTGAGAACAAACTGAGTTTATTCAACCGCTCCTCATAGCTAGTGCCCTCCATACCAGGCAACATCCTGGTAAATCTCTTCTGCACCCTCTCTAAAGTCTCCACATCCTTCTGGCAGTGTGGCGACCAGAATTGAACACTATACTCCAAGTGTGGCCTAACTAAGGTTCTATACAGCTGCAACATGACTTGCCAATTCTTATACTCAATGCCCCGGCCAATGAAGGCAAGCATGCCGTACGCCATCTTGACAACCTTCTCCACCTGTGTTGCCCCTTTCAGTGACCTGTGGACCTGTACACCTGGATCTCTCTGACTTTAAGTTGTGATGAATGTACAAATTCTTATATATGTTATGTGTCTGTTGCAGTAATGTTACTAAAAGAACATAGGTTAAGGCCACCAGATTATGGGCACGATCTAACCAAATTGCCACAGAGTCCCATGTTGAGCGCATTTAGCCAAGTGGGTCCTGGTGCTTGCTGTACTGTGAAGGGCCAGGCTATCGAATGGGACTCTGCAATCCGGGGCCTCAGCACAGACCTCCCCGCTGAGGGAGCATTAGTCCCGTTTCCTGCACTGAGGAGCTCCGCTCGCAAGAACTCCTCAGCGCAGGAGGAGATTTTTAAATGACATCCCAATCTCGCCCCCCCCCCCCCCCCCCCCCCCCCCACTTGCGGCCCCGGACCCCACAAAGGCCCAACTCATCTATAACCCCTCCTACATCCCACCTCACATGGCAGGGCACCCCCAGGCCCAATCGCCGCCATGGGCAAAATGCCAGGCAGGTACCTTGGCACAGCCAGCCTGGCACACCTGCAGTGTCCCTGCCAGCGTGGCAGTGCCACATGGACACCTTGGCAGTACCAGACTGACACCCATGTGGCAGTGCCAGGGTGTCTGGGCAGCACCGGCAGTGCCAGGGTGCCACCCTGCCCCGAGGCCAATCACCCAGTGGCCTCTGATCTCCTGGGAGACACCCCCACCCAAGTGCCATTCCACCTGGACCCCGTTTTGGGGATCAGCTGGAATATCACTCGCCTATGGTTCCTGAGGGGGTTAGATCCCAATGCCTTGGGTAGATCAGGTGTATATTAGAGTGAGACTCGCTACTCACTTTAAAATGCAGATTTGCCAAATCGTGATCCCACACACAATGGGCCGGATTCAGGTCACGACATCTCACGGAAACCCGTTAGATCTCACAAAGCGTGGCGTGCTGGGTAAATCCCCGAAGTCTCCTGGCACCTACTGACCACATCGCGCCCAGTTGGGTGGGACGCAGACGGTACATTGCGCCCTATATTATTGAATAAGTCATTTGCATCTGTCTTTACCACGGAAGAAGATACTACCAAAGTCATTGTGAAAGAGGAGATGTTTGAGACTCTGGATGGACTAAAAATGTATTAAAGTGAAGGTATTAGTACGGTTGACTGTACTTAAAATTGGACCACTAGCAATGGATTGGATTGGATTTGTTTATTGTCACGTGTACCGAGGTACAGTGAAAAGTATTTTTCTGCGAGCAGCTCAACAGATCATTAAGTACATGGGAAGAAAAGGGAATAAAAGAAAATACATAATGGGGCAACACAAGGTACACAATGTAACGATTATAAGATAAATAAAAAGAGGATCTGTTGCGGAGAGCTCGCAGAGTGTCACCTCACTCCGGCACCACCTTGCACCCAAGAACACTGAGGGAGTTGAGGGGGGAAACTGGGGAGAAACAGGCTGCTGTCCTTAAATATTGAGTGATACCAGATGACTGGAGAATTGCAATTGTTACACCTTGTTCAAAAATGAATGTAAAGATAAACCCCACAACCACAAGCCAAACAATTTAACCTGGGGCGGGATTCTCCCCTACCCGGCGGGGCGGGGGGTCCCGGCGGGATGGAGTGGCGGGAACCACTCCGGCATTGGGCCGCCCCAAAAGTGCGGAGACCAAGCCCTCACCTTGAGGGGCTAGGCCCGCGCCGGAGTGGTTTCCGCTCCGCCGGCTGGCGGGAAAGGCCTTTGGCGCCACGCCAGCCGGCGCCGAAAGGTCTTCGCCGGGCGACGCATGCGCGGGAGTGTCAGCGGCCGCTGACGTCATCCCCGCGCATGCGCAGGGGAGGGGGTCTCTTCCGCCTCCGCCATAGTGAAGACCATGGTGAAGGCGGAAGAAAAAGAGTGCCCTCACGGCACAGGCCCGCCCGCGGATCGGTGGGCCCCAATTGCAGGCCAGGTCACCGTGGGGGGCCCCCCCGGGGCCAGATCGCCCCGCGCCCCCCCCCCCCAGGATCCCGGAGCCCGCCCGTGCCGCCTTGTCCCGCCGTTCAAAAGGTGATTTAATCCACGCCGGAGGGAGAGGGTTGACAGCGGCGGGACTTCGGCCCATCGCGGGCCGGAGAATCACCGGGGGTGGGCCCGCCGACTGGCGCGGCGCGATTCCCACCCCCGCCGAATCTCTGGTGGCGGAGAATTCGGGACACAGCGGGATTCACGCCAGCCCCCGGCGATTCTCCGACCCGGTGGGGGGTCGAAGAATCGCGCCCCTCGTTGGTGGCAAAACTCTTTAGAAATTATAATCTGGGCCAAAATTAACTGTCAATTGTACAAATGTGATTAATTAAGGAAAGTCAGCATAAAATGTTAAAGACAAATCATGTTTAATTAATTTAATTAATTAACTTGAGTGTGTTTTTTGATGAAGTAAAGAGTTGTTGAGGATAATGCAGTTGATCTGGTGTACATGGACTTCCAAAAGGTGTTTGATAAAGTGCCACATAATAGGCTTGTCAGTAAAGTTAGAGCTCTGGTATTAAAAGGGACGGTGACAGCATGGTCATGAAGCTGGTTGAGTAGTGGTGAACAGTTGTTTTTTATCTGTAGGAAAGTGAGGTTCAGGGGAACAAGGACTAGGACCACTGCTTTTCTTGACCTATATTAATGTTGTAGACTAGGATACACAGGCATAATTTCAAAACTGTCAGATGACACAAAACCTGGAAGTATTGTGAACTGTGAGGAGAATAGTTACAGACTTCAAGTAGACATAGACAGGCTGATGAAATTTAACACAGAGAAGTATGAGGTGCTACATTTTGGTCGGAAGAACGAAGAAGTCAATATAAGATAAAGGGTACATTTCTAAATTGGGTACAGGCTGGGGGCATATCATTTTTAAAAAAATCTTTTTATTTTCCTCATTTTCAACATTTTCATCAATAAAAAAACAATCAAAACATAAACAAAACAAATACAATAACAATCTCGCGCGCACAAACCACTCCTCCGCACAATATACAGCCAAAAACATCCAGCCGTACATTCCAGGTAAAAAAACACAAATTAACAATCAATCCGTAAACAGTGTAACCGAAATACCGCCGACCCCCACTCCCCCCCTAATGTTCAATTGCAACCAACTCTCAGAAGTGCATAATAAACAGCCCCCATGAATTGTGAAACCCTTCCTTCGTCCCCCTTCGGCCGAGACCTCACCTTCCTGAGAGTCAAAGAAATTCAAGTATGTCCCCCTCCCCCGCCGAGCCGTGTCGCAGGATGGAGAAGCTGACCTTCACCCCAACAAGACCCGCCTCCGGGCAAACAGCAAGGCGAAGGCTAAAACCATCTGCCCCGCACTCGCCCGAGCAGGTCCGACCCCCCAAAAATGGCTTTTAGGGGCCCTGGTTCTAAGCTCACAAACACAACCCCCGAGATGACCCTGAAAACCTCCCTCCCACAAATCCTCACATTCCACATATCTATCCTAACCGGGAGTCTCTCACCGCCTCCCCCTCCCTCCTCCTCCCTCCTCCCCCTTCCCCCCTCTCTCCTCCCCCTCCCCTCTCCCCCTCTCCCCTTTCCCCCTCCCCCTCTCCCCCTTTCCCCCTCCCCCTCTCCCCCACCCCCTCCCCCTCTCCCCCCCTCCCTCCTCCCCCTCCTCTCCCTCCTCCCTCTTCCCTCCCCCTCCCTCCTCCCCCATCCCTCCCTCCCCTCTCCCCTCCCACTCCCCCTCCCTCCTCTTCCCTCCCCCTCCCCCTCCCTCCTCCCCCCCCTCCCTCCCTCCCCTCTCCCCTCCCACTCCCCCTCCCTCCTCTTCCCTCCCCCTCCCCCTCCCTCCTCCCCTCATTCGCAGGGCAGGTTGAGAAAGTGATTAAAAAGGCAAATGGGATCCTGAGCTGATATAGAGAAGCACAGAATACAAAAACAAGGAGGTTATGATGAACTTTCATAAAACACCGGTTTGGCCACACTTCAGGAAGGATGTGATGGGATTAGAGAGAGTGTAGAAAAGATTTACGAAAATAGTTGCAGAAATAAGTAATTTACCAGTTAATTGGATAGATTGGAGAGGCTGGTCTGTTCCCCTTGGAGAGGAGAGGGTTGAGGGGAGATTTGACAGAAGTGTTCAAAATTTGGAGAGTAGATAAAGATAATCTGTTTCCATGCCTGAAGAGTCAAGAAGCAGAGGACACTGATAAAAGGCAAATGGCAAAGGAACCAACAGTGAAAAGAGGACAATCTTTTTTTACACAGCAAGTGGTTCGGATCTGGAATGCCCTGGCTGAATGTTTGGTAGAGACAGGCTCAATTGTGGCTTTCAAAAAGGTAATTGGATAGGCACTGAGAAAGGTTTCGCAAGGCTACAGAGAAAGAGAGTGAACAAGATAAGAACATAATAAAAAGGAATAGGAATTAACCATTCGGCCCCTCAAGATCGTGGTTGACCTTCTATCTGAATTCCACCTTTCTGCACTATCCCCATATTTGTTTAATTTCTGCCATTTCTTTATTTCCCAATATAGTTTCTCCAATCTCCCTTTGCCTGTATGGGACCATCATTTACTTTTGCTAATCTTGTTTTTACATACCCAAAGAAACTTTTGCAAACTTTTTTTTATCTCTTTCTAATATATTTTCACATTAATTTTTCTCTTTATCAATTTCTTGGTCAGCTTTAGTTGAATTCTAAAATCCTCTCAATCCTCAGGCTTACTTCTCTTTTTGGCATTATTATAAAACCCTTACTTTAACCTTACATTATTTTAAACTGATCTTTTTAGCCATGTTTGGACCACTTTTCGGTAAGATTTTTATTCTTTAAGGGAAAGTATACTAGTTTGGTTCAGTGGGATTCTGTGCAGTGGACAGAGTGGGGAGAGGTTTGTCCAGTGTTTTGTCATGACCGGAGGCAGAATGGAGTTCTGATGGAGCTTAAAGCTAGCAACACTTTTAAAAAAGTTTCATCGAAACATGAAGGATGGTGAATTCTGCCCAGGATTAACTGGAGTCTGCCAGTATGTACAGGAATACAGCCCGGTTCCTTGCTGTTAGTGCTAAATCATCAGGGTCCCATCATCTTTCTTACTGCTGATGCTACAGGAAAGTAGCAACAATACAATAGCACATGGATTAAGCAGGAGTACTCACATTTGATATTGCCTCCTGTGCTGGCTCATCATTCAGCATCTTGGCTTTTCCCAATGCTTGTTCAAAGAATGTCACTGCAGTCTGAAGTTTGTTTTCTTTAACTAGAAGAATTAACAAGTGAATGTTATAGGTTGTGAAAGATGGTGTGAATTTTCTCTTGTTTTCTTTTTCCCACCTTGTGGTCGTGGAATGAAGCTTGTGGTCCTCCCTGTTCATTGTGAGTCAGGGCTACAAAGGAACATAGAATTAGGAGCGGAGTAGGCAACTCAGCCCTTCGAGCCTGCTCCGCCAATCAGTTCATGGCTGATCTCTTCCTCAAATCCCCCTCCGTACCTGTTCCCCATATCCCTTTAACCCGTTTTTAAAATCAAATATATTTCTCTCCTTCTTGAAACCATTTAATGATTCAGATTCCACCGCACTATGGGACAGAGTTCCACAAATTCACCCCGTCTGCGAGAAGTAGTTCCTCCTCATCTCAGTTCTGAATCTACCGCCTCTCAACCTACATCTGTGACCTCTCGTTCTAGATTGCCCTACAAAGGGAAATATTTGGTCTACATTTACTTTATCAATCCCTTTTAGTATTTTATATACCTCAATCAGATTGGGTTGGATTGGATGTGTTTATTGTCACGTGTACAGAGGTACAGTGAAAAGTATTTTTTTGCGAGCAGCTCAAGAGATCATTAAGTACATGAGAAGAAAAGGGAATAAAAGAAAATACATAATAGGGCAACACAAGGTATACAATGTAACTACATAAGCACCGGCAACAGATGAAGCATAAAGGGTGTAGTATTAATCTCCCCTCATCCTTCTAAACTCCAGCGAGTATAAGCCCAAACTGATTACTCTCTCCTCGCACGTCAACCCTTTGATCTCCGGAATCAATCTGGTGACCCTCCTCTGAACTGCCTCCAATGCCACTACATCCTTCCTCAAATAAGGAGACCAAAACTGGACACAATACTCCAGATGTGGTCTCACCAACACCCTACACAATTGCAACACCACCTCTCTACTTTTATACTCCAGTCCTTTTACAATAAACACTAACATTCAATTTGCCTTTTCAATGACATGCTGTACCTGCATACCGACTGTCTGCGATTCATGAACAAAGATACCCAGATCCCTCTGCCCAGACAAAACATTGCAGCTAAGCCCCTCAACATCTTACGAGGATCGTTCCTCCCATGTTCCCTCTCCCCGTTAGGAAGAACCTGGTTTCAGCTCTCTCGGCATTGCACTGATGAAAGCAGGAATCAACTAGGGTCTGATCATAACCCTATGTGTGAATGGGGTTTGACTGGGTTATATGGCACACTGTTCAGGGGGACACTGACTCTAACCAGCCATCACATTGTCATTCCATGTAGTTTTTATTATACCCAACAAAAAGGCTTGACAGCAAACCAAAATGTGACCTAATGTACATGGTAGTCTTGGATCTGATGGTGAACTTAATTATTTTATGTTAAATCTCACACCAGAGAAACTGTGGATTCCATCATACACTCTTAGCTTCTCGAAGAGATAAAGTTCTGACAGATCATGTAGGATACCACAGGCCTCATCTACATGTTCATTCTTCATGTGTGAACTTAGATAGTTTCTGTTAGCAGGGTATTCAAACCAGGATGAAACTCTCGCTGCGTGTACTACTCAGTATCAATGTCTAAATTTGGGATTGGAAATTCAGCACTCCAAATTTCTTTGAAGATGATTTTTTTGTAATGGTGTGGCTCAGTGTGAGTACAAAACTTGGGAAAATGGCAATAAAGGAATTTGACAATTGAAATTGGTCCAAACTGGGATGAATTTGGGAGGATTTGGAATAAGTTTGATCTTGGGAAAGACTTGACAGAATAATCCCTCTTACGTTCAGCCTGTGCCACGAGGACATTGGCATTCATTTTCCACTCTTCATCTCCTGTCTTTTGCGCCGATGCCAAGGCTTTTAAACCGTAATCCCGGGCCTCCACATTGTTGCCGAGCTCCAGGTGACAGCGCCCAATCTCGTGGAAGAGCCAAGTACGTTCGAGGTGGGTTTTAGTTAGAGGTTCCTTCTCCGACCAACTGTTAAAATCCAAAATAAAATGATGGAGTTTCCCAAAAGCAGAAATTCTTAAAAGCAACAATAAGGAAATTAAAATTTGATAAACGAGCAACGGCATGGCTCAGTTGGCGGTCGTACCTCCCGGTCTGACACCAGCCAGCATGGCATTGAGTCTGCTCTGGTAGCCAGGTAGATATTCAGGCACTTAGGTGCACAGACCAGAAAGGCCCCAACTTCACCCTTTTGTCTATCCTGGTTAGCTGACCTCAGTCAGGGTAACTGGAGTGACCCTCCAACTGGAGTTTTCTTTTTCTGTTTTGAGTCTACCTGCTGTGTGCTTGCAGGTTAATCAAGCATCACAACAAAGCCTTATCATGCCTCACATTCCACACACACACACACACACACACACACACACACATACACACACACACACATACACACACACATACACACACACACACACATACACACACACACACACACACACACACACGCGCGTTCTGCGAGCCAGACTTGATTGTTTTAAATTGGTTTCCAATATGATTCTTTGCACACTCAGGGTTGTTTAGCAAACAACACATCTATATCACTGTGCTCCTGATAAAGCAGCACCCATAGTCTTATCATCTTAAACCCAAGTAGAGGTGTGTGGGGTACTCACAGCAATGGTCTCTACTCTTCCACCTTCAACAGGGGCAAACCTGTGATTAGGAAGTATTGTACCAGGACTTTATGCTAGTACAATATCCTGTTACTATACAAATAGCTACAGAATCTGAAACAGGATGCATTGCTCCGGGAGGTTAAGTGCTTTATTTGTGGGGTTTCAGGTTAACCTCTGTCAAAACCTCAGCGCTGCACATCATACTTACGCCTCCACAGCCTTTGCGAATTCACCGATCCTTGCGTATACCCTGCCGATGTTGTCCAGGGCTCTTGATTTTGCTTCTAAGTTGTCACTATTTACAATTTTTTCAAAAAGCGATGAAAAATTATTCATTTTCATACCATTTTTAAACTGTGCAGCATGAATAACAACATTTATATAGTGCCTTTGACACAGTAAAACCTCCCAATGTACTTAATTTAAAAAATAAATAAATTTAGAGTACCCAATCATTTTTTCCAATTAAGGGGCAATTTAGCGTGGCCAATCCACCTAGCCTGCACATCTTTGGGTTGTGGGGGTGAAACCCACGCAGACATGGGGAGAATGTGCAAACTCCACACGGACAGTGACCCAGAGCCGGGATTCAAACCCGGGTCCTCAGCGCCGTAGGAAGCAATGCTAACCACTGTGCCACCGTGCTGCCCTCCAATGTACTTAATGAGTACAGAATCAAACCACATTTGACTCTGAGCCACATGAGGAGTTATTAGGACAGGTTACCAAAAATTTGGACAAAGAGGTAAGTCTTAAAAAGGGATTTCAGATCTTGGGGCCCAGGCAGCTGAAGATATGACCAGCAATGATGGTGTGATTAAAATCAGAACGCTCGAGAGGCCAAAGTTGGAGTGCAGAGACCTTGGAAGGTTGTAGAAATAGGGAGGGGCAAGGCCGTGGAGAGATTTGAAAGCAAGCAAAACTCTGCTTTTTCCAGCTATAATAAACCTTTTTCTGTTCTTATTAACAGAAGAATTTAGGCTCCACATTCATCAGTACTCCTCTGGCACCTCCATTCGCTGGTCAATACTATTGTGTGAGTCTAGTCTAGACTGCGAGACCCACCTGTCCCCATCTGACCTTCGCACTGAATACTTGAAAGCAGAGGTCACTGAATGGTAATCAAGAATTAGTGGATTATTCTCCCCCTGTCCCTCAGTGAGAGTCCAACAGTGCGCTTATTACCATTCTGTCTAAGGAATTTGCTAGCCCATGAGAGGAGCATTGTCTCTGTACTGTGGAATATTGGATCTGGAATAATTACTGAGGAGCACTGGTCCAGCCCGCAGTGGTGGCGTTTCAAAATTGGTGTTAATTGTATGTCAATTTGTGTTTAATTATATTTGGTTGGTGGGTTCACTTATACATAGGAGCAGACTGTAACTATGGTAGTTGGGTTAGGAGGTGCATGTTTGTAATTTGTGTCTCTGTCAACAAATCCTGTAAGTGTATACAGACTAAGCTCCAGTTCCATCATAGTTGTAACAGTTGGAAAGCAGCCTCAAACTATGGATTATACTCACTGCTTTCTTGCAATTTGCAGATCTTTCTGATGACTGGCCAGAGCATCCTCAAATTCTCCGAGTTCAACCTGAGCGAGTCCGATGGTGTTATACAGATTCCCCAGGAACTCTGCCTTGTTGGGAACCTCTCTTTGCGACCATCCCTTTACAATTTGCACCAGCTCCATGGCCTTATTCTTACACTGCTCAGCAAAGCCATCAGCCAACACTGAGCAAAAAGGATACAAGAATCACTTTGAGTAAACCCCAAGACACATCACTGTTTCCACGGTAATCCTTCTCGCCCTCAGTTTCTGTTTCTCCCTCCACGCACCCCACCCACCCATCCACCAATCTCTCTGACTGAGATGGGCTCAGACCACCTATTGGTAGCTTACCCAACAGTCTTATGCATGTCTAAACAGTTAGTAAAGGTCAACATTGCCTACAGGAAGTGTTTGATAGGGTCACGGAGGCAAAGTGGTTAGCACTGCTGCCTCACAGCACCAGGGACCCGGGTTCAATTCCGGCCTCGGGTTTCTGTTTGTGTGGAGTTTGCACTCTCCCCTCGTGTCTGCGTGGGTTTCCTCCCACAGTCCAAAGATGTGCAGGTTAGGTGGGTTGGCCGTGCTAAATTGCCCCTTAGTGGTATGGGGGGTTGCAGGGATAGGGTGGGGACATGGGCCTAGGTAGGGTGCTCTTTCAGAGGATCAGTGCAGACACAATTGGCTGAATGGGATTCTGTGATGAGAGGGAGCTTTACTCTGTATCTAACCCCACCCATGCTGTACCTGTCCTGGGAGTGTCTGGTGGGCAGTGAGATTATAAATGTAAAGTCACCACAGTCCCAGGTGATCATAAGCTACTTCTCCCTTTGAGGGGGGAGCTGACTGGTGGTGATTTAACCTGAAAGGGGCAAGGTTAAGAAGGTGGGGCCTTCATGAATAACCTTCATGAACTGAGAACGTGCTGCTGGCCTCGCTCTCCATCACAAACCAACCAACGGGGCTAAACAGGCCCCCATTATAAATAACACTGGTGTCTGCACTGGGCGTTCCATTCTAGTGAAACTTCAGACGAGATACAGTCCAACAGTTAGCCGGATATAAGCCAATCGGTTTAGTGAACGTTACTATTCTGTTTCACATACACATGTCGATTTCCTCCATGCGCTCCAGGATGAAGGTAGTTTGTTCCGATTCTGCCTGTTTCCGGTGGCTTTTCCAACTCTGAGCCTTTATTCTTTGCTCTCGCTCTCGGGCAAAGATCGGCTTTTGCTGCCTCCAGAACTCGGTTCGTGTGTCAAGGAATGTGATTCCGCTCATGATCAGACCCTGAATGTTTCCTCCGCTGTCCGTGGTGGTCTTTATCAGTTCTGTTAGCAGTGGGCCAAAGAGCAGTATGAACCGGTGTGCAACCCTGCTTCCATGATTCTTACAATGAACTTGCCAGCCCCTACTCCCAAACTCTCATTTGCTTTCCAGAATGTTCACCGGGGTAAAGGTTGTGGAGCCCATTGCCTTATTGTCCCATCAGCAGGTTATCAGTCGGCTGATCGACCATGGAGAGCATCGCAATGAAGACAGATGCGGTTCTCGCTCAACAGGTGTGGTTCCCAGTTTGAATCCCTGGATGGAGATCAAAAGTGGGACCTCCGACTGATTTCCTTCACTACCACCTGACCCTAACCCACCCCACTCCGCGCCAAGCCCCTGCACCCCCTGCCGTAGGTCACTGAGGCTTTTGTCTGGGAGTCTCTGCAGCACTGACATGGGGGGGTGTGGGGGGGGGGGGGGGGGGGAGGGTCAGACCACCCACACTCAGCCTTCCATCCACCTCCTCCAATAGGAGCTGATGGGCTGGGGGCGGGGGGGCGGATGCATGGTGGTTGTGAGTGCTCCTGGGGGGGGCGAGGGTGGTTAAGGGGCTTCTTTAATTATTTTCACAGTTTGTGTGGGGAAATGTGTGATGGGAAGCTTTAACACTGTGGTTCAGAAACATCGATGAGCTGTCCAGCCAGCCCCAGCAGAACCTCTGAACTCTCAACAACAAAAAGTTTCCAATGAAAAGTTTCCTGAAAAGGACCAAAATATTTGCCGATTGAGAGGGCTCCCCCTGCTGGCCCAGTGACTGAACATTTGCAATGTGCATTTATATAGCACCTTTCACAACCAGAACTTTCCTAAGGGCTTGATAGTCAGTAACGCGCTATCATTGGGAAGCGTGACAGCCAACTTGTGCACAGCAAGATTCCATAACCGGCAACAATGACCAGATAATCTGTTTTGGGTGTGAATTGGGGGTAGATATGGGCCAGAAAACCTGGGGCGTCATCCTGTTTCGTTGGATCTTTTAAATTTACATTTTAAACCTTTGTTTAATATCGCCACCTCTGATAGTGCAGCTTCCAAAGGAGAAAAGGCGACCATAGCACTCTGTTGTCAAGCAGTTCAGAGAGGCACTCATGATTAGGGAAAGTCAGCTTCTCAATGTTGGAGCGGGAGGGCTTGGTTACTGAGAGAGTTTCAAAGTGTGGGATCAAGAGGCGTGATGGGTCAGCTAGCGAAAGGAAGAGGTGCGACTGTGAGTTTGTAGAGGTAGGTTGAAGCTGAGGATAATCAATGCAGGGATTCAATGGGCATTCAGTCAGGGGGAGACTGTGGTTGGGGAGTGGCTATGGCGGAGATTGTGGAGTGGAAGCTTTGCTGCAAATCATACTAACCCACATAGATCCTCAAATTTGCCCCCGGGCTATGAAAGTTCATGGATTTGAGTCTTAGAAGTTGGGAGCATCACAATTGACCTCAGTGCCTGATTTTTATAAGAGGAATCAGCCTGCTCCTGGCCACTTTTCTGGTAACTTCAGCTGGAAGAAATGTGCAACTAAATGCCCAGTCAGCACAAAAGTGGACAGAGTACAGCTGTCCTCCACACATTGGGCTCAGATGTGGGCAGCCCGAGCTCGATTCCTCTTCATCCAGTGTCTATGCCCACACACATGGTCATCCCTGGGTCAACACTGGAGGGCAGGTTACTGCCAGGAATCAGCACCTCGGGTCCAGAAAGGGAGAAAACTAAAAAAACAGGCACGGAAATCAAAATGGAATTTTGGCCTCAGCACCCTGAGACAGGGGATGGATAAAGTCAGCTCAAATGGCCACTCCTGGTAGCTATTCAGTGCCCCTGCCCGGTGGACAGTGTGAGTGTCGAAGGTGAGGAAAGCTCGGGAAGCTGGCTCTCTAGTCCAAACTTCAATCTGGGCTCCGAAAGGGAAAGCGTGTGGTCCCTGAGAGTGAAACAAAGCAAGAGTCTGGAGAAGGAAAGGGAACATTATAAACAAGACTGTAGGGTTTAAATTCTGTCTTGCACAGAAATGCAAAGGCAGGCAATACCAAACCGATGGATTTCAAAAAGTGTTTGACAAGGTACCACACAGAAAGCTACTTAATAGGATAAGGGCCCATGGTATTGGTGGTTCAGCATGGAGAGGACTAGCTAACTAATAGAAGACAGAGAGTTGAAACAAGGGGGCATTTTCAGGATGGTTGTGACTAGTGGAGTGCCTCAGGGATCAGTGCTGGGGCCACAGTTATTCACAATATATATTAATGACTTGGACAAAGGAAGTGAATGTACAATTGCCAAGTTTGTGGATGACACAAAAATAGGTGAGAAGGCAAGTGGTGTGGATGACACAAAGAGTCTACAGAGGGATTTAGACAGGTTAAGTGAGTGGGCAAAAACTTGGCAGGTGGAATATAATGTAGGAAAATGTGAAGTTATGCACTTTGGTAGGAAGTATAAAGAAGCTGAATATTATTTAAATAGAGAAAGACTGCAGCACAGAGGGATTTGAGTGTTTGCGTATATAAATCACATGCAAGTTCAGCAGGTAGGCTTCAAATGAAGTTACTGTGCAAAGCCCCTAGTCGCCACATTCCGACACCTGTTCGGGGAGGCTGGTACGGGAATTGAACCATGCTGCTGGCCTGCCTTGGTCTTCTTTAAAAGCCAGCTCTTTAGCCCTGTGCTAAACCAGCCCCTAATTGGGAAGGCAAATTGAATGTTAGCCTTTATTTCAAAGGGAATGGAGTATAACAATAGGGAGGTCCTACTAAAACTACATAAAAGCTACATAAAATACCTAGAATACTGTGAACAGTTTTGGTCCCTTATCCAAGGAAAGACATACTGGTATTAGAGGCAGTCCAAAGAAGGTTCACTCGGCTGTTTGTTCCCAGGCATGGAAGGATTCTCTTATGAGGAAAGTAGGTTGGGCCTGTAATCATGGGAGGCAGTGGCGCAATGGCTTTGTCACTAGACTAGTAATCCAGAGACCCAGAGTAATCCTCTGAAGATCTGGGTTCAAATCCCACCAGGGCAGTTGGTGAAATTTGAATTCAATAATAATCTGGAATTAAAAGTCGAATGATGACCATGAAACCATTGTAGTTTATTATTGAAAACCTCACTAATGTCCTCCAGTGAAGGAAATCTGCTGGTCTGGCCTACATGTGACTCCAGGCCCGCATCAATAACTGCCCAGCAAGACATTCAGTTCAAGGGCAATTAGGGGTGGACATTAAATGCTGGTCCCATGAACTAATTTTTTTAAAAAGAACCACGATAATGCTTCCTTACCCTTGTCTAAGAGCAGTTTCTCCAGGTATTCCTTGTCTCCATACAGTTCCCCGAGCAGCACCCGCACGGTTTTGCTGGTTTTTGGTTCGTCCTGCTCCGTCTTCAGGCTCTGCTGCTTCAGGTTTAACTTCAGCCGTCGCAATTGAGATTTAGTCTTTGGTAAGACTTTCTTAAGCGGAGATAGAAAGCGTGATCAGTTCATTCTCACTGTCCTGGAGCGACAAGTGAAACTAAACAAGACATGAACTCAAATCCCAGTTTAGCAGTTTGGGAATTCAATTCAGTGGATTAAATAAACCTGGAACGAAACATTTGTATCTGTAATGGCGACCATGAAAGTATCGAATGTCATTAATGCTCATCTGGTTCACTAACGTCCTTTAGGAAAGGAAATCTGCCATCCTTCCCCCGTAACGAAGAAAAGAAAGAGAACTTGCGTGGCAAGACATGAACATGGCAAGTCAATACGATACAGAACTTTGTACATTGGATTCTTCCCGTACATGTCAGTTTCCGGATCATTCATGTGTTTTCTTGCTCAAATGCCCCCAGAGAAACCCTCCTTCCCCCCCTCCCTCCCCTCCACCCCCCTCGAATTATGTCCCCCCCCTCCCTCCCCCCTGGGTTGCTGCTGCTGCTGTCCGACCTTCATCTAACGCTCTGCGAGATTATCTAGGAACGGTTGCCACCGCCTGTGGAACCCCTGCACAGACCCTCTCAAGGCAAACTTTATCCTTTCCAACTTGATAAACCCAGCCATATCATTTATCCAGGCCTCCACGCTGGGGGGCTTCGCCTCCTTCCACATTAGCAAGATCCTTCGCCGGGCTACTAGGGACGCAAAGGCCAGAATGCCGGCCTCTTTCGCCTCCTGCACTCCCGGCTCATCCACTACTCCAAATAGTGCTAGCCCCCAGCTTGGCTTGACCCGGACTTTCACCACCTTAGATATTGTTCCCGCCACTCCCCTCCAGAACCCCTCCAGTGCCGGGCATGACCAAAACATATGGACATGGTTCGCCGGACTTCCTGAGCACCTCCCACATCTGTCCTCTACCCCAAAGAACCTACTCAGCCTCGCCCCCGTCATATGCGCTCTATGAACCACCTTAAATTGTATCAGGCTAAGCCTGGCACACGAGGAAGAGGAATTAACCCTACTTAGGGCATCAGCCCATAGCCCCTCTTCAATCCCCTCCCCTAACTCCTCCTCTCATTTACCCTTCAGCTCCTCTACCAAAGCCTCCCCCTCTTTCATCTCCTGGTATATCGCCGACACCTTGCCCTCTCTGACCCATATGCCCGAAATCACCCTATCTTGAATCCCCTGTGCCGGGAGTAGCGGAAATTCCCTCACCTGCCGCCTCACAAACGCCCTCACTTGCATGTACCTGAAAGTGTTTCCCGGGGGTAGCCCAAACTTCTCCTCCAGTGCCCCTAAGCTTGCAAACATCCCGTCAATGAACAGGTCCCCCATTCTTCTAACCCCTGCCCGATGCCAGCTCTGAAACCCCCCGTCCATCCTTCCTGGGACAAACCGATGGTTGTCTCTGATTGGGGACCACACCGAGGCTCCCGTCGCACCCCTGTGCCGTCTCCAGTGCCCCCAGATCTTTAGCGTTGCCGCCACCACCGGGCTCGTGGTGTACCTTGTCGGCGAGAGCGGCAGCGGTGCCGTCACCAGTGTCCCCAGGCTCATTCCCTTGCAGGACGCCATCTCCAACCTCTTCCACGCCGCCCCCTCTCCCTCCATCACCCACTTACAGATCATTGCCATGTTGGCTGCCCAATAGTAACCAGACAAATTCGGCAACGCCAACCCTCCTCTATCTCTGCTACGCTCCAGGAACCCCCTCCTTACCCGCGGGGTCTTGCTCGCCCACACAAATCCCATAATGCTCCTGCTTACCCTCTTAAAGAAGGCCTTAGTAATCACAATTGGCAGGCATTGGAATACAAAAAGAAATCTCGGGAGGAACACCATTTTAACCGACTGTACCCTACCCGCCAACGAGAGTGGCAACATGTCCCACCTTTTAAAATCCTCCTCCATCTGTTCCACCAACTGCATCAAATTAAGTTTGTGCAGTGCCCCCCAGCTCCTAGCTACCTGAATCCCCAAGTATTGAAAGCTCCTTTCCGCCCTCCTCAACAGTAGTCGCCTATCCCTCTTCGCTGGTCCCCCGGATGGATCACAAAGAGCTCACTCTTTCCCACATTGAGCTTATAGCCCGAAAAATCTCCAAACTCCCGTAGGATCTGCATTACCGCAACCATCCCCTCCACTGGATCCGTCACATACAGCAACAGGTCGTCTGCGTACAGCGACACTCGATGTTCCTCTCCCCCTCGAACCACCCCCTTCCATTTCCCCGACTCCCTTAACGCCATGGCCAAAGGTTCAATTGCTAATGCAAACAGCAGAGGGGACAGGGGGCACCCCTGCCTCGTCCCTCGGTACAGCCGGAAATACTCCGACCTCCGCCGGTTCGTGACCACACTCGCCACCGGGGCTTTATACAGGAGCTTAACCCAACTAATAAACTCTCCCTCAAACCCAAACCTCCTCAACGCTTCCCAGAGATACTCCCACTCTACCCGATCAAAGGCCTTCTCCGCATCCATGGCTGTCACTATCTCCGCTTCTCCCTCCACCGATGGCATCATTATCACATTTAGGAGCCTTCGCACATTAGTATTTAACTGCCGACCCTTTAAGAATCCCGTCTGGTCCTCGTGAATCACCCCCGGGACACAGTCCTCAATCCTCGTGGCCAATATTTTTGCCAGCATCTTAGCATCTACATTAAGGAGCGAGATCGGTCTATACGACCCACATTGCAGTGGGTCCTTATCCCGCTTCAAGATCAAAGAGATCGTCGCCTCCGACATTGTCGGGGGCAGGGTCCCCCCCTCCCTTGCTTCATTGAAGGTCCTTACCAACAATTTGCCCCCAATTAAACAGCTCACCTCCTCTCGTCTGTAAAATAAGGACAGGTCCCCTTTAGTATCGAGCTTCACCGAGGACGGGCCTGTGTGGATTAAATGAATCATTACATCAGTGAGTGTTTAAGTTTGGAGGTAACAACAGCAGCTGTAGAGAAATGAAAAGGGCTCTGAGCAAATCCTATTCAGTTTTCAACTTTATTTATTTCCTGGCCCCCAGCTGATGAAGTGCAGGTTAAACAACTCAGAGTTTTCTGCTGTTATTCCATTGTACTGCGATGTCTTGCACCTTGTTGAACCGAGAGCCACTTACCTTCCGAATGCACGACCCACTCTCAGTCACCCAGGACCTCGATTCAGTCCCCAAACTGTAAACACCTTCCTGCCAATTATCTCCTCTCATCTATAAAGCAGTAGAGCTCTCTCAATTTTTCCCAACTGCTTCCCTCCTTGCTTTCAAAAAACATTTAAACCAATTGCTACAAAAGCAGAATTCTGCAGATGCTGGAACTCTGCTGGAAATACAGAAAATGCTGAAACAACTCAACAAGTCTGGCTGCATCTGTGAGAGAGTAACGGTGGAGGCTTGAAGGTTGGTGGAAGCTGGTAAAATAGTGTGGACCCACATCAAGCTAGCCTCACATGTAGACCTGCCACTGGGGATGACTCCCCACAGTGGCCTGGAGGCGGCCCAGGGTGTGGATCGGCTGGTGTGGAGCTATTTGCTTTATTAAGCTTCCTATTCTGCACTATTAAGTGGGGCTGCCAGATTTTGCCAATGGTGGGGCTGCTCTACCACTGGGCGAAATTCTCCCATCCTGCCCGGTGATGGGAGCGAGCAGAGAACCGAGCGGGAGCCAAATCATTGCAAAATCAGTGCAAAATCAGTGTAAAATCACGTAGCAATTCTCACAATGGCCAGTCGGCCTTATTGCTGGAAGGTCGTGTGAACGGCATTTGCATCTCATTAATTCTCATTAAGGGCAGCACGGTGGTACAATGGTTAGCACTGCTGCCTCACGGCGCCGACGTCCCAGGTTCACTCTGGGTCACTGTCCGTGTGGAGTTTGCACATTCTCCCGTGTTTGCGTGGGTTTCGCCCCCACAACACAAAGATGTGCAGGGTAGGTGGATTGGCCATGCTAAATTGCCCCTTAATTGGAAAAAATGAATTGGGTACTCAAAATTTATTTTTAAAAAATGAATTCTCTTTAAAACAGCTTCTCACCAGCATCCCATCAAATCTTCCAATCTTCCGACACACCAGCCTGAAATTACATCAGTCAAAACCTGATTGCTAAAGACTGGCGTGCACAAGGTGGTTCTCAGTGTGGAAGAGACTTTGTGGTGAGTGTCACAAAGCTTTCAGCCAGGGTGCTGCTCTGCTCCTGATGCGCTGTGCACCACTCTGCCGGGGCAGACCGGTTCCTGCCCTCCATCTCCATACCATCTTCATGGACGGCACAACGGGGCTGGACCCATGGACACTCCTGTGTCACCGAGTTGGATCAGTACTGCGTCTGGGGTTGGGGAGTACAGGGGGCTCCTTCCCCCCAATGTCACACACCAGGATCTATCCAGACAACACCGTGCTGTGGGGCTCATGCAGTCACTGTAATGAGGGAGGGGGGATTTGGGGTGGGTGGTCTGATGAAGATAAGGGGAGTAATGTGGAAGGAGGGCTATTGGGGGGGAAAGGCGAAGGCTCACAATTGCAGGCAGAGGGGAAAGGAAGTGGATGGAGAAGATGAATAATGGAAGGCAGTGGGAAAACTGAGGGGAGGGAAGCTGGACTCTGACAAGGCTGCATGAAAAGTTCACAATCAAGGGGTCAAAGCGATACCACATTGTTTACTGAAAGACTCCAGGCGAGGTGAGAGTCATGAATTTTCTTAGTAACAGCAGTAACATGAATTTAACAAGACATAATAGGATGTGACCTGCCCAGCGACAGGTAGAAATCTGCCTAGTGACAGCAGTACCCAGTGTTCAAAAGGCCAGATGAGATGCGTCTCTACTAGTAATGTGATTATAAGGTATTTAAATAGAATTGAGGCAAATAGCTTATTAGTTGAAACAGCTTATCTAGATTATTGAGAGATCAATAAGGTTTTACACTGGAGAGAGAGTGCTTATGTTGTTACATGTGTCAGGTGAACCTCTGAAAGTTAGATTCAGTGGGCTGTATTACATTGAAAAGAAATTGAGCGAGGAAAGCTATCTGGTATGCACTCCAGATAGACGTAAAGCACAGAGTGTGTCATGTGAACATGTTAAAAAAGAATTGGCTTGGTGGCACTATGATTAGCACTGCTGTTTTACGGCGCCAAGGACCTGGATTAGATTCCAGCCCCGGGTCACTGTCCATGTAGACTTTGCACATTCTCCCCGTGTCTGTCTGAGTCTCAAACACAATCCAAAAGATGTGCAGGGTAGGTGGATTGGCCACGCTAAATTGTCCCTTAATTGGGAAAAGAAAAGAATTGGACACTCAAGTTTTTTTTAAGTATTGGGTTAGAGAAGATGAGAACAAGCAGGAGGTCTTATCAGTAATGAAGCAGGGGGAAAATGAGGGGTCAAAATTTGACCGTGACTTCCCTACATTTAGACAATGAGGAAGTACTGAAAAATTTAAACCAGTGGTTAAGTCATCTCCCAGATAAGAGCCGGAGAACTGTATTTGCAGGAATAAACTCGGTAATACAGGGTTAGAAACACATGACGTAGATGTGGGGGACACCGTTCCCATCAAACAACGTCCATATAGGTTAAATCCAGCTATGTTATCACAAGTACTGAAGGAAATTGAGTATATGCTCGAGAATGATGTTATTGAATTGAGTTCTAGTGATTGGAGCTCCCCTATTGTCATGGTGCCCAAACCTGATGGAACCCAGAGACTGTGTGTGGATTATTAGGTGGGCGAATGCCACAGCCAAGTGGGCTTTTTCTCCACGTTTGGAAGATTGCATCGAAAGTGTTGGACGGTTGAAATTCATCAACAAAATAGAGTTGCTAAAGGGCTGTTGGCAAATACCTTCAACTGAGAGGGCAAAGGAGATCTCCACTTTTGTGATTGCCCAATGACTTTATCAATTCAAAGTTATGCCGTTTGGGATGAAGAACATACCCCACAACTTTTCAGAGGCTCACCAACAGAGTGATTCGAGGATTGAGTCACTGCGCCGTATACATTGATGACTTAGTGGTGGTGTTCAGCCAGAGGTAGGAGGGGCACCTGCACCGCCTACAGCAACTGTTTGACCGCTTCGAAGAAGCCAATCTCGTGATGAACCTAGCGAAAAGCGAATTTGCTAAGGTCCAGGTTTCTGAGACACACAGTGGGATATGGAGAATAACACCATGAGTCACCAAACTACAGGCCACCTGGGACTACCCAGAATCCACCATTAAAAAATACATTTGAAGATTTCTTGACATGAACGGGTTCTACCGTAAGTTGATGCCAAACTTTAGCAGTGCGGTAGCACCATTCACAGAGCTCCTAAAGGAGAACAAGCACTTTAACTGGACAGAGGGCTGCCAAACAGCATTCAACCATTTAAAAACCTTGTTGACTACAAAACCAGAGTTACAACACCCAATTACGACAAACAGTTTAAACTGGCGGTGGATGCTAGCGACATGGGGTCAAAGCGGTGTTGTTGCAAGAAGACGAACTTGGCCTTGAGAAGTCTGGTGAGATATTTCTCTAGGAAATTAAATCGTCGCCGACAGAAGTATTCGACCATTGAGAAAGAGACGTGAAGCCTGGTACGGGCATTATAACATTTTGAGGTTTATGTTGCCGGAAATCCAGCAGAGACAATCACAATGTACTGATCACAACCCTTTGAAATTCCTTTCAGATCAGAGCACCCGGTTATTCCGATGGAATTTGCTGTTGCAACCATTTAATGTAAAAATCTTTCATGTGGCTGGGAAAGAGAATGTCATTGTGGATGCTTCATCCCGAGTATAGAAAGAGACTTTTGGGAACAGTGGGAAATTTTCTGGGGTACCTTCTCTGTTAATGCACGCTCTTGAATTTTGTAATATTTGACGAGAAGGAACTAATTAAAAAATGGCTGAGAAATTAAATGTTTTTCAAATGAAGATATTTCATTTTTAAAAAGGGGGACAATTTTCTGTCACGACCCACGTGGATGTTATGTGTAAGGCTATTGTAACTTGGGAGCACAGGTTCATGGGGGTGTGTTGCCAATTTAATGGAATACTATCCCACCAGCATCACCAATAATGTTGCTCTTTAGAGTCGCCACTGAGGCTCTTTTTATGATATGATGTTATGTCCCAACAACATCGCCAATAATGTGGGTGTTTCTATTTCTCTTACTGAACCACAAGGCTTTCCCATATATCGGTCAAATGACCACACAACCAGTTAGTCAGTTCAAGTTCAAAGATGGTTTATTTACACACAAGGGTTATTTCGACATGCAAGCACAATATACTACAAGTTAAACTACACCTATCAACTACAATAACCTATACTTAACTTCAGGTGACCGGCACTGTGCCAGTGGATAAGGCCTTTATCTTGATCTCACTTGGCTGGTTTGAAGAAGTGGCTCTGTCTCTGCTGGGCTCATTCTTCAGGTAGTGATCATTGGTCTTGAACTTGGCTGTCTGGTCATTATGCTGCAGTTGGGCTGGCACAGGCCGGATTCAAAGGAGGCTGGCACAGGCCGGGTCCAAAAGAGACTGAACACATGGCTGTGTCCCCTTTTATCCCTCTAGGGTGTCGCGCTCTTTGGGGCGGTCCTTAATCTTGGACCCAATAATTCGACAGGCTTCGATCACTGCCTTCGATTTTGACCAATAAAGGGGCGGGTGCCTTGGTGGCTGGGCAGGTCCATAGCAGTCATTGACCTTGGCAGTTGGGCTCTCTAAGTAAAAGGGGGTGGCGCCAATCAGTCTGTGTCTGTATCGGTTTCTTGAGTGCAGTCCTATTGTCCTGGGAAACGGGCCATTAGAATGCAAACAAGCGGGGGTTTCGATCAGGTCTAGCTACCTGCATTTCAAATACAAAACGCTCTGTATCTGTCTGAGTCCTGGGTTGGCCATAATTCCCATGGTCCTTTGTAGGTGGCAATCTCAGATGGCTTTATTTTTATTTTTGAAATGGTGCAAGGAGTTATGTGAATCACCAGTGAGAATAAGCAGTCCTGCGTTATGTAACAATTATTAAAGACTTATTAAATTAAAGGAAAGACAAAATACGCGCAAACAGGACTACACAACTCTAAGACAATTAAGTATATGAACCAATAAACACACACACAGCTGATGTAGAATGTACCCCTTGTTCCAAAATGTACGTACGATCCTTGAACTCCTTAAGTCTTCCCTTGTTCCCCAAATCAAATGAAATAGACCTATAAGTTAAATCCAGCCTATAATTACCACACAATACAAGGCTGTTGATGAAAACTGGGAAATATCTTTTCCTGGTCCAGTGAAGATGTTTAAACTCCCTTTACAAAGGTTTCTACACTACCTTGGCCCTAAGCCTTCAAGGCTATTAGAAGTAAAACTTGGCCTCCAAGCTGCTAGCGGGAAAACTGGCTTGTCTGCTTCTGAGAGCCCTGGCCATTATACCTTTGTTTCACTTTGATTCTGCCTTCTGTGTATTTGGCATTCTGCCACTATCAAATTCCTTGACTTTAGACATTAGTGTGTGTATACCTCATTGATCTCCCAATCGTCTAGGTAAGCCATTTCTACTAATGAGCTATTCACATCTGATTCTATCTAAATGTCTTCTAATCTCATTACTGAAAGATACGCATCTCATTTTGAATACTGGCTGTAATAATAATAATCTTTATTAGTGTCACAAGTAGGCTTACATTAACGCTGCAATTAACGCAGCCACTGTGAAAATCTTCAAATTGCCACACTCTGGCGCCTGTTCAGGTACACAGAGGGAGAATTCAGAATGTGCAATTCACCTAACAAGCATGCCTTTTGGGACTTGTGGGAGGAAACCGGAGCACCCGGAGGAAACCCACGCAGACATGGGGAGAACGTGCAGACCCCGCACAGACAGTGACCCAAGCCGGGAATCAAACCTGGGATCCTGGTGCTGTGAAGCAACAATGCCAGGGCAGCATGGTGGCACAGTGGTTAGCACTGCTGCATCACGGCGCCAAGGTCCCAGGTTCGATCTCGGCTCTGGGTCACTGTCCATGTGGAGTTTGCACATTCTTCCCATGTTTTTAAAAAATATTTTTATTCTCCACCTTTTTCACATTTTCTCCCGCATTTACACCCATCAACAATAAACAATAATCAGCAAGGTATGTCAATCCCCATAATAACAACAACGATCCCATCCGCCCACCAACCCCCAAACCTCAACCCGCATGTTTACATAAACAAATGACAAAAAGGAATCAGGGATTACCCACAGCCCCCCTCCCCCCCACCCCACCACCCCACCCACCCCCCCAACTAATGTTCGATGTTATCCAGTTCTTGAAAGTGCATAATAAATAGTGCCCATGACTTGTAGAACCCCTCCGAGCTTCCCCTCAGTTCGAACCTAACCTTCTCAAGGGTCAAGTATTCCAACAGGTCCCCCCGCCACGCCAGGGCACTGGGTGGAGAGGTTGCTCTCCATCCCAGCAGGATCCGCCTTCGGGCGATCAACGAGGCGAAGGCTATGATATCTGCCTCCGCTCCCGTTTCCAACCCTGGCTGGTCCGACACCCCGAATATGGCCTCCTGGGGACCCGGGTCCAGTTTCACACGCACCACCTTGGAAATTACCCTAAACACCTCCTTCCAGTACTCCCCTAGCTTTGGACAGGACCAAAATATATGAACGTGATTCGCTCCCCCCCCGCAACGCTCACACTCTACTCCTTCAAAAAATCGGCTCATCCTCACCCTCGTGAGGTGCGCTCTATACACCACCTTCAGCTGTATCAGCCCCAACCTCGCACATGAGGTGGAGGCATTCACTCTCCGGAGCACCTCACACCAGACCCCTACTCTATAACCTCTCCCAGCTCTTCCTCCCACTTTGCTTTGATCCCTTCCAGTGGTGCCTTATCCTCTTCCAAAATAGCTCCGTACACCGCTGACACTGCCCCCTTCTCCAGTCCCCTTGTCGTCAACCCCTCCTCCAGCAATGTGGAGGCTGGTTCCTCTGGGAAGCTCTGTATCTCCTTCCTGGCAAAATCCAGAACCTGCATGTACCTAAACACTTCTCCCTGCTCAAGCCCATACTTCGCTTCCAGCTCCCTCAATCCTGCAAACCAACCCCGAAGAAACAAATCTTTTAGCGTCTGAATCCCCTTCTCTTCCCATTTCCGAAAACTTCCATCCCACTTCCCTGGCTCAAATCTGTGGTTCCCCCGAATCGGCATTTCACTTGACCCTAAACCCAACCCGAAGTGTTGGCGAAACTGCCTCCAGATTTTCAATGAAGCTATTATTACCGGACTCCCTGAATATTTCCCCGGAGCTATTGGGAGCGGCGCTGTTGCAAGTGCCTTCAGCCCCGACCCCCTGCACAAACTCTCCTCCATTCTGACCCACTGAGAATCAACCCCTCTGACCTAGCTCCGCACTTTCTCCACATTCGCCGCCCAGTAGTAGTACCCCCTGCCTGCCTTCCCCTCTGTAGCAGCACCTTTCTCACACATTCTTCCCATGTTAGTGTGGGTTTCGCACCCACAACCCAAAGATGTGCAGGGTAGGTGGATTGGCCACGCTAAATTGCCCCTTAATTGGAAAAAATGAATTGGGTACTCTAAAATTAAAAACAAAATGTGAAGCAACAGTGCTAACCACTGTGCTACCATGCCGCCCTACTGCAGTTGCTAGGCAGATTTCTACCTGTTTCTGGGTAGGTTGCATCCTATTATGTTGTGTTAAATTCATGTTACTACCATTACTGGGCAAAATACATAACAGTAAGTAGAGGTCCAAGTGAGTCATGTGTGCCTCGCTGATGATGGGCTCAGGTGAAGGGTGGTTGAATCAAGGATCAGACTTTTTCTTGAGGCTGCTAGCCTTTTCCCTCTGGGTTGCTGACATTCTGTACGTTCTGGTGAGGACAGGTGAACTGGAGAGAGTGATATGAGTGTGCTGGACTTGTGGTTAAACATGGCACCAGGGCATTTGAACCCATCAGCTGACAGCGGGTGGACAAATCAGCTGCCAGCCCTCCAGGTGACTAGGAGGGGAACTCACCTGTGCATAATTAATAGGTTTCATGTAGAGAATCTGGTGCGGGTTCCTGCCATTCTGGCCAGTGCGCGCCTCCCGCACTTAGTCTCAAAAACAGAGGGCGGGATTCTGTGATCCTGAGGCTAAGTGTTGACACTGTCGGAAACGCCGTCACGTTTCCCGAAGGTGTCAACACGGCCTCAGGATCAGCAATTCTAGCCCCTACAGGGGGCCAGCATGGCACTGGAGTGGAACGTGCTGCTACAGCTGCTGATCCTGCCGTGAACAGAGCGCCGCGGGGTCCGCGCATGCGCAGTAGCGCCGGCGCCAACGCACACACGCGCAGTGGCACCCTTCAACACGCCAGCCCCGACGCAACATGGCGCAGGGCTACAGGGGCCGGCGCGGAAGAAAGGAGGCCCCCAGCCAGAGAGGCCGGCCTGCCGATCGGTGGGCCCCGATCGTGGGCCAGGCCACATCGGAGCCACCCCCCCCCCCTCCTCCGAGGTCAGCCCACCCCCCCCCCCCCCCCCCCCCCACAGGCCGCCCCCAGACCCTCAACACCGAGGTCCCGCCGGCTGAGGGCAGGTGTGAACGGCGCCGGCGGGACTCGGGTCTTTTACGACGGCCGCTCGGCCCATACCGGGCCGAGAATTGGCGGGGGGGGGGGGCCGCATAGAGCAGCGCCAGACCGGCAGCGCGCCAACCATGGCGGCGCCAATGGCGCCAGAATCGCGTTGGGGCGGCGTGGAACGATTCGCGCCGGTCGTGGGGATTCTCTGGCCTGGCCCGGGGCTGAGAGAATCCCGCCCAGAGAATTCCGTCCACTGTGTGGGGAGGCCGTCAACATCAGGGAATTGACCTCCCAAGTGGTTAGAAGGCTTTCCTGACTGAAGCTCTATGTCCCTAGGTGGGGTTTGGAGGGATAAAGGGCCCAATAATCTCTATGGAGTGGTTTCCCCTACAATTGGTTGTGTTTTTTTCCCTCAGTAGTCCTGAGTTTACTATTTCTAATTACTGTCTGAGGGCACTCCCAATTTGAGGCACCCTCGAGGTCACCAGTCTGCCTCAGCAACACCCACCTCTGCCTGTGGCAATGCTGAGGCTTCAGAATGGAGTGGCAGCATCAGGAACCGGCCCATTCTCCTTAATTAGATGGCAGAGACAGGGGCGGCTAATCAGGAGGTAAGGTCGCCAAACTGGTCCCACTGTCATTAGGCATGGACTCAAATCCCCATTTGCCCCTGGGGTCCCCAAAGCCAACTGTAAAATTAAGTACAGTGTTTCAGGCCTCCTACATTTCATCGGCAGTGCCATGATCATAACGAATGGTGGAGCAGGTTCAAGGGGCCACATGGTTTACTCCTGCTCCTATTAACCTGATTACTGTCCCCGCAGATGCTGCCAGACCTGCTAAGTATTTACAGAATTTTCTGGTTTTGGTTTAAAAATCCTTCCCTTTTACCCAGGCGGTTTCACCACTCCCATCCTCCCACCTCCATCCACCCCAATAGACATTGTCTGTTCATCGTATTTTTCCCTTACCCGCTCCTGACCCATACTGTGGTTCTGAAGACACATTTTTCTGTGTCAGCAGCTCCAGATGAGGCACAACCCTGTCATTAGAAACACAGAGAGAGAGAGCGGAAGATCAGAGGCAATTCCTTCAACGAACACACACTTACTTCCAACAGAGTTGTCAATAGCTTCCCGAGCCTTCTGAATTCCCAGACGGAAATTGTGGTCATCTGGGCGGAGTTTATGTCCTCGATGATAAAACATTAAAGCAAGTTCAAACTCGCCCTTAGCATACAGGGTTTCAGCCTTCCGGTAAAGACCCTAATAAAGCAATGACATATATCTTTTAATTTATTGTTTTAAAAATGTGCACATTAATTTTAATAAACACCGGACTACTTTGCCAGGCACTTATAATCCTGAATCCGCTTAGTTATTAAATGGTTACTCGGTTGAGATTTACATTGTCAGTATACAGTACAATGTATCGATAGTGTGCACCACTGGGACGATCCCAGGCTTAATACCAAACAGATGTCAACTTTTAAGTGCATCCCATTGAGATGCCCCCAAACCCCAGAACTTATTCATACAAGTACGTGAGCCATCCCAGTTTATTACTGGTCTGAGCTGGGTTTGCTGATTTAAGTTGGAAGCTAATGGTTCATGGCCTCGGGGACTAAGTAGGGAAATCACCAGAGTTCCTGCTTACAACACCTCTCCCCCCCACTGACTTCCTGGTAGGGGGAACTTTGACAGAGGTGTCCAAAATCATGAGGGGTCTGGACTGAGTGAATCGGGAAGAGCTGTTCCCATTGGTGGAAGGGTTGAGAAGCAGAGGATACAGATGTAGGTGGCAATATGAGGAAAAGCTTTAATGCAGCGAGAGGTTCAACGCCTGGAATGCAGGAAGGGTGTGATTGAGGGGAAATTGATTTCTGAATTTCAAAGGGAATGGAATAAGCAGCTTAAGAGATAAAATTGCAGGCATGGGGGAAGTTGTGGGGGGGGGGGGCTTGTTTCATTGTTCTTGCAGAGAGCAGGAATTGACTTGAAGGGTCGAATGGCCTGACCTGTGCTGTAACATTTCTCTGATTCTATACACACAAAACCCTGCTCATTCAAGTGCAGTGTCACAGGAAGAGTGACATCAAAGGTAGAAATCCATGAAATTAATTGTCATACTAACGTTACCTTGTAGAATTCTTTACTGCCCAATTGGGAGGCCTCTGCATCTTTCAGAGCAAGTGTGGTATTCCCAATTGCCAAATAGCATCGCGATCGGGCAACCAGACAGTTCCTGTTCCTTGGTTCAAGCTGAAGGGCCTGCAACAGAGATTTCCACAAACTCCAACATCCAGAAAATGTTTTAATGATTTGTTTTGCATTTGTTCAGATGAAAGTTTTTTTTTTTAATTTAGTGTACCCAATTCATTTTTCCAATTAAGGAGCAATTTATCATGGCCAATCCATCTACCCTGCACATTTTTGGGTTGTGGGGGCGAAACCCACGCAAACACGGGGAGAATGTGCAAACTCCACATGGACAATAACCCAGAGCCAGGATTGAACCTGAGACCTCAGCACCGTGAGACTGCAGTGCTACTCACTGCGCCACCGTGCTGCCCTGTTAAGATGAAAGGTAATCCTGAATGAACACTTTCCATCTACACTACATAGAACCAAAACACTCTCAGGACAGGTACAGCATGGGGTTAGATCAGAGTAACGCTCCCTCTACACTGTCCCCATCAAACACTCCCAGGACAGGTCCAGCACAGGGTTAGATACAAAGTAAAGCTCCCTCTACACTGTCCCCATCAAACACTCCCAGGACAGGTACAGCACGGGGCTAGATACAGAGTAAAGCTCCCTCTACACTGTCCCATCAAACATTCCCAGGACAGGTACAGCACGGGGCTAGATACAGAGTAAAGCTCCCTCTACACTGTCCCATCAAACATTCCCAGGACAGGTACAGCACGGGGCTAGATACAGAGTAAAGCTCCCTCTACACTGTCCCATCAAACACTCCCAGGACAGGTACAGCACGGGGTTAGATACAGAGTAAAGCACCCTCTACACTGTCCCCATCAAACACTCCCAGGCCAGGTACAGCACGGGTCTAGATATTGAGTAAAGCTCCCTCTACACTGTCCCCATCAAACACTCCCAGGACAGGTACAGCATGGAGTTAGATACAGAGTAAAGCTCCCTCTACACTGTCCCCATCAAACACTCCCAGGCCAGGTTCAGCACGGGGTTAGATACAGAGTAAAGCTCCCTCTACACTGTCCCATCAAACACTCCCAGGACAGTCTCTTCCATAATATAAAAGTTCAATATGTAGATGCTAGAAATTTAGTAAAACCAGATTTTGCGAGAAAGACTCAGCGGGTGTGTTTGTATCTGTAGCGAGAGAGCAGAGTTAACGAGTCCATATGGCTTCTTCGGAGTTAATTGGAGGGCTAAATGTGACGGTTTTGATACTGTTTAAGAGAGGATGGAGTAAAGGGTCAGGAATGGGTGGAGCGGGGAGAGAACTTTAGTCTCTTCCAAATGGATGTATGCGGAAGAGGAAATTGAATCCTATGGAACCGAGCAGGATTTCCAGTGAACAGTTGCAGCCTCGCATTCCCAGCGCCATTTGCTGAGCACCAAACGCTCCAGATGATTGTTGTGACCTGGGGGGGTGGAGACTGTAATGAGAAATCGGATTCGAGTTCGGAAAGAATTGGCGGGGAACTTGCACCGGATTGAAGCTCACTCCCTCCCCAAATCCCCGCAGAAACAAAGGACAATCCAGATTATAGAAATGGCCAGAGTCACAGTCCCCCCGGGTCACATTACTGCAATAGCCTCCAATTCTGTGAAAATACTATCAGCTTCTTAGAGTTACAACACCGCTCGCGTGCACTAGTTAATCTAGTCACTAGTTGTGGTTGGTGATCTTCCCATTTAACTTACGTGTGTATAACTGTTGATAGCCTTTTCATACTCTCCCAGTATGTACAACCGGTCTCCCTCCGATTTGTAAGTGAGGTACGAGCAGACTGGGCCCCTCACAACCTCCTCCTCATCGTCACCCATATCCCTCTGTCTCTGTCTCGGTCGCTCTTTCTCTGTGTGCCTGTCTCTCAGTCTCTCGGTTTCTCTCCCTCTCTAGCTGCTGTTGGAATGGATTCCACGCTCGGGGCTTCTGGCTGCTACAATCTGTTTGGAATGTAACCAGCCTGTCTCCTAGCAACCCCCTAACAACCGGGCGCCGGGCCACTTCGATAAAGGCCACATCTGATTCATTTAATTTGAAATGTACATCAATCATCCGATGCCAATGTTTGATAATCACCCCTGACTTTTTGAAAGTGCCAAGACAATAGTGCAGGAATTTGCCCGGGATGCTTCAAACCATCCATGAGATTAATGTCCTGATAAACATGGGTACACCAAACCAGTGCCCCTCCAAACCACAGGACATCCGAACTTGGAACTATATTAGCTGTTCCTTCATTGTCACTGGGTTAAAATCTAGGAAATCCCTCCCTAACAGCTCTGTAGTTCCCATCATATGGATTGCAGTGGTTCAAGGATGTGGAGATGCCGGCGTTGGACTGGGATGAGCACAGTAAGAAGTGAAGGAATGAATAAAAAAAACAATATTAATTTCGCACACTTATTTAAAGGTTATTTAATGTTTATATTATTTTATACTTGGAATGTGAGCATATATTCAATAATATATTGTATTTATTCCCATTGTAATGAGTAACCTGGGAACCTGACTCTACAACGACACTGCTACTTTTGATTTATTTTGGTGTTAAATGCTTACCCGGAGATCAGAGACTGAATGCCCTTGACTGCTGAAGTGTTCCCCGACTGGAAGGGAACATTCCTGCCTGGTGATTGTTGCGCGATGTCCGTTCATTCATTGTCGCAGCGTCTGCATGGTCTCGCCAATGTACCACGCTTCGGGACATCCTTTCCTGCAGCGTATGAGGTAGACAACGTTGGCCGAGTAGTCGGCCTTCCAGTCGGGGAACACTTCAGCAGTCAAGGGCATTCAGCCTCTGATCTCCGGGTAAGCGTTCTCCAAGGCGGCCTTCAGGACCCGCGACAACGCAGAATCGCCGAGCAGAAGCTTATAGCCAGGTTCCGCTCACGAGTGCGGCCTCAACCGGGACCTGGGATTCATGTCGCATTACATTCATCCCCCACCATCTGGCCTGCAAAATCCTACCAACTGTCCTGGCTTGATACAATTTACACCTCTTTAACCTGGGGTTACCCCATCTCTGGATCTGTAAAGATTTAATCACCTGCTAATGCTCGCATTCCTAGCATTGTTTGGCATCTTTGAATTTGTCTATATATGTGTTTCTGGAACAGATCTCTGCATTCACCTGAGGAAGGAGCAGCGCTCCGAAAGCTAGTGACATCGAAACAAACCTGTTGGACTTTAACCTGGTGTTGTAAGACTTCGTACTGTGCTTTATAAAAGGGTTTATAACTTGGCACTCTGCAAACACTTTCTTTCATACTTAATACAAAGGACTGCTCCATAGTGGGGCAGCATGGTAGCATTGTGGATAGCACAATTGCTTCACAGCTCCAGCGTCCCAGGTTCGATTCCGGCTTGGGTCATTATCTGTGCGGAGTCTGCACATCCTCCCCGTGTGTGCGTGGGTTTCCTCCGGGTGCTCCGGTTTCCTCCCACAGTCCAAAGATGTGCAGGTTAGGTGGATTGGCCATGATAAATTGCCCTTAGTGTCCAAAATTTCCCTTAGTATTGGGTGGGGTTGCTGGGTTATGGGGATAGGGTGGAGGTGTTGACCTTGGGTAGGGTGCTTTTTCCAAGAGCCGGTGCGGACTCGATGGGCCGAATGGCCTCCTTCTGCACTGTAAATTCTATGATAGTGAAAATCCCCACTTTCTACTATCAAAATCTGCTTTTATGCTAATCTACTTGTTATCATGCTCTGGGGAAATGATAAATCCAATATATACTCACTTCAATACCTCACCAGGGCAGGTATAACAGGCTAAAAACTACACAATGGATTTATTAAGAAATAAAATAAAATTAAGCAAAAGTCAAATAACAGTGGCTAGATTAATCACAACCTTTCACTTCAACCATAAAACAATTTAAAGCCTTATTCAATGTTCCGAGCTACTTTGAGCTAATTGTTCATGATAACAGTGCAATGAAATGGACGAATTGGGCAAAAGTTTTTGACTGGATTTCTCCGTCATCTGAGGCCAGAAGCTATCAATCAACATCAACACCTGATACCCAGGCTACAATATCTGCTGCAACAGAAATTCCAAACCATTCTCTTCTCTTGGTTTATATTTAAATTATTAAACAGTGGCATCTTTCTGGACCTCTAGTCCTTTATTCTGGATGAATTAATTACTAAAGCCAAATATTGGGCAACTTGAGAGCACGTGTGCAAGTTTCCTCAAGTAGAATTAAAGGCAAAAAGAGAAGTAAATAAACCATTTTAATAATAATGATGTGGAGATGCCGGCGTTGGACTGGGGTGAGCACAGTAAGAAGTCTTACCACACCAGGTTAAAGTCCAAAAGGTTTGTTTGAAATCACTAGCTTTCGGAGCACTCCTCCTTCCTCAGGTGAATGGAGAGGTAGGCTCCAGAAACATTTATATAGACAAAGTCAAAGGTGCAATACGATACTTTGAATGTGAGCATTTGCAGGTAATTACAGAGCCAGAGAGAAGGGGTAACCCCCGGTTAAAGAGGTGTGAATTGTCTCAAGCCAGGGCAGTTGGTAGGATTTTGCACGCCCAGGCCAGATGGTGGGGGATGAATGTAATGCGACATGAATCCCAGGTCCCGGTTGAGGCCGTACTCATGTGTGCGGAACTTGGCTATACGTTTCTGCTCGGCGATTCTGCGTTGTCGCGCATCCTGAAGGCTGCCTTGGAGAACGCTTACCCGAAGATCAGAGACTGAATGCCCTTGACTGCTGAAGTGTTCCCCGACTGGAAGGGAACATTCCTGCCTGGTGATTGTCGCGCGATGTCCGTTCATCCGTTGTCGCAGCGTCTGCACGTTCTCGCCAATGTACCACGCAGCGGGACATCCTTTCCTGCAGCGTATGAGGTACTTAAAAAAAAAAATTTAGAGTAGCTAATTCAAAGGATGAAGAACAAAGAAACGTACAGCACGGGAACAGGCCTTTCGGCCCTCCAAGCCCGTGCCGAACATGCTGCCCGACTAAACTACAATCTTCTACACTTCCTGGGTCCGTATCCCTCTATTCCCATCCTATTCATGTATTTGTCAAGATGCCCCTTAAATGGCACTATCGTCCCTGCTTCCACCACCTCCTCCGGCAGCGAGTTCCAGGCACCCACTACCCTCTGTGTAAAAAACTTGCCTCGTACATCTCCTCTAAAGCTTGCCCCTCGCACCTTAAACCTATCGCCCCAGTAATTGACCCCTCTACCCTGGGGAAAAGCCTCTGACTATCCACTCTGTCTATGCCCCTCATAGTTTTGTAGACCCCTATCAGGTTGCCCCTGAACCTCCGTCGTTCCAGTGTGAACAAACCGAGTTTATTCAACCGCTCTTCATAGCTAATGCCCTCCATACCAGGCAACATTCTGGTAAATCTCTTCTGCACCCTCTCTAAAGCCGCCACATCCTTCTGGTAGTGTGGCGACCAGAATTGAACACGAGACTCCAAGTGTGGCCTAACCAAAGTTCTATACAGTTGTACCATGACTTGCCAATTCTTATACTCAAGGCCCCGGCCAATGAAGGCAAGCATGCCGTATGCCTTCTTGACTACCTTCTCCACCTGTGTTGCCCCTTTCAGTGACCTGTGGACCTGTACACCTAGATCTCTCTGACTTTCAATACTCTTGAGGATGCTACCATTCACTGTATATTCCCTACCTGCATTAGACCTTCCAAAATGCATTACCTCATATTTGTCCGGATTAAACTCCATCTGCCATCTCTCCGCCCAAGTCTCCAAACAATCTAAATCCTGCTGTATCCTCTGACAGTCCTCATCGCTATCCGCAATTCCACCAACCTTCTCCTCCAAATCATTTATATATACTACAAAGAGCAAAGGTCCCAGCACTGATCCCTGCGGAACACCACTAGTCACAGCCCTCCAATTAGAAAAGCATCCTTCCATTGCTACTCTCTGCCTTCTATGACCTAGCCAGTTCTGTATCCAACTTGCCAGCTCACCCCTGATCCCGCGTGACTTCACCTTTTGTACTAGTCTAATATAAGGGACCTTGTCAAAGGCCTTACTGAAGTCCATATAGACAACATCCACTGCCCTACCTGCATCAATCATCTTTGTGACCTCTTCGAAAAGCTCTATCAAGTTAGTGAGACATGACCTCCCCTTCACAAAACCATGCTGCCTCTCACTAATACGTCCATTTGCTTCCAAATGCGAGTAGATCCTGTCTCGAAGAATTCTCTCCAGTAATTTCCCTACCACTGACGTAAGGCTCACTGGCCTGTAGTTTCCTGGATTATCCTTGCTACCCTTCTTAAACAAAGGAACAACATTGGCTATTCTCCAGTCCTCCGGGACATCACCTGAAGACAGTGAGGATCCAAATATTTCTGTCAAAGGCCTCAGCAATTTCCTCTCTAGCCTCCTTCAGTAGTCTGGGGTAGATCCCATCAGGCCCTGGGGACTTATCTACCTTAATATTTTTCAAGACGCCCAACACCTCGTCTTTTTGGATCTCAATGTGACCCAGGCTATCTACACACCCTTCTCCAGACTCAACATCCACCAATTCCTTCTCTTTGGTGAATACTGATGCAAAGTATTCATTTAGCACCTCGCCCATTTCCTCTGGCTCCACACATAGATTCCCTTGCCTATCCTTCAGTGGACCAACCCTTTCCCTGGCTACCCTCTTGCTTTTTATGTACATGTAAAAAGCCTTGGGATTTTCCTTAACCCTATTTGCCAATGACTTTTCGTGACCCAGTCTATCCCTCCTGACTCCTTGCTTAAGTTCCTTCCTACTTTCCTTATATTCCACTCAGGCTTCGTCTGTTCCCAGCCTTTTAGCCCTGACAAATGCCTCCTTTTTCTTTTTGACGAGGCCTACAATATCTCTCATTATCCAAGGTTCCCATAAATTGCCATATTTATCCTTCTTCCTCACAGGAACATGCTGGTCCTGAATTCCTTTCAACTGACACTTGAAACCCTCCCACATGTCAGATGTTGATTTACCCTCAAACATCCGCCCCCAATCTAGGTACTTCAGATCCCGCCGAATATTGTTATAATTAGCCTTCCCCCAATTTAGCACATTCACCCTAGGACCACTCTTATCCTTGTCCACCAGCACTTTAAAACTTACTGAGTTGTGGTCACTGTTCCCGAAATGCTCCCCTACTGAAACTTCTACCACCTGAGCGGGCTCATTCCCGAATACCAGGTCCAGTACAGCCCCTTCCCTAGTTGGACTGTCTACATATTGTTTTAAGAAGGCCTCCTGGATGCTCCGTACAAACTCTGCCCCGTCTAAGCCCCTGGCACTAAGTGAGTCCCAGTCAATATTGGGGTAGTTGAAGTCTCCCATCACAACAACCCTGTTGTTTTTACTCTTTTCCAAAATCTGTCTATCTATCTGCTCCTCTATCTCCTGCTGGCTGTTGGGAGGCCTGTAGTAAACCCCCAACATTGTGACTGCACCCTTCTTATTCCTGATCTCTACCCATATAGCCTCACTGCCCTCTGAGGTGTCCTCCCGTAGTACAGCTGTGATACTCTCCCTAACCAGTAGCGCAACTCCGCCACAACCTTTTACATCCCCCTCTATCCCGCCTTAAACATCTAAATCCTGGAAAGTTCAGCTGCCAATCCTGCCCTTCCCTCAACCAGGTCTCTGTAATGGCAAGAACATCATAGTTCCAAGTACTAATCCAAGCTCTAAGTTCATCTGCCTTACCCGTAATATTCATTTTTTCCAATTAAGGGGCAATTTAGCATGGTCAATCCAGCTACCCTGCACATTTTTGGATTGTGGGGGGGAAACCCATGCAAACACAGGGAGAATGTGCAAACTCCACACGGACAGTGACCCAGAACCGGGATCGAACCTGGGACCTCGGCGCCGTGAGGTAACAGGGCTAACCCACTGCGCCCCCGTGCTGCCACAGTGTATGAGGTACTTTGAGCTAATTATTCATGATAACAGTGCAATGAAATGGATGAATTGGGCAAAAGTTTTGACACATGGCAGATGAAATGTATTTATTTATTTATTTAAATTTATAAATGTAAAGTGCCCAATTCTTCTTTTTTCCAAGTAAGAAGTCTTGCAACACCAGGTTAAAGTCCAACAGTTTTGTTTCGATTCACTAGCTTTCGGAGCACAGCTCCTTCCTCAGGTTAATGAAGAGGTGGGTTCCACAAACACATGTACAGACAAATTGAATGATGCAAGATGATAATTTGAATGCAGTCTTTGTCGGTAATTTTTTCCAATTAAGGGACAATTTAACATGGCCAAACCACCTACCCTGCACATCTTTTGGGTTGTGGGGGTTACACAGACGGGGAGAATGTGCAAACTCCACACGGAAAGTGACTGGGAACGGGATCGAACCTGGGTACTCGGAGTCATGCGGCAGCAGTGCTAACCATTGCGCCACTGTGCTGTCATATGGCAGATGAAATTTAATACAAGGAAGCCAATTGTCCAGTAGTGGAGGTAAACTGAATCTTACATTTTTAAAGGGGGTGCGAAACATAGAGACCTGGAGATGTACATCTGTGACAGTGGCAGGACAAGTTGAGAAGGCTATTAAAGATGCATTCTGGATTCTTGGCTAAATAGAAGCATACAGTAAAAAAGCAAGACTATTATGCTAAACATTTATAAAGCAAGCATGCAGGTGCAGCAAGCAGTTAGGAAAGCAAATGGTATGTTGGCCTTCATTGTAAAAGGATTTGAGTCCAGGAGCAAGGATATCCTACTGAGTCATACAAGACCTTGGTGAGACCACACCTGGAGTATTGTGTGCAGTTTTGGTCTTACCTAAGAAAGGATTTATTTGCCGTAGGAGAGCAGTGAAGGTTCATCAGATTAATTACAAGATGGCAGGATTGTCACATAAGGAGAGAGTTGGTCAATGACTGGAATTTAGAAGACTGAGGTGGGATCTCATTGAAATGCACACAATTTTGACAGGGCTGGACAGATTTGGTGGAGAGATGATATTCCCTCTGGCTGGGACACCTGGGACAAGGGGTCACAATCTCAGGATATGGGGTAATCCATTTAGGACCGAGATGAGGAGAAATGCCTTTACTTAGAGAGAGGGTGGGGAGCCTGTGGAATTCTCTACCACAGAAGACTGTGGAGGCTAAGTCATTGAGTATATTTAAGGAAGTAGATATATTTCTAGATACTAAATACATCAAGAGCATGATTGTAATGAATGCTGGGGCAGGATCATGGGGCTGAGTATTTCCTATGTTTTTGTCCCAGTTGGAATAATGTGGCCAATTTTTTTTTCAAATTTAGAGTACCCAATTCATTTTTTCCAATTAAGGGGCAATTTAGCGTGGCCAATCCACCTAGTCTGCACATCTTTGGGTTGTGGGGGCGAAACCCACCCAAACACGGGGAGAATGTGCAAACTCCACACGGACAGTGACCCAGAGCCGGGATCGAACCTGGGACCTCAGCGCCATGAGGCAGCAGAGCTAACCCACTGCGCCACCGTGCTGCCCATACCTTGCACATGTTTAGGCTGTGGGGGTGAGACCCATGCAAACACGGGGAGAATGTGCAAACTCCACATGGACAGTGACCCAGAGCCAGGATCGAACCTGGGACCTCGGCACCGTGAGGCTGCAGGGCTAACTCACTGTGCCACCGTGCTGCCCTATAATGTGGCCAAATGACAGTAACTTCATTGCAGTGTTGATGTAAGCCTATTTGTGACAATAAAGATTATTAAATTAAATTAAATAAATGCACGAAGGGCAACTTTTGCAGGGTTATTTGAAAGAGCAGGAGAGTGTAGTTGGATACAAAAGAGAAAATGCTGGTAAATCTCAGCAGGTCTGGCAACATCTGTAGGGAGAGGAAAGAGCTAATGTTTCGAGTCCGATGACTCTTTGTCAAAGCTATGACTAGTTGGATAGTTTTTTTGCAAAGAGCCAGCACCGGTACAATGGGTTGAATGAGCTCCTGGTTGAATGAGCTCCTGCATTATTATCCTGTATCGGGCTATGAGGTCCACTTATTCTCGCAGTTGCCCTGTCGGTCGCGCGTTGCGCCCTGGGAGTTGTAGGCAGAGAGCCGCCCGCACGGGTCCGCGGAGACTACACCTCCCAGCACGCATGGCGCGCGCCAGTGTGGTGAGGGGGTGACGCGGTCAGGCGTTCACGTGATGCGCCGTGAGCCAACCAGGGGGCCGGGATGGCCGATCAGCAGAGGGTGAGGCGAGAGGCAGGCGACAGGCCGGGTCCGCCTCACAGAGCGGCCAGAGCCGGCTAAGGGAGCGGGAGAGAGCGGCACCGAGCCGGCTGACGCAGCAGGAGAGCGGCACCGAGCCGGACGGGGCAGCAGGTGAGGCAGGCCGGAGCTGCAAGCAGCAGATCCCGCCGCTTGCGGTGCGCGGCCTGGGTGAGGCCGGAGCCCGGGGCTGCCATGGCTACAGAGCCTGGGCCGCAGAGCCGGGAGGCGGCCGCCGGGGCTGAGGGGAAAGCAGGTCCCGCCTGCCTGCAAATCCCTGCAGCGTCTGGCTTTGCTGCGGGATCTCTGATCATTGCGAGCAGCACATTTAAAATGATGGAGGTGGAGAGAACACATTTTCTCTCAGTTGTTCATGTTGAGCCTGAAGCAGATTCAATAAAAACTTTCAAAAGGGAATTGGATAAAGGCTGTGGAAAGGAGGGTTGCAGGGCGAGGGGCACCGAGCAGGCACCGTGAACCCTGTGTGCTGCTGGATTGGAGCTGCCTTCACCCTTTTCACTGTCATTTCTGTACTTTATCACTTGTACAAAGTTATCTTCAGTTGATAAAATAATCTAGTCGTATCCTCAAGATAGTGTTTATCAAATATTTTATGGCAGAACTTCAATTTTTCATTTATAGTTTGGGTACAGGGCTTCCGTGATTATTGAATCCACTTGGAAGCTATATTTGTTTCTATTGTAAATGTTCAGTTATATATAACTTACAGTAAAAATAATTTCTCACCTTGTATGCGAGTGCTGCATGATGTTAGCTCAGTGGAGCCATGCTCATGCCTGTCAGGTTTTGGGTACTAGCCCCACTTTGAGGCTGGCACTCCAGTGAATAGATGGTGATGTCTAGCACGAGGGGACATAGCTTTAAATTGAAAATTGAGGGGAGATAGATATAGGACAAATGTCAGAGGTAGGTTCTTTACTCAGAGAGTAGTAAGGGTGTGGAATGCCCTGCCTGCAACAGTAGTGGACTCGCCAACACTAAGGGCATTCAAATGGTCATTGGATAGACATATGGATGACAAGGGAATAGTGTAGATGGGCTTTAGAGTGGTTTCACAGGTTGGCGCAACATCGAGGGCCGAAGGGCCTGTACTGCGCTGTTATGTTCTATGAATGTTGCAGTGTCCAAGATACTGAATTTTGGGTGGCATGGCAGCACAGTGGTTAGCACTGTCACTTCACAGCCCCAAGGTCCCAGTTTCGATTCCTGGTTCGGTCACTGTCTGTGCGGAGTCTGCACGTTCTCCACGTGTCTGCATGTATTTCCTCCGAGTGCTCCGGTTTCCTCCCACAGTCCAAAGATGTGCAGGTTAGGTGGATTGTTCAAAAAGGTTAGGTGGGGTTATGGAGATAGGGTGGAGGTGTGGGCTTGGATGGGGTGCTCTGTCCAATGGCTGGTGCAGACTCAATAGGCCGAATGGCTGCCTTCTGCACTGTAAATTCTATGATATGTAAAAGCTCCTGCAGCACTTCCTCCCCAATATTTTGGCCAATGTTTATCTCAACCAAATTGCGAAAATAGATTAGCTATTATCGCGTTGCTGTTTGAGGGAGCCTGCAAGTTGCTTGCTGTTTCCTACATTATGAAAAATGGTTGCACTTCTAAAATAAGGTGCTTTGGAATCTGCTTGTGTAATAGTTAAGAAATGTTAAGGGAACAATTTTTTTTCATTCTAGCTGAACCTGTTTACCAAAAAGAGTGTATAGTGAAATATCTGGTTAGTTGTGGGTACCAGGAACCTTGTGCAGATGAGGTTGAGCAAAGCTATGTTACATGGGGATATGTTAGGCGGTATCACTTGTTTGAAATTAGGAGCATATGCTATATATACAAATGGGTAAAACTGAATTTTCTTAGTTTACTGTGGATTGCCATTAGCTGATTACTATCAAGATTGATGTCTGATTTTAAGGTGTCGATGTCCCACAAATTGCTGTGCACTTTCATCACTGCCTATGAGTTGTAGTGGATGCACTGAGTTTTATTCACTCATCCATTTTGACAGTTGATACAGACCAGTTTATGGCTGTCTTGTGTACACCGCTGTTCTGAGACATCTTCCAGAGTTTCCAAGTAAATTATGATTAACTTTTATTCGAGGGAAAATAATTTTTGCATTTTGGCAGGCTGCAACATTTGTTCTTGTAGAAATGAACTTTGCATACAATTATACTTCCATAGAATTATATCAGCCAGTACTCTGGAATCGATAATGGGTTACAGTGTATTTATGTCCAGGGCAGTTTATGGAACTGCTGGGAAATGGATATCTGATAACTGAGTCCGCAACAGATTGTTTCCTAGTTCCCTCAGCAAACCTGAATGAGGTGCTGGATACTTGTAAATGTAAAAACTGGAGCTGTGTCTGAGAAGTGGAAAATCACCAGGCAATCTGCGCTGCATATTTGTTTTCAATCGTTTTCTGCCTCAAGGTGCTTGCTTTGTTTGTTGCTTCTGCAAGCATTCAGTATTTCATGAAGTTGAAGTCAGAATGCTAGTGCAGCTGCTTTGCAATCCTCTTGGAATGAAATGTGCCTCAATTTGTTTCTATTTTTAGGTATAAGCCATCAAACCAGCACCACTTTATCTAATACTGGAACTATACACGAGTAAAAATATATTATTGACTTTGTAGTGGTCACCTCTTTTATAGACCATGGTTGGTTCATGTGAATATTGTGATATAAAGGGACTATATATAATGGGCATACAAATATCCTGCTACTACTTTTAGGTCTTCCCTTTGATGCTTATCCCCCTGAAGAATTGACAGCAAAAAACAGTTCAAATGGTTCTGGTGACTTTAAAATCAAATTCCTTTATTATAATGTAGTTTCCTCCCTCACTTGTAACCAGGAAATGCTACATAAATGCCGTGGCTATATGGTGCAGGTCAGAGGTTCAGGTTTTTTGGTGACTTGCCTCCAGATTTCACAAAGCCTTTCCACCACCTATAAGACCCGAGTCAGGAGTGTGATTGAATGTACCCCGTTTGTCTGGATGGGTGCAGCTCCAACATCTCTGGGGAACGTCAAACTCCAGTTCATCAACCAGTTTAAACACTCGCTCCTTTTGCCACCAGCATGCTGTGACTCCAGTGTGTACCGTCTGCAAGTGACCTCCAAGTCACACATTGCTCCATCTTGGACATATCTCATCATTTATCATTGGTGGATTGAAATTGCTGAAACTCCTTATCTAAAACATTTTCACCTCATTAGCTGCTGCAGCTCAAGGTGACCCAGATCCACCTTTTTCCAGTGGCAACTAGGGATTGAAAAGAATGCCAGTCTTGCCAGTGATACTCGCCACCTAAAGGATGATTGGAAAATGGACCACTGCATGTCCCCTTAATTTTCCTCCTTGAAATTATTTTTCTTTGCTTTACAACCTCTTGTCTTCCCTGTACTCTGCAGAAATGTATTGAGATCCTTCACTCCTGCGTTGTGCTCTGTGTGGCAGCTACTCTGAGAATTCTCATGGAGATAGAATTTCCAGTTCAGGAGCCCTTGAACTTGCCTTGATGCCTATGCCTTGGGTCTATGCATGTCGTCTTCTCCTGTAGACTTTACTAGAATTCCAGACCAACCCAATCTGTACTAGGTGTTTTCTGTTTGAGAATTTGGCAGCTTAGAGGATTGTTCTGCAAATGGTTGCCAGCAGTTTTATATTTATAGTTACTGTTCCACACCTAAGAGAATCGTCAGAATAGCATTTTAAAAAAAAGTTTGATTTGTATAACTTCTTTCTGTAATATAAATGCTGTCAGATTTTAGACTGCAAAGCTAGACACATTGTTAGCCATGTGTGTATCCTTGTTTTAAATTAAATTGCTTATTGCATAAACTACCCCTGCCTCCTGCAGTTTGTGTTTCTGGGATTGACTGAGGTGTGTCAATTTACCATGTGTCAATTTGGACTGAAATGGTACAGTTGTGCATAATACCTAAATTAAGCTAGAGAATGTTATCGGGTAGCCCGGTAGCACAGTGGTTAGTACGGTTGCTTCACAGCGCCAGGGGCCGTTCGTCGCAGGGGGAGGGTGAAAAAGGAGGAACAAATGTACAGATTGTATAGTTGATTGCTGGGAAGTATGTTTTCCAGGGTGTTTGTGTTGCATGCACGTCTTTGGACTGTGGGAGGAAAACGGAGCACCCGGAGGAAACCCACCCAGACATGGGGAGAACGTGCAGACTCCGCACAGACAGTGACCTAGCAGGGAATCGAACCTGGGGCCCTGGCGCTGTGAAGCCACAGTGCTAATCACTTGTGCTACCGTGCTGCCCCAGGTGTTCGGAGCAAGTGTCCCTTTGAGCCTGCTCACTATTTGATAAGATCACTGCTGATCTGGTTGTGGTCTCAACTTCACTTTCCTTTCTGCTCCTCATAACCCTCGACTCTCTTATCTATCCAACTAGGCCTTGAATAAATTCAATGACTCAGCCTCCACTACTATCTGGGCAAGACAATTCCACAGACTGACGACCCTCTGAGAGAAGAAAATTCTCATCATCTGTATTAAAAGAAATGAAAATTAAAATTGCTTATTGTCACAAGTAGGCTTCAATGAAGTTACTGTGAAAAGCCCCTACTCACCACATTCCGCCGACTGTTCAGGGAGGCTGTTGTGGGAATTTAACCGTGCTGCTGGCCTGCCTTGGTCTGCTTTCAAAGCCAGTGATTTAGCCCTGTGCTAAAAAGAGAGAATGTTTACTCTTAAAATGCGTACCCGAGATCAAGTCTCTCCACAGCAGGAAACCTCCTCCCTGGTATCCACCCTGTTCAGTCACCTCAGAATCTTGTGTTCCAATAAGATTACCCCTCAATTATTTTAAACTCCAATAGGTATAGACCCGGCATGTTCAATCTTTCTTTGTTTTCTTTATAAATTTAGAGTACCCAATTATTTTTTTCCCCAATTACTGGGCAATTTAACATGGCCAATCCACCTAGCCTGTACATTTCTTTGGGTTGTGGGTGTGAGACCCACTCAAAAAAGGTGGAAAATGTACAAACCCCCAATGGATAGTGACCCGGGGCCGGGATCAAAGCCGGGTCCTTGGCGCTGTGAGGCAGCAGTGCTAGCCACTGTGCCACCCTCCGTCTTTCTTTGTAAGATAAGCCAGGAATGAATTGCATGAATGTTCTCTGAACTGCTAACACATTTGTATTCCTTTTCAAATAAGGAGACCAAGCTCAAAACATTAACTCTTTCTCTACAGATGCTGCCAGATCTGGCTCTCCAGCATTTTCTGTGAACTATTTGATCTTGTGAATCCTTTATACAAAACGTTAACCAATTTTCTAGGTTTTAGGCTGACTCAGTTCTGCCTCATTCCTCTCAGCAGTATTTGTTTTCCTTTTATCAACAAGTATTTAAAAAAAACTGTTGCTGTTGGAAGTGATATTGTGAACGATTGTGGTTTCTGTAACTTGACTGATAATTTGAACAAACCAGAACAATTTAGTAGTAACCACTTGGAAGAGAGGAGTGTGTATCTCCTTATCTTTCAAGGTTAAACAGCTATGACTGCCTGCTCCCAGCTCTATAATATTGATACTACAAGGTCAGATGCGCAATGAAGCGCAACATTTATCTGTTTCTCTTTGGGGCAAAGATAGCTATTGTAATGCATAGATTTTGCCTCTGGACTCAGTTGTGTGCTACACACAAATGCTATGAAAATATATTTTATATAATTGTATCTTCTGGAAATATCTTAATGCTTCACATAGTGAATTTCTTTGAAGTGACTACTTTGGGGGTTTATTTTGGCTGTCCCAACATATTTTAAAAGGTCAAAATCTTCCGATCAGGTTTGGAACCCCCATTTCTGACCATGACCAGTGCTAACCACTGTGCCACCCTGCTGCCCGACTGGTGAAGAGAATTCTACGTAGCAATTACCGACAAGAAATAAAATTCTCCTTATCTCAGTCTTAAATGGGAGACCCCTAACTTTTAACTGTGTCCCCTACTTCTAGACTCCCTCACGACAGGAAACACCCTCTCAACATCCAACCTTGCCAAGTCCCCTCTGAATTTCAGATATTTCTTGAACACAAGCATTCCTTCCACAAGTCTAACCCAATTTTATATCAGTAGATAGGATGGTAAGTCCTTTATGCTGGGTGTTTTCTAGGTTCAAATAAGCTGAATGATGGTGGTGGGTGGGTTCTGTGGATTATTCACATTGGGGGGATGCAAGGATTCTACGAGATGGTCAAGCTAGAATTCTGAGCCAGAGCTCTGGCCCCACTCACCCTGGACTGTCTACATTTGGGTTTGAGCCATGCACCTTTTGGACACTGAGGGACTATGTTGCCAGCTCAATTTCGTTTGCTACACACTGAGATCATTGAGCTCAGGAATGTTGAGTGAGATAAGTACTGCGGAGGGGGAGGAAGGGTGGTGTGCACTGCTGCCTCACGGTGACGAGTGCCCGGGATCGATCCCGGCTTGGGTCACAGTCCATGTGGAATTTGCACATTCTCCCCGTGTCTGCGTGGGTTTCCTCTGGGTGCTCCGGTTTCCTCCCACGAGTCCCGATTGTTAGGTGAATTGGACATTCTGAATTCTCCCTCTGTGTACTCGAACAGGTGCCGGAATGTGGCAACTAGGGGATTTTCACAGTAACTTCATTACAGTGTTAATGAAAGCCTGCTTGTGACAATAATAAAGATTATTATTAAAATTGAAAAAAATAATTGGGTACTCTAAATTTATTTTAAAAAAGTACTGGGGGCTACATGTTTGTTTCCTGTGGTGAGAACAATCAGAGGAGATAAATTAAGAATATTGCACAATAATGAACTGTTTATATTCATCAACATTAGTATGTTGCATCTTGGACCAATAGCACTGTTCAATTCTCAGATCAAAGCATCTAAATGTGAGTCATACTGTGGCAATTGGGTAGCCCTGCACTTGAAAGCTGCACCCCTGGTTTACCCTTTAAATACATTTAGCAGCTTGAACCTTTTTAATATTTAGATACCCCCTAATTGGGCACTCTTTTTAAATACTGTTGGACTTGACACTGCAATTCAGTCAAAGGTACTTTGCAGAAAAATTAAAATTGAAGTCATCTGGTCTCAATATTTAATCATCCAATGTTTAAATTGTTGATCAAAACGCATTCTGGTGAAACACTTAAAATGGAATTCACATGATTCAGTTCATGGACATATTGAGTGCTTAATGTACAGCATTCACTATAATGCCACTACCACAGATTTGGTCTCAAGTCAAACAAACCCCCACCTGCATTCATCACTAATGAATCATGAAGATATTCTTGCAAAGACAATCTCTGTGAATTTTGTTTCAAGGGCATGAGAATGAGAGTAGTAAGATCACAGATAATCTATAGCTGATCTGAATATATTCTATTGATTCAACATAGTTCATACTGTCCCAACTAGTGTTCACCCATGAGTTACAGCATTTTGTAAAGAGCAAACTTTGTTTGGACTGATGCACTGCACAGGATTTGAAGTCCATGTTCAATTTTACAAATCTCATGCTAATTTGTTTAAGATTGATCTTTTGATATTTTGTTTTTTTTTACAGTAACCAACTGAACAGTCATGTCTGCTAAAGCAATATCCGAGCAGACTGGTAAAGAATTCCTTTACAAATTCATCTGCACAAAGCCTCCAATCCAGAACAAGTTCAAATATGCTAGACTGCGGCCTGAAACCGACTGGGACCTTCTAGTCCAAGAGCACCCTTGGTTGCAGACTGAGGTGAATGCGTAGGACATGTTCATAGTGATGTTCTAAAATGCAGTGGTTTTACTAATGTAAATGTCACAGCGTGTGAGAGAGAGACCGCTTCAGTGATCAGATATCTTGTAAATAGACCATAATTTCACAACTCCATGTATATTTTAGAATTTATTTACAGAAGGAAATTTGGATCTCAAAAATTCAAATCAATAATTGTAATGCTGTGCTAATGGAGGACTTGGAGCACCTGTGATTGAGACAGCAGGAGCGTTTAATTTAGGACGTGTTCTTTGTTTTAATGTTTCAAGTCAAAAGGATAGCAAATCCTTTCCTGCCACCTCCAGTTTTAAAAAAATCATGGCACTTTCCCAGGTGATAGAAAGTGTTGGGATTGACACCTGGGCTTTCTTTTTTTAAAATAAATTAAGAGTACCCAATTCATTTATTCAAATTAAGGGTCAATTTAGCGTGGCCAATCCACCTAGTCTGCACATTTTTGGGTTGAGGGGGCGAAACGCCAACACGGAGAATGTGCAAACTCCACACGGACAGTGACCCAGAGCTGGGATCGAACCTGGGACCTTGGTGCCGTGAGTCAGCAGTGATAACCACTGTGCCACCGTGCTGCCTGACACCTGGGCTTTCCAGGGACATTTATTCTACTAGAGCTAGGATGGACTTGAGTACAGTTCTTTGAGGTGAAAAATCAATACCAAATATACTATGCCATCTAGTTCCCATGCATTCTGCACTGTAAATTCTATGATTCTTTTAAAGACACTATATTAAAGGTGATGAAGCTGTTGGTACAGATGGGGGTTCAAGTGTTATGTTTAATGAGTCTATTCCTAAACATTAAAGTTAGTGGATTACTGTCCCAACAGCAGCAAGTGGCAGCCAGTAAAAGTTGGACTGACTAACTTTTAACTTGGCACGTAACTTGTTTTATTTAATCCAAGGTTGGTTATTTGCAGAAACAGTTTTTGGAGCATTTTCATTAATTGGGTTTTTGTTTAAAATTCCTTTTGTGGAATCTTCTGAATAAAGCGGAAGATGTTTGCAACTTTTCCTCACACTTGAATGAATAATTTTAACAATGCTGATGTAGTGGGAAATGAGCATTTTGGTACTCGTCGCATTCATGATTTTCCTTGCTATTTACCCTTTTCTGGAAAGATAAAGACCTGTTGGGGTACATTACCACTGGTGCCACAAGTCACTTCCTTATCGTGCCTAAATGGCCATTCCAGATAAGTTATATGCAGCCCTTGAATATCTCACTGGTGTAGTTGTGAAATTGAATTCAACAAATCTGCTCGTTTGTAAACTAGGAAAATATAAAAAAAGGTTAAATCTGACTGCTCCGCATGCCCTTCGGGAAGGGGTGCTGCCATCCCTATGGGTTTGACCTACACTTGATTCTAATTAACACTGTTTAACTCTTAATGCCTGCCTGAAGTGGCTGTGCAAAACACTGGCCTTCTTGGGAGTATGTAGGAATAGGGAATAAAGGAAGCTTTGTTAGCATTCCCCTTACCCAGAGGAAATACAAAAGTTACTGGAATTTCAAAAAGAGCAGGATCCTTGACTGACTCATTTCTTCCCAAGCACAAGGTGGTTAAGGCCAAGAGAGTTCAGCTAATTCCGTGTAGGATAGGGAAGCAAGTTTGGGATATCCTGGTTTTGTACCTCCCTTTCATGATGGCTTGCATGTTGTCTGTTCAGTAATGCTACTCATGGGGCTGAGCGGATCTTTTGAACACCGTATCTGTCTTGAGCAAGTTGTACTTGTGAAAGGAATATCTGTCGAGGTACTACATACCAGGAAGATAGCAGAAATTGTGGGAAAACTGTAAACCTGGCAGAAGTATTGGCAATTGTTCTGTGAGCAGGAAATCTATTGGTTAGAGTTTATCAAAGTATTTTAATTTTGAAGGATTATTAAGTAGTACTTGTGAGACATTTGAGGTTCCTTGATCTTTGAATTTAGATTAGTCTATAATTTTTTGAATAGCAAAAATTGGATCAAAATAAAATCCTGTAGTAACTGCCTGCTTCTAGTTGTCATTAGTAAATTGGGAGAGAAGAAATGGAGATATCTTTTACCATCACCCCTAATAAGAAATGGCAATGGAGAAGTAAAATAAGATTGTATTAGATTTGTTTAATCTTCCATTTCTGCCCAATTTAACATCCATGAACGTCCATGGGGACTTGTACCTGGATTTAATGTGGGCTTAAACATTAGTTTCAATTGATTAAGAATAGATAATTTTTTTTGTAGTGAGCTGTCTCTTCCAGGTTCCAGATGTTGAGTACGTTTGTTGAACACGAGGAGATGCGTCAGGGTGCTCTCGGGCCACGTTAACCCTCTAACGCACATTTTTTTATCTCTCCCATTCACCACCACTCCCTTCTGCGACTGCAAGATGGAGGATAGAAAATCAGTGGGTGTAGGTTTGCATATACTATCATCCTATCATATGAGAGTACCTTTAAGAAATGGATGGTTAAGCAATGTACCTTTAAGAAATGGAGCTGATCATATTACTGAAGTGATGTCAGAGGGTGGGGGGAGCTGAGCTCACTTCTGCTTTTGGTTTCAGTTTGAGGAGAAAGCTGGGAGTGCCTGTGTTTTGCTGAGAGCTGCAGGAAGAAAACACAGATGGTCTGTTGATGCCTGCAAATCCAAAGACTATAAATATATTGAATGTAACCTCGTGTCTATTTTTGAAGGTTTGAAGTCTTTTGGATGTTTAAAGCAACAGTTTGAAAGATTATTTAGTGTTGTAGTCTTTTGGGGTTACCTTTGAAGTAATGGGTGTTAAAATATTCAATGTTTGTTTAAAAACAGTTAACTTGCGTTCATAGAATAAACTTTGTTTTGTCTTAAAAACCCGCTTGTCCATAATTGCTGTATCACACCTGGAGAGTACGCTGTGTGCTTCCCACACCACAATCTATTAAAAGTTATGGGTCGGTTGAACTCCATGAAACACTTTGGGGTTCTGTAAACCCAGACCCATAACACTCTTTAAACTCCAGCTTGTATATGAGTGTTCTGATGGAGCTAACCAGGGTGTTATTGCACTCTAAAAATACATCACTCAATTGATCATAAGACCATAAGACAGAATTAGAATTAGGCCACTTGGCCCATCGAGTCTGCTCCACCATTCGATCGTGGCTGATATTTTTCTCATCCCCGTTCTTCTGCCTTCTCCCCGATACTGTTCAGAAACCTATCGATTTCTGTCTTAAAGACACTCAGTGATTTGGCATCCACAGCCTTCTGATGCAAAGAGTTCCATAGATTTACCACCCTCTGGCTGAAGAAATTCCTCCTCATGTCTGTTTTAAAGGATCGGTCCTTTAGTCAGATTGTGTCCTCTGCTTCTAGTTTTTAGTTCACTCCCTGTTTTACTCAAATTAAAGATACAGCAGTGACTTATGAAAGTATCATGTGCTGGCAAGCTAGACATTTGGAAATCAGTTTCAGACTAATTAAATGCGTTCTCTTTAAAATCTGGACAGCCAGTAGCGTCATTTTACATAAATCTTTTGATAAAATTGACTTTCACAATTAAGTGGCTCCTGAGTCTGACTAGTTTGGCAGAAACATATTGCATGCTGTACTCTGAAAGCATAATTCAATTTATATTGGCACTTCTGAAGCAGAGACCTTCTCAAGGTTAAGTTTGTTTCTACGTCAGTTTCCACAAGTTGGAATCTAAAGGACGTGGGCTGTAATCCAAATAACCGAAAGCAGGATTGCCTAGATTCTGAAACAAAAAAAAAATCAATTTTTGTCACGGCAGCAAGATGGCCGTGGAAGGCCCGTTGTGACTTGCAATGGATGTAGCTTTTGTGTTTTGAATTGTAAGTTGGTGCTACCATATGATTTAGTTACAATGCACTTGAATCAAAATTTCATGAAGTTCAATTTTTAACATCGGAATCTTTCACAGCTTCCTTCATTTAAAAAAAAAAAAATGGTACCCAATAATTTTTTTTTTTCCAATGAAGGGGCAATTTAGCGTGGCCAATTCAGCTACCCTGCACATATTTTTGGATAGTGTGGGGGGGTTAGGGGGCATGGGATACAGGGAAATTTGGCTGTCTGGATACAGAATTAGCTGGCCGAAAGAAGACAGCAAGTGGTAGTGGATGGAAAGTATTCCGCTTGGAAGTCGGTGACCAGAGATGTCCCGCAGGGATCTGTTTTGGGACCTCTGCTCTTTATGGTTTTTATAAATTATTTGGATGAGGAAGTGAAAGGGTGGGTTAGTAAGTCTGCCAATGACACAAAGGTTGGTGGAGTTGTAGATAGTGTTGAGGGCTGTTGCAGGTTACAACAGGACATTGACACGATGCAGAGCTCGGCTGAAAAGTGGCAGATGAAGTTCAACCTTGATAAATGTGAAGTGATTCATTTTGGAAGGTTGAATTTGAATGTTGAATACAGGGTTAAAGGCAGGATTCTTGGAAGTGTGGAGGAACAGAGGGATCTTGGGGTCCGCGTACATAGATCCCTCAAAGTTGCCACCCAGGTTGATGGGGTTGTTAAGAAGGCGTATGGTGTGTTAACTTTCATTAACGGGGATTGAGTTTAAGAGCCACAAGGCTTTGCTGCAGCTTTATAAAACTCTAGTTAGACCACACTTGGAATATTGTGTCCAGTTCTGGTCGCCTCATTATAGGAAGGATGTGGATGCTTTGGAGAGGGTACAGAGGAGATTTACAAGGCTGCTGCCTGGACTGGAGGGCATGCCTTATGAAGAAAGGTTGAGGGAGCTAGGGCTTTTCTCACTGGAGCGAAGAAGGAAGAGAGGTGACTTGATAGAGGTGTACAAGGTGATGAGAGGCATGGATAGAGTGGATAGCCAGAGACTTTTCCCCAGGGTGGAAATGGCTGTCACGAGGGGACATCATTTTAAGGTGATTGGAGGAAGATATAGGGAAGATGTCAGAGGTAGGTTCTTTACACAGAGTGGTGGGTGCATGGAATGCACTGCCAGCAGAGGTGGTGGAGTCAGTCATTAGGGACATTTAAGCGACTCTTGGACAGGCACATGGACAACAGTAAATTGAAAGGCTGTAGGTTAGGTTGATCTTAGATTCGGATAAATGGTCGGCACAACATTGTGGGCCGAAGGACCTGTACTGTGCTGTACTGATTTATGTTCTATGTTCTAACTATCATGTAGGATCCGTGACAACCAAATTGTGAATGGTGAACTCTCAAACAAAAACTAAATAATAGCCAGATAAACTGATTTAGTTATTTGAAGGATAAGTACACAGGAGCTAGCTTCCCTGGTCTTCAGATTTGAGAGTAATTCCCTGCTATCATCTGAGAGCTGTGAGGATAGGAAAAATTCTGTATAAATGCAAGTTTCTCTTTCAAGAGAAGCTATTGAATGGTTGAAGAGCCCTTTTCATTAAAATCAGAAGGGGCTTCCTCTGTTCTTTTGGACGTGATATACAAGTGCTACGTTAGAAATGTTATTTTAATTGCTGTAATCTTTCCTATTTTCTCTCTTTAGCGTCTGGTGGTGAAGCCAGACCAACTGATTAAACGTCGGGGGAAACTGGGCTTGGTTGGGGTTAACCTGGATTTAAATGGGGTGAAGGAATGGTTAAAACCACGACTGGGACTGGAAACAACGGTGAGTGCTGTAACCAGTGTGGGACAGGGAGTGGTGTGTGAACAACACCTGCAGTGAAATGTATTGCTTGACTTATCCTAACTGAGATGAAGTTTAATGTTTTTATTTCTATGGCAGTACTGATTTATTGTGATTCATCTTCTGTTTGATAATTAAATTGCTGCAGCAGATTTGCTTCAAGGAAACCTGCCAGGTGGAGTTATCTTGTCCTTGTAGAAGGTTGGGCTGACACCATCCTTCAACTAATAGCGTAAAGTGCTGCAACCTGCAGCATTAATACAGATTCTGGTTCAGAGAGGTGGGCTGCTGCAATCTAGTAATCCTCCTTGTGTAAAAACTGGATGTGTTATTGAAATTAACTCTGGTAATAGGCCAGAATTTGAAGCCACGGTGGTGATACAGTTTTTTGTTTGGAGTGGAAGCAGATATGGGGCAGAGCTAAAGATGGGAAAATATATTAGCTGGTGTTTTAATCATGCCCACTGCTGGTAGATAAATACAGTTGCATATATTGGAAAACTCCATATTTATTTGCCTGTATGCCACCTTCCCAACCTTCCAATTCAGGTAGCTATGTATGTGAGGGCCGATACTGGATCAAAATTGCAGACACAATCTTCATTGCCTTTTGATAGAGAATGGTGTAGCAATTCAAAGAAAAATTATTATACTATGTAAATCTGGCATTCCAGACTCTCAACACAAGCAAAGGATATATTTGCCTGGAGCTCAATTCCACCTGAAACTGGGTAGGTTGCTGGAAACTTTGACTGAGGCCTTTGGTGAATTCCGCACAGGGCTTTTGAAGCTGTCCGTGCTCCGCTGACTTTTTCTGGGCTGGGATTTTAAAGCAGCATGAAAGTTGGGCATTACAACATATCTGAGGCAGACCGGCTGTTTGGTGAGCTATCCTAGAGCAGCCCTTCCTCACAAATATAATCACAGCTGTCTGTTAAATGCCAGACCAAGAGAGTAGTCCATTAGGGAATGTAAAGCAATTCTCTGCTTCCAGCCCTACAGCCATAATGAAGTTGTCTGCTTGCATTATGTTTGATGCATTTGACATGTGAAATTTAATTTACCAAAATGCCAACTTCAGCAACCACTTTCAAAAATGTTCAATTATTTTGCTCTAAACATAGAGGAAAACTTCCACATAAGGCTCCATAATTAATCACGCTCTAAAATCAACATGGAACTGAGATGTGATACCATGGCAGTGGCAATTACTTTCTCCCCCCGCCACCTTTCCCCACCCCACCAGATGATTCAGAGCTAGCTTAGTTTAATGGGGTATTACAGAGTCTCCAACACAGAAATGGGGCACTCAGCCCATCTGCTTTATGCCAGATAGAGTTAAAATCCAAACAGTGTTTCCAGATACATCGGTTTAGTGCCACAGATTTGGTGTTGCAAAATAATACGATTTAGGGCAGATGCTAGGAAGTATTGCTGGACACAAGATGACCAACTGTCAGAGGGGACAGAAAAGTTGGTGAGATCAGTTGTATCACTAGCAGCCTATTGTACAGCAAGTCAACAGGTTTAAGCGTTTATATAGGTTCTAAGTCTATTTTAAGATTAGTTTCCAGGGGTTTGTGTTGCTCCACCTGATCTAAAGGGATCACAAAGGAAATTAATTGTGAAAACCTGAAATAGAAACAGGGTTTATTAAAAAAGATAAACTTTTTATTGTGGAGCAAAAAAGCCATTACTCCACCTTTTCTTGACAGTGCTCTGGGTGGCAAATCTGTGCCCCACCTGTGACTTTTGAACCAGTTTGTTAAGACATACACAGTAGTAGTGATTCTCGCAGCCTTGTGCCTAGCGTGTGGGTGGCTTTGCTTGAATGAGATGTAATCGAACCTGATTCTCAGATGCTGTGCCACAACAGACTCTGGGAAGTGCTACCTCATTGCTGTTAGATTGATAGTCAATACAGCTTTGAATGAAGAGTTTGCTGGTAAATTGGAGATGTAATGCAGTGGAAACAAATTTAATGTGTGCAACAATATTTCCATTGCGACCAGCATCTTGTTGCTGTTTGTGGGATCTCGCTGTACTCCAAATATCTGCACTGTAGCTTCATTAGGTGACTGTGATTCAAAATATGTTACATGTAAAACATTTTTGAGCAACGTAAGTTGCTTCTATGCATAAAGTCAATTGTTTCTGGCAGAATACAGTAGATTTCTGATATTTTCTGGCTGATTTTCTTTTTTATTATTTAACCAGGTCGGACGGGCAAAGGGTGTTCTGAAAAATTTCCTGATTGAGCCTTTTGTACCTCACCGACAGGTTGGTCAAATCACAGGTTTTAACGAAGTTAATTTACCTTTTGTTACTCTAACAATGACAAGAAATATGGAGTTTACTCAATTTATGTTGTAGCACCTCCTAAACATTCCTTAATTCGCACATGAAAAAGTTAAATAAAATATTCTTAATCCTGACTTTGAATACTGTTCACAGTTCGACAGTTTGTTGTTTTTTTTGTTTAAAAATTCGACAGTCTTGACATGGTGGAGCCAAAGCTCAGGACCCTGAGCAGCTTGCTGTCAGGAGTTAGGGGTTTGAATGGCAGTTAAAACTCTGCATCAGGATAAAATGCTGTAATTTATTCACGATCACTGAGGTATCCTGCTTGATAGTAGATGCACATTATAGAAGCGATGACATCCGAATGGAAATGAGATGTTCTTGGTTTACAAGATTTCTCAATCCTTTCTGCAGCATGCAAAGCTGGAAGGAAAAATGGAAAAGCAGAATATTTTTTGAAGCGTGAATGTATAGTGAGTGCTGGTGTTCAGTGGAGTTTGGGTGTCCTTGTATGAAAATCACAAAGTAAGCATGTACGTACAATAAGCAATTAGGAAAGCAAATTGTATGTTGAGTCTTGATTACAAGGGAGTTGGGAGTATAAGAGTAATAAAATGTTGTTGCAGTTGCACAGGATTTTGGTGCAACCACACCTGGAGTACTTTGTACAATTTTGGTGTCCTTTGCTGAGGAAGGGTGAATTTGTTTTGGGTGGGGAGTGGGGCGGCAGAGCTAGTGGTGGAGTGCAGGATTGCAATGAAGATTCACTTGATTGATTCTTGGCAGAAGATATTGTGAGAAGACCTTGAGTAGAAAGGACCATATTCTCTGGAGCTTAGAACAATAAGGTGATTGAATTGAAACCTAGTATTTGTCAAGCAATCAATGAATTTTCTGAGACTGTTTCTCTTTGGTGAATGCAGAGTAAGGGATTGGCTTTTTAAGCCCAAAATGAAGTGAAATGTCTTCACTGAGTTGTGAATCTTAGGAGTTCTCTACACCTGAGGTTGTGGATTCTCTATTGAGTGAACTTGAGACTGATTGAGTTTTTGGACACTAAGGGAATCAATTGAGGGATGTGGGTTAATTGCATAAAGTGGAATGGATGCAGAAGTTCAGCCATGATATTCAATAGTGGAACAGGCTTGAGGACTCGTGCGATAACCTCCTGCTCAGAATGTGTTATTTTGTTTTCTCTTCAATGTGCAAGAATTCTGCTACAGAAAACTCTCCTTCACAGGTGTAACCTTGTATATATCAAGTACAGAATTCCATTAATCCATTCCCAGCAGTTCAGCTTTCTGAATTTTCATCCCCTTTCCCAAAGTACCAGATATTTTCACGGCAAATTCGTGGATTGAGGTAGAAGTTATGAACTGCCTCATTCGTTACAATCTGTAATTTGGGGAAGTTTCCTGACCAGTGAGTTGATCTGCAGCCTGTTTGTGGCTCAACTCTTCAAAGTTTTAAATGTGTATTCCTGATTGTCCAATAAAATAATTTCAGATTCGGAAAAATGTTACATAGATGATTACAATGTGTAATTTCTGACTACGAACAATCGTGGAATTATTATTTTTCTAAATCTTCAAAAGAGGAATTTTAAAGGGTATATGTAGCAGCAGAAAATTGCGATTAAATCAAGTGCCTTGCGGAGAAAAACACTAGTACAGACTTTATGGGGTAAGTGACCTAGGAACTTAGGAGCAAAAGTGGCTTTTTCAAACCCTTGAGTCTGCTCTACAAGTCAATTTGGTCACGACTGATCTGCACCTTGTGCCCTATCCATTTATTACTTCATCTATCAAAAATCTATCATCCTTGTTCTTAGACACCAAATTACCCCATGGTATCTGCAACCTTATGCTGCCTGATAATTTCTCTTTAATGGCAGAGCCCTAATTTTAAATTGAGGTCCCCATGTTCCAGATTTCACTCACCAGAGAAGGTAGTTTATTAACTCTTTTAACATTTGAAGTACCTCAATCAGGTCACTGCTCAATCTTCGGATCTAGAGGGAATACAAGCCAAGATTACATAACCTGTTTGTGAGCTGTAACTATTTTGCGATTCTTGCTCAGGAAGAAGAGTTCTACGTTTGCATCTATGCTGCTCGGGAAGGCGACTATGTGTTGTTTCACCATGAGGGTGGAATTGATGTTGGTGATGTTGACTCTAAAGCCTGTAAATTCCTGGTAGAGGTTGATGGAAAACTGGGTGAACAAGATGTTTATAACCACCTGCTGCAGCATGTACCTGAAAACAGGAAAAGGTAACTTCAATAAAAACACACTTTCTTCATATTACATGGATGGCATTTGGACATCCACTGGTGCTGCTAGATTTCCCCAGTAGATGCTTCTACTGTTCGATGTGGAATGGAGCCATACAGAATGGTTAGATTCCAGCTTTGATTATTGGTCTTTGCTGAAGTGACTGCCCCAATCTGGGGTGATGATTAAAGCAGAAGTCAGGAGGTTGTGGGTTCAGGCCCCACTTAAATGACTTGAACGCAAAAATCTAGGCAGACACTCTTCAGTGCATTAGCTACTGAGTGTAGAACTGTCAGGGTTGCTGCATTTTGGATGAGATGATGAACTAAGACCCTGTCTGCTCTCTCTCGAGGATGAAGATGTATCAGTTTATTTTTAGAAATTGGTCATTTTCATACTACTGTTTTTGGGATCTTGCTATGTGCATTGGCTGCCGCATTTCCTATATTACGATAGTGTCATCGCCTCAGAAGCACTTTGTTGGTTGCAAAGCATCCTGGGACATCTAGGTCATGACAGGTACTGCATAATGCAAAGTTTTAAAAATCTTTTCCTCTCTCCTGATTGCTGCCTTGTTGTAAAGTGCGCATCTGAATTGCATCATGAGGGCAGAGCCAGGAGATAAAGTAACTTCCCAACCTTTGAATTCTGTTTGCAGTTGCAGGTTCCAATTGTTACTCTTTTTTTAAAACTGAGGGGTGGTATGTCTCTTATGGGTTTGAGGTACAGAATCTAAACTCTAGGCCAAGAGAGAGGTTTAATTTGGCAATAAAAACAGAAAAAGTTGGGAAAACCCAGGCCTGGCAGCATCTGTAGAGAGAAAAACAGTTAACGTTTTGAATCTAGTATGACTTCTTTGGAACTGGAGGTAGAAATATGATGGGTTTTATGCTGTTGAAAAAGGGAGAAGGGCGAGGCAGAGCAAAGTAGAAAGTCGAATGGGTTGGAAAGCAGGAAAGATTAAATCACAAGATGTCATGTAAAATGAAGACGGGAGTGGTAATGATTAAAGACTAAAGCAGGCATTCGTAACAAAATAAAGGTCAGCACTATCTGAAAGCAAAATAGCAGAATGTGTAATGTAGCATTTGATAAATTGGTTTTGGTTCATCTGCATCGAAATGGTTTAAAGGGAAATGGCGGTGAAGACTGCAGGCCTTACTCAAAGCTGTGGTATATCTTCACTGTGCAGCCACTGGGCCATGGCAATGCCTAGTTCTCTGCAGCTGAATCCATTTGCATGAACCCAAGTCAGGCTACAGGAACAAGATTAGGCTATTAAGCCCCTCAACCCTGTACCATCTTTGCTAGATCATGGTTGACTTTTTTCATCACAATCCCATTCATCCACTTATTGCTCTACATTGTTCTTTACCCTTACCTGTAGTTTAGGTAAAAATAATAAATTGATGTGTTATAATCCCATTTTGTCATCTTAACACTTGGTTTTCTGGTCTTTTCAGCATTTTGGCCTCTTTCATTGTTGGACTCCTCACACTATATGAAGAACTGCACTTCACCTACCTCGAGATTAATCCATTAGGTAAAAAAATATTGTTCAGTATGCTCATGCAGCAGGGTTACTTAAACCAAATCGACTGAAATAAATGCACGTCTGCAAATGACCCATGGCTTATTTAAGAAATGCAGGGAGTTGGTCCCATTCATTTATGCTCTGGGTTTTTATAGTACAGTAGAACAGAACCCAGCAAAGCTGCAGGCCAATTGACATGGAGTGTAAATATGGAAGTGTAATATGTGGAACTTTGTTTTCAAAAATTAGGTTAGAAATCCTGTTATACTGCAAAACAGGTTAGCATTTCAGAACATTGCGGTTCTGATGACGGATCCCCAACAAACCTTTATTTTCCTTTCAGATGTTGGCTGACTGCTCTGCCATGAGTTTTCTTAGTTTCACAAAAGGCCTTCATTTTTCCAGTTTAGCAGAGCTCATAAATGGATGGCTTCAAATCCTGATATTCTCTTCAGTATTGAACAGGGATGTGATTTGATCTCTGCCTAAACGCATAGGTGGTGACAACTTGAGAGAGCTTGCAACATACGACCCAAAGTCATGTCCAAGCCATCAATCGCGGGTTACACAGAGGGGAAGGATAAAATTGTGCAATGCAATTTCTAATAGTCCCGGGTCTTGTCTTGTTCCCTGCTATCTCTTGTTAATTAGTCTCGCTACTTCAAGATGTCTTGTGTTGTTGTAAGGTTTAATTTTAATTTCCTTCCTCATCTATCTGAAATTCAGGTATCCTTTGATGGAGGATGGGCAGTGAGGAGGAACAGGGCAGAAAAAAATAATGAAAATATCTCTAAACCAGACTTGCAAATAGAACACCTTTTCTACAGTAGCACTACTGTTGAAACTCTGGGAGAAATGTAATGGTCTGCATTGTTTCCTTGCATTTATTCACTGGAATAACTTTTACCTCCATTCACCGCAGTTGTGACCGATGCTGGTGTATTTGTCCTTGATATGGCAGCAAAGATTGATGCCACAGCTGACTACATCTGTAAGAGTAAATGGGGAGATGTGGATTTCCCACCACCGTTTGGGAGGGAAGCTTACCCTGAGGTAAGTGCTGATGTATGGGATACAGTGTGATTTCTTTTTTTCAAATGGATGCTGGCGTCACTGCACAGTTATCTCTCGAGTGTTCCAACAAAGTAATTAGATGGGTCGTTTTTTGTACAGTGTGTGCAGGAGGGTTTCCTGACACAATATGTTGACAGGCCAACAAGAGGCGAGGCCACGTTGGATTTGGTTTTGGGTAATGAACCAGGCCAGGTTTTGGATTTGGAGGTAGGAGAGCACTTTGGGGACAGTGACCACAATTTGGTGATGTTTACGTTAATGATGGAAAGGGATAAGTATACACCGCAGGGCAAGAGTTATAGCTGGGGGAAGGGCAATTATGATGCCATTAGACGTGACTTGGGGGGCGGGGGGGGGATAAGGTGGAGAAGTAGGCTGCAAGTGTTGGGCACACTGGATAAGTGGAGCTTGTTCAAGGATCAGCTACTGCGTGTTCTTGATAAGTAAGTACCGGTCAGGCAGGGAGGAAGGCCTCGAGCGAGGGAACCGTGGTTTACCAAAGAAGTGGAATCTCTTGTTAAGAGGAAGAAGGAGGCCTATGTGAAGATGAGGTGTGAAGTTTCAGTTGGGGCGATGGATAGTTACAAGGTAGTGAGGAAGGATCTAAAGAGAGAGCTAAGACGAGCAAGGAGGGGACATGAGAAGTATTTGGCAGGTAGGATCAAGGAAAACCCAAAAGCTTTCTATAGGTATGTCAGGAATAAGCGAATGACTAGGGAAAGAGTAGGACCAGTCAAGGACAGGGATCGGAAGTTGTGTGTGGAGTCTGAAAAGATAGGCGCGATACTAAATGAATATTTTTCGTCAGTATTCACTCAGGAAAAAGATAATGTTGTGGAGGAGAATGCTGAGACCCAGGCTAATAGAATAGATGGCATTGAGGTACGTAGGGAAGAGGTGTTGGCAATTCTGGACAGGCTGAAAATAGATAAGTCCCCGGGCCCTGATGGGATTTATCCTAGGATTCTCTGGGAGGCCAGGGAAGAGATTGCTGGACCTTTGGCTTTGATTTTTATGTCATCATTGGCTACAGGAATAGTGCCAGAGGACTGGAGGATAGCAAATGTGGTCCCTTTGTTCAAAAAGGGGAGCAGAGACAACCCCGGCAACTATAGACCGGTGAGCCTCACGTCTGTAGTGGGTAAAGTCTTGGAGGGGATTATAAGAGACAAGATTTATAATCATCTAGATAGGAATAATATGATCAGGGATAGTCAGCATGGCTTTGTGAAGGGTAGGTCATGCCTCACAAACCTTATCGAGTTCTTTGAGAAGGTGACTGAACAGGTCGACGAGGGTAGAGCAGTTGATGTGGTGTATATGGATTTCAGCAAAGCGTTTGATAAGGTTCCCCACGGTAGGCTATTGCAGAAAATACGGAGGCTGGGGATTGAGGGTGATTTAGAGATGTGGATCAGAAATTGGCTATCTGAAAGAAGACAGAGGGTGGTGGTTGATGGGAAATGTTCAGAATGGAGTACAGTCACAAGTGGAGTACCACAAGGATCTGTTCTGGGGCCGTTGCTGTTTGTCATTTTTATCAATGACCTAGAGGAAGGCGCAGAAGGGTGGGTGAGTAAATTTGCAGACGATACTAAAGTCGGTGGTGTTGTCGATAGTGTGGAAGGATGTAGCAGGTTACAGAGGGATATAGATAAGCTGCAGAGCTGGGCTGAGAGGTGGCAAATGGAGTTTAATGTAGAGAAGTGTGAGGTGATTCACTTTGGAAGGAATAACAGGAATGCGGAATATTTGGCTAATGGTAAAGTTCTTGGAAGTGTGGATGAGCAGAGGGATCTAGGTGTCCGTGTACATAGATCCCTGAAAGTTGCCACCCAGGTTGATAGGGTTGTGAAGAAGGCCTATGGAGTGTTGGCCTTTATTGGTAGAGGGATTGAGTTCCGGAGTCAGGAGGTCATGTTGCAGCTGTACAGAACTCTGGTACGGCCGCATTTGGAGTATTGCGTACAGTTCTGGTCACCGCATTATAGGAAGGACGTGGAGGCTTTGGAGCGGGTGCAGAGGAGATTTACCAGGATGTTGCCTGGTATGGAGGGAAAATCTTATGAGGAAAGGCTGATGGACTTGAGGTTGTTTTCGTTGGAGAGAAGAAGGTTAAGAGGAGACTTAATAGAGGCATAAAAAATGATCAGGAGGTTGGATAGGGTGGACAGTGAGAGCCTTCTCCCGCGGATGGAAATGGCTGGCACGAGGGGACATAGCTTTAAACTGAGGGGTAATAGATATAGGACAGAGGTCAGAGGTAGGTTCTTTACGCAAAGAGTAGTGAGGCCGTGGAATGCCCTACCTGCTACAGTAGTGAACTCGCCAACATTGAGGGCATTTAAAAGTTTATTGGATAAACATATGGATGATAATGGCATAGTGTAGGTTAGATGGCTTTTGTTTCGGTGCAACATCGTGGGCCGAAGGGCCTGTACTGCGCTGTATCGTTCTATGTTCTAATCTTGATGTACGCCTTGTGCAGATGGCTTGTTTATGTGAAAATGACAGCTGTCCTTGTTTGATGATGGCCCTTGGACAATTTACTTATTGCCCCTGTTAATGTTTATATCAGATATAATTACCAATTTTCCTGTTTCATTAGCAAGCCTACAAGGGCCTCATAACCACATCCTTTTTGCTTTACGATAAGCTTCAACTGGCGCGAGGGCACTTGTCATCAAAACTCTCGACCAGCTGTTGCTCAAGAGATCTGCTATCTGATGGTATAGATTAAGGTAGTGCAGAGTGGCTTTTGCTAATTTTGAGGCTTGTATCCAAACAATGTCTCATTTGGTTAGGTTGATTCAGAGGGATGCTGAACATCTGACATTTATTAACCTGGCATTAGCATCTGTTAATTCTCCTTGTAAGCAAGCACAATTGGCATGAAATTGATTAGAAGCATCCTGTTCATTCAACAGAATCCTGTCAAAATATGGTCCACAATTGGCATTAATTTAATGCTTTGCTAATTGCCTTAGGCTTGAGGCCCCCTTTTAGTTCTCCGAGCAAAATATCCCAACTTTCCCCCATCCAGATTCTTTGTCCTGGTTTCAGAGCTGGATGTTGTTCTTGAATTGGGATGATGAGGCAGACATTGAAAAAATGACTGCATGATTTGACTGACCATCCAATGTGTTTGATTTCCTTACTGTAGATTCTCCACATGTAGAGCTCCTTCCTCCTCTTGGTTACATTTTATCTGTCACTTGGAACTATGTTAAGTGACATGAGGATTAAAAACAATAATAGACCAGGGTTGCAGAGAGTTGCTGAAGTTTGTCATCTTTCAGCATGTTTAAGTATGGGGAAAAGGAGGCGTAGTGGTATTGTCACTAGACTAGTAATTCAGAGACCCAAGATAACGATCTAGGGACCCGGGTTCGAATCCCACCACGGCATATCTGGAATTAAAAGTCTATTGATGACCGTGAAATCATTGTCGATTGTCGTAAAAACCCATCTGGTTTACTAATGTCCTTTGGGGAAGGAAATCTGCTACCCTTACCTGATCTGGCCTACACGTGATTCCAGACCCACAGCAATGCGGTTGACTCTTAAATGACCTCTGAAATGGACTAGCAAGCCACTTAGTTGTATTCAACCGCTCAGACAATGTCCCAGACACCACCCTCACCTTTCCTGGGTATGTCCTGTCTCACCGGCCAGACAGACCAAGCCGAGGCGTCGGCACAGTGGTGTACAGTCGGGAGGGAGATGCCCTGGGAGTCCTCAACATCGACTTTGGACCCCATGGAGTCTCATGGCTTCAGGTTAAACTATGGGCAAGGAAACCACCTGCTGATTACCATGATTCATCAGTTGATGAATCCGTACTCCTCCATGTTGAACACCACTTGGAGGAAGCACTGAGGGTGGCAAGAGCACATAATATGCTCTGGGTGGGGGACTTCAATGGTCATCACTAAGTGTGGCCAAAGGACATAGCTGAGAGACTGGGACTGAGGTGGTGAGGGAACCAACAAGAGGGAAAATCATACTTGACCTCCTCCTCACCAACCTACCTGCTGCAGATGCATCTGTCCATGACAGTATCGGTAGAAGTGACTACCGCACAGTCCTTGTGGAGACAAGTCCCGTCTTCACATTGAGGATACCCTCCATCGTGCTGTGTGGCACTACCACCGCGCTAAATGGGATAGACTTTGAACAGATCTAGAAACTCAAGATTGGGCATCTTGAGGTGCTGTGGGCCATCAGCAGCAGAATTGTATTCAGCCACAATCTGTAACCTCATGGCCTGGCATATCCCCCACTCTGCCATTACCACCCAGCCTGGGGATCAACCCTGGTTTAATGAAGAATATGTCAGGAGATACACCAGGCATACAGAAAAATGAGGTGTCGACCTGGTGAAGTTACAGCACAGGACTACTTGTGTGCCAAACAGCAAGTAATAGAGTTAAGTGATTCCACAAGCAATACATCAGATCTAAGCTCTGCAGTCCTGCCACATCCAGCCATGAATGGTGGTGGACTATTAAACACCTCATTGGAGGAGGAGGCTCCTTAAATATCCCCATCCTCTATGATGGAGGAGCCCAACACAGATGTGCAAAAGACGAGGCTGAGACATTTACAACAATCTTCAGCCAGAGGTGCCGAGTGGTGATCAATCTCGGTCTCCTCCAGAAGTCCCCAGCATCACAGTTGTCAGTCTTCAACCAATACGATTCACTCCACGTGATCTCAAGAAACGGCTGAAGGCACTGGATACTGCAAAGGCTGACAATGTTCCGGCATTGGTACTTGAGACTTGTGCTCCAGAACTTGCCGCACCCCTAGCTAAACTGTTCTAGTACAGCTACAACATTGGCATCTACCCGGCAAGGTGTGTCCTGTACACCAGAAATCAACCCAGCCAATTGCCGCCCTATCGGTCTACTCTCCATCAGCAAAGTGATGGAAGGAGTCCTCAACAGTGCTATCAAGTGGCACTTACTCGGCAATAACCTGCTCGGGAAGCTCCATTTGGGTTCCGCCAGGGTCAATCAGCTCCTGATCTCATTACAGCCTTGGTTCAAACATGGACAAAAGTGCTGAATGCCAGAGGTGGGGTGAGAGTGACTGCCCTTGACATCAAGGCACCATTTGACCAAGTATGGCATCAAGGAGCCCTAGCTAAACTGGAGTCAATGGGAATCGGGGGGAGTAAACTCGCCGTTGGTTGGAGTCATACCTGACACAGATGGTTGTGGTGGTTGGAGGTCAATCATCTCAACTCCAGGACATCACTGTAGGAGTTCGTCGGGGTAATGTCCTAGGCCCAACCATCTTCAGCTGCTTCATCAATGACCTGCCTACCATCAAAACGTTAGAAGTGGGGATGTTTGTGGATGACAGCACAATGCTCAGCACCATTCGCGACTCAGATAATGAAGCAGTCCCTGTCCAAATGCAGCAAGAGCTGGACAATGTCCCGGTATTTGTACTGTTAATAATTGGACTTAGTTGTGGCATGTTTCATGGGCAATTAACATGAAAATGTAACAATTTTATGGAGCTTGTGGGCAAAATGTGCTTTTGTGAACCTAATGGCAAGAGTGGGGCAAATCGGCCACCAACTTGTGACCATAAGACATAGGAGCAGAATTAGGCCACTCGGCCCATCGAGTCTGCTCCGACAAATGAGAATTCTCGGAGTATTTCTTCCTCGCTTCAGCATTTATAGATGTGCATCAATATTCTATCAGACCGATCTGGTCGAGTGGTTATTTTGGTCATGTTTGTTTTGTCTTCAGGCTGTGATCTGTTGTTGAGTGGTTGCACTGTATTGGAACACTGAATATGAGAACCTTACTGTACATTCGGCAAACTGAGGGTTGGCAATGACTATTTTGTGTTTGATGCCTTTACTGTTACAGGAAGCTTATATTGCTGACCTTGATGCAAAGAGTGGAGCCAGTCTGAAGCTTACGATACTCAACCCTAAGGGCAGGATTTGGACAATGGTAGCTGGAGGAGGTGCCTCTGTTGTGTACAGGTATTGCTTACTCTCCATGGACTGAATCCAGGCGCCTTAGCTTTAAAACACAAAATGCATCAATCTATCCTCTTGAGCACTGGTACACGGTTCCTGTCCTGATTAAATTCAGGGAATGGATGCTGAACGTTTAACTTTGTGAAAGCAAGGAAAGGTTTAGGAAATTTCCTTACTGTGTTCTGCTTTGATTTGAACATTTTTGTTTTTTTGTTGCTCAAAATTAATGTCTAGTAAAAGTTAGGTTAAGCAGCGTCTGTGGAGAGTTAATGTTTCAAGTCCATCGACTTCATAGTATCCCTACAGTGCAGAAGGAGGCTGTTCAACCCATTGAGTCTGCACCGACCCTTTGAAAGAGCACCATACTTAAGTACCTGACCTAACCTTTTGGACACTAAGGGGAATTTAGCATGGCCAATTCACCTCACCACATCTTTGGACTGGGGGAGGAAACTGTGTACTCGGAGGAAATCAACGCAGACACGGAGAACATGCAGACTCCGCACAGATAGTGACCCAAGCCAGGGATCAAACCTGGGAACCTGGCGCTGTGAAGCAACAGTGCTAATCACTGTTTTGGGTTGTGGATGTGAAACCCACGCAAACACGGGGCGAATGTGCAAACTCCACACAGACAGTGACCCAGAGCCGAGATTGATTTGACTTTTATATTGGCTGGGCTATTAACTGTTTTCCTTACTATTGATCACAGTGACACAATCTGTGACCTTGGAGGAGTGAATGAGTTGGCAAATTATGGCGAGTACTCTGGCGCCCCCAGCGAGCAGCAGACCTATGACTATGCTAAGACCATTCTGTCTCTCATGACCAGAGAGCAACACTCAGAAGGTGAGAACAAAAGGGATTGAAATTGTTTTGTTACTGCTCGAACTCAAAATACAACATTTGAGAGGAGCACAGTTCTTCAACTAACTATAACATTGTGATACTTCTCTCTGCTGTTTTCACTCACTGCATTATACATGCTAAATCTCCAATGGCTCTCTTATTATCCAGTAACGTTGGTTCTCTCCTCCTTTTTATATGTATATGCTGATCTTAAGAAACATCATCCTGGGAAACATAATTAGTTTCCATAAGTGCTGCTAGCACTTAGCGCTTCTTCACCATCTGCATTGATTCTCAGGGCATTGTTGGCCTCTTCCATCCTCTATTAACATTAAGATAAGGTTGGGCCAAATATTTTCTCGTTTGTGAGGATGTGGGTGTCGCTGGCTATACCAGCATTGCCCATCCATAATTGCCATTGAGAAGGTAGTGGTGAGCTGCCATCTTAAACCATTGCAGCTCATGTTGTAGGAATAACCACAGTGCTATTAGGATGGGAGTTCCAGGATTTTGACCGAGCATCAATGAAGGAAGGTGATATAATTCCAAGTCAGGATGTTGTGGCTTGGAGGAGAACTTGCAGGTGGTGGTGTTCCCATGCATCTGCTGCCCTAGTCCTTCTCGCTGGTAGAGGATAGCAGAGGCACTGGTCTCAGTCTTCCTTAGGTTCAGGTGGTTAATGAGGACTGGAGAATTACAAACGTTACGCCCTTGTTCAAAAAGGGAGTGTGGATAAGCCCAACAACTACAGGCCAGTCAGTTCAACTTTGGTGGGGAATCATCTAGAAACTATAATTTGCGACAATGTTTATAGTCACGTGGAGCAATGTAGGTTAATTAAGAAATGCCAGCATAGGGTTCTTAAGGGAAAATCATGTTTAGCTAACTTGCTGGAGTTTTTTTGTAGATGTAACAGAATTATGAGGGCAATGTTGTTGCCATGAATTTGTACATGGGACTTCTAAAAGGCATTGATAACAGTGCCACACAACATATGAGCGAAGTCATAGTTCATGGAATAATAGTTGCATGGATATGGAATTGGCTGAGTGGTAGGAAACAGTTGTTGGGTGCAAAACTCGGAAGCCTTGTGAACTTTGTGGGGGATAGCGTAGAATTCCAAAGGACATGGAGAAGTTGATGGAATGGGAAAGCAGGTGACAATGAAGTTAAATGCCAAGAAATGTGAAGTGATTCATTTTGGTAGAAAGAACATGGAAATACGTATAAAATAAGAGTTAGAACGCTAAAAGGGCTCCAGGGGCAGAGGGATCTGGGTGTGTATGTGCACGTAAATCATTGAAGGTGGCAGGATAGTTTGAGAAAGCATACAGTATCTTGTGTTTTATTAATATGGGCTTATGTTGAACTTGTGTAAGACACTCGTTCAGCCATAAGTATCGCATCTAGTTGTGAGCACCACACTTACAAAGAACAAAGAACAAAGAAATGTACAGCACAGGAACAGGCCCTTCGGCCCTCCAAGCCCGTGCCGACCATACTGCCCGACTAAACTACAATCTTCTACACTTCCTGGGTCCGTATCCTTCTATTCCCATCCTATTCATATATTTGTCAAGATGCCCCTTAAATGTCCCTATCGTCCCTGCCTCCACTACCTCCTCCGGTAGTGAGTTCCAGGCACCCACTACCCTCTGCGTAAAAAACTTGCCTCGTACATCTACTCTAAACTTTGCCCCTCTCACCTTAAACCTATGCCCCCTAGTAATTGACCCCTCTACCCTGGGGAAAAGCCTCTGACTATCCACTCTGTCTATGCCCCTCATAATTTTGTATACCTCTATCAGGTCGCCCCTCAACCTCCTTCGTTCCAGTGAGAACAAACCGAGTTTATTCAATCGCTCCTCATAGCTTATGCCCTCCATACCAGGCAACATTCTGGTAAATCTCTTCTGCACCCTCTCTAAAGCCTCCACATCCTTCTGGTAGTGTGGCGACCAGAATTGAACACTATACTCCAAGTGTGGCCTAACTAAGGTTCTATACAGCTGCAACATGACTTGCCAATTCTTATACTCAATGCCCCGGCCAATGAAGGCAAGCATGCCGTATGCCTTCTTGACTACCTTCTCCACCTGTGTAGCCCCTTTCAGTGATCTGTGGACCTGTACTCCTAGATCTCTTTGACTTTCAATACTCTTGAGGGTTCTACCATTCACCATTCACTTCAGGAGGATGTGCAGGCATTGGAGAGAATGCAGTAAAGATTCATGAGAATGGATCCTAGCATTGATTCTCAGGGCATTGCAGGTAGATTGGAGAAGTTAGGACTTTTCCTCAGAAAAGAAGACCCAAGAGGATTTGATATTGGTATTGAGAATCGAGAGGCTCTGGCGAGAGTGGATGGGGAAACCGCACTGGTGGAAGGATTGAGAACAATAGAGCACAGATTTAAAATAATTAGTAAGAGGACCTGGGGTGTTGAAACCGACCACATGCACTTTACAATGAACACACAGCTCCTCTCCAAAGTTCAATGTCCTCGCACTCCTCCCAGTCCATGTCTGTATGTCACCCCACAACGTGTACTTTTGCACTATCCTTCCTCTTCTCTGAGTCCGTCTTTGTCCTTTGTGCTGTGTAATGTTTATCTTTTATGCAAGAGGCATTATAAATAGCCAGGTAGTTATATCAGCTTTCTTTTAACTGACTCCTTTATCTTGCCTGAATAGCTTATTCAATTTTATTTAGGAAAAATCCTCATTATTGGAGGCAGCATCGCTAACTTCACGAACGTAGCAGCAACATTTAAGGTAATTAGTCATTCCTCCCTCCCTCAGACCCAACTATTTACATCTACAATAATACTTACTTTTCTGAACTTTTCAGATTGGTTGGTGGATTGATTTGGTGGGTGAAGCTTGGCACATGTGGAGGACCAGAATGCATGAAGCAAGTGGCTGGTGTGGGGGGCAGGTAGCTTGTGGGGGACATTGGTGGAGGAAGAAAAGAGTGGAAGATGAAAAGGGCCCAACAGCAAGGTTATCCTGGTTGGGGAGTGGTGTTTGGCAGGGTTGCTGGAGAGAAAAAGACAATGCAAGTTAAGGGGAGCCCAACAACCCGGCTTGGGTCACTGTCTGTGTGGAGTCTGCACATTCTCCCCGTGTCTGCGTGGGTTTCCTCCGGGTACTCCGGTTTCCTCACAGTCCAAAGATGTGCAGGGTAGGTGGATTGGCCATGCTAAATTGCCCTTTGTGTCCAAAATTTCCCTTAGTGTTGGGTGGGGCTACTGTGTTATGGGGATAGGATGGAGGTGTGGACATTCCAAGAGGGTGCTCTTTCCAAGAGCCGGTGCAGACTCGATGGGCCGAATGGCCTCCTTCTGCACTGTAATATTTTTTTCTTTCTATGAACAAGGATTCCCTGGCTGGAGGGACTGAGGAAGAGGAGTGACATGTAATACGAATATCTTGGGAAGTATGGAATGGGGGGGGGGAACGGGGGAAGGCATGGGAGGTGATGGGGATGGTGGAGAGGGATAGAAACAGGAGGGGGGAGGGGAAGGCAGGGGATTGGAGAAGAGGGAGGAATGCCTTTACAACAGGAGTAGGTGATTTGGCCTGTCGAGACCGCTCTGCCATTCAGTTAGACCATGGCTGATCATCTACCCCAATGCCTCTTTCCTGCGCTACCCCCATATCCTTTGATGTCACTAGTGTCCAGAAATCGATCGATATGTCCTAACTTGCTGAGTGAGAATTTCCACAGCCCTCTAGGGTAGAGAATTCCAAAGCATCTCAGTCTTAAATGGCCTGCCCCTTATTCTGACACACTGCCCTCTGGTTCTGGAATCTGAAGCCAGGGGAACATCCCATCTACACCTGTCCCCTCATGCCCTGCAAGAGCTTCCAGTTTTAATGAGATCACCTCTCATTCTTCGAAACTCCAGAGGATACAGGCCCAGTTTGCTCAATCTCTCCTTGTGTGATCCTGCCATCTCGGGGAATAGCCTGGTGACCTCCATCGCACTACTTTGGCAAATAAATCCTTCCTTTGATAAGGAGACCAAAGCTTTGCACAGTACTCTGGAACTTGGCATGGTGAACAAAATGTATGAGGTATGGGAGGGATAGATTGCCGGAATTGCAGTGGGACTGATCCAGGAAGATGCCCCTTTCATCCATGTTAAGGACTATGGCTGAGTCCCTGTTCAACTTTGAGAGTCACTGTTTAGTTCCAGCATATCTGATCGATTGAATTTTGAGGATACTTTTCAAGATGTCAGCTAAGCTAGGGGCAGCACCGAGGTCCCAGGTTCGATCCCGGCTCTGGGTCACTGTCCGTGTGGAGTTTGCACATTCTCCCTATGTTCACGTGTGTTTCACCCCCACAACCCAAAAGCTGTGCAGGCTAGGTGGATTGGCCACACTAAATTGCCCCATAATTGGAAAAAATGAATTTGATACACTCAGTTTTTAAAAAAATATTTTTAAAATGTCAGCTAAGCTGCTGCTTTTAGAAAGGGGAGGGATGGCATCAAGGGGACAGCATGGGAATGATGGAATGGGATGGCTAAGGATGACTGGATGGAGATGAAATGGGAGAGTGGGAAGAATGGAATAGCGCGGGATCGGAATAGCCGGGGAGGGGTGGATGGGATGATATTGGTTGGGTGTACCAATTTCACTGCAAATTTCTTGCGGGAAGAATATGTTTGGGATGTCACTGGAAGAAGGATATGTTATTGGAGCAGTGATAGGAAGGATAGCGATGGTATGGGAAGGGGAGATGTGATGGTGGAATCTGTTCAGCGTAATTTGATTGCAAATATTTGCAACTTTCTGCTAGTTGATATGTTTTGTGTAAAATAATTCTGCCTAGTGATCCGGTTGATCCTTAATTGATCACATGGCAATACAGATGAGGCTGACCCAACTTTGTTCATCTCGAAAGAATCTCAACTCCTCCGAAATTCAGCTGTTTTAGATCATTCCAGGATATTTAGTCTGCTGGGGCTGATGGAACGGGCTCATTTTATATCTTTGTCAAACATCAAGTCTATATCAAACGTGAATAAAGGATGCTGAAAAATCTCAGTAGATCTGGCAGCATCTGTGAGGAGAGAGTTAACATTAACTCTTGTTTTCTCTGCTTGCAGACGCTGCCAGACCTGCTGCATTTCCCCCGCATCCGTTCTTGTTTCAGATTCCAGTACCTGCAGTATTTTGCTTATTCGAGTAAATTTCCACAGCTGTCCATTTATCTCTCGCTACTATAGCTATTAATTACTGGACTGATGTCCTTTTGCCTCTTGGCATTCCTTCTGTCTTTTTCTAGGTTACAACCCTTTTGAGCTAGCAAACTGCCAGAATGAAATAAATTTCAACGGCAGCGATTAAACTAATGGATTCTTATAAGATGCCTGGCTGACTTGCATGAGAAAGGAGGAAAGCACTTTCAATGCTAAGGGCACCTTCTGAAACATTACTACGGATTTCAATGTCTGTGCCGCATTATGATATCACTCAAAACAGGTCTTTAATTGCCCTCTGAGTCACCTTACTGACTATCTGATGGTGAAGCTGGTTTGTTATGTTCCAAAGTGGTCCATACCTGACTGACCAATATGTTTCTGACTAAAAATTGGTATCTTTCCTGCTCTTTTAAGTACTGATCCCACCACTTGCAGAAGTCAATGAAACGCCCGGTCTGATGATATCAATTGTCACAAGATGACTTAAATTAATACTGCAATGAAGTTACTGTGAAAAGCCCCTAGTCGCCCCACTCCAGCGCCTGTTCGGGTACACAAAGGGAGAATTCCGAATGTCCAAATTACCTAACAGCATGTCTTTCGGGACTTGTGGGAGGAAACCGGAGAGCCCGGGGGAAACCCACGCAGACACTGGGAGAACGTGCAGACCCTGCACAGTCACCCAAGCCAGAAATTGAACCTGGGACCCTGGAGCTGTGAAGTAAAATGCTAACCAGTGTGCTCAAGTGCTGCCTTATAATGACAGTAATCCCTGTGTTCTTGGGAAAACAGCTAAACATTCTTGACTTGAAAGAATTAAAGGAGCAAACAATCTTTCCCCGTAAAATCTCTTGCTTAAATTGGCATTATACTGAAGCTGAAACCTCCTGATGCCTTGTTAATCTTTTTCCTTTCATAGGGCATAGTTCGTGCAATCAAGGACTACCAAACCCCGCTGCAGAACCATAACGTGTCTATTTTTGTCAGGAGAGGTGGACCCAATTACCAAGAGGGTCTCCGTGTGATGGGTGAAGTTGGTGAGGTTTGATTTTTTTAAAAAGCAGAAATCCAAGCCATCTACCCATGAGGTAGTTAGATACTTCAAACAACATACAGCACCAAATAAAGAGTTAGAAAGCCATTAGTCAAATTGGTGCCTCTTGGGGCAGCGCAGTGGTTGGCACGGCTCCCTTACAGCAACGAGGATCCGGGTTCGATCCTGGCCTCAGGTCACTGTCCGTGTGGAGTTTGCACATTCTCCCCATGTCTACGTGTATCTCACCCCCACAACCCAAAGATGTGCAGGGTAGGTGAATTGGCCATGCTAAATTGCCCCTTAATTTGGAAAAAAAGAATTTGAGTACTCCATTTTTTTTTTTTAATTGGTGCCTCTTCTTACAATTTTTTTTAACCATTATGGGATGTGGATATCAGGACTGCATTTATTGCCCATTCCTAATTTCCCCTGAGAATGTGGTGGTGTGCAACTGCAGTCTGTGGTGTAGTTACTCCCAGTGCTAGAGGGTGTTCCAGGATTTTGACCCACTGACAGTGAAGGAACAGTGATATATTTCCAAGTCAGTGTGGTGAGTGGCTTGGAGGGGAACATCCAGTTGGTGTGTTTGCCGTGCTTGCCCTTTGAGAAGATAGTGGCCATGTTTTCGAAGGTGCTGTATAAGGAACCTTGGTGAATTTCTGCAGTGCATCATATATATAGTACACATGGCTGCCACTATGTGGTGGAGGAGGAGAGAGCGTATGTTTGTGGGTGAGATGCTAATCAAACAGGCTGCTTTCCACCTGGATGGTGGCGAGCTTCTTGTGTTATTGGAGCCGCACTCATCCAGGCAAGTGGATAGTATTTTGTCACCCTCCTGACTTGTAGGTGGTGGACAGACTTTGGGACTCACTGCCTTTGATCTGCTCTTGTAGTCACAGTATTTATATGGCTAGTTCAATTCAGTTTCTGGCCAGTGGTAACTTTCGGGATGTTGGAGGAATTCAACAGTGGTTATGCCATTGAATGTCATGGGGCAATGGTTTGATTCTCTCTTGTTGGAGTTGGTAATTGCCTGGCACTTGTGTGGTGTGGATGTTAGTTGCCACTTGTCATCCCAAGTCTGGATATTGTCCAGGTCTTGCATTTGGACATGAACAGCTTCAGTATCTGAGGAGTCGAGAATGGTGCTGAATATTGTGTAGCCATCGGCAAATATCCCCACTTTGACTTTGTGAGGGAAGAAATATAATTGATGAAGCAGCTGAAGGTGGTTGGGTCTCAGACAACCTGTTGGTCTGTAACTCTGATTCCTTCAGCAGGTCTTCCATACAATCTGGCTGACTTTGCCCATATGAGGCATCTTTGCAAAGTTGTGTTTTGAAAAATAATTAATGTGATTTAGGCGTTTCTGGCTATGCCGTCATTTATTGCCCATCCCTAATTGCCCTTGAGAAGATGGTGGTGAGCTGCTAACCTGAACCACTGCAGTTCCTGTGGTGTTGGTTATGCAAGATGTTCTTCGGGAGGGAGTTTCAGGACTTTGACCCAGTGACAATGAAGGAATGGCGATTATATTTACAAATCAGGATGATGTGTGACTTGAAGGGGAACCTCCAGGTAGTGGTGCTCCTCGATGTCTGCTGTCCTTGGCCTTCTAAATGGTAGTGGTCTTGATTTGGGAGGTACTGCCCAAGGAAGTTGCTGTAGGATCTAGAAGCGACGAGACCTGTCCACAGTGGGGATGGCAAAAGACCAATCCAGGATGTTAAAACTGACCCAGAGAAAGGGAGGATGTGGAGGAAAAGAAATTGCAGTAAAGACCATAACACCGTGGGAAGTATAGAACGTGTTTAAATCTATCCATGTTCCGTCAGTGCTGTATGTCTGTTCCAGTTTGGAAGATGAGGGAGAGCAGATTAGATTTTTTTCTCTGACTCCCCTCAAATGGGATGTGTTCCTATCAACTCTTCATATTTCTATCCTTAGCCCCTTCTCCTCTAGCACATTAGAGAGGCTCATTTTCATTTGTACCAAAAGGTTATTTAGTTCCATCTGTTCTAATCCTAATTGTTTAACCTTGTTTCCCAGGGAAAACAACTGGAATTCCAATCTACGTTTTTGGAACAGAAACGCACATGACAGCCATTGTGGGAATGGCACTTGGTCACCGAGCCATTCCTGACCAGCCACCAATGGCTTCCCACACCGCTAACTTCCTACTAAATGCAAGTGGCAGTCCCTCAGTAAGTGTGGTAGCTTAAAACCAGGAGTAATCAAATTGATTAAGGTGATAAAGGATTTGATGGGGATAGGAAGAGGTGGAAAATTTGTGAGCAAAGGGGTATGATAATATTAGAGCTAGGGGTTGTATCAATAGTATCTCACCCAAATGGTAGCTGAAATCTGGAAGTATAACAGAGTTCTGTTGGGCACAGATAGTAAGGAACATGGAAGCAAAGTGGGTGAAAGAGTTGAGATATATCTCAGCTGTTCATAGAATGGCTGAACAGGTTGCTTGTTTCTCGCTCTGAGGAACAAGCTGAAAGAAAATGTGATGTATTGTGTTTCTGGGGAATTCGATTAGGTTCTTGATTAATAAGGGGATATGGGGTTATGGGGAGAAGGCAGGAGAATGGGGATGAGAAAATATCAGCCATGATTGAATGGCAGAGCAGACTTGATGGGCTGAATGGCCTAATTCTGCTGCTATGTTTTATGATCTTATGGAATAGTGCAGCATGTGTCGAGTATTTACGGGGCAAGACTCTCCAAGGTGGCGCCGGACCGTGGCGACACTCTGCGAGCTCTCCCAAACAGATCCTCTTTTTACATCTCTTATAATCGTACAAATCTTTTAGAATTTAATTCTAACACTAACATTATCACTAACCTTTATTGTGTACCTTGTGTTGCCCTATTATGTATTTTTATTTTATTTTCATGTACTAAATGATCTGTTTGAGCTGCTCACAGAAAAATTCTTTTCACTGTACCTCGGTACACGTGAGAATAAACAAACCAATCCAAATTTGCATGTTGTCCGGTTGTTTGTACCGCAGTGAATGATGCACAGGTTGCTGATGACTGCTGCATCCCAAATCGAGCTGTAGATTAACTTTTGTTTCTCATTTCCTTCCAGACCCCAGCCCCTAGTAGAACTGCTTCTTTCTCGGATTCAAAATCTGAGGATACCAAGAGAACATCAAGGAGCCTGAAACACACAATTCCACATGGTAATCAATAAACTTACCCATGAAGGCAGGCTGTAGCTAAAACCTCGCCTAGCACATGTATATCTTACATAAGAGTCAAACCTTTGTTAAAGGGGAATTGCCAAATTCCAAATTAATGCATTTTATGAATGAATTGCCCCCATAGCCAGTTCCATTTTATTGTTTATTTAAGAATGCTGTTAATTTGCTGCAGGCAACATTTGACTCCCGTGCACCGATTTCCCGCAGCCGGTTGTCAAGAGGTTACCACCAATAGTGCAAGTGTGCTTTCTCCTACCGAGTATACTGTCTCCTGCCTTTCACAGAACAATGTCAATTACATTACAGAAATTAATTCACTTTGCAAAACCCCTCTGTTCTGTCTGCTGGTGAGATCCTGATCTCTGTCACCTGTCCCATCAAACCGCTGACCCCATTCCCATTCTGGTCCCTCTGTTTTTCACCTTCTACGCTGCTTCAGAAGCTGGACATAACATCGAGGAACAGCACCGTATCTTTATGTAAAGCCATTGGCCTTATTGCTAACTTTGGTGCTCTAATCTTAACTACATCTTCTCTCTGGCAGGAGGCACTGATTGGGTGGGGGGGGGGGGGGGCGGGGGGGGGGGGGGGGAGCAAGTTTGTGCTTGGGTGGGGGTCCCTATTTTGGAACATCAAGGTGGTCAGTGCTCTGTGTCCACCTGCCTTTTTGTTAAGCTCCTTGCTCACAACATTGAGGTTAGCGAAACCGTGCTTCTCATTTGACCTACCTCATTCCCTGACTTCCTGAAGCTATTCGCATATTCTGCCTCTCTGATTTTGTGCAACCTATTGTCTCATGCTGATCACTCTGCCGTTTGATCATTTTTTTGTTTTCCATTTAAACACTTTACAGATTCAGTTTCTCTTTCTGCCTGCTTTTTTCTTTTCCTTTGTTTTTCAACGCTGTTCATTGATATTATATTCCAGTTTTTACAAAGGAACCATGCTCCAAAATATCTGATTGCCGTAGGTGCTAATTTCCTTTGCTGTTTTTTTAAATTTCAGTTTCCTTGCATTTAAACTTTCTATTCACTAATGTTTCACTGCCTGGAGGTCTGTGGGTTCCAAAGTAGGACGATATGTGGAAAGTGTATGCAATCCCAGGGTCTCTCTCCTTTGTACGCTTCAGATTTAAAGAATCAAGTTTTTTCTACTGGAAATGCTGAGATAAATATGGAAGAGCATTGATAAATCAAAGTAGTTTGGAGCCTGATGCTTTTCTAAAGAGGCGCACTCATATTTGACAATTTATTTTAATTTCCTTAAAATTCTGTTTGCCTCCTTGTGCCCAACCAGAGTGGTAAGCTATGAATTGAGATATTAAAATTAAAGCAAATACATTTTATTTGTAGTTGCTGCTGATTCTATGCAAGGTAAACAATCTGAATTGCTCTGTTCCTCTTGGGGATGGACAACATTTAAAGGGAGCTACTTTAAGCCAGTGGATGAGGTCTGCATCACTCCTTTGCAGCAGAGGATGGATAAAACTAGAGATGTGGTTTGGGTCTATTCCCGTGACAACCGTCAAAAGTAGATGGGGGTAACACAGTGGTTAGCACAGTTGCTTCACAGCTCCAGGGTCCCAGGTTCGAGTCCCGGCTTGGGTCACTGTTTGTGCGGAGTCTGCACGTTCTCCCCGTGTGTGCGTGGGTTTCCTCCGGGTGCTCTGGTTTCCTCCCATAGTCCAAAGATGTGCAGGTTAGGTTAATTGGCCATGCTAAATTGCCTTAGTGTCCCTAAAGATTGGGTGGGGTTACTGGGTTGCGGGGATACAAAGAACAAAGAAACGTACAGTACAGGAACAGGCCCTTCGGCCCTCCAAATCCGTGCCGACCATGCTGCCCGACTAAACTACAATCTTCTACATCTCCTGGGTCAGTATCCCTCCAGAATGTGTGGCGGTGTGGGTTTGGGTAGGGTGCTCTTGCCAAGGGCTGGTGCAGATTCGATGGACTGAATGGCCTCCTTCTGCACTGTAAATTCTATGATTCTATGTCTTGCACTGACCATGACTCATTCACCATGGTGCACTAAGACATTTCCTTGTGTTTGTCTGACATGTGACTTCACCCTCCGTCTCTCGGTATATAGATAAATCCAGTTGCTTCAGGGGCTCGCTATGCTTTTGTCGAAGTTCAAGCCTGAGGGACTGCCAATGGCAGCTCAGTGTCGGCAGTTTGCATCTTATTTATATGTGATGTATTTTTTTAAATTATGAAATAGTTTTTGCTGTGACTCTAGTTACATGTAGAATCTAAGAGGCCGACTTGGAAAATAGAAAGTTGGTCTTCTACATGTATAAATGCCATTCAAATGGCACCATCTCAAAAGCCAGATTATATGTAATCTTGGATAACTTTGTAATCATAGTACCACTTGATTTTTATTCCCTCGTGCATTCTCTTAGCGATTTGATCCCTGTGCTACTCATTAGTAACAGATTGGCAGACCGATTGGTTTATCCCTACAATCTGCTTCTTGTTGGCTCTCCAGTCTTCTGTTCATGCTAATGTTATTCCCTGCACCATGAGCTTTTATTGTGTCGTAACCTTTGGTATCTTGGTATCTTAGTCCATGATATGGCTTTTCTTCTAACAAAGCTGAGAGATGTTGCCTCTTTAGCCTTCCAAAACCAACTGCTTCTAGCAGAGCTGTAAATGCTGCATTCTCTCTCACTGCCCATTCCAACTGCCATCAAATTAGCTAAACTAAAATTTAAAACCTTCTCTACAAGGTCATGGTTGCTAAGCAACCACTGCTTATTTATTTACTCTTCACACCGTAGCCCCCCTCCAACCACAATAAAAAAACGTTTGAAACCAACCCCCACACATACAAACCTCTGTCCAGCATGAATCTTAACTATACTTTTACCCAGGGAAACAGTAAATTATACCCACTTAAAACAATACCTTCCTTATAGTGATTACCAACGCAAATATAAATCCCTTAAAACTACCATTATTTTCCTAAATCTGCCACTGCATCCCTATCGCCCTATCCCTTAACTTAATTTCCCAGTTCACTTTAGCAAGCTGTCTTCATAACCTTGTAATTTCCTGTATTCAAGTTTAAAACACTAGTCTTAGACCCACTCTTCTTATCCTTAAACTGAATGTAACATTCAATCATGTTATGATCACTGATACCTCGAGGGCCCTTCCTAATCACGTGTACCTGCATTCTATTTGCGATTCATGTACCAGGGCACCCAGATCTCTGTCTCTCCCTCATAGTGCTGTAATCTCTCTACTCAGATAAGGGGCGTCATTCTCCGACCCCCCCAGCGGGTTGGAGAATGGCCGTTGGCCGCCGTGAATCCTGACCCCGCCAGTTGCCGAAGTCTCCGGTACCGGAGATGGGGCGGGAATCGGGCTGCGCCGGTTGGCGGGCCCCCCCCGCTCAATTCTCCGGCCCGGATGGGCCAAAGTCCCGCCGAGAAATTGCCTGTCCCGCCGGCGTAAATTAAAGTAGGTATTTACCGGCGGGACAAGGCGGCGTGGGCGGGCTCCGGGGTCCTGGGGGGGGCGCAGGGCGATCTGACCCCGGGGGGTGCCCACGCGATCGGGGGCCACCGATCCGCGGACGGGCCTGTGCCGTGGGGGCACTCTTTCCCTTCCACCTCCGCAACGGCCTCCACCGTGGCGGAGGGGGAAGAGACTCTCCCCACTGCGCATGCGCAGCCCGGGGACACCCGGCTGACGCTCCCGCGCATGCGCCGCCCGTGGATGTCATTTCCGCGCCAGCTGGCGGGGCAACAAAGGCCGTTTCCGCCAGCTGGCGGGGCGGAAATCCTCCGGCGCCGGCCTAGCCCCTCAATGTTGGGGCTTGGCCCCCCAAAGATGCGGAGCATTCCGCACCTTTGGGGTGGCGCGATGCCCGTCTGATTGGCGCCGTTTTGGGCGCCAGTCAGCGGACATCGCGCCGTTGGGGGAGAATTTCGCCCACTATGTTGATTTTCTGGACTAGTTCAGAGACTTCTATGAAGTCCATGATCTAGTCACATTGCACATTATTAGGTCTGGAATAGCCTGCTTTCTGTTTGGCTCCAGGATCTGCTACTTTAAGAATCTTTCCTGAAAAGTCTATGAACTTATCTTCCAGGCTACCTTTGCCAATCTCATTTGCCCAATCTAAAAGGAGATTAGAATCACCCTCGAGTTTTGCAGCACTTTATTTTTTTACAAGCACCCATTATTTCTTCCCATATTCTCAGTCCTGCAGTGTAGTTATTGTTGTGGGTGTAGTGTACTCGTCCTCTAACTGACTTCTTACTGTTGCTATTCCTTATTTATACCCAGCCAATTCTACATCATGGCCTTCAGAACTAAGGCCACCTTACATTATTGTACTAATGTCATCCTTAAATAACAGAGCTATCTCACAACCGTGGCTTCCTGTTCTACCAAAATGTTAAGTACCCTTGAATATTCAGGTCTGAGTCTTGATCACCTCACAGCCATTACAGAGATGTGGCTATTTATTTCAATTTGAGCTGTCAATTCATCTGTTTCATTATGTATGCCACATGCATTCAGATACAGAGACATTATTTCTGCAAATTCTGGTCTCATCTGCTTGTGCATTCTTCTGCATGGTCTCGGGTGTCGCAGTGGTTACACTGCTGCCCCACGGGGCCTAGGACCGGGTTCGATCTGGCCCCGAGTCTCTGTCCGTCTGGAGTTTGCACACTTCCCCGTGTCTGCATGGGTATCACCCCCACAACCTAAAGATGAGCAGGGTAGGTGGATTGGCCACGTTAAATTGTCCCTTAATTGGAAAAAAAAGGGTATTCTAAATTTTAAAAAATAATGTTTGCAAAGTCTCCCTTTCTGCTGTGCTGTAATTATTATCATTTTGCTACCTTGCTCTATTATTTGGCCTTTCCCTTTAATCTACCACACCTCCCCTCACATGATCCCTCATCCCCAATGTCCATTTTAAAGCCCCCACAGCCACTTTAGTTATATGACTCACCAGAATCGTGTTCACCTAATTTAATTTGGTTCTGTAGTCCTTGATGTCCTTGATGTCCTTGCTACCCTTGCGTAACATTTACATCTGTTTTAAGATTTTTAATTGACCCCAGTCTCAACAGCTTTTTGGAGGTGGGACAATTGCAGGTTTCCATTACCCTTGGTGTACAGAAGTGCTTCCTGTTATCACTCGTGAATGACCTAGCTCTAATTTTACGGGATTGAACTCCACCCAAAATTTAGATGACATGTTATGTGAGCCTTGCTTTACTGGATCACTTTGAACGAAGATACTTAAAAGTAATTGGTTGACTTTCCAGGGTGGCTGATAATAGGATAGTCCTTTCAAAAAACTGGCACAGGCAAGATTGACTGAATGGTCTCCTTCTGTGCTGTTTAAGATTGTGATTCATATGACTTATTATTTGCCCAGCTCAGGCCACAATTCTTCACCCTCCTGTGTACAATTCCAAGTTGTATTAAATTTGGATTACTTTGGAAGCAGAGGGAAAAGCTGATTGATTATTAAACTGCCTTACAATGATGGATTTGTCCTAATTTCTTGGGCATATTGATAGCAGCTAGGGGAAAATGGGTATCACTTGATGTAGCTCTTTTCCAGAGGGAGAGGGTGTCCCATTAAGAGTGTCCCATTAAGGGTGTATCAGGTAGTGATATGTCAATGTCCTACTCTATGTGATGCATTTCTTTTGTTGGTGATCTCTCTCTTTGACAGAAGGAAGGGCAAGGCAAGAAAAGAAAAGAGGTAGGAGGGCTATGGATGGATAAATGTATGTTATGAAAGGTGTTTGGTTGCTATTTACTATGCTGCTTTCCAGCAGAGAGCTGTACCGTTTTTGCTTCATTTGATTTTGGAGATAAAATTAATCTGTGGGTAAATCCCTGGGGTGTTTATTTACCAGAGAGTCTGGGAATCAAAGGGATGAAACCCTCTTTGACGTATCCCTGTCTTGCATTTAAACAGTTGGCATGGAGCAGACGTTTTTTGAGTTTATAATATAATGAAGCATTAACTTCTTGCAGCTTGCTGTTTGTAGGGTGGTGTCACTGGAGCTATGTACAGCAAGGCGAGACCAGAATGACTCCATATTTTGGATCCAAGCTCTGCCCATTCATTGGGCACAGCTGGGATCCAACCAACTTGGCCTCCCTGCAGCAATGGCTGACTAATTCTCGGCTGCTTTTTATAGCCACATTTCTGCTTCCACAGCTGTGAGAGTCCTGAGGTTTGCACAAAGCAAGCCTGTCCAAAAGCTTTGTTTTCACTACAAATCCTGAAGAGCTTTGTCAACACTCTGATTTTAAAGCTGGCTCACCTTGTATCGCTTTTGCCTATTGATGCTAGTGAACAGTGTCTTGTGAGCTGCTGTTTGTTTCAACTCTGTTTAAAATTAAAACATGTATTATGAGACTTGATTTAACCTGATAGCCTATTGCCCCTTCAGACCTTCATGGAGCGAAAGGGAGAAAATATGACCAGGATGGAATGCCTGAACTTTTGTGAAGAGCTCAGATGACGATGCTTGTTTATTTTTAATTTCCCTTCCTTTTCATCCCTATGCTGTCTGGCAGGTGATTTGGACCATCGAGCCTGCTTCAGTGCTGTCACCAACGCTTCTTCCTGTATCGACATATTGACTTCAGCATTATTAGAATGCTCTTCACTCTACAGTCCCTCATTCCCTTGTGCCCCCAACATCGTCACTCCCTTTTCAGAAAAATTGGTGAATGGCAGTCGAGAAATAGATGGATTTAAGAAACTTACTATCTGAAATAAAACATAAAATGTTAGAAATACACAAGATCCATCAGCATCTGTCCATAGAGGACAGGTTAATGTTTTGTAAGACAGTCAGCCTGGAAGTTAAGTGATCTCTAGAAGACAGGACAGCTATCTCCCTTCCCTCTCCTCTCCACTTCAGTCTTCTCTATTTTGGACAGATTTATACAAGAATCTTTATTTCATTTGGTTAGCTTCACGTCCTTTTTGTCCTAATTAATTGTGCAGAGCAATTCAAGTTCCCCAGGCTGATGAAGTATAAACGGGGACCCCCAGCAAGTAAGCTTTATAAACAGTAAAAGAACTGGGTAGGTTGTGCTTCAAGGGCACCACCTGCTCTGTAAGGCTGAACAAAAGGAACTGAGGTAGGGAAGGAAGTGCATAGCAAAAGAGCGAGAGTCATGTATGCCAAGTCCTGTCACGGGGGACCGTCATGAGGGACTAGTACAGTCTTTCACAGGTTTTCCAAGCTTGTTTTGCTGTCTGTTCTCCCTACTGACTGCCTATCAAACAAGCTGCAAACTCTACCTAATCCGAAACAACAGGTTTGGTTTTTAAATACCTTGCCAATCAAAAGCTCACTATTCACTCGATTCTATAAGTGATACCTTGCCACAAGTCCAGCTCAATTCGGCCTTCACTTTAGCTGTGCATGAAAATGTTCAGTTTAAAACAGGAATAAATTTCACACTGTTTTCAAGCAAATCCTGTGAGATTACCCGCTAAATGTGACAAAATTGTAATTAAAAAATTATAAATTTTATTGAACGTGGTGAAGGCGATGGAATGTACTGTAAGAAAGCAGTTGGAAGGGAGGGAGACTTTGGGCCCAAGAAGCTCTTGTATAATTTTGAAGTAGCCCCGTGACAGCCAATTTGTTGCATTTATGATCTTGTAATCATGAGCTCAGTCATCAGATTTGCTGTTGAGCTGGAATTTTGATCCCTTTCCTGTTTTTCAGTACTTCTGCTTTGCCTTTTGTGGATCCACTTTCTTTCCCCCACCCCCAGATCCATGATGGAAACTTGATTCGAGTTACAGCATGTGACCTAACTTGTGCCGTTGGCTTTCAGGTAAAGCCACCACCCTCTTCAGCCGCCACACCAAATCCATTATTTGGGGAATGCAGACGCGAGCTGTGCAAGGAATGCTGGACTTTGACTACGTCTGTTCACGGGATGAACCATCTGTTGCTGCCATGGTTTACCCTTTCACGTAATTATGTTTTTCCATGTCCTCTGTGCCTTTCTCACTCTACAGGATTGCCGTATGCTAGGCATTGACATGTTGGATTGTAATGTGGTATTGGGAGTGCACTGTAACCTCTAATCTAGAACCACCAGTTATTCAGAATTCCTTTTGTGCGCACACACAACTCCAAGCTTGGCCACTTGTGGCACAGCACTATAGTCCTCATGGTTGTCAATGTTAAATCTTCAGATCTGTTAAAGCCGCTACTTTAAGGATGTGTTTATTTGTGTCATAGAACCTGGGAGAGCACTTCCTGCATGTTTGCAAGTGTTGTATCAGAGCCTGTGACTTCACGCACCGTGATTTCCCAGACAGTTTCTTGCATCAAGCACTGCAGCTCCAAGTTAACTTGGATTATCCTGGGAGTTTTCTTTTGCAGGCACTGTCCTAGCTTAATGCTGCTTAAAAAGCTGGTAGTTGACATGAATGGAGCCATAAGAGTTTCATTAGCATGGGCAGCACAGTGGTTATCATTGCTGCCTCAAAGCACTAGGGACCTGGTTTAATCCAGCCTTGGGTGACTGTCGTGAGGAGCTTGTACGTTCTCCCGGTGTCTGCATGGGTTACGTTCGGGTGCTCCGGTTTCCTCCCACAGTCCAAATATGTGGAGGTTAGGTTGATTGGCCATGAGCCATGAGTATCCAAAAAGGTTAGGTGGAGCGACTGGGTTATGGGGATAGGTTGGTGCCATAGGCCTAGATAGGATGCTCTTTCAGAGGGTTGGTGTAGCCCCGATGTACTGAATGGCCTCCTAGTGTACTGTAGGAATTCTATAATTGGCTTTTAAAAGTGGTTTACTGGCAGCCCCATGCCATTAACCCCGGCTCCCCTTCTCCACACTCACATCTCTCTGTTCTCCTGGGTCCTTTGTTCTGGCTCACTTCTCAACTTTTCTGGAAATGGAAAGCCGTGTTGAGGATGCGGGGGTGAGGAGCTGGGAAGTGAGGAGTGGTGGGGGTGAATGAAGAGAGAGGGAGTGAAGGCAGTTAATGGGGGGGGGGGGTTAAGAGGAGTGGCAGGAATGTTACGACTCCGGGTTTGTGAGACAATTGTGAAGAAAGTGGTTGGAGAAACGGTGTACACACCTGCAGCTGAAGCCAGAGCTGACCTCCTGATTTCCATTTCCTTAGTAGCAGGAGTTAGTATTAGAACATCATTCCAAAATCCAGAAATGCCTTGGCTCAAGCATTCTGGATTCAAGAGGTTCCAATGAAAGGTCAAGTCAGTTAATATCTCTGGAAGTCACCAAGTTTGCATTCTCCTTTTGAATGTAGTCATTACATCTTTGCTACCTATTCACCCAACCCACTGACCCACACCTGACTGTCGAGTTTTGTTCAGGCTGTTCCCTGAACAGAGCTGCTGCTCGCTGGCCAGGCAGTGTTTCCTGCCAAGTTCAGCCTGGATGTGTAAATCTCTCTGGGTCTCACTGTGGGCGTGTTGCTCACTTTGGCAATTCCTAGATAAGGATTTCACGCAACAGTCAAATCAGAGGCGTAATACTTTGCATAAGACTTTTTCAAAAAACTTTCTCCATCTCTAGTTTGAATTATATCCTTTACTAGAATTCATAAAAGCTTGAGATTGCTGGAATGTGTCTTTTGTATTAAAGGTTCCTGACCCTGTCTGTGCCGCTCTATCTTTCCATAGTGGTGACCACAAGCAAAAATTCTACTGGGGCCACAAGGAAATCCTCATTCCTGTCTACAAGAACATGGCTGATGCACTAAAGAAGCACCCAGAAGTGGATGTTCTGATTAACTTTGCATCGTTACGCTCAGCATATGATAGCACTGTGGAAACCATGAGCTTCTCCCAGGTTTGATGTTTCATTCACTTTCAAATAGCATAACTAAAATACATAGCTTACTCAACTGGTTGGATAGCAAGACTGCTCTGGATATTTTTTTGAAATGTTTATTGAAAAATGTTCATGTGAATCAGAACATCCCAGAGTTAACAGGGAAACACTCTCTTGTCCAAGTTCAACCAGTACCCAGAAAAAGAGCCAAAAATTCTAAGCAGCCACATTATGCCACCCATGGAGGGTACTGGATCTGTAATAGAAGTGGGCACACCCGATGCTTAACCCTTCCCTGATTTATCCCACTCCACTTAACAGACAGAGGACCTCAGTGTGACAGCAAGCGGCTCTATTGCCAAAGCAAACAAGAGCTGGGAAAATGGACAGCAGACAGCCCTGCCTCCTGGCCCTTGCCAACGGAAAATAATCAGAGTTTAGGGTATTACGTACAAAGACTTACAGTGGGGACGTTATACAATAGACGAATCCAAAAAATAAATTTGTGGCCAAAACCAAACCTCCCAAGAATCTCCTACAATGTAACAACTCCACATGCCAGTCGGCAGACCGAAAGCTCAACTACATCATGCCCAATTTGTAGTTTTTAATGAAAGAGTCCACCTCCCCTAGCGCGTGGAAAAAATGGTCTTTTCCCTCAAGTGTTGAGCTGGGTAGGCCAAACTAAACCGGACTCCACTTTTATACAGGGCGGCTTTGACTCCATTGAGTGCAGCCCTCTTTGCCAGCTCTGCGCCCATGTATTGATAGAATCTGATGGAGTGGCCTTCTCGCTTGGACACTCTGTTCCTTCCCCCTCTCAACGCTCTTCTTTTCCCTGAAGCTGTTGAACCTCACTATCATCGCACGAGGTGGATCTTCAGGACAAGGCCTTGGCCAGAGTTTGCGATAGGCCCGACCCAACTCGTGTGGGGATGTGAATCCATCCTCACCCACCATCTTACCAAACATGCCTGAGAAGCATTTTGTGGGTGTTGGGCCTTCCATCCTTTCTGGCAGCCCTGTACTTATTTTCTAGGTCATTTGTCTTGGCTTCCAACAATTTATTCGCTTCGACCAGCGAAGACCAATTCCAGTGCAGCAGTCCAATCGACTTTCATGGCTTCCTTGGATTCCCCCAAAGCCACGCAAATGGGGGCCAAGGCCTCTTCGATTGATTTCCTGAGGTCCTTTAACACAATACGTCAATGCATTTTGAATTCCTTCGTCAAGGTACGTCAGCTGTTAGTGCAGTGGATGGAGCACCAGAAATTGACTCCGCTGCCAATGAGCTCTGAAAGGCCTCAGGCTCCGTTGACCAGCTTCTGCTCTCGCCCTTCTTTTTCATCGACTTGTCTGGATATTTCAGTCATACAGGACTTTATTACACTAATTTAGTGGGTTTTCAAGAGTAAACACTCTACGGTACTAAGAAAAGAGGCAAAAGATACAGTACTGTAGCGGGAGCGATGTTGTACGTGTCTTCCCCCTCCATTCCACCACAGGAAGCCCCCCTGCTCTGGATGTTTTAATATTCCGCTGTTATGAGGCAGTCACATCCCTTAGACTAACCACATTGAATTCCGGCAGTGGTCAGGGACAGGAGGGTGTGGCTACGAGTGAGCCAGGTAAAGGGATCCAAGCGGTAGGGTTGCAGGAGCTTTGGTCCTTGTCCAACAGGTTCGAGACTCTTGCTTCCTCCATGGACGGGAACGGGGACTGCAGGGAGGATGAGCAAACTGACCACAGAACCGTAGTGCAGGGAGCCATTCAAGTGGGGGGGGGAAGAGAAAAGAAATGTCGTAATTGGGGACAGCATAGTTAGGGGCATTGACACTGTTCTCTGTGAGCAGGATCGAGAATCCCGAAGGTTGTGATGCCTGCCTGGTCTCGGGTTTGGGATATCTCACCTGGGCTGCAGAGGAACTTTGAGTGGGAGGGTAAAGATCCAGTTGTTGTGGTCCACGTTGGCACCAATGACATAGGTAGAACAAGGATAGAGGTTCTGCTGAGGGAGTATGAACAGGTAGGGGATAAAGTGAAAAGCAGAACCAAAAAGGTGGTAATCTCTGGATTACTACCTGAGCCACGAGCTAATTGGCACAGGGTAAATAAGATTAGGGAGGTAAATGCGTGGCTCAAAGGTTGGTGTGGGAGAAATGGGTTTGAATTCATGGGGCATTGGCACCAGTACTGGGGAAGAAGGGGCCTGTTCTGATGGGACGGTCTTCATCTGAGTCATGCTGGGAGCAGAGTCCTAACTAATCGCATAACTAGGGCTTTAAACTGAAAGGGGGCGGGAGACATTCAGTTGGAGCTAAAATTAGAAAACCTAAATTGAAGGAGGAGTTGGGAGTGCAGGTTAACGATGTGGCAGATAGTTTCTAGAAAATAATGGTGAGGGGCAGAACGAGTGAATGTCTTTATGCACCAAGGAATGAGTAGGGAAATTTGACAATAGAACAAATTTAAACATTTGTATCTAAATGCACAAAGCATTCGGAACAAACTTAATGAGTTAACGGTGCAAATAGAGATGATACAGTATGATTTGGTGGCAGAATAGCTGGCGCATGTGCAGAACCGCCGGCGTGTTTCCTGCGTATGTGCAGGGGGTTTCTTCTCTGTGCCGGCCATGGTGTGGAGCCTTACAGTGCCCCCACTGCACAGGCCCGCCCGCAGATGGGTGGGCCCTGACCCCCCCCCCCCCCCCCCCCCCCCCCGCCCCCCGCCGAGGACTCAGCAAACCGCCCTCCAAGCCAGGTCCCGCCGGGATGGACCATGTCTATTTCACACCGGCGGGACTGGCCGAAAACGGGTTGCTGCTCGGCCCATCGGGGCTCGGAGAATTGGCTGGGCGGGGGGGGGGCACTGCCAACGGCCTTCGGCCGGCGCAGTGCGATCCCTGCCCGAAAACTGGCGCCGGAGGATTGATGCCGCCTTCCGCCGATTCTCCGACCCGGCAGGGGGGTCGGAGAATCCCGCCCCAGGTCTGGGAATCGAATATCCAAGGGTACTCAGTATTTTGGAAAGATAGACAGAAAGGAAAAGGAGGTGGCGTAGCTTTGCTGGTGAGACAAGGGATCAGCGCTGGAATGAGAAATGACATACGCACTGGAGATTAAGATGTGGAATCCGTCTGGGTAGAAATAAGAAGTAGCAACGGGAAGAAGCCCCGGGTGGGAGTAACCAAAGGTCCCCAAAACAGTCGTTCCGCAGTGGGGCACAGTTTAAACCAGGAAATACTGGGGGCTTATAAGAAAGGTACGGCAACAATCATGGGTAACATAGGAGCTGATGCAGATTTTCTGACTTCAAAAGAAAGGGATGGTGCAGACATTCTAGTTAATGATGAGTGTGAAATATTAGATACAATAAGCATAATGAGAGAGGGACTGACATCCTTGAAGGGGGATAAGTCACCAGGGTCCGATGGATTGTATCCCAGGCTGTTAAAAATAATCCAGGAGGAAATAGCAGATGCCCTGGATATCATTTTTCAATCCTCACTAGATAACCAGGGAGGTACTAGAGGATTGTAGGTCTCCCAAAATAGGGAATGTAGCGGGTTGATCAGAAAATGCCTCAGTGACGGCAAACAAAGAGCAATGAACAACGGATGTTTTAGTGAATAGGAAGTGATGTCAATAATTTGATTCAGTGGGTGGAAAAGTGGTAAATACAATTCAATCTGGAGAAGTGTGAAGTAATGTATTTTGGGAGAGCAAATGAAGCAAAGGAATATACAATAAACAGGAAGATATTGAGATGTAGAGTAGTGAGACAGCTTGGAGTGCATATCCGCATGTCCCTGAGGTGGCAGGATGGGTAGATAGGTGGTAAAGAAGGGATATGGAATGCTTTCCTTTATTGCATGAGGTATAGAATACAAAAGCAGGGATATGCTGGAACAGTATAAAATGCTGGCTAAGCCACAACTGGAGCTTTGTGTACAGTTCTGGTCATCACATTACAGGAAGGACATAATTCTTCTGCAGAAATGCAGCACAGTGGTGCAGTGGTTAGCACTGCTGTCTCACGGCGAGGTCCGGTTGGCACACAAGTTTGTTTTTAAATTGGGCAACTGCTGCCTCATGAGGTTGTGTACATCTGAACAGTTGCAACAAGAGTTAACTGTACCCGTCAGCCCTTTCAGTGACTTGCATGTCTCGGCCAGTTAATAAGAACGTGCTAGATTGATGAAGAAGAGCATGATCGATCCGTCTTAATCTTATTCTGGCAACTAGTCCAGGGAAATCTGTCTTTTATGCTGACAAATTTTTGTTTTTCATGTTGTGAACTATGAACTAGGAAATACTAATTATCTTAAATTGTTCATACAGAGCAAGTAATATTGTTTTCCCTAATAATCTTTACTGAGCATTTTATTTGCCCCCCCTCCCCAACACCTCCCAGAATACCTTTTAAAAGCCACTTGATTGCCACTCTTGTCTGTACTTCCTCTTCTCTGCAGTAGGTGGACACCTTTTCAGCTACTGAAATGAGCTGTGAGTACAGGGTGTTGGGGATGTTGTACTCTTATCAGGTCAGGCTCTCCAAAGGGCAGCACGGTGGCGCAGTGGTACCACTGCAGTCTCACGGCGCCGAGGTCCCAGGTTCGATCCCGGCTCTGGGTCACTGTCGGTGTAGAGTTTGCACGTTCTCCCCGTGTTTGCGTGGGTTTCGCCCCCCCACAACCCAAAGATGTGCAGGGTAGGTGGATTGGCCACGCTAAATTGCCCCTTAATTGGAAAAAATGAATTGGGTACTCTAAATTTATTTTTAAAATAATAATGATTCTTCTGCAGAGAGCACTGAAGAGATTTACAGGAATGTTGCCAGAGCTGGAAAATTGCAGCTCTGATGAAAGATTAGGTAGACTAGGGTTGTTTTCCTTGGATCAGAGGAGGCTGAGGAGTGGCCTGATTCAGATCTACAAAATTGGGGGGCCTAAAGAGTGTAACTGGGGAAGGCTGGTTTCCCCTAATGGGGAGGTAAGTTCCCAGGGGGCAAAGATTTGAGGTGATTGGTTGAAGGATTCGAGGGGGTATTAGCAGAGATGGTAGGTGTCTGAAATTTGCTGACCAGAATAGTGGTTGAGGCAGAAACTGTCAACTCTTAAGGTATCTACATCTACACCTGAAACTTCCAAGACTTAGGACTGGAAGGTGGGATTAGAAAGGGTGGCTATTTATTTTCAGTCAGCGCAAACCCGATGGGCCCAATGGCCTCTTTTTCTGTGCCATAACCGCTCTATGTTCCAGCTTGGGAAACTAGTTTACTAATCTTGTTTTATTCTTCCCTGTTTTTGCTGGTGTGCAAGATGGAATGAGTAATTCAGTCCACCTGTGCTTGTTCTCTTGTGCTGTAGATCCGGACAATTGCCATCATTGCTGAAGGAATCCCTGAAGCATTGACTCGGAGATTAATCAAGATGGCAGATGAGAAAGGTGTCACCATCATTGGGCCAGCTACAGTAAGAAAGAAGTTAAAACCTTTTGAACATCTGTTTGAAACTGAGTATGAAGATTATCAAGATTGGAGCTTCTTTAAAAGAGCACTTTTTGTTTAATGTTTTTTAAATATTTCCTGATGTCCACTGTTAACTTAGGATAGTGAGATATCCTTCTTGATGGACATAAGAACTAGGAGCTGGAGTTGGCAATTCATCCCTCCAGCCCGCTCCGCCGTTCAATACGATCATGGCTGATCGCCTCTCAGACTCAACTCCACTTTCCTGTCCATTCTCCATAACCTTCAACCCATTATTAATTTAAAAATCTGTCTATCTGCTCTCTAAATTGACTCTATGTTCTGCCATCCACCGCACTCCTGAGGTAGTGAAATCCACAGATTTATGCCCATTTGAGAGAAGTAATTTCTCCTCATCTGTTTTAAATCTGTTACCCCTTTTCCTAAAACTGTGACCTCTCGTCCCAGATTGCCCCACAAGAGGAAGCATCCACTCTATATCTACTTTGTCAATCCCTTTTATCATCTTACATACCTCAATTAGATCTCCCCTCATTCTTTTAAACTCGTGAGAGCACAGGCGTAAACTGCTCAATCTCTCTTCATAAGACAAATGCCATATCTCTGGAATCAATCTAGAATCATAGAATTTACAGTGCAGAAGGAGGCCATTTGGCCCTTTGAAAGAGTACCCTACTTCAGCCCACACCTCCACCCTATCCCTGTAACTCAGTAACCCCACCTAACCTTTTGGACATTAAGGGGCATTTTTTTTTTTATCGTGGCCAATCCACCTAACCTGCACGTCTTTGGACTGTGGGAGGAAACAAGAGCACCCGGAGGAAACCCACGCAGACACGGGGAGAATGTGCAAACTTCACACAGACAGTCACCCGAGGCTAAAATTTAACCCGGGTCCCTGGAGCTGTGAGGCAGCAGTGATGAGCACTGTTGAACCATCTAGTGAACCTCCTCTGAACTGCCTCTATTGCATTTGCTTTCCTCTTAAATACGGGGACCAAAACTGTCCACAGTACTCCAGGTGCAGTCTCACCAATGCCTTGTACAGTTGCAACAACATTTCCCTACTTTTATATTCTATTCCTTTAGCTATAAAGGCCAAAATTCCAATTGCCTTCCTTATTACCTGCTGTATCTGCACGCTAGTTCACTGCGATTCATGCACAAGGCCACCCAGATCCCTCTGCACCGAAACACTCTGACGCTTATCTCCATTTAGATAATAAGTTGCCTTTCCATTGTTCAGACCAAAGTGGATAATCTCCCACTTATCCATATTAAACTCGGTCAGCCAAATTTTGGCCCACTCACCCAACCTATCCATATCCATTTGTAAATTTCTTATTTCCTCATTGTAAATTACTATCCACTTATTTGTGTCATCTATTGTACCTTTTATTCCTACACCAAATCATTGATATATATTGTAAATAGGTGGGAGGGAAAGCTGTGAAGAGGATGCAGAGATCCTTCAGTGTGATTTGGACAAGTTGAGTGAGTGGGCAAACGAATGGCAGATGCTGTATAATTTGGAGAAATGCAGGGTAGCAAAATACTTTGGTAGCAAAAACGAGAAGGTAGACTATCTGGCCATAAATTAGGAGAGGGGTGAGCCTCCGGAATTCATTACCACAGTTGAGGCCAAAACATGTATGTTTTCAAGAAACAGTTAGATATAGCACTTAAGGGTGAAGGTGATCAAAGGATATGGGGGGGGGGGGGAAAGTGGGATTAGGCTATTTAGTTGGATGGTGAGCCCTGATCATGATGAATGGCCTTGCGGGATCACAGGGCCGAGTGACCACCTCATACTATGTTTCTATATCCAGTTCTTTTTGGTCCTGCAATCCTGTGTTTTATTGGTAAGTGTATGCATTATACATGAGATTTTTTTGCTTTGAAGGAATGTATAACTTTTTAAACATTATATCCCATTGAGCAAGGGCAGCTGCTGAATCTATAATAACCTCACTCCACTCCACTTGAATGCTCATTCAGGGATATTTCTATTGACTCCTAGTTTTATGTCTGCTGGAAACTCATTAAAAATACAGAATTACTGTGCCAGAGACCAGTGGAGTGGCAATGTCGAAAGGAGAACAGAACTCAATGTGAAGTTCAATTACCCCCCCCCAATGACCATCTTATTTTGAAAACATTTGCATTCTGTTTTTCTACCCCCAAAGGTGCGAGAAACTATCTCTGCTGCCACAGCTGGATGACAATTACTTCCCCGATTCGTGTGTCCAGTTCATTAGTGGTGTGGCTTTGTTCCAGATGCAAAATGAAATGGTTCTCTAGCTGTAGAAAACTGTCCTTCATTATCCTGTCTCTGCCGCCAGCCGATTCTTTGCTGACTGTGTTATGGTGTGGATAAGAACAGTGACCCACCCATACTTCCTGAAGCTAAGATTTGGTTGGCAGGCTTAGAATCATAGAACTCCTACAGTAAAGTGCAGAAGGAGGCCATTCCGCCCATCGAGCCTGCACCGACCGCTGAAAAAGCACCAAACCTAGGCCCACTCCCCGCCCTACCCCCCATAACCCTCACCTAACTTGCACATTTTGCACGCCAAGGGCCAGTCTGTTTTTAGCATGGCCAATCCACCTAACCTGCATGTCTTTGGTCTGTGGGAGGAAACCCATGAAGGCATGAGGAGAAAGTAAAAACTCCACATGGACCGTCATCCAAGGCTGGAATTTAACCCCAGTCCCTGGCTGCTGTGAAGCAGCAGTGCTGACCACAGTGCCATTGTGCTGCCCATGCTCCTCCGACCTCTGGCACAGCCTCTTGTCATTGTGGGCCCTTCCCCACTGAGCTGTCAACAATGCTGAGTGGTTGTCCGTATCTGGACATGATCCAGACACTGGCTGTCAATGCTGCAATTAGCCTTGGTACACAAGGCAGGCAATTAAAAGCGAAATCCTGTGGTTGCTGGAAATCTGGAATAAAATTAGAAAATGCTGGAAATAGTCACCAGGTGGGGATGGCTAAAGTGTCCAAAAGTTAGAGGTGAAGCAGCTTTTAAAGAGGTACATAGACAGGGAGGAAAGGAAAAGGTGTGTGCATACACATACTGTCCACAGTTACGTGATGGTGGAGTGATTAAAGTCGAAAGAGATTAATGGTGAAAGGCGGTAGGACTAAAAGAAGTATGGCGAGATTAATCAAGATGACATTTTTAAAAAGGTGTCTCTATCATTAGGTTGAAATAATTTCTAGTCTTTAGACTTCAGTACCCGTTATCCAGCTGCGTCTTATCCTCCGTTTCCATGATATTTTTTGACTGCAGAGAACTGACTTGATGTATCTAAGCTGAATTATTTGAGCATGCTTGTTTAAAGTCCAAGGTCATTCACTTGTCCAGGTGACATGTTCATCTCCTTCACACACTGTTTAAGTCACTTCAGTTGTTTTACAAATACTATTAAAATTTAATTTATATTCTCAATATATTTTCTCCTTAAATTGATGATTCACTTGAGTAGAAGCACTGTCTGAGCAGCCATTTGTGTATTTCAAATGGAGGGGAAAACATCAGTCGGCCGTGGCCATTGGTATTCATCTGTACCAATCGAGGAACTGACTGCCACTCCCAAATTGTCCTCTACAGCCACAACAGACCATGGGCGAAATTCTCCCCCAACGGCGGGATGTCCGCCGACTGGCGCCAAAGACGGCGCCAATCAGACGGGCATCGCGCCGGCCCAAAGGTGCGGAATGCTCCGCATCTTTGGCGGCCTAGCCCCAACATTGAGGGGCTAGGCCGACGCCGGAGGGATTTCCGCCCCGCCAGCTGGCGGAAATGGCGTTTGTTGCCCCGCCAGCTGGCGCGGAAATGCGGCGCATGCGCGGGAGCGTCAGCGGCCGCTGTCAGTTTCCCGGCGCGGGAGCGTCAGCGGCCGCTGTCAGTTTCCCGGCGCATTCGCGGGAGCATCAGCGGCCGCTGTCAGTTTCCCGCGCATGCGCAGTGGGGAGAGTCTCTTCCGCCTCCGCCATGGTGGAGGCCGTGGCGGAGGCGGAAGGGAAAGAGTGCCCCCACGGTACAGGCCCGCCCGCGGATCGGTGGGCCCCGATCGCGGGCCAGGCCACCGTGGGGGCACCCCCCCGGGGTCAGATCGCCCCGCCCCCCCCCCCCCCCAGGACCCCGGAGCCCGCCCACGCCGCCTGGTCCTGCCGGTAAAAAGCAGGTTTGATTACGCCGGCGGGACAGGCAATTTCTGGGCGGGACTTCGGCCCATCCGGGCCGGAGAATTGAACAGGGGGTCCCGCCAACCGGCGCACCCGATTCCCGCCCCCGCCCAATCTCCGGTACCGGAGACTTCGGCGGGGGCGGGATTCACGGCGGCCAACGGCCATTCTCCGACCCGGCGGGGGGTCGGAGAATGACGCCCCATGTTTCTTACAGAACTGACATTTTGTGCAGTCCATCCTCTCCTAAGAAGGATGGATGCCATTACTATCTACTTGTGCGTATCATACCTTTGCCTCAGGAGGGGGAAATCATCTAGGGTTCCTGTTGGTGATCACTGCCCAGGAAACTCTTGGGTGAAATATGCATGAGTGTCCATTGGGTGAGGACTTGATTGTGATGTATCCCAAGATCAAATAGCTGGCCAACACTTCCTGCTTGGGTCCGCATGAGGAAATAGCAGTCGAGTGCTGGAGAGTACCCCTGGAGCTGCACCCCATGAATCAATCCCTTTGTGATAGGAAAATAAAATTTGAGTAGAAAAAATGCTACTTTGTTTTGAAACATACTTCAGCTTGTGACTATGATTTAGTGGCCATTACTGAAACATGGTTAAAGGATGGTCACGACAGGGAGTTAAATATCCAAGGGTATCAAACTTTTTGAAAGGACAGAGTGGATGGTAAGTGAGGTGGTGTACCTCTGATATTTAAGGATGACATCCGGGCAATAGTAAGGGATGACATCGGTGCTATGGAGGATAAGGTTGAATCCATTTGGGTGGAAATCAGGAATAGTAAGGTGAAAAGGTCACTGATAGGAGTAATCTATAGGCCACCAAATAGTAACATTATGGTGGGGCAGGCAATAATAACAGATGCATTTAGAAATGGTACAGCAGTTATCATGGGGGATTTTAATCTACATGTTGATTGGTTTAACCAGGTCGGTCAAGGCAGCCTTGAGGAGGAGTTTATAGAATGTATCCACGATAGTTTCCTAGAACAGTACGTAATGGAACCTACGAGGGAACAAGTGGTCCTAGATCTGGTCCTGTGTAATGAGACAGGATTGATTCAGGATCTCATAGTTAGGGATCCTCTCGGAAGGAGCGATCACAATATGGTGGAATTTAAAATACAGATGGAGGGTGAGAAGGTAAAATCAAGCACTAGTGTTTTGTGCTTAAACAAAGGAGATTACAATGGGATGAGAGAAGAACTAGCTAAGGTAGACTGGGAGCAAAGACTTTATAGTGAAACAGTTGAGGAACAGTGGAGAACCTTCCAAGTGATTTTTCACAGTGCTCAGCAAAGGTTTATACCAACAAAAAGGAAGGACGGTAAAAAGAGGGAAAATCGACCGTGGATATCTAAGGAAATAAGGGAGAGTATCAAATTGAAGGAAAAAACACACAAAGTAGCAAAGATTAGTGGGAGACTAGAGGACTGGGAAATCTTTAGGGGGCAACAGAAAGCTACCAAAAAAGCTATAAAGAAGAGTAAGATAGATTATAAGAGTAAACTTGCTCAGAATATAAAAACAGATAGTAAAAGTTCCTACAAATACATAAAACAAAAAAAGAGTGGCTAAGGTAAATATTGGTCCTTTAGAGGATGAGAAGGGAGATTTAATAATGGGAGATGAGGAAATGGCTGAGGAACTGAACAGGTTTTTTGGGTCGGTCTTCACAGTGGAAGACACAAATAACATGCCAGTGACTGATGGAAATGAGGCTATGACAGGTGAGGACCTTGAGAGGATTGTTATCACCAAGGAGGTAGTGATGGGCAAGCTAATGGGGCTAAAGGTAGACAAGTCTCCTGGACCTGATGAAATGCATCCCAGAGTGCTAAAAGAGATGGCTAGGGAAATTGCAAATGCACTAGCGATAATTTACCAAAATTCACTAGACTCTGGGGTGGTCCCGGCGGATTGGAAATTAGCAAACGTGACACCACTGTTTAAAAAAGGAGGTAGGCAGAAAGCGGGTAATTATACGCCAGTGAGCTTAACTTCGATAGTACGGAAGATGCTGGAATCTATCATCAAGGAAGAAATAGCGAGGCATCTGGATGGAAATTGTTCCATTGGGCAGACGCAGCATGGGTTCATAAAGGGCAGGTTGTGCCTAACTAATTTAGTGGAATTTTTTGAGGACATTAACAGTGCGGTAGATAACGGGGAGCCAATGGATGTGGTATATCTGGATTTCCAGAAAGCCTTTGACAAGGTGCCACACAAAAGGTTGTTGCATAAGATAAAGATGCATGGCATTAAGGGGAAAGTAGTAGCATGGATAGAGGATTGGTTAATTAATAGAAAGCAAAGAGTGGGGATTAATGGGTGTTTCTCTGGTTGGCAATCAGTAGCTAGTTGTGTCCCTCAGGGATCAGTGTTGGGCCCACAACTGTTTACAATTTACATAGATGATTTGGAGTTGGGGACCAAGGGCAATGTGTCCAAGTTTGCAGACGACACTAAGATAAGTGGTAAAGCAAAAAGTGCAGAGGATACTGGAAGTCTGCAGAGGGATTTGGATAGGCTAAGTGAATGGGCTAGGGTCTGGCAGATGGAATACAATGTTGACAAATGTGAGGTTATCCATTTTGGTAGGAATAACAGCAAAAGGGATTATTATTTAAATGATAAAATATTAAAACATGCTGCTGTGCAAAGAGACCTGGGTGTACTAGTGCATGAGTCGCAAAAAGATGGTTTTCAGGTGCAACAGGTGATTAAGAAGGCAAATGGAATTTTGTCCTTCATTGCTAGAGGGATGAAGTTTAGCACTAGGGAGGTTGTGCTGCAATTGTATAAGGTGTTAGTGAGGCCACACCTGGATTATTGTGTTCAGTTTTGGTCTCCTTACTTGAGAAAGGATGTACTGGCACTGGAGGGTGTGCAGAGGAGATTCACTAAGTTAATCTCAGAGCTGAAGGGGTTGGATTACGAGGAGAGGTTGAGTATACTGGGACTGTACTCGTTAGAATTTAGAAGGATGAGGGGGGATCTTATCGAAACATCTAAGATTATGAAGGGAATAGATAGGATAGATGCGGGCAGGTTGTTTCCACTGGCGGGTGAAAGAAGAAATAGGGGGCATAGCCTCAAAATAAGGGGAAGTAGATTTAGGACTGAGCTTAGGAGGAACCTCTTCACCCAAAGAGTTGTGAATCTATGGAATTCCTTGCCCAGTGAAGCAGTAGAGGCTCCTTCATTAAATGTTTTTAAGATAAAGATAGATAGTTTTTTGAAGAATAAAGGGATTAAGGGTTATGGTGTTCAGGCCGGAAAGTGGAGCTGAGTCCACAAAAGATCAGCCATGATCTCATTGAATGGTGGAGCAGGCTCGAGGGGCCAGATAGCCTACTCCTGCTCCTAGTTCTTATGTTCTTATGATTCATGGTTTATATCATGGCTGTTTTTCAGGTGGGTGGCATTAAGCCAGGCTGCTACAAGATTGGAAACACCGGTGGAATGCTGGATAACATTCTGGCCTCCAAGCTGTACCGTCCTGGCAGTGTAGCTTATGTCTCCCGCTCTGGTGGAATGTCGAATGAGCTCAACAACATCATTTCCAGAACCACTGATGGTGTTTATGAAGGGGTTGCTATTGGTGGAGACCGGTAAGAATTATGTTTAAATAATGCTGTTTGAGGAGCTGTGGGATCTTCCCCTCACTGAGGACCCTTGCCAGCTAACTTCAGTGGAGGCAGCAGTCAAAGTTTAATAGAATTGCAGCTTATTGCCTGCCGATTAAAACGTCTTGCTGTGAAATAGACATTCGCTCCTTTTTAATGAACTAAATTTAACATCTAATTTATAAAAATTAATGAGTGGGTTGTTTCAGGCTGGAAGGTGTCCGGCTGCAGAGTAAAACCAACCTCTTGAATTTGCCATACCAATGTGCTGGGTGGCACTGCCTTCACTGTTGAGCTACTCCTCAAACTGCATTTCACCTGGAACTGCATCACCATTTTTAAACTCCCTTAATTAGAATGAAATCCTTTTAAAGAGTGTCAACACTTGAAAAATATCTTTTGCATTGAATAAATATTTGAAAAATGTCAGGGTGCTGTTTCCCTCCCCTCCCCAGGTACCCAGGATCTACATTCATGGACCATGTCTTGCGTTACCAGGACACGCCAGGAGTTAAAATGATTGTTGTTCTTGGAGAGGTGAGTGGCTCCAGGTGTCATTGTGTGAAATCCTGACGCGATGTCCCAATCCTGAACTGTTGTCGATCTTTTGTTGCTTGCAAGGGAACTAAGATCTTGCTGGCAACTACTGTCTGATTATGATTGGGAATTGTCACCTCAGTTGTGACAGAGGTGATGTTTGGGTCATGGGATATGCTTTATTTTAGGAGGGTATTTTGCCTTCTGATGAAGCAATATTTTTATTTATCTGCCATAACCGCTTTTCTTTAACTTTACATAAAAGAAAAGTTGTGTTTTTTTTTAAATCTGAATTTTTGAGCTTTTTCGTTTTAATTCATTTTCTTATGGGGGTGATGGGAAGGAGCGATTGGAAGAGGTGGGAAAGTTTTAGCAAGATGCACTGTAATGAAAATCCCACTGCGTTTTGGAAATATCAGCACGTGACTTCTCAAAGCCTCCCCAATATCTACAAGGCGCCAGTCAGGAATGTGATGGAATATTTTCCACTTGCCTGGATGAGTGCAACTACAACAACATTCGAAGCTTGATATCATTCAGGGCAAAGCATTCGACTTCCATTGGCACCCCTTCAGCCACCTTCAACATTCATTCCCTCCACCACCACTGCATAATGGAGCTGTGTGTACCATCTACAAGATGCACTGCAGCAACTCACCAAGGCTCCTTCGAAAGCACGTTCCAAACCCACGACCACTACCGCCTAGAAGGGCAAGAGTAGCATGGGAACATCACCACCTGCAAGTTCACCATCCTGATTTGGAAATATATCACTGTTCCTTCACTGTCACTGGGTCAAAATCCTGGGACTCCCTCCCTAACAGCACTGCGGATGTACCTACACCTCACAAGGACTGCAGCAGTTCATGAAGGCAGCTCGCCACCACCTTCTCGAGGAAATTTAGGAATGGGCAATAAATGCTGGTCTAGCCAGTGACAACCACATCCTGTGAAATATATATATATTTAATTGCTTTATACTAAAGGATAATATATTTTCTAATGGATTTGTGAATTTGGACCAAAAGGAAGATGGAACCTGTAATGGTAAATAAAACACTTTTTACATCTTCAGGATGCCCCATGGAACCTCACAGCCAATTAATTGCTTTTGAAGTGTAGTAGCAACTATTTATGGGCAAACTTGGCAGTCATTTTGTGTGCAGTAAGATTCCGCAAACGTCACTAAGAGCAGTACATTTATTGGTGGAATGAATTGTGCCATGTCGATCAGAAGGCAGATTGGCCTTGGTTTAGCATCTCCAATAGATCCCTATTCCTGACGAAGCATCACTTATCAGTGCTGCGCTCAAGTATTGGCCGAGATGCTTCAGATCTGGAGTGGAACCTTCTGACCCGGGTGATTATTACCACTGATATTCTGTGTCTATAAAACTGGCGCTGTACACCCAGCCCCAACTCCAACCAACGCACCGCTGCTTGGTGGCACTGTCACTGGGAGTTGAGCATTTAATTATTGGAAGTTTTAAAAATGGGAACTAAGAATTTTAACACTGCATCGCAGTTGGAGGATTAACTAAGGTAAGCAAGAAATCAATTTAATCAAAATCTCTCTGTAGATTGGTGGAACTGAGGAATACAAGATCTGCACGGGGATTAAGGAAGGACGAATTACAAAGCCCGTTGTCATCTGGTGCATTGGAACTTGTGCAACCATGTTTGCCTCGGAGGTTAGTGTGTATCAGTCATTCCAGATAACCTATGGTGAAGCATCTTTTCAAGAAGAGTTGAGGACCCATGTTCCAGTCCAACCCAGACATTTGAGATGAAAGCTCTTATGATGTCCTATGTAGTGGGACCTTTTCAGTCTAGGTCTGTATAGATATTGGCCTAGAGCCTGAAATTGGCACTAAGTTGAGATCACAATCACAGGCCATGGATACCAAAATATACATTTTGGACCAGCCTAATGTTTGGTGCATGGTAGAGTGAACTTCAACCTATCTCTGCTGCATCTGATCCCTTTATGGCGTGTGGTGGAAAAAACGTTACACCTTTGGGCTTTGACCTGTGAATATTTGATACTGACCCGGAGATCCTGATTGGCATATACTCTTAATTTCTTATCAGTAACATTTCCTCAATTTGATTAGCAAAAATATTCATGGGGAGAAAAAAAACCCTCTTGTAGCAAGATAGCGAGTAAATCAGCTTTCAGAAAGATGCAGAAATGCCAGTAATATACAAAGCAAGCCCATAGAATGCGGACTGTGATCAGAGACAAATCTGATTTGAGGGGTTTAAATACTGCACTTGTCTCTTGGTAACAGGTACTTTTGCTTTTCGCCCCCCTCATATAGGTGCAGTTTGGTCACGCTGGGGCCTGTGCTAATGAAAAGTCTGAAACCGCGATAGCCAAGAACCAGGCCCTGAGAGACATTGGGGCCATTGTGCCAAGGAACTTTGATGAGCTGGGAGAGGTCATCAAGTAAGAGCGCCATTTACAGGCACACTGGGACAAAGGGCGGGGATCCAGCGATGTGAAGGACCAATTCAGAGCGCACGTCTGGAATCAATTCTTTGCGCACAGGGTGAACCAACAGCTGGAGATGGGTTACTGGTGAATGGAGCACGAGGCGAAGAGACTGGGCTCCACTAATGCTGTAATAGAGAGAGGATAGGGTTGGGATTCTGAAAGGAAGAAATTGAATAGACAGGCGTCACTTATAAGCACTTGTAGCATTGGCAATTAGAATCATAGAATTCCCACTGTGCAAAAGGAGGCCATTCGGCCCATCAAGTCTATACCAACTCCCTGAAAGTGCCCCCCCCCCCCCCCCCCCGTAAACCCAAAACCCCATCTAACCGTTGAGCATTAAGGGACAATTTTACCACAGCCAACCCACTTAACCTGCACATCTTTGGACTGTGGGAGGAAACCAGAGCACCCGGAGGAAACCCACGCAGACACGGAGAAAGTGCAAACTCCACAGTCACCCAAGGTCAGAATTAAAGCCGGGTCCCTGACACTGTGGAGTAGCTAGCTGTGAGCTGAGCTGTTTAACCCTTTGAATGCTATCACAATGTTCTCAAGTATTCCAGATTGAGAAATCTCTTTAATTTGATAGGAACGTTTATGATGACCTCGTTTGTAAGGGTGTGATTGCACCTGCACAAGAAGTTCCTCCTCCAACGGTGCCAATGGACTACTCCTGGGCAAGGGTAAGTGGGGTTCAACACATCTAGTAACTGTAGAAGCCTTCTCCACTTGATACTTTATTAATGGTGATGTTTGTTACGATCCAGTTCGTGACCAGTATCTTTTTTAAAATAATTTTGAAATCCCAGTTACCCACTCGGAGAATAAAGCCACAAGATTCCACGGTTTTTAAACAAAATAATCAATCAAAATGATCAATCTATTAAATTCTGACGGACAGAATTAACATGAAGTAAATCTGAATTAACAGGCAAAATGTGGTAGACATATCCATAGATTCAGCAACCCACTCGTCATTGAGCAATGAGTCACAAAATCTTATCAAAACTCTGTCTCTTTTAAAGGATTTCAACTCTTCATTTTTGAAGATCTAGCCTCTGCATTCACTCAACCATTCTGACTTGGACTACTCAATGACTGCTCTCCTCTTAATGGTTCAATCTCTTCTCTTGAGACTGTTCCACAGGATTCACAACGTTGCCTCTTAATTGCCAGCACAATTCCAGCTCTTTTGCATTCCGGGCACTGCGCCTAGGTTTCTCCAAACTCTCATCTCCTGGCTGCCCCAAGCTATAAATGGCTCACAGGCCGCCTCTGAGCTTGTACTATTTCCATTGGATCCAGGACCTTCCACCACCATCCACTCTCCAGGATTTCCCCTGAGCCCTGATTGCACCAATCTACTCTAAGCTGCAAACTGCAACTGAACCCTCTTTCCCCCCGCAAACACACAGATAACTTAAAACCAGAGAACCTTCCTTGAGCTGCTCCCATCTCATTCAGCTCCAGCTCCCAATGCAAAATATCTCTCTGGGCTGCACTTGTTTAGCTGTTAACCCCTTAAAATCCACATGTCCTCCAACTTTTTTTTAAATAATTTTTTTATTCTCCTTTTTCACATTTACATCCATCAACAATAAACAATAATCAGCAAGATATGTCAGTCCCTATAATAACAACGATCCCATCTACCCACCAACCCCCAAACCTCTACATAAACAAATGACAAAAAGGAATCGGGAATTACCCGTAGTCACCCTTAATCTTACACAGCAGCCCCCCCCCCCCCCCCAAAACCCCAGGTCTCCAGCTCCTCCCGTCCACTGCCTCTTGTAAAACTCCTCCTCCCAACCTCGGTTCCTTCCCCCCAACTTTCCACCCCGGCTAGACCACTCGGACCCTGTTCTGCCAGGCTCCGATGGCCGCAGCCCCTCCCCCCACCTCACTTCCGTTCACTGGCCGGCTTAAACCGGCCAGCGTGGAGGCCCCCGCTCGGGTCCCTTTCCCACTTGCCCGGCCCAAGGAAAGCCCAAAGATCCCCTTTTAGTACACAAACCCCGCATATCCACCTACACCCCAAAGAGCCCTCATTTCGAGTGAAAGTCCCGTCCCTTCCCTTGTCCAAATATATACAACATTGGCTCCTTTAGTCTCTACACCCGCGTGCAGTGATACAAAAAAGAAGAAAATACAATCATGAGGTTACATCGGCACATGGCCATTCCTCAATTTGTCAGTTCTGCCACAGTCCTTCTGCTTTCGCAAACTCCTCCGCTGCTTCCGCCGTTCCAAAATAAAAGTCCCTGAGCTTGTAAGTCACCCTCAGCTTTGCTGGATATACAATGCCGCACCGCACCTTGCTAATGTACAGTGCCCTCTTCACCAGGTTGAAGGCAGCCCGCCTCCTCACCAGCTCCACCGTAAAGTCCTGGTATACACGTATACCAGCTCCAGCCCACTGCACCACCCGCTTCTGTTTGGCCCAGCACAGGACCTTCTCCTTCACACTGTACCTACGGAAGCACAGAGTCACTGCCCTTGGCGGCTCACTCGCCTTTGGTACAGGCCTCCATGACCGATGAGCCCGATCCAGTTCATATCGGGAGGGATCCCCCCCCTCCCCCAATAGTTTTGCCAGCATCGCGGCAAAATACTCAGTCGGCTTCAGTCCTTCAACTCCTTCGGGCAGCCCCACAATCCTCAAATTCTGTCGCCTGGATCTGTTTTCCAGGTCTTCCATTTTTCCTCGCAGATCCTTGTTAGTATCCATCACCTTCCGCATCTCCTTCCCCATCGAGGCAAGTTGATCACCGTGCTGCAATAACGTCTCCTCCACTTCCTTCAGCGCCTCCCCTTGCTCTCGCACCTCCGCCACTGCGCTCGCCACCTCCGTCCTCACCGGGGAAACCGCCTCCTCCACCAACACACTCAAAACCTCCCTCATCTTCTTCCTCACCGTCTCCATGCATTTCGCAATCTGCGCCAACTGCTTTTCGAATTCCGCAGCCATCACCTTAGTTATTTCTTCAGCCGTAAGCAATGCGGCCTCCCCTGGTGCTCCAGCCTCCATTTTCCCCGCGGTGACCTTTCCACTCCCCGACGGACCTTCAGCTGTTTTTTTGCTCACCCTCGACCTTTTTTTTTCCCTGTGCCTTCACTGTGCCTCCTCCGTGCCTCCTCCCTGCTTCTGCCGCCTCCGTGGACCCTGGGGCCGGGTTTAAAGCCCCGAAAATGCCGTTCCCGAACGGGAGCCCTCCATTGTGCGGCCGCCTCCCGCCCGCCGTCACCGGAAGTCTGTCCTCCAACTTTTAACGTGCATTGGACCCCGATTGCTTTAGTTTCATTTATTGCATTTTCTACAGTTAAACTTTATTTTTCTCAAAACTAAAGATTACTTCTAAAATATTAATGTGAACCATGACCTCAATATTCATCACATTTGAAAATATTTTAATGACTGAAGTTTTATGTTTTAAGCCAGTGACTTTTCAATCTTTGGTGTCGGGAGGGCTGCCCTCCATGCATATTCTGTGGTTAATTTGCTGGTTGGTCATGTTGCTGTTGATAAATGTGGTATGATATCTTATCCCATATAGACAGAAATCCAATGACCCTGTTGATCTCCTGAGGCTCCACAGTGATACATTTGAAGTTTTCTTTAGGAATTATTATATGAAACAATAAGCTTTAAAACGATTCCTTTTTCGTTATCCGAACATTTCCGGGAACAAATCTCCTAATGCAAACTGACATTGGGTGGGTGGGAATTTTCAATGTCCAATGAGTTACAGTTGTGTTTATTTGAAAACATGAACTCTGGCAGCCAGAGTTTTTTAAACACGATGAACTAAATAGTTGTAACTTTCTGTACGCATTTTGCACACTTATCGCAGGAGTTGGGTTTAATCCGAAAGCCAGCTTCCTTCATGACCAGCATCTGTGACGAGAGGGGTCAAGAGCTCATCTATGCTGGAATGCCCATCACTGAAATCTTCAAGGAGGACATGGGCCTAGGAGGTGTCCTGGGTTTGCTCTGGTTCCAGAGAAGGTGAGATGTCAGCCTCGCCCTACCCCGCAGCCCAAATCAGTTCAGTTTTTTGGGGCAGCTGTATTCTTTGACCGTACTTGTTGCCCATATCCAGTTGTCCCCATAAAATTGGAAATAACAAGACAAATGGGAGTGTTGGGATAATTTCTGAACAGCATTGATGATGGTTGAAATGCAACCTAGTACTCCTTCGGTCTATTGATTTTGTTTAATTGGTTGGGGTTTTTTTACTCAAAAGGGTACAAACAGGAAAATACTGGGTCCACCTGACAAAACTGAACTGATACTTGTGAACATTTTTTGTGACAGCAATATTGAAATGTGTGTGACCATTTTTGGATGGGCAGCAATCCAGTGCATATTGATGACTGTAAATGCACCTTTGATTTCAATCCTAAATTGTTTCTTCTGCATCGCTGTGTAATACCTGTCTTCAGATCACAATATGCGAAGAAGAAAGAGGGCACTGGCTGGAGATGACCAAATGGAGAAAAATTAGAATTTAAAAAAGAAAACATAAAAATAAATGCTATGCTTTAAACCACAGGGTGTCACCCTGAAAGAGTTCTGGAACTAATAAACCATTTCAGTTTCTTTGTTCACATGTGAAGTTATTTTCTCTTTCTCCAAGGTTGCCAAAACATGCCTGCCATTTTATCGAGATGTGCCTGATGGTAACAGCAGACCATGGTCCAGCTGTTTCTGGAGCTCACAACACCATTGTCTGTGCCCGAGCGGGGAAAGACCTCATCTCTAGCCTCACGTCAGGTCTCCTTACTATTGTGAGTCTACAGAATGCATTTACCTTGGTGCTAATCAATAAGATGTGGATTATACTTTTTAAAATCTGCATATTCTCTGTTCTGCTTTGCTGTTCAGTTTTTAAACCGGTTGGCACAGAAGTTTGTTTTTAAATTAGGCAACTCTGCTGCCTCATGAGGTTGTGTGCATCTGAACAGTTGCAACAAGAGTTAACTGTACCCGTCAGCCCTTTCAGTGACTTGCATGTCTCGGCCAGTTAATAAGAACGTGCTAGATTGATGAAGAAGAGCATGATCGATCCGTCTTTAATCTTATTCTGGCAACTAGTCCAGGGAAATCTGTCTTTTATGCTGACAAATTTTTGTTTTTCATGTTGTGAACTATGAACTAGGAAATACTAATTATCTTAAATTGTTCATACAGAGCAAGTAATATTGTTTTCCCTAATAATCTTTACTGAGCATTTTATTTGCCCCCCTCCCCAACACCTCCCAGAATACCTTTTAAAAGCCACTTGATTGCCACTCTTGTCTGTACTTCCTCTTCTCTGCAGTAGGTGGACACCTTTTCAGCTACTGAAATGAGCTGTGAGTACAGGGTGTTGGGGATGTTGTACTCTTATCAGGTCAGGCTCTCCAAAGGGCAGCACGGTGGCGCAGTGGTACCACTGCAGTCTCACGGCGCCGAGGTCCCAGGTTCGATCCCGGCTCTGGGTCACTGTCGGTGTAGAGTTTGCACGTTCTCCCCGTGTTTGCGTGGGTTTCACCCCCACAACCCAAAGATGTGCAGGGTAGGTGGATTGGCCATGCTAAATTGCCCCTCAATTGGAAAAAATGAATTGGGTACTCTAAATTTATTTTTTAAAAAGTCAGGCTCTCCATAACCTTGAATATACGCCCAATGACTCCAGGCTAGCAATTGAGCAACGATATGTTAATGACAGGGCATGCAGTAGTGTTCAAGCTAACCAGTTGTGCTGATGTAAATCTAATCCTGTGATTGTACCTTGGATGGATTTAAATCCATGAACAGATATTTCATAGAATCATAGAAAAATCATAGAATCCCTACAGTGCAGAAGGAGGCCATTCTGCCCATCGGGTCTGCATTGACCCTCTGAAAGAGCACCCCACCCTGGTCCACTCCCTCACCCTATCCCCGCAACCCCAACTAATCTTTGACACCTAAGGGGCAATTTATCGTGGGCACTCTCTTGCTTTGGGTCCTGCCCTAATTTGGGCGAGTTCCGGCCTTCTTTCTTTGAGACTGTCGGGGATTTTGGTGGTTACAGTGGAGCTGTGCCCATGGTTGGCATTCTTTTGGGTATCGGACGAGAGGAGGCTGCAGGAGGGGTAGAAGGCTGATGTCCTGGCCTTCGCCCCTCTGATAGCCTGGTTCTGCTTGGGTGGAGGACATTGGAGCAGCCTCGGGTGACAGCATGGCTGAGGGATCTGTTGGAGTTTTTGCAGTTGGAAAAAAATCAAATGAGCCATCAGAGGGTCGGAGGACGGGTTTGATTCGAGGTGGATGCTGTTCATTTCCCCCTTTAAGGATCTGGCTGTCGTCAGCAAACTAGGGGGCGATAGGTAAAGTGGGGGGGCAAGGCAGGGGTTTGGATAAATGAGGGAAATATGGGATTGTTTGGTGGGGGTATTGTAACAAAAGTTGTATAAAGTTGATTTGTCTTTTCTGTATGTTGTAAAATTAAAAATTCCCTGAATAACTGTTTTTTTTTTTATTCTTAAATTATTGATGCTGTATGTGTATGTTGCCACAGGGTGATCGATTTGGGGGTGCTTTAGATGCAGCTGCCAAGCAGTTCAGCAAAGCGTTTGACAGCAGCCTCATTGCAATGGACTTTGTCAATAAGATGAAAAAAGAAGGGAAGCTGATTATGGGGATTGGACATCGGGTGAAGTCGGTGAGTTCCACCGCAGTTCAATCTGGTTTGTCAATGTGTGTCTCTGCTGATAAAATTTCACTTTTTTTTAGGATTGACTTAGCTGTGGAGTCTTCTGTGATAAAATAACACAATGCACTCACTGTCTTTACTTCTGCGGGATTAATAGCCCCAGGGAGCCATAATGAATATTTACAAAACTGAAATGCAGTCTTAAAATGTGACTCTGGTTATTCTGTGCATTTTATTAAAAGGGAATGTCATGTTACCCCTTGAAAGTGGCTGGCTGGGAAATGTAATCCTGGCTGTTCTGTAACCAGCCACAAGATGTCACAGAAGAGCAAAGTGAGATATGTTAGTTTTTTAAACTTTAAAATGTAAAACCTCAATAAATATAACAACAACGCAAAAAAACCCCACAGGAATGGTCTAGCACCACAAGAAAAAGTAATGGTTCAACATACATCAACACGGGAAGACGGCAGCACGGTGGCACAGTGGTTAGCACAGCTGCCCCACGGCACCGAGGTCCCAGGTTCGATCCCGGCTCTGGGTCACTGTCCGTGTGGAGTTTACGAATTCCCCTCCGTGTCTACGTGGGTCTCACCCCACAACCCTTCTCACCCCACAACCCAAAGATATGCAGGATAGGTGGATTGGCCACGCTAAATTGCCCCTTAATTGGGAAAAAAAAAGGAATTGGGTACTTTAAATTTTTAGAAAAACTTTCCAGCATTTAGCAAAAAGCTCCTGTTCTGTTCACAGCAAGTTCTTAACTGAACACTCAATTTGACTGCTCCAGTCCCCAGCTCCTCCCATTAACTACATCTCTATACCACTAACTGGGTTATGACCATCGTACTAAGGCTAAACACAATGTCTTTAACTATCTACTTCCCAAAGAACCTTCTTTCTATAAACAAAGTTGCATTTGCCCTATTTTGGTAAACAATATACATGGTTGAAATAAATTATGATCTTTTCTGCTGCTTTATTTATCCCTTCTGCAGCCAGAGTTCTACCTGGCTTTTAAAACTGGATTTCTTTCTGAACATTAATGCAGCAGTCACATCACACACTAACCCAGGCTTTTCACCGTTACTGCCCATATACATACAATATACCTGAAATTCCTACATTCATTGCAGGATCCTCCAGGGACATAGCGCAAGACGTTTACCCCATGAAAAGACAAATGTGCACCACGATAAAATAAAGGATTGCATGTAGGGTGGAGCTAGAGCTCCGGCACCCACGTGACTCCTGAAATGTTAATTTTAATTAGATCTGTCCACTGAGATGCAAAAACGCATGTTGTACTCCTTCAATGTTGGTCACCACTATTCTATACCACTAAACCAGCAATTCATTTTGTGCTGCTTGGAAGTGTATATCATAAGGGTTAATGGTGTACTTGCATCTATTTAATAACTTGCTCCACATGCAGTTACTGAGCTGTACTGTTCCCAGGAGTGTCCCAGATGTTTTTGACTTGAGTCCGTATCATTGAACTTCAAGGGTTACATATAATTTAAATCTCAATAATTTGCATATATCTTGTTTTGTTCATTGATCCTAGATTCGTAAAATCGTAGAGTTTACAGTGCAGACGGAGGCCATTCGGCCCATCAAGTCTGCAACAGCCCTTGGAAAGAGCACTCTACTTAAGCTCATGCCTCCACTCTTTCCATGTAACCTATTAACCCCACCTAACCTTTTGGACACAAAGGGGCAATTTATCATGGCCAATCCACCTAACCTGCACATCTTTGATCTGGGAGGAAACCGGAGCGCCCGGAGGAAACCCACACCGACACGGGGAGAAAGTGAAAACTCCACGCAGACAGTCACCTGAGGCCGGAATTGAACCCGGGACCCTTGGAGCTGTGAGGCAGCAGAGCTAACCACTGTGCCACAGTGTCCCTGGAGCTGTGAGGCAGCAGTGCTACCCACTGTACTACAGTGCCCCATGGTCCCTGGAGCTGAGGTAGCAGTGCTAACCTCTGTGCCGCAGTGCCCCATGGTCCCTGGAGCTGAGGTAGCAGTGCTAACCTCTGTGCCCCATGGTCCCTGGAGCTGAGGTAGCAGAGCTAACCTCTGTGCCACCCACACCCTCGTGAACTGATTTAGTATTTATCAAAGAACAACCCGTTACAAACTGAAACAGGATAAACTAGCGAGTGTGGAATGCAAGTGTAGGTCTTCCTGAATTTCTCGGGTTCACGGGCTGTGGATTGGGCACTGCCATTGGTGTTTATATTCAGAGTTTTGAATGAGCTCAAATTAGAAACCGGTCAAGGGTGCATTGAAGCATTTACATCTGGAGGTAACAAAAGAAAGTGATAGTTTCCATAATTTTGAAAATATATGATGGGCTGTCACTTTGGTAATGCTATTAGCTAATAGAGATACTTGTAAGAAATTCACATTGATATCATTGCATTATGGTGTTTAATGATCACAGATTAATAATCCAGACATGAGGGTGCAGATCCTAAAGGATTTTGTGAAGCAGAATTTCCCGGCTACTCCCCTCCTCGATTACGCACTAGAAGTGGAGAAAATTACAACCTCCAAGGTATGGAACTATACTGGTGCATTGAAACCTGACTGGCAAGTAACCACTCTTCCACAGCAATTGATGCAGTCAGTGATTGAGTGACAGATATTAACTCCGCTTTAGAAATTCAAAAAGCAATTTTGTAAACATTACAAAATGTTCAGTGTTTAGAAAGAGAAAGAAGCACATCCATCATCTGAACCCAACTGGAACAATCTCTTTTTTGGTGCATTTCCAGCACTCTTATACTCCATTCCTTTTGCTATAAATAGCAACATTCCATTTGCTTTTCTTTATTATCTGCTGCACCTACGTGCTCGTTTTCTGTGAGTCATGCACAAGATCATTCCGATCCCTCTGCATCGGAGCACCCCAAAGTCTCTCCCCATTTTAGATAATAGTTGCCTTTCCATTTTTTTGACCAAAATGCATGATCTCTGGGCAGCAATGATGTTGCAGTGGGTTAGCCCTACTGTCTCACGGCGCCGAGGTCCCAGGTTCGATCCTGGCTCTGGGTCACTGTCCGTGTGGAGTTTGCACATTCTCCCGTGTTTCATAGAATCTTACAGCATGGAAACAGGCCCTTCGGCCCAACCAGTCCATGCCGCCCAGTTTTTACCATTTAAGCTAGTCCCAGTTGCCCGCACTTGGCCCATAACCCTCTATACCCATCTTACCCATGTAACTATCTAAATGCTTTTTAAAAGACACAATTGTACCCGCCTCTACTACTGCCTCTGGCAGCCCATTCCAGACACTCACTACCCTCTGAGTGAAGAAATTGCCCCTCTGGACCCTTCTGAATCTCTCCCCTCTCACCTTAAACCTATGCCCTCTAGTTTTAGACTCTCCTACCTTTGGGAAAAGATGTTGACTATCTACCTTATCTATGCCCCTCATGACTTCCGGGTGCGGCGATGACCAGCTGAGTCGCACGTTTCGGCAGCTCCCTGTGAAACGGACATTTGGGCTCTTGATAGGAGCCCCAACGGCAATTGTGACGGCTAAAAACACTGTGCGGTAAACCAGAAGGGAATCCCCCCTGGATACGGATGGAAAAAGGAGAGGGAAGTGGCCAGATTGCAGTGGATCCTTTAGAACAGCGGCAAGGAAGGCAAGCAAAAACCAAGATGGCGTCGGAAGGTGGCAGTTTAACATGGGGCCCTGAACAACAAGAGTTCTTGAAATGCTGTGTGGAAGAGATCAAAAAGGAAATGAAGAAAGAGCTGTTGGCCCCGATACTACAGGCGATCGAAGGGCTAAAGGAGGAACAAAAGACCCAGGAGCGGGAGCTTCGGGTCGTGAAGGCAAAGGCAGCCGAGAATGAGGACGATATACAGGGCCTGGTGGTGAAGACGGAGACGCAGGAGGCACATCAGAAACGATGTGTGGAAAGGTTGGAGGCACTGGAAAACAACGCAAGGAGGAACAACCTGAGGATTCTTGGTCTTCCTGAAGGTGTGGAGGGAGCGGACGTCGGGGCATATGTGAGCACGATGCTGCACTCGTTAATGGGAGCGGAGGCCCCGGCGGGTCCGTTGGAGGTGGAGGGAGCATACCGAGTGATGGCGCGAGGACCGAGAGCAGGAGAAATTCCCAGAGCCATAGTGGTGAGATTCCTCCGTTTTAAGGATAGAGAAATGGTCCTTAGATGGGCGAAGAAAACTCGGAGCAGTAAATGGGAGAACGCGGTGATCCGCGTTTATCAAGACTGGAGTGCGGAGGTGGCGAGAAGGAGGGCGAGCTTTAATCGGGCCAAGGCGGTGCTTCATAAAAAGAAGATAAAATTTGGAATGCTGCAACCGGCAAGACTGTGGGTCACATATCGAGAGAGGCACCACTACTTTGAGACGGCGGATGAAGCGTGGACTTTTATTGTGGAAGAAAAACTGGAATGAGCGGGTTATTAAAAAGAATGTTCGAACAAAGTGGTGGGGCGAATGTGGGGGGCAAAGAGGGGTTTTATGTACTAATCCTGCGATGTGGTAACTTTTCTCTCTCCCACAGGTGGTGATGGGGGGAGGAGGGGAGGTGGAGGAGATGGGGCGTTGGCCATTGGGGGCGGGGCCAAGGGAGAAGCGCGGGCTTGGTTCCCGCGCTATGATAATCATGGCGGGAAAAGAGAAGCAGGAAGGAGGGGGCGTCGCACTGTGCGAGCCGAGGTCACGGGGGGAAGCCGAGGTCAGCCAGAGTTTGCTGACTTCTGGGAGCAACATGGGGGGAGTAATTACGCTAGCGGGGGATCTAGCGGGGGGGGTGGGAGGGGGGAATTACTGGGTTGCTGCTGCTGGGGAGAGGGGGGAGCTGGTATGGGAGAGGATGGGCGGGGGGCACCGCCTGGGGGAGATACAGCTGCGTGGGAACCGGGTGAGGAGCTGGAAAAAGGTGATGGCTAATCGACAAGGGGGGGGGGTAGGAAGCCCCCCAACTCGGCTGATCACGTGGAACGTGAGAGGGCTGAACGGGCCGATAAAGAGGGCACGGGTACTCGCACACCTTAAGAAACTTAAGGCAGATGTGGTTATGTTACAGGAAACGCACCTGAAACTGATAGACCAGGTTAGGCTACGCAAAGGATGGGTGGGGCAGGTGTTCCATTCGGGGCTAGATGCGAAAAACAGGGGGGTGGCTATATTAGTGGGGAAGCGGGTAATGTTCGAGGCAAAGACTATAGTGGCGGATAACGGGGGCAGATACGTGATGGTGAGTGGCAAACTACAGGGGGAGACGGTGGTTTTGGTAAACGTATATGCCCCGAACTGGGACGATGCCAATTTTATGAGGCGGATGCTAGGACGCATTCCGGACCTAGAGATGGGAAAGCTGATAATGGGGGGAGATTTTAATACGGTGTTGGAACCAGGGCTGGATAGGTCGAAGTCCAGGACTGGAAGGAGGCCGGCAGCAGCCAAGGTACTTAAAGATTTTATGGAGCAGATGGGAGGTGTAGACCCGTGGAGATTTAGCAGACCTAGGAGTAAGGAGTTCTCGTTTTTCTCCTATGTCCATAAAGTCTACTCGCGAATAGACTTTTTTGTGCTGGGTAGGGCATTGATCCCGAAGGTGAGGGGAACGGAGTATACGGCTATAGCCATTTCGGATCACGCTCCACACTGGGTGGACTTGGAGATAGGGGAGGAAACAGGAGGGCGCCCACCCTGGAGAATGGACATGGGACTAATGGCAGATGAGGGTGTGTGTCTAAGGGTGAGGGGGTGCATTGAAAAGTACTTGGAACTCAATGATAATGGGGAGGTCCAGGTGGGAGTGGTCTGGGAGGCGTTGAAGGCGGTGGTTAGAGGGGAGCTGATATCAATAAGGGCACATAAAGGGAAGCAGGAGAGTAAGGAACGGGAGCGGTTGCTGCAAGAACTTTTGAGGGTGGACAGACAATATGCGGAAGCACCGGAGGAGGGACTGTACAGGGAAAGGCAAAGGCTACATGTAGAATTTGACTTGCTGACTACAGGCACTGCAGAGGCACAATGGAGGAAGGCACAGGGTGTACAGTACGAATATGGGGAGAAGGCGAGCAGGTTGCTGGCACACCAATTGAGGAAAAGGGGAGCAGCGAGGGAAATAGGGGGAGTGAGGGATGAGGAAGGAGAGATGGAGCGGGGAGCGGAGAGAGTGAATGGAGTGTTCAAGACATTTTATAAAAAATTATATGAAGCTCAACCCCCGGATGGGAGGGAGAGAATGATGGGCTTCTTGGATCGGCTGGAATTTCCCAAGGTGGAAGAGCAGGAAAGGGTGGGACTGGGAGCACAGATCGAGGTAGAAGAAGTGGTGAAAGGAATTAGGAGCATGCAGGCGGGAAAGGCCCCGGGACCGGATGGATTCCCAGTCGAATTCTATAGAAAATATGTGGACTTGCTCGCCCCGGTACTGACGAGGACCTTTAATGAGGCAAAGGAAAGGGGACAACTGCCCCCGACTATGTCTGAAGCAACGATATCGCTTCTCTTAAAGAAGGAAAAGGACCCGCTACAATGCGGGTCCTATAGACCTATTTCCCTCCTAAATGTAGATGCCAAGGTCCTGGCCAAGGTAATGGCAATGAGAATAGAGGAATGTGTCCCGGGGGTGGTCCACGAGGACCAAACTGGGTTTGTGAAGGGGAGACAGCTGAACACGAATATACGGAGGTTGTTAGGGGTAATGATGATGGCCCCACCAGAGGGAGAAACGGAGATAGTAGTGGCGATGGATGCCGAGAAAGCATTTGATAGAGTGGAGTGGGATTATTTGTGGGAGGTGTTGAGGAGATTTGGTTTTGGAGAGGGGTATGTTAGATGGGTGCAGCTGTTGTATAGGGCCCCATTGGCGAGCGTGGTCACGAATGGACGGGGATCTGCATATTTTCGGCTCCATAGAGGGACAAGGCAGGGATGCCCTCTGTCCCCATTATTGTTTGCACTGGCGATTGAGCCCCTGGCGATAGCGTTGAGGGGTTCCAAGAAGTGGAGGGGAGTACTTAGGGGAGGAGAAGAGCACCGGGTATCTTTGTATGCGGACGATTTGCTACTATACGTGGCGGACCCGGCGGAGGGGATGCCAGAAATAATGCGGATACTTGGGGAGTTTGGGGATTTTTCAGGGTATAAATTGAACATGGGGAAAAGTGAGTTGTTTGTGGTGCATCCAGGGGAGCAGAGTAGAGAAATAGAGGACCTACCGTTGAGGAAGGTAACAAGGGACTTTCGTTACCTGGGGATCCAGATAGCTAAGAATTGGGGCACATTGCATAGGTTAAATTTAACGCGGTTGGTGGAACAGATGGAGGAGGATTTCAAGAGATGGGATATGGTATCCCTGTCAATGGCAGGGAGGGTGCAGGCGGTTAAGATGGTGGTCCTCCCGAGATTCCTCTTTGTGTTTCAGTGCCTCCCGGTGGTGATTACGAAGGCTTTTTTTAAAAGGATTGAAAAGAGCATCATGGGTTTTGTGTGGGCCAGGAAGACCCCGAGAGTGAGGAAGGGATTCTTACAGCGTAGCAGGGATAGGGGGGGGCTGGCACTACCGAGCCTAAGTGAGTATTATTGGGCCGCTAATATTTCAATGGTGAGTAAGTGGATGGGAGAGGAGGAGGGAGCGGCGTGGAAGAGATTAGAGAGGGCGTCCTGTAGGGGGACTAGCCTACAGGCTATGGTGACAGCCCCATTGCCGTTCTCACCGAGGAACTACACCACAAGCCCGGTGGTGGTGGCTACACTGAAGATTTGGGGACAGTGGAGACGGCATAGGGGAAAGACTGGAGCCTTGGGGGGGTCCCCGATAAGAAACAACCATAGGTTTGCCCCGGGGGGAATGGATGGGGGATATGGAATGTGGCAAAGAGCAGGAATAACGCAACTGAAAGATCTGTTTGTGGATGGGAAGTTCGCGAGTCTGGGAGCGCTGACCGAGAAATATGGGTTGCCCCAAGGGAATGCATTCAGGTATATGCAACTGAGGGCTTTTGCGAGGCAACAGGTGAGGGAATTCCCGCAGCTCCCGACACAAGAGGTGCAGGACAGAGTGATCTCAAAGACATGGGTGGGGGATGGTAAGGTGTCAGATATATAGAGGGAAATGAGGGACGAAGGGGAGACTATGGTAGATGAACTAAAAGGGAAATGGGAAGAAGAGCTGGGGGAGGAGATCGAGGAGGGGCTGTGGGCAGATGCCCTAAGCAGGGTAAACTCGTCGTTCTCGTGTGCCAGGCTAAGCCTGATTCAGTTTAAGGTATTACACAGGGCACATATGACTGGAGCACGGCTCAGTAAATTTTTTGGGGTGGAGGATAGGTGTGCGAGGTGCTCGAGAAGCCCAGCGAATCATACCCATATGTTTTGGTCATGCCCGGCACTACAGGGGTTTTGGATGGGGGTGACAAAGGTGCTTTCAAAAGTAGTAGGAGTCCGGGTCGAACCAAGCTGGGGGTTGGCTATATTTGGGGTTGCACAAGAGCCGGGAGTGCAGGAGGCGAGAGAGGCCGATGTTTTGGCCTTTGCGTCCCTAGTAGCCCGGCGCAGGATATTGCTAATGTGGAAAGAAGCCAAGCCCCCGGGGGTGGAGACCTGGATAAATGACATGGCGGGGTTTATAAAGCTAGAGCGGATTAAGTTCGTCCTAAGGGGGTCGGCTCAAGGGTTCACCAGGCGGTGGCAACCGTTCGTCGAATACCTCGCAGAAAGATAGACGGAATGGGAAAAAGAAGGCAGCAGCAGCAGCCCAGGATCGGGGAGGGGCGGGGGGGGGGGAGAGGAGGAACCAGAAGGACTCTCAGGGTTGTTAATATATACTGTATAGTATGTATAGGTCGTTGCTACAGATAATTATATATTGGACTGTTAAATTATATTTTTGGAGAGTGTTACTTGTGACAAGGCAGTTGCCAATTAGGGCTAGTTTTCATTTTTGTTATTTATTATTTATTCATTTTTTGTTTATAAAATAGGTCATTGTTATTTGTGTTGTTATAATATTGTGTAAAGGATGCACAATGTACTGTGTTGGTTGACCAAAAATTTTCAATAAAATATTTAATTAAAAAAAAAAAATCTATGCCCCTCATTATTTTATAGACCTCTATAAGATCACCCCTAAGCCTCCTACGCTCCAGGGAAAAAAGTCCCAGTCTATCCAGCCTCTCCTTATAACTCAAACCATCAAGTCCCGGCAACATCCTAGTAAATCTTTTCTGCACTCTTTCCAGTTTAATAATATCCTTTCTATAATAGGGTGACCAGAACTGCACACAGTATTCCAAGTGTGGCCGTACCAATGTCTTGTACAACTTCAACAAGACGTCCCAACTCCTGTATTCAATGTTCTGACCAATGAAACCAAGCATGCCGAATGCCTTCTTCACCACCCTGTCCACCTGCGACTCTACCTTCAAGGAGCTATGAACCTGTACTCCTAGATCTCTTTGTTCTATAACTCTCCCCAACGCCATACCATTAACTGAGTAGGTCCTGGCCTGATTCGATCTGCCAAAATGCATCACCTCACATTTATCTAAATTAAACTCCATCTGCCATTCGTCGGCCCACTGGCCTAATTGATCAAGATCCCGTTGCAATCCTAGATAACCTTCTTCACTATCCACTGTGCCACCAATCTTGGTGTCATCTGCAAACTTACTAACCATGCCTCCTAAATTCTCATCCAAATCATTAATATAAATCACAAATAACAGTGGACCCAGCACCGATCCCTGAGGCACACCACTGGTCACAGGCCTCCAGTTTGAAAAACAACCCTCTACAACCACCCTCTGCCTTCTGTCGTCCAGCCAATTTTGAATCCAATTGGCAACCTCACCCTGGATCCCGTGAGCTTTAACCTTCTGCAACAACCTACCATGTGGTACCTTGTCAAAGGCTTTGCTAAAGTCCATGTAGACAACGTCTACTGCACTGCCCTCATCTACCTTCTTGGTCACCCCCTCAAAAAACTCAATCAAATTTGTGAGACATGATTTTCCACGCACAAAGCCATGCTGACTGCCCCAAATCAGTCCTTGCCTCTCTCTTTGCGTGGCTTTCGACCCCACAACCCAAACATTGTGCAGGCTAGGTGGATTGGCCACGCTAAATTGCCCCTTAATTGGAAAAAATTAATTGGATTTTCTAAATTTTTTAAAAAGTGCATGACCTCACATTTATCCACGTTAAGCTCCATCTGCCACATTTTGGCCCACACTCCTAACCTATCTATATCCATTTGTAAGGTTCTTATTTCCAAAATGGAATCTGCAGGACAAGGTGTGAGCTCTCAAACGTGTGGTTTATTTTGGAACCCTGGAGAAGAAGTGACCATTTTAGAATTATTGTGGTTATTAAAACTTTTCCCTTTGTTTGTTTATTACTGATGTACGAACATGGATTGAGAATTGAATGGTTAAATGTTTTTTTGTTTCAGAAACCAAATCTTATCCTGAATGTTGATGGTTTTATTGGTGTTGCCATGGTTGACTTGCTAAGAAACTGTGGTGCTTTTACAAGGTAGATATTCTTTCAATTTTAGATGTGGCGCTACCCAAGACGGAGGCTTGTATTTCTGTAGCGCTTTTCACAAGCACAGGATGTCCATAGTGTATTTTCGCCAATGTAGCAGCCAAAGTGTTACATTTGCAGTGTTGGATGAGGGAAGAATATTGGTCAAGACCTGCCCTTTTGTTCTTTGAAATAATATCATGGGATATTTTGTAGCCACCTTGGAGCGCAGTCGACAGGAAGTGCAGCACTCACTCAGGCTGTGTCAAGTAACTTACAAGATAGATTTGATGTGCCAGGTAGGAGCTTAACAGTTACTTTCTGTGCAAAAGAACTGGAACTTTACATGAAGCTTTATCATGCTTCAGGGTATTCAAGGCATTTGGCATGTTGAATTTATTTATTTATTTTTAATTTTAGAATACCCAATTCATTTTTTTTCCAATTAAGGGGCAATTTAGCGTGGCCAATCCACCTACCGTGCACATCTTTTGGGTTGTGGGGGCGAAACCCGCGCAAACATGGGGGGAATGTGCAAACTCCACATGGACAGTGACCCAGAGCCAGGATCGAACCTGTGACCTCAGCGCCGTGAGGCAGCAGTGCTAACCACTGCCGCGGTGCTGCCCGACATGGTGAATTTATTGAAGTGCCGTGTCAATTGCCATCCAGGGAAATTGGACTTGCACTTCAATACTGGGAACTTCTCAATGCTTCAAAGCATGTTTTAATTTATTCGCTTTTGTGGGAAAATAGTACCATATTCGCACAACAAGATTCATGGCACCATCTGTTTTTTGATTGTTGTGATTTTGGTTGAACAATCAAAAATTCTCCTGATTTTCTTTGATTTGTGGCATGACAGGATAGGATGGACCTCGGTGAAGGATCCTATCTGAAAATGACAACTGACAGTGTAGCCTCCCCGAACAGGCGCCGGAATGTGGCGACTAGGGGCTTTTCACAGTAACTTCATTGAAGCCTACTCGTGACAATAAGCAATTTTAATTTTAATTTCATTTTCAACACTGCTCTGGGAGTGTCTGTAGATTGTGTTGAACTCTTGAAGTAGGTCTTCTGACTCTGTCGACTGTGCTACCACTGACACTTAATATATTAATTCTCGGGGATGGAGGGGGGAATATTTTTGTGGACGCTCACGCACCCCACCCCTGCCTCCCATGTGGAAATATGCAGCAGATCCCAGAAAGTGATTGGTTAATGTTAATCATTTCACTCCCAAAAAAGGTAACCATTTGATTTTGTTGTGTGCAGGGAGGAAGCTGATGAGTATGTGGAGATTGGCGCTCTGAATGGAATCTTCGTTCTTGGACGGAGTATGGGCTTTATTGGTAAGTTATAGTAGATTTTTCTTTTAAATGGTCAGGACAAAAAGTAGCTGAAGTGACACCTGTCTCCCCTCTCCTACGCTGTTAGGCTGCCCAGGGGTCAACTCAGGAAGCACTTCCACACAAATGGTGGAAATCTGGAATTCTGTTTCCAAAAAAACCATGTGTTCTAGATTAAATGAAATTTTAATGACTAAGCTATAGATATTTGTTAGGTACGGTAATAGGGTATATAGCGTCACAGTAAGTAGCTGATCAGTATCTTAATTCTATTTACCTCCGTTAGCTCCATATTCTTTAATAATCCTGCCTAACAAAAATTGGCTGGTCTCTGAGCTAATCTTAATTGACCTGAAATTCAGTTTCAACAACATGTGTACAAAGAAATAGAAGACAGGTTTGTGACCTGTCCTCTTATTGTAATCCTTTAAGCTCTGGTATCACTCTATCTCTTGCCTGAGGTGTGGTGACCACAACAGAACACTCCAACCTTTTTGATTACTTTGTGGTGTGAACCAGCTCCCAGTGATTTATGTACATGAACATCTAGATCCCTTTGCTCTTGCACAGATCCTTGTCTGTTTCCGACCTTGCACATTTAACTCCATCTGCCTTAAACTTGTCCAGTTCCCGTAATCTGTTAGTGTCCCGTTGCAAATTTCTGCTTCCATCTATACAACCTGTTCTGCCTCCTAACTGCTGCCACCAGAAGTGAAGTGATCGGGGGTCTGTCTGTACTGTGGGGTGGGTGGCAGAAGTGCAGCAGCTGCACATGCACACTTGCTTCAGAATTGCATGCGTGGGTTTCTCATTTCACACCAACAGAACACGTGTCTGTGTGCAGAGAGGGTCAGCTCACCTGTTGCCTGAGGAAACTCATGGCCTTGGCAGCAGTGACTTGCCTTTTCTGTTGCCACTTTTGTTCTGGGGAAGAGTGCGCACCTCATAAGGTGCAAACCTCCGTACCCATAGCTGGAATGCGAAACCTGTCACCACATGAAGTGATAGAAGCAAATATGATAGATGCATTTAAGTGGAAACTAGATAAATGCATGAGGTGAAAGAAATAGAGGAATTGTTAATAGAGTGAGATTTGGTACAATAGGAAGAGGAGGCTGGTGTGGAGCATAAACATTAGCAAAAACTTGTAAGTCTAAATGACTACGCTTTAAAATCTATACAATTCTTTGATGGCCCTACATCTCAAGATGGGTGCTTGAATTGGTGTTTTTTTGTATTATAGTTCTGTCTCTGAAGGGATGCAGACTATTACTTCTAACTGAGCTGTACCAAATTATTCCCTGAAAACCCCTCCTTTTTAAGTTAAGTTAAGTTCAAACTTGAGGCTTTCATTTGCATTACTTCCTGTAGTTACTGATGTACTTAATTTTCCAGGACACTATCTGGACCAGAAGCGTTTGAAGCAAGGACTATACCGTCACCCGTGGGACGACATCTCTTATGTCTTACCAGAACACATGACCATGTGAACATTGGGTTTGCTAGGAAGGGGGTCGCAGTGCAGAAACATCTCCCTGATCCCAATATTGCCCACCCCAAAAGGTGTTTACATTGCTTTTCTTCTGTGCACTGAAATTCTTGGTAGGTGAGGGAGGAGAAGGGAGGAACAGGAAGGGGGATGGGAATCTTGTATCTTGACAAATTATACAAACAATGTGCTTCATGAAATGATGCAGCTCTTTTTAATTTAAAAAAAAAAACCAAATACCTGCGGCTGTTACGAGTCAATTACGAGTCCGTTAGGGCGCCGGTGGGACCTGGTGTCAGATTGGGTGTGGCTGTATGCGTGCACACGTCACACAGTATTTGGGAATCTAGTATAGGATACAAAATGAGCAAGGAATCGGTGTCGTCAGGAGTCCTTTGTCTGCACTGCCATTGCAGACTACAGCAGAACCCAAAGTAGAACCGTTCTTTCATTTTATTTTTTTAAAATTTGGAGTACCCAATTCATTTTTCCAATTAAGGAGCAATTTAGCGTGGCCAATCCACCTAGCCTGCACATCTTTGGGCTGTGGGGGTGAAACCCACGCAAACACGGGGAGAATGTGCAAACTCCACACGGACAGTGACCCAGAGCCGGGATCGAACCTTGGACCTCGGCGCCGTGAGACTGCAGTGCTACCACTGTGCTACCCATCG